>NC_090702.1:47024012-48310012 GCF_040954835.1 Lepisosteus oculatus | reverse complement strand
GTTACCACAGTCCAAAGACATGCTGGTAGGTTAATTGACCACTGGGAAATCTGGCCCTGGTGTGAGTGTGTGTGTTTGCGTCTGTATGTGTCCTGGGGTGGGCTGGCTTCCCATCCAGGGTGTATCCTGCCCTGTGCCCATTGCTTGCTGGGATAGGCTCCAGCTCCCCCGTCACAGTGAATTAGATAAAGTGGTTAGAACATGGATGGGTGATTCCTAATTATTATTTTTTACGTCTTTTTTATCCTCTTACATATCGCATGGGTAAATATCAAATCTTTTGGTTATTTAAGGAAAGACTATGGATGGATGGGTAACCTCATTTCATCAAAACCAGTCTATCCATGTGTTCCACTTCCGGGTCACAGGGGAGCCGTGATCCTATTCCGTCAAACCAAGGGTGCAAGACAGGGTACACCCTGGGCGGGACACCCCCCCATCACAAGCCAGCAGGGGTATCGTGGTCAGAAACTGTGATTCCCAAGATTGTAATGGGGGTTCGCAGACTTGTTCTCTGCCCTGTGAATTGCACATGGTATTCATGCTGCTCTGGATTCCTTCTGACTTCCCTGGTGACCCAGCTAGAGCACCATGCTGTGCCCAGATTTCCAGGGCTTGTACTGCTAAGATAAACCTGCTCTGGCAAGGGTTTTTACTCCAGGGTTACAAACCCTGAAGGGAGACTATGTTTCTGAGATGTGAGCTGTTCCCGCTTCAGATAACGTTGTGAAGACGTCAGACGGTTACCAGTGAACACTGCAGTAGCACTGCGTTAACGTGATACAGTAGACAGTATGCTGATGGCCACAGGAGCCTGAAGTATATTGTGAAGTCGCCTTGCTTGTCGCACTTTCTTTCTCGGGGGTGTTGTGCATGTGTGTGCGGAGGAGCGGGGAGGGGGGCGTTATTACCCGCTCTCTTACAAATCACGGCGGAGAAACGGCGATCAAGACAGCAGCGTGGCGATCAGTGTCTCCTCCTCTCCCTGACAGAAAGCCACCTGTCGCAGGAGCGGAATGTTCTCTAACCTCCCCGCTGACGTCAGCCCCGGCCGGCAGCTGTGCGGTGCGGTGTACTGTATGTGTCACATACATGTGCCGTGGAGCCCTTAACCGCTACTGGGTAAACACGCACCGAGAAGAGGGTGGGGGGAGAGAAGGGGGGGGAGGGGGTGGACAGGCAGAGAGAGAGTGAGAGAGAGAGAGAGAGAGGAGGGAGCGCTGCTTGGCTCTTACAGTCAGGCGCTGGGTGGATGACAGGACCTGTAGACAGGCCAGCTAGGGACGGACGCACGGCCGCGGAGAGAGTGGGCGCTCTGCGGCGTTACCGCCCGTAGCCGAGACCAGCGATCCCCCGCTGTCTCCTCCGCGCCCGGACACAGAGGCGGCTCGGCGCCGCAGACGGGCCGGGCTGTGCGCGGCTAGAGGGCACCGGGACACCGACAGAGGAGGCTGTCGCTGCGTCTGACCCCGTCTAAAACTGAAGATCCGGCCCAGAGGAGAAGGGGCGGGAGGGGAGGGAGGAATCTCGTTCCTTCTGTGTTGCAAATCGTGCGCCGCGTATGTCTGATTTTTCCTCCCCCTTCTCTTCTCCTTCTCTAAACACGCAATGTAATCTGGATTAATAAAAATGGATTGTAACCGGCTGCTGGGGCCGTCTTCACTCTCAATGAGACGGAGGGTCCGCGATTCTCGCTGCTGAAGCAGACCGCTAACGAGGCAGACAGATTTGCTCGAACACAGGTGTTCGTGAAGAATACATAGCAGATTAACCGGCTGGGATCAAGGACCCGAACACCATGTCTCATTCATACTCCTAGCTGAGGAAACCAGGTGGATGTTGCATTTTGGTATCCGTCTTCCTGTGATTCTTTTTGACATCAATGTTTTGTTTTGTTTTTGTTTTTTTCGGACGAAACTGAAGGTTGTTCAAAATAATCTCCGTAGCAACCAAACGACTGCGGCTACCAGGCTGATTCCAAGGTAAAAAAAAAAAACCTCTCTCGCTTTTTCTGACTCCCTCGCAAGTCGTTTTAATTAATAGCGTCTAAAAGCACACCAAAAAAAAAATCAGACTAGTCTTTTTATTTTGTTGTTTTTTTTTTCATAATGATGATATAGACAGCTTTGGCGGGCGTTTCGGCGCAAGCCCTGCTCAGAACAAAGTACGTGCTTACAGTGTGTTGTCATTTCCCCCTTTTTCGAGACTATCTGATATATCTGGCAAAGGGTGAGGGGTCAGAGCTCTCTCGCCTCCCGAGCCACGGCGGGCGAGCGGCTATCGGCCAGCCAGGAGACAGCGGGACCCCGGAGCGGCCGGAGGCTGGAGCGGGCTGCGGGCTGCGCCGTGAGACGCGGGCCGTGGGCCGTGGGCTCTCCTCCCGCAGCACAGTCCTTGCCCGACGCGGGGGACCATTTAAATAAGACACAAGCCGCCGAGACCCCCGCCCCCGTCTGAAACTGTTGCTTCCAGTACAGAAGGAGACTCGGAGACCCTGATACAAACGAAGACGACAGCAGTTTGTTTGTTTGTTTTATTTTCGCTCTGCTTTATGGTCCTCGAATAAGACTTGTTTTTCCCCTTAAAGAAAAGGAGAAGTACTGCTTTGTTTTGGATCAGCATGGTTCCGGGGACGCCGGCCGCCATGCTCCCCGCCCAAGAGGCGGCCAAAATCTACCGGACCAACTACGTGAGGAACTCCCGCGCCATCGGCGTCCTGTGGGCCATCTTCACCATCCTCTTCGCCATCGTCAACGTGGTGTGCTTCATCCAGCCCTACTGGATCGGGGACGGCGTGGAGACGCCCCAGGCCGGCTACTTCGGCCTCTTCCACTACTGCATCGGGAACGGGATGTCCCGGGAGCTGACCTGCCAGGGCAGCTTCACCGAGTTCAGCTCCATCCCCTCCGGCGCCTTCAAGGCCGCGTCCTTCTTCATCGGGCTCTCCATGGTCCTGGTCATCACCTGCATCGTCTGCTTCGCCCTCTTCTTCTTCTGCAGCACCGCCACCGTCTACAAGATCTGCGGCTGGATGCAGCTCGCCTCCGGTGAGTTAGCCTTCCGGAAATAATATTCATCATTATAATAATTATTATTATTATTATTATTATTATTATTATTATTGAAGGGGAGGGGGGTGTTTTTGTACTCTGTCATCCCTTGGTGGTGCATAAAATAAACCCACACCAGACACAATAATACCGCAGAGCAGGGAGCACTTGTGGTCTTGGCTGAAACGGTCGTTTCGCGGTCCTGGGGTCGCGGCCGCAAAGGTGTAGCGACGCGCAAAGCCCCTTGTCTGGAAACCGCGCTTAAAATAACCCCGTGTTTCTGAATGTGAACGCAAGTGTGTCAAAACCGCAGACAAGCCGCTGTCGGATCCGGCAGGGGCGGCCTGCCGCCGGGTGCCTGTTGCCTGGGAGACGAGCGCCCGGGTCCCGCGACCGGACCGCATGCCTCTCACTCCCTCTCTGCCCGGGTGCGTGAGTCAGCGGCTGCACGAATAGATACTGTACCCCGGCCGCTGTGACTCAGAAAGGTGGTAAAAAGATATGCAAATAGGGTAATTGGGGAACATGGAGCCCTATCGATGAACCTGCTGACAGGAGCTGGTTATCTGATTGTTTGGGTTTCAGGAGGAGTTTCTTTGACTCACAGATTGCCGAAATGTTAGACGCCTCGGTCTACATTCGTAACACACATTTACGGACATTCTGCTTTAAGTCCTGTTGTGTTTCCTGTGGAACTAAAACAAAAACCCGATGTTTTAGAAGTCCCAAAAAAAAAGCCCTTCAGAGTGATGATAAATGTATAAGTCCAGGACAGAGCAGTTCAAACGACGCGTTTGTGGCGTGTCGCGCCAAGAGATGGCGGCTGCCGGTGTGAGGACCATGATCAGTAGTTGGTGTAGCACGGCAGGGTTTGGGAGCACCTCTGTGCGGGCTGGCGAACAGCAGAGCCAACCCGTGTCTCCAGTCTGCGTCTGTACCAGTCCGCAAGTCACGTTGCGGTGTGTAGTTTTCCTGGAGCTTGTGTTGACAGTTACAGACACCTGAGGAAGTGGACTGGACATGGGATCGCGTCAATTTGTGCTCTTGGTAAAGTACGAGATTCGCGCAGAAGCCGTGGACGGTGTAAGATAACCTGTCTTGAGCATTTTTTTTTAATTTAGAAGTTATTGCTAGCAGTTATTTAGCAGTTCTTGCAGCTACATTAAGGCTGGTATCCCGGCTGGTACCCCGGGACATGTACAGCACTTGTGCCCGCTCCCTGCAGTCTCAGCAGCCAGCGTGTCAAGAGCTGTCCGTGGTGCTGAACCGGTTAGCTGCTTGTTATTCTGCAGGACCCAATAAAAACAAGGTTCAACTGCATCCTTCAGTCCGTGTCTCTGATAAATAGGTAGCGAAACCTGTCACACGTAAAAACAGACAATGTTAAACGACAAATTTTCCCTTTCGCCAGTCTCCATTCAGAACCCACGCATACCCTCCTCAGCTGTTACAG
Organism: Lepisosteus oculatus; assembly: GCF_040954835.1. Lineage (NCBI taxonomy): Eukaryota > Metazoa > Chordata > Actinopteri > Semionotiformes > Lepisosteidae > Lepisosteus > Lepisosteus oculatus. Next base: position 48,305,509 of record NC_090702.1, on the reverse strand, counting down.
CTATCCTAGAAAACAGCACGGATGATTAGCAATAGGACAGGCGATGTTTAATCACTGGCAAAGCTGAAAAGATCCCCAGAGACTTGAAAGTCTCCTGAGCACAGACATACAGCCACAGAAATCAGTATGCCTCTTCACAGCCCGTGCCTTAAACTAATCAATTCAGCAGAAATCGTCCCATTTTCGCGGATGTTTAAAGCATCCGATAGGCTTGTGAGCAATGTTGTTGTCCAATAATCATTTTCCCAGCAACAATACACAGATCAGTGCAGAACGTTGCTGGAGATGATGCAGCCTGCTGACAACCACATGTCTATGACTGCAGATCACATTACCGGGCCTCATCATCACCAGAGCAATCCAGAGCCTTTCTGCTTCTTTTCAATTAGAAAGGACTATAAAGGCACACTGAGAATAGGGTCTGTGTGCTGTAGGCCATTCACAACACTTAGGAAAGCTTGTGCTGTGTTGCAAACTTCCTTTAAGTGCTCTGACGAAGATAACGTCTTGGTACCCAATTAGAAACGTGCTGTTGGCTAACCAATGCGTGTGTTGACCCATGCCTTCATATAGAGTTAAGAAGAGAGGACATGAGAGTAAGAAAGCTCACACATGAGCGGATGCCATTGGGCCATCTAGCCTGTGTGGTAGTTTGTCGTTAATTGATCCAGAAATCTCATCCGGGCCAGTTCTCGGACGAAGCTTCAACAACCTGGCTTGGTCTTTTGTTCCACACTCCCACAACCCTTTGTGTAAAGAAGCCCCTGCTGTTCTCAGCTTTGAAGGCAGATCTTACGTCAGACAGATAAGAAAAGAAACCATCAAAGAGCCAGATATAGAGGTTGAAGGCGTTCACGGACGCTGTGCCTCCGATGGGAGTGTCTCTCAGCAAACCTGTACTTTTGGACTCAATCGATTTCATGTTAGTTCATCCCACCCTTCATTTAACACTAAGTGTGCAACCGTTCTCCTCTGTGAAAGCTTTTGAAGTTTCCAAATTTCCATCCAGTTTTATTGTAATCAAACAAATTATTTAAAGCACTGAAACTCAGAATTATTTCACTTGAGCATCGGACTGCTCAGTTGGATGAAAACCCTAGTTTGAGGCCGGGGAAAGACAGTGCTTAAGATGAAGAAATTCATTTGGATCTAAGGAGAGCATATGGCCGGCTCTTGACAGATGACACAAAACCTTCACTCAGGGCTCGCTGCAGTGCAACCATGCAACCTCTATGTGCTCTTTATCTATATTACTGTCTCTTTCCTGCTGGTGCTGTCTCCTCCCCCCTCTCCCTCCTCTCCTCCTCTGGCTCATCTGTTCTACATTTCCATCTTCCCCTCTTTAGCATAGACCAGGTAACATTATTTTAGATTGGAGGCACAAGATGAGCCTGGATTTGTGATAACATCTCAGTGCCGACTCAGAATTCCATTGTGTCCTCTTAAAGATCTGTCTGTTTAGTTCTTGTGTGAGGCAGCAAGTAAAAGAGCAAGGGCTCTCGATCCGGGGGTGTCCAAGAGCTACCGGCCTGCAGCAAGCTGTAAAGGAAACTCAGGCTCCTCAAAAGGCAAAATCAGTGATGCTCAAGTTCCATTCTGGAGGTCCACAGCGCTGCTGGGCCTCTAGTCACTGGGAAATCCTCGGTAGTTATAGATGTGGACAATAACAGAGCAAAGTACCATTGTAAAATAAGATCACTTTATTGGCCATATACAATTTCTTGCATTAGGAATTTGTCTTTTCACATACCCCTGCTTGCTCTCCATGAGACACACAGACAGGGAGAGAAGCTTAGGGGTAAGAGCGCAGGGGCAGCCATTTATACAGCACCCCTGGAGCACCTGGGGTTAAGGGCCTTGCTCCGGGGCCCGACAGAGTAGGATTCCTCTGCTGGCCATAGGATACGAACCAGCAACCTTCCAGCCACAGGCGCAGATCCTTACCAACAGAGCCACCCACCACTGCTATGTACACCACTAAGTACACCACTATGTGCTTAGGTCAGTTAAGAAACTGAGAGTCCAGATTAGCTGAACAGTGAAACTCTCTGTGGCTCTTGAAGTGCAGCCAATCAGGGATGATTTGCAGCCACCTCAAACTAATCACTCAGGCCAATGATGGCCCAAAACCCAAGAAGACCTGAGACTGCAAATTACTTAAATTAAATGGCTGTTTTCCTTCCCTAGTCCTTGACAGCTAAGACATGAAACAGACCTAGAACGTTTGCCAAACTGTGGATCTGATTGGCTGTCCCAGGGCTAAACACTTTGCAGTGGTCATCAGAATTTACTCAATGGAGTTCGTAATTGATATCATCTCACTAACAACTCAGATGAAGATCCAGGACCACTAATGATGATCACTGGGTAAGACATTGGTGATCCAAGTCTCATCCAGCTGCTTCTTGAAAGAAACCAGGGCTCTGGATTCAACATCCAGGTTGAGTAGTTTTGTTCCGTACTCTCTCAACCCTTTGTGTAAAGAAGGGCCTTCTGTTTCTCAGATCTAAATGTACTTTTACTCAGTCTCCACCTGTGTTCTGTGGTTAAGGTTGACTTGATCAATTTTTCAGAGGATTTTGAACCTTTCTTATATCCATCATCTGGGGCAGAACTGTAGATCAAAAATGGCTGACAGTGATACTGCGTTATATTGGAAATGCCAGTTCCACCACCAGTGAGAGCGTGCTCCAAGCTGTCTTCATGGTTACCAAGGCGCCTACAAAATATTAAATAAAAGATCTCTGCAGACATTTGCATAAAACATAGGAAGGGTAATTAGAGCAAGCCATTCAACCCATTTAGCCCATTTGGTAGTTAGTAGCTAATTGATCCAAGGATACCAGGATATCAGCTTCCTCAACATGGCAGGGCACCTTGTTCCATACCTCCACAACTCTCTGTGTAAAGAAGTGCCTCCTATCTGGAATTTAGGATCTCTTCCAGCCATGTCTTGAAAGAAGCCAGAATGTTACTTTCTACGCCCCCCACAACCCTTTGTGTAAAAACACACCTTCCTGTGAGTATGTCATCTCACGGCATAGGCTTCAACAACATGGACTGGTTAGCCCGCTCCATACATCTACAACCCTTTGTGTAAAGAAGTTCCAGACTCTCACCCCGAAGGGGTAGGAAGCACCCTCTTTTATTCTCCTCTCAAAGGTTAACGAGGGCTCCCCCCCCCCCAGGGTGTTTGTGGAAAACACGTTCAGCAGGCGGATTGCCGGGATTCGGAGAGAAGGTTTCGGAATCGCAGAGGCTTTTCTCTGCACAGAAGCTGAGAGAAGGTCTCTGAAACACCGAGCGATCGCCGCCGAGAGGAGGCCACCGCGGCGTGTTTGGAGGGGGCAGACTTGCGCGTGCAGTCGCTGGGAGCTGTGTTCCAGATGTGTCGGGGGGGCGTCTGCACCGCTCAGCTCCCAGGTGTCTGGGGGAGAGTGGGGGCGGGGGGGCGGGAGCCGAGCAGACAGGGAGGAGGCTCAGCCCTCCTCAAAATGGAGGCAGGCAGGGTTTGGGAAACACTCCGCCGCCACATGGAGGACTGCTGTGTGTGAGAGAGGAGAGGCGGGGAGCACCGCGAAGGAGACGACGGAGCGACAGAGAGGCACGGGGAGAGGAAGGGGGGCAGCAGGCGGGCTGACAGGGAGCATGTGAGCAGCATCAGAAGCAGCAGGAGTTCGCTCGTGCATTTCAGTCACATGGGAGAGCAGGAGGGAAGATGCAACACCGAATGCAGAGATCTGGGTTGATGGTTTTTTTTTGGTTTCCTGTTTTTAAGTCAGATCTCTGGGTAAAAACAAGGTAGTGGTCAGAAGAATGGCACGACAGCCAGATTTCCAGTCAAAGATTGGTTTGTGCCTTGATCTTCTTCCTCTTGATGTGGTAATAATGTCATAATGAAACGAGGGGCGATTAGCATGCTGGGACCAGAACTTTTACATCGTAAGGGAAGCCTTAATGCCAGGAGAGAGGTATTGTTTTTCAGAATCTCGGATTGTGCAGTGAGTCTGTATTATATCGTTTCAGCGAACGTCTTAGACTTTCTGTCTCCAACGCCAGTTTTATATCCTGTCTGTTGTGGACAGGCTGCAATAGAGATGATAATGACATTACAAAGCTTTTATCTTGTCACACGAATCTCTTAATAGGCGTGCTGTATGTAAGAGGCTATCACCATAACATAACTTTGAAACTAGGAACCACTCAATAAATACATTAGAGCTTTAGAGAGCTCTAGAATTGGTGCGACTGAGAATAGTCTGCTGTCTACGACTGTTATTCGCCTTAATTATCCTGGCAAAAAAAGTCTTTAAAAATGTATAAATGAGCAGGCGTTCCGCCCATGACCCAGGCCTAACTGCATGTGGCTTATTGATCACGCCCTTCCTGGACGGTACCAGATTCTGATGACTTTATTCCCAGCAGCTCTGTGCAGCCAAATGCCTCCTGTGCTCAGTCCTGTGTATAATTTCTCAGTGTGCTCTGGAGCTTTTCTGTTTCTGTCTGCATTTAAAAGCTGGAGCATATGTGATCCAGTCTATTTCCAGGATTTTAGCCACCTTAGTCAAATCTCCTGGGCATTGAAAGGCAAATAATTAGAACATCAGAGCTGAAGAAAGGAAGCCATGAGTCCACCTTGCTCTTATCATGGCAGGTAGCTTAACTGTCCAAGAGCCTTTCAGGGTGTTTCCTGAAGGATTCCACAGAGCCAGCTTCAAGAGTATGGTCCTGGGCTTTTCTCCTGTCATCCCCTACTCTCTGTGTAAAGAACGTCCGCTTGGTTATGCTCCTAAACATAACTTGCACTTTAGTTTCTTTTGCGCTGCCTCTAGAGTAGCAATGCCACTCCTGTAGTGTGTTGACTAGAATTAAGGTCCAACTACTACATTGTATCATTTTAACACAGCTTGACTTGATTTGAGTTCTGAGAGTGTAAGAACATGTCTAAATGAGAAGACAAAGTCATCCATCCCATGCAGCAGATGGGGTAGTAAACAGCCCCTTCATCCAGTGATCTCATGGAGCTGTTTCTAGAAAGAGGTCAGGGTATCGGCTTGTTGCAGAGTCACAAAACCCCTTGTGTAAAGAAGCACCTCCTGTTTTAAAATGCACCTACAGGTACTGTAGTTTCTACTTGTGTCCTCTGGTCCCTGTAAAGCAGAAAGAAGATGGAAATCAATTCATTAAGGACTAGGATACAAATTGGCATAAACACCACCACACACAGTACTTTTGTAAGATTACAATTCAGAAAGGCTGCCTTTACCTCTGACCTTCAAAACTGCCAAACTGAGATTTGATCTCGAAACTGAGCAACAGTATCTCTCTTTCGGGGAACTATGACGGGGCAGGAAATCTACAGAGATCTTTTGGAAGTTGTGTCCTTTATGCATATCTTTAACGTTGGTATATGTAAAAGCAAATTCACTAGGTGTTACACTGGTTTTTATACCCTGTTGTTTAGTTCATTTTGATTAACATAATTAACCGATTATGTTAATTTAAATAAACTTAATAATAATGTCAAATATTATTTATTATGAGTGAAATCAGCCCCTCCAGTATCCCAAAGCCATCTTCCTGGCTGTGACTGCAGGCTATAGATTTCCGATCGTCGCGGGTCACCAGCATCACAGTATTGCACTCAGAGTGACAGAAGGCGTATTTATTTCTCTCTGAGGGTGAAAGGAGAGGCAGGCAGGGAGGCAAGGGCATCCTGACCCACTGGCACCGGCTGCACCAGCAGCACTGCTGTGCTTGTGTCTGGGTGTGTGAGACCCACAGCACCCTGTCCATCTGTCCGTCTGTCCATCTGTCTGCCTGTCCGCTGCGTCTGACAGCCACAGTCCTCCTGGTCTTCCAGGCAGACAGGAAAGCCAGGTTGACTTCTCCTGATCAAGTAACCGATTGATCCACTCCAGGCATTCAGAGCTCAGCTGGAAAGAAAGGCAGTAGGTATATTGTAGGTCTCCAGAGGACCAGAGATCAGGGATCTGGTGTCGCTTCAGGAAATAGGGGTTTCTGATTTGCTGTGTGTACGCTACTGCCTCCTGTGCTTGTAGCTGAGTAGTAGGATTCGGGTGTCTGCCAGAACCCTAGGACTGCAGTTTGAGTCATTGCATCTCTGGCAGCAGAGTCCCAGACCTCCATCACAGCACCTTCTGCGTGAGCCTGGCCTCGCCAACTCTCGGCACACCAGAGAGCAGGCTCCGCTCATCCCCGGCCCCGCCCGGCACGGCGCTCGCACCACAGATTCAATTCAAACCGCAGCGCATCCCGGGGGAGGACCGGCCTCTCTCGACACGCCCCTGCAGGAATGACATGTGCCGTATCCCTGCAGCGGGCTCTGTCTGGCTCTGAGGACACGGCCGCAGACGGGGGGGGCTCTGGGACAGGTTAATGAGTGTGATCGCAAGCTGGTTCTATGTCAGCCTCTGCTGGCTCCACACACACACACACAAGGCCTCACTGGCGCCGAGCCTGTTGCTTAGTGACCTCACTAAGCCCTACAAACCCAGCGCTGGGTGGCGCTGAGCCCACCAGTACTGGTGATCACATCCAGCAGTGGCAGAGCACAGCTACAGCCGTCTCGCACACCCCCACACCCCAGGCCAACACGAATGGGAGCCCTGGAAGACACCTGCGAAAGCAGCTCGAGCCTCAGGGATGCCCAAGAGGGATTCCAGAGCCGCGTCTCTCAACCGGCGCGCCGCGGCACAGGTGCGCCGCGCAATTCTGGACAAGTCACACCTGAGAAAAATCAGCGCTGAGTGAATGAGATGTTGCTGGTACATTACTTTGAGGAGCAATCTAAGCCTCGTGTTGCATGTTGGCTGTGTAGAGATGAGAGAGCAGAAGCTGACGGGGGAAATGGCCTGCAGTGCAGGTTAACCGTTTCGTGTCTGAAGAAGATCAAATAACAAAGGCGCGCCCAAGCGTATCTCGCTGCTAGGGTAAGGTGGCTCCATACCGAGGCAAACTCAGGTTAAACACCTAGACGAGTTTTGTTCAAAATATTTAAAATAACATTCCTGGGCCGGTGAGGTGCGTGTGGAGGGGGGAGAGGGGTGGTGTGGCCTGTGGAAGTGACAAAGGCGAGAGACGCTGAGTTAGTGGACCTGCTTCCGGCTGCCGGTCCTGAACTCGCCTTTGCCTCACCAGCACTGGTCGCTCTCGTCGCCTCATGCCACAACCCTGCGTACGAGGTCACATGGTGCAGCGCAGCGAGCTTACAGCAGCGCTCTGGCCCACTCCAGGGCCGCTCCACTGTGAGAGCCATGATTCGCGTGTCGAGAACCTGACCAGCTCAGGACCGATTTACCAGCTCCTCCCAGCTCTTCAGATGCTGATCAGCATCTTTAAAGGGACAGCACTGGACAGCCCTGTTGTAGACACAGCGCCCCCTCCAGGACCGGGACTGGACAGCCCTGCTGTGGACACAGCACCCCCTCCGGGACCAGGACTGGACAGCCCTGCTGAAGACACACTGACCCCTCCAGGACCGGGACTGGACGGCCCTGCCAAAGACACACTGACCCCTCCAGGACCAGGACTGGACGGCCCTGCCGTAGGCACACTGACCCCTCCAGGACCGGGACTGGACAGTCCTGCTGTAGACACAGTGCCCCCTCCAGGACCGGGACTGGACCTTCCTGCTGTGGACACCTTGACCCCTCCAGGACCAGGACTGGACAGCCCTGCTGTAGACACACTGACCCCTCCAGGACCGGGACTGGACGGCCCTGCCATAGACACACTGACCCCTCCAGGACCAGGACTGGACGGCCCTGCCGTAGGCACACTGACCCCTCCAGGACCGGGACTGGACAGTCCTGCTGTAGACACACTGACCCCTCCAGGACCAGGACTGGACAGCCCTGCTGTAGACACAGCGCCCCCTCCAGGACCGGGACTGGACAGCCCTGCTGTAGACACACTGACCCGTCCAGGACCAGGACTGGACAGCCCTGCTGTAGACACAGCGCCCCCTCCAGGACCAGGACTGGACAGCCCTGCTGTAGACACAGCGCCCCCTCCAGGACCGGGACTGGACAGCTCTGCTGCAGACACACTGACCCGTCCAGGACCAGGACTGGACAGTCCTGCTGTAGACACAGCACCCCCTCCAGGACCAGGACTGGACAGCCCTGCAGTAGACACACTGACCCCTCCAGGACCAGGACTGGACAGCCCTGCAGTAGACACACTGACCCCTCCAGGACCAGGACTGGACAGTCCTGCTGTTGACACAGTGCCCCCTCCAGGACCAGGACTGGACAGCCCTGCTGTAGACACACTGACCCGTCCAGGACCAGGACTGGACAGCCCTGCTGTAGACACAGCGGCCCCTCCAGGACCAGGACTGGACAGCCCTGCTGTAGACACAGCGCCCCCTCCTGGACCGGGACTTGACAGTCCTGCTGTAGACACAGCGCCCCCTCCTGGACCAGGACTGGACAGCCCTGCTGTAGACACAGCGCCCCCTCCTGGACTGGGACTGGACAGTCCTGCTGTAGACACACTGACCCCTCCAGGACCAGGACTGCACAGAAGAGTAGATTACGGTGCAGGATCCTTCTCAGTGGCAGGGCAGATAGCTGGCCTGACGGCAAGCAGGTCTTGAAATTTGTCTTTTCGAACTTTCCTCTGTCCCAGCAGAGGGGCCCCAGGATTAAGAAGGGCCTCAGGAAAACAGCAGCTGCCACAGTGACGAGGGGATATCTTCCCCACTGCATGGCTCCACTTCTATGACAGCACCTCCTGCACTGCCCGTGTCTCTTCCGTGTCTGGGAACCTCGTCACCTCGTGGCAGCTGTGCTGTGGCCTCATCTGGCTTGATTCATGCCTGACTGTGAGAAGATAGCCACCTAATGCTGTTTTTATGTAGCCCACTCAGTGTGTATCCTCAGGACTGATGAGAGCTCTGAAATTCTCATCTCACCGTCACTGTTTGATACACACTCTGGGCGTGATTAGTACAGTACCAACACAGCGCGTTTTACCATTAGAGTTTATCTTCATCCAAGGCGTCCGAGGGCAATTCACAGAAAAAGACAAGATACAGCTGGGTCCCTCCAGCGCAAACAGGCGTACACGGTGTCTGGAGTGAAGAGGTGTGTGGGCTTTCTTAATGTCATTTGGAATCCCCAAGTGAGGATTATGATGACTGAAGGCTCCTGCTCCTCTGTTTTAGGTTTCCTCCTAGTGGCAGCGAAATACTCAGCATTCTTGTATCTCAAGCTCTGATTTAGATCATGGGCTCATAGCCGTTTGTGGGATAAAAAGACCTAAGACACTTATCTTCTGTTTTTCCCTCTTTGAACCACCAGTTATGTGTTACACTCGCCTGATTTGGAACAGCCAGTGTGTTTTTTCACATCTCGGCTCAGGGCTGTGAACCCTGTGTCTGCACACGGGGGAGAAGGAGGAAGTGACTTCTCCGACCCCACCCACTTCCCAGCCCACTTGTCTTCCTGCCAGGGAGCCAACTGGAGAAGAGCTGCGTCACTCACTGACGGCATGGCACTCCTGCAACCTCCCAAGAGGCCACATGGAGACGCTGTATCGTTGATCCCTAGCCAACCAATCCCAACCTACACTCAAGGGATCCCAGTCGCAGTCGGCTGGGGGCTTAGACCTGCAATCTGGAGCTCAACCTGCACTCAGGCAAGCGCCTTTCATTGGTTGAGCCACTCAGTGGGTCCAGGAGACTCATCTTTGTTGCCTTGTCTCTGCGCTGTAGAGCCACAGGTTGACATTACTGAGACTCGCTGCAGTGATAACAGACACAGATCAGCCGGTCCTGGTGGAGCTCTCAGAGCTGCTCAGAAAAGTGTTCATCGTCCTGTTCAGCTCAGACCACCTCCACAGGGCCTGCAAATGTGTACTGACCTCCAGGTTACAACATCGCGTGCAAGCAGCTGTCCAGTCCCGGTCCATGAGGGGGCGCTGTGTCTACATCAGGGCTGTCCAGTCTCAGTCCAGTCCTGGTCCAGAAGGGGGCGCTGTGTCTACATCAGGGCTGTCCAGTCCTGGTCCCGGAGGGGGCGCTGTGTCTACAGCAGGGCTGTCCAATCCTGGACCTGGAGGGGGCGCTGTGTCTACAGAATGGCTGTCCAGTCCTGGTCCAGGAGGGGGCGCTGTGTCTACATCAGGGCTGTCCAGTCTCGGTCCAGTCCTGGTCCAGAAGGGGGCGCTGTGTCTACATCAGGGTTGTCCAGTCCAGGTCCACAAGGGGCGCTCTGTCTACAGCAGGGCTGTCCAGTCCCGGTCCAGGAGGGGGCGCTGTGTCTACAGCAGGGCTGTCCAGTCTTGGTCCAGTCCTGGTCCAGAAGGGGGTGCTAACTCTTGTCTCCGCTTGGCTCTGCACACGGGCAAGGACTCCAGAGTGTTTTTTTAACATAGCCAGTGCTGTGGTGATATACTGGACTTCAGAGTGTTTATTAATATATATTTATTAATAATCAGTAATAGTAACTAAAGTCTGAATGAACCTACCATTTGGCACGTTGAGCTTCTTGAAAAGTGTTAAGGAATATATTCTCTTTGCTGCTTTAGTCAGAGGCCCGTGTTCTCAGGAAGAAGCTAATGTCAGCTCTTTGTTCTAACGCATGACAGAGGGACGTAGGGGTAAGACTCCAGCACCTGACCATCAGCATCTTTGCGTCTTGTGAGGCCTGACTAATGCTGTGCTGAGTGGCAGCAGTGCTTCGCTCCCCTCTCACTGCCACTGTCTAATAGCTCCATTCAGAGTGCAGTTAGTATCGGGTCATTGCAGCTTCCTCTGGCCATACGGCAATGAGCTATGCTTCCATCTGTATCATAGCAGAGCCGGTGCAGCTCCTCGGATTGCTCTTTGTTGAAGACAGGGATGGGGGAGGACGGCCAGTTCAATGCAGTCCAATGCAGTTTAATGCTTTTCTTGTTTTCTGAGCTGATAAGCACAGCAAAGGAGATCTGTGGGACCAAATGCCCTGGCTGCACACCTCTGATTTATGATCTTATTCCTCTCAAGTTCATATTTTTATTCAGGTGTGATTACTGCCATGGCAGAAGCTTCTGATGTATTGTCTTATAGTACTCTGTATAGTACTCTACTCTAATAGACTGAATAAGTCTATTAGACTATTGGACTTATTCTCAAAGTCTGTTCCCTGCTCTCAGACGCATACTTGCCAAAGAAGGGAGCAGAACGCGATCCTGTCAGTACTCAGGGCTTCACTGTCACAGAGGATCAGCTGCATTCCCATGATCAGATCCGCACAGTACTATGACAGAGCTCGCATACACTCCACAGCACAACCCGAGCAGCTCTTACAGCATCGGTCCAGCTCAGAGATGATCCCTCTTTGTCCCTGGATACATCAGCCCTGCAGGATTTATGGGGAACTTGAACTCCAGTGGTGGTCTCTGATCAAGCCTCTCCATCATTTTCAAGCCATCACCATCGTGCTCTTTGCGATTCCAAAACACTCTGCTCTGCCTCCTAGCTTCAGTGTCCTAAGGTCTATAAAGCACTCCGAGAAATATATGTCTTTTCATGTGTGAGGAGGAGTGGACAAAAGAAAGATCATCCAGTGTGATGGCAGCAGAAGAGTTAGCCTGGATCATCTCTGTGCTCGAGGGTTTCGTGGGTTTCGTGTTAAAGGAATGTTAAAAAAACATGTTAAAAAAATGTTAAAAAAACAGTCCAGCCTTTTACTTGTAACAGTCCATGATGAAATCAGTGAAATGCTCAAAGAAATTTGACACAGAGCATTTCTAACGCCCCGTAATCAAGATCTGAAGAATTTTAAAACAATCCCATCCCAGCACTTCAAACAGTCCTTAAAAAAAGCCTGTAGAATATTAAAGGAAGCTGTCTAGATGAACCATTACTTCAAACACTCACATATCCCGTCTGAAGAACCTAAAAAGTGACTTGGCCTAGCTCATCCATAACTTAAAACATTCCACCATCATCAAATCTGGGTCTGTTGAGACAAATCTGGTTTCTGTGTCGTATAAGCCTGAAGAAGAGGCTGTAAACACAGGACTGTGTGATTCAGATCATTCTGCTGAGTTTATTGCACCACCGATGATTTGGATGATAAAATATGTGACTTTTTTTAATGAAAACTGATCGTGACGCTTTATCTCAATAATAATGCAAACTAGGACGCCATGGTGGTGTGCCTGTTAGGGCTGGTGCCCCGCAGCTCTCGGGTCGAGTTTTAGTGCTCTGCTTTCCTCTAGGTTGTCCCTGCGTGTGTGTGCGCTCTGTGATGGAATATGGGGCTGTCTTGAGCCCTATCCGTCTGGTCCCAGGAATTAGGTAGCCGTCTGGTCATTTCAGGACGGGCGGGTCAGTGATCCCAAGATGAGCTTCATGCTCCAGAAAGGCATTAGAGGTTGGAGGTTCTGCATTTGTCTGCAGCCTGCTCACTTGTATCAGAAGACCTACTACAGTGGGCCAAACGATCCCTTCTCGTTTGAAAACCTTCTGAAGGTAATGATTCCTGAGCTGAGCTGTGATGTGAAAGGTGCTGTATACCTGGACTCACCAGCCACCCCCATGAAGAGCTGGCAGTCTCATGCACAAAGCCTGGGCCCTGTCGAGAACCCCTTCCTGCAGAGGACGGACTGTGTGAAGGATTGACCGACTGCAGTGGTCTAGATACACTGGAATCCCAGAGATCCGAGAGACTGTAAGGATTTCAAAAGAAATACAACAAGTTAAATTCATTCGCCAGCCAGCCCTGATTCTCCGTGAAAAACTCGATTTAAACACCTCCTTTCTTCTTAAGGCTCGCGAGTACTAACAATTAGCTTTTAGTTGGCAGGCAGGCGGGCGGCTTGTCTCAGTGCGTTAGCGCTATGCAGTCCGACCCAAAGACACGACCCTGCTGCGTTGTGGAGCGAAGGGCACATGCTTCTTTACGTTTCACTGAAATTCGAGACGCGCGTCGTCTTCGTCCACACCTATGGAGCGCAGAGGAGGGAGGAAGTGTTTAACTCCCCATTCTGCGTCTGTTGATGTTCTAGAGAGCAGATGAAAAGAGATTCAATAAGACATCATGAGCTGTAAAATGCAAATCCCATTTCATGGGTATTTAGATGTGTGGCAGATCTGAGGACTGCTTAACAGACAGTGAGTGGGAAAGCACAGTGGAGATGTGTGACAGTGAGCACTGAGACACACAGACAGAGCAGAGCCGCCCTGTGTGTGTGTGTGTGTGTGTGTGTGTGTGTGTGTGTGTGTGTGTGTGTGTGTGTGTGTTTGTGCGGCATTGCTGTTCACAGTACACGGGCGGTGCCGCCAACACTCACTGCAGGAGCAGCAGAGGAAACTCGGGAAAGATTCACCTCAAGACGCCTGGCAGATGTCAGCTGTAGGCACGCACAGGGTGTTGCGTGCAGGTAGGAAAAGCATGAACTAGAAGTACAAATTGGCCATCCATGAGATTAAAGAGTAAAAGACTGGTGTTCATGTTGACACTTTATTTCCATATTCCAGATGACATGAGAAAGCAATACAAAAAGGCAAAGGATTGTTAGGCTATACAGTCAAAAGCATAGAATCTAAATCAAGAGATGTCATGTTATCATTTGATCATGTTCTAGTTAGGCCTCATTTACAATACTGTGTACAATTTTGGTCACTGTGTTAGAAAAGGGATATTGCTGCTCTGGAATCAGTCCAGAAAAGAACAAACCAGATGCATCCCAGGACTCAAGAAATGTCCTTCAGCGACAGGAGGAAAGAACAGAATCTTCTTAGTCTTGAACAGAGAGGATTCCAAGCAGATCAGAAATAAGTAGTCGGCACGCTCCAAGCCTCAGGCCAAATCAATGCAGTGGATTTCTTCAGAAAGAGCCAAGAAGCACAAACCAGGGGAGACAAGCAGAAAGTGCTTGGAAGTGGAAGAGCATTTAAAACTGAGTAGAGGAGGCGCTTCTTTACCCAGAGGGGTGTAGGAGTGTGGAACAAGCTGCCCAGCCGTGTTGTTGAAGTCGATAGCCCGGTTTCTGTTAAGAAACAGCAGGATGAGAAAATCCAGTAGGGTCAGGAGGCACTTCTTTACACAAAGGGTGGTAGGAAGGTGGAACAAGCTGCCCAGCCATGTTGTAGAATACCTGAATACTCAATACCCTGGTTTGGTTTCTTTCAAGAATTGTAGTCCCTCCTCCTTAAGGGCGCTCCGGCTCTTCCTTGTTTGCCCTATTCCCCGCTCCTGCCCCTTGGTCCAGTCTCCTTCCTGTTTCCCTTTAAGAGCCAGACGCAGTCGCCAGTCATGGCTCTGCGTCTGGTTTCCACATCGTGTGAGCCCGGGACCTGGTTGCGCCTGGCTCCGTTATGCTTTTAGCTTCCTGCTCCTGTTCCTGTTCCCCCCGCCGGTCCCGACCCGACACCTGTTTTTAATCCCTTGTTTTGGATGGATTACCCGGCCATGGACTTTTGCTTGTTTTTTGGATTCTCCCTTGGACTTCTTCTTGGATTGTTTGCCTCGGCCACACCTCCCCGGATCACCAGCCCCCCTGTTTTCATCCCCGTATTCCTGCATGACTTTTTCCCCAGTGTTTCCTCACTATTCTGGATTGTGTCGTCTGCATAGGGTCCGAAAAGAACTGTTCGTTATAGACGCATTTCCCCCTTCACTTTTTGGGACGCGGCAGAGACAGGCACCACTGTGTGGGAGCAGCCAGGGCAGGAGACGGGATACGCTAACCACTTGATCCACTCCGGGCATGGCGAGCTGCACTCAAAGACGTGCGCAGACGATTCAGATTTCAGGAGCGGAATCTCGACATCTGAGTAAATGACGGCGCACAGAAACCCTTTCAAGTTGTGAAAGGCAATGAATCGGGTTGACTTCATTTCTTGTTTCACTTAGTAGAACACAGAGACACAAACGGAATCCCATTAAAAGAACTCCCAGCTGTTTCCAGAACCCACACAGGAAAATATCAATGTAAGACATTGATTTCCAGGGCTCACTGTAGAAGACGACGCATTGCGATCTTTAAAATCGACCTAGATGCTGCGATAGAAAAATCTGGGGTATAAGAAACTGCCAGGAAGTAGTGGTCTGAAGGGGTGATTAATGTGCTATTCCGTTGTTCCTTTATTTTAGCAGAACAATCTGTTGTTACAAGGCCAGCCTGGAGACCCTTTTATACCGCAGGACGTTCACTGGAGCAATCCGAGTGGGCTCAAGGCCAGAGCAGTACCTCACCCACAGCCCTTTAGTCCAGATGGTAATCTGGACCAGAAGCAGAACTCTCATTACAAACGAGAGGAGGCCCACTTAGGAGCTAGGAGCTAGCTGATCGGAGGATCTTATCCAGCCAGCTCTTAAAATAAACCTAAAACCTGCTCCGTGCTGCTGCCATACTAGCTGAGCGTTTCTTCATCCAGCCAAAGTGTTCCTTCCCATTCGGAGGCGTCAGGGGTGGGAGCTCCTGGCCTGTCTCCTCTTCGAGCTGATTCCCAGTGATGGGAGCAGGCTGCGCTCCCTCTGGGCACGGCTTCAGAGGGCCGCGATTGACAGCTGTCAGGCCGAGCGCACGAGCGATGGATAAGAGCGCATCACGCCCCCTGCTGTTTCTGAGACAGAGGTGCAGTAGAGTGTTTGTGAGAATCTGGCCAGGGATGCTGAGATGGACCAGAGCCCGGATGTCTTACAGGGCTCAAGCCCTGGAGGGAGAAGAGGATGACTGATGTTGATGATGATGTTCTGTCTCTCTCTTGTTTCCCCCTCCATGTCTTCCTGCGTCTCGACTTCCCCATATCTATCTCTGGCCTTCCAAGAATGTTTATTCTTTAATACAGCGATCCTAATGATTTACTGGGAAGTTAATTAACCGGAGTGAATCATTAGGAGCAGCCTCTGATTAGCTAGTCAAACACCTCCACACAATACCCTTTGTTCTAAGTCTTCCTGCTGGGACATGCAAATGTTGCTAAACTTTGCCAGCCCCTCCTGACACACACAAACACCACTCGTAATTTTAAAGCAGAAGACTAAGTCCTGAGCTGTCAGTCATTTCTCAGGGCCTCCAATATGCCTTAATAAAGACCCAGAGCTACTGCAGGTGTTACAAGTCTCAGGCTCAGACAGAGACGCAAGTAACGGGTCGCATTACTGTTAAATTAGGAGGAATAATGACACAGGACAGCTAGCTGTGGCTTCTGGGCCTTAATTACTTCTGAAGGAAAATACTGGTCCACAGCGGACTTCAAAATGTAAACCAGCCAACAACCTCCAGTGCAACAGCTGCTGTTCCTAACAGAGGTATACAGAGCTTTAGTATTACAGAAGAACAAGGGACACACTGCCCAGTCTATCAGTAATCCAGTAGAATACTAATATGAGTTCACAGGAATACTAATGTGCTGTCCCCAGGTGCAGTTTACAGGACTGCATATCCCACAATCCTCTTTGAGGCAGTGGTTGAGCACGACTCCAAAGAGCCAGTGCCTGGATCACTCCCCTGAAGGTCCCACTGGGAGCCACTTTCAATCAATCAATCAATCAAGGTGTATTTATCAAATGCACAACAATACAGCATACAGCGGTGGTCGTCAGCAGTGAAATGCTTTTTCCGCAAGCTCGCAAGGAGAGACAGGACAGAAGTTGATAGAATTAAGGTGACAGAGTAGAATGCAACAAATGATACCGTTTACAATTGACAGGATTTACAAAATGAGTAACATAAGGAGGTGTGGTAGGGATAGGAGGTGTCAGGGAAAGAAAAAAAACACACAGGACCGTAAGAGCCCTCCTACAGCAACCCTAGGGTCTGGCTTAGAAGCAGCTTGTAGATCATAAGCTACAAAAAAAGTTGTTTAACAGGCAATAGGCTTGTATCGCTGTCCCTACAGGAAGGCAATGGGCAGCTGATTGTAGACTCTCTCCCAGGCCAGGTCAGACTCCCCCCCCACCCAGGCCGGATCTGCAAGAGTGAGGAGGCAGTGTGGTGGGCAGTTCAGACAGAGGCCGGCCCCTCTCTCCCTCCCAGAGTCTGTGTGTGTGCGCCTTTCATACATGCGAGTGCCTGTGTGTGGACGTAGGTGGGTGTGTGGGTGGCATCGTGCAGATATATTTTCTCTTATTGTGTCGCTGTGTGTGTGTGTGTCTCTAGAGTGCGAGCAAAAGTTTGCCGCACTGACTCACTGCAAAACCATGCAGGTCTGTCGTCTGTTTCGGACTCCTGTAATTGGTTAACGTGTGGGATAATTCAATTCATGAGAGCAAATATTGTCTTCTCCTAACCCTGGGCACCTGAATGGCTCTTATCTCAAACCAAGAACAGCTGGGTTGCTGATAAAGTACAAGTACACAGTACAAGATAAAGCACTGAGGCAGTCAGGCCTCCAACACTAGAACTGGGATAGAATATAATTACATGTGATATGATTTTATAAGTGTTTTACTTTTTTGTTTTTTCAATCTCCTTAATTTTCTAAGAAATTGAATTGAATTGAAAAGAAAAGAAATTGAAGATTGAATTGTATTCAATATTATTCAAATACTATTTCATGACATTAACACATTTACATATAGCCAGATGGTTTAGTTTACCGATTGTCGATAAATAAAAGAACTAAAGCAATATTAAACAGTCACAGTTAAAGGAAGCAGGAGGAACTGGTTATTAATAGACACCTGACAAGGACTACAAGTTAACTTGCTCTCGAGTCAGAACAATGATTAGGATTGTTTATTCCAGTACCTGACAACATTTGTCCCAGCTCTGCCAATTGAATGGACAACCCCAGTTGAATGGACAGCCCTAACTGAATGGACAACCCCAGTTGAATGGACAACCCTAACTGAATGGACAGCCCCATTGAGCTCCAATTGAAAGGGTTGACCTGCTCTGCTGGGTTGGCAGGTTGGGGCAGTCCCGCAGGTCTTGTCTTAGTGCAGGAGGGGAAATCTGGCAGAGGGAACTACAGGAACAACAATATTCTGTCTCTCTCCTCCATCTGTGTCCAAGGGAGTGCAGGCTGTTAGCAGCTAATATGCAGCAGATCAAAGCAGGTGCCAGGACAGCTACATACTTGTCAGCCCAGTGGATGTCTCTCCAACCCTAGTCCTGAAGAGCTCCAATCCATTCCAGTCTTATAGGTCCCTTGTTCCTAAAGATTGGCAACGCCTGTAAATCCTGTTCATTAATCAATTGAACAAATAATTTGTTCAATTAAGAGAACCCTAATCTTTGAGGGGCGTGTTTAGAAATGGGTGTTTGAATGGTGACCTGTAAAATCTGAAGGACCGGGGGTCTCCAGGACCAGGCTGGGAGACCCGTGGTCTGGCTCATCTGCAGTTGGCATGATCACGTTCGTGCTTGTCCAATCATCTGGAATGCTCCTCCTTTATTGAAGCTGTCTCTGTGAGACCGTTTTGCCATGGGCCCACTGAGACAACGGTGTTCGTATGTGCTTGTTCATGAGCCCTTTGGTTCCGGGCAGCAGTAATGTTTAGGGTGATGCCAACATTCCTGTCACGGACAGGGGCCTGGAGGTATCACCTTTCTCTCTCTCGTTCACCCTCCTACTGCACACTTGAACCTAAGGACACCGAGAGCCACCGGGCCATTCGCTTCTTTACAAAACACGGCTGTTTTTCTCCTCTGATTTCACGCTGCGGCATCTGCCCAGCAATCTTTTCATGCTTCAGGTTTCAAGTCGCTTAGCTCCTGCTTGGAAATGCAGTGTGTCCAATAACAAGATCAGATTGGTGCATGCTGCTCACTTCGTTTGCTCGAGCATAACAAGTTCCTCCTTGGCTGCCTTTCTGCATTTGAACACCCTGCTTAAAAGGAGAAATGCCTGACGCTCTCTCTGCCTGACTGGCTCGCCTCTCAGTTTCAGCGGTGCAACTAACTCTGCGTTTCTCTCCGCTGCCTGCTCTCTGGGAACAGGCAGAGGGGGCGGCTCTGTCCCTGAGGAGCAGCTCAATCCCGTCTGCACGTCGCTTGTCTCAGGGCTAATTCCATAACGCTTCCTCAGCTGTTGTAAGTTCGGAAAAGAGCTTTATCCCCAGACAAGGTGGCGTTGCAACAGTTTTGCCAAAATCAATACTTCTCTCCCTCAAGCTGGGGCCGAAGTTAGTTTTTGAGCGCGGCAAGCTGAGCAAGGACAGAATTGGCAAAACTGTAAGCCAGCCGAACAGGAGACAAGAGCAAGAGTTGATTTCAACTTACTGTGCTTCTCTGGCCTTGTGGTCCTGTAGCCTTTTATTATCTCTGTTTCAATGAACGAGCCCTTCTTCATTCATTTCGTGCCAGAGCTATATAATGGATGCACAAAGAGGTGCTTCAGTCTGTCGATTTCAGCACTACAACATCTCCGTGCATCCCTCTCACTCTGAGTGGAGAGCTTGTTTCCCTTTTATTTTAGCTCCACAACATTAATGGACAGCTCCCAGCCTTCGCTTACAGCCAGCGTCAGCATTTCTCCGTTCTGTGACTTTGGCCACGTAGTGACAGGCTCCGTTGTCACGCATTGTGAGTCTGCACTCCCCGTACACCTGTATAACTTGCTCTGTGTGCATTAGTGTGTCTAGACGTTAGTTTTTCGGCTGTGATATTGTCTACTAGCTATCCGCAGTTATTAGTGCAACCAGAAGAGTCAGCTCTCCTGTGAACTCGGAGTCCGCTCAGTTTAATGACATGTAATGGAAAGACGTTTCCCTAGCCTTCCAGACAGGTGTGTGCCTGCCGCAGTAACACTCTGCTCTCTCCTGCACATCCAGCAATTCTCTCTCTTTAAGAATACCTCTGCCTGTGGTCATCTTCCATATCGCACGGACACAGGCAGCAGGACAGAACTGCCCTTTTGACTGGCCTCCAGACTTCATTCGAGCTCTGGCCCGCAGGCCACTGCACCCTGATGGTGTCCGAAAAGGCACCGCGGTCTTCTTTGTCAGATTTCCACAAATCTTTACTTTGCAGTCGCAGCCCAATCAAGGAACCTCCTGGGTTTCCAGCCCATCTTGGCACTGGCCTGCGGACGCTGGCACACAGGCACACCAAACACCCAGCAGCTGTCACACCTCCCCGCGGAACAGCTGGCTCTAGAGCTGTCCTGATTTCACGGGTAACGACAGCGGCTAGTGACAGCGTGACAGGAGAGGCGGTCGTAGGTGGAGTTTTGTGGGCACTCGGCTTCACCCGCTTGGCGAAGAGGACCCCCATGCCCAGGGGGCAGCTGCAAAGGTGGAGATGGGGTTGGAGGAGGGATGCAAAAAAAGAGCGAAGAAGAGGAGAGGGTGACGTGTGGTGTAAATGGAAACTGAGGCCATTGCGTCGGGATTAGCTGTCAGCTGCTTTCATCCCTCCCAAAGGTTCATTAGTTAGCGCCATTAGTCGGCAGTTAAGCCACCTGTGTGCCTGTGGAGCCGGCCCAGTCCGAGGCAGTCTGCGCTCTGCTGTAGACATCCCACAAGGCTCGGCAGGCCACCTCTGCAAACAGCTGTGAGCTGGAGGGCCTCTCGCAGACGGGAGAGGGGAGCTGCTCGCACACACAGCCTTGCTGTGCCAAGACTGGGTCTGTGTGGGCAGGAGCTGGGCGACGAGAGCAGAGGAAGGCGGAGAGGAAAAGAAGGAGGCAGAGGAGGCAGAAAGGGAGGGATGACAGTGACAGGAGTGGGAAATGGAGAGACGCTCCTGCAGGGTTTATTGAAATTAGAAATCTTTCTGTCATCGCTGAGGCTGTAACAAAAGGACAGGCTAAATAATTCATTCAGTTTAGCAATTAACACCTAAGAGCTTAAAATAACTCAAGGTCTCCTGTTAGTACAATGTTAAAGGTAATATAGGATAAACTAAAGACAGATCTGAAGCAAAGAGTGAAGCAAATCTGTGCCCAGTAAAACTCAGGTTCCCCACAGTCCATGTTTCTAGTGTATCTGATCTCTTACCTTAAAATCTTCTCTGGTTTACTCTGCTCTTAAAAATGCCTCCATGAGGGCTTTTCTGTGTGGTTAATTCTGCTTATGTGCTTGTCTAGCACACAGATTGAGCCTTATGGTCCAGTTGCTAGTTGCTAGGGACTCAGGATGCTCCCTGAATAGAGTAGATGTTAGCAAAGCCTGGCTTTCTTCAGCCACTTCCAGCAACAACAGGGGGAGGTACCCTGCTCCTAATGCGCCTGTGTCCTCTTCCCACCTGTGTCTGACAGGTGGGTGGCTGATTGGTGGGAATAGCCATTAGGTGGGTGTGCCAGACTGCTGGGTGTGTCTGACTGGTGGGCATCTCTGTTAGGTGGGTGTGCCTGACTGGTGGGCATGTTTGTTAAGATCACTTTATTAGCCCTGTACAATTTCTTGCATTAGGAATTTGTCTTTTTCGCATACCCCAGCTTGCTCTCCATGAGACACACAGACACACAGGTGGGTGTGTCTGACTGGTGGGTGTGTTTGTTAGGTGGGTGTGTTTGTTAGGTGGGTGTGACTGACTGGTGGGTGTGTTTGTTAGGTGGGTGTGTTTGATGGGTGGGCGTGTCTGTTAGGTGGGTGTGACTGACTGGTGGGCGTGTCTGTTAGTCAGGTGTGACTGACTGGTGGGTGTCTGTTAGTCAGGTGTGACTGACTGGTGGGTGTGTTTGTTAGGTGGGTGTGTTTGATGGGTGGGTGTGTCTGTTAGGTGCGTGTGACTGACTGGTGGGCGTGTTTGTTAGGTGGGTGTGTTTGATGGGTGGGTGTGTCTTGCTTGTGGGTGTGTCTGACTGGTGGGCCGTGTTGGACTGGTGGGTGTGTCTGACTGCTGGATGTGTCTGACTCGTGGGTGTGTCTGACTGGTGGGCGTGTCTGTTAGGTGGGTGTGTTGGACTGGTGGGTGTGTTTGTTAGGTGGATGTGCCTGACTGGTGGAAGAGTCTGGCTGATCGGCAGTTCTAGTAAAGTCTTAAACATTCTGATATTTCGAATTGTGTAAGTGTTTAAAAATACAATATATTCAAATCCAAATATCTAAAAAAATGTTCAATTGTCAGCTGAGAAATTGGAAAATACCCCAAACCTGGTGCTGTCAGCACAGACATCCCCCCAGAGCATGTCAAGGCAGCACTGTTCTATAGAGAGTGCAAGAAATGAAAAGAAGGAAACACACAATATATAAACCCATCTTTAGCCCAGAAGATTAACTTGTAGTTCTTGGTTAAACTGAGCCACCTGTTTGCTAATCCCCGAGATGGGCCTGCCTGTCTCATGTCCATCTGTCTCCTCCTGTGCAAACCCTGGCACTGAGTTTCTGCTCAGGGCTGCGTCCTCAGAGAGGAGAGGACCGGCTGGCAGGCAGGGGAACAGGACACACTGCGGGACGCAACACGCCAATCACAACATACCGTATGACTCTTTGAACAGCCTGTCGAGGCTGGCATCACAGGCTGCTGCGTTCCCTCGGACACACTTCTCCTTCACTCCTGCTCCAGGACATCATTCCTCCCTGCCTCTCCAAAAAGTATGGCTCCTCATTTCGCAGCATCATTTCCCACATGTTCAATTGCTTTTGCAAAACATTGTGCCCTGGGGTGCAGTTTGTTACCATTTCCAAATACACCGAAGCCTGTCGGCAGAACTACATATCAAACAGCACCCTAACTGGGGGAGATAGCAGCTACAGAGTTTGCGCCACTCCCCCAGGAAAGAAAGAACATGGAAAATGTTTTATTATTTATGGACAGTTCTCTTTCATAAGTGCGCAGTCAGCATCTTTTCCTGTTTTGAGATTTTTTGTTTGTTTGCCCTGCATAGTATCCTGAGAGAAGGATTTCTTTACAAACTACAGACAAGTGAAGATGCGCCCCCCTCCCAGGCTGGTATTGAGACCATGCGCTCTGAATTCAAACTGGTGTGTGTGCTGTACAGCTTTGTTTGAGAATGAGCTGAAGGCACTCCGGTACTCCAGAGTTGCAGCAGTATCTTCTGGTGGGACTTACACCTGGTCCCCCTCACCTCAGTAGTCACGATAGCTTGGAGTTATATAGCGCCTTTCACCACAATACGGCTCACACCGCCAAGGTGACAAGGGGCTTGTCCACCCAGAATTCCTTACAGTCCCACGGGCCCTGTAGACCACGGACTCCAGCGAGCGTCTTTGTGTTCCAACTGCAGGATGCTCTGTCGGAGAGGGGAGGAGGAGAGGAGTCTATTGCCATGTGTACATGTACATGGGAATTCTGATTCGCACAGATCTCTCGGATCTCTCTCCTCCTCTTTTCTTGTTTTTGTTAACTTTCGGTTGCTTTCGTTGAACATGAACCTGATCCCGACGCCTCCAGCCCCTGTGTCATGGGCTCCCAGAGGCAGAGGTCTGGGACTGGCTGCCTGCGGCCTGACTGTGGGTGGTCTCAGTCAGAACGGTTCAGACCCCCAGCTGGACAGCGACCCCCGGGGGCTGGCCAGCAGCACTGAGAGTGTAAGGCTGTGGGTGGGAGCTGCCTCCTGCCTCCAGCTGCTGCTCGCTCTGCTGTGGGCACTGAGGGGGGGGCTCGCAGACGGGCAGCCGCAGAGGAACGTGGGGGGGGGACAGCTCACGTTGGTCCCCATTCCCCACGTGTCAACACACAAACGTCAAAGCAGCCAGGCGCGTTTCTTAAAGACGGCAACTTTAAATTAGGGTGGCATAAAAAATGTATAAATTCCTAATTGTAAAAAAAGAGGTAAGGAGGGCAGTTTTTCTGGGCTGCTTGTGGAGTTGGCAGAGAATGTGGAGGAGCCACAGATGTCTGGGTTATTATTAGATCCTCCTGGTCACCCAGATATTCCAGAGCTGGAGGAAAAGAGGGATTAACAAGTGAGGACATGGCAGTGTGAAGGGATACTCTCTCTCAGTCAGTCCTCCCTCCCTTCACACTCTCTCCACCCTCCCTCTTTTCACTCTCCGAGAAGCGCAGCTTTGTCTAAGATGCCGTTAACACTCCATCGCCAGCACTGCAGCCTGCTCGCGCGGGGAGAGGGGGCCGGTGACGGCCTGCTGTTCCCAGAGATTACCAAGAGGAGTGGGATCAATCCGCTCTCGGGGCTCCCTGCCTCCTGTACAGGTGTGGATTTCGCTGTGGCGGTGCCGCTTGCTCACAGCTGGAGCGCACGGAGGATCCCGGGGGAGTTTGTCATGGAAAGGACAGCGAGAGGGAAATGGGTCGGCCTGTGAATGAGAATTAAAGAGTGATCAGCCTCCCTCGGCTGGAGAAACCAAAACCACTGCTTCATCCGGGTCCCCTGTGGCGGCGCCAGCGTGCCTCCGTCCTGCTCAGCATGCTGTAACAGCCCTGCCCCCACCTCTCTCTCCCAGCCTCGTCTCTCAGCATGTCTCTGATAGGCCTCTCCCCTAGGTACTGTATTGCACTAAAATACACAGCTCGGCCCCAACAGCCATGTCACCCTGCAACTCACAACTGGCCACCCAGTGAAGCTCAGCAGGTGTGAGCCTGGTCAGTACCTGGATGGGAGACCTCCTGGAAAGCTATGGTCGCTGCTGGAAGTGGTGGTAGTGGGCCCAGTAGGGGGCGCTCACCCTGCGGTCAGTGTGAGTCCTAATGCCCTAGTGTAAGGGCGGGGACACAATACTGTAGTGGGCGCCGTCTTTCGGATGAGACGTTACACTGAGATCCTGACTCTCAGGGGTCATTAAAGGTCCCCGGGCATTTCTTGAGAAGAGTTGGGAGTTATTCCGGTGTCCAGGCCAAATCTCCCCCTCGACCTTTGCTGTGGCCTCCAAATTGTCCCCATGTAGGACTGGCTTGCACTGGCCCTGCGATGGACGGGCGTACCCAGGGTGTACCCTGTCTTGCACTCGTTGCTTGCTGGGTGGGCTCTGGCTTCCCGCGACACCGTATGGTATAAAGCGGTTTGGCAAATGACATGACATGGCACAGCTCGCCCAGTCGAAGTCTCTGGCACAGTCCCGTGTCACACAGGCACCCAGACTGGTCTGCCCGGTTCCCCGTCTCAGTCTCAGATCTGTCAGTGTTTTGTATCAACATCTCTCTCCTCCTGTCTCTCCCTCTTCCTCCTGCTCACCCACCCCCCCTCAGCAACCTGCCTGGTCCTGGGCTGCCTGATCTTCCCGGACGGCTGGGACTCGGATGAAGTGAAGCGGATGTGCGGAGAGCAGACGGACAAGTACACCCTGGGCGCCTGCTCCGTGCGCTGGGCCTACATCCTGGCCATCATGGGCATTCTGGATGCCCTGATCTTGTCCTTCCTAGCCTTCGTCCTGGGCAACCGGCAGGATGGACTCATGGCTGTGGAGCTGCTGGCCGACAGCAAAGGTAACAGCCTGCTCATGCCTGTGAGCTCTGTGAGTCAGGACCACTGCACACACACACACACACACACACTCCTGGGGTCCTGATCGCCCGTGAGCTCTGTGACAGAACCACTGCACATACACACTCCTGGGCTGTGAGAAAGGGGCCCTGTGGTATTGGGATTGGGCTGAAAAATAGCTGGCCATTCTTCACAGCTGCATGCACAAGGCCTGTGCTGGGCAAAGCCACTTAGTCTTTGAACATCAGGCGCGTCTTCCTTTAACGAGGAGCCTGAAAATCAATGCCCACTGTTAGTCCATGATTTTACACCCTGTGAGCTGGGCCAACACGGGGGTGATGTGACACACTGCAGAGCTGTGAGCAGGGTCAGTGCCATGTTGACGCAGCTTGCAGATATCTCCACGGATCGCTGAATCAACACTAGTGTGTTTCGGCAGATAGAGCCGGGCGGGGAAGAGAAGCAGGTGCTGGGCGGCAGGACGGAGATCAAAGTCATTGCCTCAGCCCAGTCATGTTGACCCAGTGTCACGAAGGAGTTCTTTCCGGGCCCTATGCAGACGACACAATCCGGGGTTGAGTGAGGAAACACTGGGAAAAAAGTCATGCAGGATACAGGGATGAAAACAGGGGGGGTGTCCTTGGTGCGCTGGTGTTCGGGGGAGGTGAGGCCGAGGCAAACAATCCGGGAGAAATCCAAGGGGGAATCAAAACGAAAGCAAAAGTCCAAAACCGGGCGGTCCATCCAAGACAAACTAGATAAAAACTGGAACCGGGTCGGAACCGGCGGGGGGGGGAACGGGAACAGAGAATAAAACCTTAACAGGACCAGGCACTTCCAGGCACTCGCCTGGTGCGGAAACCAGAGCAGAGCCCGGAACAGAGTGGGCGTCTGGCTTTTAAGGTGGAGCTGAAAAGGGGCTGGAACAGGGAGCAGGTGCGGGGGATGAGTAACAAACTAGGAAGGGCTGGAGCATCCTTAAGAGGAGGGGTTACGAACGTGACACCCAACAATCGTGTTTCCATGTCATCGGCTTGGTGTCAGGCTACCCTGTGTTACTTCCACTGACAGAAGAACACAAGCAAAGCTTACCAACTGAAGCAGGCCATTCTGCTGTCTTAACCGATACCATACTGACACCTGAACCTCCCCAACATTACCAGCCTGCAGTGCAATGACCTCAGGGAATCATCCTGCAAGACAACCAGACTCTGCAGGTCTGAATGTCCCCACCCGGAGGCTCTGTGATCTGAGCGTCCTTGTGTTTGTGCAGAACTGGGATCTAACAGTGGAGCAATAGCTGCATAAGACCGACCAACTAGCCAACTGGCAAAGGAACTGACCTTTGAATGAAACCCTTGAGCGATCACCTAATCTCAGTCACCTAATCTCCTAGCTGCTGCTCAACGCTACAGGTCATCTTCTCAAGCAAAGCCCATCCCTGAACTCTCTCGACCAGCTGAGCAGAGGCCATTTTCATAGTACATGAGCCAGCAAGTCCACACTCCTCATCAATTGACAGACCGAACAAGCGACTTAACTGAACACTCAATACGAACCAGAGGAGGCCATGCAGCGTTAGTTAGTAATGAACTGATCCAGGGATAGAACGGCCACGGTATTGGCCTCCACAACATGTGTAGGTATCTTGTCCCACACTCCCACAGCCCATTTCTCTGGTTTAAATGCACCTGCAGTTTGGTTCCACTGGTGCCCTCCGGTGGCTGTTTTGCTGTTCATTCTGAAGAAGTCCGCTGGTGGGCCTTGAAGAGTCTGGAAACTAGTATCAGAACATGCCCCTCAGCCTCCGAACGTTTCTGGTTGCTCTTCTCTGGAGGACTTCCAGAGCAGCAATCTCTCTCCTATAACAAGGTGACCACACTTGTTCACTATATTCTGAAGGAGCTGTAGGATACTAGTGCATTCTGCTCTTTTTACATAATGTCCCTTGATTCAAATTCCACAGGGTTTAATTATATGTCCTAGTATTTTATTTACCTTTTTAATTGCTTCTCCAGACTGGAAGATCGTAGGAGATGTAAGTGAGGTTGTCAACATGAACACCTATATCAATAATATCAATGGAAACTCCAACTATGTGCGTAACCCACTCTAACCAATAAACTCTGAGTGCACCCAGCAGCCAGGTAGGCTCTGAAACAACTGGCCGTTCAGATCAGACCTGCTGGCCAGCCCCAGCCCCAGGAACACACAGACAATCCTTCTCTTGGAAGCAGGCAGCCCTCTTCCCAGATCTCGCAGTGTTTTTGCTGTGGCACTGAGGCAGGAGCTGCAGGCTTCCTGTTAATGATGTCCAGGGGCGCTGTGGGGGTGGGTGGGAGGAGAGGCGGCCCTGTGACAGATGAGCAGGCTGCCACATGCTCACTTTCCTGTATCGGCAGAGCCTCTCCATCGACTCTACTTCTGTTTATATGTCCTATTCCAGGCTTCACTCCAGCTGAAATACTGGGTGCAATCAGACTCAGAACAAATGTTTTGGCGCTTAAACATTTAGAAGAGGAAGCCTTGCGCTTTATTTAAAAAAAAAAAAAGTGGTGAGGGCCAGGAGGTCCTGACATCAGCTGCTTGTCAGGAGCTGCTGTCGTTGTCAAGGCGCTTTCTCAGACCTGGTCACCACGCTGCTCCGAATACCCACACACGGGCTTAGAGCTGCGTCCCAGGACTGCCATGAAACAGACAGCTCGGGGCTGCTGGACTGAGCGATGAGTTACTAATGCGTGTTTACACAGCTTGCAGCTAGCCTGTCTAAATTAATCGCAGACTCAATAGCAGTCTGCACGTTAGAGCAGGGAGACTGGCAGGGAGGGAGAGAGTGCGTTCTAATGGTTAGAGCCCTTAGAGGCTAGGGGAGCAGGAGGAATACATTTGGTTTGTCCATCATACACCATCTGTCCAGCTCTCTATGTCTCTCTCCCCTCTCCCCTTCTCTCCCCTTCCAATTTCTCCTCCTCCTTACATCACCCCACTCCTACTCCTTTCTCAGGTTCTCCCCCCTTTTGCGAGAACCGGTTCTCTTAGAGACACAGTGTTTGTTCCCTGCTGACGAGTCCTCCCTACTCAGTGTTAAAACTGGTAGACTCGTTGTTGCCCCCGCCTGGCAAAACCGCAGTACTGCAGCCCATACTGCACAAGTCAATGATAAAGTGATTGAAATGTTATATCCTCTTTTTTACAGAGGTGAACTCTGCATTCACACAGCTCCTAGCAAATGTTAAAGGACCATTAGCTGCATTTCCAAACTATATATACTAAAAAAACTATATGCCTCTAGCTTTAAACATACAAATAACACAAGAAACAGGTATACACTGATGTTATAGTGTCGATACTCCTTCTCTACTGCTCCCGTCTCCTCTCCACCACCCAGCCGAAACGTTGTGTCTCTTTTCTTTTCCTGTCAGCGTGGAATAAGCCTTTTACCTGTTCCTTTGCACCCTAAACATGCAGATGCAACTGCCTACTCCAAAATACAACTAGCTGTCTAGCCAAAGAATTCTAAAATTCTGGAAAAATGAAGAATGATTTAGAGCTGCATGCGTGCAAGCAAAGGCTCAGACCGAATCGGTCCTGCCTGCTGAGAGCTGTGGTGGCGTGGAGGTAATGACGCAGGAGATCACAGGGATCCTCAAGATGAACAGAACGGGTGGAGGTGGCCTCTCTCTGCGCTGGGCCGCAGTGCGTTCTGGGCCCTGTGATGTCACTCACTGACCATGTCCGTTTCTCTCTCTCCACAGACAATGGGAATGCCTAACGCACAAAGGTGAGTGACCTGTTGCTCAGCCATGTCCTGACAGGACAGCCATTCTGCTCTCACTGGAGCCAAGATAAGAGGGATTTAATCGACTCTCGTCCTCTGCCCAGAGGCTCCAGTAAGCGTCTGTACAGCAGAGTGGCCTTACTGGAACTACAGTGTCCAGTAACTGGACCAGGGTATGTCCAGATCTGCCTGCCTCCCTCAACTCGTAACAAGTCCATTTCCTGCAAGATGTGTTTGATTATTTCCACTGGCTCATCTGAAAGAGACTTTGTGCAAAATTACAGCCAGTGACGCAACTGACAGATGCCGAGTTAATTGCTCTGCACCCCCCAATCATATTCTAAAGAGCAACAGTTCCTGAATGAATCGGTCCTGCCAATTAATTCCCTGCTAACTTGTTCTACACAGCAGCTAATAACTCCTGATTAGTTTAACAAGGGAACGTTTGATTTCTGAAGTGGACAGCGTAGAGCATTCCACACTTTAATTGTCAAAATTGACTTTAACCACAGGAAGGCTGTGGGTTTGATCAGAGGTGTATCAGCAGGTATATCACTCTGTACCTCACAACTGGCAGCCCACTGAAGCTCAGCAGGTGTGTGCCTGGAGGGGAGACCTCCTGGGAAAACTGAGGCTGCTGCTGGAAGAGGTAGAGGGACCAGTAGGTGGCGCTCACCCTGCAGTCTGTGTGGGTCCCGATCCTTCACATCACAAATATAGTGATGGGGAAACTATACTGAATAGTGAGTAAAGGTGCTAACCCCAGTGTCCTGGCCAAATTCTCCCCTGGTCTTTACTAGTCATGGCCTCCTAATAATCTCTGAACTGGCTTCATCACTCTGTTCTCCTCCCCACTGAGAGCTGTACTGGAGCACTATGGGTGCCGTCGCATCATCAGGTGTTGCTGCACACTGGTGGTGGTGGACGGGAGCCCCCATTACCTGTAAAGAGCTCTGAATGGAGTGTCCAGAAAAGCGCTGTATAAGTTTAAGGACTGTTATTTATATAATGAAGCTGAACGCTGAAAAAAAATGAGCACCGCAAGAGTGAACACTCAGGGTGCAGACCTTACGCCCGGCCAGTCACTCCCTGGCTCTGCTCTCCCGCAGGTCTCACCGGTGTCCAGCAGGGGGCGGCCACGAAGTACTTTCACGCTCCGGCTTTTTACCCCATCACCCCAAGGGTGGGAGGCAGGCTGCAACTCTGGGAAGGGACAGAGACAAGGATGGAGGAAGAGAGAGGAGAAAGACGAGAGCGAAAGAAGGATGCGGCTCTCCTGGCTTTAATCAAGGAGCTCCACCACTGTCGAGACCCCCCCCCTCCACCCCTGCCCATTGCCGCCCCCCTCTTGCCTCTCACTCGGGGGGGGGGCACCATTACCCACTGGAGACGACCTTTATAGAATAGAGCCTGGGTCAGGGCGGCGGCATCAGTGACAGCTCCAGCCCACAGGATGCT
Source organism: Lepisosteus oculatus (assembly GCF_040954835.1). Classification (NCBI taxonomy): domain Eukaryota; kingdom Metazoa; phylum Chordata; class Actinopteri; order Semionotiformes; family Lepisosteidae; genus Lepisosteus; species Lepisosteus oculatus. The sequence goes on along the minus strand of NC_090702.1, from coordinate 48,275,015 downwards.
TGGCAGAGTGATGCGCAGACAGACTGAGCCCCAGTACCCGCCTGACGGATCGAATAACCCACAGACACTGGCATCTACAGAATCAGCATCTTCTGCATCATGTCCTACAGCTTCCTGCATCATCTTACTGTCATGTCCTCTATCGTATCCTACATCAACCATGTCCGACATTATCCTGCATCTACAGAATCACCGTCGTCTACATCATGTCCTGCATCACATACTACATCATATCCTACATCATCCTAAATCATCCATGTCCTACATTATCCTGCATCCACAGAATCACCAACTTCTACATCATGTCCTGCATCACATCCTACACCATACTACATCATATCCTATATCATCCTACATCATCCATCTCCTTCACCATCCTGCATCTACAGAATCACCAACGTCTACATCGTGTCCCGCATAATGTCCTATATCATCCCCTGCATCATTCTACATCATGTCCTACACCATATCCTGTGTCATGTTCTGCTTCATTGCACACACTGACCTTGGCATTTTGTAAAATAAATCTTACAGTTATAACCACAGCAGAAATAATAATATAAGTACTACGTTTATAAAGCAGACGGTCATGTTTTAGATTAGTAATACTCATTCTACTGTACAGCTGACATCAATCTTCCTGTTTAACGGTCAGTTGGTTTGCAGACACCTACTGCTAAGAGAGACCGTCTCCCAGATGCGGAGCCAGGACAAACCTTCCCTCGTCCTGGGGTGTCCAGTTCAGTCCTGTCTGCTATACTGGACTGTGCATTGACTCCCCACCACACTGACTGATGACTACAGGACTACTCTGCTGGCTGACCTCCAGCACGCCAGCACTGCAGAACACAGTCAGGTGTGACCTTGAGCTTTCTGTAGATAATCTTCCCCATCTCCCAACGAAGAGTGCAGGACCACAAGCACTCCATCTCCTCCTGGGATCGATCACTACCAGAGGCAAAACTGCACGACACAGGAGGGGTCCAGGGTAAGAGCCCAGTTCTGAGACCCCTGAGCACCTTGTTCTCACGGTGCAGCCGGGATTCTGAGAGGAACAACTCAAGAGAGGGCGAATTCGACCGTGTCTGAGGCGGGTTACGACACAGAACCCCAGTAATTATTTCCTTACTTGGCAAACTAATGATTGGGGGGGAATAATGTATCCTTCATCATCTGCATCATTAGTAGCTTACGGTTTTCTTCATCCAGGAGACGAAGGCGATGGGTTTTGTTTTTCCTCCGAAATTGTGTTTGAACTTCATCAGCTCTGTGCCGTATTACCTCTTAATCTGTAGTTCCTTTTGATTTTTAACGAGCCGCTAATAAACGGAATGTGTTCGTTTTGACCAGAATGTCCCGCGGCCAGGGTAAACAGAAGGGTGGACTCGTGTTTTGGTCTCTTGAGCTCTGGGCAGTTGGTGGACGGCTCTCCGCTGTCGAGACGTCCTGGCCCAGTCTGCCCTGGACCGGCGGGCTTGGCCAGCTTCACGCTGGACTGGACTGAACGTGTCCACTCTTGGGACTCCAGCTGGGGTCTCCACAGCACTGCTGTCAGGGAGAGTCCTCTACTGTCCTGGCTTGGGGACAAACAGCGGCGGCGTGGAGCTGAACTGTCTCTGCCTCTCCGGCCGCGGGCCCTGACCTCAGGGCTGGGTCTGAGGGCCGAGCCCACTGGCCCGAACTGAGTCTGCTGGCTCTGGGGAAGAAATGTATTAATGAATGTCTGTGTATAATATCTGTGTGTGTACAGTATTATAATAGGAAACCACCAAATAATCCTGTTGTGTCCTGAAAAAAAAAAAAGACATGAACTCTTCATCGATATTTGATTAGTACAAATGTGTCCAATGACAGACCCTGCTGATGAAGGGGCAGAGGAGCCTGGCCATCGATAACACACCCAGCTCGAGGCAAACCCTGCAGTGGCCCAGCATGCTGTGCAGAGAGTCTGGGGCCTGGAGTCCTGCGGTGATGCATGGGGTATTGCTTTTATACAGTGACATCTTGGTGTCTCCGTAACGCTGTGCCCACATGAACACTCAGACCTCCAGAAGGGGGGAGAGCACGTGCCTGCAGTATCCCAGAGGAGACTGGCACTTCTGGCTGATAGCAGGGCAGGGGTACTCGCACTCACACCTCGGTATCCCAACCTAAGTTGTTCCTGAAAATCTGTGCGGAAGGCAAGAGATCGTAAATGGAAGATAAAAATTCCACTATTTCTTATTCCACCCCATTCCGAACCGAAGACAAGCTCACTCAAAAACCACCCTTAACGTGTAATACCATACAGGCCATTAAAGCACGCTTAGTGAACAAAGCAGTTCTACTGAAATAAGCCAACCATAGCTGTAAAAGAATTCATGATGTCATATTTACATTTTTCATTCTTTCGGAATAGATCGCTATCCAAGCGATCTGAGAACGATGTGCACACTGCTGTCGACTGTTACGCTAAAGAATGTTTTCCTCTTCCTTAGTGAAGCCCATAATGAACAGCAACTATAAAACAAACACAAAATAAAGCACTTTGGAAACGAGAGCACAAGCTTTATTCGTGATCGTAAACGAAGCGCCGCTGCCTCTCAGCCCCCTTCATCGCGATGCCCGTCGCCCCCGCAGACACACGCACCCGTCCAGAGGCTCTGAATCCAGATGCTCGCAGAAGGTTCTCGGCCAAAGTCAGTCACTTTCGAAGTTCGGATGAGCGAAATTCCGTTCTTATAACGAATTACGAGGTACAAATTCTTCATGTTGGGATGAGTGAAAATTCGTCTTATACCGGGGTATGAGTGTATAGAGCAGGGGTGGCCATCCCTGCTCCTGGAGAGCCCCCGCCCAGCAGGTCCTACAGGCCACCCTTCAATCAGCCATTAGCACAGACGTGGAGCGTGTGTGAGAATCGGTCAATTTGCTGGGTTAATTGGTTTACTGAAGTCATAAATTGCCACCTGTGGTCCCTGATAAGCAAGGTGTGTTGGTATTCGTATCTCAGTTGATTTCTTCATTCATCTCCTGACCAAAGTGCTGACTCAAACAAATGAGGTGTTCAAAGGGGTTAAGAGAAAACTGACCCATCCTGAACTGTGGCTTTCTATTGGTGGCCAGGCTTGGAATACAGCAAAACTGCTAAGCCATGCTGCACAGAGTCACACGAATTCAGCCGAAAGAAACCTTAAAAACCAGGCTTTAAATCTGAAGACAGGAAGTGAAGTGGGGGAAGTTAATTTGTGTTACCACAGGTGAAGCCCATTGGCTTCCCTGTCGTCAACTGAGCGTCAACAATCATCTTCCCCTGCACAGTCTGAGGCAGTCAGATTGGAGCCGCCTGTTTGGAAACTGATTCGTGAAATAAGTATCTGTTGAGGACTATGATAAGATGCCCTAACAAGGTCGATGCTGACACAGAAGCAGAGCTACACAGACACCTGTGGCCTGTCAGGAGAGCTGTCGAGTCAGAGACGACAACACAAAAAAACGCGGCTTACAAATCCAATTGACTTGTAGGGGGATGTTCTAAAATTCCTATTTCTTCTCCCAGGCCTTCTGAAAGCAAGTGTGAAAGAGTTTAAACGCAACACCTGGTTTGTGCAAAATTCAATATAGGAATTTTAAATGGTCTACTTGCAGGCGGGAAGAAATGAGCCCAATCTCCTTCTCTGAAGCTCTCAAAACATCACCCTGCAGACTGACAGAGAGCTCACTTTTCCTCCTCCCCCAGTGTTGCTCCACCATGCTGACAAGGGTTCAGCCTTGTCTTGTTGCAGTTAATGAACTTGTAAGGACTGAAAAGAACTAGAAAATCATGCATTTCTCCAAGACGTTTAGATTTAGCAGAAAAGCAGCAAAAACTAGCAGCATGAACAACTCTAAAGGCTAGATCTGGAGAACAGCTAATTGTGTCAAGACTATGTTGACCTCACTGTTAAAAGGTGCACCTGCAGTCAACAGCTTAGTGTGAATGTTAATTTCCATGCTGGTGAAGGCAGCAGATTCAAGCAGTGCATTCTACAGTATGGGAAATGCCTCAATGCTAAGACCTGAAAAAATACCGCACTGCGTTGCAATACTATGTGTCCTTGGGCTGTTCCTCTTGGCTGCTCGTTTCACCGACAACTCAGCTGGACTTAAGCCCAACCTTTGGATAACATCAGGGTTTTGGGGGGGATGAAATTTACAGCTGGAAAGTACTCATTAGTATAAATGTGTATGGTGAGAATATTAAGTTCACTCCATGATGGAGAGACACAGGGACAGACATCAAAAGATACACAGTGCGAGTAAAAGAGACAGATTTTCTGTTTCTTACAACTTGTCATTGTTAATTACTTGGTATAATTAGAACTGCTAATAGTTGTTAGCTTTTTCAACGCTGGAATTCATCTGTCATGCCAATAAAGCACTTGGAATTGATTTGACAGAGGCAAGAACATACAGTGAGAAACAGAAACAATGAGACTACCAGAGAGACAGGGGGACCCAACAAGAGAGAGAGGCAGTGACAGGGACATCGCAAGAAATATTCAGGTATCAGACATTCTTCCCCCGCATAACAATTCTAATCCCAGAATTCCCACTCCTGCCAGAATCAGAACAGCTGTCAATCCTGCTGGGAGAGGGGGAGGAAACTCAGCAGACCTACAGTCTGAAGGCCAGTAAGTGAGTCACTCCGTGTTAATGTTGTAAATGTTTTTCTAATTGTTGAAATCTCCTCACCTGTACACACACCAATATTAATTCAATTTATGTTTCTGGCAGTTTTTGTAGCCCATAGTTCAGTTCTGTTTCTAGTGACTGTAAATTGCTGTTCTTCACCTGAGTAAAGTCATTTCCCAATGGTCACAGCTGCACCATGACCTTCTAAAATCAGTATTCTATTGTTTCATTAACACCTCAGTCTGTACTTTGCCCATGATGATGCTGTTGTCAACAGATTTCAGTCCCAGATTGGCGGTACTGACCGCCTCCGGTCTAGTAATGTGTCTGTCCACTCCTGGTGCTGCACAGCCCCAGCTCATGAGGGTTCATGGATCTGCGGCTAAAGATGATGAAACTCCTTATGCCAGTAATTAGATTAAGTAAGTAATTGAGAGTTGGGTTAGGAATCCAACTAACCTCTCCTTTGAAAACCAGAATGCCCTTTGGTTTCTCAGGGTCTTATACAAATGTTCCCAAAAAATATGTTAGAATAGAGCCCCAGATGTTCTGATTGATGTCTGATGATGAACTGTTTCCTACAACAGCAGGTTTTTACATGCATGGCATAAACACAGCTTAAATGCCCAAGTGATAAAGGTGTAACTGACTGACTGTGTTTGTCTTGCTTATCTGGTGCCTCTGCTGCTTTGGCCTCCTGTCCATAGGGGGCACCTGTTCCCACTGTCCCAGCTCAGTCTGGTCCCGCAGACCCACAGGCCAATCCCCTGCCCCTCTTGCCCCACCGTAGCCAACGCCAGGTCAACAGGGATGGAGGCACTGAACCCAGATCCCCCCTCCGTGGCGGGAAATCCCTGTTCCTGGACTGCTGCAGTTCCTCGACTCTGGGTTAGAACAGGAGGGCTTCAGTGAAGTTCACAACCAGGCTTATAAACCTAATCAAGAGCTTATGACAAAGGAAAACTGCAATTGGGATCAGAGGAACAATGCACACCCTGAATCACCCGTTCCTGGACTTTGGATAGATCACTTCAGAGTTCTCACTTGTGCAGTTCTGCCACCTGCGAGGCCATTCACGAGGCTGACCACACCCTGATGTGACACATGCGCTCAGATCGCCCGTTTAACTGGTCGGGACGAGTGGCGTCCTTGCTTCAATGCCTTCGGAGGGTGATGCCTCGGGGGGGCGTGGCTCTGCAGGTACAGGGCAGGCTGGGCTGCCCTCCTGCCTTCCCATGAAATAACAGTGCACTGGCTCAGGATCTCGCTGTGAGCCATCCCACAATTCAGCATCCAGTATCCAGTCTGTTCACCGTGAAGAGTCAGGCGTCATGCCCAAGAATAACCTGTACCCAGACAGCGAACACCCCTGGTTCCCCTCCCAGTGAGGCACACATGGGGCGACTTGTATTTGTTCCCCAAGCCAGTGTAGCGGGTGACCAGACTCAGGCAGTACAGGAACCTGACTTGTAAGGTGCGATGTGAGACCTAAACTGTCTGTCCTGATGACTACTCCCCCTGCACATGCCGCTGTAAATATGCCATCAAAGCCCAAGCGTTTAAACCAAACAAAAGGTGGGGATGGGGGGGGGGTGTAGCAAAATTCTGCTACTTAATAAAAGACTTACGCTGTATAGGACACCTGCCTACATTCTGTGTGTGTCACAGTTTTTTAATTCCCCAGGCAAACGGAGAGTGCGACGATGAAAACGCTCCCCACACCCAATAGCTCGGCACTCGCTGGCCTCCTGAGGCCTACAGGTGAAGACTGGCATGGAAACGTTGGGGTGTCACATCCAAACATCTACATGATTTAGTCTTAAATCTGAAGGAGGTAGTTCTTCTTCTCAAGGAAGATTAGACTGTGATGGGGACTAGAGAGAAAGTCTTAATTAACCCCAAGGGGCAATGTGTTTTACAGCAGCAGACAATATTTAAAAAAAAACACAAAAAATCAATACACATCTAAATACACAAATGAATCATTTGTTAAGCACTTTTATAGCCACAGCTGCAGGACACATGATAACTTAAACCTGTTTGTTGTGGAATTTCCCCTTCAGCAGCTGTGCAGCACAGTCTTTCTGCCATGAGGGAGGTACCACAAGGTGGCAGCAGTGTGGTGTTGAGGAGGTAACTGGTGAGACCTCGTGGAATTCAACATGGGCATGGAGCAGCCTGGTCTTCGGAAAGGTGCTGTCGCCCTTGTGTGGTCAAATCTGGGACCATCAACCTGCCAGTGGAGACGGCACACTTGTCGAAGTCTTTTCTGTCATTCTGCTCAAGGATTATCGCTTCACAGCCCTTAAAACTGTTTCTCAGAACCAGTATACCACAAACAGCCTAGCTTAATCATTCAATCAAATCTAAATCTGCGCGGTGAAATAGATTTTTTTGGTTTTCAGTTTTTAATTAAACTTGAAATAAATATATATCTACCTTGAATTTTTCACCAACTGTTTCACCAGCCAGAAGAATTTTTACAAATCTAAACCAGGAGTCCCAGGTTTTCAGTCCAGCTGAGCTCTTAATGACCTGAATCAGATCAGTGCTAGCTTGACTGGACCATCTCCACAGACACAGCAGCCCTCCAGAACCATGACAGTCCTGTTCCTGGTCTGGTCAATGTGTCTACAGCACTACCAGCACCTACATTACCCTAAAGCTCAGCAGGTGTGGGTCTGGTCAGTACCTGGATGGGAGACTCTTGGGAAAGCTGAGGTTGCTGCTGGAAGGGCTGTTAGTGGGCCAGTAGGGGGTACTCACTCTGCAGTCTGTGTGGGTCCTAATGCCCCAGTATAGTAACAGGGACACTTAACTGTAAAAAGGCAGTTTTTACAGTGGATGAGATGTAAAACTGTGGTCATTAAAAGTCCCACAGTGTTTTTCAAAGAGAATAGGGGTGTCACCACAGCATCCTGGCCAGGTCCCAATGCCCTTTGCCAATCATGGCCACCTAATAAGCCCCATCTCTGAACTGAATCCATCCATCTGCTCTCCTCCCCACTCAGAGCTGGTGTGTGGTGAGGGTACTGGTGCACTATGGCTGCTGTCGCATCATCCAGGTGGGGCTGCACACTGGTGCTGGTGGAGGAGAGTCCCCATTACCTGCAAAGAGCTTTGAGTGGAGTGTTCAGAAGAGCGCTATGTAAGTGGAAAGGATGTATTATTACTATTATTACAGCAGGGCTGTCCTGTTCCTGGATGGGGAGCTGTGTCTGCTGGTTTTCCAGGTGTCTGCACATTGAGCTGCAGCACACTGACAAGCTGGGAAAAGCTGGTGAATTGGTAAAAATGAAAAATACGACTTCCCTGCAGAATCACCAGCCCTCCAGGACAAGGATTGGACATCTCAGAGCTGTAGTTAAAATGTAAAAATGAAAAGATACCGTCTTTTGTCTTAATCCATTGTTTTTATTCTGATCAAAAACAGGCAACACAGAACAACTTAGGCTCAGATTTCAACTGCAACAGACCAGGTGATGAACAAAACATAAATATCTCAAATTTTGTGATAGAATAAATAAAACATATTTTAAAAAACATGAAACAATCCTTGCAAATCTATAGCCATATAGTATCTTTGACCAAAATTGTGTCAAAGCAGTGTCAGACTGTGCAGAGCGGGTCAGATCTCAGGCCTGGAAGGCAGAAGCACAGACAGGAACCTGAGCTGTAAAGTGTTCTAATAATAACAAAATCCCCAAACATCAGCGATGAAGAGAGCTGGGAGGAGATATCGGCTTTCCTTACAGCTGTAAGCCCTGGAGAGCCCTGGTCCAGATACTACAGTGGTCTTCACAGCCCTGGTCCAGATACTACAGGGGTCTTCACAGCCCTGGGTCTGGAGAGCCCTGGTCCAGACAGCACAGGAGTCTTCACAGCCCTGGTCCAGATACCACAGGAGTCTTCACAGCCCTGGTCCTGAGAGCCCTGGTCCAGATACCACAGGGGTCTTCACAGCCCTGGTCCTGGAGAGCCCTGGTCCAGACAGTACAGGAGTCTTCACAGCCCTGGTCCAGATACCACAGGAGTCTTCACAGCCCTGGTTCTGGAGAGCCCTGGTCCAGACAGTACAGGAGTGTTCACAGCCCTGGTCCAGATACCACAGGAGTCTTCACAGCCCTGGTTCTGGAGAGCCCTGGTCCAGACAGTACAGGAGTGTTCACAGCCCTGGTCCAGATACCACAGGGGTATTCACAGCCCTGGTCCTGAGAGCCCTGGTCCAGATACCACAGGGGTCTTCACAGCCCTGGTCCTGGAGAGCCCTGGTCCAGACAGTACAGGAGTCTTCACAGCCCTGGTCCAGATACCACAGGAATCTTCACAGCCCTGGTTCTGGAGAGCCCTGGTCCAGACAGTACAGGAGTGTTCACAGCCCTGCTCCAGATACCACAGGGGTCTTCACAGCCCTAGTCCTGAAAGCCCTGGTCCAGATACCACAGGAGTCTTCACAGCCCTGGTCCTGGAGAGCCACGGTCCAGTTAGTAAATGGGTCTCTGGACAAAGCCACCTAGCCTGCCTCAACGACACCATCTCACGCCAACAGCAAGGAAAGCCCAGACGTCAAGGAACAGCAGTTCCATCACAACCGTACAAACCGTCCTTAATCTGTTCATCTATTATCACAAAATCTTTCAAACTGGTGAAATCCAGACCATCTAGAGACATTCCATGTGAACAACACGCAAACTCCACCCAGCAGGTACCGCCCTCAGAGCCCCTCAGCTACAGAAGGAGAGGTGGCATCTGTTACACTACATAAATATCAACTTAGCTTATTCAGGGCGGCATGTAGGCACAGAATGAAAGATACAGATTTGCATTTTTCATTTTAACACGCTGTAGTTTCGAGGAAAAGGAATTGTAACGTTAAAAGCAATCAAGCAGGTGCGCTAAACCAGTGTGATCGCGAGGGGGCGGTGTGAGCCAAGCGGTCGCTGTGGAGCGCTCCTGCTGTCCGCCATGTTGCTGAGGTAAGATAGTCCGGTACAGAAACCATTTTTATTTGCTTAGCAGAGGACCGTTATCCGTTACACAGGTTGTGAAAAACAAGCAGGATAAGTGCAGTAATAATAGCAAGTACCACTTTGTTAGAGCTATTTTATTTAAACGATTAAATTAGTTTGCTTTCATTATTATTCGTTCACGATTTTTTCCAGTTTAACCTCTTTGTACAGGGAACTTACCAATACTTCAATAAAATGTTCCAGCACAAAACAAAGATACTAATTTTACCAAAAAAACACGCATACTGAACATCATAACCATTACTTTTATTGTTCGAGAATTATCCACTAGTTACAGTGTACAGTACATTGATAACTCATAATATACTCAACACATAACTCGTTACCTTAAAATCATTTTGAGCGTTGTGAAAGGAACACAAAACCAAACTTCACGTTAACTTTTCAAAACTAACTCCAGGCCAAAAAGAACGTTTCTTTTTATTATTCGCTGTTAACGTAGCAGGCGAGTTTAAGAAGGTCGCACAGGAGTTTAGGCGCTGCGCTGCCGATCCAAGACCGACTGGGAACAAGTATCGCGATGCTCCGAAAAAGAGCGAGCGGACCGGAAGACACGAGAGGCGACAACAGGAAGTGGCGTCTGCGTGCGGCGGGGAGGGGCGCGTGTCCTCCTTCCTCGTCCACGGGCATTGCGCGAGACGGTAGTGGCAGCGGTCCCTGCAGGCGGCGCTGGTGAGTGGTAGAGCTTATTTCCTGTGCAGTGCGTGAGCAGCTGCGTTTTGTACGTGTCCAATCCCAAACGCGTGTCTACGTGCGCGGAAATTGAGCCTAGAAGTGCCTTTCTTTAGAGATGCTCGTAGTTTAAACGACTATTTTTATCCAACCACCAGTCCGTCTCTCTGGCTTTGAAGAGACGGGAAAGACTTCCGAGGTAATAGCCCCTAGCATGAAGCTTTGTCCATATACAAAGTCCTCCCCGCGACGGGAGGGAAACGCTCTTCAAGGTGGAGACAGGGCTGTAAAACCCCAGGGTGCCGTGAAGGAGCTCGCCTTGGGCCAGCGCCAGTTCAACCCGCCCAAACGCGACCATAAAAGCATAAGAAGCACCCTTTAGTGAAATATATCGTCCAGCTCAATAAAGCCCTCAGTAATTTGCCCCATCACCCCACCTGTTTATTGTTTCCAGGTAGGAGCTGCATACCTCAGATTAATTTAGTGTAGGGGACTTCCTTACCCACCTACTTGTTTTTCCATGTGGGGTTAATTAGAGCCGGATTTCTATATCAAGGGCAGTGAGCAAGAAAAAAAATTGGTACTACAGATGTATTCGCTGACCTAAATACCATTACACAGAGAAAAATTGAATTCATGCTTTTCACAGCTCCGGAACATTAACTGAATTGTTGCCTGTCATTACTGGAAAAGACATTTATCCCCAGTAAGGGTCACCCACAGCATGTCCAGGAAGCATAGAGCACAAGGTGAGGGTACAGAGGGGATTCTCACACAGAAGCAGATTACAGACTGAACAAAATCAAAGCTTGCAAACGAGAGCACCCGGGTGACTTGGTCTCTGGTAGCCAACTGATCCACGAACCACCAGTCCATGTGCTTCAGCCACACTGCTGCGTAGCTTCTGCCAGACCCTCATAACCCTTTAAGACGGTACATCCAGTTTTCAATAAAATTTCCTATAAAAGCTCAGGGGTGTCACTGCTGCTTCTGAAGGCCATAGAGCCAACTCTGTCACCAGCCTCTGGCCCAGTCCACTGAGAGAGGCAGCAGGGAAGCACTCAAGCAACCCAGTTCAGGCACCTCTGGTGAGGTCACAGGAGACCCCCCTGTCCTGTCCCCTTCACTCACCTGTCACAGGGGTGTGTACCCAGTCTTTTCCACATGCCTGTTTTTTTTTTTAAATGCAGATTCAGCAACCCTAGCTGTGGACAGTCACAGACCTGGAGATCTCCAAAGCTTTAAGAGTTCAATGAGTCAGCAGCCTAATTAGTTATTGGTGACCTAACTGACGGATGAACAATGGACAAGGAACTGACAGTGGGGTTCATTAAAAAGTATAATAAAGCCCCTGAAGCCACATAGGACACCAGATATTGGATAGAACCAACATCAATATTAATAAAGACAGGGGTCATGCGATTGGCTCCTGCTGTTCGCCTACATATTGCAACAGCTTGCTACCACCCCACCCTCTCCCCTGGGAAGGCACTATTCTGTGAATGGTTTTAGAGAGCAAAGAATGCAGTTCCTAGAAACTGCACCAGAGGGCGACTCAACACCATTTTACCAGCGCAGCACTCTTCACAAAGCACTGTTGCTGGCGTGGGGTTGTGAAGAGTATACTAATGTTTTCTTTAGTGTTTTAACGGACAATACATCTCTTAAATGTTAAAGTGTGTGCCGTTTTATGCATTACTCTAAAACGCTACTTGCCTTTTGTGGCTTAGGGAGATTTTGTGCGACTTTTCAGTGAAGCTTAGGTAGGAGAGCCTGTGAATAATCAGATTAAGAGTTCCTGGCCGACCTTGATGCCTTTAAAAGACTCCGCGTCTGCCAAAGTAAAACTGAAAAATACAACTTGGAGCATAAAGGTTAGAGATGAGAAGAGGAAGCCATTCAGCCCATCTAGACCACTGGGTGGTTGATAGTTAATTGATCCAAGGATCACATCCATCCTGAACACCAAAACCTGTAACCCAGATCTCCCCAAAATGCTCTTATTACCTGCACTTTGCAGTCCCTTAAAATTCTGTTCTCATTTGACGAGTCAGATCCAAGTTCACGATTCCCCACACATCCTCCAGGGCAACCAGGGTTTTCACAGGCCTCTGGAAAGCACCCCCCTCCCTGCAGAGTGTGCAGGCAGCTCTTGGAACTCCTGTGGTAACGGAGCAAGCTCATCACTCAGTACTGACGCACCTCTTGCCCTGAACTGGCTGCTGACAGCAGGGCAGGTCATACACTTACATATAGGTCAGACACTTCCAGAGGGAGAAATCGCCGTCAGTTCTCAGAAATGGTTAAAACAAAGCCTTTTTTTTTTTAGTATGGCCGATCCAGACTTGACACTGCAAGCGTGAAGTGAAACCTCCTGTATTAGGGCACTAAAGGCTTGAAGACCAAGCATGTGTGCCGAGCAAGAGCTGTGGAGGAGGGCAATCCTGGCTGCAGGGTCCAAACCCAGACTCACTGGGGGTGGCAGTGACCCTGCCCCAGTGCCAGGCGGATCAGATAAATATTAATGCATGCTCATACCACTCGAAATTTGAAAGTCTGGAAATGAGACTGTAATCATTCCACCTCTGTCTTGGGGAAATGCGTTATTCATAGAATTAGCCATCATGCCTTTTCTGTCACTCTGAAAGGCATCTTGCTGAAAGCGTTAGTGAGAACTCCCTCCCTAAGACACGGGGTGTTCTAACCCCAGCAGGTACAGGAGACGGCCGTGTGTGGTGTAACTATGCAGTCTCTTAAGGCAATAATGAGGTATTAAACCCAAAGCCACCAAGTCACTACACATCCTTCCCCTGTTAAAAACCAAAGATGAATTATACTTCCCTTACAGAAGAACTAGAGCCAAAGGAAATAAGACAATTGGAATCAAGTGTTGGGTAGCACAGGACTGCTAGGTTAGGACAAGAGCTCCAGGAAGCGAGGTTTAGTACACCTGTTATGTTTATTTCCCACTCTGCAAAGCAGATGAAGAATGTCCAAGCCTGGTACTGTACGGATGGCGTGATCACAAGTTTTAAATCCAATTCAGATCGTTAGGGGCTTAAATGAACCCATTTGACAGATTCTCCCAAAGTTTTAGGTATCGATGCATTAATGAGTTTTTGGCCAAGTGACCACTTCAGCGGTCTACACGAACCTGGGTAAACAGAAGGAAAACATTTATTTTCCAGATTGAGACAAAAGCCATTAGCTTTATGTTTTATTACAGTTTTCCTCAGAAGATGACCATTACTACATAACTACAGAACACACCCAAGCAGTTATCCGACTAAAGAGACTGCAGAAACTCCCAGAAATCACTCAGGGCCTAGTGCCAACACCACACAACCGATTACAATACAGAGTTTTCAGGCCAGAAGCATTTCTAAAATATGAACTCAACCTTGGTCTCCCTCATTCGTGGCCACCACAAACCCCATGGGAAGGTCACGCATTCGTCTACCAGTTCTTACCAGCAGGAGCCAACAGATCCTCAGGAACATGGTGCAAAAATCAGAGGTCAAGCTCGGCTTTTATTCAAGCTTAGCCCTACGATTAGGAAACATGGCATGCCTTGTACTCTGGTCGGCTCAATCTCATAGGAGACGAGCCCCCCCACTCACCACGCAGATGTGAGCTTGTATGAAGAGAGAAGTGATACCCCTTACACCCCACTGGATTACTAACTCTACCTATACAGTCAGAAGCCCACATTCTAGTCATCCTCCCTTTTACAATCCTGCCCTTTTGGTCACTCCTCTTCATTCCTACTGCACTCCTTAAATCTTTCCCTACCCCTTTCAAGCAGGGGAATCCAAGATGCTCGTCAAGCACAAGTAAATGTACAGCTTTTAAGGTGCTTAAAGGATACAAGCCCAATCAAACACTGGATATAGAGAGCAGGTCACAAACCACAAGGAAAGAGGCCAGAGAAGTTATCTGGGATGACCTACATGTGCCCTTGTTTCAAGTTCACTCGCCCCAAAGTGATAGTGGGGGGCAAGGAAATGAATTGGCATGACTCACTCCTAGTCTCAACCAACCATAAACCATGTGGCTTATTCAACAAAAAGTAATCATTTTTCCAACTGGATGCAACAAGACTTAGATGTCTACTACAGTCTAAAAAAAAATGTTCTTAAATCAGGCCCAGAGCCATTTATACTTAAAATCCATAATGAATAATAACCAATTCGTCCAGCCTACAGCAGAGTAAAATTTTAAAACAGACCAATGTGCATCAAGAAAGTTAAGCCAGCAAACTGCAAGCCAAGGGACTTCTCTGCATTAGAAAAATGGCCTCAGCTCCACTATTTGACATCTCAGTCTCCCAGATGAAATGTATGAAGGCCCAGTTTGAAGTCAGCCACAGCCCCTTCCAGGCTGGATCCCCTGGGAAGCCAAGTACCAGATCTCACCATCGCCTACTGCACAGGAGTAGAATGAAAGAATGCAGTGAAGCCATTCTGACGGCTCTCAGTGCTCCAGTACCGAGCCCCGTTTCCTTAAGAGAAGGACTCGGACGACGAAACTCCCTAATCAGTTCCACATGCACATGACAGTGCAGAGCCACTGGTCAATGGGGTTGGTCAGCTGCCTAGGGGAGAGACTACACAACCCCATCTTCCCATCTGTGCCATGACACCCAGTCAGCGCTTCAGCTGCACCTTCGACCCACAAGGCTATTTTATCCTACTGTCAAAGGCCACTTAATGAAGAGTCAGATAGAACAGGACGGGCTAGCCAAGGACTTGTCACCATCCCGAACAAGTTAAGACCAAGGCCAGTGTGACCCAACTCCAATCCCGAGCTCTCTCAAGCCCGCCAAGTCATAATGAGCAGTACAGCCATGACGAGTGTTCTCAAGGCATGGGAACGGATGAGTCCCAAGCCATTACCCCAAAGTAAACAATCCCTCTTCCCTGGTGTTCTCCTGCTTCCAGGTCACAGACATGGAGGAGTCCTGCATGGCTACCGGCATCTGACCAGCTTCAACAGGCCACAGGGCTGCCCTTGACCATGGGAACCTTTGTCTAGAGTGAAGAAAGCTGGCAAATACAGGACCTGAATGAACATAATCTGAATATCCTGCTTGACGATTGCCACAACTACAGTAAGACACCCCTGATGTCCATTACAGCAAAATACTTCGGTCCCCCAACCTTCATACACATCCTTTGACAAGCTCCCAGAATGCCCTTCTTCCCCTACAGAAAAGAGCTCAAGACCCAGGACTGCACAAGGAGGTACAGGAAAAGAAACCAGCAGGCAGCGATTCTACCCTGACCTTGGACTTCAGTCTTTATGACAAAGCAGAAAGGTGGCAGCAGGCCAAAGGTCACCCCGACCACTCATCTACAGGCCTGGGAGTCATGCAAAATCCAGGCGGCTTTACTCAACGCACAAGAAACTGCAGCCAGTGATTCAGCTACACGAGTCTAAGGTCAATTCACTTCCTACTGCCCAGAGAAACTCCCAGCTGTGCTGTCAGGCAGCCCTGTGGCGTGCCATCGTTCAGCAAAGAGGGAGAATTCGCCGAGCATTCACTGTGCAGGTCAGAGATTTCAGCAATACCACTGTATAAAATAGTCATTCTACAACACCTCTGTTCAGCTCCAGATAAAGCTAAAGCTAGTCACACTGAAATAAGCATGTTGTACTTTGAAAGGTCTGTGGCACAGCACTAAGGTAACGAAAAAGCTGCAATATCTCGAATAGTCAGCCACAGAGGATAAGTCACTGCGGACAACATGGCTGACGGAAGGCCAGCTGCGCCGAAACCCGCGGCCCTCCTCCCAGACGTGGCTAATGCGCAGCGATTAGGGATAGAAATTACCCTACGGGGGGAGGATAGACAATGCCACACACACATTTACACAAGCTAATCGTCTTTTCTAGCGTACAAGTATGCTGTCGCGTTCAGAAGTCTGAGAATTCAACCTTTTTTAACGGTTAAATAGCTGCCCCGCCTGAAAAACGACTCCTGCTCACCACGGTACGAGACGTGCCCTTTCGCGTCGTGGAGGGCTCGTTAAGGAAGACCGAGTCGATGTAGTCGGTATTAAAGCTACCGTGCGGATTCCGTGATCGCATGTTCTCGGTTCTATAAAAAGGTATGTTTTTTTTTATTAATCGGTGTTTAAAATGCTCCTGCGGAAGACCGTTAGTCTCCAACCTTAAACGATTGAGCTTTCGGCGGGGGGGGGTAGGAAAAAGCGCATTAAAAAAAATCATTTAAAACAGGACACACGCACACACCTCCCCCCACCACCCCCCTTCGTGAACTTGAGAAGGGGGGGAGGGGGGGAATGGTGTGACGGCGGAAATACAATGCCTCGCCGAGCCTAAAAGGGCTTTTTGTCTCTACTGCCTCTGAAACACCAAAACAGGAAATCGCCCCCCCCCCCTCCACTTAATTCGCTTGGCTTCCTGCCGTGCTAGACCTGCAGGTCGCGGGGACGCGCAGAGCCCCCTCCCACGCTGCGCGCTCCCGGCAAGTCCCACTGGCTGCCAGCGGCGCCATCTTGTACAACAGGTTCCACGTCTCCTTCAAAAGAAAACGGGAGCGACCCTGCTCCACAGCGTCTGGTTCTAAATCCCCAATTCACCCGCTGCCCTCGATAACTTATTCCATCCACGCGTAACCCGAGTTCTCCTCTTGATAAGGGAGACCCGCGCCCAGGTCTCGTTAGCCTCACACAATACCTCCCTTCCCCTCTAATGGCGCCGGTCAGATCTCCGCTCGTGCCGCTCACCCCTCGCAGCTCAAAGCCCGCCCACCTCTCGCAGCCTGGTGATGTCATCTGAAGCCAACCAGGCTCCTCGTCAGAGCGCAGGGCGAACACTATTGGACAGCGCCGCCATCACTCACACGGCCAACGAGAAAGCGGGGCGTGGAGGTGGGGGGGGTACTAGCAGACACATTCGCCATTTCGCGAAAAGACGGAGGACGCACAGTTTTAATTCAAAACTTTATCAAGGTCTCGAATCAAACCGGTCACAAGGCACCCAGACAGGTAACAAAACCCTAGACCACGCCTCCCTAAGAAACGGTCAAAAACTAAAATCCAACGTCCCCCCCCCCACCCAACATGTATAACTAACTTCTGGAAAAAAAAAAAATCAAAACGTTACTCTCTCCATCACCTCTTGAAGCCTAAAAACACAGCACGCTCCGTTATTTCGTGTGAGGTGAATGTCGGCTGAAATTAAAATAAAAAAAAACCGCAACTCTCGGCTTTTCCGTCCGCAGCAGCTCATTTCTCCATCGACGAGGAAAGCGAGCAGCCTCTGGTTTTATAGGGGGCAGGGCGCATGCGCAGGGGGCCCTGTGGTGGGGCCGGGGGAGGGTGGGGAGCGGGGGGATGGGCGGCCCGTGCTGCTGCTGCTGCTGCTGCTGTTTATTCACGACAACAGCCCGAGAGCGAGGGCTGGAGCTCGCGATCAGGGCATCCGCAATGCTTTCACCAGACAGCACCGCATGTTGATGGCGGCGCTCATGTCTGTAGTCCTAGGCCAACGGGCGTCCAAGCGCTGGGTGTTGCACAAATGTCAGTAACGAATCAAGAATGGCAGAGCTGAATCACGCATTTGTAGGCCCCCGAGGTTTCATCCTGTTGCATGCCAGATAAGAGTTGAGATAAGATCACTTTATTGGCTATATACAATTGCTTTTATTGGGAATTTGTCTTTTCTTTGCATACCGCAGCCATTTATACAGCGCCCCTTAAGGGCTTTGCTCAGGGGCCCAACGGAGTAGGATTCCTGTGCCGGCCGGCCGCAGCCACAGATCTTTAGCCACAGAGCTACCCACCACCCCTGAGCTTCCACACCCATGCAAGGTTATGGAAAAGACAATGAACTGAAAGAGAGGAACATCTGTAAAGGACATAAGATTCAAAGCCAGAGGGTTGAGTTAGAAAAAGTACAGGTGCCGGACTTCCCTGAGCAAGCACAGCACATCACCTGGCACAAACATAACACACGTCATACTGCGATCTTCAGAAGGATTTCGTTAAAGTTCCTCTTAAAAGATTCATTCTCGATGACGTTGGCCCCGATTTATGCAGCTGGGGGCTTAACGAGGGCAATTCGTGTAGAGCACCTTGCGGAAGGGAGCAGCAGCTGTGCTCCTCGCTGGAGTTGCACCCGCAACCCTCCAGGTACAAGTCCAGAGCCCTGAAGGCGACTTCGCACTGCGGCGCCGGTGCTGCTCTGAGGCTCTAATACCTGCGGGGGCGTGGGAGGGCTGTGCGGCCCTTTGAGAGGAGTCTGCAGTGGCCTCCCCAGCCCGGCAGTCGATGCACCTCCGAGGACAGCGGGGTGACGCGAGTCAGGAGGAGGTCAGGGGAACGGAACCAGAGACCAGGGGGAACGCCAGCAGTGTCTCCTCGCTCCCGCCTCCGAGCTACAAAACCACAGGAAGTGAGCCAGTGCCCCGGGCCTCTCCGACGCTCGGCACAGCTTCTCGCTGGGCCGGGCAGCGACTGTGAATCAGTGCAGGGACGCTCGCTGTCTCCCGCCGCGACACGGCAACGGCCCAAGGCGGCCTTTCACAATCACAGCGTCCCTTCTTTTCATGACCGCGCTGGCTCCGCGGCTCCTGGCACGCAGGGCAGACAGGGGCTGGAAGCCGAGTCGGTGGATCCGTGATGGGTCAGCGTTGATCCGATTTATTTGTTTAGAAATTCTGTGTGTGACTTCCTTATTTGCCCACTACGTTCTGTCCGAGGCCGAGGGCTTGTTCTAGTGTGAGGGCAGGGGTGAGAAAACTGTGCGATGCACTAGTGTGATATCTGACCATGATTTATGGGGCCACTGGCCTAGTAACTAATACCTGCCACCCGTACCCCTCTGTGGCTCCTTCAGAGCTCAGGGCTCTCAGTCCTGGAGCAGCGCAGGCCTGTCGCTCGAAGGGCGGCGCTGGGACAGCCCCATGAGTCACGCGACAAACGGTCTCTTTCGGTTCAAAGATCCTGCGTCTTGTTTAGTAAGATCCACGCTGACTGGAGACCAGGCAGAGAGGCGGGGTGTCCCGGCGGGAACACGGATGCATGCCTTTGGCACGTGTCCACCCCCCACCCCCGATGGGGTCTAGCGGGATTCCCGCTGTGGGCTGTCAGTAAAGGTCTCTATTGTGACGCTGTGACACATTCAGGATCCCAACCATCCCGGCCACAGACTGTTCTCCCCCCTGCACTCTGGCCAGCAGTACCACACTGTTAAAGCACGGACCACTGGACTCGAGCAGCTTCTACCCTACTGCACTGTGCATCCTTAGCAGCTAACTGCAAGGCCTCAGACTCAGGTGCACTTGGCACCCTGCACTTTCTACATGGTCTACCATGTTTCTTCTTTCACTACTACATATTTATTGTTCTCCGCAGTATATTAACTGTTCCTGTTGTTATCATTTATTATCTTTATAATGTACTGTCTAAATTGTGTGGTGTTGTCTGCTGTACTGTGTGTGTCCCGAGAGATCAGCATGAATAGGAATTCCAATGTGCATGGACACGTGGCAATAACTTCCTCTCCTCTACTACTCAAGCAAACTGATTCTTCGCTGGCTTCGTCCCACAGATCAAACTGGCCTGAAAAACCTCAGATCCTGCGATGGCCTGCCAGCCCTGCTTCTCCCTCTCTAGGACACAGGAACAGGAAAAGTAACAGAGGAGGAGGAGGTTGTCAGCATGATCCAAAGATATCATGCAAGAAATTTCCTGAAAGAGCTCCTCCAACAGCATGGCTGGGCGGCTTGTTCCACGCTCCCACCACCTTTTGGGTAAAGAGGTGTCTCCTGTTCTCAGTTCTAAACGCACTTCCATGTAGATTCCACACGTGTCCTCTGCTTCATGTTCCACTGTTCACTCTGCAGACACTGTCAGAGACTGAAAGGATTTTGACCAGTGGCATCAGGTCTCCTCTGATCAGGACCACATCAAGGAAGGACTCGGGACGAAGGCTGATATGATTATAATCTACAGGTATCTGCTTAGCCGGTGTCCTTATACAAGACTGGCTTACAAAAAACAATGCCCATCCCGTACATGACAGAAATCCAATATAGTGGAGAAAGCAAGCAGAAATTCAAGTGGCCTTAAAGCAATGAGAGAGGCACGCACTAGAAGTGCAAAGCCTGGGCTGAGCAGACCAGCATCAAGACAATTCCCATCGAGCATGAAAGAGCACGTGGGTGAGGATCCATTGATCAGAGAAAGAAATTGACGCCACAGAGCAGGGGGCAGCAGGAGCTGGTGTGTTATGTTATACCACAGGCAACAGGAAGCTGGGAACTCCCATTGGATGTTCAAATCCCCTTGGCTCTTTAAACGGAGCAGGGCTCCCCATGGTAAAAATAGAATGTCTTCTGGATTACGTGGGTCCATGTGGTTTTTGGGGCGTTTTTGCATTTCTTTTCGATGACGTCCGAACATAAGCGCTGCAATATACCGACGTGCCGGTATATTGTCAGCGTGGTGGGAGCAATCACCTGACCCCGTGACTGAGTGATCAGAACTCAGTCACATGCTCGTAAATCCCTCAGTGGTACCCTGAGAGCTGCCCCCCTACAGACAAGGGTACAGCCGTGATGTCACCTTGTGCCACCTCCCGGTCTCAGCTAGACCTCAGGAGCTCAGCCAGGCGGGGCCAGCTCGGCTCTGGGGTGCGAGGCCTCTCTAGGGAAACCCAGGTGGGTGATGTGAACAGTGTTGGTCAACCAGTAGGTGGCGATCTTCCCACTGGAAGAATCCCCAAAGCTGTTGTGCCCCAGTACGGTGCTGTCCTCTGAATAAGGGTCTTGCTGATTGGTCATCAAAGAGCCCCGGTCACTGCTCATAACAATGTCTCATGCCGAACGTCCCCCTTCGATGGCTAAATTCCACTGGGGGCTTGTGAAACGTAGCCTGTCTAAGGCTCACCCCTAGCCCAGCTTGTAACACTCCGAATTGACAAAGTTGCCTCTTTGCCACCTGACCTGCAGAATGACCCACACCTCACCCAGGAACTCTGGGCAAGCAAAGCACTATCCAAACGCCTGTCCCCACTCGCCTAAGTCGCGCCCAATAGATCACTTAATCACAGCAATGCCTGGAAAGAAAAAAACCTCAAAGCTCCCTGCAGGTGTCATATCCTTATAAGAAGTTTTGAAAGACTTTTCCTGATCAGTGTTGGTCTGGCGGTAGCCTCACATTCCGAATCCGCAGATCCCAATAGTCATCCAGGGATTTAGGCGCGTTTTAACTGTAACGTTTACTCCCCACGCCTCCCATAAACCTGACTCTCGGATGATTTATTGTTGTTGTTGTTGTTCTTGTTGTCTCCAACTTCGCATTTCGATCCCCAGCCTGCCGCGGTTCTCGGAGGAAAGGTGCAAGCAGTCGAAACGGCCTGTTTACACTGCGTGAGACACCGGTGCGCTATGAGCTGCAGGTTCATTGATACCGGCACCTGGAACAGAAGTCGGACCGGTCCAATTTTCGAGCTTGGAGGGCAGATCAATACGACACGACACGACACTGGAACTGGGGGGGTTTATAGGGAGATCCGAACTCTTACCCGGTTCGGTTCCCGCACGGCTGGACCCTGCCTCTGGCTGCTCCTACAGGCTTGCTCGTTGAAAGGGCGCAAACTGTGTGAAGCTGTTTTTCTGGGGGTGGGGGTTAATTAAAACACAAACAGATGAAATCGGGTTTCTTTTATCGTTTCACTGGGGCTTTTGTTTCGGATCCCGACCTGGGTCCGACAAAGGTGGGGGGCCTCGCGTCCTCGTCCGCGGCGGGGGGTGTTTCTGTGTCGGCTGGCGGACGCGCGCTGTAGGAGTGAAGAGTTCACATACTGTATGCTGTACTCTTTTGTTGTGCAGCGGCTGTGCTTTCTTTATTTTAGACCTGGATCCCTCACCGAACCTTGTGTTTTGTCCGAAAACGCATCCGGGCTAAATTCAATAAAACAGTCTCATTACGGCTTCTGGTTTGCCGAGACGGCGAAATACGGACATCCCGTATTTCATTCGAGAGGACGAGACGTTGGCAGAATTCAATAACACCCGAAAAGGGCTCCACAGCCGAAACCTTGTTTCCTTTCTGCTTTTTTCAGCAGGGATTAAAGATTTTACTTGATCCTTTTTCAGAATTTAATAATAGGCGTGAAGAGGTGACAGCGCCCCCCGAACAAGGCAGAGGGTCATTAATTGTGTTGCGGTGGAAATTCTCCATTTTCTACGTTGGGGATCGGGGTGGGAGGAACCGTGTACATGGGCACGTTTGAAAACAAAGGTGTTGTTTCCGTTTTCTACCTCCGCGACGTACGGACGAGCCTTTTCTGACCTGCCGGGCGCACGCCCGTGTGAGCCTCGCTGGCGTTTGCAGGCTGTATTACAATATTCCCTTCACACACGCACACACCAAATACAAAAAGCGGGAGGCGTATAGAAATCAAAATATGAAATTGCGAGGATCGGTCTGGGCTGACTTGGTTCTGGTTGCGCGTAGGAGAGCTCTCGGAGCAGACCCGAGCCGTGAGGAGTCCGCGGTCTGAGACGAAGAGATTTTTTTTTTTATTTATGTCCCGATTGAAATAACGGTGGATATGCATGGAGCGCGCGTTTAACCTTTTAAATCGAAGAAATCACCCTTCTCTTTCAAGGAGACACAGCCCGTGACTTCAGACTGGCCTGCCTTTCACCTCCTTCTGTCGCACACAGCCCTGTGGCTCGGCGCACCTCCGTGCCGGAGAGATCAGTGCGGCGGCCTCCCGCTGGGGCTGCCATGGCAACCCCCTGCGCGAGGAGATGTTTGGGAAGCGCGCGGAGGCCGAGCTGGAGGAATTTCCTTCCGGCTCGCTCCCGTCTCTGCACCCCGCCTGGCAACCTCCGCTCGTCCAGGTCTGCTCTCCTGCCTGTGCCCCCCAAGCCCGTCCACACCCCGTGGGTGACGAGGCCCGCCTTTGCAGGCCAAGGTGAAACTGAAAGGGAATACATGTAAATAGCAGATACATGCATCTGTTTCGATGAACATCTCACAAGGTGACGAAGCTGAGCTCTTCAGCAGGTGTTTTGCTTGAGTCTCCAGTTGCAGAACGTCTCATACGTTTACGTACTATGGGTGATCGGGCCTTCTGTTGCTGCGCCCCAGAGCTCTGGAATTCTCTCCCCAAGGATATCCGAGCATCACCTTTCCTGAGCGCTTTCAAGTCAAGACTCAAAACCTTCCTTTTTTAGAAGAGCCTTTATTGAACTGGTTCTCTGTGCCCCAGTGCTTTGCTGCTGTGTCCCACACCCCCATCTACGGTCTCCTCTCACTGCGCTAAGATTTAGAGATAAGATAAGATTGAATGTCCCCCCCAGGGAAATGTTTTATGGACACCCAGCACTCCTGTACATTCAAAGAGAACGCAAACAAAACACAAAGAAGAAAAAGGAAGACATTGCCACGTTATTCTATGACAAAAAAAAATAGAATACGAAAAACACAGCATTTCTTGGCTACTGTTATTATTATTTTCTTGGGTTTTGATCCCACGGGACGCTGTCATCAAGCTTCGCTCAGCAGCTCCTCCTGCGTCAGGCCGATCGCAGAGCCTTCAGTGGAAGACGAGAGAAACCTGTCCATGGGGAAAGGACAGACAGCCGCACCCCCCCGCCGGTGACCCACAGCCCCCTCCGCCTGGGATCGAAATGGACCGGGTAGGTCGCGGCGGAGGAAACCAGCAGAGGAAGAGGAATTGAGCCAAGTCAAGTGCGCGACTTTGATTCCACACAGGCGGGAGTCTGATTTGCTCACATTGTGAGCGTTCCAGCTGTCCCTGCCCCTGCACTGAGTAGGACTGTCTGTCACAGCGAAAGGGCTGAATGCTCACTGCAGCTGATAATCCTCCGTCTTTAAAAATAGAATGAATGCACACACCATCTGCATTTCCTAGCCCCTATAACAGTTTGGAGCAGATCTGAAAGTGCCGCGATGGCAAGCTCAGACAGCAACATGGAAACTTTGCAGGGGGTGAATATTTTTGCAAGTTGTTGTGAGGCTCAGTCACCGAAGCACAGATCATGATGACGATGGAGGCACGATTTTGGAAAGGATACAGTCCTCGTCACCCGCGCCGTAAGACAGGTTGTACCACGAATGCCGAGCTGAAAAACAGTTAGCCGTTCCCAATAGGCCAGGGGCAAAAAAAGAATTGTGAATTATTGTAAAAATAATGACATGAATTAAGACAAAAGAAGGGTTTTGGGACTTTCATGCTACATAAGAAAATCACTTGCACGATCAAGGAGAGGTGGTATAAAGATCCGTCTCATAAAGGTTTTGACTTGGTAATTCGAAGCGTAGAAGACTTTAGGCCCAAGCGCTGCCATCACGGCACGTTCTCGACTGCCCCACACAAAGATGGCGGAAAAAAAAAAAAGGAGCTCGGAATGATGTCATTTTTGGGCAACGTCGTAGGAAGCGGGTGGGGGAGGTGAGGAAAGGACCATGACTCGCGAGCGCGCTCCGGCTCCTCTCGTGCACTCGCTCTCACGCAGGCTCGTCGGCGCCCCTGCGGACGTGGGCCCGTCAACCCCGCAGGGTGTAGGGGCGGGGCCCGGGTCGAGAGGGGGGGCTCGTCGGGGGGGGGGGGGAGGCGGAGCCACGGGCGTCCTGCCTGAGCCGCCATTTTTACAAAGGGAAAAGAGACAGGAGATAGGGGATCTGGTTACGAATAGGCACCGCGGAAAGAGCGGAGGAGCAGAGGAATTATACGGTTCTGTATAGGAAAAACCTCCCAATCGTGAAAGTGGGGTGACGACAAAGACCAGAGGTCGGAGCAGGGGAGGTTTTATGGAGGGTAATGTAATTATTACCCCTTTTTCGCCTTTGTTGTAGTGAGATCCGCAGTGGAGACTGTAGTATTGTTTTGGTTGTGTGGAGGTACGGGCGACGGGGTCTAACCCGGGTCCCCTGTTCCTTTATTCACCGTACCTACAGTGGACCTTTAAGGTGAGTTGCACGCTTTTTGTACGGGGGAGGCAAAGGAGGATAATTGCAACTTTTTTCCGCGCTGTGCCACGTAGTTTTCATTTAAAACGGGGGCTCATCGAATTACAGGAGCACAGTTTGCCTGGGCACTGGAGCGACTTGTCCTGTCTGGATGCTTCAGGGATTTTAAATCCCGTGTTTCAGAGCGCCGGGTTTTTAAAAGCGGCTGGTCAGGGGCGAAAGTTTTTCGCTCCGGGTGGTTTCGTGCGAGGGGGTCACCCTGGGTGCCCGGGGCCCGAGTGCGGGTGATGATGGGGGTGTTTGGCGATGTCTGGGGATGATAGAGATGCAGCTGTTTTCTGGGCTTGCTTAACATGGCGGGTTGTGCCGGATGGTCTTTAAAACAAAAAAAGGGGAGAAAGATCACGCTAAGCAAACGGTGGCTAGCCGGTTGTCAGCCCTTTGTTGTGCTATAAATACTGGGTACTTTTTAAATATGCACAGCCTACCCGCTTTCTTTTAAGCGGCCCGTTGGTGTTTGACGTACTAAAAGTGGGGATAGTAAAGACGCTACATTGCCACCGTGCCTGCTGTCGGCGAGTGAAGTTTCAGATGTTCAGCCGAAGGAAAACCTCACACGCATAACGCGTTCGCCTGCGCTTGTACCCCTTTCAATCACGGCGTTAAAAAACCGCGCGTACCGGCGGCTCCAGCGGCTGCTCCTGCTCATTTTTCCGGTTTTCTTCTTGAAAAGAGAGGCGTTTCGGAGGTGTGAGCCCAACTTGAGCAAGACGGGGAACACAAGAGCGCTTTTGTTTATATAGCCACGGAGCTTAACTAGGGGGTCTGTCTCCAGCGCCCGTCCCTCCTTCTGAGGGGGGAAAAAGGAGAGATCGTGTTCCCTCCCCCCCTGTAAAGATCTTCTTTTATCCAAATCCAGTTGAGGCTTTTTTTAAAATACCCCCCCCCCTCCCTCCCTGTTTATTTCTCCGAAAATCCATATTAAAAAAAAATTAAAAAGACGACGTGGGAGAGGAGAGGAGCTCGCCGCGCCGAGGAGGGATCGGTGGGGGAGTCGCGGAACTGCAGACGAGGGAGTCCCCGCCGGACCTGCGATCGCAAAAATGCATTTCAGACCTTAATTTAGATTCAGAGTGTACGGGGCTGTACTGCTGCAAACGTGGGGGAGGGGAGCGGAGAGCGACGGCGGTTACTGTACATGTCGGGGAAACACGGGAGCTGCTGTCACGGCTGCCCGGCGGGTCCCCTCTCTCTCTCGGCGTGAGGGGAGTCCGGCTGAGACACGGAGAGAGGGGAGATAGTGAAGCCTTTCCGGGCTTTCTCTCTCTCTCTCTCCCTCCCCCCCCCTCAACCCGGTTGTATTTTTCAAAGTTTTTACTTCAGACGGGTATTTTTTTCCCCCCTCCTCCCCGCGGCGAGTTCTGATTTTTTTTTTAAACCTGCGTTTCGACGATCCGTGGTTTCGTAAGCTCGGGAAACGAGCACCGTCATCCTCCCGCCGTTTGTTTTCGTTTGTTATTGTCGTTTTATTTTGGATTATTCGTCGTGTTAGGAGAGTACGTGATGACTCGGGTGTATTTTTTTTTTATCCAAACATGGTGAAGTCGCTGTGGGTTTTTTTTTTTTGTCGTCTGCAGTTCCGGAGCTACAAATTGTCCGTGAAGTTCGCCTTTTTGTTTTCGTGCGGAAAACCGTATGACCGTTGTCAGTTAAGCAAAGGTGCTTAAAGTCGTTAGAGGAACGAGAAGCCCCCCTCACTAGCAGACGAAGGGTCTTTTTTTCGGAGCATCTTTCCGCCCCAGTGTCGGCTGTCTCCGGGCGATACCGTGCGATAGCTTGTCCTCTGGAAAGTGCTATAAAAATGGCGGACCGGGTTGATGTTGTGGTAATTTAATCTGTTAGTCCCCTCCACACCCCTGCCGGGGCGGCCGAGCTCACTGCAGCGCCCAGACAGGCCAGCGTACAAACACACCGACGCAGACAACTACACAACACGAAAGAGCTAGAAATAAAAAGAGTCATTCATGGGCTGTTTTTATCTGCGCTTGTGTCGAGATCGTCGTTTCCGTCTGTCACGTCAGCGCGCCGGGGGTACAGGCGGAGAGCCGAGCCGTCGGGTTCACACGGCGTTTGGCCGCACCGTAGTCGCTTTTCATTTTCTTCAAATGAAGGGGACGGACGAAGAAACGTGTCGGAAGCGAAGCGAGGGGTGTACCACCGCCCCCGATTCGAAAATGTAGACTTTCATAGGAATATACGCAGATGTCAAATCCAAGAGATCGCCTTTAGAAGGAAGATGTCATTTAAAGGCAAACGGTTGTTGTTGTACGGTGTTAGATCCCAATAACCTTGCCTGCCGGTAGGATTGCTGCATACACAGCCCGTTTCTGGATGGGTGTAGATGAGGAATACCTTTGTGGGTTTTTGTCTTGTCTACACGTGTAGGCGTCCTCCTGTTTTAAGAAGAAAACCCAATTCATTGTCCGGGCTTCACCGGCGAGAGAAGCGTCTCTGTGTTTGGCGTTGTTGTCGGTCCGGGTGTATTTCAGTGAGCTGAATCTGGCTCTGGTATTGGCGGTTTGTCATACAGCGGGGTTACATAAAAGGATAAATATGCAGCACATCGTGAAAAGAACAATGGGGGATTTATTGCAAATCCTTCCCCCCTCTCTCCTCCTCCTGCCCCAAACCCCTATCCAGATCTGAGCACAGCCCTGTCCCTCTCAGCCTCTCAATCCCCCTCCTTTCCAGGGCTGCACAGTGGATTTAAAAAGACAGCGAGATTCAAGGTGAAGGGGGAGATGCTTTAATCTTAAAAAAAAAAATCTGCATCCCCAGAAAACTGCCATATCTCATCCCAAGGCATACAAGACCTCACCCTTTCCTCACTTGCTACCCAAGAGTAACAGGATCTTGGAGAGTAAGTAGAAGATGAGAATTCGGCCTCCTTTCTTTTTACCTTCAACACACCTGATGCCCCCCTCCTCCGTTTCCACTCCGCACCTCGGACACATCCCCTCTGCATGAGGGCTCCTCTTGTCTCTAAAGGACTGGGGTGGGACCGCGCAATCGGTGATCATCAGGTCTCCAGGCAGAGAAAAAAAAAACGCTCCCAGCAAGTCTTGTGAGCAGGGTTAACCCAGTCTGCTTGACAAGATGGAGCATTTCACAAGCTGGAGGAAATGAAGCTGCTGTACGCTTTGAAACTAGCCAGCACTGTGAAGCGCGGGGTTGTCCTGACATTTGTATTGTACTGTAATGCATGTTCTGCACACCGCTAAAAATCTGTAATGCCTCTCCTGTTTTGCACAAAGGCTTTGGCTGCTGCCCTGGTTACATGTCATGCCAATAAGCTCATGTGGATTGAATTGAACATTGAGCCAGGGAGGTGTGTCCCGAAGGCCAGACTGTCTCTCGTGAGGGAAAGACAAACAACTACAGGAACTGGAAGCATGCAGGGTGTCGCAGGGTGGGGGCGGTGGCGGCTGTCAGAGAGGCGAAGGCGCGCGGGTCTCGGGGTCCCTGCGAGCTCTGCTTTACGCGTGGCTGTTCCGACCGTCGGGGGGTTTGTTAGGGCTTGGACTTTCTGTTCATTGATCGGCACCACGTGGCACCGCCTAACCTGCCAAAGGGGGGGGGGGGGGGGTGTTCTAATTCGTTGTTACCCGAATGTGTGGGCTGTGTTTGTTGATCTGGCTCAGTTTTTCGATAATCGTGGTATTTCTGAGTAGGGGAGTTGAAACTGGGGGAAGTCAGGGTCATGGGGAAAAGTGCTGCATTGTCCTGCTCCCCCAATGAGGGACCCCTCACGCCCTCTGGAATGGGGGTCCCTTAAGATCTGATTAGGGAGGGGGAATTTGAAGGCTGTCCTGGGGACAATCCTCTCCCGAGCAGCACCGGAAGATGAGCTGATCTGGCTGTATTGAGAAGGTTGCTTTTAGGAGGGGTGTGTGTGTGTGTGTGGGGGAATCATTTGCATTGTTTTCGGGTGATTTTTTTTTTTTTTGTTCCCAAATCAATGAGCTCTTGAGGCTAACCTGGTCCTGCTAGGCTGTGCGACCCCGTCTCTCTGCAAGGCAGCCCGGGAGCAGCTGGCGAATAGGACAGCACAAAAGCCCCCTCCGTCCTTCGGGGGATAAGGGGGTCGCTGAGCTGTCTGAGCCCACCTGTGTGAGGCAAGCGCGGCTCTCGGAGGGCACGCTGGGGGGAGCACTCCAGGGACCGGCCTCTTTCGAAGTGTCCTCAGACCCTCCGCGCGTGCACACACCCCGCACACACACACAGCTCATAGACAGACTCGTGCAGGAATCCAGTATAAAAGTGCCAGGCGGGATTCATTTTTGAAAAAAGTTGGGTGGCTTTCCCTAAACAAATCTTAAGTGTTCAGCCAGTGTATGGCAGATGTCACATGATCGCGTTGCACGCCTATTCCCTCCTCCTCTCCATCGTCTTTCTGCACCTGCCCTGTACCCAGTGCTGAGCAGGGGCCTCCACGCGGCCTCTCGGCCGCTCGGATCCACAGCGGCGCGAGGCAGCTCCGCGCAGGGAGAAGAGCAGGCTGTGACGCTAACTTTGGCAGCCTTTTCACACGCTTAGCGAGACTGTCGCCCGTCTGATCAGAGTGGGTTTTTTTCACCTCCCACAACCCCCCCCCACAACCGTCACGTGATCGCACTACTCTCTGAGAATGAGAAACTACTAAAAAAAAAAATCTGATTTTTGGCCTAGTTGGATGTAAAGCTGAGTAGTCGGAGGGGGAGAGAGAGAGACGCGGAGCTGTGCTGTAGCGTCTCGGCGTCTCTGCGCGGAGAGGCTGAGGCTCCCTCTGGTCAGTGCTGCCCAGACCCTGCGCCCAGGCAGGAGGAGGTGCACGGCCGTGTCGCAGGTTTTAGGGAAGCTCGGACAAAAAGAAGTGAGAGATCAGATAAGCTGTTGGCCAATATTTATCGTTGCCTTAACTCGGGGGGGCTGGCTGTGGGATGAGGCCCAAAATGCAGATGGGCTGTGGCGCCGGCTGCCTCTTGTGCAACCAGAGGCGGCTAAAAATACCCCAGCGGCTGCTGTCCCGCAGGGGTAAGAGGTCCCTGGGGGTTCTGCCCCCGAGCAGAGAGCGAGCTGCTCGAAGAAGGGGAGCCCCCGTGTGGACTGCCCCACGGGCTCGGGGTCCAGGCAGGGCCTTGTGCCGGTGCTTCTTGTGCCAAGCCATGTCCCCGCCTCCCTAACTGAATCGTGATCGTAGTGGTGGCCGGATCTCTGCTCTATTCAAACGTTCACTCGTGGAAGCGTGGTGTTGTCTGATGCTTCTTGACCTCCTTCAGAGCACTGGGCATTTCATAACAGCAGGCCTCCTGTTCTTCTCTCCTGTGGTCGTGTGGTTGGCCAAGGTCTGAGAAGATGGAGTCGCTGTTGGGTGGACGTGCTGAGGCTGTCTGCTCTCAGTCCTCTTGTTTTTGAGATTGTCAGTTTATTGTCTCAGTTTGCTGGTCCTTCTCTGTGCTGCAGATCTGCGTGTGCCCTGGGAGCTGTGGAATTAGTCTGTCGCAATCAGAAGAGTCCCATCCCAGTTACCCTCCTCTGAGCTACAGCTCCTCGGAGGACTTGATGTCTGTTTCTCCTGCCTGGGCCCTTCTTTCCTGGTCGTGGTCAAGAGTCCAAACTGTCCCTGCATGAAATAAACATGTCTTTGGCTATAATGTGTCCTTCAGCGTCATGGTCTGATGCAGAGTGCAGTCTGAGAAATCGGTTGTAAACTTGGTCCAGGGTTTCAGGGCAGCTGTTGTGACATCCTCCCTGTCTTAGTGCCCGTAGCACCAGACCTCCTCTGCCAGGGACCCTGAGGTGGGTGTGAGAGGCTCTGTCCTGCCCTCCTGGCACTGTGTTGGGTTCGGATCAGTGTGGCCTCTCGCCCACCGTGTGTAGTATACTGCAGAAAACATAGGCCAAGTAGCATATTGATCTGAGAGTCTGATCCTGATGGGTCCTGAGGGTTCGGCCTTTACAAGGGCGAGTGGGTTGTCATGGATCTCTGTGGCTGGTTCTGAGAGCTCTTGAGTGTGACAGGCTGCAGTCACAAACATTTAGCATAGGAGGAGCTGAGAAATGTCACAATTTCAGATGAGACTTAAAGGAATAGTGGCCATGATTTTGGGCTGAGGTGTCAACTCATACAAACCTGGGAAAGGTCAAACTGCCTTGCACTGGGAATCTGATTTCCACCTCTGCGGAGCCAGAGAGCTGCCTGCTTTATTTTGATCTGGAGCTGGTGTCTGTGGGTTTGAGATCCTGTGAGAGCCTCTCGATTGCTGTGCTTTCTCTGTGTGAGAGTTTTGGGCAGGGTGTGCTGCTCAGGGGATCTGCCCTGCTGTCTGCGCTCATTAGAACAAAGCTGCAAGAAGATCTGAAACGAGAGAGGTGCGCTCGGACTGTCTGACTTTCTCTGTGATCAGCTGCTTCGGTTTCTGTCTTGGGTTTTCCCAAATTGAGCTGTACCGTGTCTGGCCTGTGTGCTGAGCCACGGCCACACCTCCCCGGGCCTTGGCTCAGGACTCGTGTGTGCCTGCAGCCCAGCATCATGTCGGCGCCTTGGCTGCCAGGGAAGGGCTGTCCTGGGGGATGTGTGTGTGTGTCTCCCTGCTAGGTCAGCCGGGGTCATTCCGCGCTCGTTCCCAATCCCCCTCTCCTCTCCGCGGAGCCAGGCGCTTCTCGGGATCTGTTCTGTGCCCCTGCTGGCGCGGCACCTGTCTGGAGGTCTGCAGCTTCAGGTTGTCTGTCACCATGTTGTCAGCGCTGAGTTCTCACACGCATGCGCGCACGCACGCACACACACATGGGGCGCTGCTGATTGGCGTGAGAGTGCAAGGGGGGTTGCAGGCAAAAGGAGACCCTACATCGCCTGTAACTTGTTAGGTTGCCAGTAGCTAATTGATTCAAGGATCTTCTCGAAAGAAGCCGGAGTATCGGCTTTGACTTCGTGGCCAGGCTCGATTGTTCCAGACTCCCACAACCCTTTGTGTTAAAAAAAAAAGTGTTTCCTGTCTTGTTGTTGAGTGCGTTTCCCCACAGTTTCCACTTGACTGCACTGGTTTGAATGCACAGCTGGTTCTGAAAAAGTGCAGTGGTTTGATTTTTGTTTTGTAACAGTCTCCGAATACTTAAATCGGGTCCCCTCATAATCTCCTCTGCTCCCGTAGCTCGTGAGTGTGGAAGATTTCTGAGAGCCTGAGTATCTGGACTCTTCCCTTGGGCTGATCCCCGGAAAGTATAGCCTTTTTTTGTAACGGGGTGACTAAAGTTGCACACACTGTACTAAATGAGCATCGCTACTCAGTGATTGCACTGGGTTCCACGTCAATAAGTACTGCTGTCGTTGCTACTCGTTGCTTTTCATGACTGGTACTAAATTCCCAGGCGCGCACAGAGTGGGACGGATTCTCAGAATAATAATAAGCTCTTGTGTTTGTATAACGCTTCTCATTCCGTAGTCTCCATAAGCACTGCACATGTAGGAAGGCGCCCACTTGATCACTTCACCCACCGCTGTGGTCAGCCCCCACCTGGGTGGGGCGTTCAGCCATGGTGTCGCAGCTCCCCTGCACTGCAGGTCCGGCTGTGTCGTGCGTGAGCTGCCGGATCCTTCCGAGGTTCCTCAGGTGAGAGGGGGGATTTAGCCAAGACGCCAGGGCCAACACCACTTCTCCTTCAAAAGAATATCCTGTTGTGGTGCGTTAGTCAGGACCTCGGTATGTTGTGTGGTCCGACATGGTGGCACCTCGTATCTCATGGCGGCACATCAGTTTCCCTTCGGGATCAATAAAGTCTTATCTATCTATACCCAGGCACTGGTTTGGGAATTCTGGGCCAGAGGGAAGACCGCCACGTACTGGTTCTCCCCTCGGATGGTATCCCATCCGGAATCTGAGGAGGTCAGGCTGCAAGGTGGTCCCACTGCTGAAACAAAGCCCCAGTGTCCTCCGGCACTGGGGGTCTTGTCTGGCTTCTTGCGTGGGTGTGGACACGGCTTCTGCAGCGCTGATGG
The DNA here is from genome assembly GCF_040954835.1 of Lepisosteus oculatus. Taxonomy (NCBI): domain Eukaryota; kingdom Metazoa; phylum Chordata; class Actinopteri; order Semionotiformes; family Lepisosteidae; genus Lepisosteus; species Lepisosteus oculatus. Next base: position 48,241,647 of record NC_090702.1, on the reverse strand, counting down.
CCGAGGTGGGCCACACCCCCAGCCACAGGTTCCACAGGAAATTGCGAAACCACAGGTATCCTTAATGCAGTCAAGCATCTTCTTACGGTTAAAGTATTTGGAAGACATCTCTAGCGTCAGGAAAAACAGGAAACGCTTCACGATAAGTGAATCTGCATGATTATTTCATGAGGAGCAGGAGTTAACATGCGAATAGCCCATGAGCAGGCATTGGGGCTTTAAAAGTGTGCGTTGTGTTCACTGCACGGGAGATTCCTTTCTGTGATCAGCAGTTTTACATACACTTTCTTTGAAGTATCCTGAAGTTTTTAATTGTTGGGAGCTATGGTGTGTGTCTCAGAAGGCCTAGTGTAGTGGTGGCCTGTGACTCGTTTAGTGTTTCCAGGGTAGTGACTGCAGCTCTCCCTGTCCCCTGCTGGGATTCAGTCCCAGTCACTCGTGGGGCTGCGAGCATGCACAGCGCCCCTCCATAGCCAGCAGGTAACTCCCCCATGGGGGAATCTGACACAACACCAGTGACCTGTAGTAAGGCTGTGCTCTGGTCCTGCCAGGGTTCGATCCCTGGGCTCCAAGCCTGCACAGCGCCCCTCCATAGCCAGCAGGTAACTCCCCCATGGGGGAATCTGACACAACACCAGTGACCTGTAGTAAGGCTGTGCTCTGGTCCTGCCAGGGTTCGATCCCTGGGCTCCAAGCCTGCACAGCGCCCCTCCATAGCCAGCAGGTAACTCCCCCATGGGGGAATCTGACACAACACCAGTGACCTGTAGTAAGGCTGTGCTCTGCCCCTGCCAGGGTTCGAGTCTGGCTGTTGTCAGGCCCAGAGCCACTGAGGTCCACTCTGTAGCCAGGGGAGAATTCCACTGTGAGACAAGAGCAGCTCCTGTGTCACAGCAGAGCTCCGCACTGTCTGGGGGATGTCACCTCTGTCACTGGCTCAGCGCATGAGCCCTGCTCTGTAAGGCAGAGATATATACAGTGGCAGTGAAACTGTTCGGGTGGATAACTTCCATGCAGCGCTTTGTGTTGATTGGCTGTATGGACTGTGAAGTCCTCCTCCCAGAGCCACATACCCCTCACCATGTGACAGGGTGGGGGGGGGGGCGAGGTCCCCCTTAATCCAGCTGGGCCCCAAGAGCCTGACTCAGAGAATAGGATAAAGACTGTGTGGTGGACCAGAAAGCCAGTCCTCATTGGAGATGTTTCTTGGATTCAGAAGAGTTGTGAACTCTGCCGAGCTGGTAGGAATCTTGCAAAGCAGAAGTAACCTCCTTTCCAGGACAGGGCGGGGACACACGTCTTTTTGTAGGTGGTTACTAACGCAGGACCCCACACCATTCGTTAGAGAGGCTGGCAGGGCGGCAGTGCGGACCGGCTGTCCTGGCTCGTCGCAGACAGAGAAGGGTCACGGGGATAAAACCTTCACCTCGGACCGGGGAAGAGAGGAGGCGGAGGGAGGTTCCGGTATCGACTTCGTGAACTGCCCCTGCTGTACGGTGAAACATCCGTTGGGACCCGTACCAGACCTGTTCGTGAGCTGCAGTGGGCAAAACGAAAAGATGACCGCGGTCACATTCGCAGTTAAACCGCAGGCTGGCGGTGACCCTTTTGCAGTGAGAGTCAGAAGAAGGAATTCCAAAGTGAGCAGGCCACTTACTTCCGAAATGACTGGAATGTCATTGCCGGGGCCCTGGTATACACAGACCTGTTGATCTGTGTACCCTGCTGTGCGGTTTGTCATCGGGGCGGTGACAGAGGGTCTTGTCTTGGCAAGGGCTTGTACGTCTCCCTGTCAGCATGTAGCATTGTCCCCAGCCACCCGTAGGGAGGTTCAGGTAGTTCCAGTTGCAGTGAGAGTTTGTTTTGATGGTGCCCTTCGGTGGTTGGCGTGCGTCCCTTACAGCAGATCCTTTCCCTCTGCGTGGTCTTTGTTTTCAGTGCTGGGTGTCGGGCAGGTGACCCTCCAGCTGCGGACGGGAGAGTGTTGGGGTCTTTCTGAGCTGGCGTCCTCTCGCTGGCAGTAACGGAGCTCATCCTCACGAGTCAAACTACTTTTTCTTACAAGCCAAAATGGCGCCGTCCGTAAATCTCAGCCTGCCAAAGTTATTTGTCCGCGGCCAGCTCGCAGCCCCTGTGGTGTTTTGTTTTGGCGTGTTATACAACGGGATGTGAAAGCTGGATGTGGATCACAGGGATGTGGCGAGCGGCCCTTATGATTATTGCGCAATGTGTGTGTGTGTGGGGGTGGTGTTCATCCGGTGTGAGCTCATCCTGGTCACTGCCTGGCTAGTCCATGCTGTCTGCGCTCTGCTCTCGCTCCGGGTCTGGTGCTGCTCGGATACGGACTCGAGAGGGTTGTTATGGCACGTCGGTGACATCAGAGCTTTAAGTGTCCAATAACTGCATGTTGCGCTTCACTGAGGTGACAGACACTGTCTGCCGCCCATGAAGGCGTGGGGGTGCCTGTGGAGTGTCCGTGGAAGGCTGCTCTGATCAGCCCTATCAATCCCATTGATTCCTGGAAGTGCCCAGCAGATCGGCTTATGCAGCAGGGATAAATTGCTTTCTTTCCTGGTTTGAGTCCGAAATCTGTCTCTGAGCTCGGCTTCCTTGCCGGGTCTGGTCAAGTGGGCATGTGTGTCGACCTGGAGCTGTTGCTTTCTTGGGGTGCCTTGTTTGTTGGGGGGGGTTCCGCAGGGCCACAGTCCCGCAGACTTGCTGCAGTTTGTAAAGGCTGTAGAAGACCTGGGCTCTACTCGGTTTGATTAAGTTAATGGATGTAAATCGGGAACGGTGGTGGTTGTACAGAGCTACAGGATGTTGGGGTGTGTGCATTCGAGTGACCTCTGGACTGCTGTCCCCCCCCGCAGCGCGCGGACTGATAGCAGGACCTGGTGATTGCACGTTCAGCCAGACTGTGGCTCTGCAGGCTCAGGCCAGGCCTCCTCTGTTGTGCAGCGTTATCCAGAGGTTTGCACTGCAGCTTGCCAGGCAGTTGCTAGATGACACTTGCTAGCTCTCTCTCTGTGTTCTTTCTCCCTGCCTCTTTCTGTGCCTCCCTCCCTCCCTCTCTCTCAGCTGGCAGTGCTGGCCTGGGGCCATTATTGTCTGCTAGTGGAGTGCGCAGCCACACACACATACACACACGCGCATGTGCTTGTGTGTGTGTGTGTCTCTGTGAGGACGTCCCATTGGCTCTCCTTGTATTTTTGTTTGCTATTTGCTGCTCCACGCTCTGCCGAAACAGAATTCCACGTGGGGAGGAGGTGAGCCCCGAAACCGAACGTGTAGGCCCTTGTTAATTTGGGAGGGTGCCAGTCGTTCAGGTTTATGTAGAAAGTCTTCTGAATTGCGGGGGCATCCCCTCAACATTTGCATCGGGTCAGGAGTTCCTGCGAAGGTGGAGGCGTTTTCTCCGCGTGTCCCCAGGCTGCTGGTGATGCAGCCCCACATGCAGCGGACCCGTTCTGTCATTTACCCTCCCCGGCTGGAGTCGGGTCTCCGCCAGACCCCAAAGGACTCTTTTTAGCCCTTCTAGATTTTTAAAGCACGTGCAGTTCGCTTCCTGAACGTGAAAGCGCCATGTCCTTTTCTCTGAAGTGGCTGGTTTCCCCAGGGTGCGCTGGCACTCGGGTGAGTGGAACGGGTCCGCTCAGGCCGGCCCGAAGCGTGGAATCGGGTCAGGCCCAGGCGGGTGTTTTGGCGCGGGCCGGCGCCGTCCCCCCGGCTCCGGGGGCGGGAGTTTCCACGGCGCCGCCGACTCCTCTGCGCCGAGCGCCGTGCTGCGTCTCGTTCTCCCTCTCTCTCTCGCTCTCGGTGTTTCCCCTGCTCTCACGGGGGGGGGGCTCCTCCAGTCTCGGACCCGCAGACCCGCCTCAGGCCTCGCTCTCCACGGTCTGCGGGAAACCCGGAACCGGTTCCGCCAGGCGGCCGGTGTCCGGACTTGCTCCGTTCGGCGTCGCGGCCGGCTCGACGGGGCCCCACTTGCCCCTTTGCCCATCCCCGCTCCCCGAGAGAGACGCGGGCCTGCTCGCCCAGACGCGCTGTCCTCGAGCTGTGACTCCTGGCTTTCGCAGCTGTGACGAATTTCCCAACGCAATTCTTTCCTGGGGGAAAAAAAAACGCTTTTGAAAACAATCGCGTCCTCGTTGCTGGTTCCCGAGCCTATTGGGGGGGGGTGGGGGGTGGGAGGCTGATTTCTTACAGCTGTGCTTTTAAAAATATTTAGAGGAAATGACACACAAAATCCCCCTCCAGTGCGCCTGTGCGTGTGAGGCGGAGGGGAGGGCCCACGTGTTTTTCTGCTCTTCTCAATCTGAAGCGGAGGAAAAGATCACAGAGCCCGTAGTGCGGCCGTCTGGTCGTTTGGGCCTGTCGGGGTGTGTGTGTGTGTGTGCGCGCGCACGCACGGTCGAGCCTGCCAACCAGTTGGCCCTGTAATTACAGCCTCTTCTGTGCTTCTCCCCTTCTCCTCTCCTCTGCGTCTTGTTTGAATTAAGAGCAGCGTCCTTTGAAGGTAACTCTTAATTACAGCCTTCCTGAGTTCTTTTAATCACGAGCCGGGGGCCACTCCCCCTCTGCCTCCCCGCAAGACGTCGCGAGAGCGCCGAAGGAGGCGGGGAGGGCTGGGAGGGAGGAGCGCTCTTGGCACCCTTTCTCACGCCGGGCTGCCGGGCCTGCTGGGGGCCGGTGCTGGGGTTTCGAACGGCCTTGCCTGTCCGAAGAGCCCTGGACAGCCTTGCGGGCTCGACGGCAGGAGCGCTGGACCGCAGCAGTGCTGGGTGTGGTGCCAGAGTGCGATCGTGAGCCATGATGGCAGGATTCCCCCCCTGCCAGGCTCTGCCCAGGCTGCCGTTACCAGTAGCATCGGTTCCCGAGAGAGCCCTGAAGCGCCGCGCCACAAAAGAGAACCATAAAATAGACAGCGCTCTAAAAATAAAGTGTAAAGGTTTGCTGAAACTTGCCAGCACACGATACACAATAAGCATGGAAACCTGGGCGGTGACGTACACGTTCAGATGGGGGGGGTTTAAAGAAGCAAAGGAAGGAGATTCTCCCCTGGTCTCCGATAGGGGATTCCAAGCTCTGGGGCCGGCCCGTCGCCCCCGAGTTCTGCTGTCACGTTTGTGGAGTGGAAACCGCTGTTGTTCAGAGATATCCAGGCCCTGGATTTTGGGAGAGGGGTGGCTCCGAGCTGAAGTTCTTTTGAAAGGTGGAGAGGTCCAGGTTGTTGGGATGCCTTGTAAGTCAGCAGCAGAGTTTGGAGATCTGTGGCGATCTTCACTGGTAGCCAATGCAAGGATGCCCGATTAGGAGTTAAATGTGGCTGCAGGAGCCCTTTGATGTCTAAATGATGTCATTTCTTCCTGCCTTGGAAGGAAATGATATCACTGGGACAGAGCACAGCAGAGACAGCGATGGGCTTTGGGCAGGGCAGGCCATGGCCATGTGGTCTTGAACTTTTTAAGAGGAAAAAATCAGCTTTATCCATGTGTTCATTCAGAATACATAAGCTTTGTTTATGTGTTAGGTTGGAGTAAATTACCTTTATCCTTGTGTCCATTCAGCAAGAAGGATGTAGACAAAAATGAAAATTTTGGAAGAGTGGTCAGTGCTTTATCGGCACTTTCTCAGCCTTTCTCAATAATCAATGCATGGGACGCATTGCCCCACCGGTATGTTAGCTAATGCACTGGGATGGATTGAATCCCTGGGCTGCGGGAGCTGGGAGAGCTCAGATGGGCTTGTGTGGCCTGGCAGTGAACCACTTCACCAATCAGGGAGTCAGGAAATGCCTGTGCTGTCTGCAGGTTTGTCTGGACTCCTCAGGCAGGTATTTCAGTATATAGTGTGGTGCCAGCCTGGGTTTCGCTGCTGGGACAGGTTTGGTGGCGGAATGCCTTGAGTGTGTGGAGCAGTGAATCCTGGTCCCGGGACGACCTCAGCACGGATGTCTGATCCGTTAGTGCTTTTACGAGCTACAGGCTCTTGTACCAAGTGTATCACCTGGATGATGTGACGGCAGCCATAGTGCGCCAGAACGCTCCCCACACACCAGCTCTCAGTGGGGAGGAGAACAGAGTGACGAAGCCAGTTCACAGATGGGGATTATTAGGAGGCCACGACTGGTAAGGGCCGATGGGAAATTTGGCCAGGGTTACACCTGATGCTGTTTGACCTCCAGGCTTGCAAAAAAATATTGTAGCTTTCCACGGATATTGACTTGTACATCCGGAAAACCCGACATGGATCTCGTTGCTATGCAGCGAGAGTATGTTTCCATCCCTGCGTGCAGCAATGGCTGCCGAAGCCTACAGGCCAGCCCGGCTGTGCTCAGACTCCCCCTCCCACGCACGCACGCGCGCGCACACGCACACACGCCTATTAATTAGCCCTCGGTCGGACAGCTGTCCTCTCCGCGAGGCTCTGGCCGGATCGGCGCGCCGGCCCCGCTGCGGCAGACGGGAATCGCCCCAGCGCTCAGGGGTTGTTTCTCTCCTTGCGCTGGAGAGGCGAGACGCGTGAAGGGTCAGAGGCGGCGTGGATCCGGTGGGAGTCCGGCGCGGGGGTGAGCCTGTTCGAGCCCCCTGTGGTCCTGCAGACTCCTTACCTGAGCGCCGTTGCTCTTGCTCTGAAGGAGGTCTCTCCCACAGAATTGCCGGATCTCTCTTTTTTTTTTAAACAAAAAGCCCCGTTTTCCAGATGGAGCATGCGGGTGTTCTCTGTGGTGTCAGCCGCGTTTGAGCGAGTCCGGGCCGGCCCTGTTCAGACACAGCGGAGCGCCACTAAGGGTGTCTTTTGATTTACTGTGCGAGCTGCCGATTTTGAAACCTGATTACTGAGTAGCCCGCGTTCCCCTTCCTTGTGTTTTACGACTCTCGGGCCGTGATCCTGCCAGGTCAGACTGTAACGCGAGTCTGCAGAGGATGTGGAAGGGCTGTCCTCTGGGAAAGGTGCTTCATTACAAATCATGACTGTGGTTCGCCTTGCCTCTGCCTGTTCAGCATCTGAACACAGTAGCCAGATTATATGTGTTTGCACAGCAGGAGCGTTTAGTTAGAGCAGTTGTCAGTGGCCCCGGCTCTGTGTCTCTCTGGGGGTGTGGCGAAGCCTGCTCCAGGCTGCTCCCGAGTGTCTGCTGGAGTGTGACGCTTGAGCGACCAGGCTGCGGGGCTGGGCATCGGATTAATCCCGCCGATCACCAGCATCCCCGCATCTGTGAGCCGCGCCACACTGGCAGCCTCTTCCTCCGCGTGAGGAAGCTGAGGAAATGCCCCGCTATTCCATGGTCCTGTCTGAGGCGTTGGGGTCCGGTGGGGGGGAACCTCGCACGGTCCTCCTGTGTGCTCCCAGTACAGTGGGATCTCCCAGTACAAAATGCTCAGAATCTGGGCAGTCTCCCCTTCACCAGAGCCTCCGTCGTCTTCACTTGCTCTCGCTGTAAAGCTTCTGTACTTTCGCTGCTTGTGGTGTGAACTTCTTTATCCTGGGGACATTTTTTGACCAATTTTTTCCGCCCTGTGGTTTGAACTGGGCGACACTACCCCTGTTCAGGGGATCTGTCTCCCCCTTGTGGCACTGTGGGGTTGCTGCTCTTTTTTGTTTCTGCCTGCTACTGCGACTGGGCCCTAATCCTGCTCTCCCCCCCCTCTCTCTCTCTGCAGGATTTGTGGATGCACTTAGATGTTTGCAATGAGCACTGTGGCTGGCATGCCCCAGTGTTTTGGATACCAATGCTTAGGACCCAGTAGGAATCGAATTTATCAGAAGAGAACGTCATGAGCATAGTCATCCCTGTGGGAGTCGACACAGCAGACACCTCATACTTGGACATGGCTGCAGGCTCGGAGTGAGTACACCCCACTCTCTTGACCTTTTCCGTTCCTCTGTGCGTCTCTTCCTGTCCGGCATGTTCTGCCTTCGCCTGTCTCGCCCTCGGTGCTTCTCCTCCATTCTGTGTTTTTGTGTGCTCCTGTTTTCTGGCGCCTCTCCCGCTCTGTGACCATGATCAGCCTCTCTCCGTCTCTCATCAGCCATCCTCCTGCTGTGTTCAGTGTCTCTGTCTCCCTCCTGCTCCCCCTCTTCAGCAGGCTGGAGGAGACCCTTGGGAAGATGAAGGAATTGCCCAGGCTGTGGGTGCTGTAGGGTGCAGGGCCCTGAGGGCTTCTGTCCAGGGTGTCCCTGCTTGGCTAGTGTTTCAGTGCTGGAAGACAGGGACAATACAGACTCCCCTTGAACAGAGCGGAGCTGATCCAGCTCTCCTGTGATCCAGCCCAAGGTGTTGGGTGTTCCCTCTCGGTTCTCTGATAATGATAATAATAATAATAATAATAATAATAATAATAATAATAAACTTTATTTTATATAGCGCCTTTAAAGGTGGCTTCTCAAAGCGCTTTACAGGATGACAATAACAATAAATAAGAAGACTACAACAATAAATAAGAAAATTTCACAAGACAGGACACAATTATAATTACAACAATAACAATAGAGGAGACCGTGGAAGATGGTATTAAGAAGAGCAGAGGGGTGAAGAATGGAACCAGTTAAGTAAAGGCTTTTCTGAAAAGGAGGGTTTTGAGTCTGGATTTGAAGGAGTTTAGAGAAGGTGACTCTCTAATATCCTTGGGCAAAGAGTTCCAGAGCTTGGGGGCATAGCAGGAGAAGGCCCTGTCGCCCATACAATGTAGACGGGCTTGGGGGACAGTAAGGAGGGCAGAATTTGAAGAGCGGAGGTTGCGAGGTGGGGAGTAGGGCGATAAAAGTTCAGACAGGTATTGAGGTGACAGGTGAGCATGAGGATTTTAAAGTCTACGCGGAATTTGACCGGAAGCCAGTGCAAGGACTCCAGGATAGGAGTAATGTGAACACTTGCACTAGATCTGGTCAGGATTCTGGCTGCTGAATTTTGGACATACTGCAGCTTGTTCAGAGTAGATTTAGATACCCCAGGGAGCAGAGCATTGCAGTAGTCAATTCGAGAGAATACAAATATGTTGATCAGCTTTTCAGCCACAGTTAATGATAGCATAGGGCGTAGTCTTGCGATATTTCTAAGGTGAAAAAAAGATGTTTTGACAGATGTTTTGGACTTTATACGATTGAAAAGCACGACGTGGATCCCAGTGCTTCGCAGAGAGCATTCCCCTGCCTTTTTTGTTTTACCTTGTGAGCCGTTCCGCACTACCCAGCAGCAGAGGGAAGGAGGCTCGTCTTGCTGCTGGTTGCTCAGTGCCGCGATGGCTGGGCTCATGCTTCCATCGGGCTTCCAGAGGCACCTGGGCCCCCCGGCGCCGTGCTGCCGCAGCGAGCAGCTGTACCAGCGTGTGTGTGTGTGGTACCTCGCAGGGCATCACTGCACCTTGGCGCGTCCGCTGATGGTGCGTTGCCATGGCGGCGAGAGTCCAGGCGTTGCCCGAGGCTGTGCGGCGCTGCTCTCTTCCTCCGCGCGCTGCGCTGTGCCGGCCCTCCCCTCCCCTCCCCTCCCTCCTCTCCTCTCCTCTTCTCCAGGCAGCAGGTGTGTGTTGTGTGTGTGCAGCAGCAGCAGGTAGTCAGCCGGCTTCAGGGCTCGCTGTGGGCTATTTTTAGCCTGCCGTGCTGAGCTGGTGCCTGAGCTTTTCCCGGTCTATAACAGACTAAAGGGATTAGGACTCCTAGCTGTCAGATTGCAAGAAACTCCCTTTCCCCTCACCCCTCCTCCTCCTTCGCCTCTGTCGGCGCTCTCTAACCGGTCCTTGGAGCCCGAAGGAGCCCGCGTTTGTGAAGCGTGTCCTTTTATAGGTGTGCACAAATTGTACGTGTTTGTGTTTATTTCCGTGCACGCCTGAGCCCGTTTTACCCGTGTGGTCTGTTTAGTCCAGTGCACGCGTGGGCCGGCAGTGTCTGGTTGCACGCTGCAGACCCGTTGTGATGCCAGGCTGCACTAGGCGATACTGAGGGGGCACGTGCGTGTTTCCCCCCACTTGCACGCCTGCTGGCTCCCCCGCCAGTCTGCGCAGAGATGAAAGCCCTCGGCTTCCTGAAGCCCAGGGTGTTCCAGACCCGGCGGTCCCCGTCTCGACCGGAAGCAGGAGAGCTGCGCTCGGCCGGGGAAGCCGTGCTCTGGCTGTGGGTTGAGTTACGCAGTGGGATAGTCTGGGATCGCTTGCCGAAGCCAGCAGACACGGGGCAAAGAGCAGCGCCGCCCCGCTAGTTAAACAGAGACAGAGATGCATCATCCTCGCTAATGTATGTGCGCGGCTCACCTCATCGTCTCCCACCTATAGCCCGCGGCGTGTTTTTGGACTGTGTCGAATAGGTGTTGGAGTGCTGGAGGCCTGAGTTCTGCTTTCAGCCCAGCGCTTCAGGAGAGCCCTCTCTTAACTGGAGGTAGGAGCGATGGCTTTGTACTGGGGACTGTTCTTCTATAGCCAGCTGGTGTGATATCTTGCCCAGAGTACACAAACCGAGCCAGCACCCTTGGCTTCAATCCATGTTCTGTTTGACTGGGGGTTTTTTTTTTGGAGCTGTTTATCATAGTGGTAGTTTTGGCCCTTATCTGATAAGGTGTGTGTGTGTGTTAGCTGCTCTGTGTGTGTCTGGCTTGTGTGTGTGCGTGCGCGCGCTCGCGGGCTCTGTCCTGCCCCGTCGCTCGTTGGCGCTGACTGAAGCGTGCTCGCCCTCCCTCCCTCCCTCCCTCCCTCCCTCTCTCTCTCTCTCACGTGCTCTCGCTCGGCCGCGCGGCGACGGCGTGCTCTGACTCGGGAAGCGCCGAGCGAGAGGGAGCACGCGGGAGAAAGCCCTACCAGGTACGGGGAGCTGTGTGTGTGTGTGGACGTCGTGCAGAGGGAGGGAGAGAGGAGAGGAGCGGGGGGACCTGTGATTACAGACTCCCCCCCCCGCTGTCGGAGGGCCCCGGAGCCCCTGCCTTTCATGTGGCACGAGCTCGTCATGACCTAACTGACCGAGGGGTTTCATCAGACCCGCGGGGCTGGTGCTGCTGGTGTTGTCGGGTCTGCTCTGAAGGTGTCTGCCTCCGCGGCAGAGGCTCTCGATGGCTAGAGGTGGAGCCCACCCAATCCGCTGGGGATCTGGGCGTCCCGGGAGCCGGGTTTTGCTGTGCTGTCGTCTCCTGTGCCCGTTCCTGCGCTCCAGCCAAAGGTGTCAGTCGCCTGCGTTTTCCCACTGTTTTGCTAGAAATGAAATTGTCCCAAGATTGCAAAACGGGTGCGGATCGGTAAAAGGAAGATTGGTAATGGGTTTCTACATGTTCTCAGTATCAAAATTCAGTTTATTTTTTTCCAAAGTGGTGTTTAAATTCCTAAGGCGCAGGTGAAAGGAACTTGCTCTTTCTTGAACTGGATGGCCACGGTGTAGTTCCTTGTCTGAGAGGCTGACGTTGCATTGAATTATAAACTGTTCTCTTTCATTAGTGTGGTCAAGGAACGAGTCCGGCTTTGTTTGCATGCGAGCAGTTTGGGCGGTGTGCTCCCTGGGAGTCCGTGCGCCTGCAGTGCTGTAGTGAGGTAGTGTAGTGAGAGCCCCTCAGCCTGCCACAGGGCACAGCTGGCTCTCCTCCCTCTGCTCCTCGGGCAGCGTCTCGCTGGCACCTCTCCTGGAGCACGAGAAGGACTGCAGTCGCGCTGCCAGGGGGTCCCAGTGTATCCTGCTGGTGCGGCGCGTCCTCAGTGCTCCAGGCGCAAGAGGTGTGCACTGCAGGCAGGGCCCTCTGCTCCGAGCTCAGCTTGAGGTATGAATCTGTGTTAGGGGGGCATTCCAGGGTCCTGTCCCCGGATTGACGCGGGTGCGCTGGCCTCTGTAGCTGCGGTCCTCGGAGCCGGCTTTGTGTCCTTCAGAGTGCCCTGCAGCGCTGCTGGGAGGCAGCAGCGAAGTCTGCCCAGGTCTCGCTCTCTCTCTGTGCCGTTTCTCCCCCTTTTTTGTGCTCCCGCGGCGTCTTTCCAATGCTCCTGGTTTCTCCGCGCTTTCCCAGTGCCCCCCCGTTCTCCTCGGCCGCTTCCCCCGCTGTGCTGCCTCCTTCTCCCTCTCCCTCTGCGCCCCCTGCCTTTGTTGTCCCACCTGTCTGCCACTCCTCACTTGTGCGGTCTGCCTTTCTTCCTCTGGCTCTCGTTCCTCGTCCCCCCTCCCCCCTCCCCTCTCTCTCGGTCAGTGTGCAGTGGGCCTGCCTGCCAGGTGTGAACGTGCTGTGTTTAGTGATGCTGGGGGAACAGGTGGCAGCCCAGTGTGGCCCCTCTCTCGCCCATTACCCCTGTGCTGCGCGGCGCGCCAGAACCCGCTGGGCAGAGCACAGAGCGTCTGACAGCTCGCAGCACACACACACACGAGGAGGAGGGGTTTCCAGCCCGAGCTTGATCCTGATCTTTATGTTTATCATCTCCACAGTGTCCACTTGCATTGCCAGTGCTTTGGATGAAAAGTTCTAAAAATGTTATCCATAAGATCTATTAGATTACACCGCTAGCTCAGATCATCCCCTCTTATCTGTTCAGTTATTGTTCTGCGTTTTGTGTCCCGATCTGCAGTCCGTAATGGTCCCGAAAGTTCTCACCGTTTTCCTCGCTCCAACATTTATTACTTAATACTGACAGCAAGTAATGAAATATTTCTGCCTGGAATTGATAAGAGACTCTGCAACGCCTGTATGCGTGTCATCTGTCATGTAGTTAATCTCTGGCAGGACTTGTTCAACTCGCCCTGCCAATCCGGTGAAAGAGTCGCGTTCCGGATGCCGCCGCCACCGCCGTCGTCTCTCCTTCTCTCCTTGAATCCCTTGCCCCCTCTCCGCCCTCGTACTGACTGCGTGCCGGTCTGCCCCTCTCTCCGTCCAGCAGACCTGAATCAGTAGAGGCTAGCCCCGTGGTAGTGGAGAAGTCCAACAGCTACCCTCACCAGATCTACAGCAGCTCGCACCACTCGCACAGCTACATCGGCCTGCCCTACGCGGTACGTCCCGGGGGTCTGGGGGAGGGGGCTCACCTTCACGGCGGCATACCGTTCGGGTGATACTGACAAGCTTGCACTTTCTCCTCCTTCCTCTTTCACTCCATCCCCCCCCCCCCCCCCTCCTGCTCCATCTCTCTCTTCGTTCCTTTTACCCAAACCCCCCCCACCCCACCCTCCAGGATCACAACTATGGTGCGCGCCCCCCACCCACGCCGCCGGCCTCACCCCCGCCGGCGGCGCTGATCAGTAAGAGCGAGGCGGGGCTGCTGGCCCCCGCCCCCCTGGACGAGGCGTCCAGCCACACCACGCTCAGCACTTCGGAGGACAGCAGCTACGGCACGGACATCACGCGCTGCATCTGCGGCTTCACCCACGACGACGGCTACATGATCTGCTGCGACAAGTGCAGGTACGGCCTCCCAGAGACCCCTCGTCGTCCAGGCGCCGTTCCGGGAGCCCTCTCGTAACCGGAGGGCTAGTGGTCCTGTCCAGGAGGTCTTCTGGCCCGTGGCTTGCGTTCAGGTGCTTTCTTCTGTTAAAGGGCGGAACTGCACCGCCGTTTTTGCGTTTCGGGGATCGGAAGAATCGGCGTTTTAAAACCGCATGAAAAGAAAAATGGACATGGTGACTTGTAAAACCTCCACTTCACATCGCAGGATAGCTGAAATTCCCCGGTCTGCGCAGCGCCAAGCTCTGCCATTCAGAACGAGGCGACAAAACATCCGGTGAGGTGAAGCGGCCCTGTTATATTGTAAACAAGCAGGCCTGCGAGTCCATCTCTTTTGATCCAGTGGAAGTATTGCTCTCCCGACTTCGGGATGGTTTTGCCGTTAAACGAACTCGCTCGTTAACTCTGCATGCCGATCACGTTGGAAGAATTCTGCAGTGAAATATCTGCTGCACGACCTGTTCTTATTTGCTCATACGTTACATTACGTCAGTCATTGCAGGGACTAGTGAGCAAGAAGGGCCACATCATGTGAGAAATCGTGAAAGCTCTCGCCCACGGTGAGACAACAGTACAGTGGTTTGCGACAACAAAGAGACCTAAAAGTACTTAAGAGTTCACAGTTTTGTGCTTAATTTGTAACTTTGATTTTGTTACTGAGATTTAATAACCAGTCTGAGAAAAGTAGACTGCAGTTCTACTCTTAAGTCTTTTTCTTAATATGAAATATTACAAAGGAAAATATCAACTGTAAATGAGCATCAAAGAGCTTGAGAAAAGTCAGTTTCGTAGTAGTTCAGTGATCTGAGGATCTCCATCAGCTGTTTCTTAAAGAAACCAGGGTATCGGTTTCAGCAACATGGCTGCGTGCTCTTGCAACCCTTTTGTGTGTAGAAGTGCCTTCTGTTCTCTCTTTTCTGTGAACTTCCTCTACTTTGCTATTGTGACCTCCGATTTGTGTTTCACTGTTCACTCTTACTTCAGCAATTTTTCATTAAAATGTAATTTGCAACTCTGAGGAAATTCAAGGAAGAAAGCCACAGGGCAGAGTGCGTCTGTGGCCTTTGCTCACCACGGAGAAACTCTGTGGGAAGGAAGGAATTGTGACCTAAATTGTGAAATTTTCTTCCTTGCAAAACCATGTAGTATTTTGTCCCGTCTCAAATAAACTCATGATAACTTTTCCGAAGTCCCATTCTGGAGGGGGGCAAGGAACAAATTTTGTCCTGTTTTAAACTTATGGTTTTGAGGTTTTCTCTGGGTGTCCTCCTGGGAAGGCTGTAGACAGATCTGGCATCTTTTTTTTTCCAGATAAAGGCATTGTCTAAATTTTAATTTCCTGTAACCCTTTTAGGTTCACTGTAGGAATAGCGAGCTGCTTTATACTAGCCTTTCAAACTCAGAAGTGCCACAGGCCTCATTAGTGCAGAGCCACTGAATGACTGCCTGGTGCCAAGCACGGGTACCGTTTTGCCACAGTACTGGTGCATCTGGGAACATCTGTTTGATCATGACTTCTCCCCCTCCCCCCTTCTCTGTCTCTTCCCTGACAGCGTGTGGCAGCACATCGACTGTATGGGGATCGACAGGCAGCACATTCCCGAAACCTACCTTTGTGAACGCTGCCAGCCCAGGTCAGTACGCTCGCCCCAGTGCCCCGCCGGTCTGTTCACCTTGCAAGGGCGGCACAGCTGCTGCAGTACAGCGTGTCTGCTGGCGTGCAGTGGGGCAGTGTCGCCCGTGAGATGGATGGCATGTCTGCTTGCGTGCAGTATGACGGTGTCGGCCGTGTGATGGAGGGCGTGTCACGCTCTCCATGTCTCCAGGGGCGGAGCGGTGGCTCTGCGGCTCAGGATCTGCGCCTGTGGCTGGAAGGTTGCCGGTTCAAATCCCGCGGCCGGCAGAGGAATCCTACTGCGTTGGGCTCCTGAGCAAGGCCCTTAACCCCAGCGGCACCAGGGGCGCTGTACAATGGCTGACCCTGCGCTCTGACCCCCAAGCTCATGTCTATGTGTCTCTTGGAGAGCAAGCTGGGGTATGTGAAAAGACGAATTCCTAAAGCAAGAAATTGTATATGGCTAATAAAGTGATCTTATCTTATGTCTGCTGGTGTGCAGTACGGCGGTGTCGCCCGTGAGATGGAGCTCGTGTCTCAGCTGGCGTGCAGTACGGCAGTGTGGCCCATGAGATGGAGCTCGTGTCTCTGCTGGCGTGCAGAACGGCGGTGTGGCCCGTGAGATGGAGTTCGTGTCTCTGCTGGCGTGCAGTACTGCTGGTGTGCAGTACGGCGGTGTGGCCCATGCGATGGAGCTCGTGTCTCTGCTGGCGTTCTCTGCTGGCGTCCAGTATTGGCGGTGTGCAGTACTGCTGGTGTGCAGTACAGCAGTGTGGCCCATGAGATGGAGCTCGTGTCTCTGCTGGCGTGCAGTATGGCGGTGTCGCCCGTGAGATGGAGTTCGTGTCTCTGCTTGCGTGCAGTATGGCGGTGTCGTCCCGTGAGATGGAGAGCGTCTCTTCTGCCGTGGGTCTTCTCTCCGGCGCCGAGTGCTGCTGGTTGTGCTGCACCATTGTGTGTTTTTGATGCAGAGTGTGTTGTCTTGCAGGAGTTTAGACCGGGACAGGGCCATCGTCCTTCAGACTCGGAAGAGGGAGAACATGTCGGGTGAGTGCAGCCTCCTGACCTGCGGTTGTGTGCGTGCTGCAGGTACGAGTGGGCAGCCGCCTCGGCGTGCCGATGAGCACGTCGGAGTTAAAGGGGAACTGCAGCGCTATTTTTGTATTTCGGGGTAAGAAAGAATAAGCAAGGATGAGTGCATTTGAAACCACAATAAAAGTGAAATGTACACAATAACTCGTAAAAGCTCTAATTTACAGCACAAAATAGACAAAATTTCCAGGTCTGTGCAGCGCCAGAAAGAGGCAACAAAACACCTGGTGGCTTGTTGCAGCCTTGTTACATTGTAAACAAGGTGTCTTGTTCGTACGTCTCTCTTAATCCAATAGAATTATTGCTCTAGACTTTGAGACAATGGTTTTGCAGACAAAAATTACTTCTTAACTCTGCACGCAGATCATGTTGGAACATTTTTGCAGTGAAATATCGGCTTCACAACCTGTATTTATTTGCTTCTACATCCCGTTACACCCATTAAAGTGACTAGTGAGCAGGAAGGGCCACTTCACGTCACAATTCGTGGGAGCTCAAATGCACGTTTTACAAAGTTTACGATTTTTAAGACATTTGTCAAATTCCTCTAGTAAGCAGTCTAAGAAATCGGGACTGCCGTTCCCCTTTAATTCCTTGCTGACCTGTAGAAAGACACTCACGTCGTACCTGTATCACGCTGGGGCGTCTTGTTATTCGGGAGTGGGGGGCGCCGCTAGCCATGAGAGCGGTCTGCCGGTGCGCTAACCGCGTGGCGTCTGCTTCAGACGGGGACACCAGTGCGACGGAGAGCGGCGACGAGGTGCCGATGGAGCTGTACACGGCCTTCCAGCACACGCCCACCAGCATCACGCTGACCGCCGCGCGCATCGGCAAGGCCGGCGACAAGAAGCGCAAGAGGAGCGGCGACAAGGAGCCGGGCACGGGAACCACGCGCACCAAGAAGGTCAGCAGGTCGTGCCCCCGCCCCGCCGCCCCGCCGCCCCCGTCCTGCCAGCCCGGCCCGGCCCGGCCTGGCCGTGGGCACCTCTGTCATCCGCCTGTCACTAAGTTAAGACTCTCCCTTCGGTCAGTTCCACTGCCACGCCTCTTTGATTTGAGCTCCTTCCCTGTCCGGCAGGGCTTGGAGGAAATGTATGAATCTACCTTTGCTCGTGTGTTGATAGAGGATTGTCGGGGCTGCGATAAACCATGAACCGGACTTGGAACGGACCGTTTCTGAGCCGGAGCAAAGTGCCCATTAGTCTGTGCTGGCGCCACCTCGCTTAGCAGCAGCAGTGCCGTACAGTGATGGTGTCAGCACAAGGCAGACACGGCAGGTAGAGAAGAGGCAGTTCTGCTCTGCCGCAGGCACTTTAGATGCGAAGCGGGCAGCAGGAATCCAGCCTGGCTTGTGCCATGGGCTTGGGAACACAGCCTCGTCCTTGTACAAGGCCTCCAGGTTAGCGGATGAGAACCGGGTCGGATGGGATGTGGGCCCCGGGTTTCTCGTCCCGTTACTCACGAACTCTCTCCCCCCCCCCCCTGCTCACTCAGGCATTCCGTGAGGGGTCCAGGAAGTCCTCCAGAGTAAAGGTAGGGGCAGTCTCGTCTCTCTCACACGGTTCACACCACAGACCTCTGTCCCGCTGGGGGAGAATCGGGAAGCTTTTGGCTCGGCAGTAAAATTGGTTCCTGATGCTGGGCTGCTGTTGGGCGCCCCTTGAAACAGATTTCAGACGCTCTCTTAGACAGACGCAGAATATCGCTGTGTTCTAATTTATTTCTAAATGTGCAAATACTTTCATGCTTTAATACTCCTTCCTGCTGCATTTAATGAGGTCTTTAAGCCTACTCTTCACAAGTGTGATTTTATTACACAAGGTGTAACCTCGAGGGCATCTTGGGTTGACATTAGTCTAGATCTCTTTAAGTGCCGGGTTCTTAACTCTGTGCAATGTAGATAGGTGTTCTATGGAAAGCTTTCCATGCGAGCCATGTTTTTTCCTTTTATTATGTAAAATAGGAAATTAAGGAACAGGAAAAGGTTTATTCCGTGCAGAAAGGAAAGGAACATTTTGGTTATGGAGCCTTCTTTAGAAGCATTGCCTCTTTCCTTTCAGCATGGAATAAACCTTTTCCTGTTCTTTGCTGCCTACGCATGGTGTCACAGCTGCCCACTCGAAATAAGAAATTGTGCATTTCAGAAAAACTATAGTATTTAAATAGACTGTAGATTATGGATAAGTTCACTCCCGCGTAACACATTCATATGAGTGTACTGCACTCGTTGTTGTGGCTGGGCTTTGTAAGTGAGGATGTGAGGCAGAAAGGGGAGAGAGAGTAACTTTGAGTCTGTATAATAAGGACAGCGGGTGGGTCCCTTTGTGAGGGGGTGGCACCCATAGGGAGAAGCCTGTGCTCACCTGTCCTTTTCTCTCTGTCTGGTTTCCAACCCCCTTCTCTTCCCCTGCCCCCATTCTCTCCCCGTCCCTGTCTGCCCTTCTTCTCTGCCTGTCGCCTCCTGTGCCTGCCCCCGCTCTCAGGGCACGGCCCCAGAGGTGGACCCCACAGACACGCCCTCGCTGTGGGAGAGTAAGATCAAGGTGTGGATGGAGCGCTACGAGGAGGCCAGCAGCAACCAGTACAGCGAGGACGTGCAGAGCGTGCTGAGGCTGAGGGAGGTCGGGGCGGGCAAGCCCCACTCGCACCCCTTCAACACCCACGCCGTGCCCTTCAAGCCCCCCGTGGAGGTCAGAGACGCCGACGTGGCGAAATCCCCCAGACTGAAAGGGGAACTGCAGTCCCAGTTTCTCAGACCACTTCTTAAATCTTGGATAACAAAACGGATTCATGGCCCGCATCGCCAAATTCGACACTTTTCGAATGAAGTTGTAAAATGAGGAGCTTGGTGAAAGTAGTGTACGGCGGCCAGGTTGTCGTGGGCAGACGAGAAACCGCTGGCCTCGCTGTTGGCGAGAGCGAGAGTTTGGGCGAATAGTGACGCGAGAGCAGCCCTTCCTGCTCGCTAGTCTCTGTCAGCAAATGAGAAACGTGGCCTCCTAGCAACGTTAATTATTATGAGTGTATTTAAGTTGGTTGGCAGGTTGCTCCTTTTTTGCAATAATTAAGAAGTCTTAAAAACATGTCACCTTATGTGAAGTATTTACTAATAATATAGTAGCAAAATTTGCTTGGTCTATAGCTTGTTTACAATGTAATAGGGCAGCTTTGCTGTCACTGGAAATTTTGCTGCCTTGCTCCGAATCACAATGAAGGCAATATGGCGCTGCACATGCATTGAAACTGTGCCTTTTGTGATGTAAATGGGAGGTTTTAAGTGCTACTGTGTACTTGGTAGTTTCATAATGGTTTGAAAAGCACACATCACTACCGATTCTTAATAATCTGCAGTGTGAAAATAGCGTTGCAGTTCCCCTTTAAGAACCCTTGGAGAGTTGCAAAACTCTGTTCTTCTGTTGCATGGGAGACCTGACCCCTCTCCCTCCCTCCCCTGCAGAGTCAGGTGCAGAAGAATAAGAAGATCCTGAAGGCAGTGAGAGACCTGCCCCCCGACTCCCTCATCATCGAGTACCGGGGCAAGTTCATGCTGCGCCAGCAGTTCGAGGCCAACGGCTACTTCTTCAAGAGGTGAGTCAGAGTGTCTCGGCGTGCGGTCCGGCATGCCTCGTGTGTGTTTGTCCGGCGTGCACGTGAGCGTCTGATTGCAGTTCTGCGTAAGCTTACGTGTGACGTTTCTACCCATCAGTCTGCCGGCCTGTGAGCATCAACCCCAGGCTTTGTCTACGTTACCTCCTGGGTCTCCCCGAAATTCAGCCTTAGACGCCTCCAGGCAGAATCGGGCCTTCACGCGGTCTTCTCTTTGCACTGACGGCGGCGTCTGTGTTCTCCCTCTCCTCTTCAGGCCGTACCCCTTCGTGTTGTTCTACTCCAAGTTCCACGGCCTGGAGATGTGCGTGGACGCCCGCAGCTTCGGCAACGAGGCCCGCTTCATCCGCCGCTCCTGCACCCCCAACGCAGAGGTGCGTACTCTTTCCGAAATGCCCCGCAGGGGGCCCCCGGGGGGAGGTCTCGGCCGAGGGGCCGGCACCTCCTCGCCCCGCTCCAGCCGGCTCACCTGTCCGTCCCCATGTGCGCAGGTGCGGCACGTGATTGAGGACGGCACCCTGCACCTGTACATCTACTCGGTGCGAGCGATCCCCAAGGGCAGCGAGATCACCATTGGTTTCGACTACGACTACGGCAGCTGGTGAGTTGGGGTGAGGGGGTGGGACGTGTCCCGTGGCCAAAACACCAGTGTTTCCTCCCACAGTCCCTTGACATGCTGCTAGGTTCATTTGGCTTTCTCTAAAATTACCCCTGGTGTTTGTGTGTTTGTGTGTTTGTGTGTTTGTCTTCCTGTCCTTGAGTGTCCAGGGCTGCCTTGGCCCGGTATGGCTAAGCCGTTTTTGAAAGTGATGTGATATGATGCAGAATGATGGCGTTGGAGCCACTGGGCTGTGAGCTGCAGCGTGCGGCCGGAGCAGGCCAGGTGCATGATGGGATGGTCCGGGGTGCGCTCTCACGCGGGTACGCTTTCTCCTCTTCTCTCTCCCCCCCCTCCGTCAGCAAGTACAAGGTAGACTGCGCGTGCGTGAAAGGGAACGCCGATTGTCCGGTTCAGAAGCACAACGCCGAGCCCACGGAGAACCTGGGAGCCGGGTACGAGACGCGGCGGCGGCGGGGGCGGAAGGACAAGGAGGCGCCCCGCGAGCACGAGCACGAGAGGGAGAGGGAGAAGGAGCGGGAGCGAGAGAGGGAGGGGGCCCAGAACCAGAACATGGTGCTGGACTGCGACGGCACCAAGAGCAAGGGCCACGCCGACGCCAAGCAGAGAAAGCTGTCCCCCCTCCGCCTGTCCATTTCCAACAACCAGGTACGGCCCCCGTCAACCCTGTCCACCTCGCCCATCACTGTCACACCGGTCTGCGTCTGTCTCCGACTGTCCTTCTTCCACTGCTCCAGAAACAGCCGGTGTGCAGGAGGCTTCGCCAGGGAATGCACATTAAGTGACAAAGAGCTGCGAAATCCTGAATACATACAATAAAATACCCCCCCCCCAGTCGCCGATGTAATCTCGTCTGTTGTCCTCTCCCTTCTCTTGCTTGCTCAGTTCCCAATTCCTGCCTCTCCCAGCAGCATGTCTCCCCTCCCCCCTCCCATCTCCTGCACCTTTTCTCACACACTCATCCCAGGTCACCCGGCTGTTTTTATTTCTATTTTGCAAAGCACAGTTCGGATTCTCATTTCATGCACGATCTCCGTGCATCATTTGATTGGACAGCGCGTTAGCCTGTGATTTGGGTTTTGGGATATTTGTAGATGTATAAACTTCATATCCTGGTGTTGAGTCACAGAGGTGTAGTATTGTTTCTGCTGGGACACTTACCTGCCCAGTCGCACATCCCTTACAGGGATGGCTTGTGATGATGGACGGGGGAATTGTGCAGGACAGAGGTTGCTGTGCCCGGGACAGTTAAATTGCCTAACAGCTCAGAGGGGCCCTGATGTCCCGCATTATCGTGTTGCTGGAATCTGGGCTCTTCTCCGAGCCAGCAGTGTGAAAATGACTCTTTCTGTTTCTGTCACTTTTAATTAGTGATTTTGCGCACCCACAGTCATTGGGAAAACAACAGACTTGTGCTTTCCATCTTCAGTGGAGTCATTCATTGATGCTTTGTTGAAACAAGGCAGTTTTAAGACCATGTTCAGGGGTGGTTTCAGTGTGAGTTCTGCTGTGTTTGTGATGCTCTGGCAGATAGATGCCCATGTGTAGCTCTCTCGTTGTCCTCTTGTGTAATGTGTTACCCAGGCATTCTGGTAAGCACTCTGGTAAGCCAGCAGTCCCTTCCTACTCATGTCCCCAGCGGCAGAACTTGGAAACAGTCTCCGATGTGGCGTTTCCCTCTTTGTAGGCCGGGCGTTGACCAAGGCACGGTGACCGTCAGGGTTGGCGTCAAATGGTAGTCAGGTGACTGTAGTGTCTTGGGAATATTTGTCAGTCTGCACAAACAGGAGGCTGGCCCGCGGCCCTGGCAAGCCTCCGCCAGCACTGAGGAGGTGGCGCGTTATCCCAACACTTGTATGGCAGTGCCAGACAGCTGTCCATGCTGGGCAGCGGTTGGGCACCAGCTGGCACACCGGAGAGTCACTGTGCTCAGTCCGTGCATTTCCCCGCTGTTCTCTCCCGAGCGAGAATGTTATAGGAGAAGGTGGGGGTGTTGTTGACCGGTCTTGCCAGCAGTCTGAGTTGTGGCGTTTGAGGTTTGTGACTGGGGAAAGGCAGGATCCACTCATTTAACAGCGGCTCGCCAGCAGCTCACACCTGGCCTGCCCGCTGAAGCTCAGCAGGTGTGAGCCTGGATGGGGGACGTCCTGCAAGAGCTAAAATTGCAGCTAGAAGAGGTGTTGGTGGGACCAGTTGGGGGCACTCACCCTGCAGTCCGTTTGGATCCTAATTCTCCAGCATAGGTTTGGGAACACAGTACTGTAAAAAGGCACCGTCCTTCGAATGAGACGTAAAAACCGAGGCCCTGACTTTCCGTGGTCATTAAAAATCCCAGGGCTATTCTCTATGAGAAACGGACTGTGACTCTTGTCCTGGCCAATTTTCCCACTGGTCTTTACCAGTCATGGCCTCCAAATAATCCCCATCTCTGAACTGGCTTCATCACTCTGCTCTCCTCCCCACTGAGAGCTGGTGTGTGGGGAGTGTACTGGTGCACTATGGCTGCTGTCACATCATCCAGGTGGGGCTGCACACTGGTGGTGGTGGAGGGATGTCCCCAGCACCTGTAGAGTGTTTGGGGTGTAGTGTCCAGGAAAGCTCTATCCTGTATAAGCATAAGGAATTCTTATTAACAGTTTCTATGAAGGTATCCTGGTCTCCCCTCCTATGGCAGAGGTTGAGTCTCAATGAGAAAAGGGACTCGGGGGGATCCTCTGCCATCAGAGCAGCCCAGAGACCGTGATGGGAGGCTGTTTGAGACCAGCAGCATGCCACACCAGCATGTGTTGTGTGTGAGGAGAACACGAAACACACAGCAGACAGCCTCCTAAAACTCCGGTGACTGCTGGGTCAGGAGGTGGGGGCAGGGTTGCCGGTGAGGAGGGAGATGAGGGGCTCCCACCTGTTGGGAGCCGGAACTGGGGGTGACATGGTCACAGGGTGAGAGAGAGAGATAGGCCAGGGGCAGGGAGGGGGAGTCATGCACTCTGTAAGTGAGCATGTTAGCTCATGCCAACTAAGAAAGAGGAAAGGTCCCTTGTGTTATCCGTGCATATCTGAGATGTCCCTTCTTGACAACATACACAACTCTAATGTTAACAGACAACTCACAATTGTCAGCAGTCTGGTTTTGTGGAGAGGGCAGGTAGTTTTGTAGAGCACAGTATGGGGAGTTTCCATGGTGTAGGAGTAATGTAGCCAGTGAATTGAATTAAGTGAAATATAATGCCTGCAGCAGTGCAGGAATCCGGTTGCTCTGGTCCTGGGGAGTGTTGTCTGCTGGTGGAGAGTAGTGAGGAGGAGGCATTAGGGAACAGGAAGTTATGGATAACGAGATGATTGTGATAAATACTCGGTGTTTCTCTTCCTGGCACAGGCCCCGATATTAGCGTGCACACACAATAACCAGGCTCGTGTCGCTGAACCCCCCGGCTTGCACCTCTCCCAGTCCCAGACCAGCCTGTGTATTCGAGCTGGGAAATACCACCCTCCCAGTCGCTGCTTGAGACGACATCGCCAGCAAGGAGCTGCAGTCCTCCCCCCCTCCCCCCGAACTTGCCCCCCGCTCTCCCTTGCACCTTGAGTTTCACCCCCCACCCCACCTTAGTCTGCACCCGGACATGTGCAGTGCCATGATGAAGTGCCCCTCTCCCTCTTTCAGGAGCCTGAGTTAATTGAGGATATAGAAGAGAAAACCCCCATTAGCAATGAAGTAGAGATGGAGTCAGAGGAGCAGATTGCAGAGAGGAGGAGGAAGATGGTAAGTGGGCAGCTGCTGTGCGCAGTGAGGGGCTGCAGCGGGGCGCTTCAGTGGGGGCTTCTACCTCCGGGGCTCTGCCGAGACCCCGCGCTGCTCTGCTGCTGCCGCCGGTGCAGATTCTGCTCCTGTCGCTGCCTCTGTGCCTCTGGCCTCGCTTCGGGAGCAGGGGCCCGAGGGGGCCACACGCCCGCTGTGCTCGCGCGCTGCCCCCCTCTCTCTCTCGCCCCGGCCAGTCCCCTGTCCCTCTGGCAGGGGGCGTCCTCTGTCAGAGTCGGGGCCTTGCAGCCCCGGTTTCAGAGCACTTTTGTTTGAGTCTTCTGGACGCGTCCTGTACGTAATTAAGACACTGCGCCGCAGGATCCTGCAGCAGAGCTGGACAGCAGGATTTTCGATTCTAATTGAACAGCACAGGTAAGATTAGGAGAGATGGGAGGCTCTAGCATGGCTGTGTGGGTTTAGGGGTTCTTGAGGTTTAGGGCTTCCGTCAGTATTGATGTGCAGCACAGGTTTAGGAGCTGAAGATGTCCGGAAGTGTTGAGGAGCATTGCGAGAGGCAACCACTCCACTGTGGCGTGGATACGGCAGCAGGATTAGAACTGATCTGTAGTGCAAGGCTATTTAAATTGAATAAAGGAGCGAGGGGCCCTCTTCTTGTTTTCCAATTGCTGGTAGCTTGTTGATTTTGGATTCCTTCAAGGGTTGCAGTGAGTCTGTTCCCACGCTGCACTGAGGTCAGGGGTCATGTAGTCCGGGGTCCGTGTAGAGCAGCGGTTCTCAAGCTTGACGTGGGCTTGACGTGGGCTGCCGGTCCGCTAGAGCCAGCGCAGTCTGGATCCGTGTCTCTAGCCCTCCGCTCCCATGTGTTGGCAGCGATGTCTCGGAGAGAATGAGAATGACGTAGTGCGCTGTGGCGGGATGGTGCTTTGCGCGGATTTGGAATGACGGAGATCCTGAAGTCCTGCCCACGGGAGGGCTTGGGCCGGACAGGTAGACAGTGTGTTCTGGAGGACGTGGACTCGACTGCAGCTGTGAGGTCGGCCCCATATTACAGGGGGCCGTTGTGCGTTCTTATCCGTGGGCTGGCGCCTCTGGCGATGGGCTGCCGGAGTGCAGTTGCATCCTGGTGCCGGTTGGGTGGAGAAGTGCGTTCCCCGATGTCCAGCGTGGGAGTTCCCACCATCCTCCAGGACAAGGGATGTGGTCTGGGGTGGCGTCTCGGAAAGAGCTCTGCATCCGGAGGAAGGGGTTGGTGGGATTCTGTAGGGAGTTGGATTTGAGCCACACTTTCTCCCCCTGCCTGTAGGGTGCGAGTGTGCCGGAGTCAATTCCGATTATATAACCGGTTCGGGTAATGGCGGGCTGTGGCGATGGTGCTGAGGCTCTTGCCCACCCCCTCCCCTCCCTCCCTCCATCTCCTCCGTGACTATGCCAGGCACAGGAATAGCTGGGGGGAGGCAGGCTGTGGGTTTCCTGCTTCCCCCGTGATAACGGCCAGGCCCACTTCTCCAGAGGGCCATACCAGAGCAGGCCTCTGTCTGCCCGCCCGCTCCTCCACGAGCTCCCGCTGGGTGGAGGATCTGTGATTCGGGGGGGGGGTCTCCCGTCTTCTAAACTGGGTGTCTCTGTTTGAAACCATCCAGGCCAGCCCAGCGGAGAAGTCCCATCTGCCAGCTGGGGGGGGTCCAGCTGGATGGCACTGAGGCACAAGGAGGTAAAGTCCCCTTAGCCCCCCCCCTCCCCCAAATGAGCACCCTCCATGAGTCCTATATCCTCCTGCTGCGCCCCCCCCTCCCCTCTTTAGGGGTCCCGCAGATGCGCGCCCACCCCAGCCCTGCCTACGAGCTGGCCCATACCGGCTGACGGGCACAGGGCCAGGGGGAGCAGGGGTGACCCTTGATTGACCCCAGTCTGGGGGAGGCGGGGTCACCAGCCTCTAACCTGACTGGTGGACAGGACATGTGCCCCACCCTCCACTTGGCACGCCCACGTAGATGCATAAAATCCTATATCCTGTCATGGGGAAGAGAGGGGCGTTTCTTCTGTTTCAGCCTCGTCTGTGGGAATATAAGACGGCACTTGCTCTTTTCTCTCTTTCTCTGCTGCCGATTCCTGCCTGCAGATCCCGATCAGCCGCAGTGTCTGTTGTCCGTCCTGTGGCGGGCGTCTGGGTGGCAGCCTTGCCCCCCACGCCACCCCACCCCTGCTCCTCCGACGACTGTGTCTGGGGCGGGGCGGTGCGGGGCGGGCCGGGCGAGCAGATCTAACGGTCCCCCCCCCCTCTTGCCCCACAGACCCGCGAGGAGCGGAAGATGGAGGCGATCCTGCAAGCCTTCGCCAGGCTGGAGAAGAGGGAGAAGCGGCGGGAGCAGGCGCTGGAGCGGATCAGCACCAAGACGGAGGGCGGGGGCAAGAACGATGTCAAGGAGGAGCCCCCCCCCACCCCCGAGACCGACGCTCCGCTGCAGGTACGGTTGTCCGCCTGCCGGCACGCCGTCGCACCCGGGCCTGCCCGCCCCAAACCCCCCCCCGACAGCTATCTTCACGCCCCGCCCCCCCCCCCCTCTCCCTCAGGCCCAGCAAGAGCCCGTGAAGGAGGAGGGCACCCCGAAACCCGCCGCGGCCAAGGTGGGCCGCGCCAAGCACCGCAAGAGCTTCTCGCGGAGCCGCACGCACATCGGCCAGCAGCGCCGGCGGCACCGCACGGTCAGCACCTGCTCCGACGCCCCGCCCGGGTCGCCCGGCGAGGTGTGCGAGGCGCCCAGCGAGCCGCGGGAGAGCGAGCCGCCCGCCGCCGCCGCCGCCCCCGAGCCCGAGCCCCAGCCGCGAGACCTTCCCGAGGCCAGCCCTCCCCATGCCGGCTCCCCCGTCACCCCCTGTCGGCCCACACACAAGTACCCCAAAACGAAAAAGGTGCGCCTCGCCGTCAGAAGTAGAATATTTCCTCAAAAATAACATGAGCTCCTTGTTTGACCTGTGTGATGAAGGGATCTCAATATAGTGGTCTGTTACTCTTCATTTGAAATGAGTCCCTCGTACCAGTGGCTTGTTAACGTAATGGGTTACTTTTTTAGAGTAACCTTCCCCTACACTGCTTCTCCGTGCCTGTCGCGTAAAGTCTGCCCAGAAGATAATAATTTTTTGGTTTGGGCCACAATACGTGTTAAGAACCGTTCCCCCAGAAACAAGGGACAAAGTCAAGGCAGCACAGACGGGACAGACGCTGAGGGCCCTTCTGATCCTCTCTTCCTCTCCCCCGGTTGTCGCTCTCCAGCACTTGGTGAGCGAGTGGCTGAGCGAGAAGCAGGAGCGCGCCCTGCGGCCCCCGGACCCGCCCCCGGAGCGGCCCCTGCGGATCAGTACGGACCCCGAGGTGCTGGCCACCCAGCTGAACTCGCTGCCCGGCCTGGCCTGCAGCCCCCACGTCTACAGCACGCCCAAGCACTACATCCGCTTCAGCTCGCCCTTCCTGGCCAGCCGCAGCCCCACCGCGGCCGGCCGCCGGCGCAGGGAGGTGCCCGACACCCCGCCCACCTCCGGCTCCTGCAAGAAGGTAGGCGGCAGAGCTCCCGGCGCCCCGCTCCTCCGGGCAGTGCTGGGAAGACTCGATCCGCATCCGAGGTGTCCCTCCTCGCCAGCCTGGTCCACTGATGCACGAGGCGACAGCGTCGGCGCGTGCCGTCTCTGTGCCCTGCGTTGACCTCTGAACTCTGACCCCCGGCTGCTCCCCCCTCTCCGCAGCGCTGGCTGAAGCAGGCTCTGGAGGAGGAAGGGTCGCCCAGCCCGGCCAGCCGCGCCCCCTGCCCGCTGCCCAGCGAGGTGCCGCTCAGCCCACCCCTCAACTGCGACGCTGACAGCCCCCTCGCGCTCAACGGCAGCTGCACTTTACCAGGTGAGGCCAGATCCGGCTCCTCTGTTTCACCCCAGTCCGCGCTTTGAGGATGATGATGATGATGATGATGATGGGCTTCAGCGCATCGCATAAAGACTTGAATCGTATCAATTACCATAATATCATCGTATCAATGGGGTCACAATGTATCTGGTTTGCAAAAAACCAAAACGGGAGGATTTAAGCGAGAGAGATAAGCAAGCCCAGTTTCCTAATCTTCAGGGCATTTGACCCTGTTACCGTTCAGTGCTGACTGCACCCTCTCGGTAGCCTTACCAGGATATACAGTTTGCTCTTTGGTGCTCTTGTAGATTTCAATTGCAGTAGGTTGACTAAAGGAAATCCTATCCTTTTTCATCCTAGTTTCCATTGTAACTTGTAATTAAGTAAAGGATGATAGCAGCCCCTTCAGACTTACTGCTGATGAGGACTTTTTTGCCCTCCACAAAACTGAAAAGCTCAGGCAAGATTTGGGATATTTTTTTCTTCAATATGAAGATGAATTCTTTATTTTATCAAAGTTTAATTCAAAATAATTCTCCGCTGGGGAAATGGAGCACTTCTCCATGACGATGTTGTGTGTTTTATTCCGGAGTTGGTCATGGCTTCCATTTCCAACATGATGCAATTCGAATGATTAGATCGTTCAAAAGCGAGAGGGGGCCATTCTGCCCATCTGTACCTTTTATTAGTTTAGAAGCACATTGATACAAGGATCTTGTTCGGCCGTTTCTTGCATGAAACTAAGATATTGGCTTAAGTAACATGGCTGGATAACTTGTTCCATGTTCCCATAACACTTTTGAAGAGATTCCTCCTGTTCAGTTTTAAATGCACTTCCACGTAATTTCCATCTGTTGTTCGTGTGTCACGGGTTCTGAAAATGTCCTGTGGATTGCCTCCATCAATGCCCTCTTAGGATTTTGAATACTCGGATCAGGCTGCCAGTGTAGGTAATGGATTGAATGTCCCAGATAAACTGTACTGGAGCGCAGCACAGGCTGCAAATCTTGCGCTTTTAAAATGAAAGTAGAGTGAGAAAAGGTGTAACTCAATGGGCTTTTTCTCAAGAACCATGTGGCAGAGTCTGGTATGCTGGATCTGATGTTGAGATGCACTCAAACGCAAGCATTTCCAAGGAGTCAAGAGGACACTGCCCAGAAAGCGTGCTAGACTGTCCTATTCACTTGATTCCTGTAGGAGCACTCTGGGGCAGGTACAGAAATTCGAGCACAGGGAGGTGTGATTCTGTGTAAGCATTTAGGAGGCCATTTTGATTATAAAACAAGCGTGGGGTCCCTGTGATGCTTTAAAGAGACGCGGGGTGTGTTTCTGTATGTGAGGAGATCCTGAATCGATTGTCCCACATGTTAAAGTAGTATTGTGATGTTCATGTAAATGGAAATCAGTTCGTAATACTTCTTGGATCCCCACTCTAACCACTGTTAATTAGGCTTGTGGGCATTGTAAATATTCAGGGAAGAAAAATGCACGATCGTTGGAACTTGGAACAGCAGCCTCTCACTTACAGAACCTGGTCCCCTCGTTGTACCAGATGAGCTCTTTGTTGTCAGTATTCCCTGCTGTCCTCCATGGTCATGTTACTTGCACCACCCTCCTCCCAGATCCCTGCGTCGGCTCTTGGAAAGTTTCTGGTCGAGTCTGAGCGAAGAGCTGGGTCCTTACATCATCACTCTCGTGATCACAGTAGATGCTTCCTGGCTTTCCTGAGGCATCACCTGAAACACCCCCTCGCCTTCATTCTTCAGCTCCCATTCCACTCCAGATTTCAGATCTGCACTGAAAACCTGCCTTCTTTCATACAGCATTTGTGTAAGTGCAGTGAACATTGTAGTGCAGTTCTGAAGCTCCAGAGGGCAGCAGAGGTGCTCGGATTGAATTCCATTAAACTGACTTCTTAGGAATTTCGCATCTAAGTGAGGAACACTTAGGGTTGTTACCCCAGTGTCCTGGCCAAATTTCCCCCTGGCCTTTACCAATCATGGCCTCTAATCCCTGTCTCTGAATTGGCTTCATCACTCTTTTCTCCTCCCCACTGAGAGCTGATGTGTCGTGAGCGTACATCACATCATACAGATGGATGGTACACATTGGTGCTGAGAAGGGGAGTCCCCATTACCCCTATTATTGTAAAGCACTTTGAGTGCAGTGTCCAGAAAAGCGCTATGTAAGTGATTATTTTTAACATGCTGCAAGTAAGGATAAATATCCTCTTATGGACATTACCTGTTGAGATTCATTATTATTGCTGATGGTTTGAGGTGCTGAAGATTACTTTATAATAACACTAGAATAATGCATCTTACATACTGTTTGAAGTAAACACACAAGCAACCAAACGTCTGTAGAGAGCCCTGTTATACTATAGATTTTCCCAAGAAAGAAAATGTTAAATGTCTGTAGGGGTCTATTGCACTGTTTATCTGCTAATTACCAGCTTGGTGATTATAGGAGGTGTAGTTGAGATGATTAAAGTGCACAATGGGGTGGCTGTGTTGTTTAATGAGCATTCATTACGCAACCTGATGTGAGCCTTAAATCAGTGTCTTGAATTTGGTTGGGCCGAAGTACTGCTTAAGAAAACGGGCTGGAGGAGATGCAGGGTCCTACTCATGAGCTTTATTGTCTCGTCTTTAGTTCCATAGAGGGCTCTACACTGCCTCTGGCGTGACCAGTTCATTGTGGCGATTTCTCCTGTATGTCCTAGATATCGGCTGCCCAACCTGCAGCCCTTCCAGTCCTCTCCATTGCAGGACTTGGATCCAGCCAGATGCTTAACTGCTGCATGAATCCTGCTTATTGTTGGTTTCACAATTCAAGGGGAAAAAATGGTATTACAAAGTTTGGAGTATAGGGTGGAGGAATATTTCATATGAAGAGCAGATCTGCTGTGGGACTCTTTTATTTGATAAGGCACTGTACTTGGAGCGAATTGTTTCTCTTTCGCTGGTGAATTCAGCCCGGCAGCTAATCCTTCATTTCATTTTCTCTGTGTTTTCTCTGCCCTGCTCTGCCCTACCTTTTCTCTCCCCTCTCCTTCCGTCTTTCTTTCTCAGAGTTGCCCACTCCTCTGAAGAAGCGGCGGCTGTGCCCGGTGGACTCCTGCTTGTCGGAGAGCTCCACGCCCTGCGGCTCTCCCTGCGCCACGCCCACCCGTGCCGAGCCCCCGGAGTCGGGCCCCTCCCTCCCCGCCACGCCAGTCCGCACCCGGTCGGAGGACCGCGCCGACGCCTCCCCCATCCACACGCCCCAGGCGCCGCCTGCCCCTCCCCTCATCGAGGTGAGAGACACCTCCCCACCCGAACGCCGGTGCCGTGGGGGGCGTGGGCATCGGCAGGGGCGCCGGCCTGGCGCGCATGCTCGCTCCGGTGCTGTTCTGGACGGGGAGCCTGACACCTGCCTGTCGTTTTGTTCCCAGAACATCTCCTCTCCGGACAGTTCCCTAGAGGCCAGCCGGACGCCCAGCGCTCAGGAGGTGAGGGGTTAGGAGTCTGTGGGGCCCTGGGGTGGTGTTTGAGGGAGCCAGCGGCTCTTCCCCCTCCGCGTTCCCAAGATGGTCTTTTCTTTGGTGTCTAAGACAGACAGCATGTCAAGGGTGACGAGCTGGGAAATCGCGTGGGGCAGCACGAAACGCTGTCCCCACTGGCATCTTCTAATCCCCTCTGATTGTCTTTGCATTCTCGGCCACTTCCTGAGCGTGTCAGTATATACCGAAAGGAATGAAAACGGCAATATGTGTGGATAAATAAGTTGGGGTATTTTATCCTGCTTTTTCAGCCTTTTAATGAAACTTATCTGGCTATTTTAACGATTGTGTCTTGGCTATTGCACTAGACTTTTCTAGTTTGGTTGTTGGCAAGCACAAAGTTGTCTGTGCTCACCCTGTGTGCTGCTGGTGCTCGCCTGTGTGTGCCGTAACCCAGTCTATCTCCGACCCCCTCCCCAGACAACGGATCGGCCGCCCGGCGCTCGAGCGCCCACCCTGGCTGAGTCGCCCCCGCAGGAGATCAAGACAGTGGGCGCGCTGAGCCCGCGAACCCCCCGCCCCGAGCCCCAGGATTGCGGGGGGGAGACGGACCCAGGCGAGGTGGAAGGGTCCCCCGAGGGCGGCAAAGAGACCCCTCACACGGACTGCCTGGGGGAGCGTGGCCCCCCGACTCCCTCCTACCCTCCCTGGATGAAGAGCCCGGACAGGGGTCCCCTCTCCTTCTCCCCCGTGAACTCTAACCTGCGCGATCTCACGCCCTCGCACACTCTGGAGCTGGGTGGCGCCTTCCGCCCCACTGACCCCCCCGGGAGTAACTACAGCAGTGAGGGGGGCCTGTACTACCCCTGCGCCGAGGAAGGAGGCGCCCTGGGCTTCACGCGTGCCCTCGGGGGAGACAGCATAGCAGAAGGGGGTGGCGGCACCCCACAGAACCCCCCCCAGAAGAAAAAGGTGAGGATGAGGATAGGAGTCCCATTAAAACGGAGGTGGTTACGGACTGAGAAAACCTGCAGGAAGTGGTTATGATAATGCGAATAGTAACACACAGATCTGCACACAGAAACCCACAGTGATCATCTGTGGGGCAGAGTGTTTGTCATTTAAAAAGTACTCTACCACAGTTTCTAATGTTAACCAGCTTGTAAAGTATTTTGGTCAAATATTCCATTCATCCATCCTGTCCCTCGCCACAGGTGTCTCTGTTAGAATACCGGAAGAGGCAGAGGGAGGCAAGGCGGAGCGGCTCCAAGCCTGAGAGTGGGTCACCGCTGTCTACAGCGCCCCCTCTGGTGGGACTGTACAGCTCCGCTGGCGTGGAGCTCTGCCCCGTTTCCACGGAGACCCCCCCAGAGCCATCTGCGCCCCCTGCCGCAACCAGCACGGTCCCTGCCCTCGAGCCCGCGCACCCCAACGACAGCCCGGAGACTCCCCCGCAAGGGGACCGAGAGGGCGGAGAGGGGCCCTGGTACGTGCCTCAGTCGGGACCCCACTGCGGGGATGCGGTGTAATAGAAATAGGAAAAAACACACAAGGAGAGGAGACGGCAGAATCACACAATTACAATACAGTAGGGGAGTAAAGCTATTAAGCTCTTCTAAAAAGGAAAGGTTTTGAGTCTTGATTTGAAAGCGCTCAGGAAAGGTGATGCTCTGATATCCTTGGGGAGAGAATTCCAGAGCTCTGGGGCGCAGCAACAGAAGGCCCGATCACCCATAATATGTAAACGTATGAGACGTTCTGCAACTGGAGACTCAAGCAAAATGCCAAAACACCTGGTGGAGAGCTCAGCTTCGTCACCTTGTGTGATGCGTGTCAACAGATGCATGTATCTGCTATTTACATGTATTCCCTTTTAGTTTCACCTTGGCCTGCAGCTTAGAAAACCAAGCAGGCACAATGGAAATTTGTGCACAATTAGACGGATACACAGCTTCTCAAAAGGAATGATCGCACATTTTCACCCAAGTGTTTATTTCATCTCTTCCCCTCCCCCAGGATGTCGTCCACATCGGTAGAGCAAGTGAGGGAGCGGAGTTACCATCGAGCCCTGCTGATGAGTGACCACCGCAAGGACAGGGACACGGGTGAGTCAGGGGTCTGCAAGGGCCAGGGGCAGTTCTGTGTGGAAGATCGAGGACAGGGACACGGGAGAGTCAGGGGTCTGCAGGGGCCAGGGGCAGTTCTCGATGGGAGATCGAGGACAGGGACACAGGAGAGTCAGGGGTCTGCAGGGGCCAGGGGCAGTTCTCGATGGGAGATCGAGGACAGGGACACAGGAGAGTCAGGGGTCTGCAGGGGCCAGGGGCAGTTCTCGATGGGAGATCGAGGACAGGGACACGGGAGAGTCAGGGGTCTGCAGGGGCCAGGGGCAGTTCTCGATGGGAGATCGAGGACAGGGACACGGGAGAGTCAGGGGTCTGCAGGGGCCAGGGGCAGTTCTCGATGGGAGATCGAGGACAGGGACACAGGAGAGTCAGGGGTCTGCAGGGGCCAGGGGCAGTTCTCGATGGGAGATCGAGGACAGGGACACGGGAGAGTCAGGGGTCTGCAGGGGCCAGGGGCAGTTCTGTGTGGAAGATCGAGGACAGGGACACGGGTGAGTCAGGGGTCTGCAGGGGCCAGGGGCAGTTCTCGATGGGAGATCGAGAACAGGGAAGCACCTTCAGGTTAGCCGGTTAGCCAGGTGAACGATTGTGTGTGCAGTGAGAAAGTTGGTGTGTAGAACCTTAATAGCTCGTGAGCTCCCATTAGCAGCCGTCGAGTAACGTTTTCAGCGGTGTGCATGCCTGTTGACAGCGTGGGGGTGTGTTTCAGACGGAGCGGAGACCGATGGCAGTGACACAGCTGGCGGGAAGGAGTGTGCGAGTCCTGGCTCACACAAGGCCTGCTGGAGCCCCTCCACACACAAGGTGAGCTCCAGCACTGCTCGCTCCCCGGCATCTCCTCCTGACCGGTCCAGCGCCGCATCTGGGCCATCTCAGTCCAGAAAACCCCTTTTCAGTCTGGCGCTGAATAGTAGTGTGTTCATATAACAGGGGCTTGGGACCCTGTTCACGATGTGTTCAAAATGAAATAAATTAAATTGAGGTTACAAGTGGTAATTTGATAAAAATATTACATCTGTCCATCCGTCTATGTTCTAACCCCTTCATCCGGTTCAGGGTCCCGGCAAGTAACAGGCGCAAGGCGGGACTCTGGACAGGACGCCAGTCTATGGCAGGGGGGGCACAGACAGCGTACCAGGGCCACGTTTCCCAGAATTAGCCCACCAGCATGTCTCCACACCACTAGCACCTCAGCACTGCAAGCAGCAGTACTAGCCCCTGCGCCACCCTTATTGAAATAATTCTCATTTGGTCTTAATTTTCTTCTTTGCTCAGATTGACACAAGGACGCCCGTCTTCTTCAGTTTCTTGTGCGCGTTGTGTTTTCATTGCTTCACCCATGCACTCAAAGTACATTTGCACATAAACACATGGGTTATCTTCTGGCTTTTATTCAAGCTGGGCTTCCACTGAAGTAACTGGACTTGTAGTTTTTTGACTGGGACAAGGAAGCGTTGAGCTGCCTGTAACTAGCAGGACTGACGCTTTCCAGGCTGAGCAACTGGCTCTCGGTCAGGGGTGCAGACTGATTGCTCATGTTGGCAGCTCTCCTTACACCTTATCTGTCTTCCTTTCAGGCCTGCTCCCCAGGCCCCAGCGCGGCTCGGTCAGCGAAGGAGACGGCGGGGGAGGATTGTGATGGCCAGCAGAGGGCGCCCTGCCTGTCTCCGTCCGTCCAGCAGCCTTGCAAACCCCCCTGCCAAAAGCCGGCCCCCCTGAACCCCTCCAAGCTGCACTGCGGGCCGCCCCTCGCGAGCCAGAACCTGTATCCCGGCGCTTCGCTAGTGCACGCCGCCAAGCCCCAGCCCCAGGGCACCCCCTACCGCGGCCAGCGCTGCTTCCAGCCCCAGCCCCAGCCCCAGCCCAGCTCGGCCAGCTTTGCACAGTACAGCCCCCAGAGCGCGCCCCCGCCGCCACCCCCACCCCCCCCGGCCCCGCCAGCCTCCCAGGCCTACTTCCCCAGCCAGGCGGCGCCCCCTGCAGGGCCCTACCACGGTTACAAGCCCTCCGTGGTGCCGGCCTTCCCCCCCGGCTCTCAGACGCTGCTGCAGCCCCACCATGCCCTGCACTACCAGGGCACGGCCGCCCCGCCCCCGCCCCCCCCGCCGCCGCCCCCTCACCCGCAGCCCGGCCCCCCGCTGCTGCACGTCGGCATGGCCACGCCGCTCCTGCTGTCTGCGGCGCCCCCGCCGCCCCCACCCCCGCCCCCGCAGGGCCAGCCCAGCCAGCAGCAGCAGCAGCCGCCGCCACAGCAGCAACCGGGCGGCGGCGCCCCCCTCCTGGCCCTGCAGCAGGCCCCGCCGCCGCCGCCGCCCCCCCCGCCCCCGCCCCCGGCCCTGGCCAGCAACCCCCCCCTGCAGGCCGCCCACCACTACCAGCCCTTCCAGGCCGCGATGCTGCACCCCTCCAGCGCGGCCCCGGGCCCCCCCCCTTCCTCTTACCCCCCCCACCAGCAGGGGGTGCTGCCCCCCCCGCCCCCGCCCCCCCCACAGCAGAACCAGCAGCCGCCGCCCGCGCCCACCCAGCTCCCCGCGGGGCCCCGGGGGCCCCTCCCGTCTGGCTCGTCCTTCCACAGCTCGGGGTTCATGAACACGGGGTGGCACTGACACCCCCTCCCCACTGACCGGCACGGCGGGAGGGGCTGAT
The DNA here is from genome assembly GCF_040954835.1 of Lepisosteus oculatus. NCBI lineage: Eukaryota > Metazoa > Chordata > Actinopteri > Semionotiformes > Lepisosteidae > Lepisosteus > Lepisosteus oculatus. The sequence goes on along the minus strand of NC_090702.1, from coordinate 48,205,417 downwards.
ATCATGTAACATAGGCTGTAAATATTTTATATGTAACGGTAAACAGAACCGCAAACACCACCAAGGCAAAGGGTACTTTTTACAGAAGTGAAAGGTTTTGTAAAGAAACTTTGTATAAAACGAAGACAGACGAACCCCAGTGCTTAGAAATCCCCCCCTCTCTCTGTCTTCTCCCTCCTGGTCGGTCCTGTCTTCTTTTTGATTTCCTGCCCTAGTGGAGAGCCCTGTCTGACTCTGTCTCTGTCTCTTTATCTCTCTCTGTCTGTCTCTTTATCTCTCTCTGTCTGTCTCTTTATCTCTCTCTGTCTCTTTATCTCTCTCTGTCTGTCTCTTTATCTATGTCTGTGTGTCTGTCTCACTATCTGTCTATCTGTGTGTCTGTCTCTCTATCTGTGTCTCTATCTGTGTGTCTGTCTCTCTATCTGTGTCTCTTGGTGTCTGTCCGTCTCGTCCTCATGTCAGGCTTGGCTCTCGATGGACATTCCAGCCCCTCCCTTCTTCTCTCCTCCCTGTTCGTCTGTCTGTCGGACTCGTTTCTCTGTCCTCTCCATCGTGGAAAGTGTTGGTTTTTCCACTTTTAATTTGTTGTATTTAGTGGCTCATTTTAGTGAAAGCTTTTTGTACAAAGAAAAACAGAATTATTATTTTTTTTATTCCTCTGTGTAAATCCGATAACCGCAGCAGAGATTCAGAGAGGACCCTTCTGGTGTGCTCCGTGACTGCCCCAGGAGTCTAAGCTCTTAGTGTGCGAGAGTGAGTGTGTGTGTGTGCGAGAGGAGTGTGTGTGCGCGTGTGCTATAGGCTGTCGAGGTAGTCCCAGAGAGAAGGACACACCTATAGGTATGTTAGCAGTTTATTTTTGGATTTCAATGGTTATTTGTAGAAATGTAATTTAATGTATAGATCGTTCCTCCTGCTTTCTGCTGAAACTTGTGTAAATAGGAGCTTCTTTTCCAAGCCTGTAAAATCTGCTCCCATCCCATTTTGGAATATCGATGTAAATACGAGCGTTCTCCTGGCGAAGCTGAATGTTTCTGTGACGGTAGCACTCGTCTCCTTGTTTATTTCTCTTCTCTGGATTATTATTATTTTTGTCTTTTTTATTTTTTTGGTTTGAAAGAGAGAGATTCTCACAGACACAGCACTGGTTGTTTATTTTCATGGTTCATGACAATAAATCACAGTAATGTCAGTTTTATACCACCTGCCTGTATGCTGTCATTTTCTCTGAGCCCGGGGAAGAGGGGTGAAGGCACACTCCAGTGAGCACATGGCTACACTGAGCACCCAGCCCACAATCCCTTTCTGCCGCGCTGTGGTGAAGACGCCTGTGGAACGTGAGCAGGAGACCCCTGGAAATAGTAGTTTAGACTGGTGGTCCTCCTTGACTGCCCAGAGGTAAGGAAAGAGCACATGCAAGTGCTGTGGCACAGTTTAGAAATCTTCGATCAGATGCTGGCTGGCAGACTGGAGACAAATACACCTGGAACGGTTTTATTGTCAACTCGGTCACTGTAACACGCAGGTGGTTCAGCACTATTAGTCATCAGTTATTGCAGCAGCCCTGTGTTCAGCCCAGACACAAAACAATTGTTTGAAATGTCCCAAAATTAGTGTAATTGTCTTTAGGTGCCCCAGAATTGATAACTGAATTTCAAGCCACAAGTAATACTATAGATCGACCATGTAAATCGAGGAACTTTTGAAACCAGTCAGAAGGCTACTTATTCCCAGATACTAGGTCAGGCTGCCCTTCCAAACTTTGCAGCCAGGTAACCAGGAAACATTTCAGGTCATTTTGGGATCCCAGAGAATACAAACAAAAGGGCACTTTAATTCTGTGTGTTTAGGTTTGTGTTACTAGCTGACCACAGTCCCCACTTCACCAGAGCTGCTGTTGCTGAGCAGTGACGTTCCAGCACTGCAAGATAGTGATAGAACCTGACTGAGTGACAGCGGGCTCCCACAGACAACCCTGTCTCTGCTGCATGTGGACATTTATGGCTGCAACTTTCATCGAGCACTATGATCCATCTGTCTTCCCTCCTTCTCTCTCGGCTCCACATCTGTCCCACACTGCCTCCCTCTCTGTCTTTCAGCTCCACATCTGTCCCACACTGCCTCTCCGTCTCTCAGCTCCACATCTGTCCCACACCGTCTCCCTCCTTCTCTCAGCTCCACATCTGTCCCACACTGCCTCTCCGTCTCTCACCTCCACATCTGTCCCACACTGCCTCCCTCTCCGTCTCTCAGCTCCACATCTGTCCCACACTGCCTCTCTTTCCGTCTAAGCTCCACATCTGTCCCACACTGCCTCTCCCTCTCTCAGCTCCACATCTGTCCCACACTGCCTCTCTTTCCGTCTAAGCTCCACATCTGTCCCACACTGCCTCTCCTTCTCTCAGCTCCACATCTGTCCCACACTGCCTCTCCGTCTCTCACCTCCACATCTGTCCCACACTGCCTCCCTCTCCCTGTCTCTCAGCTCCACATCTGTCCCACACTGCCTCCCTCTCCCTGTCTCTCGGCTCCAGCTTTCTGTTACAAGTAAGGTAAATTTAATTTTATTTTAATTTAATTATTTGCAAAAATGATAATTCGAACTAAACTAGATCAGCTGTAAAGCAGAAGAATCCTGGGCAGTCGAGATGAAGTTGGAAAAGGCAGATCTTGTGTAAGTCTGGAGCTCCATCAGTAAGGAGTCCAGAGCATAGTATATTTCCTTTTTTAGAAGGATTTCAGTCATGTTTTGATGCAATTCTGTATTGACAGGTAGCAGGCATTTAAAGTAATGCTTTTCTGTGAATGGCTGACATGTTTCCATGCTGCTTTAATTGTCAAAATGCAAATGAGTTGCCTATATAGCCTTGGTTCAGTCCTTGGGGTTTATTTTGTTGATCTGCCTGCTGAGTTAAACCAAGATGAAGCCTGAGTTGTCTGTGATGGAAAAACAAGCAATTGTGAAGATGAGGGAAGACAATTCCACCTCGAACCCTTCCAGAGAGAGTGGGCATCGCAAAATCAACAATACGGAGTATCTTGGGGGGAAAAAACTCCTGGAGGAGTAGGCAATAGGCAAAGTCCAGGTTGTCCAAGGAATATGACAGGAGCTGATGACAAAAATCACTAAAGCTGTAAAGAAAAACTAAAGAATACGTGTTGTATAGCGCACGAATAAGACTGATATTAAGAATAAGTGTTGTATAGCGCACGAATAAGACTGATATTAAGACGTCGTTTGTTCTGGAATCAGTCCACAGAAGAGCGACCCAACATATATATTGAGGTTTCAACACGTGTTACACTGACAGGCTATTGGTACCTGAACCTTCTTAGTTGTGAACAGAAAAGACACAGGGGACCTGAATCAAGAGTTTAAGGACCCAGGCGATGTGAACTGAAACTACAGGAAGGTGCGTTTAAGATGGTGAACAAAAACCCTTTTCACGCAGTGTGGCAGAGGCCTGGAATAGGCCACACGAGCCAAGAAGTTGGATCAGACAGCCAGATGGCTCTCGTGAAACAGCTGGATGTGATCCTCGGATCAGTTAGTGACCACCTACGAAAGGAAGCTAGCTGGGCCGAAAGACCGCCAGCCGTTGGGAACCTTTCCACCATTTCTTTTTCAGTCTGTATAGGTTGCAGCTGACTGAATTCCCAGCTCTTTGAGAGATTTTTTTGAATAGGTTTTGCTGTTCTTAGAAGCTCTTGTCTCCATCTTGTGGTGAGCCAATGTTGTGCAACAGACATGCTTCGAATTTGCCTTTTCTCTGGCGCATCGAGCACTGAGCGGGGTGGCCAGTGTGGAGCTTCAAGACGGCACAGCTCAAACTAGAGCTGTGCTGAGTACAGATCATTCCACGCATTTTCATTTCTTTTCCTGACCCGTATGTTTAACTGTAAGAAAGTGCTGTTATTAGAAATCATTGCTAGAAGGTTAATTATTTGAAGTACGCAATCTTCTTAAGTCTTATGATGAGAACTGTTCTGGCGCGGGTCCAAGCAGAGACCCTCTCCAGTCCTCCAGGCGCTGGGCACCTCCTCTCTCGCGGGGCAGCCAACAGCAACACGGTCTCGGCGCAGGAACCGCCAGCAACGAGAATGAGCCGCCCAGACCTAGAGGTTTAGAAGAGAATGGCTAACACCCACCCAGAGGCTTAGGAGAGAAGGACAGGCCTCGGTCCAGAGGTTGGGAGAGAAAGACTCTGATCCAGAGGTTTAGGAGAGAAGGACAGGCCTCGGTCCAGAGGTTGGGAAGAGAAAGACTCTGATCCAGAGGTTTAGGAGAGAAGGACAGGCCTCGGTCCAGAGGTTGGGAAGAGAAAGACTCTGATCCAGAGGTTTAGGAGAGAAGGACAGGCCTCGGTCCAGAGGTTGGGAAGAGAAAGACTCTGATCCAGAGGCTTAGGAGAGAAGGACAGGCCTCGGTCCAGAGGTTGGGAAGAGAAAGACTCTGATCCAGAGGCTTAGGAGAGAAGGATAGGCCTCGGTCCAGAGGTTGGGAAGAGAACGACAAGCCCACAGCAGAGAAATCTGATGGGAAGGGACATCCATGAAAGAGTCCAGGAACAGGAAGAATAGGCCCTTCCTGTCCATTCCACTGTTCTACATCAGATACTGCAGTGATCATTGTAAGCTGTAAACCAAGCAATCCAAGCCCTGAAACAACAGGGACTAGAACGTGGCCCCAGGCAGTGCCCTTTCAAACTGCTCCAGCCCAGGATTTCGGCACAACTAGCTCATTGCAGTGATCGACAATCTAGCTGGATAATTAGGAAGCATGTATTTGACTCCCTGTACCCCAGGGCGTCCCAGTCCGGGCTGTCACACTCAAGTCCCACGAGGCCGCAGTGCTTTCCAGGTTCTGCTGGACTCTGAGCCAAGAATGTAACGGACCTACCTGCCCTCCGAGACCCTGCCTGTCACTCACTCCTGGTTCTGTTATTCCACTCCTCTTCACAGGCAGCGCTGCAAGAGCTTCTAAACCTGGCAAATGCACCGAGAACATACTGAAGATGCGGATGAGGGAAACCACGACCCTCCGCTGTATCGGCTGTGGGGGTCCTGTACGCCCCCCCCCACCCCCGTCTGCCAGCAGCACCTTCGTGCCACCACTCCTGTCTCACGGGGCAGAGGTCACCCTGCTGCACATCAAGCACGACAGGCAGGCAGTTGGGTTTAAATTTACAATTTATTAAATCTGTCAATGAAAAACACAGACAAGAAGAGACGCGTTTCTGTCGATGTCAGGAAGAACAGTCGGCATGGCTGAGAGAGTGAGATCGGGAGAGTTCGGTGCAAAAACATCGGCATTGTCACAATTGTATTATTATTATTATTAATATTATTATTATTATTATTGCAAAAAGGTTTGATCGTTGCTCCCCATCCAACACGTCCCAAAGAGCAGCACTGTTCATGTAAGGGGGGAGGGCTGAGGTGTCATCACAGTAAAAAATGATCATTGGAACCCCGAAAGAAAAAAACATCCAACAGACAAAACACAAGCACCTCAACACGGACGAGATTCGGGCACTGTCACAACACCGGCTTTTTTTTTTTTAAATGTATTTCGTTTGTTTTATTTTAAAAAATATTTCACCATCTACTAGATTTATTTATTGCGAAAATAGGCAACTGGACTAATCGTGATGAGTGAAGGTGTAGAAGTCTGTTGGCAATGAGAGCTGCAGTGCAGTCAGCCCGCCAGCAGGGGGCACCACCCCCACCCCACCCCGCCCGGTTTGGGGCCCCTCTTTCTGTGCGACTGCAGCGCCGTGCTTCCTCACGGCGCGCGGGCGTCTCCATGGCGATCTCGCGCTGAACCAAAGCCGGGCTCCTCGCGGGGAGCGAGGGCAACCTGTTCGCCACAGTCCGTCCTCCGTCTGATCAGTGTCTCAGTTCATCTCCATATTATGTACAAAGTTAATCCCTGAACAAATTTACAAAGACAAGTGCAACCTCCTTTTAGAAAAAACAAAACAAAAGACGACCTGGGGAAGGGAGCTGGGCCCGAACTGCGACGGGCCGGGCCAGGGAGGGGGGTCAATCCGAACCGAAAACAGGGTTTGATCTTTCTAGGGATTCGAGCCAGAGGGCAGGAGCAGCACTCTGGGAGCTGGAATGTACAGGCGTCTACAGTAAGGGCTGGGGAGAAGGGGACAGGGGCTCCTCCATTTTCACACACGGCACCCAGGAACGTGTAGATGCTTCTCACCGAAACAGAATAATAAACACCCCTTCCGTCGCCCGTCCCACCACCAGCACACGCGCTGTCTGGCTCCTGCTTTGAAGGTGCAACAGCGACAAAAACACTCAGGATAGCAGCTTGCACACGGCACACGGCCACCGGGCCCTGCCCCCACCTGCCCCATGCGCGGGGCCAGGCCAGCCGGGCGGGAAGGACCCCCCGTCCACAGTGCGCTCTCCTCCTCCTCCTCCTCCTCCGCTGCAGCCAGCTCCGCTCTGGCCTGGAATGTGCAGTCTGTCTGCGGCGTGCAGTGCGCACTGCGGCCAGCAGAGGGCGCCGTGTAAACAGCTGGCCGTGACCGTGAGCCGGGCAGGGGTTTGCCGAGCGGCAGGAGACGGGGGGGCCGCACGCAGACAGGGGCTGTGAAAGAGAGGGAGCGGAGCGCACGACTGTTGGAGAAGACCGGAGGCGAAGGCTGTTTCCTCTCCCAGATCTTCCCCCTCCGCTCTCGCTGGGTCTGGCTGTGTGAGCAGTCGGGCCCCTCGGGCCGGTCCCCGGCTCTGAGCTGTGTGACTGGACCTGCCACTGAACACTGCACCTGCTGCCCCGCTCTCTGCACACTTGTCCCCCTCTCCCCCCTCAGTCCCCCCCAGAACGCTCTCGCCTCACGACCCCACGGCCTGAGAGCTGTAGGCCCCCCTGTGGACCAGTGTGGCAGTGCAGCTCTGGGAGTCTAGAGTTGCCCCTGCCAGCCGCTGGACAGGCGGCGAGAGCCGGGGGGAGACCAGAGCGCAGGCCAGCGGCCCTGTCGGCCCCGCGCAGCATCAGCCGGGACCGAACGGGACCGAACGGGACCGGCTCTCCTGAGCCGCACTGTAGGTAACCGCCGGCTGGCTCCGGCCGACCCGCGGGACGTCCCCCTGCCCCCTGAAGAGTGCTCCTGCCCCTGGGGCCTGCTCTGGGTTCCCACGTGCCCCAGGCACGCCTGTCCTGCTCGTGCCCTGCTCCTGCCCCTACCTGTGCTCGTACCACTGCCCATGCCACTACCCCTGCCCCTCTCCTGTCCCTGCTCCTACCCCTGCTCCTACCCCTGCCCCACTCCGCTCCTGCCCCGCTCCCGCCCCTGCTCCTACCCCTGCCCCACTCCTGCCCCTACCTGTGCTCGTACCCCTGCCCCTGCCCCGCTCCTGCCCCTGCCCCTCTCCTGTCCCTGCTCCTACCCCTGCCCCGCTCCGCTCCTGCCCCGCTCCCACCCCTGCCCCTGCTCCTACCCCTGCCCCGCTCCTGCCCCTACCTGTGCTCGTACCCCTGCCCCTGCCCCTGCTCCTACCCCTGCCCCTGCCCCGCTCCTGCCCCTGGCCCTGCGGCCAGCGAGGAGACCCGGGAACAATAGCCCCCTGCAGCCCTTCTAGCTCCGATGGCCGCGCTGCACACTCGGGGGAGAGAGGGGGGCCGGGGCCGGGGGGGGGCGCTGTGCCGGCCGTGTGCGAGCGCAGAGGAAGACACGAGGGGAGGAGCGTGTCCACCCCCCCACCCCTCTCTCATTCAAAGTGCAGGGGCGGTTTCCAAGGCGACACAGACGGCGCCGAGAGGGAGAGACACTCCACCTCCCGCCGCACGTCCGCGGGTGAGCCCGGGGGCACGAGTGTGATGCCGAGTAGGAATGAGCGTCCCGCAGCCCCCCACCCCCCTCGCCCCGCCCCCTCCCCCGCTGTCTACGCGAGGCAGTTCCAGAGGCCGCCAGAGGGGGCGCCGCTAGGAAGTGAGCCAGGGGTGGCTGAGGCATTCCCGTGCGGAGGCCCTCTTCTCTGGCACCATCTCCAGCATGGGCAACAGGAAGTGGGTAAAGTGGGCGGCGTCCTCCGGCGGCCAACCGTACTTCTCGACGAGGACGTCAAACAGAGACCAGGGCTTGAGTTTGGTGATGTGCCGCAGCTCACCTGCAGGGGGAGACGGAGAACCGTGGCTGAGAGGGAGAGAGAGAGAGAGGAGGAGGCTGGGGGAGAGACGGAGTAAGACAGAGCCAGAGGGCGGCACGGTTCACAGCTAGCTTGCCCAGGAAGGCAGGCGGCGCTGAGAGGCAAGAGAGGCAGCGCTGTAAGAAAAGGCAGAGAACTCAACAACACAGACAACACTGCAAGACGGAGATCGGAAAAGAGACGCAAGAAATATCAGACAACAAACAATAGCAGACACACGCCCAACAGAGAAACAGTCAGCACAGGAGAGACAAGACACCGACAGAGACAAACGGCTGAGCTGCCAGAGACTGGCGGACAAGGAGGCTGGGGTCAGTACCAGCACGGACAGGACTGTGGACTGCGTCACCTAGTCACTGTGTTAGGGCTCCTCCCTCACCGCAATCGGTGCTAATGAAGACGTTCCAGGGTATTAACGTCTGCATGGCCACTACGTGTGGAGGGGGGGCCAGGCTGAAAGAGCACCCCCCCAGGCCTGGACCTGACAGCGGCGTGTGGCCAGTCACTGCAGCGTCCATAGAGAAACTGCCTCCTCGCTATCTGTGTCTAAGGCTCCTTTATAAGTGCGTGCTGTGTACACTGTGTGAATCAAGGCTCTCTCGCACTGAAATTAATGACCTTGATTATTCTATTCTAAATAAAACATCTATTCCAAAAAGGTGCACATCCAGGGCAGAGGGGCGTCTCAGACAAGGAACATCTCTGTTTCATTTTAATTGGGACCTAAACATAGAACTGTGGTTTGAACGAGACCTGGTTTGGAGGTGGAGGACGCGGAGCCTTACTTTAGCAAACGTACAGACAGCCGTGCTTCCCTGGTGCGTCTGTGTGCGTCACTGGCGAGCGCACTAGGCTCCGCCAGATTGAGGCCCTGCTCACGGCAGTGCCAGCCGCCCAGGCCCGGGGCTGTGGTGTGCGGAGAGAGAGGAGGGGGCGCCCCACAGCAGGGCGGGGAGAGAGTGCGATCGAGGGGTGCCCTTCGGCAGTGGGGGGGACCCGCCCCTGGGGCCCCTCGCGGCTCAGACCCCCGCGGGGGCCGTTACCTTTCTTGGTGAAGAAGTCCCGGCTGTACCTCCCCGCCGTGGCCAGCTTGCGCGGCATCTTGCCCAGGAGCTCAATGATGAGGGCGATGTGATCTGCGCAGTGACCGACACGCCCCCCCGACAAGCGCGCACAACACAGTACGAGACAGAACAGGTAGACGGGTCAGTGCAGCGCGCGGCCGGCGGGCAGGCAGCCAGGGGACACAGCGGACAGACTGACTCGCTGGCGCTGTGCAGCACTGTGTGCACTGACCAGGAGGGCTCGTACTGCCCCGGACAGGGTGCACTGGGCAATTTAATTAGTAGTGACTTGTCGACATAAGCAGGGCAATTTTTATTAAACAATCTTAGATCATGCTAATCTCATGACTTCTGCATGTCTCCAATCAATATTACCACCTACAGCAGGCCTGCTGTGTCACAGTGTTTCTGCCCGCAGTGTCTGCAATCTTGGGCACGGCGCCCAGTGGGAAGGTAACTACACTCTCAAGGGGCATGCTGCTCGATGGCCCTTAAGTTTCCCCCTTCAATCTCCCCTCCCCCTGTCAGTCTGTCCCAGTGTTTTCCGGCTGTCTGTCCCTCAGCGTCCAGGGCACATTTTCAGCTCTACCTCTGCGGTTGAAGAATTCCCGGGAATACTTTCCAGAGAGGGCAAAGTGTCGCGGGATGCAGCCCAGCAGCTCAATGATGTGGGCTATGTGGTCTAGAGAGAAGAAGAGGAGAGAGAGAGAGAGAGAGAGAGAGAGGGCGAGGAGGAGGAGGAGGAGGAGGGAGAAAAATAGGAGACAGGCAGAAGAAGTGAGGAAAGTCAGAGAGGAAGAAGAGAAGGAGAAAGTGGAGCGTTAGTGACCCGGCACCAGAGGGGGTGAGTGAGAGACGGGGTACAGAGGAAGAGGGGGCGCTGTCTGGAGACCAGCACTGCATGCTAGCGTTTTCTAATAAGGGAGCAAACGTTTTCAGTGCTGTCTCGCTGAAGATCATTTGAAATGTTACTAGACTGAACTTTCTGTTCTGAAAACCTCAAACAGCTTTTCTAGTAGCGGTCATCAGTTCTGCGACACTGTGAACCGGATTTCCACAGGAGGTCTGTATCTGGAATGGGGGGCTGCCCGGGCTCTGTGCCGTACGCAAGCCCCCAGTCCTCCACCCCTGGAGAGGAGTGAGAGGACTCCCTGGGCACTCTGGGAACCTGGCTGTCTGCGAGCGCGAGGGAGAGAATGTGATGGGGAGGAGCGGGGGAGGGGAAGAGAGGAGACGGGGTGAGAGGAGGAGAGAGGTAAAAATGGGAAAGTCTGAGGGCAACACTGGGAGTGTGAGATCTGGAGACGGGGAACAAGGCAAGCGGAGGAGAAGGAGGGCGACTGACCGATGTGCAAGTCTAACTGGGGAAATATTTTGCTGTGACTCATCCGTTATGCCATGCAGCTGTTGGAGCTGGAATGGGAGAGGGTGAGGGGTGGCGGTGTACGTCTCTGATCAGTGAGCAAAGGCAAGGTTCCCAGCTCAGAGGAGACTCGGGGAGGTGTGCGAATGCACCAGCTGAAGACCTCCTGATGCAGTTATGAAAATACTGTATACAGTTAAAAAGCATGGCTGTGACATCAGCTGAAAGGGCGTTCCGCACTAAAATCCCAGACTTTAGCAGTAAGCTGACGCAGTGTCCCGGGACACAGCGGTCGAGTCTGGGAGCAGTGCCTGGACAGAACTGACTGCTCACTCCTCTCTGGACATCGGTGGCTCACATCCTAAAAGACTGTTCATAAAACATAAAACACATGATCCTATGGAATAGGATGGCAGCAAACACTCTCTCTGCTGCTCTCCGACTCGGCGATAGGGGGCACTCTTACCCTCGTCGCGGGAGTAGTCCTCTCCAGAGTGAGGCTCGAAGAGATAGTCCCCTGTGGCCAGCTCGAACGCCTGCGCGGCCGGGGAAGACCAGCGGGCGGATGGAGCAGGAAATTGGGAGAGGGCAGGAGGGAAAAAGGCAGAAAGCAAGGATGTTGGGAAGGAGAGATATAGTGAGGGAGGAGGGAAAAAGAAGAACACAGATAGAGAAAAAGAGGGAACGATCAGCATTTTAATGCAGTTACAGGGTAAAAAAAGAATATTGGTGTAGCTTTACAGGGTACACAACAGGCATGAATCCACACCGCACTGACACATTACAACAGGGTCTCCAGTCAGTCTTACAGCTCACTTGATCCTAAAGATTTAAAGTTACTGATCAATCAAGGAAGTTTTCTGTTCAGGTAAGAGAACTCTGGTCATCAAGGGTGGAAGAGTACGTGGATCCTTTAGTCCTAAATGATCTCTAAATTACTGACAAACTACCCTCTCCAGGGGGATGTTTTCTGTTCGAGACCATTTGACTGACTGGACCAGTGTTGGAGAGCTCTGGGCTGACTGGACCGGGTCCCTCCAGAACAAGGGCCAGAGAGCCCTGGATTGACTGGACTGGGTCTCTCCAGGACCAGGGTTGGAGAGCTCTGGGCTGACTGGACCGGGTCCCTCCAGAACAAGGGCCAGAGAGCCCTGGATTGACTGGACTGGGTCTCTCCAGGACCAGGGTTGGAGAGCTCTGGGCTGACTGGACCGGGTCCCTCCAGAACAAGCCCTGGATTGACTGGACTGGGTCTCTCCAGGACCAGGGTTGGAGAGCTCTGGGCTGTCTGGACCGGGTCTCTCCAGGACCAGAGATGGACAGCCCTGACTCAGAAGATTAAGGATTGATTTACCATGCAAGCGGTGCTCCAGATGTCAGCAGGAGTGCTGTACCCCGCCCCAATCAGAACCTCGATGGATCGGTACTGCCGTGTTTGGATATCCTCTGTGAAATGTTTGTGCTGAGAGAAGAAGGAGGAAGGAGGAGGGAGAGGGAGAAATGGGAGAGTAGGAGACAGTGAATGACTGACTGACTGAAATCAGACAGTCCCAGTGCCACAGACTTCAAGCACACTAATGACCCCCACCCCCTTCTCCCTCATCTCCCACTGACCCTCTTTATCCTGCTCTCCTCTTTCACCCTTTTTACATTCAAATTCAAAGAGCTTTAGGGGCGTGACCAATTACAGAAGGACAGAAGGAACAACTAGCAAGACATTCACAGCAATAAAGTTTCATTATTAAAGACTGTTTGTCTAATACTAACCCTGGTTGTAAATTATGTATTTCTTAAAGTGTAACAGAAAGTACATGTCTGTTTCTGCTTCTCCCTGCAGGCAATGGGAGCACAGCCTGTCCTCTCTGGGTATCCAGGTCTGTCTGTGTCCCATTTCTGTGGCCAGGCTGTGGTCACTGAGCCTGTCCTCTCTGGGTATCCAGGTCTGTCTGTGTCCCATTTCTGTGGCCAGGCTGTGGTCACTGAGCCTGTCCTCTCTGGGCAGTCAGGTCTGTGTCCAGTTTCTATGGCCAGGCTGTGGTCACTGAGCCTGTCCTCTCTGGGCAGCCAGGTCTGCCTGTGTCCAGTTTCTATGGCCAGGCTGTGGTCACTGAGCCTGTCCTCTCTGGGCAGCCAGGTCTGCCTGTGTCCAGTTTCTATGGCCAGGCTGTGGTCACTGAGCCTGTCCTCTCTGGGCAGCCAGGTCTGCCTGTGTCCAGTTTCTATGGCCAGGCTGTGGTCACTGAGCCTGTCCTCTCTGGGCAGCCAGGTCTGCCTGTGTCCAGTTTCTATGGCCAGGCTGTGGTCACTGAGCCTGTCCTCTCTGGGCAGTCAGGTCTGTGTCCAGTTTCTATGGCCAGGCTGTGGTCACTGAGCCTGTCCTCTCTGGGCAGCCAGGTCTGCCTGTGTCCAGTTTCTATGGCCAGGCTGTGGTCACTGAGCCTGTCCTCTCTGGGCAGCCAGGTCTGCCTGTGTCCAGTTTCTATGGCCAGGCTGTGGTCACTGAGCCTGTCCTCTCTGGGCAGCCAGGTCTGCCTGTGTCCAGTTTCTATGGCCAGGCTGTGGTCACTGAGCCTGTCCTCTCTGGGCAGCCAGGTCTGCCTGTGTCCAGTTTCTATGGCCAGGCTGTGGTCACTGAGTCTGTCCTCTCTGGGCAGCCAGGTCTGTGTCCAGTTTCTATGGCCAGGCTGTGGTCACTGAGCCTGTCCTCTCTGGACAGCCAGGTCTGCCTGTGTCCAGTTTCTATGGCCAGGCTGTGGTCACTGAGCCTGTCCTCTCTGGGCAGCCAGGTCTGCCTGTGTCCAGTTTCTATGGCCAGGCTGTGGTCACTGAGCCTGTCCTCTCTGGGCAGCCAGGTCTGTGTCCAGTTTCTATGGCCAGGCTGTGGTCACTGAGCCTGTCCTCTCTGGACAGCCAGGTCTGCCTGTGTTCAGTTTCTATGGCCAGGCTGTGGTCACTGAGCCTGTCCTCTCTGGGCAGCCAGGTCTGCCTGTGTCCAGTTTCTATGGCCAGGCTGTGGTCACTGAGCCTGTCCTCTCTGGGCAGCCAGGTCTGCCTGTGTCCAGTTTCTATGGCCAGGCTGTGGTCACTGAGCCTGTCCTCTCTGGGCAGCCAGGTCTGTGTCCAGTTTCTATGGCCAGGCTGTGGTCACTGAGCCTGTCCTCTCTGGGCAGCCAGGTCTGCCTGTGTCCAGTTTCTATGGCCAGGCTGTGGTCACTGAGCCTGTCCTCTCTGGGCAGCCAGGTCTGCCTGTGTCCAGTTTCTATGGCCAGGCTGTGGTCACTGAGTCTGTCCTCTCTGGGCAGCCAGGTCTGTGTCCAGTTTCTATGGCCAGGCTGTGGTCACTGAGCCTGTCCTCTCTGGACAGCCAGGTCTGCCTGTGTCCAGTTTCTATGGCCAGGCTGTGGTCACTGAGCCTGTCCTCTCTGGGCAGCCAGGTCTGCCTGTGTCCAGTTTCTATGGCCAGGCTGTGGTCACTGAGCCTGTCCTCTCTGGGCAGCCAGGTCTGCCTGTGTCCAGTTTCTATGGCCAGGCTGTGGTCACTGAGCCTGTCCTCTCTGGGCAGCCAGGTCTGCCTGTGTCCAGTTTCTATGGCCAGGCTGTGGTCACTGAGTCTGTCCTCTCTGGACAGCCAGGTCTGTGTCCAGTTTCTATGGCCAGGCTGTGGTCACTGAGCCTGTCCTCTCTGCACAGCCAGGTCTGTGTCCAGTTTCTATGGCCAGGCTGTGGTCACTGAGCCTGTCCTCTCTGGACAGCCAGGTCTGTGTCCAGTTTCTATGGCCAGGCTGTGGTCACTGAGCCTGTCCTCTCTGGGCAGCCAGGTCTGCCTGTGTCCAGTTTCTATGGCCAGGCTGTGGTCACTGAGCCTGTGCTTTATCAGGGCTGTTCTCTGACTCACCACCCAGCAGGCGTTGCCCAAGTCAGCGATTTTCACTCTCAAGGTGTCAGCGTTTCGAGGGTCTAGTGGGTTCACCAGGAGGTCAGCAGCACGCATTTTACCTGTGGGGGGCACCACATCAGTCAGCTCCACAGATCAAAAACATTCACACTTTTTATTCAATCACACCCAGTAGGAGATTGTCAGCACATGCTGCTGAGGCAAAGGTAGGCTTCTGTTCTCTCCAATAGGACATTAGTGACCACGTGCTCCACAGATCTCTTCTATTTCTAGTGTTGATACTGTACGTTCATTATACCAGCTCTTGAGATGAAGTTAGCCCAGGTCGTCTATGACCTCTCCTTTCCTTTCCAGGTAAGACCAGATTTTCCATTTCATCCCGCCTCTCATCACAGGAACAACAGCTTCCTGTATCCTATACGGTTATTCAAACCGTGTCATCAAGATAATGCTAGTTATTCACATTGTGTCTGCTGCAGATCAGCCTTTGTAAATCCTTCGTCTGCAGCAGTATGTTCTCATGGCGCATCTTAAAGACACCTCAGGTGAAATGACACAGCCTTGCCTCAAGCCTTTAATTGGTTTCTATATTCTATATTCACTGCAAGCAAGTTCCCAAAAGAGATTACTTCATATTTCTAAGTCTTTGCTGATCGATCTCCAGTTTTTTCAACATGTTCATTAGCGTCCGATGTCTGACACCATCACAGACTTTGGTCTCCTCTGCAAAGCGCGAGATGCGGTTCTTTTCCCACGTCCACCGCCTTAAACATTCGACAGCCGTTTGCTCCATCCCCACCTTCAACAGCGCCCCCTCCTCTGGCCCTTTCCTTCTGTCGACGCGTGTCGGCACTTCCGACTCATAACATAACATCACATCACTTTATTGGCCATATACAATTTCTTGCATTAGGAATTTGTCTTTTCGCAGACCCCAGCTTGCTCTCCATGAGACACACAGACAGGGAGAGAAGCTGGGGGTCAGAGCCCAGGGTCAGCCATTTATACGGCACCCCTGGAGCAGCTGGGGTTAAGGGCCTTTCTCAGGAGCCCAACGCAGTAGGATTCCTCTGCCGACAGCAGGATTTGAACCGGCAACCTTCCAGCCACAGGCGCAGATCCTGAGCCACAGAGCCACCGCTCCACCCCTTATAATTTTATCATTCGAATTTTACAATCCACTTTCCTGCGAAACAAGTGTTTCCTCGACTGCCTTTGACACAACCTTCCTCCTATTCTCAGTCCATGACTGCACCATCGCGCTAAGCTTTTATACATCAATCAGCAGTGCGTCCTCCTTCACCTGCGATGTCTGTGATATCGTTGTTCTTACAATAGCTGTCCTTTTCTTGCCTGCACTCTTTTCAGGTTCTCATACTGTCCTGTACTTCGACCTCGTCGTCGTCCCTCTTTCTTCGAGGGTCCCCTCACTCGTCCATTTCTGTTTCTTCGAGTTATATTGGACGGAATAACCTCCTGGGTTTTTTCCACCACCCAGTGCATCTCTGACTATCTGACAATCTCCCGCGTCCTTGAGAACGGTTTTTGCCTTTCCCTGAACAGACTGGATTAGAACCCATGACAATAATCATAATAATCAGAACCCAAGGTGAACGCGAAGCTGGATTGATCTTCCTCGCCCCCTGTCAGTGCAGGAACGGCCCCTGGGATCGTTCGTCTGCGAGAGGCAGTTTATTGTCACGCCTAGGATGCAGGCTACTAATAGCGACTGCGGCGTACGCCCCCTGCAGCATGCAGCTCCAGAACATCAGCCTTGCGGTGTCAGACCGGTGCTCAGTGTGCAGAGAAGGGGCCTGGACTGCACTGTAACCATCAGCACGCGCACTGACAGAGAGGTCTCTGATGCATGATGCAATCAGGGCTTCGGCAGGGAACACAAGATACCGTGGGGGTTCGACGGGGATTTGGGTGGGTGAGGGAAGAAGGGCTGGAAGTATCACTAAGGTCAACAACCATCCCGGTTTCTCATCTGTCTCCCCCCTTCCCTCTGGTAAGCGTTATAGGAGCATAAAGGCTCATACGTCCAGATCCAGACGTACAGTTTCTTCCCACAAGCTGTCAGGTTACTGAACTCTGCCCCTGCCGCTGGCTCACACTGATGGCCTTTTTTTGTCTTTTTCTAAGAAGTATATTATTTCACTTGCTGTTGCTGCTGCTGCTCTGCCTCTATGTTTTCGCCGTTTCCTTAATGTCTTTGTACTCTTTGTACTGGAGCACGCACGCAAATACGCGTTTCACTGCCCTTGTGCGTGCAGCGTGACAATAAACTGAACTGAACGGAGATCCACACCCCCGGCTTTCGATTTGACCCTGGTCTCGAGGACGGGCGCGCGCCTGAGCTCAACGCGGACCCAGCCCGCTGGGAAGGCAGGACTGACCTTTGGGCTGCTCCCCCGTGCTGGACGAGGACACGGTGCGGCTGCGGTCCAGAGGGGGGCTGCCGTGCAGCAGGGAGGCTGCGGGGGACCCCTGGGTGGGGTCCAGGGGAAGCTCGGGGAAGCGGGGAGTGGTGCCGCGGTGGCGCCCCCCGTTGGCCACGACGGGGACTTCGCCGTTGAAGAGTTCGTAGGAGCTGCTGTAGGAGCCGCCGCCGTCTGTGCTGCTGAGCTCGGGCTCCGCTGTGGGACACAGCGGCCCCCTCCCGCCCTCCTCCCCCACGCACAGGGGGCTGCCCCCCAGCAGCACGTGGCCATTCGTTTTGGGGGTGTCTGCGTGTCCAGGTACCAGAGAGTCCCCACACCCTCCCTCGCCCTCCTCCTCCTCCTCCTCCTCCTCCTCGTCCTCGTCGTCATCCTCCTCCTCCTCCTCCTCCTCTTCCTCTTCTCTCTCATTCCTGGTTTCTGCCTCCGCCTCCTTCTCCGTTCCCGTTTCTCTTGTTCCGGACGTGGGCTCTAGGTCTTTCTCTGTCTCCCTTTCGGGGTCTGGTCCTTCCTCCTCCTCCTCCTCCTCCTCTTCCTCCTCCGCCTCCTGCGCCTCTCCTCTCCCCACCTCCCTCTCCATCGCCGGCCCTTCTTCCTGCTCCCTCTCTGTGCTGGGGGCCGCCTCCTGCCACTGCTGCTGCAGCTGCTCCAGGCCCGCATCTGCAGAGGCAGAGAGAAAGCCAGAGAAGCAGGTTCAGTGTTTGCAGTAACACTGTACAGAAAAGATTGACATTTCTTTGCCATGCACTACTGCACTGTCATCTCATTAACTGCAGTGCCCTGGAGTGTGATGTCAGAAATGGTCATGCAAACTTACTTGAGCACGGATGGTGTGCTATTTGAGAGTGTCTTGTGCACTCGATTGTGCCCTATTGTTCTGTGCTGTGTACCGAAATGCATTATATCCTACTCTTGTGGAAAGTACCACATTGCGCTCGGGACAACTGCATTATAACGTAACTTCGTTCTACTTGTTTGATTCAACCAGACAAGTCAATTGAGAAGAACTTTTTCCACCAGGTCATTTACTGCAGCCATCGGGTACAGCGCCTGGCTCAAGGGGACAATGCCCCAGATCCCGTCTCCGGGGTCTCCAGGCCGGAGCTCAGTGCTTCCACTCTCTGACTGCACTGTACATCCTGTAGTGCTGACATAGCACTGCGTCAGCGGCAAAGGAGTGGGTTCGCTCCGTGCAGGAAGATAAGAAAAGAAACGCTAGTGGAGTCTTCTGAAGGAGCCGGGACTGAGCGTTTCTCTTCTGTGCCTCTCAGCACGGAACCAACCTTCACTCCTTCCTGCGCTGCGGCCGGTCCACTGCGCTACGCTACACAGCGTCCGCCCTGGGGACTGACCGGCGTGGTTGATGAGCCGGCACTCCCCCTCCTCTTCCTCCTCCCCCTCCTCGCTGTCCGCGCCGCACTCCTCCTCCTCCGGGGCCGGGGACGGCGAGGGCGGGAGGCCCCGGGGGCCCGGCGGGGCCTCCGAGTCGCCCCCCCCGCCCTGCCCGCCGGCCCGCTGCTCCTCGGCCTCGCGCTCCAGGGCCTCGATCTCCAGCATGCGGCGCTCCAGCAGCTCCGCCTGCCGTTTCTGCTTCTTCTTCAGCTTCTTCTTCTTGTTCTTGGAGATCTTGCCCACCTGGGGGGGGAGGAAGGGAGAGTGAGGGGAGAGACGGGGGAGGGGGGCCGGCGCTTTGGCCTGGGGGAACGACGCGCCTTTCGCAATCCTGCAGATCTGTGCCACCCCAGCCTGCCAGTCCTCTGCCCTCTCCGGTACTTCTGTGCTAAGAAATACCTGCTGCTCCCAGTTTGACATCCACTTCCTCAAAGTAACCACTGGTGTCCCCTGGCGGGTGTGTCACTGTTCCTTCTGAAGGGAAACCCGCTTTGTTGACTCGGTCAGTGCCTTTGAGGAAGGGGAACGCTTGCATCAGGCCCCTCATTCTCTGCTCTGGTCAAGACTAAGAAGGTTCAGTTCCTTCAGACTGGCCACGGGCTCCCAGGCCTGGCCCTGGGCCCTGCTGGTTTTCACTCTCCCCCCCCCCTTCAGGAGAGAACTCAAGCCTCACTCCATCTTAGAAGCTGCTTCAATTAAATATTTGCATTTTGTTTCTAGTCACCAGTTTGGGAATTCATTTCACTTACAAAACACGACAGTTGAAGCTCCAGCTTGCTTGAGAGCTGAACAAAGAGTTGAAATTAATCTTATTATTAAGTCAATGAAGGGTTTGATTGTCCAACAGTGAGTTTGGCATGTTAGCATGCCCAGAGGGGTAGGGCAGCCAGTTGGCCTTGGACCCCTAGAGGTTTCTTTTCTTCTTACAGAGGAGTTTTTGTTCCTCTCCTCCGTTGTCTTCTGGTCTTTTCTGTACTGTATTCACAACACGGATGGTCACTCGTATCGCTAAGGGCCTTGGGGGCAACCTTGTTGTGAAAGGCGCCATATACAAATAAATTGAATTGAACAAAAATCAACAGGTGTGTGGATCAGCAGGACCAGGAGTGGACACCACATCCCCAAGCAGGGGATGGTATCTGGTAATCTGGTTTTTCTTCTCTGGTCTGATTCCAGAGAAGCAATATCTTTTCTATAACGTGAAGACCGAAATTGTACACAGTATTGTAAATGAGTCCTTACCAGTGTTATATAAGATACCCGAATTTAATCTAAAATACCTTTTTTTTTAATTCCACACCAACCAACTATTCTAACGTTTTGTTTATCTTTCTTATTGGTTTGCCACACTGTCTAGAACATATAAATGATGTGTCAACAGAAACGCCTCAGACTTTTTCACAGGTACCTTCTTCCAGCTAGGTTTCACCATCCTGAGGTGATAGTTCTTTAACATTACTGCCTGTCGATCCTCACAGCTGTGGTGTAAATACAATGCCAGTACTCTCCCTCGAGAGTTTTGGGGAACACGCGCCCCTTGTTACGGTACCAGCAGGGGAACGTGAAACGGACCTCCGCCTGTCCTGTCGCGCGTCTAGCAGGCGGCTCTGCTCTGTTCTGGCTCAGGGCTGTGTGAGTGTACCTCTGGGGGGCACTGGCAGCCCAGCAGCGTTCTGGTGGATTAAGCGTGAATCTGGGGGGGGGGGGGGCAGACAGCCCCCGAATTCACCTGTCCTCGTTCACATGGGGAGCGGAATGGGAAAATCGCTGTTTTGGTTGCTGGGGGCACTCCTGCGCGTCTGCAGGATGGTTTTACAGAGTCCGAGATGAAAAGGCTCCACTGGGCTACCCTCCCATGTGTTCAAAGCTGTCTCTAAATACCCCTCATATTTTACTGCCACAGGGACAGATTGGCTGATAAAGACTGGTTCACTAGAAGAACGATACCATTTCCCAGTGTGCATCTGTGTTACCTTGAAGCCCCACTGTGTTCGTTCCACTCAATGTACGCACAATATCTTTGCCAAAGAGTGATTCAACTCTCCCCTTCCTCACTCCAGGTATCTCACCCATGTGTCTCTCACTCCAGTGTGCGCGTCAGAGAGCTTACTCACCGGTTTGAGCTGGGGTGCGGTGCTAACTGTCAGAGAGTGAGAAAGAGAGAGGGAGCCGAGTTAGGGAGACGGGGAGAATATCAAGGCGGTCATCTTTACAGTGAGCCACATCCTTTTACAACACCTGTCGAAGCAGCACAGAGCCCTATAACCTGAGCCTGGATCACCGGAGCGCAAATCCAGGGTTCGGAGTACAGCTGCTGGGAAAATGAACCACTAAACTTTCTGAGGTTAGGGGTAACAGCAGACCATCCTGCAGGAACAGAGCACTGGTCTCTCTGGGGAGAGCTGTACTATACAGCAGAAGTATTCAACCTCAGTATTTATTCTGAAATCAGGTGCACTGCTTTGTTTATCACACGTGCTCAGAGGCTACTTGGCAAACTGTTTGACTTACCAAAGCAATTTGTTTTTTTTGTGTCTGAGCTCATTTTGATTTCCAAAGGGGTGATTATGCAACAAATATATATATATATGTCAGGTTTTTTGTTTTTAACCTTTTTCATACATAAAAGTATACAGTATGAACCATCATGTTTGGATTACCGAGGCTACATCAATTGTAAGTCACTGCAAGGGGATACTACCACCATAAAAAGCTAGCAAGCCCCAGGTTCCACTCAAACCACATATGCAGAAGCAGCTGTCGGTGTCCTGGACAAGAACCTAGCGAAGAACTGTTACCTCTTGCTAGGAACTCCATTTACACAGCAGAACCGCGTTGCAGATGCTGCGTCTCGTACAGTACATCCCAAAGAACACACACTGCAGGAATAGCACACCAGCTGCTCCTCTGCCTTTCATTGCGTACTTTACCACACATGTGCACAGACACTCACACCAGTAACAGAGAGGCACTGAATTTGGGGGTACCTGCAGATCCAGAGGGGGGGGGTGCCCCAGCCTTCTGCCATTCTGTGGCCTCAACAGCCATCCTGCGTACAAAGGCATCATCCACACACATTAGGATATTCTCCGGCTTGATGTCGGTGTGAATGATCTTACACTTACTATGGAGATAGTCCAGACCCTGCAGCACCTAGGAGAGAGTTGTGGTCGGGGGGGACGAGTGGGGTCAAAGGGATAAAGCAGAATGGAGAAAGAGGGGAAACAGAAGGATGCAGAAAGTGAGAGAAGAGGGAGGAAGGGAAAGAATTCTTATTTTTTTTTAAAATTAGAATCGCCAATTTGTTCTGCTATACTGACCCCGAGTTTTGCCATTGTCAATTGTGCGTTTCACGTTTCACGTTTCAGCTCACAGCGACAAACCCCCCCACCGCACACGGGGGAGAATGAGGAAGTAGCTCCTCTGAACCCACCCAACTTCCAGTCACTCGTCTCTTAACACGTCACAGGCAGCACCGCCCCATACTGGGGGTTCAACGCTGATTGGAGGAAAGACGTGTCCCTCACAGGCAGCACCACCCTATGCTGGGGGATCAGCTCTGATTGGAGGAAAGATTTACCCCTCACAAGCAGCGCCGCCCATAGTGGATGATCAACACTGATTGGAGGAGAGACATGTCCCTCACAGGCAGCACCGCCAGATACTGGAGTAACCGCACCAATTGGAGGAGAGACATGTCCCTCACAGACAGTACCACATGCCTACAAGCGCCTGGGTGGCCGTCTCTTAAAACACGTATTGCATTTTTTACAAGAGCATGTCTAAGCATAAAGTAACTGTTGTACAGCAGAGAGTACTGTGAGACTGCAGTGACTTCAGGTCAGGCACTATGCTGCTGAGTTAATCTTCCGAGAGCTGTGCGTCAGTGTGTGACTGCAGTGTGTCAGCACAGCATGGCAGTACAGTATGTGACTTTCGGATTGTGCACAAGCGCCAGTGTTACCTGTCTGATGATGCTCTTGACACAAGGCAGTGGCAGCCCCTGGTAGTTTGACTTGATGATCCACTTGAGCAGGTGGTGCCCCAGCACCTCGAACACCATGCACACATCTGAGCCTGGGGTCAAGGACCACAGACGATGGACCGTCCATAGAAAATAAAAGCTACTATAACAACCCCTAACATACACCTCACACACACTTTCCCTCCCTCTTTCTCTGAAAGATACGAATGCCATTGACGCCCGAGATCTTGAAGTCGTCAATCAGCTGGACCACCATGTCCTTGTTGGGGTCACTGGGGTCACTCTCCCGGACCTGGGGGTGCAAACAGACAGCCCACAACACAGAGGGGATCAGCTATGAAAATAAGCTGAATATCAACACTGAAACAGAGGAAAGAAGCTGAACCGTTTCTATTTATATTCGCAGCTAAGATTATTCCAATACGCGTCTAACACCTCTGTCTTTTTTACATAATTACTTCCTTCAGCTGATACTCCTACACACTGGAAATCCACACTTGTATTTTAAATTTGCAACACATTTGTCTAAGGTAGAGGAGGGGGCGTTTATTTTCTCAACATGATAATGATTCTTTCTGCTATACAGCTGCTTTGTGAACTGGGACAGTTCCGGTAGCTAAGAAACACAAATATTTTATTGTACAAGCCCTTGGTAAAATATAGACCTGGGCCACTGTCTTCATACAGCTCCCATTTCATGAAAACTTTGCATGTCTGAAAAAACAAAAGGAGCCCAAAGTCAACCCTTTTATCTTGATTAATTCAGAGATACAGCACAAGCTTAGAAGGTCCAGATATTTGCCGTGAACAAATTTGCAAGAATCAAAACCTAATCTCAGAACTTAAAAAAAAAACTTGATTTGAGAGTACAAATCACATCTGATTTTGTACTATTTAAATTTAGTTCAGTTCTTCTTTAATTCACTTTGGTATTACTGACTTCAAGAAAAACAATATCTCTGGCCTGATTTCAGTGTCACCTCTACATCCCAGATCAAGGTGTATAAAATCTGAAAATGCATCTACCAATCTTATTCAGTTGTACAAAAAATCCTAATATTTTAGCTCTTTTGCCCATTTATATTAATTAGCATTTTTATAGTAATTAATAACAGTCCAGGCAAAAGTACCCCACCACATCTCAGTGCAGATACAAGATACAACGTTATTGTATATTATATAGACTCCCATTGAGCTTCTACACTAGTTCAATGTGGAAAATACTTTAATCAGAGATGAGAACTTCTTCATCATCAGTCTGCACAGAAGAAGGATACTGCTTAGAAACAGGGATCTTGCAGGAGGAAAATGCATTCTTTTTATAAGATATTGAGCGATTGGCAAACCATTTTTCTCAACGGTTGACTGGTCTATTAAACTCCACTGTAATACTTTAGCACCTGCTGAACTTACCAGTGCTAATTTCTCAAAAACTGGGATAAACTACTGTGCATGTAATTTACTCCAGCTCTCTCTTTGGTTATCTGAGAATCCAGGAATCCAGTAATTTTATTAACCTGCCTGCTTCCAGGTCTTGCCATGATGAGAGAGCACTCATTTCCATGAACCTGAAATCACTTGGGGGTTATATTTGATCCAGCCTTAGCATTTAACCCATACTGTATGTGCATCACACATATCCAAACTTCAAAAACCATCATTCCTCCATCTCAGAAATATTGCTAGACCACATCCTAGGTTGTCTCTGACTGTCGCCGAAAAGCTTGTCAATACATTTGTCTTCTCTAGAATTGATTACTGGAACGTCCTACTGGCTGGGGTATCTAAACAATAAACTCTGGTATGTCCAGAATTCGGTGGAATTCAGAAACCTGGAAAGGTCGTGGACAAGTGATCACATTACTCCTGTCCTGGGGGCCTTGCACTGGCTTCCAGTCAGGCATTGTGTTGACTTCAAAATCCTCATGCTCACCTGTAAGGCTCTGCATAGCTTGGCACCTTAGTACCTGAAGACTTCCTATCTCGCTACACCCCACCTCGCAGCCTTCGTTAATCGGACTCTGGTCTCCTATCTGTCCCCTGAGTCTGTCTACACTCTATGGGTGACAGGGTCTTCTGTTACACCCTGGAGCTCTGGAAATCTATACTCAAGGATATCAGAGAGCCACCTTCCCTGAGCACTTTCAAATCCAAATTCAAAGCCTTCTTCTTCAGAAAGGCCTTTATTTAAGTTATGTCTGTGTCTGTCCCTTTGCATTTTCTACTGCATCATAAACCCTCTTCTTTGTGCTATTTTAATCTCCTATCTTTGTAGCTTTGTTTGTCTTGGAGACGATGCCCTTATAAAATAAGGTTTCTTCTTATTGTTATTACTAATCTGCTCAGATACAGGCAGGGCAGACTCCGTGCAAGCTTAAGCAGAGTTTCAGCAGTGTCTCATGACTTTAACGTGGCTGCACATCCCCTGGTCTGTTTTCCGCACGCAGGACGGGCTGGTCAGAGAGAGAAAGGTCGACGCAGGAAGAGCGAGAGAGCAAGGGACAGGAGGACTCACGCATCGCAGGAGCTTGATTTCATCCAGCGCCGTCTCCGTGTAGTGCTGGGCGCTCTTCACCACCTTCATCGCCACGAACCGCTTCCCCCTGGAACACAGACCGCGCGCTGTCAGGAACACAGCGGCGCGGCTGGCTGGCCGAGGCGGGGGAGGGGAGCAGTACTCACTGTATATCCCAGCACAGCCACACCGTGGAGAAGTGCCCCCAGCCCAGCTTGCGGATGACATGGTATCGCCCATTGAACAGATCCCCGATCTTCACCGGGTGGTATCCTCCTGAGGGACGGCGAGAGACGGAGTGTGAAGACAGAGGGGGAGGAAGAGGGGGCACGGGGGGAGACACAGAAGTGGGGGTCGGGGGGGTAAACAAGGAGGGACAAGGGTGGTTCTTCGAGGGGCCGGGGGTAAGACGGCCACCTTATCTGCCTGTGTTGCATGATAACGTGTTTGAGTTGAGAAATGATCAGTCGGCGCTTCGGCAAAAGAATCAACTCGGTCATCCCGACAAATCCCTTTTCGAATTTGAGAGAGTGGTGGAAGCGAAGTCCCGCAG
Source organism: Lepisosteus oculatus (assembly GCF_040954835.1). NCBI lineage: Eukaryota > Metazoa > Chordata > Actinopteri > Semionotiformes > Lepisosteidae > Lepisosteus > Lepisosteus oculatus. The sequence continues at coordinate 48,180,040 of NC_090702.1, read as the reverse complement.
GTCTTTCTAGAGAAAGGAGCGGGAGAGAGAGCAGGACCGGAGACACCGTTCTGCTGTTGTGGTGTTTCCACATGGCCACTGAGGGACGTCAGTGAGTGAGCCATTCAGAGAGGTAGCAACCTTAGCAACCTCCTGAAAGCCCCCTCAGCTGCAGCCGTGGGGACTAGGGGTCTCCAAGCAGACACGTTGGCAAATTTCAAATGAGGAACACGGGAAAGTCTGCAAAGGGAAGGGAAGCGTATCTCGCTCGTCTGATCTTTGCCAATTGCAGCTGACCGAACCGACGATCTCACCCAGCTGTATCTGCAAGGAAGGGATAACATCAGCTCCGACTCAATAGCTTATTCCTCACTCCCACAGCGCAGGCCCTGGAATACGATATCCCTACACAAACACCGCAGGGAGCCAAACTTCACGATCTTTAAGACACAGATGAACTCGGCTGCAGCAGGTAAGTCTTCCTCCGAGCTGGGACACGACTGACTTTTCTGGGAGAGCCAGAACCCTTAGTGACTGAGTCGGCCGATACAGCTGTGCCCGGACAAAGCCCAGCTGTGGGGGGGGGAGGAGGAAGGGGGCGGACCCCTAGTAACCCAGTCGCCCGATACAGCCGTGCCCGGACGAAGCCCAGCTGCGCGGGAGGGAAGGGGCACGGACTTGCGAATGTGTCCAGAGTTCTGGGAGCCGGTGCGAAACTTCTCGCAGTTTCTGCTCTCCTGACCTTTGCAGTAATCGGCCGGGTCTTCCTGCTCCTCATCGTCGGAGCCCAGGATCTCCTCCTCCGGCTCAGGCGGAGCGGCCGGCTCTGGAGGGGGCGGAGGGGGTGGGGGAGGAGGGGGTGCTGATGGGACTTTCTGCTGGGGCTCAGGCCTGGATGGAGAGAGAGAGAGAGAGGGGGGAGGGGTCATCAGAATAGTATTGAACCAACAACACTGTTTATTACCAAGCTGGGACTCTGTTCCAGATGTGTGAATATCTACTGAACAGGAAATTCCCCAATTGCAGTGTTGTAGCCAGAAATTGCACAAACAAATGTCCAGATATGAATTGGATTCACCACTCTGTTCTCCTCCCCACTGAGAGCTGGTGTGTGGGGAGTGTACTGGTGCACTATGGCTGCCGTCGCATCATCCAGGTGGGGCTGAACACTGGTGGTGATGGAGGAGAGCCCCCATTACCTGTAAAGCCCTTTGAGTGGAGAGTCCAGAAGAGTGATATTACATATATAAAATGTACATACAGGGGTCACTGTGACCTGTCACTTGCACAGCGACTGAGACAAACCAGCAGTGAACACGCCGAAAGGCAATCTGAACTCAGCCACACCGCCACTCAATATCCAAGCGCAAAGGAGAGCTCCCCAGCCGAGATTCAGATTGACCACCGCCCACAGTAGAGGAAAAACGAAACAGCTCGTCTATTTTCATAATACGTGCTTTTTTAGGTTGCTATAGTCTTTGAAGTTTAGCATGATCAGCACACGCAACATGAAACAGACAGCTGATTTCTACCCTGGCCCGCTCACAGTACCAAATCCAAGCCAATAGCCAATACATTTCCAGACTGTCTAACTGAGCCATCTGTCCACCCATTTTCACTCCGCTTTTCCTGGTGAGGGTCCCAAGCCAGCCGAGAGATATAATCCCCCCAGCGTGTCCTGGGTCTCCCACGGGGTCTCTGCCCAGCGGGACGTGCCTGGGACAGCTCTAGCGGGAGCTGACCGGGGGGGGCGTCCCAATGAGACGCCCAAACCACCTCCACCGGCTCCTCTCGATCTGGAGGAGCAGCGCCTCTGCTCTCAGGCTCTCCCGGATTGCCGAGCTCCTCGCCCTATCACAGAGAGTCAGTGTCACGCCCGACATCCCTCCCTAGAGGGCGCTCCTCTCGTTATTGTTCCTGTAATTGTTGCTAACTCCCCAGGTGTATCTTGTTATGTGTATTATTTAAAGACCAGCTCCTCCAGTCCTCGGGGCTCAACATTAGGGTACGGATGTCACGAGGCCCCCCTGGCACCAGGATACCCTACATCTGTCTCCTGAGGGCAGAGGCCTCATCCCCGACACCTCCCGCTTCCTGAGCCCGGGGTCTGGAGGATCCCGCCCCGTCACCCTTGGACCTCCGTGTCTTGTCTCTCCGTGTGTTCCTCCCTCCCGGGGATTTTAACCTTGTCGTGTCCCAGGATGGATTACTCGCCGCTGGACTCCCGGACTGTGCCCTGACCTGCCTTTGGACCTGTTTGGATTTGGATGCCGTTCTTTGTCTCCCCCGTTCACTGTCTCACGGACTGTCACTATTATTGTGCACTATTAAACCCCTGTGTGTTCCCTTTTACCATGCCTGCTGTTTTCTCCAGCTCTTACCGCATCGCATAGGGTCTACCACAAGACCCGGCACGGATCTCAGTTCGTGGCCATAACAGTCAGCCCAGCAGCCCTGCGGAGAAACCTCATTCCTGCCGCTTGTATCCGCGATCTCGTTCTTCCGGTCATCACCCACTGCTCATGAACATAGGTGATGACAGGGACGTAGATCGACCGGTAAACCGAGAGCTTTGCCTTCAAACTCAGCTCCAGCATCACCACCACAGACGGGTGACGCTGCCCTGATCCGCTGTCGACTCACTGAGCCAGCGAAGACAACTTGGCAGGACGTTCATAAGGGTACTTAGTGAGCAAAAGAACAATGCTTTTATTCAAAACGTCATGGTTTATTTAAGCACTACCTTCAAATATTTATGGGAGTTTTACACAAGAGAGCATTTGCATGGTCAATAGTGAGATCCCATAAACGGTCAGTGGAGCTAAAGTCCCGCATTCAGGCATCCACAGCATAGCTGTTACAGACTCATCTTGCAAGAAAGCTGGTGCTGCATGAGCAGTATGAAGACGTGTGCTGTCAGGAAGGACAGGAAGTGAGGTCAGTCAGGTTCCCATCACTCCCTGCCTGTGGAGGTCTGTGCTGCCCAGTGTACACAATCACTGTCACATCCCTAACATCAATCAGGGTGGTCGACACAGAGCAGTGATTCATCTCTGAAGAGGCCTTGGCTCACATGTTGCTCACAGCTCCTCGTCCCATTGCTCTGATGACCCTGAGTGACCATCTGGCCTGCAGACAGTGTTTATTTAGAACAGCTGGTGGCGTTGTGACCTGGCTGATTGTTTTTGCACTACCACGGAGCATGATGACCTCTATCGATCTTGGGTGGGTGAAGTAGCTCATGGTTTCCCGGACCATGACCTGCGTTTGCATGCATCGTCTGTCCGGGTTAGAGTTTGCTGGGAGCGGCCCAGACTGAGAGCTGACTTCATCCAGACTCAACACGCCGAAGACACGGGAGCTTTGTTCTCCTGGTGTACTGGTTCCTTTCTGTGTTTTTCTTTCTCGATTTTCACCGTGCTAGATACTCATCAGGTTAAATCACCTCATCACCTGCACACAGTCAACTCCCTCACTGATGAGGTGATTAATGATTATGCAACAGCCACAATGACTCGAATGTTATTCCAGTCAGTCATGAAGGACCACTTAAACAAAACACATTTAATTGATCTCCAGAGCTCTGCACATTTTGATTTTGCAAACATGCATAAACAGAGTGATTGGTTTCTTCTGATGCTTGCTGAATATGTTGGCATTTTTGTAAAACATGTTTTACAAGACACCATAAACCATCAGCGACAGCGCCTCTTGTGTTCGTCTTGACAATGGCTTTCAGATCCATCCTCCCACATCAACAAAGGCAGCTGTAATCCCCCACTATTATGGTTGATCACTTTCTACGTATATAACTTCTTCCACAGTACAATGCTGTTGCTGGTATCTGAATTGTGTCCATTGATAATAATATTACTAATGCTTTCTGAGAGCTTGTGCATATTTGAGTTTGACCTAAACACATTAAACATCTTATTTCGGTTCCAGTACTTTGGTTCCTGTGTGCCAGCCCTGCCCTGAGATTCACGTTACTGTAAACTCTAGGTCTTAACCTAGAAGAGTGAGCAGTGCTGATACTACAGTACTACAGTACATTTGAGAGTAGTGATGACCCATGACCTCATATGGAACTGGGTAGCTTGGCCTTGTACATCACTAGTCACCTGACGGTAATGCAGGAGGTCAGGCAGGCAAAGACAGTCCCAGGAATGTGGGCCAGAGGCACCAATTTGCGCGGATAAGCCACAGATCAAACACAGGCTTGCTGCAGCGAAGGAAATAATCAGTCTGAAGACAGGGCTCCGCGAGTGTCCCAGCGGGCTGTGCAGGGCGTGCTGCCCAGCCTGCGGGCGACGCAGGCGAGGTGTGGGCCCGTGTCGTGCCCCGCTGTGGAATGTACAGGTGCGTCAGACCGGGGCGAGTCCAGACAGGAGGCCGAACCGCAGGGCCTCTGCCGCCTACGTACCGCCAGACTACCCACCACCTGCCTGCAGAAGCCCGCTGACACTGCAGTCTGGAGGTCCGCTACACAGCCCGACTCCCGCTTCCGAGCACTGCAGTTCAAGCATGTAGTACAGGAGCAGCTCCAGCCCCTCCAGACTTGACGTGCATCTGCTCCAGGTCCATCCTTGGGCCTTGTCATCTCGGCCTGTAAAATCCTGACCAGGGGGCTTCTTCCCAGAGCAAAGAACAACAACATGGACGGAAAAACAGAGTTATTCTGCGATTCCACCTAGCTGGAGAGGAAGCCTCAAGAGGAAGCAAGCGATGAGAGAAACCTCAAAGGAAGTCTTGTGAAAGTTAGATAATCAGGTCTCGCCTAGTTCTGGGTGCTGCGACTTAAAAAGGACGTTGCTGTCCCAGAAAAAGTTCAAAGAACGGCAATGAGAATAATCTTAGTTCTAAAATGCATGCCATGCACAGATAGGATAGGCTTCTCATTTCAATTTCATGAGACCAGTACGAGGAGGCTTGATGTAAGTATGCATAGAAAATCCTAGAAAGGTTGTGACAACAGAAGGCATTAGCTCAGCACTGAAAGAGAATATGAGGGAACACGCTGAATGGAAGTTACGAGGAAGCAGAGTAAGGCAAGGACCGGGAGGCACTTTTTAACACAAAGGGTACCGTGGTCCTGAAAGAACCGTGCCTGGCCCTGCTGTTGAAGTCAGTGCCCTGCGAACATTAGAGAAAAGGCCGGGTCAATGAGCTGCTAGCCTCCAGACAAGCATGATGGGTTAATAGGTATCCTTTCCTTCGTAACCCTTTTATCCTCTGAAGACCAGCTCTTAATCTCCACGTGCCTTCAGAAAGTATTCACCTCCCTGGACAACCGCAAACATGTTGTTTAGATCAGAATTGTCAACGCAGTGAAATGATTTTTCCACCCCCTGATTCGCACAACACTCGCAGCCATTTAAAGGGGCAAGAAGATTTTGTCTGTGCGCTAAAACGTTCTGAACAATTAAAAATGGAAACTTCTTGTTTCCTGAAATACTCCACTCCCCCCGAGTGGAGCGAGTCTATACATTATAGAAGCACTTTCTGCAGTCTCATATTTCTGTATCAGGTTTTTCAGATTGGGGAATTTTCATCCACTCTTCCATACACACACACACTCACACCAGGGCCAATTTGCCCAGAAGCCAGCTAACCCACCAGCATGTTTTTGGACTGTGGGAGAGAACGCGAGAACCCAGGGGAAACCCACGTGAACACGGAGAGAACATACAAACTCCACACAGACAGCACCCCAGGTCCAGAACTGAACCCAGGGCTCTGAAGCTGTGAGGCAGCAGTGCTCACCACCCCTGTCAGAAATATATTTCACCAGCCCCTTCACAGACCACCCAGCTACCAGAGACAGGAGCCAAGACTGTCTCTAAATTCTCCTATGTCCCACTGCCTCTGGAGGATAAGAAGACAGATCAAAGACAGATAACCACTCTGAGTTAGGACTGACTGCAGCCTGCCAAGGGTGAGGCTATACTGGGGAGTGAAAGACTCTTTGTATGTTTTAAGGCTGTCACATCTTAACCCACAACAAAACAAACGTGAGCAAGGACACTATGCAGACTATTTCCTTTGTGGTGTGGTGTGCTAGTACAGACAGTGCCGTATTTTTTTGCCCATTCAGGATCTGCCCGAACTGCTGCGGGCACTTATCAAACTGCCTGGGCAGGGCCAGATTTCTGGCATGGTAACGTAACTGAGCTTCTGTGTTAGCCAAGCAGTTTGCAAACCGCCTGGGAATTTCACAGTTCCCAGTATCGGCATCTGCCGGCAGCTTATACCCCGTGCTGTCTCTCCGCCTGGATACAGTATGTGAATGACCCGGCAGGCAGGAAAACCCGGACTAGATCAAAGTGCTATGCAGCAGAAGCCTTGTTTTCATCCTTAAGCGGAAGGAAACTGTAAGAACAGGAGACATCCTGGGCCTGCTGTTGGAGGCCCTTCAGCAGGGTCCTGCGCGGAACAGCTCGATTGGCCTCTGGAGTCAAAGTAGAACTAACAGAACAAGACGGGCTGGAGTGGGACCCTTTCCTCCCTACCACCTCCTGCTCTCTCCTCACACCCTGCGCCGGCATCTGGGGCCTCTGCGCCACATTCCCTGCCCACACTGTACCGTCCGCGCAAGGGATTCCCAGTTTCTCCGCCCGTGAGCGTGTCCGATTACCGCCGGAGTTTTAAAACGGGGAAGGAACCGGTCACCCATATCTCCATCGCAGGAGGAGACTTCTCTTCCCGCCTTTGCAGTAGATGTGCTGCTCCCAGTCACGTGACAAGGGCAGAAGCCGTCTTTCGCCCATCTGAATGGAAAGAATTCCCAGCAGATTTCTTGTGCCACCTTCTTGGATCCAGATACGGGCTTGAAATTAGGCTGGTTTAAAATTCGCTGATTTCCCAACACCTGAAATTCTCTCGCTTCCTTACTATAAATATACTTGGCAATGACCCGCATCTGAGCCCGTGACAGCGTTACAGCGCGGCCCTGGACACTGAATCTACACCGGGCTGGATCCCTGCAGTTATTATTGGAAAAAACGAATGCAGCTCAATGACGGGGAAATGAGTTAGTTCCTAAGCGGCACTGGGAAGCTCCAGCCTTCGCGCTGTCGGCACGCGCTTTCCCCCCTGTCAGTGACTGAAAGTGAAAACAATATGCAGATAAAAAAAGAACCAGGGCTGCTCTTGTCAGCTGCGGTTTCCGTCAGCGAGCTCTCACGGCGTGTGGGAGAGAGCCACAGCTCGGGCGCGCAGGCGGCCTGCCCAGCGCGTGCGTGTGCACAGTCTTCTGAAATGACTGTGCGGCGTGCGCTGGGTAGAGAGCCGACATATTCAGGCTTGTCCTTGTGGTCCCGGCCCCCAGGGCCTCACCTCACCGATACACTGAGAAACACAGGCCTGGAGGAACCCAGCTGGCTTCAGTCGAGGAGGCGAAGAGAAAAAGAGACCAAGGAGGCACTTTCTGCTGCACTGCTACTCGGGTAGTAGACAAACATGCTTCCCTAAAATAACAAATTGAGTCCCCGATTTTCTGCCAAAATCCAACAGCTTCCAATTCTTTCGGAGACGGAAACTTTAATATAGAGCTGCGTCCCAGTATGTGATCTCCTGTCACAGCCTGGCTAACAGAGACTGAGCATCCCAAATAACAACGTTTTTGATTGTAAATGCCTGTAAATGTTTTTGCAAACTGTTATTGCTTTGGCAACACTGGAATCCGCCGTCAATATCCTTAAAGCTCTTAGGTGGAAAGGACAGAGAGACAGTGAGACAAAGACAGACACACAGAAAGAGGAAGGGCTTAGCAGTCTCAGTGGCTGCATATTGTCAGTGTGTCTATGTGAATGCCCGTGCAATATTACCACAGATGGCTGGATACATAGATCTATTTACACTGCTATTTCTGCACAGAATTTTTGGAAGCGAAAACAGCGTGTCAATTTTTACAAACTGGAAAAATGTGTCAATATGATTCAATAAGCAGCTCAGTTAGCATCTTTGGGTGTTTGTGAGAAATTCATAGAAACAGTTTTCTTTGTATGAAAAAGTGTGCTGGCTAGCACTGTCCAGAAGGTTTTATACAGGCAACACTGAAGAGACAGGCAAGAGACTATAAATGAACTTAAAAGAACTTTAGCAGCATGACTGAGGAATTACAGTGTTGCCAAAGCAATAACAATTAGCAAACACATATAAAGACAGTTACAGCTCAGACATATTATTACTAGGCACTAACAATTACAAAGAAAAACATTTATTATTTGAGAATGCCACTCTCTGCTCCTCTGGCAGTGCCAGGAGATCCCATACTGGGCTGCAGCTCTCCTGAGTTTCCTTGCCCAGCAGGATTGGAAGTTGTCCTGATTCTGGCAGGATTGGAAATTCTGGGATTGGATTTGTTATTTTAGGGAAGAATGTTCGTCTGATCTCACAGTGCAGCAGAAAGTGCATCTCTGTCTCTGCTTCTCCCTGCTGGCAGTGGGAGTATAGCCCGTTCTCTCTGGGCAGTCAGGTCTGCCTTGTCCAGTTTCTATGGCCAGGCTGTGGTCACTGAGCCTGTCCTCTCTAGCTAGCCAGGACTGTCCATGTCTCACAGTTTCTATGGCCAGGCTGTGGTCACTGTGCCTGTCCTTTCTGAGCAGTGAGGTCTGCCTGTGTCAAGTTTCTATGAGCAGGCTGTGGTCACTGAGCCTGTCCTCTCTAGCTAGCCAGGACTGTCCATGTCTCACAGTTTCTATGGCCAGGCTGTGGTCACTGTGCCTGTCCTTTCTGAGCAGTGAGGTCTGCCTGTGTCAAGTTTCTATGAGCAGGCTGTGGTCACTGAGCCTGTCCTCTCTAGCTAGCCAGGACTGTCCATGTCTCACAGTTTCTATGGCCAGGCTGTGGTCACTGTGCCTGTCCTTTCTGAGCAGTGAGGTCTGCCTGTGTCCAGTTTCTATGAGCAGGCTGTGGTCACTGAGCCTGTCCTCTCTGGGCAGCCAGGTCTGTGTCCAGTTTCCATGGGGAGGCTGTGGTCACTGAGCCTGTCCTCTCTGGACAGCCAGGTCTGTGTCACTAAGTATGTATGTTGTCAGGGTCTGTTTCTCCTTGCTCTCTCTCACGCTGGTCAGATATTCAGCCAGAGTGTAGTGTACCTCTACCAGTCTGATACCGTATGCTGTGATTTTCCACTGCCGCTCCTGATTCTGTCTCTGCTCCACATTGCTCTCCTCTCCAAGTGTGCGTCACATCTGTGGCAATGCTCAGTCTAAACAAGAAAGTGTTTTTTTCTTCAGAAACGCCTTCATTTATGGTAATTGTAAACTAAAAATCTTGCTTTTGCTACCCAAATTAGATTTATAGCTGCAGGACATTTATCACTGTGCTTTGAAATGCTCTGGCTGTAATTTCCTGAACTAAAGAGCAACCCACTCAACCTCTCCCCCTCTCCTAGTCCCCAGCTCTCCCCACTAGCCCACACTGCCTTTCTTCCAAATTCAAATTCAAATTCAAAGGGCTTTATTGGCATGGCGGATGAATTACAGTGTTGCCAAATCAGATACAACTAACACAACACTTACAGTCATTCACAGTACAGATATTATTGGACATTTACAAACAACACAAAACATTATTGAGAGACAGGCTCACTCTCTATTCCTGACAGGAGATCACATACTGGGCGGCAGCTCTACTGAGTTTCCTTCTCCAAAAGGATTGGCAACTGTTCGGATTCTGGCACGTGTGGGAATTCTGGGATTAGATTTGTTATTTTAGGGAAGAATGTTTGTCAAATCCGTGAATATTTCTCACAGTGCAACTGAAAGTCCATCTATGTCCTGCCTCTCCCTGCTGGCAGTGGGAGCACATCTTGTCCTCTCTGGGCAGTCAGGTCTGTCTGTGTTGCCCTATTTCTATGGCCAGGCTGTGGCTGTGGTGAGCCTGTTCTTCTCCAGGGTCTGTATCTCTCTCTGCCTGCCTTCCTCTCACTGCCTCCCTCTGCCTCTCTCCTCTCACTGCCTCCTTCTGTCTCTCTCCTCTCATTCCCTCCCTCTGTCTCTCTCCTCTCACTGCCTCCTTCTGTCTCTCTCCTCTCACTGCCTCCTTCTGTCTCTTTCCTCTCATTCCCTCCCTCTGTCTCTCTCCTCTCGCTGCCTCCCTCTGTCTCTCTCCTCTCACTGCCTCCCTCTGCCTCTCTCCTCTGATGGCCTCCTCTCACTGCCTCCCTCTGTCTCTCTCCTCTCACTGCCTCCTTCTGTCTCTCTCCTCTCACTGCCTCCCTCAGTCTCTCTCCTCTCGCTGCCTCCCTCTGTCTCTCTCCTCTCACTGCCTCCCTCTGTCTCTCTCCTCTCACTGCCTCCTTCTGTCTCTCTCCTCTCACTGCCTCCCTCTGTCTCTCTCCTCTCACTGCCTCCCTCTGTCTCTCTCCTCTGATGGCCTCCTCTCACTGCCTCCCTCTGCCTCTCTCCTCTGATGACCTCGACCCGTCTCGCTCTCTGCCTGTCTCTTCCTCTTTCTATCTACAGTGCCGGTGAGTGACTCACTGTCTCAGCGCCCCCCCCAGTCTGACTGCGTGGGGAGAGTGACATCAAACTGCCATATTAAAGCCCCACTTGACGTCACCAGGCGCCCACCCACACAGCAGCCCAGCCCCCCCCACCCCGTGCACACAGACAGGTTCCATATCTTCCCCCCTCACTCCTGTCTCAGTGACGCACACCTTGTCTACTAACAAGTCATAATCAATATGGACTGTACACTGTTGTAAAGACAACCAGGGCCATCTGAAGCACTAGCAAGGCTCACTCTGACAATAGAGATGCATACCGTACTAATCCTGGAGTAAAGACACCACACCTGACTGACTACTCTGGAGTTCCTAACAGCAGCACTTAAAATAGCAATTGCCGATTCGATTCGATTCAGTCGAGATACACAGTCCTTGATCTAGTTGCCTATAACCTCGTATACCCACATCAGTATATCCTTATAACCATGCTAATTATGAAAAATATTACACAAATTAGATAAACTCAGCAAAACCCCTTTAGATCTGGGTAACTGAATGTCTGAAGGTTCAGGCGATGGTTTCATCTCGCTGAACTACCAGGACAGGAAGACAGCCAAGAGAAATGTTTAAACTCCTGTTCTGAGGCAGACATCTGTCTATGTTAGGTACTGTACGCTGATAATGACAGAAATCCCAAGTGGTATTTCACAGCATCCTCCTCATTCATCCAGGTTACAGCCAGCTGTCGACGTCATATACTCTCTGAATATCTCTATGAGTCTAATCATCCGGGCTGTCTTTCTTCGAGTTTCATCACTGTACATAAATGCATGGGACCACGGATGTCCACACACGAACTCGCATGAAATTCTGACCCCACTCTGCAGCCTAGCTCATTTACATAATATATTAACCACTTTCCTGTATTCATACACACACAGTATCTGACTGCACTACACAGTCCTGCTCATGAAGTGTTGAACACTTGATCACATTCACACATAGCCCTGCTCATGTACAGTGTTGAACACTTGATCACATTCACACACAGCCCTGCTCATGTACAGTGTTGAACACTTGATCACATTCACACACACAGCCCTGCTCATGTACAGTGTTGAACACTTGATCACATTCACACACAGCCCTGCTCATGTACAGTGTTGAACACGTGATCACATTCACACACACAGCCCTGCTCATGTACAGTGTTCAACACTTGATCACATTCACACACAGCCCTGCTCATGTACAGTGTTGAACACTTGATCACATTCACACACACAGCCCTGCTCATGTACAGTGTTGAACACCTGATCACATTCACACACACAGCCCTGCTCATGTACAGTGTTGAACACCTGATCACATTCACACACACAGCCCTGCTCATGTACAGTGTTGAACACTTGATCACATTCACACACAGCCCTGCTCATGTACAGTGTTGAACACTTGATCACATTCACACACACAGCCCTGCTCATGTACAGTGTTGAACACCTGATCACATTCACACACACAGCCCTGCTCATGTACAGTGTTGAACACTTGATCACATTCACACACAGCCCTGCTCATGTACAGTGTTGAACACCTGATCACATTCACACACACAGCCCTGCTCATGTACAGTGTTGAACACTTGATCACATTCACACACACAGCCCTGCTCATGTAGTGTTGAACACCTGATCACATTCACACACACAGCCCTGCTCATGTACAGTGTTGAACACCTGATCACATTCACACACACAGCCCTGCTCATGTACAGTGTTGAACACTTGCTCACATTCACACACACAGCCCTGCTCATGTACAGTGTTGAACACTTGATCACATTCACACACACAGCCCTGCTCATGTACAGTGTTGAACACTTGATCACATTCACACACACAGCCCTGCTCATGTACAGTGTTGAACACCTGATCACATTCACACACACAGCCCTGCTCATGTACAGTGTTGAACACCTGATCACATTCACACACACAGCCCTGCTCATGTACAGTGTTGAACACTTGATCACATTCACACACAGCCCTGCTCATGTACAGTGTTGAACACCTGATCACATTCACACACACAGCCCTGCTCATGTACAGTGTTGAACACTTGATCACATTCACACACAGCCCTGCTCATGTACAGTGTTGAACACCTGATCACATTCACACACACAGCCCTGCTCATGTACAGTGTAGAACACCTGATCACATTCACACAGACAGTATCTGACCCCACTGCTCTCTTTTCCTCCCCGGGGTCAGAGCTGTACCTGCAGTGCAGTCTGAGCGCCCTGTAGCGTTGCAGCCTGAGTCTGCTCAGCGCTAGCCCCAGTGGCCGGTGGGACAGGGAGAACCCGGGCACTTTGCAATCCATGAGCAGCAGATGAAAATGCAGCTGTATCTTCTCTCCTCCGTAGTTCTCTCTTCGCGCCGATTGGCCTGTCTGCACCGCTCCCTTTCACAGCATCACAGGATCACAGTACCCTGCCGCAGACCCGCGACGAGGGATGGAGAACTCTGACTATGAGAACTATCTGTTCTCTGGCTCTCTCTTCTACCACAGCAGGGTGGGACTGGCACAGGGCGAGCGAGGAGGGTGTGAAATTTCTCTCCCCTCCTCACACCTGGCCTCCAAACGCCTCAGTCCACAGCCCACACCCTCATGCACGCTGTGCACACTGCTCCCACCCCTCTGCTGACCTCTGGCCACGCAGTTGAGCAGGTCAGGGAGGGGGCCCTCACACCCACATGCGATCCCTAATATACTGAACAAGGCGCACCTCCCTACTGCTGCCCTCCACACAGAGCCGCACACACACGCAGAGCCCCACGCTCTTGTCTGTGATCAGGACAGGCAGCCAAGCCAGACAAAAAGTCCAGCAGCACTGTATTTCCCAATCGGCAAATGGATTTGATTCATTTCTGTCACGCCCCTGGACCCTGACCGGTGTTTTTTCCCCATCGGCCTCAAAGACATGAAGAATGTGAATTCTGGACTATCGAGCCAGGAATGGAATCGATTGATTGGAAACAGGAAAAAATCACTGGAATGAATAAACCAAAAGCCGGCCTGGAAAACGCACGCACCAAAGAATGGAGGGTCTGTGTCCGCTGGGAAACCTTGGTTTCAGAGAGTTCCAGCAGAAACGCTGAGCGACAGCTTTCTCATCCACATTGTGCAGGCTCCCACAGTAGGAAGGAGGTGCTTATACTGCTTGACTTAGTGGTTTTTAAAATACGCCAACAAGAGTATGGAGGACAGATGTGTGAGAATCACTAACTGTAACCACAACACAGCACATTCTCTAAAGAACATTTAAGAGCACCACTGACAAGGCCTAGAAATCTCGTTTGAAGTTTGCGAGCTTGAGAAGAAATAGAATTGGGTCAAACAGATATAGAACCAGATAACAACAGAGGGTTTCAGTTCAAAAGACACTACAAGAGTAGCAGAGTACATTCGCACGAAATGGGGAAAAATGGCACCAGACAAACCAAATTCCTCGGTTTACAGCACTGAACTGTAAATCAAGGCTAAGAAACTCTACCCCAAATGTTTCAACACATCAGGTAGCACACATTTTATATCCGAAAGGAAAGCAGCGTATAAAACCACTGAAAAACAACAGGTTACAAAGAAAAAGGAGAACAATGAAGTAGAAAAGCAGGTAAAAAAAAAGAGAGATCGGAAAGGCCAAGAGAGAAATGGAAGGAATATAATAAATAATAAAAACTCTTTTCAGTTCTACAACAGCAAAAGACCATTAAGACTGAAGTAAAATAATCCCAACATTTCTAGATAACAAAGAGGAAATGGCTGATTTACTAAATTTGTGTTCACTCAGGTCTTCACCAAGAAAGAAGTCAACAACATGCCTCAGCTAGCAGAAAGCAGACGTTTTTCGGGTTTTAGAAGGAGTCAAGACGAATGAACCCCGGGGCCTGAAGACACCCTGCCGATCGCACTCCTTGAACTCAAGGAAACGAGACGTTATTCAGAAGCCACTGACAGAACACTTCCCACGGCCTGCGAGGACAGGGACAGTGCCTGGGCACGGGAGATCTGCTACTGCAGTGGCCAACCATACCAAGGGTCAGAATACTGAACCGAGTCATTACAGACCAGTCATCTGACTTCTATTACACTTCAGGTTGTGGAAACAATGATTTGAACTAAACTAGCGGATCACATACATGGACATAAAGCCCAAGGGCATAATCAGCACAGATGTAGAAAAGGTAACTCTAACCAACTTGTCAGAGTGCTTTGAACAAACAACAAAAGTAATATATACATACATAGAGCATATGATATGGTGGATTTAGTGTTTCAGAACTGGTTAACAAATAGAAAACAGGGTACAGATAAGATTTAAATATCCACATTGGGAGGATGTAGTCAGTGGATATAGTTGTTTTCAAGATTCTAGCATAGCTATTAAACTAGTGAAGTCTGCATGTAATACCAAATTAGCCCAATTATAAATATATGATACCAATTAGATAATACCAAATTAGTTAAACACTGTAGAGGCAGCAAATGAAGTTAAAAACGATTAAATAAAATCTAGGATTGGGCAAATGCCTAAGGTTCCTTGTAGACACAGGCAGAGTATATCCTGCAGGTAGCAAAAACCTCAGCTTTAAACATGAAATGGGAAACACTGAACCTGAAGACACTATTAATGGAGGAGAAGTACAGTAGGTCACTTTGCTTACATCTTTTAGACAAATACGGAGAAGGAATAAGAAAGAACAAACAAAATGTCAACGTATAAAGTGAGAAGTATAGATGTTATGTTGGGTTGTTATGTTAAAACCGTATAATGCACTAGAAAAAATGAAATTAGAATATTGTGTACAAGTTTAGTCACCACTTTATATAAAAGATACTGCTGTTCTGGAATCAGTAAAAATATACATGTGAGCTTAAGGGAATGTCCTACACTGACAGGCTGAAGGAACTGACTTTTTAGCCAGAGACACTACGAGGGGACCTCATACAAGTATTCAAAATCGTCAGAGACAAAGTCAATGCAGGATCACCGGCGAAAACCGAACCAAAGGACACAAGAGGAAAATATGTGAAAACCTGCTTTTAATACCAAGACTGGAAAACTTAGACACTTCTTCACACAAAGTTCTGCAGTAACAAGTGACCTACTACTACCTATAACGGCTCAAATGGGAGAACAGGTCAATCAAGAGGAATGTCAGGAGGAGAAAAGGGATAAAAAAAAGAAAAAAGACCATGTTGTGCATCAAGCACAACTCAAAAAGGCAGAGGAAAGATTAAGAGAGAGATGGTGCTTCAGAGGCTAAGAGTAGTGTAGTTCAGAAAGGTTTTCCCAGTATCACGAGATCAAAAGACCAGCACTGGATCGAGTGTCTAAGAGATAATGGAGTACGTACGCAGTATGGAAAGAAAATGGCAAATGTGCTTAATAAATATTGTGCAGCAAGGTTCACTGAAGCAGAAAACACTAGCGTGTCTTCTCTGGTACAAGACACTGCTCACTATTTCAGCATAACAGCGGATGTAGGGCTGCAGGGACTGAAGCTCTCACAGCAGACAACACACCTGCGTCCGATGGCATCCTCCCAGCTCTGCCCAGAGCCTGGTGGGGTATTCAAAAACCATTAACTCGGACCTTTCCACACAGGAGCTGCACCAGCTGATGAGAAACTGCTCTCCTTAATATCCTTCCCCAGAACAAACATGCAGTTCCGGCGCCCCGCAGGACAGAAGAAACGATTTGTTTCTTTTTGAAAAAAGAGGGACGTCAGGCATTTCCTAAATAGTTTGGTCATAGGGTTACTCAAATGACACAGCCTTAACTGTCCTGGATTATCTCACACAATTCACACAGCTCAGTTGTCTGTGAAGAGTCGTGCTTTCTGGGTCTACTCCCCCCAAGACGAGCCGCTCCATCAAAACAATCTCCCCCTAGTCTAGCCCCCCATCTCCTTCCCAGCAAGTAAACACTGCATTAAAATAATCGCTCCCCCCGGCAATGTTTACTCAGCCCCCCTCCCCCACTCTTCCTTGCTAACGTCTCTTTTCCTGAACCTCAGTCTCTTTCCATCTCCCCTTCCTCCTCCGGCATTCCACCACTGTTGCTGCCGCCAACGACGCTGCCGCCAACGACACTGGCCTCGCCCCAGGGCCCTGCGACGCTCTCCATCTCCCCCACAAACGGAATCGGTCCACTGGCCCCGAGAACCAGGAGATCCAAACGATTTCTACGCGCGAGATCTGTGGGAAACGCCGCGTGTCTCCTGGCAACTACCAATTTCCTGTGTACAGTAGTACACCCGGCCCTGACAGACGGTTTCAGCTCAAATGAACTTAGGAATACAAGAGTGGTTTGCAAATGAGAAAGATTCTCATTTAGGTGGGCAGCTTGTTATAGACACCTACCATCCGTCAATCCTTCCATCCATTTTCTAACCCCTGTATCCAATACTGGGGTGCAGGGGAGCCAGAGCCCACCCTGGCCAGTAGCACAGATGCCTACTATGCTTTGTGTGAATAATTGCTTCCTACCTGCACTACAGCTTTACTTTCATCCAGGTCCTTGTTTTATTCCTGATCCTGAAGTGGTGCCATGGAAAAGGAGGGGAAAGAAGCCATTAAGCAGTGGGGCTCTGTAGCCCACAGACAGAGCTCTTGTCCCTCCCCGTGGAACAGGGCTCATGCGCTGAGCCAGGGACAGGGGTGACGCCCCCCTCTGCAGTCCAGACAGTGCGGAGCTCTGCTGTGACACAGGAGCTGCTCTTGTCTCACAGTGGAATTCTCCCCTGGCTACAGAGTGGAGCTCTGTGGCTCTGGGCCTGAGAACAGCCAGAGTCGAACCCTGGCAGGAGCAGAGCACAGCCTTACTACAGGTCACTGGTGTTGTGTCAGATTCCCCCATGGGGGAGTTACCTGCTGGCTAGGGAGGGGCGCTGTGCAGGCTTGGAGCCCAGGGATCGAACCCTGGCAGGAGCAGAGCACAGCCTTACTACACGTCACTGGTGTCGTGCAGAATCCGCCTGTGGTGGGGGATCTGTTCTCCAGGCGTGGCATGTCAAGGGTGTGGTGCCGTGTGTGCTCGGAACCCACAAAAGACAGGGATAAAAGCCTGGCAGCGGCAGGGAGAGCCGGGCACGTTACACCCAATCTCATGTCCTGGAGAATGCGCTTCCTTGCAAGTCCGAACGGCACAGGGCAGCACAGAAAGAACACGTTACAGAGAGCACGCCAACGTGCCCGAAATGGAGAAGATGGTGCAGCGCATTCGGTCATCAGGAATGGGGGACATCCAGGAAGACAGACGTTCCCCACTGCCACAGGGAAACCGGCAAAGCAGACCACTGGAATGTGGTCAGTGTCAAACACACGCAGCCTGGATGAGAAACATTGAGACCGCACACACGCTGTGTGAAGAGACAGGCTCGGGTTTCTTGAAGTGAACTAACAGGCATTTCAGCTGACAGAACTGGCTTCTCCTGATCTGGGTGGCTGAGAGAGGCTGCAGGAAAGAGCTCTTCTGCGTGAGCATCTGCATCAGTCCCTGCATCACAAGCCCAAGCTGGAACAGTGCTCTTATTCGTGCTTTGTGTTTTGTTATAGATTTTGTGCTTTGTGTTTCGTTAATACCACTTCAACTAATTATCTAGCACGATTTATTTTTGGCCAACGGTCTTCTTATGAAAACAAAAGACTAAAAGCCTTCTTATGCATGAACCGCAGAACAACTAATTTCTAATTCTTTTCCATTTGTTTCCATCAGAAATTATAACGGTAAAATAAACAAATAAAAACGGGATTCCTATAGTATTTATAAACATCGATATCTCCATCTTGATATACCTTCCACATACAGCTAATACAAATGAAACTCAACAGAGCTTTCTGCGTGCTTTTCGAGTCCCCTGGTCTGCTGGGGTGGAGATTCAATGATGTTTAACAGCTACCAGTAGCAGCAGCCCAAATATCAAACACCATGCAGGGAAAACATAAGAATCCTGCTGGACGTGGATTGCTGCCAGTATCCCCCATGACATCCTCAGGAATACTTTATTTTTCCTCTGAAGAGAGTCCAGCAGGATCTTCCCTGTGGGATTCCTGAAGACGTCCGGAAGATATCTGCTGCACGTTTCGGCGGAGTCGTTTTATGGGAACGGCTGTAAGGGCCGAGAGTGAACATTCCTAAGACGAGACGTTCTCGGAGTGAGGTCCGCCTGAGAGTCATCCCAGTCCCTGCAGGGCCTGGACACATTCCCCTGCCACTGCATGAAACTCAGCACCCTAAGGAGTTACTACCGAGTCCCTCCTCTAAGTCACCAAAGCATGAAGCTTTCATCCTAAATGCATCCAATAAATACCCTTCATCAAATTAAGACCTGTATAAGGAGCTCACTCTAACTAAACAAACCTCTGAGCTCCCTGGCACTCAGATACTTCCAGTGTGTCGCCCGATGGCTGCTGGCACCAGCCTTCTGGGAAGTCAACATCAGGAGATGGGTTCAGAGGCTAAAAACTGAAACTGGTTTGATTAATCCAGGCCTGAATCCACAGGCCGCTAGCGAACCAATTCAGACCGAGGGGCCTGACAGCCTCCCTCTCAGCCCCTATTTCTCACACTGCGAGTGCACTGTATGCTGATGCTGGTTTAAAATGGGGGCACATGAAGGGGAGATAGAGGCCTCTGCTCTTGAACATGGGCAGGTGACCCTGACAGTTCCACCCCAACCCCCTCCATCTAATCCTCAGCTGATTTACTGATCTTCATCACCCGACTCTGAAACCATTCATATCCAACCAGCGGGTATCAAGGGAAAAAAAAAACAGCCATCTATTAAACCAACAAGTCAGTACTGACCTTACGTACAATGTGGTGAAAAAGTACACCCCCTTAAGATTTTACTGGTTTAACACATGTAGACGGACTTGACCCAGACCTCACCAAGTCCTAATAGTAGATAAAAACAAGAATCAATGACAAATAACACACAAAAATTACTTTGCCAGTATTTATTTTAAAAATAATCTAAATCAAAACCCAGGATTCTTTATCTCTGTGTCATCTTGAGAGCGTGTACTTAATTTTGCACCACACACCGTGAACGGACATATTATCTGGGCAAAAGGAACTTTGTAAAAGGTCCGCAATTCAGCTGGTTAAAACCCAGTCCTGCAAGGGCTCCACCACACTGTCCCGTTGTAGAAGCCATGGCCACCGCAGACACGCCTGGCGTGGCTGATCTGAAGCCTGCAGCCGTGACGCGGGCCCGCGCAACGTCAAGGAAGTTTTGCGTTTTCGAGTCCAGGCCGCCGTATTGATCACGTCGAAATCACAACCTGACCCCTGACAGCAGCACGGCCCAGCGCCGCTGCTGGTGAACCCCTAACGTTCACACTCCCTCGCCCAGAAAACAGCCGGGATACGGATTTGAAGAACAGGAAGGTCTGTAACGACAGGAGGCGGCTCGGCCTGCCTCCCGCGATCACTTGTTCAGAAATTCATCAGCCAGCAGCTTCCCGAGGGATCCCAGAGAGCTAGCCCCAGCCACGTGGCTCAGGAGTTTCTTCCAGATGCCAAAGGCCCAAACTTTGACGGATACAACATCTCACATTTTTCACCGATTTCCATTGCTTTTACTGTAATCACATCGTCTGAGATCCAAACCACCCAAGAATCACAGCTTTTTTCCCCATTGACCTCTGGAGGTTAGATTAGGATAGTTTTCTGGTGCAAGACCCCCCCTTCCCCTATATACAGTGGGCATGTTTGTGAGCAAACAACGGGCACAAGGCAGGATATACCTTGGGTGGGACGTCAGTCCATGTCTGGGCACACACATAAACACTTTCGCACTAGGGCCCACCTTCCCCGGAAGCCAGTTAACCTACCAGTATGTTTTTGGACAGTTTTGAGGAAACCGAAGCACCTGCAGGGAACTCATGTGAACACGGGGAAAAACATACCGACCCCACGCAGATAACACCCCAGGGATCGAACTCGGGGACCCAGTGCCGTGAAGCTGCAACGCCAACCACTGTGCATTGCATGCTAACCATGACACCCACGGGTGAGAATTTCTGCAGCTATTCTGCAGAATAGCTGCAGAATACCCACTGTATATAGGGGAAGGGGGGGTCTTGCACCAGAAAACTATCCTAATCTAACCTCCAGAGGTCAATGGGGAAAAAAGCTGTGATTCTTGGGTGGTTTGGATCTCAGACGATGTGATTACAGTAAAAGCAATGGAAATCGGTGAAAAATGTAAGATGTTGTATCCTTCAAAGTTTGTTTTTTTTCAGATCCATTTTTGAATGAACGCTTTTTGGAAGGGAAACAGTATTCAGGATCTGCAAGCACAGAGAGCGCCGATAAACAAACAGAGGGTTCTGCTTGGGCCTAGTCACTCAGAAGGCAGTGAGGGAAAGGAATGCGTGCCGGGTAAATGAAGGAGGACACCGAGGTGCAGAGCGGTGGGCTGGGAGTGAGGTCAGCGATGGCTGACCATCAGAGTGACTGCTCTCAAAGCAGAGCGAGTCGAGGGAGCTCAGCTGCAGGACACACGCCATCACCCCCCACTCTCAGTGCATCACTCCTGGTACACTTATAACACCGCCCACTCAGTGCTGCGCTACACACAACACTGTAGCAAACACGCACGCAAAACACAAATCAGCTGTTGCACAGATGCAGAATAAGGTGTCTGCTTTTGCATGGGAGGCACCTCCTTGGAATGATTCCCCTAGGATCAGCCTAAGATGAATTCATTACCCTACCTTGAAGACATTCTGAAGTCCTAACATATGAATTGGGAATTGTTTTAATTTTTTCTCTCGTTATTTTAAGGTTAATGAAGACTTACAAGGAGATGAATTTCTATATGATACCATTAACAGAGGATGAAGACATACAACAAACACCCACACAAATGAAGAGACCTCGGCAGCACTCAAACACTACAGTACAGTACTACAGAATGTGCGCTGCAGCCTGGTTTCTGGGGCGGCCATGTTGCTTGGTCACTATGCTTTTTCACGCATTCTTTTGTGTTCTTTATGTCCCAACGTTCTTTAGATGGGCAATGGCTAATTCTGCAGTCAGATGACATCCTTTTCCGATATTTTCTGAGGCCAGGATAACAGAACACAGAGAATTCACTTCATAGATGACAAACAGAAGTCCCATCTAGTTTTCAGATGACTTCTGTCATATAGCCTATTTAGGTAGAAACCGGTATTTTCCCCTTGGATTTGATGCCGATTTCTCACAAACGTTTTTCAGTCACTGGTGTACTGGTGGGCAAACTCGTGGATAGTGCTGTTGTTTCCATAGAAACCACACACCCCATTACAGACCTGTACACACATTGAATACGACGCCTGCATCTTCTCACCGAAACCTTCTGATCGCCGAAGCCGTCGCGGACACCGTTTGCACGGAGCTGCCTCTTACAGGAAAACGTCAGCTCGTGAGGGGGGGTCCCCCAGCCCCGACCTGACGTTCCCAATCAAATCTTCGGGGGAAGGGCTCTGCCGGTGCTTGTGCAGCGGTGCTCACGAAACAGCCCGGAGGCAGGAGGAGAGAGGGAGAAGGACTAGGGCACAGGCAAGGGCTAACATCCAGCAAGCACCCTGAAATCAGACCTCGGTAACTATTTACAGGAAGCATGAATCCCCCAACACAACTGTCCGGGCAGCCTCTGCACCAGCTTCCAGTCAGATTACACCTCGCAGGTTCCCAGTTCTTATGGTTTCCCAGGCTACACTGACTGGGACGGCTGACCGCTATTCCGCCATTGGGCGAACTCCTTTGTTTTGTCATGCCATACGGGAGCACAGCTACAATTAAGGCCTTTTCTGGCTTCAAGTCCACTGCCTAACGTAGGTCCAAAATCCTACCGTGGCGGGAAGAAAACCACCAGTCTGCAGCCTAAGCAGTGATGAGGCCCGACCTGGTCATGGAAGCTCAGCAAGGCGGGCCCTGGTCGGTACTGCTTGGATTGGAGACATCAGAGGAAAATCGGGTCACTTATGAAATGCTACTGGACCAGTAGGAGGCGCTCTTCAAGGCCAGAGACCCTAGAGCAGCTTCTGAAGACCTCAACAGGACAGCGTACAGTAGAAAGTGATATTTTTCAGATCTGACATGAAACCGATACTGTCTATCTGACCCCAGGGTGATCACAAAGGACCCCAGGGCGCTTCTCATCAGAGC
Organism: Lepisosteus oculatus; assembly: GCF_040954835.1. Classification (NCBI taxonomy): domain Eukaryota; kingdom Metazoa; phylum Chordata; class Actinopteri; order Semionotiformes; family Lepisosteidae; genus Lepisosteus; species Lepisosteus oculatus. The sequence goes on along the minus strand of NC_090702.1, from coordinate 48,157,373 downwards.
ATGGGTGTTTATCCCTGTCTCAGGGATTGCTAAAGGCAAGGAAAAAAAAGAAATACAGGTCGTACCACTGGGTCTTTCTGAAATATCTTCTCTAGGTTCCCCCCGGTCTCCTCAGAAATCTAACTTGCTCATTACACAAATAACCACAGGTTGTGTTCAAGATCACTCTACGGCTCTCTCCTTTCTGCCTCGATATATCAGCACAGCTTCATGTACAGTGTGAGGAGGCTGGACACAATGAGGTGCTCAATTTGCACAGCCACACTGTCTGTCTGTCTGCCCGTCTGTCTGTCTGTCCGCACGTCAGTGGTATGCTCATGTCTGTCTCTCCTTCCTCCTGCATGGATACTATCAACCGTCCATCTGTCTGTCCCATCTCAACAAGGCTCTCCGTCCCTCTGCCTGTCCGGACAGGCTCGTCTCTGTTTTCTGGGCTGGCATAGGCATCAGCGATCCGCCATCCCTGTCTGCCGGGATAAACAAAACGCATACCCTCTCCCCGTGTGCTTGTGTGTGCGTGTGCTGTGCGCGCTACAGGCTTCGAGAGCCGCCGAGCCCCTCGGCGCGGCGCAACGCCGGGAACGAACAATAGGCGAACGCACGGGAACCTACCGGAGCATCCCGGAGAGCCAGACACCGGGGCACCGGAGGAAGGGAGAGCAGGGGGCAAGGCAGCCGAGGCGGACAGCCCGCCGTGCGCAGTTGTCACGGTTACCTTTCGGAGGACGAGGATTTCTCCGAGTTGACGGACATGAGCAGCGCGAGGGGGCCGCTCCGCTCTCCGGGAGGCACGACGCTCGCAGGGAATCGCTAGCAATCCGGACTTCACTCTCCTTCCTCCTCTCTTCCTCTTGCCTTCCTGCCTGTGTCTGTCCCTCTCTCTCTCTCTCGTTCTGCCTCCTTCTCCCTCGGAGCCGCTCTCAGCCTGTGGGGGAGGGCACAGCTCCCTCCCTCCCTCCCTCTCCCTCTCTCCCCCTCTCCCTCTCCCTGCTCCAGCGCTGGAGGGAGAGTGAAAGATGGTTGGATCGCCCACCGGGGGAAGATAAAAAAGAAATCCTGCAGCGTGTGAACGGAGGCCAGCGATGCCAGACGCCTCTCCGGAGCACTGCCTGCTTCCTTCCTCCCTTCTCTCTCTCTCTCTCTCTGGCCCGGGGGGGTGTGTACGCTCCCCTCCCTCCGGAGCGAGACGGCCGGCACTCGTGCGCGGGGATGAATGGACAGAAAGCTCTCCCACTCTCGCTCCGCGGCCTCCTGCAGCTCCGCGCAACAACAGGGCTGTGAGCACACAGGACAAACCACCGCCTGCTCTCGGCAAGGGGGGGAGGCAGGGAGAGGAGGCGGAGGGGGGGGGCTGGTTCTAGGCCACACAGGAAACTGAAACTAGCTCTCTCCCTTCCTCCTTTTCAACTCCCCTCTCGCGGTGCGAGACAACCCAACCCAGCCCTCCCTCACTCCGCCTGTACTGGGCAACAAGCGCACCTCTTTCTCTCTGTCCCCTCGTCCCCCTGTCACCCCTCACGTCCCCTCTCCTTACAGCCGCCTTCGGATCGCTGAGGCCCCCGGTCCACCTGGCTCTCTCTCTCTCTCTTCCTAGCAGATGGGTTTGTTCTACATGGCTGAGCAGAAGAGAGCAGTAGCTCGGGGGGGGGGACAGCCCTGTCTCTCTCCAACACTGTCCCTCTCTGATTCCCACTCGCAGGCGTCCTACTGGCATGGATAAAGACCTGCCACGTTCTGGACAGACAGAAGACAAATCCGTTCCCTTCAGTCCGGTTACAATATTGCTCATTTCCCCTTCGAGGGGCCTCACTGGCATGACGGTTTAATCGTGCTGTCAAAGCCAGTGCGTTCCCTCTCCGTGTTTCCCCTTGGGGAAGAGCACTGCTGCGTGCCCCTGTGCTCGGCAGCGTGTGCGAGTCTGATTCACTGGGGAAGAGGCAGCATGCACCGATCGGCAGGGCCTGCAAGGAACAATAGCCCAGTGCTGTCTTTCAGCACTCCAGCTGGAACAAATACATCTGTACACATGTGAGCACACACATGCACTGTCCACTGACACACTGTGCTACAGCCCCTCGCCTGAAGCCCTTAGACCTCCTTTCCTGCGAGACTGAGGGGAGTTTCTATGCACAGTTTAAGTATCTCTCAATCTCCTTCTTTCTGTAGCAGTGAAGCACCCCCCAGGCAGTGGGAGATGGTACAGTCCTGATGTAATACCTGTACAGAGGAGAGAAGTCTCAAAGACAGCACAGCCTCCATACCCACTGTCTTATAGCAGCCTCCTTGTCTCCTTTTGTCACTGCCTCACTACAAACCTGTCTTAATAATAGCAATGATGATATTCAAAAATCAATCATTATTATTAATGACTTTAAGTGTTTTATCAAAAACAAACCACAGAGAAATATATTTTTTCAAATCTTGAATCTTCAGTTCACTCCCAAGTTAGAACCTCCATTTGCTGATTGACTCTGCTCAAAACTATAAACATTACTGAAAGTGGAGACATGATGACCACAGGTACCTTTCTCTGAGACAGTGTGTCTTAGAGAAGAGAAAAGCAGATCACAAACTCAATGTGTTTTATTGGCATAGCCGATGAATTATAGTATAGTGTTGTCAAAGCAATAAAAATGTGTAAGACATTTACAATAAAAAAACAAATACTATTATTATTAAGGCTTTAAACCTCACCTCATAGCCTCACTGGACCTCAGCCTGTATAACCTCACTGGACCCCAGCCTGTATAACCTCACTGGAGCTCAGTCTGTATAACCTCACTGGATCTTAGCCTGTATAACTTCACTGCACAGCCTCACTGGACCTCAGCCTGTATAACCTCACTGGATCTCAGCCTGTATAACCTCACTGGATCTCAGCCTGTATAACTTCACTGCACAGCCTCACTGGAGCTCAGTCTGTATAACCTCACTGGATCTCAGCCTGTATAACCTCACTGGATCTCAGTCTCTATATCCTCACTGGACCTCAGCCTGTATAACCTCACTGGAGCTCAGTCTGTATAACCTCACTGGATCTCAGCCTGTATAACCTCACTGGAGCTCAGTCTGTATAACCTCACTGGATCTCAGCCAGTATAACCTCACTGGATCTCAGTCTGTATAACCTCACTGGATCTCAGCCTGTATAACCTCACTGGATCTCAGCCTGTATAACCTCACTGGACCTCAGTCTGTATAACCTCACTGGACCTCGGCCTGTATAACCTCACTGGAGCTCAGCCTGTATAACCTCACTGGACCTCAGTCTCTATATCATCACTGGACCTCAGCCTGTAAAACCTCACTGGATCTCAGCCTGTATAACTTCACTGCACAACCTCACTGGACCTCAGCCTGTATAACCTCACTGGAGCTCAGTCTGTATAACCTAACTGGATCTCAGCCTGTATAACCTCACTGGATCTCAGCCTGTATAACTTCACTGCACAGCCTCACTGGAGCTCAGTCTGTATAACCTCACTGGAGCTCAGCCTGTATAACCTCACTGGACCTCAGTCTCTATATCCTCACTGGACCTCAGTCTGTATAACCTCACTGGATCTCAGCCTGTATAACTTCACTGCACAGCCTCACTGGACCTCAGCTTGTATAACCTCACTGGAGCTCAGTCTGTATAACCTCACTGGACCTCAGTCTCTATAGCCTCACTGGACCTCAGTCTCTATAGCCTCACTGGATCTCAGTCTGTATAACTTCACTGCACAGCCTCACTGGACCTGAGTCTGTATAACCTCACTGGACCTCAGCCTGTATAACCTCACTGGTTATACAGGCTGTATAACCAGTGAGTATAACTTCACTGCACAGCCTCACTTGACCTGAGTCTGTATAACCTCACTGGATCTCAGTCTGTATAACTTCACTGCACAGCCTCACCTTCTTCTCTGCCTCCCAGCCTGTACCACAGATGTGGCTTTCAATCCACACATCGTGGACATGTGCACACAGGTCCTCAGTTATATTACTCAGCAGATTATCTGCCCAAGCACTTGACGAGCCTCATCACTACTGCATCCACCTTACAGCCAACACACCCTTTAATTCCATCCTAGCTTCAAAGTAACTGTTACAGAGTCTTTGCTTTGCAGTGGTGAGTGTATCACCAGCTGCAGTGAGGGTAGCGGACAGTACAGAACTCTGTCCACTGGGGGGCAGTGTTGCAATGCACAGCTGTTTACATCACTGCTGTGAGAAACAATACTAAGATGGCAGAGATTTTCTCTCAGTACATATCAAACTCAGAAGCAGTTCAGTATAATTCAATAACAGATACAACACATAATCGCCACACAAAGCAAATATTTCCACTGCAAACAGTGCAAGCTAAATAAACGATTTAAGAAAGCTGACAGAACAGTGGCAGCTGTTGTCTCACAGCAGTCAGAGTGTTGTCCTGTCAATGCAGTTGCTACGTTCTCTGTGTTTCTCCCAGGCTCAGTGGGCATTGCTGCTCTGCTGCTTGTCCACCTTTTTCTTTCTCTTTCTCTTTCTCTTGTCTGAATCAAAGCATTTTACTGGCAGTGTTTGTTGCATCCTTGCACTGTCTAGGAAGTTGAAGAGAGTGTTGGGTCTACATAAACTCCTAGATCTTTTTTTCTACACCAGCCTACTTCTTGGACCTCAGTACTACCCATGTGAAATTTAAATTGTGTCCCCTTGCTTCCTGCATGTAAGAACCTGCACATATCCAGTGCAAGCTGGTGCACATGGGAACACACTGCAATAATTCATTCAGTGCATGTTAATCTCAACCGCTGGACGAAATTAATTGGTTAAAAATATTTTGAAAAATGTACAAGCATAGCTTCCATTTCTGACCGCTTAACAGCTGTCAGTCTGAGACAGAAGTCAACATTCTGGATGGGGAGGATTAGAAAATATGAAGCCTGTTCTTCCAAATACACAATTTGTTTGGTTGAGATTAAGCTCCAACTAAGATCGTTACCAACTCCGCAAATTGATTTATGCAAATGTGCTTTCGGTACAAAGATAAGTCTGCAGCTGTGACAAATGTTAGAGAAATAAAAATGTTAGCGACAAATCAAATCTCTGTTTTAAAATACGGTGAATGAATTACCATTTGAAACGGGTTTAGGTGTATTCCGTGTTTTTCAAAACAGGGTGAGATGCCCTGTCCCAGGCTTGTCTGAGCTGTCCCATGAGACCCTGCAGGCGAGTCAGCAGTGCCAACACAGCAGGCGACTGTGTGCTTGTGGGTAAGAGGGGTGGAGGCGTGTGCACCCAAAGAAACAACAAGGAATTAAACGAGCAATATCAAACCTCTGCCAACAGTGGCTCAAAATGGCTGTAATGCCCAAGCAGAACTGTTAACACCGTGCCCACCCATAAAAAGGGTATCCAGAATGAACCAAGTAGCTGTCGGACTTTTATTATATACAGGGTTGTGGGAAAAATAAATAGCACTAACCATCAGTATGGAAATAGAATCCTAGAGGAGAGTCAATGTGGATTCTGGAACGGTCTTGTTTAACTAACAAGCCACCGCGATAATGCATACAAGCCAAGCATTCGATACGTTATATTCAGCCCTGCATAAAAGATTTAGTCTCAAACTGCAGGTGGTAATGCATGCTGCTATTGAGAACGGGGTAGCGGTGAGAAAACCGAAAGCACGGAAAAGGGCAGAAAGCTCAAGGAGTAATGAGGATGTTATTAGGCAAGTGCCACTGGGATTTGGATCAGGATCACGGCTCTGTATGTCAAAGGCCTAGATTCCGGCATAGTTAGCAAAATTCGTTTACAATCTAGCTTTAAATAATAAAACATTTGGAAATAAACCGTTTACGGATGATTGTAAATAGAAGAGTTAGCAAGAACTGTAGAAGCTCCGGGAGAAATTCCATGAAATGTAGAGAAATCCGAAACTGACCAGACGCCCGACAGAGACTGTTTATGGAAACAAGTGCAGAGTGCGGCACGGAGGCAGCAGAGACACTCACTTTCAACTCAAGGCAGGACACAACCCAAACTACTCCAAAGAGACTCTGAAGCATCGTTTTCTTCTTCTTGGGATGGAGCAAAAAGAACGTGAGGATTTGTAACTCCTAGCTGGCAGCCCGCTGAAGCTCAGCAGGTGTGAGTCTGGTCAGTACCTGGAGGGGAGACTCCTGGGAAAGCTGAGGTTGCTGCTGGAAGAAGTGCTAGTGGGGCCAGCAGGGGGCGCTCACCCTGCAGTCTGTGTGGGTCCTAATGCCCCAGTATAGTGACGGGGACACTGTACTGTAAAAAGGTACCGTCCTTCGGATGAGACGTAAAACCGAGGTCCTGACTCTCTGTGGTCATTAAAAATCCCAGGGCGTTTCTCAAAAAGAGTAGGGGTGTAACCCCGGTGTCCTGGCCAAAGTTCCCATTGGCCCTTACCAATCATAGCCTCCTAATAATCCCCCTCTCTGAACTGGCTTCATCACTCTGCTCTCCTCCCCACTGAGAGCTGGTGTGTGGTGAGCGTTCTGGTGCACTATGGCTGCTGTCACATCATCCAGGTGGGGCTGCACACTGGTGGTGGAGGGGATCCCCCATTACCTGTACAGCACTTTGAGTGGAGTGTCCAGAAAAGCGCTATATAAGTGTAAGCAATTATTATTATTATTATTATTAAAATTCACCAGCATGACCTAACTTAGAATATGGAGAACAACGGTGGTCACCGTTGGCGTTGGCATTGGCATTGAAATCACCTCAGAAAAGAGCAACCAGACACACTCTGGAGCTCAGAGGAATGTCCCACACTGACAGGGACAGTGACTGAAGGCGCTGAGCCCTTTCAGTCCTGAACTGAAAAGAGACCATGAGGAGACCTCAGAGGCACAGACAAAGTCACCCCAGTGGCCTTCTTAAGAGCGAACAGTGAAACGCCAACCAGAGGACACAAGTGGAACCTAAATGGAAGGCCACTGATCATGGAGAGGAGGAGGCACTACTTTACACAAAGGGTTGTGGGAGTCTGGAACACGCTAACCAGCTATGCTGTTGATGCGGACCCCCTGGCTTCCTGCAGCTGCACGGGAGCCTCGTACCAAGTGACTGCTAGCAACCACGCCGGGAGGAACAGGGAAACAGGCTCTCGACTGTACAACTCCTTACCTTTCCTTCGAACTGTCTCTCCTTCAGCTCCTAAATTTATCGTCTGCCACTCTATTGGAAAAACATTCCTCAAAAGTAGGGCACTTAAACATAGCTCCCAGCACCAGAACCGTTTTCCAAAAATATCTGGCATTCTGATGAAATTCTCCATCCACGAGCCCACGGCAAAAAACCTGGGCCTCTTGCTGGGGGTGAGCGACACTGCAGCGAGGTGCTTTTCTCGGAGAAACACACACGTCAGCCGTCTTGCATTTATGTCGTGCTTTTTCACTCCCAGGCACCTCAAAGGGATTCAAATAAAGCTACAAGTACAGGCAAATAAGTTAGGAAAACGGTGTTGGAAAGCATAGATCAATTCTGCACAGGGCTTCTGTCCAGGGCTTGAGGCGTACAGAGTATCTCTGAGAGGTCAAAGGATCTGGGCTTGTATATCTGTGTGTGAACGTGTAGATTAACACTCCAACAGCACAGCTGTATGATCCATTTCACATATTGCTTGCGGCAGGGTCTTGTATAAACCAGCAGTGTGTGATAAATAAATTCAATGGGATACATCTACAGAGACAGATGAGACCCTAAAAAAAACATGATGTATACGTGTACCCGTTTCATCAGTACTCTGTGCGCAAGAGTCTGCCCCCGGTAAAACCTGAAACGGAGCGCAACCTGAAATGGAGCGGACTGCTGCGCAAAGCACGTCTTGGCTGCTTGAGGGAGTAAAGGCACGAGCGAAGGATCAGAGAATCCTGCCTCCCACACTTGCACAAAAATCCGTTCATCAGAGAGGAAGCTTCCCGCGGAGAGCTAGCTCACACGCACCTGAGGAGCTGCAGATGAGCGGGCTTGTCTATCTGCAGCGCGGGGGATCAGAGCACGGAAGGAGGCAGAAGAAAGAGACCGGGAAAATAGGAAAGGAGGTGATGAGGGAGAAGAGGCAGAGAGACGGGGAGAGGAGAAGCATCAGTAGGAGGAGGACAAAAATGGGAGAGGAGGCGAGAGATGAGAGGAGGGACACAGGGCCGAGCGAGGAGAGGAGGGACAGAGAGGAACAGGGGCACGGTAGGAATATTTGAAAGTGTAATCCAGCTCTCTGCAGTGTGGGTTCATCACAGAGCAGGGTCACACTAAATGGGACAAACGCCCCTACAGGAGCCCTGCACACAGAGCTCAGAGTAAAACATTCTCCCCACCCAGAGAAAACCACCAAGCCATGCAGGCAGGGCTGAATTAGGCCAACACCCACTGCTGATCAATACACAGGAGACAGCACTAAAATATTTAGGCTACACCTAAAAAAGTGACCAGAATTGCAGCCACTCGAGGCTCTGCTGAGCCGTGAGACGAGCCAGGAAAAGAGTCCCCTCAGCTCACTGTCCCGAAGAACCACACCCACTGCAACAGCCTCCTGACAGCACTGCCACGACCAGGGCACCAGCCAAACACGGGCTCACGCACCAGGACACACGACTGTAACACAGGCTGGATACTGAGCCCAAAGACACCACGCTGCGGCAGGAGGGACACAGGAACAGAAGAAAATGAACTTCACACTAAGACATGGGGTGACATGGGCCACCCTGACTGCCCAGAGGGGACAGGCTCAGTGACCACAGCCTGGACATGGAAACTGGACACAGACCTGACTGCCCAGAGAGGACAGGCTCAGTGACCACAGCCTGGACATAGAAACTGGACACAGACCTGGCTGCCCAGAGAGGACAGGCTCAGTGGCCACAGCCTGGCAATAGACACTGGACACAGACCTGGCTGTCCAGAGAGGACAGACTCAGTGACCTCAGCCTGGACATAGAAACTGGACACAGGCAGACCTGGCTGTCCAGAGTGGACAGGATCAGTGGCCACAGCCTGGACATAGAAACTGGACACAGACCTGGCTTCCCAGAGAGGACAGGATCAGTGACCACAGTCTGGCCTTAGAAACTGGACACAGACCTGGCTTCCCAGAGAGGACAGGCTCAGTGACCACAGCCTGGCCATAGAAACTGGACACAGCCCTGACTGCCCAGAGGACAGACTATACTCCCACTGCCAGCAGGGAGATACTGAGACAGAGAGGCACTTTTTGCTTTACTGCAAAAAAATACTCAGCGATTAGACAAACATTCTTCCCTAAAATAACAAAAGAAATCTAATTCAAGAAACCTCGCTCCTGCCAGAAGCAGAACAGCTTGCAATCCTACTGGGTGAGGAGCTCTGGCATCACTGAAGCTCGTCTGTCAAGCCAATACAGCGCGGTGAGCTTGAACTGGAACAGAGGAGCAGAGCAGAGAGGGATGAGAACAGGGACAGGAGGCACAGAGAGGAGGAGCAGGAGATGAAAGGAGGGACAAAGAAGGGAGGGAAGTGGGGAGGTGGCTGAGAAGCCGCAGAGAGATGAGAACTGTTGACTGTTGTTACGCAGTGCTGGAACTCTCCTGCCCTGCCGATCAGCAGTTTGAGCAGACCGCTGTCCGGAGCAGGGACCACAACAAGCTAGGAGAAAACAAACAAGGACGAGGGGAAGAGACGAATGAAGGATGGCGAAGAGAGGGGAGACACAGGAGTATGTCTGGGAGCTACATGTATCATTAGTGAGGCTAGAAGTATATAGGACATGTTTGAGAGTTGGGTGTATAGAACTCTGTGTTATGGGGTTCAGTGTAATGAGGACCAGTTTATCAGGGCTCAAAATATTGGGGATCAGTATCTCGGCCTTTGTGTACTAGGACTCCATATGCTTCAGTTTATTAAGATAAAATATACTAGGCACCAAGCTATTGGGGTTCAGTGTATTAGAGTCCAGTGTACCTGGACCACATGGGTTCTGCATGGGTCGTGAAGGAGCATTGATTGAGACTACACCCTGGCATAGTGTTTTCCGCAGACAGTAAAACAGTGCTGGTCCAGGGGTACTCAGATCTCTCGGGGTGCCCTTTCACTAAACTGACAGAAGCACAAGTGAATATACTGTAATTCTAAAACTACCACACATAAGCAGCAGACTCGATATAAATATAATATTTACAGTCCAGGCTTTTAAAGGATCGGCTCAGGATCTGCGCCTGTGGCTGGAAGGTTGCCGGTTCAAATCCCGCAGCCGGCAGAGGAATCCTACTCTGTTGGGCCCCTGAGCGAGACCCTTCACCCCAACTGCCCCAGGGGTGCTGTACAATGGCAGACCCTGTGCTCTGACCCCAAGCTTCTCTCCCTGTCTGTGTGTCTCATAGAGAGCAAGCTGGGGTGTGTGAAAAGATCATTCCTAATGCAAGAAATTGTAAAGGGTTAATAAAGTGAAAGTGATATTATAAGGGACAGAGTGGTGGCTTGATAAACTGCTGGTCTTAGCGTTGTATCCCCTAGGACTTTTTATGCTCCAGATGGGGGAGCCCAAATTCTACCATTTGTAAATGAACAAGAGTGTAACGTCAAGACTGAAGGCCCTGTGTGAGCCCGGTACACGTGCTGGAGTGCGAGACTGGGGAAGAGACAGCAGCTGCTGTGGAAAGGCGCTAACCTCACTCCCTGATCACCAGATCACCACCTCTAACGCACAAAACACATGAAATATTCATAGTCCCACACATCTGCTCTCAGCAGAGGCTTCTGCGCAGCTGTGGCTGCAGATGAAAAACAAGACGAGCACAGGGACCGCCGTCCTGTACTGCAGATCTGCAGCTGATTCAATGCGGTACAGAGACGGGCCTGCTCGATAGAAAAACAGGACTCAGTCCAATTCAGCTCCAGCCCGGCTAGTCCTGTTTCATCTCCAGAACAGGGACGTGTCAGCCAGCGCACTGAGCCTGAAGGGCTCACACAGAGGCCAGGAGAGACGGAGTACAAGCTGCTGACACCTGACACTGCCAACCACACACTCTCAGCCTGTCTGCCACCTCGCCTCCTCCAGCACCCTGTGGCAGCTGCAGCAAAGCCCCCTCTTCGTACTACAACAGGTTTCTCCCAACGCCTTCACCTCTGGCCCAGCGGTCTGCTGCATTCCAAACTCCACCCACAGCCAAGCATCAGGAGGGAAGCAAAATGTCGAATAATTGATGTTTTAAAACCCTGCATAAAGGTTTTACTCGCCAGACTAGAGACGGCACTAGCACAGGTGATCTTCTGTACCGTGAATACTAAATCTTTTACAGAACAAGTCATGGTAAAGTCCACGAACAGCAAAAAGACAGATACGCGCGCCGGCACAGATCTGAGCTCTGAGCCTTATGATCGACTTTTCAATGTTTTATTTAATGTGTTTTCTGTTGTATCTGAATCGGTTTTGACAAACCGCGATTTACGAAGGCTTCTCTCCTTGACTAGCAGTGCAGTAAACAATCACTTGCTGATTGACTGGAGTTTACCACGCCTGGACAGATGGCTTAGTAATTCGGTGAGACAGGGTAAAAGCACGGTATATCACAGCAATGCAGCCCGACAGAGGGCACAGTAATAATACAGTTAACCATAGAGGAAAACGAACAGAACAAATCTTTCTTCTAATAACTAGCCTATTATCACAACAGTGTTCGGCCAATGCCTCTGTGATAGTTTCACGCATAGAGAGCTCTGTCTAATATCTGTGGGGAACCGATGCAGTCATGTCCTGCTCCCTGATCTAAATAGAAGATAATTAAAAGGCCGAATATTTTGATCACCGTTAAAATTTGGAACATCTCAAACCTCCATTCAAAGGCCGTTTACTGAGACTGTAAAGATTAAGTTCCTTTAACTTCCTCTAAACACATGCACAGAAAAATCTTCCAAACGATCTTGTTTCTCTCCTTCAGTATTTTCTAAGATGGACTCCCCCAGCCTCTTGGAGTCCAGTGAGCCCCCAGGCGTATGGGGGTGCTCAGGGCAGAGCTACAGAATTACCTGTTTGAAAACTAGTGTAACAACACTCCTCTATCACTCAAATCTCACAGCCTGATTAAATACATCACCATGTAGGACAGCAGCAGTGATAATGTGGCTCAGCATGTGCGTGGATCCTGTGTGCTCAAGACGATACTCTGAAAACATTCATCACAGTACTTCACCACGATTATCCCCAGACCTGAAAACAGGGCAGAACAATAGCTGGAAAAGCCTTGTCTAACCATCTTGTGTGAGCGGTAAAGCAGAGTAACACGGCACAGGAAAGACAGAGCCATGCAGACGCCACACTGCACCGCGACCGGAGAGGAAGGGAGCTGCCCCAGAGCACACACAGGTACAGCAGACCAGTGCACTCGCTGCACAGACAGAGCCGCCCCAGAGCACGCACAGGTACAGCAGACCGGTGCACTCGCTGCACAGACAGAGCTGCCCCAGAGCACACACAGGTACAGCAGACCGGTGCACTCGCTGCACAGACAGAGCTGCCCCAGAGCACACACAGGTACAGCAGACCGGTGCACTCGCTGCACAGACAGAGCTGCCCCAGAGCACGCACAGGTACAGCAGACCGGTGCACTCGCTGCACAGACAGAGCTGCCCCAGAGCACACACAGGTACAGCAGACCGGTGCACTCGCTGCACAGACAGAGCTGCCCCAGAGCACACACAGGTACAGCAGACCGGTGCACTCGCTGCACAGACAGAGCTGCCCCAGAGCACACACAGGTACAGCAGACCAGTGCACTCGCTGCACAGACAGAGCTGCACAGACAGAGCTGCCCCAGAGCACACACAGGTACAGCAGACCAGTGCACTCGCTGCACAGACAGAGCTGCCCCAGAGCACACACAGGTACAGCAGACCAGTGCACTCGCTGCACAGACAGAGCTGCCCCAGAGCACACACAGGTACAGCAGACCGGTGCACTCGCTGCACAGACAGAGCTGCCCCAGAGCACACACAGGTACAGCAGACCGGTACACTCGCTGCACAGACAGAGCTGCACAGACAGAGCTGCCCCAGAGCACACACAGGTACAGCAGACCGGTGCACTCGCTGCACAGACGGAGAGGAAGGGAACTGCCCCAGAGCACGCAGAAGTACAGCAGACCAGTGCACTCGCTGCACAGACAGAGCTGCCCCAGAGCACACACAGGTACAGCAGACCGGTGCACTCGCTGCACAGACAGAGCTGCACAGACAGAGCTGCCCCAGAGCACACACAGGTACAGCAGACCGGTACACTCGCTGCACAGACAGAGCTGCACAGACAGAGCTGCCCCAGAGCACACACAGGTACAGCAGACCGGTGCACTCGCTGCACAGACGGAGAGGAAGGGAACTGCCCCAGAGCACGCAGAACTACAGCAGACCAGTGCACTCGCTGCACAGACAGAGCTGCCCCAGAGCACACACAGGTACAGCAGACCAGTGCACTCGCTGCACAGACAGAGCTGCCCCAGAGCACACACAGGTACAGCAGACCAGTGCACTCGCTGCACAGACAGAGCTGCCCCAGAGCACACACAGGTACAGCAGACCAGTGCACTCGCTGCACAGACAGAGCTGCCCCAGAGCACACAGAGGTACAGCAGACCAGTGCACTCGCTGCAGACTCGCTGCAGACAGAGAGGAAGGGAACTGCTCCAGAGCACACACAGGTACAGCACCAGCAGCAGAACCCTCCTTCCCTTCGCCTGAAACTCCAACACACGTCCAGCAGCCACAGAATCCCGAGCTCCGCAGCGCACATGCCCCCACCACCCCCCACCCTTGGCGCGGTACCTGGCAGAGCGGTGCAGGGCCGGAAGAGTCAGCAGCTGAGTGGCCAGGCGGCACAGCCGGCTGAAGGCCATGGCAGCCGGGGGGCCACGCGTGCCAGGGGGGAGCTGGGAAGGGGGGCTGGCTCCCGGGCCGCACGGAATGATGGGACCTGCGCAAGTGTGGGCATCTGTGGGAGTGGGCGCGACTGCCTGGGTGACGGCCCCTGCCCCTTCCGCCTGCCCCCTCCAGGTCACAGAAAGGCGGGCGGACACTCGGATCGGGAGACGGGGAAAAGAGGCCGACGAGCAGGCAGGCAGGAGGCCCAGTCCCAGCCCCGACGCAGCGCAGATCTGGGAGAAGGAGCTGTGCTTCTCTGAAGCACAGACACAGATCAGAGACAGAGAGGGAGAGAGAGAGAGAGAGAGGTAACCACAGCAGTGCTGATGCTGCTGCTGCAGCAATATAGAGCACAGTGTGTAAGAGAAAAAAAGCAGAGCGAGAGAGAGAGAGAGATGGGGGAGACAAAAGTGTGGATGGATAAAAGAAAGAGAAAAGAGCCTTAGTGCAGTAATGAAAAAACAGAGGGGCAGAGATAAACGAAGGCAGAGAGCATGAAGGAGGTAAAAAGAGACTGCTGGAGTAGGGGAATTAATGGTGAGAAAGAGAAAGACAACCACAGTGCACGCAGAAAGTTAGATACAGACACATAGCTGCATACAAACAGATCCATATAATGGCATAAAGGAGGACAGGCAGCCAGGACTGAGGCCACAGTCCCACTGCCTGCTGATCTCTGTGGGGAGGACTGAGGGCAGGGCTCCCTCTGCTGTCTGACCGTGGGACTGCAGCTGTCAGGGGCCGCTCTGGGCTTCCCAGCATGCAGGCAGAGCAGTATCCAGGGTTATGCAACTGCCTATATATAAAACATATCTCCGACTGGCTCATGATGCTCAGCTCTGTTCCTCGACACAGAAATTATGTCTTCATCCCCGCTGCAGCCTCAGAGAAAACTACAGTGGGAACAGATTCAAGATCCAGCAGCACTGGAAGAGTCAACCCGGCGGACCTCTTCAGAATCAACAGCTAACGTTGAACCAGAGGAGACAAGTGGAAATTAAATACATATAAAACTAGGAACAGGAGGTACCTCCATGTACAAAGAGTTCTGGTAGTGTGGAACAAGCTACCCTAATGTGTTGTTAAAGCCAATACTTCTGTTTCCTTCGAGAAGCAGCTGGACAAGAACAATAAGCTACTAATTAAATTTATCATAAAAATTTCCACACTTTCAAAAAATATCGAAGCTGCTATCACAGTAGATTGTGATATTTGCATTTGGTATCTCGTTTAAACACAATATATTTCCCCTGTGGTGTTACAATTCTGTTAGGGTTCCAATACAGGACCAGCACAGTGTCTTACTGCCTGATGGCCTCGGGTTCCAATAAAGGACCAGCACAGTGTCCTACTGTCTGATGGCCTCGGGTTCCAATACAGTTACCAGCACAGTGTCCTACTGCCTGATGGCCTCCGGTTCCGATACAGGACCAGCACAGTGTCATACTGCCTGATGGCCTCTGGTTCCAATACAGGACCAGCACAGTGTCCTACTGCCTGATGGCCTCGGGTTCCAATATGGGCAGTTATCTGAATAATAATTGTTTACGCTTATATAGCACTTTTCTGGACACAGAGAGTCAGGACCTCGGTTTTATGTCTCATCCGAAGGACGGTGCCTGTTTACAGTATACTGTCCCCGCCACTATACTGGGGCATTAGGACCCACACAGACCACAGGGTGAGCGCCCCCTGCTGGCTCCACTAACACCTCTTCCAGCAGCAACCTTAGTTTTCCCCAGGAGGTCTCCCATCCAGGTGCTGACCAGGCTCACACCTGCTGAGCTTCAGTGGGCTGCCAGCTGGGAGTTGCAGGGTGATCTGGCTGCTGGTTCCGGCTGAAGTGCACTGTAGTCCTCAGAAGGGTCTCAACAACAAACCTCTGCCAAACGTCAATTAGTACTGTCGGTATCCCAGGTCAGCTTCTGCTCCTTTGTGTGTGTGACCTGGTGTTATAATCTCTCAACGTCAATGCTAATGACGGATCCTTTCCAAACGAGGCCCGACTACACTGCTCCGCACACAGCGGGGGAGGCTGTGTTGCTGTGCAGGTATGGAGAGTGTCCTGTCACTCGTACCACGCCGGAGCACGTGCCTGGGGAAATGACCGCGCTGCCACTTCTCCCACAAAAACACAGAGCACAATCGGCCCAGCACTGCCTGACTGTTATCCAAACTGTACAGATCTCTCATATCGTTTCAACTTCATTGACCCGCTTCGAAAAATAATTCAGAGTAGCAAAACTGAAATATAAAGCTCTTAGTGTTTACTCCTCCAAAACGTTTAGGTGGTAGAACATGAAACAGATCAAACTAGTGTGCAATAGAGGCTTTTAACTATACAATCCCCCACAAAACCAGGAAAGTATAATTGTAGAGGATCCCTCAAGACTAAAATAAGATAATGCACCCATTAGCAGAATTATTCTGCATTGACATAATGCTATTCAGTAGCACAGACATTCCACATTTGGCACAATCAAGATGCTTGAAGAAAACCAGCCAAGCTACAATCATCACAGTTACATATATATCATGTTAAAAATCCCCGAGCTGCAGACAGAGCATTAATACATTATTATCAACGCCTGTCGTGTTGTTAAATACTGATCTAGAGCCCGGAGCAGGGAATCTCTAAAACTGAAGGCTGTGTGTATTCGTGTGCGTTCATGTTTCTGCGCCAGCCTCTTGCCTGTCCTGCCACCTAATGGAGGATGGAGGTACTGCAGCCGGTCCTGTACAGTATATATATATACACACACACTGGTGGGCTCGTTGAGCTGCAGGGCTCCAGACTAAAACAGTTACTTGGGGGGCACTGGCTAAAATTAAAGTGAAACGTTTAGGAGCCAAATGACTTTTTTTTTTTAGTCACCAAATTACAGAATCCAAATAGTTCGTCGGCAACGCACCCAATAAACTATCATACGCCTTTGACACATCCATTGCGTTCTTTTTCATGAGCAAGATCTGGGAGGCATCTTGTGTGAACGGTAATTCCTCGCGTGAGTTACATTGGATTTTCAGTTCTTTAAAGCCTTCCTCGGCTGTTTTTTCACAGGCGCTGAAGGTGTCTGCCTTGTGGTACACTTCGCAATCACACAATCACACAATCACGAGCGTTTTTTATGCGTCTGACGCTCTCCGCGTATTTTTTTTTTTACCGTTTCCGTTTTGAAAATGATTCGTCCCTTTGAACAACTCAGTTTTCCCTGCAGCGTCCTGACCGGCTCTAGAACAAAAGTCGCAATACATCATCTGTTAACTTCATCATAGCCAAGCCAAACGAATTCCTGAAGCCACGGAGTGCCTGAAATGCCGTTCAGACCTTGCTGACGGACGAATCGCTCGATTTAGACGCACCGTCGTCCATGTTCACATGAAGTCCGCTGGGTGAATCTTGAGGATCCGTTTCAGTGGTCGAAGGTCCACCGGGAGGGAGATTCATCCAACTCTTTAAAAAAAGTGTCATTTTACGCTTCACCATTACTCGCAGATCAGCCAGCGTGGGGAACGTGTGCAGTAGCGTCTTAGCTTGGTACCTTTTAACCAACAACATTGTGCAGTGATGAAGGGACGGACCTAAAGGTGCAATTAAGTAATTAAGTAATTAAGTAACGCCTCATCACCAGATGAAATTTGACCACATATCCACACAAAATAATGAAGTTTTGGTGTCTGTCGCTATTGCGACTAGATATTAAATTGTCGCAAATTTTTATTTTTTGTCGCATTTGTGACCATTTCAGTGGCAGTCTGGAACCCTGGAGCTGGTATTCCTCAGAGACCTGCTCCAGACTGTTTCGGCACAGAGGCGTCGATGATGTCATTCTGCAGACCTGGAACCTGCCTTCTGTCGTAACACCTGCCTGTGTCTCTTATGTCCTTCGCTTTGTTAAAGGCTGTGTAACCACACAAGAACAACAAAAAGCCATTCAGCCCATCAGCGTCATCTGCTTTGCAAGCAGATGTTGATCCAAGAACTTCGTCAGGTCTTTTCTAGAAATACCCACACAGACAGCAAGGCTTGGCAGCTGTTCCACACTCCCACTGCTCTCGGGTTAAAGAAGGGCCTCCTGTTATTCTGTTCTGAAGCAGCAAGAAACAGCCTGCACTCTATGCTTAGCCAGGGGGTGAGTTAGTGCTACACTGCGCGCACTTAACAGGGTGTCTTTTGACCTACGTCCAGTAGGCACCTGCTTGTCTCTTATCACTTCGATGGATGATGACTCCAGACCCCCCCCAGGCCCAGGCCCTGCTCCCTGCTCCCTGCTCCCGGTGTAGGTGAAAGGACAGAGAGGAGTCTCCAGGTCCAGGGTGACAGAGCACAGCAGAACGCAGACAGCCCCTCTGGCTGGAAACAGCACAGCCTGCACCCCTCCCCCAGCCAGACAGGGTCATTCCAAAGCTCACTGAGGACATGGGCACAGAACAAAAGGCCAGCAGGGCGCTCGGACATAGACACAGACGAGCTCGAAGCACACATCGAGAGACCGAATGACGTTACAGTGAGATCCTGCAGGCGGACTGTCTGGAATACAGGGCACTGGGAGGTTCTGGTCTCTACATCAGGACACGGGACGGCCCAGCCCTGCAGACCGTCCAGACAGAAGCCATCACCCCTGTTCCGGGGCCCACGGGCTCAAGGTGACAGGACGTCACGAAGGAGTGAAGACGAGTTCGGGAAAGACGTCCCAGAGACACTCAAGATTCGGCAGAGATGAAGTTGACCACAGCTGTAAAAAGCCAAATCGGGTTCAGCAGGAACAAGCCGGGAGTATTCAGATATCACTCCGTCACGGTCTGCGCTGCAGAAGCACACTGGGGTGTGAGTGAGGCTCTTCAGACTCTTTCCTGTTTGTGAAAAAGAAAGCAAGCAGGGCTATCTATGCAAAAAGAACCCCCAGCAAAAATCTGGCTGCGGATGTTCAACAGTGCAATCCAATCCATTGCCTAAGGCTTTATATGGCAGTAAAGAGTGGGGTACAATCACAGGCCAAAATAGCACTAAATGAGACAAAAAAAACCTGTAGATGCCCTGCACACATTCTCCAAGTGCAGAGAAAAACACCTGACCATGCATGCAGGGCTGAATTAGGCCAATATCCACGTCTAATCAATATACAGGAGAGAACAATAAAGCATTGATTATATCTAAAAAGAGCAGTGACCAGAGCCTCCTACCATCTCAAGGCTTTGCTGAGCCCAGAGAAGAGCTCCCTCAACCAGCTGGGCCTGAGGCTTGGTGCCCTGAGCTGCACTAATCCCAACAGCCTCAGGACAGCACTGCTACAACAGCACAAATCACAGCACACACCAAACAACACTACACACAAATACAACACAAACTAGAACAGGCTAACGTTCTAGCCCCTAAAAAGACACTGCACACTGGCCAGGGTGAGACAAAGAGAAATAAACCCTGAATAAATACAGCTTGAGTGCCTACAGCCTGGCCATAAAAACCGGGAAACACAGGACAGACTGTGCTCCCACTGCCAGCAGGGAGAAGCGGAGACAGAGACGCACTTTCATCTGCACTGTGAGAAAAACTCAGGGATGACACAAACATTTTCCCCTAAAATAACAAATCAAATCCCAGAATCCCCACTCCTGCCAGAATCAGAAGTTTCCAAACCTCCTCAAGAGAGCTACAGAACAGTATTCAAGATTCAGGATTCAAGGTTTCTCTATTTGCCATATACAACAGGTGTATTGGAATGCTCACTTGTTCAGCTGTACCCAGTAACATTAGAGAAAAAAAGGTGCACAGATGGCAAACAGGCATGGACAATAAATTCAGACAATAGACATTATAATACAGCCAAGACAGGACATAGTGCAAACAGTGCATACCTTAACGTGCAGGTGCTAATATGAGCTGTTTAAGATGCAGACTGTTTGGGGGAAGACACTGTTTTTGAATCAATTTGTCAGTGTTCTGATACTGCGATACCTTCTACCAGAACCCACTGGATCACCAGGATCACTCGTCACAGCCTAAAGGACAGTGAGAGAGCCTCTTAAACAATAATAATGTGGGTTTGTTTGTTGTAAATGTCTTCTAATTGTTAATGTTTTGGCCACACTGTAATTCATCGGTCATGCCAATAAAACTCGTTGGACTTGAAATTGAAATTTCATACAATATCCATAAACACTTACTGATCCGCCTGGCAGAGCTACTTTTCTCTACAGTCAAGTATACATTTAAAAAAAGTCACCCTTTAAGAAATGAGAATCGAAAGCTGTTGTTACTCAAGTGACTGATCGGTTAAGGCAGGGCGCTGCAGTAATGACACAGGAGAGAGGGGTGTACCAGTTACCAGGCACTGGAGAGAGAGCCCTGACCTCTGTTCTCAGTGCTCTCCGTCTCCATGCATCTCAGAGTTGCTACAAACAGACGGCCTGCTCTGTGGTTTCCAGGCTATTTGAACTGAAGAGCTGCAGTTGCAGGGAGAGGCTGGGCAGAGCTGGAGCTTCTCGACCACAAGCTCACAGGCTCTGGAGAGGCAGGTCAGACAGCTGGGATCGCAACAATGGGAAGAAATGACATTCTCCCATTCATCCACACAAAAGCACAACTCAGAAACCAAAACCAGAGAACTGCCCGGTTCATTGTTAGGCTCCACAAAGCACATTTACTGGGACACAGAACTGAAGACAACATTTCATTATAAGGCTCATTATATGATTCAGGTGTCTCAGAAAGAACATACAGTATCACTATATATACTGCATTATCCTTTTCCTTCTTTAGGCAAGCAAAACTAGAAAAAGCCTTAAGAAGACCTAGAATTTAAGACAGATCACAAACAAGAGGGGGCCGTTAGTCCCATCTAGCTAGTTTGATTTCTCTTTTCTCAAACCTCTGGGCTGGTAGCATTAAATCAAGCTCAGTACTTACTGAAGAAAATAAGAGGAGAGCATTTGGCTCATCTGGCTTGCTTGATTTCTCATAGTAATGGACCTTTTCTTAAAAACGTATTTAAAAACAGAAGAATGATTACATACGATAAGAGGCCGTCCAGCCCATCTATTCGGTTTGGCTGCTGGTAGCAAACTGCTCTGAGGGTCTCATTATTGATTACTGAAAAAAGCCAGGGTATCAGCTTAGACAATATATCGCCCTTACCAGAGTGCCAGCCTGTCACATTTTATTTCACCTTTTACAATGAAAAACTGAACGCTCAAACTGAATACTGTTGTGGAGGGGAGGTTAAATGTTAGCAAAATATGCAAAGAAAAACAGAAAAGTAAAATACGTTGATTGCATAAGTACTCACAGTCCAGAATCAGTCCTGGTGGAAGCACCTCTGGTCACAACTACAGCTGCTAGACTTCTGGGGTAAATCTCTACTAAGGTTGAATGCTGGGATGGTGCAATATTTGCAAAATTGTTTGACCTCTGTCAGGTGGGTCGGGGTTGATTCATTATTAAAGTCTCGTCACAGATGAGACATGGTCCTATAATATAACGCAGGCAGCCAGCTCCACACCTGACAGTAAACATGGTGCCGACTGGAGCGGTGCTTTGCAGTGGATTTGGGCCAGACGTCGAGCTGTGCATTTAGACCAAACAGATTCCGATTTCGTCTTGACTGACCACAAAAGCCTTTGCCACATGTCTGCAGTATCACTTAAATGCCTGGTTGTAGACTCCATGTGGGGTCTGACAGGGATTTTCCACTCCGCCACAGACTGCAGACTGATTTTGCTGTGGAATCGTGGACATTTTCTTCCACCTCTGGTGCCCGAGCTCTGTAGCTCTGGTCAAAGCTGTCGTCTGCCTCATCGCCCTGCACTGCGCTCAGCTGCTCGAATTGGGCGGGCGGCCAGTCTGGGCACACCCGGGCAGTTTCTGCGTGGAGCAATACACCTTCCACTCCTCCACCAGCAACAGCACTGCGTTCAGGGGCACTGAAATGCTTCTATATTCTGCTCAGTATCTGTGCCTTTCTACAACCTTACCCTTGTTTTGAAAGCTCCTTGGTCTTCATGCTTGAATCTTTGCTCGAAATTGCCTACCTGACTGAGGAACATTACAGAGGCAGTACTTATTCTGAACCACTATTGCATCTAAAGCAGATTTGGTGCACCTAAACTAATTCAGGTTTGTCATACCAAAGAGGCTGAATATTTAAGCAATTCTGATCAATTATAAGCAATTATTGTTTACTGCATCAACATCATTCTGTTTCTTTCTATCAAAGGTCCACAAAATATATCGTCAGAAAATATTTTTGAACTTCATATTACCTTTCCTACATTTATGACTAGTGTGTTGCAAATAATGTATCTCAGTGCCGTCAGTATTGTAATAACATTGCTGGGACCTTTCCAAAGGTCTTTTCCGAGGTTGGGGCCAGTGGTCTTGAACTCCAATTCAAACTATCCAGTTAACTTACAAGTAAGGAACGTAACCCCTTCTCCATGATTATACAGAGAGACCCTGCAAACCCAGCTGGGCTCTGGCCCTTGCGAACAGAAATAAGAGGATTCTTTATTCTGCAGGATATTGTCACCTTGAATAAACAGGGGTCCCTCTTGCTGGTCCCCAAGGGCTGTAAACTAAAAGGTTAGGAGTGCATCTTTAATGCGTTGTTTTATTAACTATGAAGAATGATCCAATGTGACAACGTCATCCTTAATTGTCCCATTAACACTTCTTCGCAAGTCGTAAAATAAGCCACAGGCACTAAAACATTCTGAGGCTGGGAAGGAGTTTTGAACTTGTCACATCTATCAAACAACGGGAGCAATGCAGTTAATTGGGAGCTTGGGGTGAAACGAGGAGGGGTGCCACCCCAGATCCCAGATGACTGCTGTCTGCGCCCCAGTTCTGTGGCAAGCTTTATTTCCACACACACCCCCCACGCGCTGGCTGCCTGAGTCAATCACACCTCAATTCAGAAGGAATCAGGCAAGAGAACAGCCTCTACCTGACAATCTGTCAGCCTTGCTGTGACCGAGAGGGTATTTGTGACAGGGGACAAAGGGAGTCAGGAAGCAGAGGAGAAGAGAGGAATCAGGGGAGGGACAGAGAGCTCTGTTCTCTCCTGCTGGAACACTCATGTATTGGTTCTGCCAAATACTTCTCATGCCACTAAGGCGAATTTTGAATTTCAAAATGTGAGAGAAATACCAACGGAGAAACAATGAGGGAAAAGTGGAAGAGAGAGAGAGGAAACTGGGGAGTTTCTATTGTCCTGCCAGAGTACAGGGCTAGAGACATGCTGCTTTTGTGTAGAACACAAACAACATGCTGTTTATTTTAAGTCTCCTCTATTGTGCTCTGAATACTCCGCAATTGTGGCGGCACTGGTTCAGCCTGTCAGGGCAATGAGCTGAGCGCTCACAAACTGAAGGTCTGCAGTCTCCAAGAGCCCTTCCCTCCTAGATACGTCGGCCCAGCTTTTATCTGTCTGTAACTCCATGCACACAACACACAACAGAGCAGGCACCTGCAGTAGGCTCCACAGCTGAAACGCTGTGTCTCGTTTCGTTTCCTTTCAGCATGGAATAAGCCTTCACCTGGTCCAGAGGTAAAGCCGCATGCAGAAAAGCAGGACTGCTTCAGGGTGTGGAAAGGGCTCTGCAGCCGAAAACGTGTGTTTTTTCTGCTATCTGGTGCAGAACTGACCCCTCTTCCTTTGCACACTGACATAGACCCCACCCACACCTCTGTGCATTGCTGCCCACTCCCTACCTCCCTGAACAAAGTTCGCATGGTCCAAAACTCAGCTGCTCTTCTTCTGACACACTCGAGGCCCTGTGACCACGTCACCCGAGTCCTGACTCGTCCGCACGGTCTTCTCATTACCCACAGCACTCAGTTCCAAATTGTACGTTTCAAGTCCTACACAACACATCCACACAATACCTAGCATCTCTCCGGACTCTCTGTTTCAAGCAGGGCCGTTTATTAGTATCGTACCTTCTGATTGATGCCAGCATCCCAGGACGCTCACTTTCAGCAACTCTGAAACTCTCTCCCTGCCGCTCTGAGAAATGTGACAGTTTCTAATAACAATAATAATTGCTCACACTTATATAGCCCTTATCTGGACACTCCACTCAAAGCGCTTTACAGGTGATGGGGACTCCCCTCCACAACAGCACCCAGAGTTCACCAGCTCTCAGTGGGGAGGAGAACAGAGTGACGAAGCCAGTTCAGAGGGGGGGATTATTAGGAGGCCATGACTGGTGAAGGCCAGGGGGAAAATGTGGCCAGAAACACCCTGGGAGTTTTAATGTCCACAGGGAGTAAGGACCTTGGTTTTACGTCTCATCCGAGGGACGGCGCCTGTTTACAGTCTAGTGTCCCCGTCACCATACTGGGGCATTAGGACCCACACAGACTGCAGGGTGAGCGCCCCCTGCTGGCCCCACTAACACCTCTTCCAGCAGCAACCTTAGCTTTCCCAGGAGTCTCCCATCCAGGTACTGACCAGGCTCACACTTCTGAGCTGCAGTGGGGTGCCAGTTCTGAGTTGCAGGGTGATACAGTTTTAATATCTAGACTAAAAACTGCTGACGTAAATGGGCACTGAAATAAATCCTTGTAAATCCCTGTATCCAATAGGCATGTACAGCAAAGGCAGGAGGAGATATGTCTACCTACATTATCTAGACTGCATACATTAGAAATTCTTGACGGCCTCCTGTCTCACTCTGTCTCACTCATTTCAGACACTGTGCCTCAGGCCTTATCAGCTTCAACAGTGAAACATGAAATTCCAGCCCGATTCCATAAATGCCAACTGCGTGTGGAGAGGTCACTCTTCCTTATAGAGGACAGAGGCTGGGGAATGTGCAGAACACTGCACCTCATCAGGTGAGGCTGTAAGAGCCAACACCCTGAGCGCATAGAAACGCTAATCGGCTCCACCCCTGGGTGAGAGACGCTGAGCAATAACTCAACAGAGCCGGCGGCCCAGCGTGTGATCTCCTGTCACAGCCGGGGGAGCAGAAAGTGAGCCCGTCTGAAAAGATTTTACTGTTGTAAAACGTTTGCAAATGTTCTGCTAGGTGTTACTGCTTTAGCTACATTGTAAATTCATCTCATGCCAATAAAGCGCTCAGAATTTGAATGAGCAGCCCAGCTCAGGTCTGTTCAAGAGAAAAGTTACTGCTGCTCTGGACTCCGTCCAGAGGAGAACAACCAGATCCCTTCCAGGTCTTGGGAGAGCGTCCCACACTGACAGGCTGGAGGAACTGAGCAGAGAAGACAGTGGGGGGCGCGGATACAAGTATTCAAAATGCTCAAAATCACTCAGCCCAGCGGATTTCTTCTGCTGAAGGGTGAAACACAAACCGGGGAGCACCAGTGGAAACTGTGTGGAGGTGCATTTAAAACTGAGGACAGGAGGCACTTCTTTACGCACGGGGTGGTGGGAGTGTGGAACAAGCTGTCCATTGTTGGTTGAGGCCGCTTCCCCGGCTTCTATCGATTAATGGCTGGACGAGATCCCAAGGATCAATTAGCCACTAACGACCAAAGGGGCTCGAAACAGAGCCTCTTTCT
Organism: Lepisosteus oculatus; assembly: GCF_040954835.1. NCBI lineage: Eukaryota > Metazoa > Chordata > Actinopteri > Semionotiformes > Lepisosteidae > Lepisosteus > Lepisosteus oculatus. Next base: position 48,131,962 of record NC_090702.1, on the reverse strand, counting down.
GATTGCAGCTTTTCTTGTGTGTGAAGTGCAAACACTTCTACAGATAAGGCTGAGGTCAGGGTTCGAGACAGAGCTGAAGCCATTAAACACTGGCGAGCGCACCTGTGTATACAGCAGTGGTTCAGAGTTTACCAGGCGCTTTTTCTGCGTGTTGACGGTTTTCTGCCGGGCCTCACATGTTCGTATACAGTGCGTGCACGGGAGCACACACCCGTGCATGCTCTCTTCCTCCTCCTGCACCGAGCCCGTGCTGCTCTAGAAAGGCCTGGCTGCTGTCTGGTGACTGGGACAGGAAACCTCTGTCCCCGGCACCTGCTCTTTCGTCCCGGGACTGCAATACCGGGCTCAGATTTCAGGGCAGGAGGAGGCTGTCCCAAAGGGGAGGACAGTGTTACTCCAGCGTTCGGTTCGGATATTTGTTCCGGTTGTGAATGCGATTGTGAAGGCCAGCTGGCGGCGGGTTCCTCTGTTCAGCAGCGGGCTGGTGGAGTGCTGGGCTGCTGCATGCTGACGCACACGGATGCTGTTAACGCTACTGTCACCGATACAGCAGGCTAACCAGCTCTGCACCTCAGAGGCTGTGGGGTCCGACGGCTTCCCTTCACTGCCCAGCTGAAGAAATGATGAGTAGCAGTCTCCCTAGGCCAGCGGACTGAGAAAACACACAGGGCTACAGCTCTCAACAAGCCGGGTTTGGCACCGACGCCAAAAAAACATTCCTGCCAGAACACAGGAACAACCTTTCTCATTAAGACCTAGCCACGTGCAGCACTGTGCAAACTTATTAGCGGTCTCCTTGTCTTCCGCACTTTTCATTCGATATTCCTACGAAATCCCACCGCTGTGACGGCAAATTCTGGGGTCACTGTAAAAATGATCCATTTACAGCCCACTCTTCTGATGGCGCAGTGCAATTAAAAGAGACACAAGAGCAAGAGCAGAGGAAACGATATGATCAAAGGGGAAAACACATGGGAGTAGAACACTAGTTCGAGCTTCTGCGCAAGAAAACAGGGAATCGTGAATCCGCATAATTTAATTCACCCTGGCGTGCCGCTTGGGAAACAAGTTCTGAATAGACAGAACTTTATATTCCGAAAGGGATGCCATCCCACATCCACAACACACTTCCAAGAAAATAATTGCCCATAGATAGGTTTGCGAGAAAACCTGAGTGAACTCGTCTTTGCGGTTAATTAACACTTATTACGTGCACAAGCTAAACGAATGCCAACTCCTGTGAGCTGGGACACGGCTATGTGCCCGTGCTACACAGACACTTCAGAATCAAGCAGTTCCTTTTTTTGGGGTCCTCCTGAAGCTTTATTTTTTGCCCATTTTTTCCGGTTGAAAGTTTTAAAAGCCACCTGGCAGGTATCCACTCTTGGAGACTCACCGAGGGGCAGTTTAAAGAAAGGCAAGCGCGCTCGGACCACCAGGACATCGATGACAGCAGCAGACGGCCTCTCCCCCCCCGTCCAGGCCCTGGCCTCCTGGTCACCTACACCTGCCCCCCACACACACACACACACACTCTGCAGTGTCACAGGCGGCTCACTCACCCCGAGCCCCGCTCCCATCCCAGGGGGTGGCGCGCAGGAGGGAAGGAGCTGGCTGGCGCGGGGTGTGGGCGCGCCGGCCCGTGCAGGAAAGACAACTGGACCGGAGCTACAAAGCGCGTCTTTGCAAGAGTTGGTTTCAGAAGGGGTGTAGAGTGTGAGCATGTGTGTGTGGGGGGGTACCGACTGAGAATAATAAGAAGAATAATTCCTCACACTTATATAGCGCTCTTCTGGACACTCCACTCAAAGCGCTTTACAGGTAATGGGGATCCCCTCCACCTCCACCAGTGTGCAGCCCCACCTGGATGATGTGACGGCAGCCATAGTGCGCCAGAACGCTCCCCACACACCAGCTCTCAGTGGGGAGGAGAGCAGAGTGGTGAAGCCAGTTCACAGATGGGGATTATTAGGAGGCCACGACTGGTTAGGGCCAGGGGGAAAATTGGCCAGGACACCGGGGTTACACCCCTACTCTTTTTGAGAAACGCCCTGGGATTTTTAATGACCACAGAGAGTCAGGACCTCGGTTTTTCATGACAGTTCATAACAGGAGAGGAATTTTGTTTCTGTTCTTTAAGGGGAGTAAAGGGGACAACAGAGCAGCCCTGCTCCCTCGCTGCTCCCCGAGGGGGGAATTTCTGCAGGGCCCGCGGGGTTAGGGTTCCTGTCGAATTCTTCCTCCCACCCCGCTGAATCCACTTCGACGGGATTCAAAGAAATTCTCATGGCTTCTACACGTTTTTCGGGTTATCCCGCGCGAAATCAGGAAAGCTGGAGGCAAGCAGACAACCAACAAACAGGCAGATGAAGAGTTCAGGTCGGAGTTCACTTCAGGAGTCGAACTGACAGCCCCCGGGTCGCGCAGAGGCCCGAACAGCGAGGTTCCAGCGAGCAGGATTTGGGAGCCTCTGCACAGACAGACGCTGTGCCCAGGGATCCCGTTCACAAGCCCGTTCTGCCCCAGCCAGCGCCGTGTCAGCCCCGGGTGGGGGTGGGACGCCAGCTCATGACCATGACGTCACCCGGGCTCCCCTGCCCCGGTCCCGCGCGTGGCGGAGCCTCGAGCTGTGCGCGCGCGAGCAGAGCGCCTCTCGCCTCCAGCATCACATCGCTTCGGCACGGCGGCCAGGCGCTCTTGAACGCGGAAGCATTCAGAAACACGGGACCGGCACACCGCTAGAGCTGCTACGTTACCGTCGCTTGCGTATTCAGTGTTTTTTTTTCCGCCCCCACCCAGCCGGTTTTGGGTGAAACTCTCTCTCGCACCTCTCGCACCTCTCGCACCAACGATAGATGTCAACGTCAGTCAATTCTCGTCTTGCAGCAGCGGAGCCCTGTACACCCCACCCCCCTCTCCGAACCACCAGCAGGGCAGCAACTCGGCTCGGGGGCTCGAACTGCACATCACCTCACATCACAGCCCGGTCCGGCTCCAGCAGCCCAGCGCCCGGGCGAGGAGGTGGTCTGGGCGGGCTGGCACCAGCGGTAGACGCGGCACAGCCTGTCCCGCCGGCTCCAGAGCCACCGTCCTCCCCCCCCCCCCTTTGGGGCTGCGGATCGTTGCCAATAGCAACTTCCGACACCACGGCCGGGCAGCCCCGGGAAGAGGAGTCGGAGCCGCTACCCCGCTCCCTCCCTCGGCACCCAGGGCACCACGACACCCCCCCCGCTCCGCCATCGCGTCTGTGCGCCGAGTGTGCCAGTGTCAGCTCCCCCTCTCCCGCTGTCAGCGCTGTCAGAGGGGGCGCCTCCGCCGCCGCCCTGCAGCCCCGGACCGCTGCCTACCTCCGCTGATGGGCTGCCTTGTCCTTCTTCCCCTTCGGCCGCCGCTTGCGGGCCTGGATGGCCAGCACTGCGGTGGGGATCGCGGGAGGGCGACCCGGGAGCCAGGCAGAAGCAGGGGAGGGAGAGAGAGAGAGAGAGAGACGGACAGACAAGAGCGACACATCAGTTTGCCGGTTTCAAAAGCATCGCCCGCCCTCCGCACCGCCGCCACCACCGCCGTGTGGAGCGCACAAACACACCCGAGCCCCCCGAACCTGCCCCCCCAGCCCGGCCCAGGACGCCCGAGGCTTTGCGTAAGAAAGACAGCCGGTTACCCTTCCGAGAGCTCATGTTGGTATCCTTCTCCACCTCGGCGAAGGCGGCCGGGATCTCTCTCTCCGTCCGTCTCTCTCTTCCCTTCACCGCCTCTCTCGGGGATGCGCGCTCCCCCGGCCGTCGTCGGGAGGCGCGCACCCTCCTCCCAGCCAGACAGGGGGGACTCGGGGGCGCGCTCCGCTGTCAAGACCCAGCGTCGCGGGCGCGCGCAGGCTTACCTGAGCCGAGGCAGGTGCAGCGGGAGAGAGAGCAGCGGTTGGTTGTTTTGGGCGCGCGTCCCCGGCGCGAGGTGACGGGTGAGGTGATCGTTGTGGCCCGCAAAACAAAAACGATGACGCAGGCAGGTCAGTTACTCGTGGTAACGGCGACCCGCGCGCCGAACGGTTAGTCTCCGCGGTCCGAAAACAGCGGTTCACACCACAGTCTTGGATTTAACCGCAAAGTGAATATATGAAAAAAAAAAATAGAGCAGTATTCCCGTTTTGTGTTGCCATGTGATCTCCAATATTTACAAAAGGTCCCGTGCTCCGAGATTGTATTTCAATTAATGTAGCTCTGGAAGTCCAGGAACAATTGAAAATAAATGAATAAAGTGTAATGTGCTGTTTGTGATTAAAATATTGCGCGGTATTACTCTAATTTACTGCATCGTTGTGTTGAGGGCGGTGTATTGGATTTTTAATTTCTATAGTTCGTGAGAGTACAGCGGTGAGGACAGATTTTGAGGTGTAGTTGTGCTGAATCATTGTATACACTGCACGACCTGAACTAAGCTTAATAAAGGTCAGAGTAACAACACAATACAGTGAGGATTCAACGTCTGTCTTTTATCCGACAATAACTAGGAAGCCACGCACTGAGGGAATACTAGTTCTTGTGGTTTTAAAGAGATTCGAGCTCCCAAACAAAAGACATCCAAGAAGATTAACAGTTCTAATCCATCAAAAGGAGATACAATTGTTTCCTTTCTTTCCCATTCACTTTTCTTCCGCGGAAAGCTAACACAGAGTGCCAAAAGGCATACACTCTCCACATAAAGGCCTTTAAAAGTGTGTGGGAGTCTCTGAAATCGGGCATCTGTATTGTTTCAGGATTTATATTTATCATTTTGTTCTACCTTTTAAACCTTTAAACTTGTGGTCCTGACTAAGCTCTCATTATAGGGCAATTGTAAGAGCTGTGGACAAATTCGGTTCTGTGGCTGCACGATCCTGTCTCCTTCAAGTGCCTCTTTCCTTCAGTTGGTGAACCTGTTTCTACCTGCCGCCCTGTGTGTACCTGGGGCTGCTGGGACAAAATGGGAGCTGCACATCACCCAGGTGAGGCAGCACTTCAGGGGTGAAAGAAGTGGGTCTCTGCTTTGGGATGAAGAACTCAGCACACATGTAGTTGTATTTATTATTATTATTATTATTATTATTATTATTATTATTATTATTATTATTATTATTATTATTATTATTATTATTAAAAGGAGAAGAAGGGGTGTTTTGTTTCTTTTTGTTTTGTATCCCTCAGGCTACTTTAATGTAATGCCCATCTGAATAATCATCATCATCATCATCATCATCATCCTTATTATTATATTGTGCCTTTAACCGTATCTTTTCAAAGCACTTTAGGGGAACAGTAAAAAAACAGATAACACAAATGAAAACAGCAACAAAGGAGATAACAAAATTAGCACAAAGCAACACAAGGGATTAGAAATGCAGTAGAAGACGCCATTAGCAAACACAGACACCAATTCAATACAAGCCTTTCAATACAAGAAGGTTTTGAGTCTGGACTTCAGCATTGCTATCCTTGGGGATAGATTTCCAAAGCTGTGGGGCGTAGCAGAAGGACTTGTCAACTGTGGAGTGTAAACGCGCTTGGGGAAGAAAGGGGAGACCAGAATCAGATGAACGAAGATTTCGAGGTGGGGAGTAGGAAGATAATAAATCGGACAGGTACTGAGGTGCCAAGTCATGCAGAGCCCTCTAGGTGAGCAGGAGGATTTTGAAGTCGACACGAAACCTGCCAGGAAGCCAGTGCAAGGCCTCCAGGACAGGAGTAATGTGATCACTTGCACGCAACCAGGTCAAACTTCCAGGTGCTGAATTCTGGACATACCAAAGTATGTTTGGTGTGGATCTAGACACCTCAGTGAGTAGGGAGCTGCAGTTATCATTTCTGCAAAAAATGAATGTGTTAACCAGCTTTGCTGTTAATTTAGAGACAAAAAATAAAATGTGTTCTGGCAATATTTCTAAGATGGAAGAATGATATATTTACAATATTTTGCGCATGTATGTCAAAGGTCAACAACCCCAAATTCTTTTTTTTTTTTACTGAGATTCAAGCACAATGCCGTCCACATGTAGGGTTACTGAATTGGCCCTGGATACAGTAGTTGAGGTGCTGATAAGAATCACTTCAGTCTTGTTGCAGTTTAAATGAAGAAAACTTTGGGTCATCCAGTATTTTATGTCAGAGCTGCAATTAGAGAGCACAGAGACAGCTGCTTCAGTGTCATGTTTAGGCTGCACGTAGATTTGAGTATCCACTAGTTAAGAAATGATCATTCTGACCATGTGATTTTAAAAAGTGACCAAGCAAGAAGACCTAACTGCAAAACAGTAGGTAAAAATGCTGCATATTACAGTATAAATTGGTCCAGACATCAGTTGCTTTGGATAAGCACATTACTCAAGTGAATTAATAAAAATATTATTGTAGCATAGTGCAGGGTTATTACAATAGCCCGCTTTCCAGTCTTACTGCATTCTATTGTATTATTGCTGCCCACGGCAATTCGGCTATTAAAAATAATCATAATGTTGTCATGGAAAAAAATGACTTCATATCAGGCAATTCAGCAGAGCTAGTAATAACAGTTCAGACAAGGCGTGCACTCACTCGGTCCTTCCCTCATTGATAAGATGAAGCTGTGTAGCTCAGAATAATTCCTGAAAATGAGCTCAGATTGTGTAGTTTGGCTGAGCCACGTGGCATGAGTTTTCTGTCCCAGCCCAGCCAGTATTCCCTCTGTGCCAGGCCTCCTAGTTATTGTCGGATGAAACTGTGACCTGGGAGTGTTATCTGGTTGCAGTTCTGCACAGTGCTGTCCTCTCATAGGGTCATTCTGTCCACCACGTAAATGGCCTCTGTCCGGGGAAATTAGAAGTATTTAAATTTCCTCTAAAGGCTTTGACAGAAGTCCGTGCCGGGTCTTGTGGTAGACCCTATGCGATGCGGTAAGAGCTGGAGAAAACAGCAGGCGTGGTAAAAGGGAACACACAGGGGTTTAATAGTGCACAATAATAGTGACAGTCCGTGAGACAGTGAACGGGGGAGACAAAGAACGGCATCCAAATCAAAACAGGTCCAAAGGCAGGTCAGGGCACAGTCCGGGAGTCCAGCGGCGAGTAATCCATCCTGGGACACGACAAGGTTAAAATCCCTGGAAGGGGGGAACACACGGAGAGACAAGACACAGAGGTCCAAGGGTGACGGGGCGGGATCCTCCAGACCCCGGGCTCAGGAAGCGGGAGGTGTCGGGGATGAGGCCTGTGCCCTCAGGAGACGGATGTAGGGTATCCTGGTGCCAGGGGGCCCTCGTGACATCCGTACCCTAATGTTGAGCCCCGAGGACTGGAGGAGCTGGTCTTTAAGTAATACACATAACAAGATACACCTGGGGAGTTAGCAACAATTACAGGAACAATAACGAGTGGAGCGCCCTCTAGGGAGGGATGTCGGGCGTGACAACAAGTGGAAATACAGATGGAAGTGCATTGAACACAGAGAACTGAGAGTTATAACTTTCTTTACACAAAAGGTTGTGGGAGTATGGAGCAGGATATCCACCCATGTTTTTGAAGCTGATACCCTGGCTTCTTTCAGGAAACAGCTGGATGAGATCCTCGGATCAATTACCTACCTCTCGTTTGTAACCGTTCTTATGTTCGGGAGCTTCGTGAGACAAATACCACCAGACTTCACACGCCGCCTAACCCCCAGCCAGAGCGCATGAGCATGGACGTCATACGCACGATTGCATCAGCTCGGTCCGGCTGGATCAGACACACTCATCGTGCGATCCCAGCCCCTGCGCCCAGTGTGCTTGGTTTTTGTTTTTGGAGTTTCTTGGTAGTCGGCTGACTGAAGACTCTCCCCTGACACCCAGCTCAGAGAGGAAGCAGCCGGACCAGACCTGCGGCTGGGCAAGAACCGAAATGCCAGGGAATGGCAGAGGGGTTGCGGGTTCAGATCCCAAGTGGGGTGCTCCTGTCTTGCCCATGAATGAGGTACTTTGCTCACATCTGCTGTGTAAATGGGTCTTTAGGTCAGATGGTAAAATACATGAATAATGATGAATAATGAAAAGAGAGGGTTACTCAACTCCTTGGTATGTCTGTTGCTGGTATCCTTTGCTACCTGACCTCGGGGACTTTCTCACTACCTTGCATTAATAATAATAATAATAATTGCTTACATTTATAACGCGCTTTTCTGGACACTCCACTCAAAGCACTTTACAGGTAATGGGGACTCCCCTCCACCACCACCAGTGTGCAGCCCCACCTGGATGATGTGACGGCAGCCATAGTGCTCCAGTACACTCCCCACACACCAGCTCTCAGTGGGGAGGAGAGCAGAGTGATGAAGCCAGTTCAGAGAGGGGCATTATTAGGAGGTCTTGACTGGTAAGGACCAGGGGGAAATTTGGCCAGGACACCGGGGTTACACTCCTACTCTTTTTGAGAAACTCCCTGGGATTTTTAATGACCACAGAGAGTCAGGACCTCGGTTTTACATCTCATCCAAAGGACGGCACCCGTTTACAGTATAGTGTCCCCGTCACTATACTGGGGCATTAGGACCCACATGGACCGCAGGGTGAGCGCCCCCTGCTGGCCCCACTAACACCTCTTCCAGCATTACTCACCCATGTTGTGCTGAGCTGTAGCTACGCCAGCAGTTACAGTGCGGCACAGCCAGTATTGCATGTACTTTAGCCACGTGTTCCCCAGCTGGGCCGGCTCTGGATCCTATGTGTCTGAAGTGATTTTGTACACTCGCACAGGAAAAACTGAACGCGCAGTCCATACGGTAAGGGAAGGCCCAGGAGATGGCGTCAGGCTGCAGTCTTGGTGAGCTCCGTTATCTGCCCGTGCTGTGACGTGGGAGTGTGATAGGAAATGGCTCTCGCTGTGCGGGTGACAGGCCAGGCTCTCGTGTGCGGTGGTGTCTCTGCCTCACTCAGGGGATCGCAGACCCTTGGACCCCTGTTTTAAAACTGACAGACCTCACAAAGAAATAGCCATATTTAATTGAAATACGCTATTGAAAATACCGTTTTAATTACCAAAGGCGATCAACCAGCTTTTGCTTCATTTACAATTGATGTGCCGTTTGCAGTACTGTCCCATTTCCTGGTTAATTGCCCCTTTTTCTGCAGGATGATGATATGCCGGTTGCCTGCCTGTGGTTATCGAGCTGTATGCTCTGTCCCTGTGAGGACAGTAAATTTGCATTCGAGATGTACCAGAGATTAACAACGTTACGAGAGGACACCTTTCACTCCCTCTCCTGTTTGGTAGTCAGCAGCTGATTGATCCAGGAAACGCGCTCAGTTGTTTCTCGAAAGAACCCAAGGTATCGGCTTCAACCACATGGCAAAGTGGCTCATCTCATACTCCCACAAACCTCGGAGTAAAGGAACACCTCCTGTTCTTGGTTTTAAATAGTTTCCACTGGTGCCCTATGGTTAGCGTTTCACTGGTCCTTCTAAAAAAAAATCCCCTGGGTTGATTTTGGGAATTTCGAATACTCGAATCGGGCGCCCTCGTGATCTTCTCTGTTCAAGACTGAGGTGGTCCAGTTCCTTCAGCCTTGTCGGTGTCAGACATTCCCTTACACACCCCAGAGTGCACCTGGTTCCTCTTGCTTTCTGCACTGGACTGGTTGCAGGGCGGCAATGTTGTTGTTTTTTTAACATAGAGACCACGCCTTTACACAGTATTCTATATTCTAAATAAAACCTTACTAGTGCATTGTTAACATAACATCGTTGTTAACATGTACATTGTTAACATGTGAACTTAACATTCTTTGATTTGAGTTCTGTGCTTTTGAATATATATCTTCCCATATATATATATCAGTCCCAATTTCTCAGAACGGTTATTAAATCTAATGTAACAAAATAAATTAATCAACAGTATAGGAACATTCGACAAATTCCAAATTAAGCACAGAATCGCGAACGTTGTGAAAGTACTGTATTGTTCCCGTGCTGTCACAAACCCCCCCGTCTCACCACGGGTGAGAGTGAGTGGTCGCACGAATTGCAATGTGAATCGGCCCTTCCTGCTCACTAGTCACTGTACTGACCGATGTAATGTGTTGTACAAGCAAAAAAGTGCAGGTTGTGCAGCAGATATTTCACCACAGCAATGTTACAACATGATCTGCATGCAGAGTTAACAAGTCAGCAGTAGTTGTCAGCAAAACCATCTTGAAGCAATATTTCAATTGGATTAAAAGAGCCTGATTCACCAGCCTGCTAGTTAACAATATAACAGGGCCGCTTCACCTCACCAGATGTTTTGTTGCCTCGTTCTGTATCACAGGACATGGCGCTGCGCAGACCTGGACATTTTGTCTATTTTGTGATGTAAATTGGAGGTTTTACCAGTTGCTGTGTGTACGTTTCATTTTCATTGCATTTTGAAATGCACTCATCAATATTGATTCTTTCTAACCCCAAAATATGGCAATAGCGTTGCAGTTTAACGACTGCCATACACCTCCCTGCAGAGTAGAGCTGCTCTTCAGAGGCAAATGAAGTGGGTCCCTTATTGTGTGACACTGGGGGATCTTTTGGAATGAAAAGCAATATACTGTATACTGTAAATATAAAACTCTCCTCCGGGACTGGACAGCCCTGCTGAAGACACAGCGCCCCCTCCTGGACCAGGACTGGACGGCACTGCTGTAGACACAGCGCCCCCTCCTGGACCAGGACTGGACAGCTCTGCTGCAGACACACTGACCCGTCCAGGACCAGGACTGGACAGCTCTGCTGCAGACACACTGACCCCTCCTGGACCAGGACTGGACCTTCCTGCTGTGGACACCTTGACCCCTCCAGGACCAGGACTGGACAGCTCTGCTGCAGACACACTGACCCGTCCAGGACCAGGACTGGACCTTCCTGCTGTGGACACCTTGACCCCTCCAGGACCATGACTGGACAGTCCTGCTGTAGACACAGCGCCCCCTCCAGGACCATGACTGGACAGTCCTGCTGTAGACACACTGACCCGTCCAGGACCAGGACTGCACAGTCCTGCTGTAGACACAGCGCCCCCCACAATTTAATATTTTTATTAATTTCCCAACAATTTCTTCATTGCATCTATTGTCTATTGAATGCGTTATATTGCGTAATATTGTTCAGCGGTCCGAGTATCTTAAAAAACGGTATTGCGGTATTTGAGTATTTCTTAGTTTACGGCAGTCAACGGGTTAAATAGGCGTGGCCGCAAACATGAGTGGCATAACGATTGACGAATGGGAGCCCGCTCTCCGCACGTGCTCAAAATATGCTTTGTGTTTCCGGAGTCGTGAGCGCACACGTGCTTCCTGGAGCAAGCTGGCTTCTCGTGCTGCGCCTGGAGTGTGGACAGTGGTCTCGCGCGTCGGCAGGTGAGGTTCTTTATAGCGACATCAACATAAGAAGTAGTAAATAAAATGAACAATGAACTTCCAGACTGTAACAGTTTATAGATTGTAAGGGGGGGCTGAGGCTTCCACCTCGTTGTACCGCTTGTGTCGGTTCTGCTAATCAGCCAGATTTAAGATTTCAGCAACCAGCCAAAACAAAAACGCAACTAATGCGCCACAGAGAACATGTCCGCTTGCGGTCGACAAGCCACAATACGGGCTGGTACCGTCGCGGTGTCGAATGGCACGGTTCGTGTCCGGTCGGCGGAGTTGCACACAGTGTCGGTGTCGCTGCAGGTCGCGCCAGTGACGCGTGGTCAGCCCGGGGACAGTCCACTCTCGGACACCTGTTGCGGGTGTGTTACTGGCGCTCCATCCTAGCAGCTCAGTCTGCGCGTGCCGCCGCCGCCACGGCTCGAGGACTGTCGGGTCAGACGTCATCACTTCCGCCGCCGGGCGCTTTCTGCGTTTGCGAACGGGCGCGCCTGCGGAATCGCACGGCGCTGTTTCCCTCGATCGAGCGGCAGAGCCCCGGGTGAGCCTGCAGGCGCCGTGAGGCTTGTAGCCCGTGCCTGTGTGTTGGGGCGGCTGCGGCTCTCTCGGTCTGCGTGCCCGGACGACCCTCAGCCGCCTGCTGTGTTAACAGGCCGGCAGGCTGGCGATAAACTCTCCAGGTACCCGCCGAGCACCTCCTGGGCGCGCCCAGTTTGGCCATTCCCGGTAGGGGGGAAGGATCACAGGCGGAGCGCCTGCTTGCGGGACGGGCTTGGGCTGGGGGGTTGTAGATGCAGCTCAGCCTCCTGGTCGGGCTGTGTGGGCGGCTCAGCCGGCGCAAACGCGGGCTCCAGGGACCGGCTGTTGTTGGATCTGGAGGTTTAGTTGTGGCGGAAACGGTTCTGGAAGTCACACCCCCCCTCCCCCGAACTGACGGAGGGGTCGATTCTCTGTCGGCTCGGGTTTTCGTGGCCCAGCTGAAGGCCCAGTCTTGAGGTCGGACGGGAGCAGTGGGGTCGAGCAGTGTGCAGTCTCAGCCCCCTGGCCCGTGTCTCTCGGGCTCGTCACCGCCCACTGGCGCTTCTGCTGGTTCAGTGAGCTGCTGCTTTATTCTATAATAATAATAATTGCTTACGCTTATATAGCACTTTTCTGGACACTCCACTCAAAGCGCTTTACAGGTAATGGGGGCTCCCATCCACCACCACCAGTGTGCAGCCCCACCTGGATGATGCGACAGCAGCCATAGTGCTCCAGAACGCTCCCCACACACCAGCTCTCAGTGGGGAGGAGAGCAGAGTGATGTAGCCAATTCAGGGCCAGGGGGAAATTTGGCCAGGACGCCAGGGTGACACCCCTACTCTTTTCGAGAAACACCCTGGGATTTTTAATGACCACAGAGATTCAGGACCTCGGTTTTACATCTCATCCGAAGGATGGCACCTGTTTACAGTATAGTGTCCCCGTCACTATACTGGGGCATTAGGACCCACATGGACCACAGGGTGAGCGCCCCCTGCTGGCCCCACTAACACCTCTTCCAGCAGCAACCTTAGTCTTTCCCAGGAGTCTCCCATCCAGGTATTGACCAGGCTCACACCTGCTGAGCTTCAGTGGGCTGCCAGCTGTGAGTTGCAGAGTGATATGGCTGCTCGACGCCTCCACTCCCGGATGTGCTGTGGGCTCTGCAGACGGCACGAGTTTCTCGAACCGCCTCGCCGTCTAGCTTCTGCGGTCTCTCTGTGTAGAAGAACCTCGGCATCGGGTCACTAAGCTTGCCCTGCCTTGCTGTTTGTCCGGCGTCCGCCCTGCGGCTCTTCTGGTCTCCTCGGCGGAAGTGGGTTCCGATTACTGTTCAGCTTAATGAAGCCGACGGCCAGCGTAACCGGAGTATCCGTGCATGTCTTCCCAGATTCCGCCGAACTCTCCCCGCTGCAGGACCGCAGCGCCGTGGCCCTCCCTGCTGGACCAGAGACACCCCAAGAGCAAAGTGCTGCTGGGTTTCCGGTGCAGGGCACCCCCTTTCCCCCCCGTGCGGTGCGCCCAAGCCCTGGCAGGGTCTGCGCTGTGTCCCTGAAAGAGTGTACTGTACGTTTCCAGAGCGCCCAGTGCTGCTGCGCCAGTCAGCCTCGCCCTCCGGTCCCAGCGCTGTGCCCATGGAGGTGGCAGAGCCTGTCCCGGCCCCCCGCCCTGGGGGAGAGAAGAGACCCCCTCCTGAGGAGGAACCCCCCCACGCTGCCAAGAGAACCAAGCTCCAGCAGGGGGCGGAGGGGGAAGAGAATGGGGGGCGTGCCGGGAGAGCAGCGGAGGTGGAGAAGGGTGGGGAGGGGCCAGCGGAGGGGGAGGGGCTTGTGGAGGGGGGGGGGCCAGCGGAGGGGGAGGAGCTCGGGGAGGGGGAGGGGCCAGGAGTGGAGGAGGAGGAAGAGGGAGACAGCTTTGCTGAGATGATGAAGCACGGGCTGACGGAGGTGGACGTGGGGATCCTGAAGTTCGTCAGCGATCACGAAGGCTTCTCGGGGATCCTGAAGGAGAGGTGAGTGAGCGCCCGAGCCACGGTTCCGCCCCAGCCGGCTCAGCAGTCTCCGTTTCCGACACGGCGATTGATTTCTTTGTTTTTTGTTCCCGCGCGCAGGTACTCGGACTTCGTCGTGCACGAGATCAGTAAGGAGGGAGCGATCGTGCGCCTGGATGATCTAACGGTGCCCGTGGACGCGGAGGTGAGCACAGCGTCCAGCGTCGGGATCTGTAATCGGAGTTGGAATTGCAGTATGGCGTGGTGCTGAGCCCAAGGACTGACATGCCTCTCTTTGTAGCACGGTCGCTTAATGTCGCCTAATTCAGGTGAAATTGAGCTGTCAGAATAGCACTGTGGAAGCATAGTGGTATGATACTGTTTTAGCTTTGTTGGCATGAGCAAAGTTCCCGAGGGTAAGAGGAGAAGCGTGAAGTGTGTGTGTGTGTGTGTGAGAGTGAGAGAGAAGAGTGCCGCTCTTCTCTGGCCCTGTCAGGAGCCGGTCTCGGGGCCCCCGCGGGCTCAGGGCCACATCCTAAAGGGCAGCGACCCGCTGACTGGGAGATCTGCAGAGGGGCGCCATGGCCGTGACCCCGCTGTCGGTGCTTTTCCTCCCAGGACCCCCCCCTGGACGTGTCGGACGTGCTGACGGAGGAGCAGAAACAGCAGCTGGAGGAGCTGCAGCTCTTCAAGAACAAAGAGGGCAACGTGACCATAGAGGTAAGAGGCAGGCGGGCGGGTCTCCCGCAGCGCCCAGTCTCTTCTCCGCCCTGGCCCCAGGGTTCATTCAGTTTGTTCCACCCGCTGTCTTCATCCCCTTCCGCCCTCTGTCGTGCCCAGGTGGTGGAGGACACGAAGGAGAAACGCACCCTGCTGCACCAGGCGGTGAAGTCCCTGTTTCCTGGCCTGGAGACCAAGACCGAGGAGAGGGAGGGAGTCAAGTACATCGTGGCGTACCACGCCGCCGGGAAGAGAGCTCTCGCAGGTACAGGGAGAGGGGGGCAGAGGGGACCAGGGGCACGCGAGAGGAGGCCCTTCAGTCCGTCAGGCCCGTTTGGTAGTTAAAAGCTAATCTTTCAAGAACAAAGCCAGGATACGAGCTTCAGCAACACGTGAAGCCGGCTTCTCCCAGACTGCCAGAGGCTAACACCAGGTAGAGAGTTTGCAAGACTTTGTTGTCCTCGCGCTCTGCCCGTATTGGCCCACAGTTCTCAACGACCACCAAGCACTGTGTGGCCGTGAAGTTCCTTTTTGTTTCTCTTCTCCCTTAGAAATAGCAGCGAGGCTTAGCGTGCATCTGGGCTGTCGTGTCTCCTCGACAAGCCTGGGTTCAGTCTTGGATTATTCCGACCCGGTCGGTCTCCGTAGAGTATGGAAATCATGATATTTTGCAGGATTTGCTTTATCCTGAAAGGAATAAACTATGCCATTTGTACGCTAGGACAACCGAGAATGACTCCTCTAAGCAGCAAGACCTCTCATTTCCTCCAGGACCCACTTCTGCAGTGTAATCTATTTTCTGACTCTGACTGGATAGCCAGCCTATTAGTATTATTAGTATGGACCTTAAATGATAGGCAAAAAATCGAATTGCATTATGAGAAAAGACCTTAAGAGCAGTGTTAGATGGTCTCAGTGAAATCAAATGCTCGTTCTTAAGCATTAATGTATGTGTAGTGCTGGAGTCTGAATGGAGATTTTTTTGCATGCTTTCTGTCTTCATGATTAAACCCCACATCCTCTCGCTGCATGTGATCAGACCTTGAAACGGGGAGATGCTCTGGGGGGGGGTGGGGGTGGGGCAGGTCATGGCAAGCTGCATGTGTCACGCATGTGTCTAGACCGTAACGGACGCATCGCATGACCCTGGGAAAGATCCAGGCCAGATCATCCAGTTCCTCTTGGCTCCCTGTAACCAAAGTCATTACCTCACTGGATCTTAACCTTTCTGTATAGCACTCTCCTCATGAACTAAACATGTCCCCCACTGCGCCAGTCTAATGCGAGCAGCCTGGCACAGAGAAAGTCTGTGTAGGACGCCAAAGCCCACAGCATTCTGTAGTGGTGTGGGAAAAACTGGACAGTAAGTCCATGATGCTCATTTTAAAATGGCAGGGATCTGTGTAACTATCTGTTTAAGTTCTTAAGCCCTCCTGAGCACAGCACACTTTGTCCTTCTGGTTGGATGGGAGCTGCTTGTGGCTCTTATGTTGAGTCAGACTCTCGGTACAGTCAATCCTCTGTGTGCAGTTAATTAACTAACGAGCTCGGCTGGAACGGAGGCCCAAGGTGTCTCCAAGTATCTCCAAGGAACTCTGGTTTGGGAATCCCCTGAAAATCCTTGGCTTGTCAGATGATCTCTCCTCAGTCTACAGAGAGAGGAAGAGGAACCAAAACAAAGTGACCCGACCTCCTAAAATCACAAGGCCCTCCTGAGCCCAGAGAAGACCCCCCCCCACTTCAGACAGCCGGTTCTGAAGCTCACTGGCAAACCCCTTGGGACAGAGAAACTTCCAGACTCCTGTTTTTTTCAAAGATAGAAGCAAGGGTTCTGGCCAGCATGGCAAACAAGATGAAGCATTGGCTCAGTGACCACAGCTTGGCCATAGAAACTGGACACAGGCAGACCTGACTGTCCAGAGAGGACAGGCTCAGTGACCACAGCCTGGACATAAAAACTGGACACAGACCTGGCTGTCCAGAGAGGACAGACTCAGTGACCACAGCCTGGCCATAGAAACTGGACACAGGCAGACCTGACTGCCCACAGGGGACAGGCTCAGTGACCACAGCCTGGACATAGAAACTGGACACAGGCAGACCTGTCTGTCCAGAGAGGACAGGCTCAGTGACCACAGCCTGGCCATAGAAACTGGACACGGCCAGACCTGGCTGCCCAGAGGGGACAGGCTCAGTGACCAGAACCTGGACATAGAAACAGGGTCATATAGACAGACCTGGCTGCCCAGAGAGGACAGGCAGCACTGCCTCTTCCGGCAGGGAGAAAGAGAAACGGAGGCGGAGAGATACTTTCTGCTGCTCTGTATTCGGCTCATCTAGCCTGCTTGGTAGTTAATAACCAATCGGATCTCTAGGATCTCGTCCAGCCGTCTGAAAGAAGCCAGGGTATTGACTTCAGCAGCGTGGCCGGGCAGCTGGTCCCAGACTCCCACAGCCCTAAGTCCACCTCAGTTGGGACATTGGCACGCACCTTCTCTTCCCCACGCGCATGACCTCGACTGACCTCTTCGGGCGCGCCAGCCGTGCTGTCCCCAGTTCGCAGAGGCTGCGCGGCCTTCGGGGGGCGTCTTGGGTCCTTACTGGGGCAGCCTGGCCGCGGGGGGGGCTGAGTTCTATAGCTGCGGTAAAGTGGCGCGTCGGGGGAGTATTCAGGCGTTGCCGCCGGCGCGGAGCGGAGTCCAGATAGAGGAGGACCCGCGCGGTCTCCCCGGCGTGTCCACACTCCTGCTGCACAGAAACGTTTGAGCACATCAACCTCACCTGCATGCTGACCTGATGCAGACCCCCCCGCTCACCCCCATACCCCCCACCCCCACCCCCCACCCCGAGGTGTGTCTCTGGCTCGCGAAGGGTTGCTGACCGTCCTCGGTAACGCTGTTTTGTCCTCCTTTTGCTCTTCTCTGGGTGGACAGAGGTCAGATCTGCAGCAGGTAAGACCGGCTCGCTGGCTGTCTGCTCTGGGAGGAACTGGGAAACCGGGGTGGTGGAGGGGAGCAGCCTGGGGTTCGAGGGCACTCCGAGTGCGCTGGGGTGGGAGGGAGGGAGAGAAGGAAATCGGTCTCTGTTCTGTGAGTTAGACCTGTCTGCAGCTGAGCCAGAGCTATGCAGCTATTTGCACAGGTTGCAACGCAGGCAGGTGTGTTTTTTTTCGACGTGCGCTGTTGCAGGTGGCATGATTCCTACGTTTCCGTTGACTGTCTCAGATTTGTCTCTGAGTGTGAATGTCCACGTTTGCAAATGGCCTGTTCTGCTGTCTCGAAAGGCCCCGCTGATTCCCGCCTGTTAGCGTTAAGACCGTGTGCTCTCGATGTGCACTATTACAATTGGGAAAATCCCCACGCTGGGCAGGGGGCGCTCCTGTTGGCTGTGGGTTGGCGCCACAGTTGCACTCGGGATGTCGGATACCCCTCCCCAACAAAACGGCTCTTATCTCATTATTCTCCATGTGATAGGTGTGAGATCTGCTTCACAAGCCAAAGCAAAGGAAAAGTGGTATACAATTTTACCGTGCGAGTCAAGTACGTGTTTGAAGAGGTATGTTTCTGGGGGCCAGTGGGGAACCCAGCGGGGGTGTGTGCAGCCGTCTTGAGCGCCACCTCTCTGGGTCCGTCAGCGCTGCCGTTAGCAGCTGGAGCACACTCTCCTCGGAGCGGCAAAGGTGTGAGGATTTCTTTGTTACAAACCCGAGCTGACCTAAACCAAAAGGCACAAGTTTTTATTACTGACAAGAGGGCAGTGGTTTGGTTTCCGATGCTTAATGGCGTGGTGCTCTGTAGGCCTCTAGTGTTCAGGCTAAGTCAGTGTGATGTTAAACATGTCCCCGTCTCGTTCCTCTGAGCTAGCGAGGACCTTCTTCGCTGTTCCTTGTCGTTGGGTCTCGTGGGCCCGGTGGGATTGGCCCGCGCCCCAGGGGGGGCTGGCGGGCGCTGGGCTCGATTGCAGAAAGGGAGGTTAATGCTCGGTTCTGGTAGGGCCTCCGGCATGCGGCTCCCCGCCGCGGGCAGCACAGTGGGATAGGAGTGATGTGAGACGGCTGCCGTGTTCAGTGCAAACGCTCGAACGGTTCTGTGTCACGCCAGCGCCAGAACGGTGTCTTGGGAGCAGGTAGTCTTGTTTTTGGGGTGGGAGGTAATGAATTATTAAATTAATTTAGTGTGCATATGCTGTGCGACGGTTTCAAAAGGATTCATTAACTCCTCTTTTTTTCCGTTTTGTCTTCTCGTCTTCCCTGTGCCCCCCCCGGTGCAGCACCACGAAAGCACTCCTGGCCGAAGAGCCGGGGCAGTTTCTGTCACTGCGTGCTGTACAAGGAGAACAAGGACACCATGGACGCCATCAACGTGCTCTCCAAATTCCTCAGGTGGAGAGCTTCCCTGCCTCGCTGTCCCGGAGGCTGTACTGTGTCTGTCTCACACACTGCCTCACAGCCTCGCTGTCCCCGAGGCACAGGGCTGTACTGTCTCTGTCTCACACACTGCCTCACAGCCTCGCTGGCCCCGAGGCACAGGGCTGTACTGTCTCTGTCTCACACACTGCCTCACAACCTCACTGTACCTAAGGAAAAGTGACAACAGCGCTTGACAGAAAACTCAGTTACATGTCACAATTTAACTGATTTGCATATTTTGCTTTTCCCTATTCAATTTTGGACATAGTGATTGGGGCTGAAAGAAGAGGTCAATTCTCCTGCCTGACAAAAAGCAGGACAGTGTCTGTGCTTGGCAATCTGTTGAGCTGGTGTGAAGAGCAGTTTTTAATGATTTGCTCGAAAATTGTGGCTTAGAGGAAATACCTCGGTGAAAATAGCAGGGTGGTTTGCAGCAGAGGCAGGTTGCAGGTTGTGTTGTTAATGTTGTTATTATAACAAGAGCAGGAGATGACAAACAGACTGCAGCCATTCACTGAACTGTGAGGAGGAACTCATTTAGAGATGTTTGTGTGGAAAAATTCCTCTTCTTCTCTACTGTTATGTCAAAAATGTTAATTAATTTACTAAAAATACTGCACGTGTGTTTTGTGCCTGTAGCCAGCTGCTTATAATCAGCTCTTTAACCCGTGGGCATTGTTTCGGTACAGTGTGGTACTTTCAGAGCAGGCAAAACAGCACCTACCAGGACTGTTAACAGTGATTTTCTCAACAGAGTGAAGCCCAATATCTTCTCTTACATGGGAACTAAGGACAAGAGGGCCATCACAGTCCAGGAGATTGCAGTGCTGAAGTGAGTGCCTCACCGAACAGGCCTTCATGCAGAAGCAGAAGGAAACGCTGGTAGCTCAATCTCTGACTATGGTCTTGGCCTGATCCCTCTGTTGAGATGGGTTTGAGTGACCTGCTGGGCTCTGGTCTTGACCTGACCCCTCTCTTGAGATGGGTTTGAGTGACCTGCTGGGCTCTGGTCTTGACCTGACCCCTCTCTTGAGATGGGTTTGAGTGACCTGCTGGGCTCTGGTCTTGACCTGACCCCTCTCTTGAGATGGGTTTGAGTGACCTGTTGGGCTCTGGTCTTGACCTGACCCCTCTGTTGAGATGGGTTTGAGTGACCTGCTGGGCTCTGGTCTTGACCTGACCCCTCTGTTGAGATGGGTTTGAGTGACCTGCTGGGCTCTGGTCTTGACCTGACCCCTCTCTTGAGATGGGTTTGAGTGACCTGCTGGGCTCTGGTCTTGACCTGACCCCTCTCTTGAGATGGGTTTGAGTGACCTGCTGGGCTCTGGTCTTGACCTGACCCCTCTGTTGAGATGGGTTTGAGTGACCTGCTGGACTCTGGTCTTGACCTGACCCCTCTGTTGAGATGGGTTTGAGTGACCTGCTGGACTCTGGTCTTGACCTGACCCCTCTGTTGAGATGGGTTTGAGTGACCTGCTGGGCTCTGGTCTTGACCTGACCCCTCTGTTGAGATGGGTTTGATTGTCCTACTCCTGCTGAAAAGTGTATCTGTCTGAGTTTATATCGGGTTGTACTATTCTGGTTATAAAGAGCCCCAGTCTGGCAGGTTTCACAGTTTGCTATTAAATCATCATTTCTAGAGACTTGAAACATCAGTTGTGATCAATAAAATAGATGTTTGGTGTAAACCAATATCCGTGTACCCTTCAGCCCTAAATAATGACCAGAGTTTGCTTATTTATACACAGTACTTGCCTTATTAATCAATAGCTTGCAGGTGGTCTTGATCTGAGTCTGGGAGCAGGTGACCTATAAGCCTGTCTGGACTGGGGATCTCCAGGAGCAGGCTTGGAGACCCCTGGTTTGGACAGTCCTCCCAAGTTAAGTTTCATTTACATGTAGCTGTAGGTGGGTCATTCAGTAGATTGACCTGCACTTGGCAGCAAAACTGGTGCCACAATCTGAAAAGTTGCTTTCCATTATACCCCAGTACGGCATGCCACAAGCCACGAACTGAAGACATTGCTCGTACTGCTGGCTGGAGACAGTTCAGGGCTGAATGTGTGCTTGTCTCCTTGTGGGGTAACTTGCAGCTTAGGTTGTTTGTAATCCGTGTGGGTCAACCTAGTCTGAGCTGCTTTCTGTTCAGGATGTTAAAAACATTTTTCTATGCGGAGAAGTGGATTGTGGATCAGGTGTACTTTCTTAAGGGTGAGGAGCAGAACCACTGAAGCACTGTACATCGAGCAATAGGATCATTTCATTAATGTGTTTCGTTAGATCATCTGTTCAGTGATCCTGTTGCAAACAAAGCTGTAGGATTTCAACATGGGGGAGTGTTAAGTAAGTTTTAGTAGTTCAGTGGACATTTGCCTCTTTCCTTCGCAGGATCAGCGCTCAGAGACTGTCTCACCTCAACAAGTGCCTGATGAACTTCAAGCTGGGGAACTTCTCGTACAAGAAGCACCCCCTGAAACTAGGGGAGCTCCAGGGCAACCACTTCACTGTGGTCATCAGGTCAGTGGTGGGCAGCCTGGGGGGTGGGGTGTCTCCGTCTGCTAGCGAGAGGCCGGTGCGGCTGGCTGCGGAGTGGAGTGGGCAGCGCGCTCACACCTGCCTCTCGCTGCCCCGCCGGCAGGAATATCTCGGGCTCAGACGCGCAGGTGCAGCAGGCCATGACCTCGCTGAGGGACACCGGCTTCATCAACTACTACGGCATGCAGCGCTTCGGCACCACCGCCGTCCCCACGTACCAGGTTGGCAGGTAAGGCAGGGGGAGGCGGGGGCGGGGGGGGGCACTGGGCAGGGTGTGTGTGGAGGGCAGGGCAGACACTGGGCAGGGGACGGAGGAGGGCGGGGCAGGGACAGAGGAAGGTGTGTGTGGAGGGGAGGCGGGCACTGGGCGGGGTGTGTGTGGAGGGCTGGGACAGAGGAAGGTGTGTGTGGGGAGGGCGGGGCAGACACTGGGCAGGGGACGGAGGAGGGCGGGGCAGGGACAGAGGAAGGTGTGTGTGGAGGGTGGGGCGGGCACTGGGCGGGGTGTGTGTGGAGGGTGGGGCGGGCACTGGGCGGGGTGTGTGTGGAGGGTGGGGCGGGCACTGGGCGGGGTGTGTGTGGAGGGCTGGGACAGAGGAAGGTGTGTGTGGAGGGTGGGGCAGGGACAGAGGAAGGTGTGTGTGGAGGAGGGTGGGGCAGGGACAGAGGAAGGTGTGTGTGGAGGAGGGTGGGGCAGGGACAGAGGAAGGTGTGTGTGGAGGGCGGGGCAGGGACAGAGGAAGGTGTGTGTGGAGGGCGGGGCAGGGACAGAGGAAGGTGTGTGTGGAGGGGGGGGCGGGCACTGGGCGGGGTGTGTGTGGAGGGGGGGGCGGGCACTGGGCGGGGTGTGTGTGGAGGGTGGGGCGGGCACTGGGCAGGGTGTGTGTGGAGGAGGGCGGGCACTGGGCGGGGTGTGTGTGGAGGAGGGCAGGCACTGGGCGGGGTGTGTGTGGAGGGTGGGGCGGGGACAGGGGAGGGCACAGAGGAGGAGTGCATGTTGGGGGGGCTGGACAGTTAGAAAGGATACATGCGAGTCTGGGGGGCTGTCTGTGGCACGCACATGGTGGGGGTTGATCTGAAATCATCAGAAGTTGCTCTGGATATTGATGTGTGCCGGTTTGTGAAAACAGTAGCCTTTCCTTATGAATCAGTAAGCGCTTACACATTGGCCTGGCGGCCTGGTTGACCACCTGTCTGAGAGGTTGTTACTCCTCTGTCAATCAGGACCATCCTGCAGAACAACTGGACAGAGGTGGTGGATCTGATCCTCAAGCCCCGGCCCGGAGGTAATGTTGTTTTCCGCAGCCTTGCGTCTAGAAACTCTCCTGTCCCAAAACCCGTACAGCGCCCGGGAGCGAACGGCCTTCGTCTCCGTCGCGAGCCCCACCCGCCCGTCAGTTTGTGTGCGTGTCCCGTTGTCTGCTCTCTCACGCCGCCTCCCCCCCCCTCCAGCCGAGAAGGGCTACCTGGTGCGCTGCCGGGAGGAGTGGGCTCGCACCCAGGACCCCGAGGCGGCCCTGCGGAAGCTGCCGGTGAAGCGCTGCGTGGAGGGGCAGCTGCTGCGCGGACTGGCCAAGTACGGCAGGAAGAACATCGTCACCGCCTTCGGCCTCGTGAGTACGGCCCCTCCGCGGACGGGGCAGGGCGGAGCTCTGGGCCGCGGGTTCGGACCAGAGCCGTGCCGCTGCCGCTTAGACTGTTACAGCAGCGGTACAATAAGAAGAATAATTCCTCACACTTACACAGCGCTTTCCTGGACTCTCCACTCAAAGCGCTTTACAGGTAATGGGGGCTCCCCTCCACCACCACCAGTGTGCAGCCCCACCTGGATGATGTCACGGCAGCCATAGTGCACCAGTACGCTCCCCACACACCAGCTCTCAGTGGGGAGGAGAGCAGAGTGGTGAAGCCAGTTCACAGATGGGGATTATTAGGAGGCCACGACTGGTAAAGGCCAGGAGGAAATTTGGTCAGGACTCCAGAATTAACACACCCACCCTTTTTGAGCAAAGCCCTGAGATTTTTCGTGACCTGTGGAGAGTAAGGACCTCAGTTTTATGTCTCATCCCAAGGATGGAGCCTTTTCTTTACAGTATAGTGCCCCCCTCCCTATACTGGAGAATTAGGACCCACACGGACTGCAGGGTGAGCGCCCCCTGCTGGTCCCACTAACACCTCTTCCAGCAGCAACCTCAGCTTTCCCAGGAGTCTCCCATCCACGTACTGGACAGACTCACAGCTGCTGAGCTTCAGTGGGCTGCCAGTTGTGAGCTGCAGGGTGATATAGCTGCTGGCTGTTCAACATCGATTCCTTCGAGTTGAGCTTGTGGAAATAAGAATGCATTTAGAAGCAGAAGTCCTGTGATCATGTAGAAGTTTGCCATTTGCACAGAGGTTCCTGGTCAAACCAGGGGAGTTGCCTGAATCAGTTGCCTTTCTTCTAAGGAACTACTGTCCCTGTAAAGGCTTGTTTGAGGCATGCACTGCAAACAGAGGAGAGGATCACTGGATTGGTCCAGCAGCGGGTGGGGCAAACGTTGACACGGTTGTGGACCAATCCAGCGATCGTGCACTGCAGCGCGGGAGGTGTGTCTTGACGCTGTGGCTCTCCCCCACCCCCCGCAGATCCCCCGGAACAACCGGCTGATGTACATTCACAGCTACCAGAGCTACGTGTGGAACTGCATGGTGAGCCGGCGCATCGAGGCCTTCGGGCTGGAGGCCGTGCCCGGAGACCTGGTGCTCCGCGGAGGTGAGAGAGGCAGGGAGCTGACCGCGTTTGTATTCTCGGCCAAGGAAGTCCAGGCCAATAATCGCGTAGCCTTTTAAGATAAGATCACATTATTGGCCATATACAATTTAGGAATTTGTCTTTTCACATACCCCAGCTTGCTCTCCATGAGACACACAGACAGGGAGAGAAACTGGGGGTCAGAGCGCAGGGTCAGCCATTGTACAGCACCCCTGGAGCAGCTGGGGTTAAGGGCCTTCCTCAGGGGCCAGAGTAGGATTCCTCTTTCAGCCGTGGGATTCGAACCGGCAACCTTCCAGCCACTGGCGCAGATCCTGAGCCACAGAGCCAGTGCACTGCCCCCACACTTACGCTAGAATATGCTTCCAGCCTGTGGGGAATTATTAATCACAGTGAACACAGTGCTGAAAAACGAGGGAGGGGTAAATGAGCAGACACAGGGCCCCAGCTGTAGGCTTAATGCCTCGTCCCAGCGGGTTGCCCGAGCACCTGAGAGTGGCCGCGATGAAGGAGTGGATCCAGGCAGGAAGGAGAACGGGTTCTGGCAGGCGCTAAGCAGTGCTGACTTCGTGCCACTTCTGTGCGTGTCCGTGCAGGCACCGCGGTGCCCCTGTCCCAGGAGGAGGCCGCCAGCCACACCATCCACGACGTGGTGATGCCCCTGCCCGGCTTTGACGTCATCTACCCAGCACACCACAGTGAGTCTGACGGCCTGGCCTCCGGGCCTTACAGGGCAGCTGCAGTCCCAGTTTCTCAGACCGGTTATTAGATCTCGCTAGCAAAGTAAATTCACTGACGTTCTAGAAAAAAATCACAAATGTCAGATTAAACACAAAATTGTGAAGTTTGTGAAAGTACTGTAAGTCGCCACAAACTCCACAAACCGATGCAGCCCTTCCTGCTCACTAGTCCCTGTAATGACTGATGTACGAGCTAAACAAGTACAGGTTGTGCAGCAAATATTTCACTACAGCAATCCAACATTCCAGTGTGATCTGAGTTAACAAGCGAGTTGTGTTTGTCAGCAAAACCATCTCGAAGTCGAGAGCTATGTTTCTATTGGCTCAAAAGAGATGGATTCACAGGGCTGCTTGTTTACAATATAACAGGGCCGCTTCACCTCACCGGAGGGTTTTGTTGCCTCGTTCTGAATTGCAGAACACGGCGCTGCGCAGAGCTGGAAATTTAAATTGACAAGTCAATGTGTATGTTTTGCCGTTGTTGCGACTTGAAATGCACTCATCAGCGCCGATTCTTTCTAACCCTGAAAAACACGGGGACTGTTGCCGGCGTGTCTGCTGTCACCCCTGCCCGTGTCCTCCGGGAGGTGCACGAGGCGGCGAGGGGTGTCGGAGAGATGCGTCTGCGCAGTTTGCTGCGGAGTAGGGCCCGCGTGACGTGTGTGTGCGTGTGTGTGTTCCAGTTGGAGACGGCTACAGGGAGATGCTGTCGGCGGACGGCCTGGACATCGACAACATGCGACACAAGATCCGCGACTACTCCCTGTCTGGGGCCTACCGCCGCATCCTCCTGCGACCGCAGGACGTCCGCTGGTCAGTGTCCGCGTGCTCCCGGCGAGATCTCCTCCCTGGACTCGGGAGTCGGCTCAGAGGCTGCTTGGGCTGTTTCTGCACCCCCCCCCCGGCCATCAGGGGCTGGGGTTCACGGTGTGCATTTGGTAGGAGGGTCTCGGATGTGTCCCTCGAACCGCTCCGCACCGGTCTTCCCTGCACAGGAAACCGGTGAGCCGGAGAGCTCTCGGGGGGTTTGAGGGATACACTCACACACCTGCCAGCTGCTCCAGGGGTGCTATACAATGGCTGACCCTGCGCTCTGACCCTCAGTTTCTCAGTCTTGTATTTCCATAGGAGATCTTCATCGATTCTGTGATTTCCGGTTATCTTGTGGTTTGGTCAAGCTGGCAATGTAGCTCCCAGCTCAAGAGTACGAGCCTCTGTGTCTTTCACACCTGCTTTTTACTGTGTGCATCTGCAGAGTTCAAGTAGCGCAGCGGGGCTGTTTGGCTGCAGTCCAGACGGGAGCCTGCTGCTCCTGAACCCTGCACTGGGTGCAGCCTGTGTGCTACAGGAGTCCCGTCTGTTTTTATTTGGTCCTTCACTCATCCAGATAATCTCCAGTGTTTCTTATGCTTGCCGTTTCTTTTGTA
The DNA here is from genome assembly GCF_040954835.1 of Lepisosteus oculatus. Classification (NCBI taxonomy): domain Eukaryota; kingdom Metazoa; phylum Chordata; class Actinopteri; order Semionotiformes; family Lepisosteidae; genus Lepisosteus; species Lepisosteus oculatus. Next base: position 48,105,496 of record NC_090702.1, on the reverse strand, counting down.
TGCTAAGGGTATTCTTTACCGTGAAAACTCAAGATGTGCCCCCAGCTGAGTCAACTCCCTGGGTGCAAGATTCATGCAATGCTAGTTCTGTTGTCTGCAGTGTAATGCAAATCCTAAATGAGCTTTTTTCCCCACGAGTCTTCTACATGTTTGCTGGTGTGTGCCACCGCCCTCTTCTGCTCTCCTGTGCCGTCTGGAGGCGGCGGTGGCTTTGGCCTTGCGGCCCTCGCGTGTCCTGGGCTGACCGCGGCCTGGGCGCCCCTCTCTTCTGTCCCCGTCCCCGCAGGGAGGTGATCAGCTACGACGACCCCCGCATCCCGCTGGTGCACACCGATGTCGAGAAGCTGGAGGGGAAACCGCCGCCGGTCTTCCCCAAAGGTCAGTTGGATTCTCTCCCATTCCCCTCGGGGACACACGCGGGGACACACGCGGGGACACACGCGGGGACACACGCGGGGACACACGCGGGGAGGGAGAGAGAGGGAGAGAGAGGGAGAGAGAGGGAGAGAGAGGGAGAGAGGGAGGGAGAGAGGGAGAGAGAGAGAGAGAGAAGGGGGAGCGGTGTGGGTCCGAGGAGGCTTCAGGTCCAGCTGGGATTGGGACACGGAGCGCCCCCTACTGGCCCCTCGAACGCCTCTTCCAGCAGTGGTCTTGGCTTTCCCAGGAGTCTCCCCTCCAGGCACTGACCAGGCTCACGCCTGCGGAGCTCCAGTGGGCTGCCAGTTCTGAAGGGGGATCGCTGCTGGCTCAAGGACAGGAAGGCCTGGTGTGATCTGCCACAGTGTGTAGTCAGGCGTCTTCAAAGCTGGTGTCGGGACCTCGCGGTGCAGTGTGGTGTCAGAGCACTGGGATTTACTCCTTCCTCTCCTCTCTCCGTCTCTAGAGGGTCAGTACCGGGCTCTCAGGATGGAGTTCTCCTTGCCCCCCTCCACCTACGCCACCATGGCTATCCGCGAGGTACTGAAGATGGACACCAGCATCAAGAACCAGACCCAGCTCAACACTACCTGGCTCTGCTGACCTGCGCCGCCTGACCCGGCATCGAGAGTGTGGCTTCAGTGCCGCACAGCCGGGCTGCGTGATTGTGCGGCTGTCCAGCTGTGCACAAGTTGCTGCTGCTCCTGTATATATGTACAGCCGCGTCTGTTGCGTGTGTGTGTTTTGCAGTGCTGTGGTCTGGCCACACCTAGGGGTCAAGGGTCAGGACAGACACACTGCCCAGCAGGCCTGCACACGGACGGCCGCCCCTCTGAGCAGTGTTTTTAAACGAGAGAGGAGAATATTGCACAAGGGCAAGTTTTTATTTTTTACTTTTTTTTTAAGTGTTACAATTTAAGGCGAAAGCAGGGGAAGTGAAATCGTTTTACTTTACAGCACTAGTGAGAGCAGGGAGGTGGCGATTAGACTCTACTGACTCTCTGTGCCAAGCAGTTTCTAACAGCCCTGGGATCTGTGCAGGGAGGTATTTTTTCTCATTTGTAGCCCCCTGGTTATGTTCTATTTTATACTCTCATTTGAAATTGCCCGTTGTTTAAGAGCTCTGCTGAAAAAGCCGCACAGTGGAGAATGAGAGTAGGTGTACGTGCCCGCCCATCGGAGCCTTTCATCTTGTGACGCATGGCGAGCCCCACTCCCTGACAGCAGTGCTTCCCAAACTGGTCCCATGTGGAATCGGAAGAGATTGTTTAAAGATCTGTGTTTTTGTGTGGCTTTTCCCAGCATTGAACCGAAGGGGTAAACAGTTCTGTCCCTTGAAACAAACTCAGATCATCACATCAGGCTTCTAGTCCAAAAAAGTGAACTGTGATATTTCTCATCACAGCTATAGTCTGTTAATGGCACCCAGCCCTGCTCCTGAAGGAACAGTCTTTGCTCCAGTGCTGATCGATGACTTAATTGATCTGCTTTCTTGTTTAGACTTTCATTGAACTTGTTTCATCTGTAAGTCCTGTGTGTCAAAATTTCCCGAATTCAAGGTTACCACTCCCAACACGTTCAGCATGTAGAACGCTGTGCCGCCTCTCCTCACCTTACAGAGTGAACAGCTCTTGGTAGCCGATCAGCTGCTGGTGAGCAGGTAGAGGTGGGAATGACGCAATGAGCGCTTCTCCTTCTGCACAAGTCTGATCAGTTACATTTCAGGGAGCGCTGCTGGAGGAGGGCAGCTCTGCAGCTCAGAAACTGGTACAGAGCAGATGACAAATACAAGCCCCGATCGACCTTTTAAGAGCTGCAGGTGAATTTACAAAATAGGTAACTGAGATCGGTGAGCCTGTGATTAATTACTCAGCTGCAATAAATAGAGGTACAGTTCTTCTAGGGCCAGGGTTAGGAACCACTGCTCTATGTTGAGAGTTTAAAATAATTAACTCTGGCAATATGGGTGCATTTTATTTAACGTTAAAAGCGTGCCGTGATCTGAAGAGGTTTGGGAAGCACTGCCTCTGGTGGAGAAGCTCCTAGCAGACGCCAGGGAGCGAGATGAAATCGGACCCTGGTACTCTCCCGGTCAGGTGTGTCCTGGTCACGGCCGGCTGGTGACTGCAGCCCACTCCGTCTGGGACGGCCACACCCTGCTGCTCGGCTTCACACACTGTGCCTGAGCCGCCCCGCTGGGCCGCCGCCGCCATTGTTTTAAACTGGACACCTGTATGGATGATGACTTCCTCGAAGAATAAAATGGCCGATACAAGAGTCTGTGTCGTTGTGTGGATCGAACGGCGGTGGGGGGTGGGGGGTTACTCCCGTGCGTAATTTAAAATCGTGTACCGGATATAAAATACATCACTTATGGATCCAACACGTTTACAGCCATATCGGGGAAGATATTTTTTGTAATAAGTACTTTGAATTGTATTGAAAAGACGTGACCTAAAATACATTGCCTGTAGGTGTGACAAATTCACGACATTATCAGGACAGTTTGTATAGCGGATACCCAGGTCAGGCTAGTAGCATGTGTGGCCACTGTGGGAGGAAGTACAAGCTGTACGTCTGGGACTCGTGACTTGTACCAGGTTGCAGATGCTGTGATGTGGGATTCTGTCCCTTTCCTCTCCTACTGCCTGGAGCCTGTGCCTGGTCACTGGTCTCTGAGCCCTAGATGTCACATCACCCCAGCTCATCCCAGAAATGTTTGATGGGGCTCACATCAGGATAGTAGGGATTCCACAGTATAACAGCCAGGTTCCTGTCAGTCCCTGCCTGTGGAGTTCTGTAGTGAGTGGACACTTCTGCCCAGTGTACACAACCACCGTCACATCTGTAACATCAATCGGGGTGGTCGACGCAGAGCGATGCTTCATCTCTGAAGAGGCCTTGGCTCAAGGGCTCTCTCCCCCTTTACTCTGATGAGCATTAGGCCTCTGTGTGATTGTCTGGCCTGCAGACAGTGGCTGCTCAGCTGCCCCCACAGCTGAGAACTGTAACGGACTGCAAGTCCAGTGGCAGTTTGAGATGACGGTGCATGATGTCGGTTCTGGCGAGGTATCGCGACTCGTGCTTTCCCAGATCAGTCCCTGTCAGTGCTGTTACGTGTTGTAACATCTTGCCAGATTTCGGAATAGTCGAGCCTTTCACATTCTGACGGCACAAAGACATTGTTCTCTTCGTCTGCTGGACAGATTCTGGGGTGTTCTTTCTTGATCCCTCAGGGTAATCCTTGAACAGGTTGAATCGCCTCATCCCCTGTGCTCGGTCAGCTCTAATGAAGTGATTCAGCGACTACACAACCGTCAAAATGACTTCCACAGTCAATCATGAATGATCAATTCATAAAACCGAAACTACAAACAACTTCTATATGGGCAACCTTTCAAACAGCTGAAATACTTCTGTTTTATTTTCCTAAAACATGTATGTACGGTGATTTTTCCACTCTGGTTATTGCCTTATAAAAGGGCAATAATACAGTGATGTTCCCTGAGCTCAGGACCTGCGTGGCATGGGCTTGGATGGTGCTAGGCTGTCTGCTTTGATCTGTTCCTGTGGTTTCTGGGAGAGGACGATGGGTGGTCAGAAAAAGAGGAGAACCCTGTTAGAAGTAGGGCCTTGCTCACTTTCCACAGTCAGACTGGTCATTTGTAATGCAATGGTCCAGCAGGAACGGTCAGCAGGCATGTGTGAGAGCTGTTCCTCAGGTCAGTCTGTCCACATGTCTTAAACAAGTCTGTCCAGCCTTCCCGAAGGGAAGATTCAGCAGGGGACAAGCAACGGCGGGCTAGTGGGAATGAGCTCTTCATGAAGCTCAGATTTTTTTACTGTAAACTTATGGCGCCATTTTGCATCCTATATTATTGTTGGGCATTTTTTCAGGTGCTTTTATCCAGAGGCGTTTGGAGAGAACGTCGCCTGGATACAGTCATAGCCGAAGTGCTCTGCTCCAGCTGCACGTTACAAAGGCTGTGTAAGGTTTCCACTGTGATGGTGGAATCCTTCTCTGCCATCACAGAAAAGGGTTGCTGTGCATGGCCAAGTCAAACCTGACTGAGTCCAGGCTTTGGGGTTTTACTGCCTCTGCATCATCCCCGGAAATATTTTCTTGTCTGCAGGATGGAGAGCAGACAGGCCATTCAACCCATCTTGTTTGTTATATAGAAGCTAGTAGCAACACCTGATTCAATAATTCAAAATCCTCAAAGACACTGACAAAAGTCAGCACTGAAGCACAAACCTATGTGGAAGAGCATTTAAAACCGAGAACAGGGGGCACTTCTTTACCCAGAGGGTTGTGGAACAATGTTGCTTCGGCCATGTTGCTGAAGCTGATACTCTTACTTCCAAGAAGCAGCTGGATGAGATCCTGGGATCAATTAATTAGGTACTAAATTCCAAACGTGTTAGACAGGTCAAACGCGCCTCGTTTGTCACCTACGTGCTGATGAAACAAAACAAACTGAAGGGCATCTCTCGGGCTGGGGAGCGCCTGCAATGCCTCTGGCTGCCACAAGAGGGCGCCGACCCCCCGCTTGCTGCTGACGTGGAGACGGGCCGAGAAGGACGCTTGCGAGTAAATATGGCGGCGCCCACGAGCGAGCGGGGCTGTTCCAGAAGCGGCGGTCTACCCGGTTCGGGAAACCCGGACAGCAGTCCGGGGTCCAGGGAGGAGGAGGACGGCATCCCGGAGCACGTCACCCAATATGTGGAGAGCGAGATCGGCGGGGATCTGAAGTCCCTGAGGAAAGTGAGGGCCCTGCTGGAGAGCCTGCTGGCGGAAAACAAGCTTCTGGAGGAGCAGGTAGGGCAGCCGGTGGGCGACACGGGTGACGGGGGCTCGGGGTGGGTCAATGGCAGTCCGTCTGCAGCGCTGTCCGCCCCGAAGAGGATAAAAGGACGGGACCGGCGCAGGGCATTCATTATAATACGGCCAGTATAAAGTGTAGCTCAGCCCGTTATTACTGAGAGACCAGTAACCAGTGGCTGTTTGTTACTGCTATACGCCCGGGTCGACGCCCCTGGTCCCTCTCGGGTCCTAGTGTAAGAAACGGGTAATTATTAATAACAACAACTCATCATAATGCCGGAGAAGCTGTCGGAATAACCGGGGCACAGAGCCGACACGGTCGCGCTTTGCTGATCCTCGTTGTACATGAGGCTCTTCACGCCCGCTATGAGCTGCAGCACAAGGAGGGGAAAAGTGCCTGAAATCCTAATAAGCAGGGAAACGACAGAGAACCGGCCCGCAGACTGGGGTTTGAAGTGTACGAGCCGAGTCCGCAGAGACACACGGACAGTCCACACGCCAGTGTGTGTGTGTGAGAGAGAGAAGTTTTCTGTGTGTGTTTGCGTCCCCGTTAGCGCTCCGCCGGTGAGCGCTTTGGCACATCGGGGTGCGATTGTCATGCACATCATTTCGGGCACAAAAGAAAACGTCCTTTGCATAAAGTCCAGCCGAGACGTGGGAAAGCGCCGCTTTCATGCAGCCCGGCTCGGCCTCTGCCGGGAGTTGTGCCAGATGAGGAGGGGTCTGTGGGGCGGTTGCCCTGCGCAAGACCTCATGCGGAGCAGGTGACATCAGTCTGAGCGGTGGGTGTGAAGAAGTCCTCGCTCTTCCGGCGATGGGTTGAAAATATTGCGATCTCTTCCCCCTGATGAGCTCGGCCCCTGGGCAGCCCTGTTCTGTGCAGGGGGCTCAGTTTCCCACCGAGACCTTGAATCAGGGCGACTCGCACAGACAGGCACTCAGGTTCGCTGAGCTTGAACGATGCCTGAACGATGAATTACTGCAACAATAAGCAAGGCATTAATGTTTACACTTATATAGCGCTTTTCTGGACACTCCACTCAAAGCGTTTTACAGGTTAATGGGGGCTCACCTCCACCACCACCAGTGTGTAGCCCCACCTGGATGATATGACGGCAGCCATAGTGCACCAGTACACTTCCCACACACCAGCTCTCAGTGGGGAGGACAACAGAGTGACAAAGCCAGTTCAGAGATGGGGATTATTAGGAGGCAATGATTGGTAAGGACCAATGGGACATTTGGCCAGGAAGCCAGGGTTACACCCCTGCTTTCTTCGAGAAACGCCCTGGGATTTTTAATGACCACAGAGAGTCAGGACCTCGGTTTTATGTCTCATCCGAAGTATCGTCACTATACTGGGGCATTAGGACCCACATGGACCGCAGGGTGAGCGCCCCCTGCTGGCCCCACTAACATGTCTTCCAGCAGCAACCTTAGTTTTTCCCAGGAGTCTCCCATCCAGGTACTGACCAGGCTCACACCTGCTGAGCTTCAGTGGGCTGCCAGGTGTGAGTTGCAGGGTGACATGGCTGCTGGCCATAATTTGGGATGCTCACTCTGTTCCTCAGGCTGTGACAGGAGATCACATACTGGGCTGCAGCTCTATTGAAGCTGTTCCCATTCTGGCAGGAGTGGGCATTCTGGAATTAGATGTCGTAATTTAGGGAAGAACATTGGCCTAATCCCTGAGAATTTTTTGCAGTGCAGCAGAAACTTTTTCTCTGTCCCTATGTCTCCCAACTGGCAGTGGGAGCACAGCCTGTCCTCTTTTAGCAGTGAGGTCTGCCTGTGTCCAGTTTCCATGGGCAGGCTGTGGTCACTGAGTCTGTCCTCTCTGGGCAGTCAGGTCTGTGTCCAGTTTCCATGTCCAGGCTGTGGTCACTGAGCCTGTCCTCTCTGGGCAGTCAGGTCTGTGTCCAGTTTCCATGTCCAGGCTGTGGTCACTGAGCCTGTCCTTTGTCAGAATCTGTTTCTCCTTGTCCCATGCCAGTTTGTGTTGTTTGTGTGTGTCCTGATGGGAGAGGCGGTGTTGTGTGGTCACTGCGTAATCTGTGTACTATTGGGGTACAGCTCCCCTCCATTGTGGACATTTTTAAAACTCGCTGTCTCAAGAAGGCTGCAGGTATCACTTACGTCAACAATCATCCCGGTTTCTCATCTGTCTCCCCCCTTCCCTCTGGTAAGTGTTATAGGAGCATAAAGGCTTATACGTCCAGATCCAGACGTACAGTTTCTTCCCACAAGCTGTCAGGTTACTGAACTCTGCCCCTGCCGCTGGCTCACACTGATGGCCTTTTTTTTGTCTTTTCTTCTCACCCTGCTTGTCTGACTTGTTTTTTTTAAGTTATATGTTATTTAACTTGTTGTTGTTCTGTGTTTCTGTTTTTTGGTTTCCTTAATGTCTTCGTACTGGAGTGTACATGCAGATAAGCGTGTCATTGTGCCTGTGCTCATGACGCGTACACGGACACGTACCTGGTCTGCTCTCCCCTGCTGCAGGTGCTGACCGTGTCCAGCACCGTGCCCCTCCGCGTGTCGGCGGCGCTGTCCGCGGCGGAGCAGGCCCAGGACTCCCTGCGCCACCTGCTCTGCAGAGAGAGGGCGCTGTCCAACACGCTGCACCAGCACCTGCAGGGGGCGCAGTGCTGGGCCGACCGGCTGGGGCCGCCCCTGGGGACGCTGGACCTCACTGCCAGGCACCTGAGCTACCTGAGGTGTCTGGGCCGCATCGAGGAGCTCAGGTGAGCAGGGGGAGGGGCAGAAGCACAATAGCACAGTACTGCACAGCTTGAACCACCCCAGTCACCAGGGCACACACAATCACAGCACACGCTGGCCAGCTGCTGGACCCTAGAAAGAGAGACAGCACGCACGCACGCACGCACGCACGCACGCACGCACGCACTGGCCAGCTGCTGGACCCTAGAGAGAGAGACAGTACGCACGCACGCACGCACGCACGCACACATACACACGCACACTGGCCAGCTGCTGGACCCTAGAGAGAGAGACAGCACACACGCACACTGGCCAGCTGCTGGACCCTAGAGAGAGAGACAGCACACACACACACTGGCCAGCTGCTGGACCCTAGAGAGAGAGACACACACACACACACACACACACACACACACACTGGCCAGCTGCTGGACCCTAGAGAGAGAGACAACACACACACACACACACACACACACACACACACACACACACTGGCCAGCTGCTGGACCCTAGAGAGAGAGACAGCACACACACCCACACACTGGCCAGCGGCTGGACCCTAGAGAGAGAGACAGCACACATGCACACTGGCCAGTGTGAGACACAGCAAGGTGAAACAAACTCTGATGAAGCACATGTTCAGTGACCACAGCCTGGCCATAGAAATTGGGCGACACAGACAAACCTGGCTGCCCCCTGAGGACAGGCTCTTTGACTACATCCTGGCCATAGAAACCGGACCCAGTTTCCTGGTTGTCCGGAGAGAACAGTTCGCTGGATCTAAAAAACTGGACACAGCAATTGTCATCTGTTGTAATTTAATGCTGTAATTCGCCTGTCATGCTGAAAGGGTGGAGGGATTATGGGGAGAAGAGGGAGGTAAGGGGCTGTTTCTTCCTGCCCTTCCCTGTCTCTCCACACTCTCCATTCTCCACGGAAGCCTGTCACAGCAGGGCCTGCTGAGCAGGAGGAGCTGCATGTGTGCACGTGCCCTGGGTTGGTCTCTGACCTCTTTCCCCCTCCCCAGCGACAGTATCCAGCAGCACCTGATGACCAGCAGTGTGCAGGAGGCAGCCAAGGCTCTGGGTCAGATGGCCAACCTGGACCTGGGCCTGCAGGAGTCTGACTGCTCTCACCTGCGCGGCTTCCTGAGGGACACCCTGCGCTTCTGGCACAAGATCCTCAAGGACAGGCTGTCCAGGTCAGAACCGAGTCTGAACCGAGCTCCAGTGGGTCTGAACCGAGCTCCAGTGGGTGGGGACTGGGGGCTCCAGTGGGTCTGTACTGAACTCCAGTGGGCGGGGACTGGGGCTCCAGTGGGTCTGTACTGAACTCCAGTGGGTGGGGTCTGGGACTCCAGTGGGTGGTGGCTGGGAGCTCCAGTGGGTCTGAACTGAACTCCTGTGGCTTACATTGTATTTAGATAAGATACGAATACTTTATTGGCTCTATACAGTTTCTTGCATTAGGAATTTGTCTTTTCACATACCCCAACTTGCTCTCCATGAGACACACAGACAGGGAGAGAAGCTGGGGGTCAGAGCGCAGGGTCAGCCATTTATACGGCACCCCTGGAGCAGCTGGGGTTAAGGGCCTTGCTCAGGGGCCCAACAGAGTAGGATTCCTCTGCCGGCCGTGGGATTTGAACCGGCAACCTTCCAGCCACAGGCGCAGATCCGGAGCCACAGAGCCCCCGCTCCGCCCCCAGCAGCTTTCTTACTGAGCTGTTAACTAGGTCGTCCTAAATTTGTAATTTCACTTGATGCTGGAGTTGACGCCTCTGCTCTTGCTGTGTTATTATTGTCATTCTTCTTGTTGTTGTTGTCTCCTGTCTCCAGTGACTTCGAGGAGGTCCTGACTCAGCTCCACTGGCCGTTCGTGTCTCCCCCCAGCCCGCTGCAGACGCCCCCCGCCAACTCCTCCGAGCTGCACAGCCAGCTGGAGCAGCTCTTCACTCAGCTCCTGTCCCTGCAGACCTCGTATCCTTAACCTGGAGAGTCACCCCGAGACACCAACACCCCATGTGTGCTAGACACCTGGCGCCCCGAGCCTCTAACACCCTGTGTGTGCTAGAAACCCAGTGAGATACCCCGAGACTATTAACACCCATATGTGCGAAACGACCTGATGAGACACCCCAAGACTAGGCGAGGCACCCCGACACTTGAACACAACCCAGGACTCTAACACACACTTACACATGCACACTGACACTGACACACTAACACACACTTGCACACTAATACATGCACACTGACGCTGACACACTGAAACACTAACACACACTTGCACACTAATACATGCACACTGACGCTGACACACTGAAACACTAACACACACTTGCACACTAATACATGCACACTGACGCTGACACACTGAAACACTAACACACACTTGCACACTAATACATGCACACTGACGCTGACACACTGACGCACTAACACACACTTGCACACTAATACATGCACACTGACGCTGACACACTGACGCACTAACACACACTTGCACACTAATACATGCACACTGACGCTGACACACTGACACACTAACACACACTTGCACACTAATACATGTACACTGACGCTGACACACTAACACACACTTGCACACTAATACATGTACACTGACGCTGACACACTGACACACTAACACACACTTGCACACTAACACGTGCACATTGATGCTGACACGCACTGAAGCTGAGATACTGACACTCTACCCCTGCTCCACTTCCTCCTCCTCCCTCCTCGCTCCTCCCTCTGGCTCACCCCCGGTTCTGCTCCCTAACCTCCGTCTCCAGGGACGATCTCATCTCCGAGCCCAGGCAGCTGCCCCCCCGGTTCGACCTGCCCCCGGCCGCCCCCCTGCCTCTGCCCATCCAGATCATGCTGCTGCCCCTCAGCAAGAGGTTCCGGTACCACTTCACCGGGAACCGGCAGACCAACACCCCCAACAAGGTCAGACGGGCTGATCCGCGGCCTCCTGCTTCCCGGGTCAGCCCTTTCAGGAATCCGGGAACGGGAGGGCCTGCGGAGAGGTCCTCTCCCGCCGTCCTCCGCTCCAGTCCGAGGAGCTGAAGTCCCTCTGTGGGTCAGAGAGGCCAGAATCACGTCCACACACTGAACGAGCTCTGGCTTACAGTATGCGCTGTACAATCGGGAGAATCACTTCCCCTGCATTCCCGTCGGACATTTTCCCTGTATATCTGTAGGAGCTGGCTGGCAGCTGTTTAAGAGGAACAGCTATGTCCTTTCACAAGTTTTGAGCTTGACATTTTGTAGCATCTGTGTGCTGAGACTTTGCATCCTCTTACTTGACAAGTCCCGCCAGGCTTTTAGATCAGAAAGGAGTCTAATACAGACCCCAGAGGCACTCCACAAATTAAAACTTTTTGGAGTCTTTTTTTTTAATCAGTAGTCTGTTTTCCTTCTGATTTTTTCTTTTAAATCAAGCTTTATCGTCCAAACTCTTGAGCTAGATTTTTGACCACAGCTCTCAGTTTCGAGGATGTTTTATGACCTATCACCCCTTGCCTGCCTCTGGTGATGACCGAAAAGTCACAGGGTGCAGAAGGGGAAAAGGAGGTTTTCTTGGACTACTGGGCTGAATTTCAGTGACAGGGTGGAGAGCTCAGCTATCTCGAAGAGTCACTACTCCTCTCAGAGCATTACAGTTCCAAGGGGGCCACTTAGAAAATCTAGCTTGTTTGCTTGTTGGAAACGCATTGATCTGAGAATCTCATAGAGCAGTTTGGATACTGGCTTTGACAATATACTGCTGTAGCTCGTTCCCCACTCCCACAACTCTTTGTGTAAAGAAGTGCCTCCTGGTTTTAAATGCACTTCTCCATAGTGTCCCATGGTTCGTATCGCATAGCTGATAATGAAGAAGTCCACTGCTGACTCTCTTAGTGCTTAACGAAATGTGCTTGAGGAGGGACCTTCCCTCTGCACGTCAACCCTGAATGAGATCGGAGTGTGTGCTCGTACAGGGGCAGTGGGTGCCATACAAGAGCGCAACGCCTGCTCCCTCTGTCTCTCTCCTTCTGCCTCCAGCCAGAGTGGTACCTGACCCAGGTTCTGATGTGGATGGGAAATCACTCTGCCTTCATGGAAGAGAAGATCCAGCCCATCCTGGACCGGGATGGAGCCCGGATCAATGCCCGGGTACGGCCGACTCCCAGACCTGCTCCTGAGCAGGCTGGGGCTCCATCCAAGCTTACAGCCCAGCCAGACCAGGGGCCCACTGAGAGACAGTCAGTGCAGACTGCCAGGGAACAGAGCTGTGAGAGACCATCGCTAGCCTGCCCCCCGTGAGGCGGCACGGCGAGCGTCACGGCGCCCTCTCCGTCTCCTCCTGCCAGGTGGAGCTCTGTCGCGGCCTGCTCTCGCTGGCCCTGGAGAAGCTGGCTGCCGACGCCCCCCGCCTCCTGTTCGACGACGCCCTCTTCTGCCACCTGGTGGACGAGGTCCTGCAGTTCGAGCGCGAGCTGCGCGGCACGCACGCCTACCCCAGCACGCTGCCCGGCGCCCTGCACATCCTGCTGGACGACGCCGTCTTCCAGAAGTGGCTGAGCGTGGAGAAGAAACGTCAGTGGTGTCTGGGGGGGGGGTGGTTTGCGGTGGTTTGGAGTTTGGGGGCTCCTGACACGTGGGGCGCTGCTGTGCTTGTGGTCCGACAGTGGCCGTGGAGAAGGTGGACGCCTTGCTGGCCGCAGAGGGGGCCTGGTCCTCCCAGTACAGGGACATCGCCGACCTGGACGAGCTGAAGGTGCCCGACTGTGCCGAGACGTTCATGACCCTCCTGCTGGTCATCACAGGTACCGTCTGTCTGCTACAGCGTCTGCGTGACCCCCTCACAGACCCCCCCCTCGCGTCCCCCCTCACAGACCCCCCTCGCGTCCCCCCTCACAGACCCCCCCTCGCGTCCCCCTCACAGACCCCCCTCGCGCCCCCCCTCACAGACCCCCCTCGCGTCCCCCCTCACAGACCCCCCTCGCGTCCCCCTCACAGACCCCCCTCGCGTCCCCCCTCACAGACCCCCTCGCGTCCCCCCTCGCGTCCCCCCTCACAGACCCCCTCGCGTCCCTCTCACAAACCCCCTCACAGACCCCTTGCGTCGCCCTCACAGACCCCCTTGCGTTCCTCTCACAAACCCCCTCACAGACCCCTTGCGTCCCCCCTCACAGACCCCCTCACAGACCCCCCTCGCGTCCCCCTCACAGACCCCCCTCGCGTCCCCCTCACAGACCCCCCTCGCGTCCCCCTCACAGACCCCCCTCGCGCCCCCCCTCACAGACCCCCCTCGCGCCCCCCCTCACAGACCCCCTCGCGTCCCTCTCACAAACCCCCTCACAGACCCCTTGCGTCGCCCTCACAGACCCCCTTGCGTTCCTCTCACAAACCCCCTCACAGACCCCTTGCGTCGCCCTCACAGACCCCCTCGTGTCCCTCTCACAAACCCCCTCACAGACCCCTTGCGTCGCCCTTCTCCCGGCAGACCGGTACCGCTCCCTGCCCTCCCCGCGGGCCCGGCTCAGTTTCCTGGCCCTGCAGAAGGAGCTGGTGGACGACTTCCGGATCCGGCTGACCCAGGTGATGAAGGAGGAGAGCCGCTGCCCGCTGGGGCCCCGCTACTGCGCCATTCTCAACGCCACCAACTACGTGAGCGCCGTGCTGGCCGACTGGGCGGACAACGTGGTGAGACCGGCGCGCTGCCCCGCCGCTGAGGGTCACTCGCCGCGCGTGGCTGTGGGACAGAGCAGGGAGGCTTAGGACAGGCTTGCACGCGATCTGCTGCTCAGTCACAGAGCTGTCCAGCCATTTTCTAAACGCCTCCTCCAGGACAGGACCTATCCCAGCATGCAGTGGGCCCAGGGCAGGATACACCCTGGATGGGACGCCAGTCCCTCACAGGACACACAGACTCGGACACACCCACTCACTCCAGGGCCAGTTTTGACAGCAGCCAGTTAACCTGCCAGCATGTCTTTGCACTGTGGGAGGAAACCAGAGCACAGTGGGAGAACATACAAACTCCACAAAGACAGCACCCCAAGTCGGGAATCGAACCCGGGGCCTGATCACCGCAGGGCAGCAGTGCTGAGCACTGCGCCACCAACCCGCCCAGTGTGACCCGGGTTTGCTGGGAGGGCTCGCCTGGCCTGACCCACCCTGCAGCAGCGCTGCTCTGTCCCTCAGTTCTTCCTCCAGCTCCAGCAGGCGGCTGTGGACATGGGGGAGGAGGTGCTGGGGAACCTGGGGGTCACGGAGACGGGGCGGCTGGCGTCCCTGGAGGGCTCGGTGTTCGAGGGGCTGCTGGGCCTGCTGGACCGGCTGCGCGGGGACATGCTGGGCCGCCTGCTGGACGCCGTCCTGAGAGACGTCAAGGACAAGGCCCAGCCCTACTGCCGCGAGAAGTGAGTGCTGGCGGGCGGAGAGACGAGACCGGCCGCCGCCAAAAAAAAACAAAACAAAAACAGAGATAAAACAGGCTCTGTCTCCTGTTCGAGACAGATAGACTCAGCTGGTAGCTGATTGATCTGACTGTCTCCTCCAGCTGTTTGATTGAGGGACCCGGCCACATGGCTGGGTGGCTTGTTCCACCCTCCCACCGCCCTTTGGGTAAAGAAGTGCCTCTGCTATGGAATAAACTGCAGGCTGACTCTGTCAGTGCCTTTGAGGATTGTGAGGACTTGTATGGGATCCTCTCGTAGTCTTTGCTGTTTAAGAATACAAAGTTTCAGTTCCACCAGGTTGTCAGTCTACGACATTCCTCTAAGCCAGGGGTGGGGAACCTTTTTTCTGCCAAGGGCCATTTGGCTGTTTATAACATCATTCGCCGGCCATACAAAATTATCAATTTAAAAATTAGCCTGCTGTATTTGGTCAAACATTTAATGAACTCACCCCTAATGTGATGGCTGGAACTGCCTCTCTTTGGCGAGGCGTGTGATGTTAGCTGGTATTGATGATGTTGCTACTCGCAACTGCTTTTCCAGGTTTGCGTCGGTCAGTCTGGGGCCCAGTCGATCAAACAGCCACTTGCTATCATTGAGTCACCTGACAGGTTTTCCCTTCACCTCCACAGTGTGTTAACACTTTCGCAACGTGTATACTCCCAGCCTGCCTGGCACTGACTGCCCTCTGAGTCACAGCGATACAGGCAGGCGGGCCGCGGGCAGCCAGCGAGAAGCATGCGTGTCTGTCCCATCATGGACGTTCCTTGCTTGTCCCTCAAAATTAACGTTGTTATTATGATTCACTTAATATAAATTTATGTTGCTATGAAAAAAGCTCCTAGATTTATTGAATTTCAAGTCCCGCCTGCGTAGGGCTGGGCGATATGGCCAAAAACATTATCACGATATAAAATTCATATCAGTCGATATCGATAATTATCATGATAAATGTCAAATCACTATTTCTTTCAAGTTTAAAGGCAGATTTTTGTCTCCTGAGTGAAAGTTGAAGAAACCAGACAGTTAATTGGGGAATTAAACAACTCTTTATTTTAAGAACACAACACTTGCCAAACGGCAGAAACATTAAACAAATCTGTTTGCTGCCCGGTCTGCAACACGCACGCGCACACTCGCGCAGTATTTAGTGCGCATGCGCGTATCGTCCGTAAAGCATGAACGTTTATCAAACTTTTGTTAAAATTATATTGAGGAAAATTATATTGCGATATCTATCGTTATCGAATTATCGCCAGGCTCTACACCTGCGGTTGCCTTGGCAGGGCCAGACCAAATGATTTCCGGACGTTCCCCACCCCTACTCTAAGCCCTAGAACATTTCTACTGTATACTGTATCAAAATATAAATTGTAACGTATCGTCAAAAATCACTGCAAAGAGCACGTTTTGGAAACGATGAATGGAATTGGCGAAGAGTGGACAAGGTCTTCCTTCAGTCTTGAGAAAGCACCCCGGCCCGTTGAAGCCGGTGAATTGGTGGCACTACAGGAGGTACGTCTTCCCAGGGGGAGTCTGGGTGTCCCAGCTGCTTGAGGGAAGGATGGGATAGGGCTGACCTTCGACCCCGGACGCCCCGGACGACAGTCTTCTCAGGCTGCACAGACAGACCTGCTGAAACGTGTGAATGTACATCATTGGGCAGATCGGGAAGAGCAATCTTTTGCAGCCAGCCAGACCTTGACAGAACGGGCAGGGATGCGCCAAAGAGCTCCGGGCCAAACCCAGCCTCTTCATCAGGTTCTGTCCATTTATATTTGGGGGGGAAATTGGAATATGGGGTTGACTGCCCCTGGCTTTCTGGATACCGAGCTTGAGGGGAGAGAAGAACCCGCCATCAGCTGAGAAACCTACAGAAAATGGCCGAGGCTGGGGAATTCATTAACTACTAGCAAGCTAATGAGTGAGATGTGCTACAGCTACAGCTTCCCATCGAGTCTGAGCCGTGTCCCTGGGGCTCTGTGAGTGTTGACGCGCGGCCGTCTGTCTGCAGGTGGCTGTCCCTACCCTCCCAGGCGGACCAGGCCACCATGTCTCTGTCCAGCTCCGCGTGTCCCATGATGCTGTGCCTGCGCGACCGGCTGCTCCAGCTGCAGCAGCTGCTGTGCGTGCCGCTGTTTCAGAGCTGCTGGCAGGGGCTGGCGGAGCGGCTGGACCTCTTCATCTACCAGGAGGTGAGAGAGGGAGCGCGACAGACCGTCGTGCGCCCGCCCCTGTCCGGGTGACCGATCGATCGCCTTCCTGCCCCTGTCCGGGAGACCGATCGATCGACTTCCTGCCCCTGTCCGGGAGACCGATCGATGGCCCTCCTGCCCCTGTCCGGGAGACCGATCGATGGCCCTCCTGCCCCTGTCCGGGAGACCGATCGATGGCCCTCCTGCCCCTGTCCGGGAGACCGATCGATGGCCCTCCTGCCCCTGTCCGGGAGACCGATCGATGGCCCTCCTGCCCCTGTCCGGGAGACCGATCGATCGACTTCCTGCCCCTGTCCGGGAGACCGATCGATGGCCCTCCTGCCCCTGTCCGGGAGACCGATCGATGGCCCTCCTGCCCCTGTCCGGGAGACCGATCGATGGCCCTCCTGCCCCTGTCCGAATGCGCTCCTGTGGACACTGTCAGTGTTTGGTCCTCTGTGTGTTTAAGGGTACTTTGTTTTTTTTTAGGACAGTCAAACCATTTTAGTTGCATTCATTTCTCTTGTTTTTAATTGACATTGTCGATCTCTTCTCCTGTCTCCCAGGTGATCCTGTCCAGTCACTTTAACGAGGGCGGGGCAGCTCAGCTGCAGTTTGACATGACCCGGAACCTCTTCCCTCTATTCGGTCACTACTGCAAGAGACCCGAGAACTTCTTCAAGCAGTGAGTCTCCACAGCACGCTGGCCAGCTCCTGCTATCAGACAGGCTCACTCTCTGTTCCCCAGGCTGGGGCACAAGATCACATTCTGGGCTGCAGCTCAATCGAGTTTCCTTCCCCAGCAGGATTGGAAGTTGTTCTGATTCTTGCAGGATTGGATTTGTTATTTTAGGGGAGAACATTTGTCTGATTTCTGAGTATTTCTCATGGTGCGGAGAAAGTGCATCAATGTCTCCGTTTCTCCCTGCTGGCAGTGGGAGTATAGTCTGTCCTCTCTGGGCAGTCTGGTCTGCCTGTGTCCAGTATCTATGTCCAGGCTGTAGTCACTGAGCCTGTCCTCTCTGGGCAGTCTGGTCTGTCTGTGTCCAGTTTCTATGCCCAAGTTGTGGTCACTGAGCTGTGACGGTCTGTTCCTCTTTGCTGTCTCTCTCTCAGTGTGTCTCTGTCTCTCTCAGTGTGAAGGAGGCCTGTATCGTGCTGTCTCTCTCTCTCAGTGTGTCTCTCTGTCTCTCTCTGTGTGAAGGAGGCCTGTATCGTGCTGTCTCTCTCTCAGTGTGTCTCTCTGTCTCTCTCTGTGTGAAGGAGGCCTGTATCGTGCTGTCTCTCTCTCAGTGTGTCTCTGTCTCTCTCAGTGTGAAGGAGGCCTGTCTCGTGCTGTCTCTCTCTCAGTGTGTCTCTCTGTCTCTCTCAGTGTGAAGGAGGCCTGTATCGTGCTGTCTCTCTCTCTCAGTGTGTCTCTCTGTCTCTCTCTGTGTGAAGGAGGCCTGTCTTGTGCTGTCTCTCTCTGTGTGTCTCTCTGTCTCTCTCAGTGTGAAGGAGGCCTGTATCGTGCTGTCTCTCTCTCAGTGTGTCTCTCTGTCTCTCTCAGTGTGAAGGAGGCCTGTATCGTGCTGTCTCTCAGTGTCGGCTCAGCTCTGCTCCTGCGGGACGTCCTGCAGCAGGGGGACAGTGGCTCGGACGTGACCTCTGACCCCTCACAGCCGTCACCCGTTGCAGCGCTGAACGAGGTGGGCATCTACAAGCTCTCGCCGGGCGACGTGCTCATCCTGCTCAACCTGCGGGCACACTGGCCCGGGCAGTAACCGAGACTGCCCCCCTGTGGTCGTGCTGTAATGGCACAGCCCTGATTCGCCCTCGACTGCGCTGTGCACACGGGTACAACACTAACTGGACCGAGCTGCGGAAAGCATTCCCGGAAAAGTGTGGGAAACAGGCAGAGCCACCTGCAAATAAAACTGGATTTCCAGGCCCGGGAAGCCAAGGGAAGAGAAGATTGACTGAGGGGTACTGTGGTTTGCTGGGCGGTGGGGGGTGAGGGGTAAAAAGGTTTAAGCATCCTAATTGAACTGCTAAACCAATTAAATTAAATGGCACCCATGTAACATTATGCCTACATGATTAACCAGGATTTACATAATAAACCCTCCAGATGAGAAAAACTGGGAACTTAGCCCTTGACGATTTATTAGAACTCTGTTCTGCACAGCACCCGCTGGACTGAGGCGCAGATCGGAGCCACGCAGGGGTGGCAGTGACCCCAGCACCTCGATTCTCCTGCCTGCTTCATAGTCTTGAACACATCCCACTGCTGAAACCGAAAAAACCCAACAGCAAACAGGTAGCAAGCCTGAACTACACAACACCTGTCTCTGGTTAATAGGTGCTGCTGTGTGCAGCTCATGAGGTCTGAAATAACCTAAACCTCATTGCCATCCCTGCACTGCCCTCCCACACTGCAGCGCCCCCTTGTGGCCAGCTGGAGCGCCAGCTGGACCAGCACACCAGTGGGACACCAGCCCCGAACTGCTGCTGGCTGGCTGGAGCCCCAGTGCAGGACAAGCCCAGGGGCTAGACTCACGGTCTCCTGTGGTTATGACTGTGTTCACAGCAGTTTGGCTACAGCCCTGGAGTTCCAACGGCATGTTTGAACACTTTGCACCGAAAAAGGTGTACTCACCCGTTTGTCATTTCCGATGCCCCTCGGTGTCAGCTCAGCGTTCTGGTGGTGTGGTCAGAATGCGTCTGAGATCAGGCGGCCAGCGGGTGCTCGCCGTGGAGACTGCAGCGGAGAGGACAGCGATCTGCGGGGTGTTTCTGAAAAGCACCAGGAGACTTGGAGCTCGGTTACTAACCTGCCCAAGTCATGCTGCAACAACTTAGACGGGATCATGTCAGATTTCTAAGACAATCTGAGCAATCATAAAACTACTGTCATTGGTCTTAACCAGTCATGGCCTCCTAATAATCCCCCTCTCTGAACTGGCTTCATCACTCTGTTCTCCTCCCCACTGAGAGCTGGTGTGTGGGGAGAGTACTGGAGCACTATGGCTGCTGTCGCATCATCCAGGTGGGGCTGCACACTGGTGGTTGTGGAGTGGACTCCCCATTACCTGTAAAGAGCTTTGAGTGGAGTGTCCAGAAAAAATAGCTAAGTGGCGGGAATTATCATTTTTGCTTGTTTGATTTCTCCCCTTTCTCACTTTTGGTCTGACCTTTGCTTGACCTTAAATACTTATTTAAAAACACAAGGATGAGTACAAATGATATTCTATTTAATTTGGTTCCAAAGCTGTTTCTTGAAAGACACCGGTGTATCAGCATTGATAACATAAAGGTATTTATCCCTTTCCAATGATGTCCCATTTTATGTAATTACCATTTTTTAAATTGAATATTACTCATCAAACATTGAAGGCACAAACCAAACACTTTTATGGGGGAAAGATCAGCAAAATCTGCCCAAAAAATCCTAGCTAGAACCTGTTGATTTCACAAGTATTCACCCTCCTGAGCTGATACTGGGAGGAAGCGCCTTTCACAGCTATCAGAGCTGCAGGTCTTCTTGGTTATCAGGGGAAATATCCCTGCTCTCGCTCCCAGAGTCACGGGTCAAGGGTCACTGTAGTGAGGCACTGTTTTGAGAAACCCTTGCTGCTTTTTCCCCTGGTCATTTTGTCCAATAGCAGAAGAGAACGGTTGGAGAAGTCTGCGGCCCTAGCAACCAGGAGGAACGACGGCTCTGTGTCCTGTTCAGCAGGGCCATTAGGAGATAAAAGGAATCTCCTCACCCATTAGAGCTCCTATGTCACAGTGAGCGAGCTGCCCAGTGGAGTCTCTGTGCTCCAGACAGCCAGGCTGATACCACTCAATTACCTGCCTCTGTCTCCCGGAGACTCCTGTGTGTCCTGAGCCCCCGAGTGTCCCGGTGTGTCCTGAGCCCCCTGGTCTCCCGGTGGTCCTGAGCCCCCAGGTCTCCCGGTGTGTCCTGAGCCCCCGAGTGTCCCAGTGTGTCCTGAGCCCCCAGGTCTCCCGGTGTGTCCCGAGCCCCCGGGTCTCCCGGTCTCCTGTGCCCTGAACTCATCACACAGCAGAGACACTCAGGCACTGAGGCATCTCCTGACTTCATGACAAGAAGGGGGTTTACCCTGCCTCTGCTGAGCTTCTGCCTCGGTGTCAGGACAAACTTTGAAATATCCCAAAAGGACTGGTTCCGTGAGTAAAAAAACCTCTGCTTGTATCGGCGCAACGCTCTGTCCAGCGTCCAGTTGTGTCCCTCTGTCTGCTTGCTTTGCTCCGTGTGAAAGAGTTTTTGCTTAATTTTCTTTATGGCTTAACCTTAATGAAATAAGACGGCAATCAGGTTGAGTAAGTGATCTAGAGCTATGAATTCCCTGTGGGAATTCTAGTCCAGCACCGGATAAAGCTGACTGGTCCCACGGCTCGCCTGTGCTACAAGCCCATGAACTTGCCTGCTGGTCTAATGATAATATACTGTACCTTATAGCTCCATAGCCAGTGAAGGAAATTCCCTTTGTTCTTCCGAGAGATACACTAAGTACAAAGGCAGCAAAATATAAGCTTGTAAGCAGAAAACTTTTAGTAAAAGATAAATGAAGAAAATGGCCAGAAAGACAAGTTTTATATCAAGCTACAGCTTGTGTCCCGCAGCCTCTGTTGGTGGAAACGACTGGCTCCTAATAACCGGACAGGCCTTTT
This sequence comes from Lepisosteus oculatus, assembly GCF_040954835.1. NCBI lineage: Eukaryota > Metazoa > Chordata > Actinopteri > Semionotiformes > Lepisosteidae > Lepisosteus > Lepisosteus oculatus. The sequence goes on along the minus strand of NC_090702.1, from coordinate 48,084,204 downwards.
TAACATGCTGACACGGAAATGGGCTCTACACAGATGTGAAAATCAGAGTACCTCTCCCGTCCTTACGTAGAGTTCTAACGAGACTTTGGGAGGGATGAAGGCGGCCGAATTAACGAAGTTCACCTGGCTCAACTCGCACGGAATCCTGTAGCCTCAGTGCACATTTACACCACACGACACCCTCTCCTTCTCCACATCCCTTTCCTGGTCGCCCTTTCGCCAGCCGTATTGGATCCAAGCGAAACATGGGACTCTAAAGCATAAGGAATGCTGGAGTTTCTCCCCGCGGTGTCCGGAGACCCTGTGTGTGTTTCTGGCTCTGGTCAGAATACAGGGAGTTGTAGAAGGACATTTGAAACTGAGAACGGGGGGGCACATCGTTACCCAACGAGCTGTGGGAGTGTGGAACAAGCCACCCAGCCATGTGATATTCTGGCTTCTTCCAGAAAACAGCCGGATGAGATCTTGGGATCAACTAGCTATTAACTCACAAACCGACTGGACGGGCTGACTCTCGCTTTTAAATAATAATAATAGCAGCAACCTTATTTTTTAGAAGGGCTTATGTTCATCTGGTTCTGTGTCTACCCCTTCCCTAATAGTAACTGTGCAATTCTGCTGGCTCCTCTTTTTGTTTTGTTTTTCTGTAAAACCCTTTGAGAAGACACGTTTAAAGGTGATATACTGTATAAAATAAAGAATAATAATAATAATAATAAGAATAATAATAAAGCCTCTTCCTATGACCATCTGTTCTTACATTCATATGCAGCAGAGCCTTTCCCTGAAGAATCCCTGTTATCATTTTCTTGGCCTTTCTTGAGTTCCTCACACTGTCTGGAAACCTGTCCCAGTCTGCTGGGAGAGTACAGAGGCACTGGAGTGGGGCTGGCCAGCGTGTGGGGGAGACAGCAGACAGGTAGGCAGGTAGCCTGGGGGCAGACAGCCCGTGAGGAATCCACACAGACTGGCGGATCACACCTGTCTCCCGGAGGACTGCTGGGAGTTAGCACTACTGCATTGCTACACCTCAGGTCCCATAAACCCTCCTGTCTTTCACTCGGTCTGGAGGAGTGGTGAAAACAGCACCCCTATGATCTGTTTATTGAAGTGAATCGCAAATTCTTCAAACAGCTTGAATGTTTACTTGACTTTATTGTCTCAAATGGGAGATTTGCTTTGCAGGCAGATATAATACATAAGGCAAAACACAGTCCACACTTCATTTACACTGTAGCTTGATGGATTCCACAACAGGGATCCAGCAACAAATTAGTTACTTATATGATGAGAAAGAAAGAAATTGATAAATAAAGTCAAATGTTTGGTCTTTGACATTGCTCACAGAGTCTGTCTCGTCTTGTTATGTAAATGGAGATTTACTGAGAAGACTTCAATGCAGAGAGTTGTGTGTAGGATTACTGTCCAGGACTGCAGGTCTGACAGCGGAGGGACCTGGGGCCGTATTCTGTTGTAGTCTTGGGAAACCAGTGCCATTTCACAAGTGGCAACATGGTTTGCTTTCCGTGTGCCTCAGTACTCTGACACACTGGTGCAGCTCCGATGTGTTAGTGCCAGTTCTCTCTGTGCTGTGTGTGCCCCGAATGCACAATCCCTGAACTCCCTCAAAAGAGAAGAAGGTTTTTTTTACAAGCAGTTAAGGATCAGGTGAACAAAGGAGCTGATTCACCTTATCCTATTCCTACCTGTGCTCTGTTTTGCTCCTTGGTGCTTAGCAGAATTGTGGCCTGGTGCTGTCGGCTTCTAGATCCTGTGAGCTTAGGCCAGGGCATAAAAGAGCTAGCACAACTTTGGATTGTCCAGCTGCTTTTTGGACTGTTTAATTTGCCTTTGCTTTATTGATCGTGTGCAGAGCTTTCGGTCTGGAAGGCGGTGGGGGTGGACGGTACAGTTCGTTTGGAAACCAGGGCACAGGTGGGTGAGGGTGCCATGCTGTGCTGTACCATGTTATGCAATACCAGTTCAGGTGGGGAGCTGCGTCAGCATGCGTAGGCTGCAGAGGAACAAGTAATAGGTTTATTCCATGCTGAAAAGAAGAAAGAAAACACAACGTTTCAGCCGTTCACACCTGAAGAAGGCTCCACGGCCGAAATGTTGTGTTTTCTTTCTCCTTTTTTTCAGCATGGAATAAACCTACTACTTGTTCCCATGCTATGCAATGCCCTATTCGGGGCCTGCCGTGCAGTGCCAGCGTGGTGCAATGCCATTCAGTACTGTGCTACTCCGTGCATGCCACGCCATCCGCTGCTGTGCCATGCCATGCCATTCAGTGCTGTGTGCTGTGCTGTTCCATGCAGTGCCATGAAGTGCCGTGCTCTGCCATGCTGCTACAGCCCCTGCGGCTGCAGATCAAGAACTGCCTCCCATTAACAAGACAAACAAAGCCCTGAGGGAGACAATCAACAGGGAAAACAAAGCCGGGGAGGAGAAGGAGGAGGGGGGGGGTGTCAGATCCCCTCCATTGTTTTGACAAATTAGTCTCCTGTCCAGAGAGGGGCTCTCCTGTCTCGGCCGGGTTAGAGTCAGGCTGGCAGCTCTGCTGATCCCTGTCTCCTCCTCACAGACACGTTAAGCACTAAAGGATGTTGGCCGTCTGGCTGCGCGGGTCAGCCCCAGACACCACGGGCTCCTGTGATCATCTGCCCTGAGCAGCGCAGCCCCTGGCAGGGCCGCAGAGCGCCAGATAGACATCTCGGGACGCCGCCTGGGGCTAAAGGAAGACTGTTGATAGAACAAGTTTCCAGTCGTTTAGTTTTCCTGTGTTTCGGGGAAGAGTGTGAAGAACACCCAGTGATAAGAGAACCTGTTAATGGGTGTTGTGACTGAGAGGGAAACTGCTGTGATCTGACACCAGGAAAGCACAGAGCTAACGGTTCCCGGGCCCTGAAAGCCCGAAAAAGCTTCTTCCTTCGTATTTCCCTGCACGGTCTGCAAATCAGAAATTGTTTTATTTCTGCCTTTTCCCTCTAGATCTGCTGGGCCAGACCCTCGGTGCAGGAGAGGCTTTTACGATGTAGAACAGTGAGCTTTCCTGGGGGAGTTTGTCCCAGGAAGAGGTGACCCCCCAATCTAATGAGGTTGGAGAACCCCCAGGTGATGAGGACCGGGGGGCTGGAGCGAGGCCAGGATGTGGCTGAGGCAGGGAAGAGAAAACGAAACACAGAAAGGCCAGACTGGGAGAGGTCAGAGGTCGACCTCCCGCCCCCCCCCGAACATTCATTTAAACCTTCAGATGAGAAGAAAAACTGAGGTCCTGACTCAGCGGTTTCTTGAAAAGAGTAGGGGTGTTATCCCAGTGTCCTGGCCAAATTTCCCATTGACTTTTACCAGTTATGGCCTCCTAAAAATCCCTGTCACTGAATTGGCTTCATCACTGGGGTGTGGTGAGCATACTGGTGCACTATGGCTGCCATCACATCATCCAGGTGGGGCTGCACACTGGTGGTGGAGGGGAGATTACCTGTAAAGCGCTTTCAGTGGAGTGTCCAGAAGAGCGCTATATAAGTGTAAGAAATTATTATTATTATTATTATTATTAGCTCCATTACCAAGCATTTTTAAGAACAACATTGTCATGGCCGTTTGTGTGGGTTTTATAACGCTTGGCTGTCGAACAGCGCGATCACTCTCCCTGCTGGCGTGAGGGAGACCAGGTGAGTGGGGTGGACTGATCACCCCCAAAAACTCAGTCCAGTTCAAAATGCTTTATTTATCCCCAGGGGGGATATCTGTATCCCATTTGACTGCGGCCTCAGTGAGTCTCAGTCTCCTGCATGGCGACGCAGTGCGCTCCGTCAGCAGGCCTTGCCAGCAAGAGGTTGGTGGTGTTCTTGCTGGAAAAGACAGACAGGAAGTAACGTCCTTCAAATCATTGTGGTCCCTAATCCAGGAAGGGTTTCTCCAAAAGCCCAATATGCAGGGATTAGACTCACGTTATCAGCACTTTAATTCTGGATAAGACCCTAATACACAATAAAGGGTTTAAGATCAGATACTGGACATCAGGAATAACATGCTGTATCTAATCTGTTGGGTGGGCCTTCAGTTCCTGCCTGGAGGGTGTTGTTTGCGAGGTGGACAGGTCTGCAGCTGGGTGATTCTCTTTTTGAACATCTGGAACACTTGCCCACAGACTTGGGCATTTCAGGGAGAAAAGGCGCCTAACTGTGTGACAGTGAAAGGCAGATCTATCAACACACAATAGACAACAGCTGGAGTCTCATCGTTCACAAGGCGATGGGTATCAGATTTTCAATGAAACCTGGACGTCCTGCTTTTATTTTAATGAATAAATAACCCATCGATTGAAGCGTTAGTTCTCAATATATCCTGGTGAGGTCCATGTATAAACTTCTGCACGACATGCAGAATTCTGCAGACAAAAGTCCTCACAGATTCCTGCCAGAATCCACAGAGTTTTGTCAGGAGTTCCGGTTACAGTTTTAGAAAGGATCCCCTGTGGGATTTAGATTTGATCTGTGTCACCACACAGGTGGGAAAGGAAACAATGAGTCCGAGGATATAATTCTTCCGAATCAACAGTGAAACACTGACCTGAGGACACATAGAAACTATGTGGATATGCATTTAAACCTGAGAACAGGTGACCCCTTTACACAAAGGGTTGTGGGAGTGTGGAACAAGCTACCCAGCCACGATGCTGAAGCTGATGTTTGTCTTTTGAGAAATGGATGAAATTCTTGAATTAGCTACTAATAACCAATGGAACTATATGGGGCAAACAACCCCTCTCATTTGTAAACTGATGTTCATACAAACAGGTCAGCAATAGACTTGCAAGACCAATGTAATTTTTTTTTATGTTGCAGTAATAATGGCCCTCCAGCGATTCAGAAGGGGAGTAGCTGGTGCTTGTCAGCAGTTACACATACTTTGGCACTATTGCTGATTGCAGGCTAACCTTTGAGGACAACACAGATGCCACAGGTAAAACGAGCCAACAGTGATTGACCTTCCTGTGAAAGCTCTGCTCTTTTAATGTGTTCTGTACAGTGATGACCATATTCTGTAAAACGGTTTTAACATTCACTGTGGTAGCCTGGCTTGGTACCTTGAGTCCATGCAGACTGAGCAGGATAGTGAAGGCAGCCAGCAGAGTTATCAGTGCCCAAGGACTGGAGCTGACAGACATCTACTAGCAGACAGGCAGTGCAGAAGGCCAGTGTAATCACTGACTGTAACGACCACCCCTTGCACAGTAAATCTGAGCTCCTTCCATTGGTCCATTTAATTACCCAGATTTAATGCAATAGAACTAAATGATCTTTCATCCCCACAGCTATTAACCTGCCCTGTTTAGAGAAATAACTAATTGTTGCTTTTTTATTTTAATATGTATCTTATGTATCTGTCACACACACACTGATAACCCAACTTCTTTATTTATCTATTCTGGACAGGGAGGATTATTTTAAGCTTCTAGCTAGTTTTTTTAATCTTGTGCACTTGTGTGTTTTTATTTGTTAATGGATTCATGCTCCTGGAAATGTATTATATAATTTGTCCATCTTTAACCTGGCAGATTTCCCAGTATGAACAACAAGGAAGGGCAGCACAGTGTGGCTAGCACTGCTGCCTCGCAGAGCTGGGGCCCAGGGCTCAGCTCCTGGGGTGCTGTCTGTGTGGAGCTTGTATGTTCTCCCTGGTTTTGTGAGGGTTCCTCTGGGTGAGGCTCTGGTTTCCCACAGTCAGAAAACATACTGCAAAGTTAAAGTGGCTTCTAGGAAAACTGGCCCAGGTCTGTGCGTGTCTGCATCTGTGTCTGTTGTGTGCCCTGGACTGGCGACCCATCCAGTATGTACCATGCCTTGAAGATGGATGGACAATAAAGTGAGGAATTAAATAAGCAATTAAGGTTCCCTATATTGTGGGGCACAGTGAGCCTGCACTGTGGAGGGCCCTTCAGTCTGTGAATCGTCTGTTCTCTCTGGCTACATCTCCCAAAACTACATACGGTAACGCACTTGGTCCAAGGTCTCAGTCTTGCACCAGAGTGAAGAGTTGGCTTGTTGGTCAGACCACAGTCTGCATTGAAAGAAAAACAACATCTTTCTGCCCAGTACATATGACATATGTGTTTTTTTTTAACTGGCATTGCAACACTCCTTAGAAATCTTTTGCTCTTTGTCAAAATAAAAGCCATGTTCAGGTCATTTATTTTCTGTCCTGGGCCCGTTTCCTTTTTTAAGATGACTCGTTGTGAGACAGCTACGTGTACAAGGTGCCGTCAGGAAATAACAAATCGACCGGTGGGCTGACAGAGAGCCTGCGCTGCAGCACAGACAGCAGATCAGCTGTACCTGCGGCCAGGTGTGCAAACCGGCTCCTGTCTGCTCCAATTTCTCAGCCATCGCTGGGGGCAGATACTGACACTATTTCTGTATTATATATCGCATTGCGCCTGCGTCATATCACTTACAAATTCAAATTCAGCTCTATTGGCATGTCCAGTAAATTACAGTGTTGCCAAAGCATATACAATCAATACAATATCTACCTACATTTATAATACAAATACATCATGGGACATTTAAATACAACATACGACACATACAACATTATGGAGAGACAAGCTCAGGGTTCCTGGGTATCAGGCAGGAGATCACGTACTGGGCTGCCAGCCCGATTGAGCTCCCTTGACACTTACTCTCAGTGTCACCCTTTTTTATCTCACACCTTCAGAGTAAACAGAGCCATTATCCACAGTGCAGTAGCTCCTTAGCCAGCGGGATTTGAATATGAAATGAGTGTGTCTACAACATCAAAGGCAGGTGAGGAAACTGGGGTTCAGTACTGCAGGCCAGGGCTTCAGAGACTGCCCTCTCATCACACGGACTGGAGGGCTAAGGGTATTTCTCTCCTTCGCCCACAAGCACCTTTTATGAGGAAGCTGTCAAATTAGCAAAGAGTCAAACATGAAAGAGACTGAAGGTGCCTGCAGGAGCCTGGCTGTCTCTACCCCCCCCCCACACCCCTCCATACACACACACAAACCCCAACCCTCACTGGCTCAGATCACACACAGAAGCTCTCGCATATTAACATCTTCATCTGCAACAGATGCTAATTGTCGGCAAGCGCTGTGGCTGTGGGCACATTCAAAAGAAGCGGCGGCAGTTAAAATGGCGTCTAACTGGGAAGAGAAAGGCAGATCGTGTTGATCCCAGTTTTCGGTCTGGGTCCTAATTGAGGATTTGTTCAATATTTAATTGCACCCCCCCCCACCCACACACACACGTCTGCAGTCATTAAGGAGCTGCTGTCTCCAGCTCTGCAGCAGGCTGCTGTGTCTCAAGTGCTTTGATAGGGCCGTTGATAACAGGCTCCGAGGGGGGGAGGGCAGGGGGGGCTGGCCCTAGGTGGGGAGTATATAAGGCCACCTGGCGAGCCCAGAACCACCACAGAGCTCCTGGGAGCCATCGCAGACCACAGCACAGCCAGAGCACAGCGCAGGACAGACCACGGCCATGCTTCTCTTCCTGACCACACTGGGGCTGCTGGGAGCAGCCCTGGGCTTCGACCTCAGCCAGCCCACCCGCTGCGTGGCCATACCCCTGGAGATGGGCGTCTGCCAGGACGTGGGGTACAGCGAAATGCGGCTGCCCAATTTCCTGGGGCACAGCAGCCTGGAGAGGGAGGTGGTGCCCCGGTCCGAGGACTGGAAGCCCCTTTTACAGACTGGCTGTCACCCCCAGGCCCGAGCCTTCCTCTGCGCCCTCATTGCCCCGGTGTGCCTCGACACGTGAGTACAGAGCCCCCCCCCGCGCTCCCCCTGGCTTGCAATGAGGTTGTCATGCCTGGCTTTCAAGTTAATGAGTTATGTGTTGAATGTTGCGTGTAAATGGCCTATGATGTATTTGTATTATAAATGTCTGTGGATATTGTAACATTGACGTTTGGCAACACTGGAATTTATCAGTCAGGCTAATAAAGCTGTTTGAATTGAGTGCATTGCAAGGTTTGGAACATCTGTACAGCTGTGCTAAGCTGGACAGCAAGGAAACAGCCCGACTCCAAGTGAAACAGGCTCCCACGTCTGTGAGTCTGCGCTGTCAGGTCAGTGTGTGACTGTGCCTCTCCCCCGGTCCCTGCAGGTTTATCCAGCCCTGCCGCAGCCTGTGTGTGGCCGTGAGGGACAGCTGTGCCCCCGTGCTGGCCTGCCAGGGACACTCCTGGCCTGAGCAGCTGGACTGCGATCGCTTCCCGGCCCATGAGGACATGTGTCTCACTCCCGTCTCCAAACACGCCCAGCACTTCTACAAAGGTCAGCCTCTTGGGTCTGGCAGGAAAGCAGGTTACGGAGAAGAGAATTACCCTCTGACGACTCACAGGTGGAAGTTTAGATGGCACCGGGAGGGTGGAACAAGCTACCCAGCCTTGTCCTTGAAGCCGATACCCCAGCTGTCCTAGCTGTTCAAGAAACAGTTAGAGATCCTTGCATGGACTCGCTACGAAATAGCAAGGCAGCTAGATGGGCTGAACAGCCTCCTCTTGATTGTAACCTTTCTTATGTTCGTGGTAGGGGAGAGGAAGCTAGGAAATAGTTATCGATAAACTAAATAGATCCCTTAATTTGTAAAAACCTTTCCTCTCAAGGCAGTGGCATGTCATAAACACTGAAATCGTAATGGAGAGCAGTAACAAAAAAGCAAAATCAAAGGTAAAAATGACAGGACTGGCAGAGAAGTGAGTTTTCAGCTGCGTTTTGGAGGTCGCCCGAGAGATTGCGCAGACAGGGACTGTGGATCCTCTCAGCTGACCACTGCCTGTTTTTTTTCTCCAGCTCTGCCCAGACCCCAGTGTCAGGGGTGCCCCGAAGTTGAGGAGCCCTTCTCTTCTAAGACGGTGCTGGGTGCTCTCTGTCAGCATGACTTTGGTAAGTGATTTGTGTCTTACTATCTTAATTGCCTTGCATGAAAACCTCCTTTCTGTTTTATATGGTACCTTTATGGTCCATTGCATCTCGAGCAGCTGTACAATAATATAATTAAGCACAAGTAAGACAGGAGTGCACATCCTGGAACAAATAAATATATCTTGAAGCTAATTAAACAGAAGTCCAGTACACAAGTGGGTTTGAAGGCTCTGAAGGCTCGGAAACTGGTGATTGACCTGCAAGATCTGATGTGGGCTGTGATGTGGAGGTGATTCCTCTACCTTGGATCACCAGATCGGAAAGCTCAGTCCTTCCAGAGTTTCGTCTGTTGGGACCGAAAAGGGGCTGGTGTCTGAGGTCGGTAAAGGACATGTAGGTGTGTAGGGGGGTCAATGGTTTACTGTTGTAGTCAGGAGACAAACTGTTCAGGCTGTTAAAAGAGAGCAGTAGTGTTTGAATCTCAGTCTAAAAGCCACGGGGAGCCAGTGCAGGGAAGCTAAAACAGGCGTTATGTGGTTATGTGGTGTTATATGGTCATGCACTTTGGTTAAAATGCAGGCAGCTGTGTGGTGCAAGCAGGTGTTTGCAGGAGTCTGTAGAAAGCTGGAGGCTGTGAAGATGTCCGTGTGACAAGGACGGCTCAGTCTGCTCTGCCATTTACCTCCACCGATCTGCTGCCTGGGAGGCATCCTCCTGGGGGAGGTGCTCTTTAGGATGAGAAGTGAAACCAAGAGGCCGATTCTTCGCGGTGGTTAAAGATCTCAGACTGCTGTTTGAAAGCGTTGGTGTCCCCTATTCCAAGTCTGAAGATGTGCTTAGGCAGGGCTATTCCAAGTGTCTTCCTTTGCTGTAACTGGCTAATTCGTTCTTTCTTCTCCACTTCCGTCAGATGCAGACTGATCTGCCGCTGTGCCCCTTTCACAGGGTAGTGTGAAGTTCTTTCAGAAGGAAAGCACAATGCAAATGCAGTGTACTGTACTATTCTTTAAGAGCCATTCAACCACCGAGAGGCCATTCAGCCCCGTCTAACCCAATTGTTAATTAGTAGCTAATTAACCAGTGAAAGAGCTTCAACAAAATGGCTGGACATCTTGTTCCAGACTCCCCTAAACCTTAGTGTAAAGAAATAGAAATTATTTGCTCCTGCTGTGCTGTTGTTTCTGCTCTGTTTATTGATGTCCTGAGCATACCATTCAGCCTGTCTAACCCATCTGCTAATTAGCATCTAATTGACCTGAGAGGCTCATCCTTGAAAGTGAAACAGCTTCAATGAAAATAGCTGGGCAGTTTGTACCAGACTCCTACAACCCTTCGTGTAAAGAAACTGGGAATTATTTGTTGCTCACCGTGCTGCTGCTTGGGCATACTGCGAGAGGCTGTGATGTTTTAATTGCTCGTGCTGAATCAAGGCTGTCTCCTGTTCTCCTGCTCAGTCCTGCTGTTTCTTTCTCGCAGCAGTGAAAGTGAAGGTGTCCAGGCGGCGACTGCCCTCGGAGGACCCCGAGTTTGCAGTGGAGGGGCGTGTGGAGTTCATCAGCCAAGGGCCCCTGCTGCCCTACGACACCCACAGTCTGCTGCAGCAGTGGCTGCTCATCAACCCGCGCTGCGCCCACGCTCTCGCCCGCCCGGGTCGCACACAGCTCCACCTGCTGGCAGGAGACGTGCAGCCGGACGGCACAGTCGCCGTCACCCGCGTCTTCCTGTGGCACAAGAGAGATATGCAGCTCACTTCCGCCGTGCGCAAGTGGAAACACCACAAATGTTAGCACAGAAACTGTGGGAGGTCAGGAGAACACCAATCTGCACTGAACTGTGTTGGACAACAGCACACCTGGCTCCACTGAACAGGGCTGGACAACAGCCCACCGGACTGGGGTGTGCTGAGCTGGGCTGGACAGCAGCACACCTGGTTCCACTGAACTGGGCTGGACAACAACACACTGGACTGCGGTGTGCTGAGCTGGACTGGACAACAGTACACCTGGCTTCACTGAGCTGGGCTGGACAGCAGCACACCGGGCTGCACTGAGCTGGGCTGGACAGCAGCACACCAGTCTGCACTGAGCAGGGCTGGACAGCAGAACACCAGGCTGCACTGAGCAGGGCTGGACAGCAGCACACCAGTCTGCACTGAGCAGGGCTGGACAGCAGCACACTGACCGGGCTTCACTGAGCTGGGCTGGACAGCAGCACACCAGGCTGCTCTTAGCTGGAACCACAACCAAGGCACTCGGGAACTGAGAGGATAATGAGACAAGAGTATCCTGGGGCTGGACTATGAGCAAGGCCTGGGGCAGGTTGGGACTGTACAGCAGGGGTGTGCAGGGTATTATAATAATAATAATAATAATAATAATAATAATAATAATAATAATAATAATAATAATTGCTTACACTTATATAGTGATGGAGCTGGGCAATCTGCTAGTCTCTAAAGGTCCCCTGCTGAGCCAATGGGCCACAGTCTGCCTGCTTCTGCTGCAACAAGCTAGCAGGGCTGGGAAGGGAGGAAGTAAATGCACTTGTAACAGGGCTCAGTGGCAATTATGTACCAGGTCCAGTGCCAATGAGCCCTGTTACACACTCTTGAACAGATCCTTATTGTAAATAAAAGCTGAAATGTAAAAAGTTATAATAATTATACTAAATATGATCGTGTATTTAAAACATTAAAAGCGACCTGCAAAGTGTAAAGTCTTTTAAAGGTTGCTAGTGCTGTTGCTGTGTTTGTTTTTTCGCAAATATGCAGTGTGTAAAATAAACTGTAGTGTTATGTCTGACTCTTCTGACCTATTTCATCATCATCTCATGGCCCGGTAGAGTATATTTACCCAGGTGAGGGGTAACAGAAGTGACACATACACACCTTCAGGGGGATTTCTGGGCAAACGTGAATATCAGACCACTTAAAAGGAGAAAAGTCTGACAAAAGCCCAGCCCCTGGGGTGAAGGTGTGAAAGAGGTGTTGTAGGGGTGGCTTTGCTCATGAATGCAGAGAAAGGCAGCCAACATTGGCTCTGCTCACACTGTCAGCTTCCGGGAGAGTGTGTGATCTCCAGTCATGCCAGAGGAACTCTGTAATAATAATAATTAGCATTACAGAGGATCACTCCCTGTTCCTTAGGCTGTGATAGGTAATACCACACTAGGCTGCAGCTCTATTGATACAACTCTAATTCCAGAGTATTTCTTGCAGTAGTTTCTTAGCTTAGTTTGTTCAGGCTGTTTACTGAGCCTGAACTGCATCAGGCTCTGGTTTGCCTCGTCGTTTCAGAACTGGCCATAAACTCTGTCTGTGTGTGACAGATTGTATTAGGTATTGAATTCTTTGCCACTTATCGGGCTCCTTGTGCATATGTAAGCTTTAATAAGCTTTTGCCAGTTTACAAACCTTACCAAGACCTGTTTTCGTTACACTGTTGACAAATAAGATAAATTACAAATACACAGACGAACAGCAGTGCTACTGCGGCAAAGAATTGTTTTCTGAATTTCTAAACCTCTCTAGGGAGATACCTGCAGATCAGCACACAGCAGACGCAGGTAGACAATTACTAGGCTGTCTCTAGAGAGAACCTACAGGGCAAACACAGGCAGCACAGACTCGGAACACCTTCACTGGAACTTAGAAATTTGGGAAAAACATCAGAAAGAGAGGCAGGTCAGTTTAACGCCTCTTATTTTAACTTCGGATAGTCTTCTTAGGGGAATAGTGCCACCTAGAGGTTCATCATCGCCACTTCCAAGATCACTGCAACCACAGCGCTTATCGGCCCACGTAACCCCCTGGACAGCTCAAGCAGTTATCTCCTGCACTCAGATTATCAATCAATTAACATCCAATACATTCTTCCATCTGTACAGAACTGTAGGCATTCACAATAAATACAGTAAAAAAACAATATGAGCACTAAGGAAAGTAAAAGGGCAAAATGTTCAATCAAATCTGGGTTTGTGTGGGTCTAGTAGTGGTGGTATATCTGTTTGGCACTCGTGCACTACACAACTCTGCCACCGTAAAAGTCCATGAAACAGGAAAACGGTGTCAAGCATAAAAACGCTCCGCTTCTCGCACTGTCCGCCCCTGCAGTGGTCACATTTCCCTGTTCTGGCGACCCATGCGGTTCCCCAGCCTGCAGCCCTCGGAACAGCTCAAGGAACTCCCTCTGATCGCTTAAACGGTTGACTTCTATTACTGCACGGGAATTTACTGATAACCCCCAGTGCGCTCGGCCATACCCGACTGGGAAAATCCGCTGCCCGTCACCTACACATGCCGGTGGGGGGGGGGGAGCAAGGGGCTCCGGAACAGTCCATTCTCGGGAGTAGGGGGGGGGGATCTGGAAACTACGATCCGACATCTAGATCTAGATAAACTTCCCAGACACTTTTGCTATCATCATGAATGTGGTTGAGCAAAACACAACTTACTGCTGTAAGCGGAGTTGCATTGCCTTTCTTTCTTGTGACATACGTACTAAAATATTCGCACACCTCAGACACAACCCACCCGCTGCTTCTCAGCTTAAACTGTCGTCACTTCCGCTGCATGAACCACGCGCTTTGCAAACGCACAACAACAATAACAACAACATGGTGGTCCGGTCCGGAGACGGGGGAAGGTACGGAGTCTAATGTGAGTGTTTTTTAAAGATATATGTATTTCATTTCTATTCGTCTAATGATAAGTTCAGTTCTCTTGTGAAATCTAGACAAAAGCCTTTCGCCGCGGTAAGAAGGAACATACGAGGAGGCAGAAGTTAGATCATGTGTGTTTCTGCTTGAAAGTAGTACATGGTAGCATAGTTTAAGACTAGTAAATTAGAGTTATGAATCGGTGCTTATTTAGACTGCATCTCCTTTTTAAAAAAGCAGAGGTGTTGCACCGGTGGCCTGGCTAAAGCGTGCTTCGGTCTTGTACAGTCCGGCCTCTCCAGATTTCACCCTAATGAAACCGGTGAAGCAGTGTCTCTCTTCTCCAGCTGACCTGCTGTGTAGAGTAGGGTTGGGCGGCGAGGTTTGGGAGTGTACACCGAGAGCACTCGGCACAGCAAGACAACACGATTGTTCTGCAAACACCGAAAACGTGATCATGACCAACCCTCTGACTAAGAGCTGAAGAGACTGGTAGAGAACACCCCTACAGGAAGACATTTTGCGAAGAATTATAAAAATAAAATAAAAAAAGATCTTCTGCCACTTTAAATGTACCTTGACATTTAAACTTTAAAAAAAAACAATTGCCAGTTGTGTTTTGTTTCCATTTTTATGTGTTGTTTTACATGAGAACTGCTTTTCTTCATCTACGAGGAAGTGTCTGTTTCAGTATTTTATATGCAGATTGAATTTGCTGTTACAGTCTTCCGTTTGTGTTCATGTTCAACCACCACCCTGAAGACTTCAAAACGCATCGACACGATTTTGTTTATTGTTGATTAACGGTGATCTGACCAGTTTTTTTAAAAACTTGCTTGCCTAAGCTAATCATTCAGTGATCAAACGTTCAAGGTGATATCGCAGAAACAGAAGCCGTCAGCGCAGAACTAGACACACATTCTGCCTGTTGTGACTCACTTGGCAATTCTCAGAGACACTTTGTCAAACCTTTAACACACACACACTTTAGCACAGCTCTCATTGTGAAAACCTGTGTCTTCTTGCTGTACGTTTTCTACTTAAAAGGCCAAGGTCTTTTAAATCACACACTGTCTTTGCAAATCCACAGGCACGTATCCTAATAGTTGATTATGTTTGCAAAACTTTTGTAACGAGGCTCAAAAGTGGAGTTGGAGCTGCCGGAACAGCTTCATCTGTTTTTTTTTTCCCTTTATCTGAAGTGCCCGCGTCTGCTCTGTGGTCGTCCAGGAGCTTCAGGGCTGTGCCCCTGGCCCTGCCCGCTGCCGCCACTGAGAACCCCTGGACTGTCCTCTGCGCCCGAGGTGGGCGTTGGCGTCGAGTACCCGCGGCAGTCGCCTGATCCCCGCCGCTCGCCATGCCACGTAAAGGGGGGTCACGCGAGCTGCCGGACTTCCAGAGGGGGCGCATTGTGGGCCGCTGGTCTGTGGGCGAGAGCCAGAGGAAGATCTCGAGGGCGCTGGGCATCCCCGTGTCCACGGTGAACAGGGTGATCGTGCAGTACAGGAGGTGCCGCAAGACCAGCGTCTGCGCGCGGCCCGGGCGCCCCAAGCCGTCCGGGAGGCTGCTGCGAGCCGTGAAGAGGTGCGTGGAGGCCGAGCCCCAGCAGCACGCCGCCGACATGGCCCGGCGCTTCCGGGTGTCCACGCGGACCATGCGCCGCTACCTGCACAGCCTGGGCTACTACGGCAAACGGGGCATGTCTTAGCCCGCCCGCTTCCCACCCCGTTTCGAGTGGCTCCTGCTGTGGGCTTGCTGCCCTCGTGGACAGCGATGGTCCCGTTCCAGGGGTCGTGCTGCACGAGGGGGACGGAACCGCAGGGGACTGGAGAGGTGTACCCCCGTTCTCGTCCAGTGGAGCAGCGGTCAGGGCTCTGGCACAGTCCCAAGACCCAGGTGGGAGTTCCTAGAGCAAAGTGCTTTACTGAGGTTACTGCAGCACACCCAGCTTTCTAAACCAGGTGCCCAGAAGTGTGCAAAGACAGCTTCCCCGTAAGGCGCTCTGGGCAATGTTCTGCTGAATTATAACCGGAAAGATTAAGGATATTGTGGATAGCAAGGCCCTTAACCCCAACTGCTCCAGGGGAGCAGTATAAATGGCTGACCCTGTGCTCTGATCCCCAGCTTCTCTCTCTGTCTGTGTGTCTCATGGAGAGCAAGCAGGGGTATGTGAAAAGACAAATTCCTAATACAAGATATTGTATAGGGCCAATAAAGTGATCTTATCTTATATACAGGTAGTGGACAGAAAAAATGGTAACACTGATACAAAGTCACTTAACAGGCTGTTGGGCCATCACTTGTGGCCAGTGCAGCCCGTATGGCAGTCGTCTGCGTGTCGAGAACAGTGAAGGACGATTCATCTCGCCATATCGCGTTTCTCCACTGCCCGGCAGTCCTTTGCCAGTGCTTTTCGCAACACTGGGCCTGTGGCCGTGCATTGCCAGGTGTGAGGAATGGTTTTCGCACTTCGGCCCCGACTGCGTGGAGTTCTCAGCGGCCCAGCTTTCGATGAAACTGGCTGCTCGCTCCTCAGATTGCTGGATCTGGAAATGCGTGGCTGACTTGCCGTGCACGTCTTTAATGAATACACAGCTGTCCTGATCTGTGGCTGTAGTAGTTCAGGGATATAGCTGCGTCAGCATGAGTAGTCTGCAAAGGAACAAGTAATAGGTTTATTCCATGCTGAAAAAAAGAAGAAAGAAAACTTCTTGGAAGAAGGCTCCACGGCCGAAACGTTGTGTTTTCTTTCTTCTTTTTTTCAGCATGGAATAAACCTATTACATGATCTCTGGCTGCCCACCGTTTCCCTTTGCCGATGTTGTTCCCTGCTGCCATCGCCATGGCTGGTAAAACAACACAACCCAGACACTGGAGCTCCTGTCGAAGGCTCGCTGATAATCACTCTTTCAAATTCACAGCCTTGATCACTAGACAGCCATATTTTTATATGTGACACTAAGCATGCTGGGATGTCATTTGCTGACTTACTGCATGAGTCTGCCTGGAAGCCTTTGATTTTAATATACATCTTTGCCCAGGTGTTTACTTTTTATTTTCCAGTGCTTGTATAACTATTCATTGTGCCATGCAGCATCTCCAACAGTTATTCCCCAATCAGTTGGACCCTTCTGTAGTCCATGATTTTAGGAGTTCATTTCAGAATTCTCCAGCAACCACAGAAAATCACTGATCGTTGCAGAAAACCCACCTGAAAGAAGACCCTTTGTTTCTTCCTGAACTGTGCGATATCCTCAGCACCCTCACAGCATCCAGATGAAGTTAAAACTTCAAAAAGATGGAACAAAACTGGATTCCGGTGTGCTCTGTGAAGACCCTGGGGAAACACTGGTCCATGTAGTGCTGTACTGCTGGTGAACAAAAGCACATCAGCTGTCGATGATGGCTTGCATTCACCGAAACAAAAAATACTTTACATTACATTCGTGAGCATCCACTGTGAAATGGCATTACATGATCGCCATTGGTATTCCAAAGACTATACTGTGATATTTAGAAATGTTTTTTACTACTAGTGATCTAATAGCTGCTAATTCTGTCAACAGCATTTAACAGGTTTTATCGAAACATTTATCATACTTACACTTACTTTCAAGAAACATACTCCGTGACATAGATTAGGTGCAAGCGTATCTGTGAGACATACAGAGACAGTCATATTCTGAGCTGTATTACAGGAAAATCACTGTTTTCCACAAATTAATTTCACTGAAAATATTTTTGTATTGAATTTAAAGTGGGTAATCACCTGCAACGATTCAAATCGCCCATACAGTGTCGATTGTAAAAAAAGTAATGATTTGCATTTTTCAAAAAACATCAAGATGAAGAGCCAGCTTGTCAGAAAGTGAACTCAAATGTAACTCCCCCGCTAACATGACTGCGCCCCTTATACGAATAGAAAATAACATACCTTTTAAACATAAACCATTCATCATTTTATACGTGCCATTAACACAACATCCGATTCCTTACAGTTTTGGTTCTGTTTCACAGTCTTATGACTTTTCTGTTGTGAATGTGTGATGACCGCACATTAAATGTGTATTGGCTTTTTTAAATCAAGTGACGTGGGATTCTGAAGGGCCTAATTAATCATGTTTAATGACCTACTGTGCTCCACGGTGTGTGTCCCGGCTCATGGCACGAGGCTGAGAGTGATATTCCTCTTGTACAGTGTCTCTGTAATCTGAGACTGTGGAATTGAGGTGGGCAGTGGCCAGAGTCCGTCTCCCACAGAGCCGGAAACTGAATCTCCGTTAATGTGAAGGCTCTGCAACAGTTTTCCCTGGGTTTTTGAGTGTCACCAGCCAGAGTGAACATAGTTTTTCATTTAACTCTTCTGTAGCTGGTTGAATCATTAATCTTTGAATCAATCTCAATCATCATCCTTGAAAAATATATTACATTGATCATTTTATTTATGTTTATAAAACAATGTATGCACACCTTGTATAAAACAGTCATATAGCAACCTAATATCATTCATCGTGTACATTAAACAGTAAGACCTGTGTCCCGCTGCCTGTAATTAATATCTGTAAGCAATAAAAATATTCTTACTAATTTAACTTGTTAGCTTTTTTTTCTGGTGAAGGAAGCACCCCTATGGACAGCACAATTGCATAGTGTTAGCATTGCTGTCTTGCAGTGCTGGGGCCCTGGGTTCAGTTCCTGGAGTGCTGTCTGTGTGGAGTTTGTATGGTCATTTCCACCTTCCAGGTGCTTGAATGTCCTCATGCTATCCAAATACATGCTGGTAGGTTACTGGGCTTGTGAAAAGAATTGTCTCAGGTGTGGGTGTGTGTTGTGATGGACTGACGTCCCGTCTGGGCTGTGTCATCCTTGTGCCCGTTGCATGCTGGGATAGGCTGCGGCTCCCCTGCGACCCTGTGCTGGATGCAGTGGTTAGAAGATGGATGGATGGATGGATGGATGGGCAGTCTGTATGTTTTCAGACCCTTTCTGTGGTGTCAGGTAACATAGCGAGCATGAGCTGGTGCCCCAGAAGGTCGACAGACCCCCCCCAATTCTGGCTGGTGTCAGTTTGGACAAAGCCCTTGTTCCAGACCCCCACAACCCTTAGCGCAAGGTAGTGACACCTGTCCACGGTTTTAAATGTTTTTTCTAATTGTTTTATCTGGTTTGTGTGCCATTGGTGATCCTGTAGGATTCCACAGAGTTGAGTTTGCCAGTGTCCTTGAAGATTATGAGTAATTGAATTATTACAGTAGAAGTTAATGGTGACTTATAAGATTCAATTCTTTCAGCCTGTCAGTGTGGATATTACCTAATGCTCCGACAAGCATCTTGTTTCTCTTCTATGTACTGTAAGTACAGTGAGTCCGGAAGATAGCAATGACTTTTTTTTATAACATGCTGAAATATTTTTTATAGCATGATGTATTTTTTGCCTAAACCTCTGACATGTAACAATTTTTCATTTGGGTTAGTAACCTTTTGTTTAATTTGATTTCACATTTTGCAAAACATTTCAGGGAAAGGAATTACAGGACTTAAATCTTCATGTTGCTCATTTATATTAGCTGCACATGAAATGAATAGGTTTGTGTATTAATGAAGGATTTGGAACCCATAAACTACATTTGTACTTACAATTCTTAAACATTCTGCATCTTATTCTGTTTTAAATTGACATAACATTATGATCTAATTCAATACTGTATACCTCCAGTTTATTACTATTTTGTTGGTTTAGTTTATGTCAATTTTTGAGTCAGTCTCAATCCATGATCTCAAGTTTGAGGTACGCCTTAAACTTTATTTGGTGACAGAAGCATATGGTGCTTTAGCAGTACTGCATTAGTTTAAAAAGGGCATGTAATCTTTTATAACAGGAAAGCAATGTGATATTCATTTGTGTGTATTATTTCTTAACGCATTTTGTTAACTAAGGAAATGTAAAATATTTTTACAATCAGCATGTGCAATTAAACACAGACCCGTTTAATATTCTCTGCTTCTGCACAGCGATTTCATTTATTTCTTGACGTTGTGGTAAAGTGGGGGGGTTGGGTCAGAAATGGATTCTGTGTGGTGTGTTGTTAAGTTATTACAGCAACTGCCTGTGATGCAATAGATTCCGCTTCGGTACTTTTTTTTTAGAGGCAAGACATCAAAGGAGCTTTTAGAATTGAAAAACGTTAAGTGGGCCGATGGGCCTTCTCTGATATGCAACTGTTATTTATTTCAGATACATAGCTGTTGTTCTTTATTTTGAAGGAAATACGACTTTTTTGCAAGCAAAAGGCACGAGGCGGGATGCACGCACACACACACTCTCACACCAGGGCCAGTTTTCCAAGAAGTATGTCTGGACTATGGGAGGAACCCCACATGGACAAACCCCCCAGTTCCCTCGTGAGGCTTATTCCCACAGTAGAGCACCTGATCTCTCTTCGCCTCACCCGGCTTTGAGCAGGAGGAGACAGGAGCTGTAGCTTAAGCCTCACTTGTCCCTTCAGGCGCTGTTTCTCAGTGTGGCTCCTCAACAGAGCCCTCTGGGGGTCTTGACATACAAGCGACGCAGAAAGCGGGACACAGACAAGTGACACGAGTTCTGGCAGACTGGCTTTTAGACGTCAGGCAGGGCCTGGCGCAGATGGCGCTGCATAAAACTTATCCAATGCTGAAAAGAGAAGAAGAGAAACAACGTTTTGGCCTTCTCTGGGCGTAGATCTTCTCATGACTTATGTTTGTGTTCTATACGTACGAGTGTCCTGAGGTAATACATTATTGATTTTGGTTGTGTGTGTGGGGGGGGGGGTGCTCATTTTCATGTGGCTGGACTCCATACATCTACAGATCAGAATAATAAGTGCAGTAGTCTAATCTAATTGGTTTCAGTCGTTCAGAACACTATCCTTCAATCGCAGAAGGATGGCCAGAGCCCTCCCCACCTTCATCAGCTGTCTATCTAATCACCTCAGTCACCAGGTGCTTCTGATGGACTTTGACTAGAAACAATGGTCTTATCTGTCTGGAGGACTCCTGTCCTTTCAGCTAAGACCCAGATATAGGCTGCAGGGGAGGCAGGGCGACATGGAACACAACCCCCCCTCCCAAACCTGGCTAATCACAGAGCCAGGGGGTCCTTGCTGAGTTGATCATAGTGATTAATGCCAGCTAGCTGTAGGGAGGAGCATGGCATTCAACAGGTCTGGACCGCAGTGAGTGAATTAAAACATACCTCTTCGATTCACCGAAGAACTATCAAGCTGACCAGCGTGAAAGCCCCTTTTCCTGCCCACGTTCAGTTCATTGCCTTCAGGGAGTGCTGGATCAGCAACACGAATGGGGTGAGAGGAGCACGCAGCTGACTTCCAGTTCAATAACGTGGATGTTTGTGGCAGCAGTAACAAAATTCACTTCTACACCATCTAAACATTTCGGTAACAGTTTGACAGCTTAGTAAGTAAGGGTGGGGCGGTGGGGCCGTGGTTAGTATAGCTGCCTCGCAGTGCTGGGGCCCTGGGCGCAATGCCAGGAGTGCTGTCTGTGTGGAGTTTGCATGTTCTCCCTGTGTTTGTGTGAGCTTCCTCTAGGTGCTCTGGTTTCCCCCCACAGTCCAAAGACATACTGGTAGGATAATAGGCTTTAGAGAAAATTGGTCGTGGTGTGCATGTGTATGTCCTGCAATATATGGGCGCCCTGTCCAGGGTGTAACTCACCTTGTGCCCAGTGCTTGCTGGGATTGGCTGCAGCTCTCCGGCAACCCTGAATTGGATGAAGTTAGAAAGAGGATGGCCGGATAGATCAGTAAATAAAGCATGCTTATTAAACACTGTGTGAACTATATGGTTTTGTACCCAAATTGAAGAGTACTTTTTGAAGAATTTGGAGAAACAGTTCACGACGTCATGAAAATGTCATTTTGCTTCTTGAGCCAAGAACTACAGCCACGTTCCTCTTTCTGAGAGAATGTTTCATGGGCCACAAGGCGCTGCAACATCAGGGAGGCCTGGAATGGAGTGAGCTGGACCTGGTTTAAACCAACAATGATTAAACAGACAATAACAGGCCCTTGCAGGCACAGATAAGAATTCCTTTGTCTGAGACACATAAGAGACAGGCTTGGCTGCAGTCAGTACTGGGGGAGACAGGCAAGGACATTCAGGCGGAGAGCTGGAAGAGGACAGGCCTGCCAGTGGACACCATCCCTAGAGCTGCATCGCAGAGGTAAGAGAAATTTCCCATTACCTGCTTAAACATTCCAACATCCTCAGCTCTGGTCCTCAAGGGGCCAGAGTCCAGCGCGTTCTAGACGTCTGATTCAGAGATTTTTTTGTTCTAGACCAGGGGAAAAAAAGTTACTCTAACTTGGTTCATGTAGGTATCATGAAGAGAGTTTGTTTTCCATGAAGGAGCACTCCAGTCTGTGTGGGGTTTAGTAGTAGCACTGGGTGGGGAAGGATGAGTTACCTCCACATGCAGTAGAAAACAAATCGTCTGTAAAGTGTGAACTGGGAGTGGTGCGAGAAGAGTTCAAAATCTGTGTGCAACGGAAGGGGACTCTTCTTTCTCCAGTGACAGGGAAACCTCTTTCACTCTTTGCAGAGAGGCATTCCACTGCAGAAATGAGGACGGCCATCTTCCTCGCACTCGTCTCATGTAAGTCAGAGAATCCTGAATGTATTTCGGCAAGGTCTGCGTGCGGGACTGACACAGGGGTCAACATCGCCACTGTTTAATGTTGCGAAAGGGTCCCGGAGGTCAAGGGCTCAGACACTGCAGTGAGAGCCCCAGCTGTGCTCCAGAGAAACTAAACACCCAGGAGACATAAACCCCTAGGTGTCCTGCCCTGTGTAGCCCAGGCCCTGGAGCGCAGGGTTTAGAAACTGTCCTACAGAGAGCATGTGAGAAAGGTTACAGACGAGAGGCCATTCAGCCCATTAATCTGGCCTGGGTTGGGCTGTAGGGTTACTGAATTCCTGAACGTCAAGTAAGGAAGGTGAGCAGACTGGTCACTTACTTACAATCTCAGCTTGCTATCTGAGGAATGATGCTTATTGTTCTAAGATGGCCGTTAAACTAATTAGTAAATACTAATGATCATTAATAATAATAATTGCTTACACTTGTATAGAGCTTTTCTGGACACTCCAGTCAAAGTGCTTTACAGGTAATGGGGGCTCCCCTCCACCAGCTCTCAGTGGGGAGGAGAACAGAGTGATGAAGCCAGTTCACAGCTGGGGATTATTGGGAGGCCATGATTGGTAAGGGCCAATGGGAAATTTGGCCAGGACGCCAGGGTTACACCCCTACACTTTTTGAGAAACACCCTGGGATTTTAAATGACCACAGAGAGTCAGGACCTCGGTTTTACATCTCATCTGAAGGACAGCGCCTGTTTACAGTACAGTGTCCCCGTCACTATACTGGGGCATCAGGACCCACATGGACCACAGGTTGAGCGCCCCCTACTGGCCCCACTAACACCACTTCCAGCAGCAACCTCATCTTTCCCAGGAGTCTCCCCTCCAGGTACTGACCAGGCTCAACCCTGCTGAGCTCCAGTGGGCTGCCAGGTGGGAGCTGCAGGGTGATACGGCTAACTGACATCTGTTGCCTTTGCCGCCTGTCCGGTGAGATGACACCCGTCTGAAGCTCATGTTGCCCTGCAGGGGCGGTCGCTGGGAGAATGCACCATGCGGAAGAGGGAGGCTCGTTCAGGTTCTCTGGAGCGCAGGGATCCACTTCGACGGCCACGCGTATTGTCTGGACACGCAACGGCCAGGTCTGTGTAGAGTATCGTCCAGGGGAGCGAGTGGGGGCGTCCCCCTGCGACCCTCGTGTCTCCAGCTTCAGTCCTGCTGACTTCTCCTTCACTCTGACGGCCCTGACCACAGGCGACAGCGGCACCTACTGCCTGCGTCTCGGCTCCCAACACGCACTGTGCCAGAACCTCACAGTTCACGGTAAGCTCCGTCCTCTGACCACAGCATCTCTGCATGTCCAGAAGACCTGTTTTAGGGATTGATGTGAAGTGTAGACAGCTTACTTTGTCTGTTTGATTGGGCTTGTGTTATTGTTTGTGTGTAGAGACCATTTGTGCAGATGTTTCACGGTTCTGTGATCCTGTGTTTTATTTTTGACTGGGTTTCATTCTGTGTGGAGTCTGCATGTCTTTACAGGTACACTGGTTTGGTTCCACCTCCTGAAGATGTACATAGGTTCTGTAGCTTCTACAGAGAGGACTGTTAGTATGTGGTGTGGATGTAGTGTACTCTGTGCTGCAGGAGGGCTGTACTCTGTGCTTTCTGTTGCAGGGAGGTGCTCGCTGTGCTCTGTGTTGCAGGAGGTCTGTGCTCACTGTCATCTGTGTTGGAGGAGTTCTGTGCTCACTGTGCTCTGTGTCGCAGGAGTTCTGTGCTCACTGTGCTCTGTGTTGCAGGAGGATTGTGCTCAGTGTGCTCTGTGTTGCAGGAGGATTGTGCTCAGTGTGCTCTGTGTTGCAGGAGGGTTGTGCTCATTGTGCTCTGTGTTGCAAGAAGTCTGTGCTCGCTGTGCCCTGTGTTGCAGTAGGGTTGTGCTCATTGTGCTCTGTGTTGCAGGAGGGCTGTGCTCAGTGTGCTCTGTGTTCAGGAGGGTTGTGTTCAGTGTGCTCTGTGTTGCAGTAGGGTTGTGCTCACTGTGCTCTGTGTTGCAGGAGGGCTGCGCTCGCTGTGCCCTGTGTTCAGGAGGGCGGTGCTCAGTGTGCTCTGTGTTGCAGGAGGGTTGTGCTCAGTGTGCTCCGTGTTGCAGTAGGGTTGTGCTCCGTGTGCTCTGTGTTCAGGAGGGCGGTGCTCAGTCTGCTGTGTGTTGCAGGAGGGTTGTGCTCTACCTGTGTTGTAGTAGGGTTGTGCTCAGTGTGCTCTGTGTTCAGGAGGGCTGTGCTCAGTGTGCTCTGTGTTGCAGGAAGGCTGTGCTCACTGTGACCTGTGTTGCAGTAAGGTTGTGCTCAGTGTGCTCTGTGTTCAGGAGGGCTGTGCTCACTGTGACCTATGTTGCAGTAAGGTTGTGCTCAGTGTGCTCTGTGTTCAGGAGGGCTGTGCTCAGTGTGCTCTGTGTTGCAGGAAGGCTGTGCTCACTGTGACCTGTGTTGCAGTAAGGTTGTGCTCAGTGTGCTCTGTGTTCAGGAGGGCTGTTTTCACTGTGACCTGTGTTGCACTAAGGTTGTGCTCAGTGTGCTCTTTGTTGCAGGAGGGCTGTGCTCACTGTGCTCTGTGTTGCAGGACGGTGCTCAGACAAGGCTGCAGGCTGTGCTCAATGTGCAGCCCTGGATCCCAAGCTGGGCTGTGTGTGGTGTGGAAGCACCTGTATCCACAGAGAGCTCTGCCGACAGGAACAGCAGCACTGCTCACTTCCTCATGTCCCTGCAGTGAGTGGCACTGTGTGTCTGTCTGATCGCCCGTTCCTGTTTCCGCAGATTTCAGTCCCTGGAGGGTATGCTTACAGTCCCAAGTTATTTGTACAGTATATACAGTGGGCTCAAGAAATATTGGCGCCCCTGATAAAGCTCAACAGAAAAGGCAAACAGCACAAATAAACATCTGTATTTTATGGCCCCAAATGGGAAACTGCAATCTTTTATTCCTAATATTTTTTTCTCCAAATTATGGGGAGGATTCCAGTTATTTGGGGAGGAGCTTCAGTTTTCTTCAGAAGTGGGGTGCTGGGCTGTCGATAGCGGCCGAGAGGAAGGTCTCCACTACTGTGTTTGTTTCTGCACAGGCCAGCTGGAGGCACGTGGCAGCTGTGGCCAGAGTGATCTGGCCCCTGTTCGGCTGGGTGGCTGTCCTCCTCGCCCTGGCCCTCCTCTCCTCCTGCTGCGGCTGGACGTAAGCACACGGCCGTACCGTCCCCTGTCTACACCATCGCCTCACCCCCCCCCCTGCTTCCTGCACGCTGGCCAGTTGGGGCTCTGGTCATCTCCTGTTTCAGTCCTGCAGTGTACCAAGTGTCCGGGGCCAAGTGACTCCTGGCCATGTCTTTCTCAACAGGACAGAGGATGTGGTATACAACGATCCCAGTAATTCTGGTTAATAATGATAAGAGACATGCTATAGCTACAGCCCGAGGGCAAAGAGTCATTTTTGCTCCTTGGGGATCTTGTGAAGAGGCAATGACTGCTTTTTAAAGTTGGGTATGTTGTTGAAAAATCAGACTGGAGTTATGGAGTGTTAAGAATACAGGATTTTTCATGGAGCGTCTACCCTATTTAGGTGTATCTAGGCCCATCTTGCTCATTGGGTAGTTATTAACTAATTTATCCAATGGCCTTATTCAGCCATTTCTCAGAAGTAGCCAGGTTATCAGCTTTAGCGATTTGTCTTGTTTCCATAGATAAGATAGGATAAGATCACTTTATTGGCCATATTGGCCACAATTTATTCTATTAGGAATTTTTCAGCATGTGTAAGCTGCAAAGGAGCAAGTAAAGGCTTCTTCCACGCTGAAAAGAGAAGAAATGATTAACTTTTACTGGTTCCTTTACAAGAAATGTAAAAACCAGATAGGAAGACAGTACACTCGTGCTCATTTACAGTACAGTAGTTACATTGTTACAGTTGTTAGTAAATGCGCAATCATTAGGTGCTGTCCTATAGTACTGTATATACACTTAACACACACAAGCCTTTATTATAGAAAAGCTTTGATAGAAATTCTAGAGGGTGCTCATATAGCAAGGAATTACTGTATTCCTAATTTGGTATCATCTGCAAATTTACTGTTCTGGAATGTAGAACATTGATATAAATTAGGAAGAGCAGTGGTCCTAGTACAGATCCTTGAGGTACTCCACTAGTTACATCTCCACAGTTTGGGTATTTACCCCATTACCTGTACCCTCTGGTTTCCATTTATTAACCCATTCTCAGTCCAGACACTGGCATTTCCCCCCAAGCCAACAATCTGACTTTCATGAGACACCTTCTGAAAAAATCAAACTACATCATGTTATACTGTATGTCCTGTGTGTGTCCAGTACTGCTGCTGCCTGTTCAAACAATGGTAACAGGTTGGTTAGGCAAGAGCTACTCTTTCTAAATCCATACTCATTATCCCCAGGGATATTACTGCCACGTAGGTATGTCTCTAGTTTTGTTCTAATAGAAGGAAACAGCACTTCCAGCCACAAGACTTTTCAAAGCTTCTTCTGCCCCTGAGTAACGTGGCTGCAAGACACAAACCTGCCAGGGGGCGACGTGTGTATGGCATTGGGCAGGAGATGTCTTTACATTTTGTCACAGTCTGAAAAATGTGGAGTCCATTTTGTGCTGTGTTGAAAGTTTCTGAACCTCCTCCCGTTTGCTGGTAGGATCTATTATTCTGTTACGTTACATGTAATTAATATGTTACATTCTCTTACATTATTCTGTTAAAGAGAAATGTAAACCAGCTCAGTAAAAACAAAAACAACCCAACATCTGTGTGTTTTTACAGGGTTTACATGTTTAGAACCCTGCAGGCCTGTGGAGGAAGACCAGCAGAGAGAGCAGCCGGCACCCAGATGAAGACAACACTGGAAACGTCAAAATGCGACTCCACAACACAGAGTGGCTGCAGAACGTCTATGTGCTAATGTTAGATTCTGCACAGGGAGACGGTTCACAAGTCACCCTTCCATTTTCTAACTGCTTCTTCATGCTCGGGGTCGCAGGGGGAGCCAGAGACTCTCACAGCAACGACAGGAACAAGGGGGGGGTACACACTCTGGACAGGATGCCAGTCTCGCCCAGGGCGCACACACCCACAGGGCCAGGTTTCCCAGCAGCCTGTTGCCCTACCAGCTTATCTTTGGACTGCAGGAGGAAACCCACCTGAACACGGGGAGAACACACAGAAAAACAGAAACCTTTTCTCCTCTTTAGAAACCATTTAGTCAGCTCTTCTCAAACCTGTTTGTTCTTCATCTGAGCTGCAGTACTGAGTCGGTAGAAATACTGTGCTGTAATGGCTCTTCCAGAGGTAATTACTCATTACTAAAGTAGAACCAGATAAACGGACTGTAAGAATATAGATTTATACTGATTTACAAAATCGTAAATGTAAACAATCACGTTTCTGTAAGGCATTAATCCACTGTTTAGTGTTGAGATTGTGTGCTGCTAATAGTATTCAGAAAATTGAACATTTTAGCAATATTACTGTTTACCAGACGTTACCTTTCACCTTTAATTAAAAACACATTAACCACTCTGCTTTGATCGCAGTAGCACAATGCGTCAGAGGGTTGCTGGGTGCTGAGCTGAGAGCCCACAGGTGCCGACAGGGGTTTCTGTGCAATAAACTGGCTCTGAGGGGGACTGCAGCAGAGGCGGGCACAGTGGGGCTGTACTTGCAGGCTTGGCACGCACCAGGGTGTCAGGAAAACAGGTTCTACTTCTCCCTGGTCGACAACACACCTGAGCACCCAACCAAACACACAAACCTCCTGCCCATCTGGGAGTTTACCTGGCAGTGAAAACTGAAGGAGGAGACGCACAGGGTTTTCTACGCCATAAGGAGGAGGCAATATAAATCCCCAGAAAAAACTAGTTGTGAATATTTGAAAGCATAATCCAACCCACTGCACTGTATGGCAGTGAAGCGTGGGTTCATCACAGAGCAGGATCACACTAAATGGGACGAACCCCTGCACACAGAGCTCAGAGTAAAACATTCTCCCCATCCAGAGAAAAACACCAAACCATGCATGCAGGGCTGAATTAAGCCATTACCCACTGCTAATCAATACACAGGAGACCGCAATAACATTTTGGCTACATCTGAAAAACTAACCAGTTAACTTAATTAAGAGATTTAAATGAACAATAAAGGGTTGCCATTTTGTGGCAATTTCTACAAAGCAAAAAATCCTCACTGTTGAGGGGAGACCAGCTCAACTCCATTTTCACTTTTGGTAGTGATCGACTTTGCTTTTACAATTCATTGTTGCTTCCAGAACTTCACCTCCCAGTGTAGATCTGAGGGGAATCGCAGCGCTATGTTGATATTTCTGTTGGAAAGAATCGGCAATAATGAAAGCATTTCAAACCAAAATTAAAGTAAAATGCACACAATAACTTGTAAAACCTCCCATTTACACCAGAAAAACAGACGATTTCTAGTTTTGGACAGCACCATAGTCTGAGATTCAGGTAACAAAACGTCCAGTGAGGTGAAGCAGCCCATTACACTGTAACCAAGCAGGCTTGTGAACACGGCTCTTTTAATCCAATAGAAATGTTGCTATCGCCTCGAAGCAGAGAAATAAGTCCTGTCAACTCTGAATGCAGATCACGTTGAACATCTCCTCGCACAACCTGGACCTATCTGCTTATACATTCGCATTAAACGTCTTCATTACAGGGACCCGTGAGCAGGAAGAGCTGCATCACGTTGCAATTCTCGTGAATTCTCAACAACACGGCGACTGTACTGTACTTTCACGGAATCCCCCGATTTCAATTCTGAATTTCTTTTTTGCGATTCAAGCAATTGATTCCGTTAGTGAAATCCTCATAACCGGTCTGTGGAAGCGGGAGTGCTGTTCCCGTTAACCCAGTCCTGGTGGCGGACGGTCCGCCCATCTACGGGAGTCCTGCCTCTGCTCTGGGAGAAGCTCATAAGCTGATCACGAAGCCAATTCAGGACTGAAAACCTCTTGCCAAACAGGCCATCCTACATTTGGGGGACCTTCACTTGAAACCCCCTTACAGTCTGGTGGGGGAATGGGACAGAGGGAGGGAATTGGGGACAAAGGTTTGGAAGACAAGCAAAGACAGTGGAAAGGAGAGGGAACAATCCTACCCCCAAAAGAAACAGAACACACCAACACCTCATTTACAAAAAACTCTTTATATAAAATATGAATACAGATGTTTACAGTGAGCCCAGTCCCCCTACCACCCCCCCCACCCCAACGATGTGTACGATCCAGAGAGGAGAGAGTGCGTCGGGGTCACAACTCCACTCGAAATGCTCTCATACAGCCAACTGGGGTCCCCGTGACCCTCCTCACCAACACCAGGGTCCCCAGTTTAAACCGGCCAGCAGCTCAGATTGAAGACGAGAGCAGCAAGCCTGAACACGAACACTCCCAAAGGCTCAAGTCAAGATGTCCGCAGGGCATCCGATATTTATCAGACCTGAAGGATACGTGGCTTTAGTTAACAAGAGGTAGCTCTGACCTGCACTCACTCTAAAAAAAAAGTGTACAATATCACAATATAGGAGCGAAGCAGCTGACACCGTCTCTCAGCGAGGCAAGCTCACCTCAGACACCTCGTCTCTCGGCCACAAGCAAACCAGCAGCAGAGGTCAGAGGCAGCTGCAGCCTGGTTAAGCTGGGCCAGAAGTACTGTTCTTTCAGCCCAGCTGTTGGACTGCAGGGCACACAAACCCAAGAGTGAAACTTCTCCACCTCCCATCCAGGCGACTGCAAGATTGCAGCACACCGACAGATGGACTTTGAAAACCTTGAGAAGAAAATAATGTGAAATAAAACCCTCCAAATCTTCAAACTTTTTACATGCTATTTGCACACTTAGACACACAGGTCACAGGTCTCCCACTCTCCCTTGCAGTTCCAGGTTTGCCCACCAGAGGGCCCACCTCCCCAGAACTGAAAGCGCAGTGAAGGGCAGTGGGGGAAAGATCGGGGCGCCCAGTTTAATCCCTGTGGATGGACAGGCTTGGCGGTTTGATCCAGGGCCGTCCAATCCTGGCTTCGAAAGGCCAGAATGTGTCTCTAGCTTTTCCAGGGTGGTCCCAGAAACTGAAAAACTCAGTTAAGAGCCTGTAGAGACACTGGCCCAGCAGAGGAGCAGGACTGGAGGGCCCTGGCTTGATTAATTGAATTTAATTAAGGAGCTGGTGGGACTGAAGGCCAGTAGCGACGCAGTCTTGGTATTTCTGTGCCCCGTCTGGACACCCGGCCAGTCTGCAGCCCTCACTGACTGGAGGTGTGGCCCTGTGTCAACGCAGCAGGGCGAACGTGTAAAAACCCCAGAGGCACGGCTCTCGCATTCCCCCCTGGACAGCAAGACCCTCCAATTCCTGCCCCAGCTGGGACTGCCAGGCTGAAGCGGTACACCGGCCCCGACAGACGCTGCACGCTCTCCCAGACTGACACTCGCCAACAGGCCCTCAAGCGCAGGCCTCACAGACTGCCCGGGTCCGTTCTGTTCTTTCAGCCTGCCAGAGTGGTCTGGAATTCTTGTCTCCAGAGAGCTCGCAGCCTGAATCCGAGCTGTACAAACAGCATGTGTGTGTTTTTTTTTTTTTAAAGACTTCTCCACCCAGACACAGACCCGCCATCAGTGCGCGGCGTGACATCAGCTGAAAGATGGTTTTGGACCAGTCCTCAGCTCCAGCCTGTGGCTCCCGAGAAGACTCCTCAACGCCAGCTCGCCGAGACCGCGACGCCACAGGCAGACCAACATCAAAGCTCGCTGACCCACAGCGAGACAGACGGACTGGTGGACGGAGGAATGTGGACCGGACGGACAGCTGTGGCGCCGCGTGGAGTACTCCTCTCCGGCTCCCTCAGAGCGAGGTCTCCCGGGACTCTGGCGCCGTGGGCTGGAAGGACAGGATCTCTGTGAAGGTGTGGCCTGGAGAGAGAGAGAGAGAGAGCGCGACACAGGGATGAGAGAAAGAACAGGCTGCAGGAGTCCCCCTCCTCCACTCTCCCTCCCCCCGCCCTCCTCCTCCACTCCCTCCCCTCCAGTCCCCCGCCCTCCTCCTCCTCCACTCTCCCTCCCCTCCAGTCCCCCGCCCTCCTCCTCCTCCACTCTCCCTCCCCTCCAGTCCCCCGCCCTCCTCCTCCTCCTCCTCCCTCCCCTCCAGTCCCCCGCCCTCCTCATCCTCCTCCTCCCTCCACTCTTCCTCTCCCCCGCCCTCCTCCTCCTCCTCCTCCCTCCACTCTTCCTCTCCCCCACCCTCCTCCTCCTCCTCCCTCCACTCTTCCTCTCCCCCACCCTCCTCCTCCTCCTCCCTCCATTCTTCCTCTCCCCCACCCTCCTCCTCCTCCTCCCTCCACTCTTCCTCCTCCTCCACTCTTCCTCTCCCCCGCCCTCCTCCTCCTCCTCCCTCCACTCTTCCTCTCCCCCACCCTCCTCCTCCTCCTCCCTCCACTCTTCCTCTCCCCCGCCCTCCTCCTCCTCCTCCCTCCACTCTTCCTCTCCCCCGCCCTCCTCCTCCTCCTCCCTCCACTCTTCCTCTCCCCCGCCCTCCTCCTCCTCCTCCCTCCACTCTTCCTCTCCCCCGCCCTCCTCCTCCTCCTCCCTCCACTCTTCCTCTCCCCCGCCCTCCTCCTCCTCCTCCTCCACTCTTCCTCTCCCCCGCCCCCGCCCTCCTCCTCCACTCTTCCTCTCCCCTGCCCTCCTCCTCCTCCTCCCTCCACTCTTCCTCTCCCCCGCCCTCCTCCTCCTCCCCCTCCTCCCTCCACTCTTCCTCTCCCCCGCCCTCCACTCTTCCTCCCCTCCAGTCCCCCGCCCTCCTCCTCCTCACGTTTCCACTGCTCCAGCGGCAGCTCTGCGTTGTCCAGGGAGTTGTCAAAGGGCTGGGCCTCCGTCTCCTCCTCCGGCTCGCGGAAGTCGGCGAAGTAGGGGTGACCCAGGGCCTCGGCCGCGCTGATGCGGCGCTCGGGGTCCAGCACCAGCATCTGCTCCAGGATGGAGACGGCTGCCGGGGAGCCCAGGAACACGTCACACTTGCTCACACTTGCTCACACTTGCTCACACTTGCTCACACTTGCTCACACTTGCTCACACTTGCTCACACTTGCTCACACACGCCCCCAGCAGGGTCACGTAGGCTGCGCAGGTGCCACCCCTGTGGGTGCTGCGGGTGCTCAATATTTTGTTGTTAAAGCAGAGGGGTGCATGTGTTCGGGACGACCGCCCCTCCGCAGTGCTCGAGTAATTATCAGGTCTTGTCCCGGATCCCACAGTCTGTCTCTCCGACTGATCGCCCATTCCGATTCAGCCCGGCTGTCGATGAGCGAGGCCATTGTAACGAAACCCCACTGTGTATCCCATTCTACAGAAACTCCACCACTCTCTCCAACTATCTCCCCCGTATGCACACAGACGCCCCACCGCCTGGGGAAGCACCCAGTGTTTGACCGTCTGAACTGAACAGAGCACAGATTGTAAACAGTCTGGGTGGCCCTGCTCAAAATTCAGACGGTGGCAGTGCAGCACAAGGGCATTTGTGCTACACAGATACACGCTCCTAGCAAACATCTGGTGTTATTTAGAGAACTTTCAGCCCATTCATTACCTTGGGGGTTAGCCGAGCTGAACAGGGCCTGCAGGTCTTTCTTCTGCACCTTGGGGAGACTCTTGATGTAGTTTTTGGCCTGAGGAGAGAAGGGGAGCAGGGTTGAGAGTCTGAAGCACCAGTGCAGGTCGTGTTCCAGAGTCACCTTGCTCTGGCCGCTTCAGAGCTCGGGAGCGAAGCAGGGCCGGGCCTCAGAGACCTCAGAAGGAAAGAATCAGATGGCACCAGTATCGAGACCTGGCACACTGTGCTGGAGGAAACAGTCCCTCAGATGAGGTATTAAACCAGTGTTCGACGGCCCGGACACCACTCTTTAGAGTACTGCTTCTAAAGAGTAGGGGCATTAACCCCAGTATATAATCCACTCTGGTCCTGCCCAGTCTGGTCTCCCAGAGGTTCCCCTCACGTCTCCCGATGGGCTGTGCAGCAGGGCTGCAGGTGCCGAATGGCCGCCCCGCGTCACCCGGTTGGCGCAGGAGGCAGTGGGTCCCCTGGTGTATGGGGGGCCGCTCTTCGGGGTCCTTCGGGAGAGAGTGCGTCTCACCCATGCAGTAACCCTGCCGTCTCCGCGTCTCTGGAGCTTATGAAGCCAACCCACGTGCTGAAAACTGCTCTTCGGAGCAACAGTGCAAAACTGGACCATGGAGAATAACCCCCATGTACTACAGCAGCACACACAAGAGGGCGCCACATCTTCCGATGTCCCCCCCCAGACACACTCGGGTATACAGTGATATCAGTTCTTTTTTGGGCGTGTTGTCTTCATCAATGGGAACACATTCCTATGCCCCATTCGTAGGTACAATAAATATAATTTCTCCATAGTGTTCATGTTTCACAACACTTGTTTGAACAGAACAGCTAATGGTCAATATCCCGTGTATCTTCACTGCAACTCACTTCCTGGCTCTGCAGTTTGCCGACGAAGTCCTGGGTGGGCGTGCCCGTGACCTTCATTATTTCTGTCAGCTGGTCCAAGTCTGCGGTGCTAGAGTCAAGGGTCAAAGGTCACAGCACTGAACACGTCTCCAGCACGAAGTTCTAGCGACAAGCACGCAGAGCAGACAGTACAGTCAACAACGCACTCGGCGCTATACGAGAGAGCAGAGCACGGCAGCAGTCAACAGCTTAAAGGATACGATCGTTGCCCTTGAAGAGGGGTTTTCCTGAGATCATCTCCGCCATGATACAACCCACTGACCAGATATCCACTGGAGAGAAAGGGGGGAAGGAGGGGTTAGAGACGTGAGCCTGATCGCTGCAGTACGACTGCCCGCCCCTCTCTTCAGCGTGTTTAGGGCACGCCTGTCCGTCTGTGTTACCTGTCTGCGTGTAGTGCATCCAGTTCAGAATGACCTCCGGCGCCCTGTACCAGCGGGTCACCACGTAGCCCGTCATCTCGCTGTCCGTCTGCCGAGCCAACCCAAAATCCAGGATCTGGGGGGAGGGGAGAGGTTTGGGAATTCTGCAGGGGTTAAATCACACTGTTGTGGCCACTGGCGGCAGCAGGTGTGGAGGTGGAAAAAGGGGCCGAGACAGAAAACGGACACGGCCGGGCGGAGGCACCCCAGAGCGTCTCACCTTCAGCTCGCAGTCCTGGTTGACGGCCAGGTTCCCCGGTTTGAGATCCTGTGGGGGGGGAGAGAACAGCAGGTCAGGTACCAGGACAGCTACACGCACACAGAGCAACAGAACGAGCTGCGCATCCAGCCCTGCCGCTGCAGACGGCGAGCGCCGAGCGAGAGGCCCTGCCGGCGTCCGTCCTCTGTCGGACAGCGAGCCCACGACCCCACGACCCCCGCAGAGCTGCTCTCCGTCTGCAACGGCTGGACCTCCCTCCCACAGTGCGGCGCCCGCCCTGAAAACACTTGGGTCTCCATTGGGCATACAGAGCAAAACCAGGACAGAAAATCACTGTGATCAGTTGCCTGTAAGCATCACTACAAAATGTCCCCCGGAGCCTTTTTAAACCTGTGCCCTGCAGGCTGGTGCCGAGCTAGTGCTCCGCGGACAGCTGAACAAAATCTCCCCGCGATACCCCCCCCGCCCCACTCACCCTGTGGATGATTCCTGCCGAGTGGATGTACTGTGGAGGGAAAGGGACACTGTTAAAGGAACCTGCATGAACGATGGGCATCTGGGCACACACTGCCTGTCTTATTCTACCCAGTGACCGCAGACGCAGACGCACACGCAGACGCACACGCAGACGCACACGCAGACGCACACGCAGACGCACACGCACACGCACACGCAGACTGGACCGACCTTGAGCCCCTTCAGAATCTGGTAGACCAGGAACTGCACGCGCTCCTCGGACAGCCGGTCCATCTTCATCAGCTTCCCCAGGTCAGTGCCCATGAAGGGCATCACCAGGTAGCTAGGAGAGAGGGAAGCAGGTTGTACGTGCTGCTGTGCTTTTATGAGGAATGGTTTTTAGTCGGACGTCATTTCAAATGTTAACGCACAAGCAATCATCTCACTATGGGACTTCAGTCCCAGAGGACTAGCATGGCACGTTTTCATTATAACCTGGTTCTATACCAAAAAACGGTCATTGTAGTCTTAAATCTGGTGTCCTCCTTCCTGATCCCGGAGGGCTGGTGTCCCTGCGGATCTTCCAGGTCTCTTTGAAGCAGCAGCACGTCAAGAGCTGGGAGGAGCTGTTAAACTGGTCCAGTTGAGCCAATTATGAGCCGGTTCAGGTGGTCAAGCACCCAGCTGGACTGACACACCGACCCTCCAGGACCAGGACTGGGGACTTGCCTCTTATCTCAAAAACCCGCAGGAACACCAGCCTCCCAGAACTGGAACCCTGAACACCACGAGGAAGAGCAGAAGTTCCCAAGCTGTGCGACTAAAGCAAGTTCCACCCCCCCCTGTGAAATCTAGACCATGTAACTCTCTCTCTCAGGGCAGGGGCTTGGCCTCCTGGCACAGCGGAGCTATCTGGGGTCTCGGCTGGCACGACGCCGAACCCGAGAGCCCGCGAGCGACAGGGAGAGCCCCACAAGGGCAGCAGCTCGCCCGTGTCTGGAGAAGCGCGCCGTGTGAGGCGGGAGCCGTCCACACTGCCCATCAAGACCCCCACATCTGCGGAAGGGCCAACAGAGCGCCAGCGTATGGGGTTAAAAAGCACAGAACTTAAATCAAGAGACGCTGGGTTAAAATTTCACAATGCGCAGGAAAATCTAGTTTCGAATACCGAGTACAGGTGGGGCCTCCCCATAAAAAAAAAAAGAGGTTACTACAGTGAGAACTCAACCAAGTGCCCGAAATCCTTGGGGAGTACACACTGCAGAACAGGAGACACTTCTTTATGCAAAGAGTTGTGGGAGTATGGAACAATCTACACAGCCACGTTGTTGAAACCAACACCCTGTTTTCTTTCAAGAAAGATCTGTAAGCTTTCCAACGGCCTGAAGACCCGTGGACAAATCTCACTGTGGGAACCTGGGGACACTCACAAGTCCTGGAATCTGTCCAGAGAGATGTCTGGAGTGAACACATCCAGCAGGCCAATCACCTGTGGGGAGACAGAGAGAAGAGTCACTGTCCCGCTCAGCACGGGGAGTAACACCACATCACACCTGCCCCCCTACCCACTGGCTAGGGTGAAGAGACCCTTCCAGTCACCACCCACTTTTCATTACCCACAGCTCTCCAGGACTGGCTAATCAAGCAGTGAGTTCTTCCAAAGGCATGGCTGAAGAGAGTGGAGGAAAAACACAGGACAGGAGCACAGAGCAAGCAGGGTCACCAATGAGATCTTCCCTCTCCTTGCCAGTTCATAGGGAAGACTATATTTCTCCATGGGTGGCATGGTGCTACTGCCGTGGGTAAGTATTTCTGCCTCACAGTACCGGGCTCCTGGTTCAATACCTGGGGTGCTGTCCGTGTGGACAAAAATATACTAGTAGGTTAAGTGGCTTCTGGGACAACTGGCCCTGGTGTGAGAGCGTGTTTGGGCTGTGCGTGTCCTGCGATGGGCTGGGAGTACCCTGCCTTGTGCCCACTGCTTGCTGGGATAGGCTCCGGCCCCCTTGCAGCCCTGAGGTGGATGAAAACGGGAGGCTCGGAGAGAGCCGTACTCACGTTGTCGTGCTTCATGTGCTTGAGCAGCTTCAGCTCCCTGTAGGCCCGCTTGGCGAAGAGCTCGGACTGGAAGGGCCGGTACAGCTTCTTGATGGCCACGCGCGTCCCGGTCCGCCGGTCCCCGGCCGAGCTGCAAGGGGCAGAGCCGCAGAGGGACCGTCACACACCCGGCGGCCCGCGGGAGGGCGAGAACAGGCCCGTGAGACACCCACAGTGCAGGGCAGCGGAGGTATCCGGGCCAGGAACCGCTGTCTCGGCGCGCGCCGGCGGCGGAGGAGCAGCGCACGGCCGTTGGCGCGGACAAGCGGGAAGGAGAAGGAACACCTCCTTCCAGACGCGGAGCCCGGGGGCGGCTCCACGGCCGAAACACTGTGCTTTGGCAACTACTCCGCGCCGAGTGAGCCAGGGATTAATAACAGGTCAGAGATTAATAACACAGCCCCATTAATCCCCCTCTCTGAACTGGCTTCATCACTCTGCTCTCCACCCCCATTAATAACTGATGTGTGGGGAGTGTACTGGAGCACTATGGCTGCCGTCACATCATCCAGGTGGGGCTGCACACTGGTGGTGGTGGAGGGGAGCCCCCATTACCTGTAAAGCGCTTTGAGTGGAGTGTCCAGAAAAGCGCTATATAAGTGTAAGCAATTATTATTATTATAATTATTGTTTTAAGCAGCTGAGGGCACGCAGACTTAACGCTCTGGAAACAGAACACCAACGAAGGCCTCGAAAATGTTATTAAAACTCGTAAAACTTACAGAGCTCTAATGAACCTATACTATCTGGTTATGTATGGTGGGGATACCGCACTCTTGTTCTTACCAGTAGGAACTTCACAAGAACTCCTTGTTAACTACTTTTGACCCCCAGAAAGTAGTTGATTCACACCTGTTGATTCTCCCAACCTGAGCGAAGGTGCGACAGATAAGCGATGTGTGAATGACCTTTCCTGCGGGCAGGGCGGGTGACGTCACCGGCCTGGCGTTGCCGGGAACCGGCGGTGTTTGACCGATCAGATCGTCGAGCGCATTGCTGCGACGCCGCAGTTTGAAAACGGGTTGCTTCAGGAAATTTCGCAGCCCCTTGTGGTCTTGTCCTACTTCCGAGTGCTTTTATAGCTCCGCGTGGTGGGTGAACGACGCTCGGGGGCTTGTAAAAGTGCACTCGTGTTTTTTTTACCCTCCCTTCCACTGAGCCGAAAGGGAGACGTTTAAGGACACCCTGCCTCCACCGGGCCAAGTTATTAACCACACCTCCTCCTCCGCTTGCAAGTCCTGACAGAGAGGAGCAGGGGAGTGCCAGACGGACACTCGGCAGCTAGCGTTCATTTCCTAACCCGGAAGACAACTGGTTTTCCACCGTCCACTCGGGCACGACTGTACAAACTTCTGCCTGTGCTCTGCACAGACACGGAGAGGCTGAAATAGACCGTGCTTTCGTGGCTCGGTGCGGGCGTCTGAAACACCCGGACCTGCACGGTCGCTTCGCTCAGATGTGAGCTGCTAGGCAGGGGAGGCAGCCGAGAGGCTGCCGGAGAGATGAGAGAGAGCGAAAGGAGGAAGTAAGAACGCAAATATACATTGCGGGCTGAGCAAATAG
Source organism: Lepisosteus oculatus (assembly GCF_040954835.1). Lineage (NCBI taxonomy): Eukaryota > Metazoa > Chordata > Actinopteri > Semionotiformes > Lepisosteidae > Lepisosteus > Lepisosteus oculatus. The sequence goes on along the minus strand of NC_090702.1, from coordinate 48,045,662 downwards.
ACCGGCTCGGGCTTTCTATTGTTCCCTTGCTAATTCAGACTCGGCGCCCTCCTTCTCCTGTGTCTGCGCGTCCCCGAAACCGGCGAGACAACTCCACAAACTCCGTGGGCGGCCGCCCCGCGGGACAAACTGGCGACAGATGTGTTTCTATGAACCCCAGGCGAGCCTCACCACACAGTGCCGTACGCCCCCGTGCCCACGGGCTTCAGCTCCCGGTACCGCTCGGGCACTTCCCACACCGTCTTGTTCACGTCCTGCCGGTAGTATCCGGGTCTGGTCCGGGTCGTCATTCTCCGACCGGTGAAGAAGCCGAGCTTGACCGCACGCCGGTCCCTCCGATGCGCTCTCTCTCTCTCTCTGTCGCTCGCAGCCTCCGGAGCGCAGCGCCCCTCTCTCTCTTCCCCCGTCACTCAGTCAGCGAGTGCGGCGTGTGCGTGTGCGTGTGTGTGTTTGTCTATCTGGTCGCCCTCCCGTCTCCACGATCCCCTCCTCTCAGAGACGCTCTTCCTGTATTGCGCGCTCGGCTCTGCGCCTCCGCGGCGCACAGGTCTGTTGCCCCAAACAGACTCGTGTTTCTTTTTCCCTCGCCCCCGGTAAGAGGGCAGGTGTGATCCGCACCGTCTGACGGGAACTCACCCTGGAGCCGGAATGAGAAACATTCCTCACACGCACACGCCTTGAAAGTACTGAAACGAGGCTAGTACACACATCATCCTCAAGCTCTTGGTATGTAGTACAAGCTATTCAGTTCCAAAGGCCACAACCCACCTGAATCAATTAGCGCATCCACGGACTTTAAACCAGAAACCTGCTTCCTCCTTGCGTTATCTGACTCCTTACCTCCAGCCACCTAAGACACCACTTAACCTTTTACTATAAATCCTAACGTTGTTTAGTTGCCTTTTTTGTGCTCCTCCGCATTGCGCAAGATGAAAAGGAAGTATCAACAACACAGACTTCAAACTTCGCTTCTCTCATTTTATTTGTAGAGTTTGATGTCTTGGCGTCGTGTACATTGGGCAACGCGCTGCTCTCGCCTATATTACAACCATAACCCCACCAGCCAGGCCTTTTCCAAGTTACAGGATTTCAAAACTAAAGCTTTCGCATTTTCTTTTTTGACCTCTACAGGGTTTACTGATCCACCTGTTTTTTTTTTAACTTATCTGTAAACTTGTGTAGTTACTAACTGTACAAGAACATAGATTATGGGTACACCTTAAGCAGAGCAGTGGATACAGATCGCTCTGGCGCCCTCACTAATTACTCCCCCAGGATAACACCAAAGCCTTCTTTTCTCCATGAGGAATCCCAAAGCACCTTACATAAAGGAGAGAACCCAGATCATCCAGCCCTGGGTAACACACAGCAGCCACACCGCACAGCTGGCCAGGGAGAGAAATTGTGTGAGCAGAGGGCCTCTGACAGGCCGCCTTGCTCTTAGGCCAGCAGCATGGAGCCTCACTGTCCTGTCACTGATGTGGGCACTGGGTCTGCCGGCACTTTCAGCAGCAGTACGGGTGGCAGATCTGAAACGATCTCTCAGATGGACCAGTCTGATGTGTCGGTCCTGCTCTGGTGTGGTCACTCGAGGGCGACTGGATCTTGGATGGTCATCTGTCCTGCCGGTCTGCTGAAACCTTCTCTGCAGTCGGGACACAGTGGAGCGACTCACTCCATAGTGTCTGGCAACGCTGGCACATGACATGCCTGCCTGCAGCATGCCAATGGCCCTCTCCCTTGCTTCTGGTGACATTCGAGCCATTATGGAATGCACAGAAAACTGACTAAGTCTGCCCTTTTTCTTGCAGTGACCTAAGCTTTGAATTAAGGCCTTTTTAAAGGTGACCTGATCAGGCATTGTTCCACCTGGACCTCGCTGGGTAAAACTGCACCTAACGAGCTTTCGTGTGATTGGCAAGCTGCAATGCCTCACTGCACAAGCTGTATTGCTGGTCAGAGGGCTTAAAACAAATTGACAACGTTTTGTGAAAGTACATAACCTATAGCTATAGTATTCTCATTCCAGAAAATGTTGCGTTTTTTTCCATCATTATATATATACACTATATGTTTACTTGCTCTTTTGAATTATTTTTTATCATTGTAATAAGCACAGTCAATAAAAAATATACCTGTGCCTCTTATGAATACACAAACTCTTTATTTCATGTGTCATAAACATACTGCATCAAATTTGCTAAAACATACAAAACACAAACCCATTATAAGCAGTGGACCTACCCCTATAGGGCACCATTGCTATTCCTGAATCTCGAACCCATGTAATATTTAACTATTTGTGCATTTCATCGTCATTACGGGGAAAGTCCAGTAGTTCTGATTTTACAGACTGTTTCGGTCCGTTAAAGCGAAGCTCATCATACCAAGGATGTACTGTATTGATAACCCTCAGTCACAACTTTTTACAACAGTGTTGCACAAGGCTGAAATGTCTGAAAACGCCTGGGATCCACACAAAGAAAAGACAGCAAGTGAGAGGTGGAGGGCACTCGGCCCATCTTGCTCATGTGGTAGTTCGGTGGTTAAGTGAATCTAAAATGAATGCCAGATCTTTTTTGGAGGAGCCCAGCAGTTGGGCCTGATTCACCTGACTGTTCACAACTCTGTGTGAAGAAGTGTTTCCTCCTCTCTGTCCTATATTAATTCCCTTTTAGAATCCCGACTGTAAATCCCTTGTTCCTTGTTGCCCTATTGAGTGTGAAACAGTACCCTGGACTCTGTACCCCTTAGGATCTTGTATGCTTGGTTTAGATCCGTTCTGGATTGAAGAGATTAACTGCAGCTCCTTTAATCTGCCCATATACAGCCATACCGTGTCACAAGGACACATTATTGTTGCTCCTCTTGTTGCCAACTCTTTCTAAGGCTATAATATCCTTTTTGATGGTGGACTGAACACTATACTTTGTCTCAGATCTTACAATTTCACCGCCAGGCTTGGACCAGCAGTGAAAACATGATTATTGGCACAGTCAAATGAAATGTATGCTAATGGCAATTTGATTTTCAGATCAAGAGGTTAATATGAGGCAAAAGTATAGAGTTTCCAATTTTGTTTCAGAGTATTATTTAGCATACAGGTTTAGCCATGTTGGAACAATGGCATTTATTATGTTAAAACTCCCCATCTCAGACAAGTGTAAGTACTGGGACAAATGCCTGATGGATGTTTCCGTTCTACTTGTTAAAACGCAGTGGAGCTGTCAATGTATATCCTTGGTTCCAGTCTTCCGGGTTTACTTTTTGGACCTGCCCCTTGAGTTAAACCAAGATGAAGACCAGGGAGTTGTCACCTCAAGCAACAGTGAAGATGAGATCAGAAAATTCCATCTACAACCAACACGTTGACTGCCCCACCAGGGGAAACAACACACTTGACCTTGTTTATACTAATGTACCCGGTGCTTACAAAGCAGTACCTCACCCCCCTCTTGGACAATCTGACCACATCTCCCTGTTCCTACTCCCAGCCTACAGACGACTTCTCAAACGCACCAAGGCTCCAGTTATAACTGTAAAAACATGGACCAAAGAGGCAGAATCAATGCTTCGGGACTGTTTCGAGTGCACAGACTGGAGTGTGTTCAAAGATGCAGCCTCCCATGGATCCCACACCAATATTGACATGTATGCATCAGCAGCCACTAGCTACATCAGCAAATGTGCTGATGATGTGGTGAGCGTTAAAAAGATACGCAAACTCCTGAATCAAAAACCTTGGATGAACACTGAGATCCGCTCCCTGCTCAAAGCCAGTGATGCAGCCTTCAAATCTGGCAATGAGGAAGAACTGAGAGGGGCTAGGAAAAAATTAAGAGCTGGCATAAAATCTGCCAAGAAACAGTACAAATCCCAGATAGAACACCACTACAACACCAACACCCACGACACATGTGGCAAGCACTCTAAAGAGAGCGGGCATTGCGAAATCAACAGTATGAAATGTCTTGAATTACTCCTAGAGGAGTAAGCAATCAGCGGAGACCAGGTCATCCAAGGAAGAAGAAACCTTAGGGCTATAAAGTAAAACCCCATAAGTCAATCTCTAGAGAGCAGGGATGCAGGCATCTTAATTCACTGCGCACTACACTGCCAGAAGCAAACCTCTCATCGCCGCTAAAAACAGCGAGGCCAGACCAGAATTCGCAAAGAAGTAGAAAGATGAGCCACAACCGTACTGGAACTAGAGTTTTATGGACAGACGAGATGAAGATAAACCTGTATCAAAGTGTGGAGCAAGAGAGGAACTGTGAGCTCCTCAGCACATCACCTCACTTTGAAGCATGATGGTGGTGGTGGTGTCACGGCTCGGGCAGGACTCCAGGGCTGGCTCGCTGAATCGGAATCAGTTCTGAAGTCTACAGAAACATCTCGTCTGCCCACGTCCAAAAACTGCTTCTGATCTCATTGGACGACTGTTCACCCTGCACATGACTACAAGGACTCCAGACGCAGCACGCTCTTGACCACGGAGATCAGCAGGGAGGAGTGGAAACTCTTGACTTGGACGGGGCTCCTGATCTGAATCCTGTTGAGCTGCATTTCACTTGTTGAAGAGGAAACCTCAACACGTCACAAAGTGAGAAAGCCACACAGACGAGCAACAACTAAAAATGGCAAAGCGTCTCAAAGGAACGTATCAGGAGCCTGACGACGTCGATGGGTTACAGACCTGAAGCAGCCATTGCTTGTAAGAAGTACTGCATGTGACGAAATTTGAACACTAGTTTAATGTAAAGGAACAAGTAAAGGTTTATTTCATACTGGGAAGAGAAGAAAAGAAACAATGTTTTGGCTGTGGAGCCTTCCTTGGATGTCAAACTTTGACAGCTCCACATTGTCCTGCTGAGGGCTAAGAAGAATTTACAGATTTCTAGAAGTTTTTTAAGCACGTCCATTACTGTCTTCTTCACCCGCGATTACACTGTGATGCTGCAATGAGCTACCAGAATATCCCCCTCCTCCCTACTCTGTGGGTTGTAACAACACAGTCAGAGCAGTACTAAATGATGAACACTTTATTGTGGAGTGGTAAGAGTCAAGGACATGTGGACAGGCTCCACTCACGACTCTGGGTAAGAGGTTTGACATACAGGAAGTGGGAATGTTTAACATCAGTTACTGCTTATAAAACACATGCAGACAGAGTAGGCCAGAGGGAGAAAGAGAGGGACAGAGGAAGGGAGAGATGGAGGGATAGGGACACAGAGGAGACCCCAGGGGTACAGGCTATACTCACAGCGGGACACAGACTGGATGTAAACTCCAGTTACCCCCATCCACATTCCCACTGATCATTGTGACCCCCCTTCCTCTGCTACAGCAAATAACCTGACACCTCCAGTCCAAAATCTGCTAAGACACAAGAATGCTCCTCTGCCCACCTGGTGGGCTGTTGCTCTGAGACGAGAAATGGAACGGGGGCGAGCATGTGGGAAGGGGAAGGGGCGCCCCCTATCTGCCATCCATTGTGTGAACAGTCTGGCAGGGAGGAATGGCTGGTTAGAGTGACCCCTGCTGGGCAGAAGCAGAAGTGAACCCCGGGGGGATGCAGGAGAAAAATTCGCACATCCTTGGCTTGTAAGCATGTCTAATAATGTGTTTGTGAAGCAGCAAAGAGCTTGCTCATGGTGAACAGAGACCGCAGCTTAAACACAGTCTTCTGAAATGCAGCTCCATGGCAATGTATACTCTACGATACGATGCTGATAATGTGAACATGCCCAGTGTCACCTCAAGCTATCTGGGAGCGACAATTTATACCACTGCGGTACGTCTTAGTCTTCATCCACACAGACAGATAGACAGCGCAGCAGAGAGAGAGGTGGTGGACGGGGTGGCCATTCTCAGAGAAGGACAGACAGACTGACAGGGAGGGAGCAGGGTCTTCTCTGGACATCTGGCAGTCTCGTCCATATGACTGCAGGCTGATAGGCAGACGGGGTGAATTCCTCAGGGACAGACGGACTGACAGACAGGGTGGGGTGGGGGGTCTCACTGCTCCACCTGCAGGCTGTCCATCTTACTGCTGGGTGGCTTGAAGCTGTTCATCTCCTCAAACACTAACTCTGTGCAGGGAAGAGCGAGAAAGAGGGGGACATGGGGAGAAAGGGATCAAGAAGAGATGAGCATTTAATGTAGCCATGCAGAAACACCCCACTGTTATCAGTGACTAACTGAAGTGCATCCAGGTGTGTCCAGTCACTGTGTGCATCTCAGTGTCAGAGCGCTGTGCTGCAGTGAATTCAACAACTTGGTGTCAGCCTGCTGTGCTACAAGGTGTTCAGCAGCTCAGTATCAGAGCGCTGTGCTGCAGCGTGTTCAGCAGTTCAGTGTCAATGTGTGTTGCTGCAGTATGTTCAGCATCTCAGCATCAGAGTGGCGTGCTGCAGAGTGTTCAGTAGATCACTGTCGCAGTGCTGTGCTGCAGTGCGTTCAGCAGCTGGGTGTTAGAACGGTGTGCCTCACAGTGTTCAGCAGCTGGGTGTTAGAACAGCGTGCCTCACTGTGCTCAGCAGCTGGGTGTTAGAACAGCGTGCCTCACTGTGCTCAGCAGCTGGGTGTTAGAACAGCGTGCCTCACTGTGCTCAGCAGCTGGGTGTTAGAACAGCGTGCCTCACTGTGCTCAGCAGCTCTGTGTTAGAACAGCGTGCCTCACTGTGCTCAGCAGCTCTGTGTTAGAACAGCGTGCCTCACTGTGCTCAGCAGCTCTGTGTTAGAACAGCGTGCCTCACAGTGTTCAGCAGCTCAGTGTTAGAACAGCGTGCCTCACAGTGTTCAGCAGCTCGGTGTTAGAACAGCGTGCCTCACTGTGCTCAGCAGCTCGGTGTTAGAACAGCGTGCCTCACTGTGCTCAGCAGCTCTGTGTTAGAACAACGTGCCTCACAGTGCTCAGCAGCTCTGTGTTAGAACAGCGTGCCTCACAGTGTTCAGCAGCTCGGTGTTAGAACAGCGTGCCTCACAGTGCTCAGCAGCTCGGTGTTAGAACAGCGTGCCTCACAGTGCTCAGCAGCTCGGTGTTAGAACAGCGTGCCTCACAGTGCTCAGCAGCTCGGTGTTAGACCAGCGTGCCTCACAGTGCTCAGCAGCTCTGTGTTAGAACAGCGTGCCTCACTGTGCTCAGCAGCTGGGTGTTAGAACAGCGTGCCTCACTGCGCTCAGCAGCTCGGTGTTAGAACAGTGTGCCTCACTGCGCTCAGCAGCTCTGTGTTAGAACAGCGTGCCTCACTGTGCTCAGCAGCTCTGTGTTAGAACAGCGTGCCTCACTGTGCTCAGCAGCTCTGTGTTAGAACAGCGTGCCTCACTGTGCTCAGCAGCTCTGTGTTAGACCAGCGTGCCTCACAGTGCTCAGCAGCTCTGTGTTAGAACAGCGTGCCTCACAGTGTTCAGCAGCTCGCCTCACTGTGCTCAGCAGCTCTGTGTTAGAACAGCGTGCCTCACTGTGCTCAGCAGCTCTGTGTTAGACCAGCGTGCCTCACAGTGCTCAGCAGCTCTGTGTTAGAACAGCGTGCCTCACAGTGTTCAGCAGCTCAGTGTTAGAACAGCGTGCCTCACTGTGTTCAGCAGCTCGGTGTTAGAACAGCGTGCCTCACTGTGCTCAGCAGCTCTGTGTTAGAACAGCATGCCTCACAGTGTTCAGCAGCTGGGTGTTAGAACAGCCTGCCTCACTGTGCTCAGCAGCTGGGTGTTAGAACAGCGTGCCTCACAGTGTTCAGCAGCTCTGTGTTAGAACAGCGTGCCTCACTGTGCTCAGCAGCTCGGTGTTAGAACAGCGTGCCTCACAGTGCTCAGCAGCCCTGTGTTAGAACAGCGTGCCTCACAGTGCTCAGCAGCCCTGTGTTAGAACAGCGTGCCTCACAGTGCTCAGCAGCCCTGTGTTAGAACAGCGTGCCTCACTGTGCTCAGCAGCTCGGTGTTAGAACAGCGGGCCTCACTGTGCTCAGCAGCTCTGTGTTAGAACAGCGTGCCTCACTGTGCTCAGCAGCTGGGTGACTGGAGTCCAGGCCTGTCGGGGCCTGCGCGCTCCTGCTGCAGGCCGAGGGAGCGGCCAGGAGCTGCAGGCGTGTCGGGACTCTTCCTTCCTTCCTCACCCTTCCACTCCTCCAGCGTGCGCTCCGTGCTCTCGGCGCTCTGGTCGTAGGGCAGGGCCGCGGGCTCGTCGTCGGGGTCGTGGTACTGGGCGAAGTAGGGGTGCGCCAGCGCCTCGGCCGCCGTCACCCGGCCGTCACAGTCCAGCACCAGCATGCGCTTCAGCAGGTCGATGGCTGAGGGAGACAGCGGAGCAGGGCCTTTCTCTCATACCAACGGCAACAACAACAACAACAACAAAACAATCCTACTACTACTACTAACAATCCTACTCATCATAACAAAACAATAATTCCAATACTGCTGCTAATAACAATAACAATAATAATAATAACAAAACAAAAACAATAATAAAACAAAACAATAATACCAATACTAATAATAATAACAAAACAATCCTACTAGTAATAACAATACTACTCATCATAAAACAATAATACCAATACTGCTGCTAATAACAATAATAATAATAATAATAACAACAAAACAATAATAAAACAAAACAATAATATCAATACTACTGATAATAACAACAATAATAAGAATAATAACAAAACAATAACAATAATAAAACAAAACAATAATATTAATACTACTAATAATACCAAAACAATACTACTACTACTACTGCTACTAATACTACTTTTTTCAGCATTGAATACACCTATTACTTGTTTCTTTGCAGCCTATGCTTGCTGACGCAGCTCCCCACCTGAACTACTCCTACTAATAATAGAGCTTATCTGCGAGTGCTTTTCAGGAAACTCGGAGCTCCAGATGTAAAGGCTCTGGCTGTTAGTGCAGAACGCAGCGGGGACGACAAGCAGACCCGCCCTGCGGTGCGACGGAGAGCGAGGCCTGTCTGACAGAGACCGCCATGGAGGACGCACCTCCTCCCCACCCCGGGCCTGCTCAGCCCCACGCCGTCACTTCCTGGAGGCCGGGGCTCGCTCGTCCCTTCCCCCTTCCCCTCGCGTCACACAAACCCCCCCCCCCCCCCGAGAGGAGCCCGTTCGGCACACCTCACTGCCGGCTCGCCGCGGGCGGACCCCTTCCTCAAACAGAAGCCGGGGCTTTTTTGTTTAATGAGCTGGGTAGCTTGATCCATTCTCCCACAACTCTTTGTGTACAGGTCTAAAGTAGTCCTGTAGGTTGATGGTTGTCAGTGCCTTTGAGGATCTAGATCCGGTCCTCTCGTAGCCTTCTCTGTCCAAGACTAATAGTTTCTATTTTATTTAAGAAACTGTTACATCCAAACATGTCATCTATCTGTGGAAACTCAAAACATTAAAAATGAGTATCTTGAAAATTCTCTGACACTTTGCAACAGGGGAGAATGTTGTCTGACACTGGTCTGGTGATACTTCTCCCTCCTCTCTATCGTATTGTTAGAGAGGCTCACTTTCTGTTCAGTATGTGACACATACTGAGCTCACCTGCCTTTCCTCCCACCGTAGGAGTGGAAGCTGTTCTGATTTTGTGGAATTTTAAAACTTGATTTGTTATTTTGAAAAAATTAAGTTTTATTTAAAATTATTTGTTATTTTGTTATTTTCTTTAATTCTTGAACATTTTTACTGTATAAAGTCCAATTCTGTCTCTGTTTCTTATTGCTGGCAGTAGGAGCACAGCCTGTCATCTCTGGAAAGCCGGTTCTGTCTGTGTCCAGTTTCTATGGCCAGGCTGTGGTCACTGAGTCTGTTCTCTCTGTACAGTCAGGTCTGCCTGTGTCCAGTTACTATGTGCAAACTGTGGTCACTGAGCCCGTCCACTCTGGGCAGCCAGGTCTCCCTGTGTCCAGTTTCTATGTGCAAACTGTGGTCACTGAGCCTGTCCACTCTGGGCAGCCAGAACTGCCTGTGTCCAGTTTCTATGTCCAGGCTGTGGTCACTGAGCCTGTCCTCTCTGGACAGTCAAGCCTGCCTGTGTCCAGTTACTATGTGCAAACTGTGGTCACTGAGCCTGTCCTCTCTGGACAGTCAAGCCTGCCTGTGTCCAGTTACTATGTGCAAACTGTGGTCACTGAGCCTGTCCTCTCTGGACAGTCAAGTCTGCCTGTGTCCAGTTTCTATGTGCAAACTGTGGTCACTTAGCCCGTCAACTCTGGGCAGCCAGAACTGCCTGTGTCTCCCAGTTTATATGGTTGGCCTGTCATCTCCGAATCTGTATTTGAATCCCCCAGCCTCTCTCACCCAGTGGGTTTGCTCCGCGGAATATCTTCTCCAGGTCTTGCTGGGGCATGTAGGGCAAAGACTGGATATACTTCTGCGCCTGCGGGGGAACGTGACACTCAGCAGCGCACAGACACAGGGCGTTTGCTCCAGAGTAAAACTCGCTCCACCTCAAGCTCGGCTAAAACCCTCAAATCATAAAAAAAAAATATAAGAAAAGGATTTCCTCCCCACACCTCTTGTAAGAATCTGAACTGTTATTGTGACCTTTAATTGTGTGCGAGAGCTTGACCCAGGGTGATCCACGTGTGCTCAGTTCCTGTGCTTGTGGTCACTTGTGATATAGTGCACTACCACACCTCTTCGTCTGTCATGCCTGTCTTTCCGGCACACGTTAGAGAGTACAAGCCTGTGGTTTCCCCACATCTCCCCCGCTTTGATCAAGCTTTGCAGTAGCGTTCTAGTCCAAGAGTAATCGAGTCACACCTGGGTCTATGCGTCTTACAACTCCAGCCTCACTCATTGTGTGGGAATCTGCAGTGTACCCTGATTTACTTATTTCTCAACAAATTCATTCATGACATTCACATTCATTTCCCCCAATTCCACTTTGATTTACTTGTCTGCGTCTCTTACTGAGAGGGGCCGTGTCTCCTTTCAAATGCGCTCTGTGCAGAAGCAGCTCTAGTGCGAAGTCTCACTTTGCTTCTCTGGATTAGCTGCTACTCCATACTCTACAGATTACAACCCTTTTCTCCATTTTCTCACAACTTTTTTGCCCCCCCTGCATCTCTGCTCCACCCCCCCCACAATCTAGGTTCGTAACCCCCAGCCCTTCCTGCCCCTCTCACATGCTCGGAGGAGATCTTCTTCAGCAGCTCTGGACTGGGCGTGCCCACAACTTCCATGATCCTTTTCAGCTGGTCAATGTCTGAGGAGCACATTAAGGAGGAACAACATAGCGACTCTAAATAGTGTACTGTCTTCCTAAACACACAGAGCACTAAAACACAGAACACAGCATGAATGCTATTTACAGTGTATTAGTGCACAGTGTCTCCCTATATCCCTAGAGCTCTAAAACACAGAATGGAGCATGAATGATATTTACAGCATATTAGTGCACAGTGTCTCCCTATATCCCTAGAGCTCTAAAACACAGAACGAAGTATGAATGATATTTATAGTGTATTAGTGCAGAGCGTCTCCCTATATCCATAGAGCTCTAAAACACAGCTCACAGTGCAAAACCACCCTATACTAACAGAGCACTAAAACAGCTCACAGTTCAATATAACCTTATACTAACAGAGCACTATAACCCAGCTCAGGGTGCGCAGACTCTCTATACTCACACAACACCATAACAAAGGTCAGAGTGCTCTGACTGAATCACAGCATCGGAGTCACAGCTTCACTCTCTACTTCACCGATACACACAGCTTGGCTCACTCTGAGCCGCACCCTGAATGCTTTCACCAAAACAGGAAAAACACACTGTTACACCATCAAAACCACATAGCTTGTACCACATCACATTCAGGCATTTTTAGTAAAGCTAAATTTGCCTCCCTTTTTAAAAATGCAGAAATCAACTCTCAGCGCTCTCTAACTTAATATCAAAACCTGAGGTTGATGACCATATGAAATCTGAGCCTGATTTATAGCTAAGGGTAAATATTATTTGCTATAGCACACTTTATTCTTCAGTGATACCTTACTCTCTTCCAGCAATACCTCATTTTCATGTTACTTTAAATGTTCTAGCAAATTGAAGACAGTTCCTTGACTTATCGTTGCAAAAACTGTGTCTATCGGCCTCACAGCGCTCATCTGGAAGTAAAAAGGTGTCCACGTCTCCCTCGGTTGGTGTCAGCAGCGCCCTGTGCCGACAGGAAGTGGCTGGCGCTCTGTGGACAGGATACAGTCGTTGCCAGGAAACAGCACCTTCCCCTTGATGAGCTCTCCCATGATGCAGCCCACTGACCAGATATCCACTGCAACACAAAACGCACAACACCTCACACACAGGACGTCATGCGTCTGGCCCCTGTTCAACACGCTACGTCATGCTGTAACTCGGAGGATTTAGGGATGGTTACAAACAAGGGGCCATTCAGCTTGTCTGCTGGCTTGGTTGAGTTTTAGTAGCTAATTGATCGAAGGATCTCACTCAGCTGCTTGTTGAAAAAGCCATGATATTGGCTTCAACAACATGGCCGGGGTATTGGTTCCAGTCTCCCACAACCCTCTGGGTAAAATATGCCTCCTGTCCTCAGTTGTGATGTACTCCCACATGGTTGCCAGTAGCGCCCTCTGGTTCGTATTTCACAGTTAATTCTGGATAAATCCACTGGGATCTGGGATGACTTTGTCGGCACCTTTGAGGATCTTGAATACTTGGATCAGGTCCCCTCATCGGCGTATTAACAAACTAAAAGTTTTCTCACTGCCAAATATTTCATAACAGCAGGCTGGATTCTGGAGTTTTCAAACCCATCAATGTAGAATATTGTGACGTGGCTGTTTATGCTGACATGGACTCTATCCAGCTGCAACGGCAGTGGTCTGGCCTCTGCCACAAAGCTCTGAAACTCAGAATGAAGCTCTGATGCTCTGAATGCAGCACTGGCATTGTTCCCTTTTTCACTGCCTCTTATTGAAACAAGACTCCACTACACTCTGAAAATGCAACAAAAACATTGCAGAGGTCTTTAACAAAGGCACTAATTAGCTGAAGGGGGGAGGCTGCCCTCTTGTGGCCACACTGAGAACTGCAGGCGGTGTAGCCACCCCTGTATGTTCCCTGTCCAGCAGTAGTGAGCCCCCGTCAAGAGTCTCCCCTCTTACCCGTCTGGTTGTAGTGCATCCAGTTTAGCATGATCTCTGGCGCCCTGTACCAGCGAGTCGCCACGTACCCGGTCATTTCATCGTCTGTCTGCCTGGCCAGGCCAAAGTCCAGGATCTGAGGGATACAAGGGTAACTGTGAAACAAGACGCACAACGACACTGCTGGAGAAACAGGAACAGTGGTGTGGAAAACGAGAGGCCCAGTGGTAAGTCCATCTTCCCCGCATAGCTCAGTCACCCTGTTCATCTCCTCCTGTCTGCCCCTGCACCCTAATTCACCTTCCTTCCCACTTCCTGCCTTCCCTTCACAGTCAAAGAGGTTTATTGGTGTTGCTGATCAAGTATAGTGTTGCCAAAGCCATGATAATTAGCAGAACATTTACATTTCAGGAAGCTGACAAAGGTTTTGAGAATCCCCCTCTCTGTTCCCCAGGCTGGGACACGAGATCACATTCTGGGCTGCAGTTCAATCGAGTTTCCTTCCCCAGCAGGACTGGAAGTTGTTCTGATTCTGGCAGGATTGGAAATTTGGGGATTGGATTTGTTATTTTAGGGAAGAACGTCTGTCTGATTTCTGAGTATTTCTCACAGGGCAACAGAAAGTGCATCAATGTCTCTGTTTCTCCCTGAAACTGGCAGTGGGAGTATAGCCTGTCCCCTCTGGGCAGTCTGGTCTATCTGTGTCCAGTTTCTATGGTCAGGCTGTGGTCACTGAGTCTGTCCTCTCTGGACAGCCAGGTCTGTGTCCAGTTTCCATGGGGAGGCTGTGGTCACTGAGCCTGTCCTCTCTGGACAGTCAGGTCTGTGTCCAGTTTCTATGGCCAGGCTGTGGTCACTGAGTGTCCTCTCTGGACAGCCAGGTCTGTGTCCAGTTTCTATGGCCAGGCTGTGGTCAGTGAGCCTAATTTTTCTCACATACTCTGGTAGTGTGTTGTGACTTTTTTGGATCTGGTAGCATGCCAGTTTGTGTTTGTGTTTATGTGTGCGTCTCTATACCCACACAATCCCACTGATATTTGCTTATTTTAATTTCCATAAGCCAGTCAGTGAGCCATGCTGCCTGCCCTACCCTCAGCTCGCAGTCTTCGTTCACAGCCACATTGCTGGGCTTCAGGTCCTGTGGGGACAGAGAGAAACAAAAGTAGAGGAGAGGAGTTTATTGCCATAAATGTTAGAAGAACTCTTATTCGCGGTGATCTCTTTGGAGAAGTACACAGTACAGCAGATGACACAGTACAGCTGACCAATGTAGACAGTACATTACAACCTGATAAATAATAATAGAACAACGAAGATGTAGTAGTGAAAAAATCCCATGGTAGACCATGCAAAAATGTAATAGTGCACATGTGCTGTTAAGGATGCACAGTGCAGTAGGGTAGAAGCTGCTCGAGTCCAGTGGTCCGTGCTTTAACAGTCTGGTACTGCTGGCCAGAGTGCAGGGGGAGAACAGTCTGTGGCCGGGATGGTTGGGATCCTGAATGGTGGATTGGGCTTTACTGTGACAGCAGCTGGTGTGAATCTCTCTGATTGATGGTAAATCCCATCCTATAATCCTCCGCATCATTGCCACAACCCTTTGTAGTGTGTCCTTGTCATGCACGGTAGTATTTCTGTACCACACAGTGACGCCACTAGTGAGGACACTTCCTACGGCGCTGCAGTAAAACGTCATGAGTAGCTGCTTCCTTCTGAGGTACTGCATTTCTGAAGTACTGATGGGCCTTTTTGAGATTCGCTACAGGGTTGTGAGACCAAGCCAAGTCGGTGGAGATCTGCGGACTGAGGAACCTGAAGCAGCTGGAAGTTTCCACTGCTGTGCCCTTGAAGCTGACCGCGGCGTAACTCCCTCTGGGTCTCCTGAAGTCCCCAATGAGCTTGACATTCAGGGGCAGATTGTTGTCAAGACACCATCTTGTAAGATGCTCCACCTCACTCCTGCATGTGGACGCATGGCTGTTGCCAATCAGCCGGATAAATCGGTGGTGTCATCTGCAAACTTAATGATGTGGTTGCTGCTGAAAGGGGCTGTACAGCTATAGGTGAACAAAGAGTCCAGCCTAGGGCTGAGACAGCAGCCCTGAGGAGTTCCAGTCTTTAGGATCACTGCAGAGGAGATATTGTTGCCAATTTTCACCACCTGAGGACTGTCTGTTCGCAAATCCAATATCCAATTGCAGAAAAGAGTTGCCTAAAGCCCAGATTCCTGAGCTGTGGGACCAGCTTGGTAGGAACAATTGTGTTGAAGGCGGAGCTGTAATCTAGAAACGGCATCCTACCATAGGTGCCCTGCCTGTCTATCTGATCTAGGGCAATACGTGGTGCTAGAGATATGGCATCTTCCCGGACCTATGTGGACAGCAAGCAAACTGAAGTGGGTCAAGGGAATGACGGTGCAGTTTATATAGGACAGAACGAGGCTCTCCAGGCACTTCCTGACCACTCTTGTGAGCGCCACTGGGCAGAAAGCGTTCCAACAAGTTACCGTGGTCTTCTTGGGCACAATTGTGGTTTTCTTGGAGCACTCTGGTGCAACTGACAGGAATGGAGAGAGGTTAAAAATGTCTGTATATGCAGGAAACAGCTAACCTGCACCGGTTTTGTCCACACAGTAGCTGACGTAGGATGTGACCACCTCTGTACACTCATTTAGATCAGTGGAAGAATCTTTGAATACACACCAATCCGTCATTTCAAAACAGGCTGCGATTTCCTACTCAGCAGTGTCTGACCGGCGCTGCACAGTCTTTCCCGCAGGTGGCGCTCTTTAGCTCCTGCTTGCAAAAGAGGAAGAAGGAGCACGGAGGCGTGGTCAGACGTACTGAAATGCACGCGTGCAATGGGGCAGTATGCTAATCTAGCGGTGGTGTAACAGTGATCCAACGTGTTGTTCCCGCATGTAACTGGAGCTGCAGAAAATGCACAGCAGTGCCTTTACTTCCTCAGTTGGAAAAAAACGGTCTATCTTCAATTATCGCTCATGCACGGGATTACAGAGTGGTTTGGCAGCAGCTCGTTGTCTGACTGGAAGGCATTACAGGGGGTGATCAGGTCAGCCCAGTCCATCACTGGAGTGCAGCTCCCCTCTACTGTGGACATTTTTACACCTTGCTGTCTCGGGAAGGCTGGTTGTATTGTTAAGGATTCCAATCATCAGAAATCAAATTTCTCACTTTTCTCTCCCCTGCCTTCTGGCAAGCAATATAGGAGCATAAAGGCACGTACGTTCCGGTTTCAGAGACAGTTTCTCCCCACAAGATGTCAGATTACAGAACTCTACCCAAACCACTGGCTCACACTTTTCTTTTCTTCTCACTCTGTTTTTTTTAAAGTTGTATGTTATTTATCTTGTTGTTGCTGCTGCTGTTCTGTGTTTCTGTTTTCTTAATGTCTTTGTACTGGAGCGTACATGCAAATAAGCGTTTCATGGCAGCCAGCAGCCATATCACCCTGCAACTCCCAGCTGGCAGCCCACTGGAGCTCAGCAGGTGTGAGCCTGGTCAGTACCTGGATGGGAGACTCCTGGGAAAGCTGAGGTTGCTGCTGGACGAAGTGCTAGTGGGGCCAGCAGGGGGCGCTCACCCTGCAGTCTGTGTGGGTCCTAATGCCCCATTATAGTGACAGGGACACTATACTGTAAAAAGGTGCCGTCCTTCGGATGAGACGTAAAACCGAGGTCCTGAATCTCTGTGGTCATTAAAAATCCCAGGGCGTTTCTCAAAAAGAGTAGGGGTGTCACCCTGGTGTCCTGGCCAAATTTCCCATTGGCCCTTACCAATCATGGCCTCCTAATAATCCCCCTCTCTGAACTGGCTTCATCACTCTGTTCTCCACCCCACTGAGAGCTGACGTGGGGTGAGTGTACTGGTGCACTATGGCTGCTGTCGCATCATCCAGGTGGATGCTGCACATTGGTGGTGGAGGGGATCCCCATCACCTGTAAAGCGCTTTGAGTGGGGAGTACAGAAAAGCGCTATATAAGTGTGAGCATATATTATTACTATTACTTGTGCACATGACACAAACTGAACAGAGCACACACACAAGTGGCGCCCTCTAGTGGCCCTCCTGGTCATTCCAGTCACTGCACGGGGCACACATTCGGCAAGAACTGGAAGCAGCGGTTCATTAGCAAAACAAAACATAACGTCTGCCAGTCTTGCAGGAGCTTCCCACTGACCCCAGGCAGGGCGAACCTGACCGATTCACTCGAGGAACTCCGCCTGGGTGGCGCGCAGACATGTTAGAGCTCGTCTTCAGACGGCACAGCGACAGCAACTGACCCCAGCGAAAACAAAAGGACTCCAGAGGAGGATGGAGGGCAAGAGGATAACTTACCCTGTGAATAAGGCCGGCTGAGTGGATATACTGAGAGAGAGAAGGTTGGAAACGAGTTATTTATAATGTAGCAGTACTTTGTAGTACAGTGTGCTCCTCACGATGGACTGCAGTGCAGTTATTTATAATGCAGGACAGTGAAGCTTAAAGGGCAACATATAGTATAGTAGACGGCATTCTGTGGTTTACAATGTGGTACAGCACTCTAGTCCAGTTGCACACATTTCTAGATGCAGTTTGGGTATAATTATGAATAAAAGCATCACCCAAATTAATATAGTAAAGGACAGTGCAGTGTGGACTGGGACAGTGCCGTCTAATGCAGTGCAGTATGGAACAGCGCGGTCTAGTGCACTGCAGACTGAGATGGCGCAGTGCAGTGTGGACTGGGACAGGGCCGTCTAGTGCAGTGCAGTGCGGTGCGGTATGGGACAGCGTGGTCTCATGCAATGCAGTGCGGACTGGGACAATGCTGTCTAGTGCAGTGCGGACTGGGAGAGTGGGGTCTCGTGCAGCACAGTGCAGTGGGGACTGGGAGAGTGCGGTCTCGTGCAGCGCAGTGCAGTGGGGACTGGGAGAGTGCGGTCTCGTGCAGCGCAGTGCAGTGCAGTGGGGACTGGGAGAGTGCGGTCTCGTGCAGCGCAGTGCAGTGCGGACTGGGAGAGTGCGGTCTCATGCAGCGCAGTGCAGTGCGGACTGGGAGAGTGCGGTCTCGTGCAGCGCAGTGCAGTGCGGACTGGGAGAGTGCGGTCTCGTGCAGCGCAGTGCAGTGGGGACTGGGAGAGTGCGGTCTCGTGCAGCGCAGTGCAGTGGGGACTGGGAGAGTGCGGTCTCGTGCAGCGCAGTGCAGTGCGGACTGGGAGAGTGCGGTCTCGTGCAGCGCAGTGCAGTGGGGACTGGGAGAGTGCGGTCTCGTGCAGCGCAGTGCAGTGCGGACTGGGAGAGTGCGGTCTCGTGCAGCGCAGTGCAGTGCAGTGGGGACTGGGAGAGTGCGGTCTCGTGCAGCGCAGTGCAGTGGGGACTGGGAGAGTGCGGTCTCGTGCAGCGCAGTGCAGTGGGGACTGGGACAGTGCGGTCTCGTGCAGCGCAGTGCAGTGCGGACTGGGAGAGTGCGGTCTCGTGCAGCGCAGTGCAGTGCAGTGGGGACTGGGAGAGTGCGGTCTCGTGCAGCGCAGTGCAGTGGGGACTGGGAGAGTGCGGTCTCGTGCAGCGCAGTGCAGTGGGGACTGGGAGAGTGCGGTCTCGTGCAGCGCAGTGCAGTGGGGACTGGGAGAGTGCGGTCTCGTGCAGCGCAGTGCAGTGCGGACTGGGAGAGTGCGGTCTCGTGCAGCGCAGTGCAGTGCAGTGGGGACTGGGAGAGTGCGGTCTCGTGCAGCGCAGTGCAGTGCGGACTGGGGGAGTGCGGTCTCGTGCAGCGCAGTGCAGTGCGGACTGGGACAGTGCGGTCTCGTGCAGCGCAGTGCAGCGGGGACTGGGACAGTGCGGTCTCGTGCAGCGCAGTGCAGCGGGGACTGGGACAGTGCGGTCTCGTGCAGTGGGGACTGGGACAGTGCGGTCTCGTGCAGCGCAGTGCAGTGGGGACTGGGAGAGTGCGGTCTCGTGCAGCGCAGTGCAGCGGGGACTGGGAGAGTGCGGTCTCGTGCAGCGCAGTGCAGCGGGGACTGGGACAGTGCGGTCTCGTGCAGCGCAGTGCAGCGGGGACTGGGACAGTGCGGTCTCGTGCAGCGCAGTGCAGCGGGGACTGGGACAGTGCGGTCTCGTGCAGTGGGGACTGGGACAGTGCGGCCTCGTGCAGCGCAGTGCAGTGGGGACTGGGAGAGTGCGGTCTCGTGCAGTGCAGCGTGGACTGGGACAGTGCGGTCTCGTGCAGCGCAGTGCAGTGGGGACTGGGACAGTGCGGTCTCGTGCAGTGCGGACTGGGACAGTGCGGTCTCGTGCAGTGCAGCGCGGACTGGGACAGTGCGGTCTCGTGCAGTGCAGCGCGGACTGGGAC
This sequence comes from Lepisosteus oculatus, assembly GCF_040954835.1. Lineage (NCBI taxonomy): Eukaryota > Metazoa > Chordata > Actinopteri > Semionotiformes > Lepisosteidae > Lepisosteus > Lepisosteus oculatus. The sequence continues at coordinate 48,026,198 of NC_090702.1, read as the reverse complement.
AGTGCGGTCTCGTGCAGCGCAGTGCAGCGCGGACTGGGACAGTGCGGTCTCGTGCAGCGCAGTGCAGCGCGGACTGGGACAGTGCGGTCTCGTGCAGCGCAGTGTGGACTGGGACAGTGCGGCCTCGTGCAGCGCAGTGTGGACTGGGACAGTGCGGTCTCGTGCAGCGCAGTGTGGACTGGGACAGTGCGGTCTCGTGCAGTGTGGACTGGGACAGTGCGGTCTCGTGCAGTGTGGACTGGGACAGTGCGGTCTCGTGCAGTGCAGCGCGGACTGGGACAGTGTGATATACTCTACGCATTACTTTGAGCCCACGGAGCAGCTGGTAGATGAGGAACTGCACATGCTCGTCAGACAGCCGTTGGAACTTGACAATATTGTTGAGATCAGCACCCATCAGATTGGTCACCAGGTAACTGACAACATAGAGAGACAGCCATGTCACTACTGCAGCACGCAAACTGGACACGCTAAACAAGCTGCAGAAAGACACAGAGAGAGTACAACACTACTGCAGCACACGGTACAGGCAGAGCTAGTGAGAGCAGGTGGGACAGGGGTCTGCACTGGTTTTACAGATACTCACACTTCATTGAAATCCTCAAGAGACGTGGCTGGAGAGAAGACATCCAGCAGCCCGATCACCTAGAGAGAGGCAGAGCTAAATCAATGATGCAAGACTCAGAACCTCTGGTCTTCATCTCCTTATGTCTCACTGCAGAAGGCATTATGAACAGGCTGCTAGACTGAGAGGCTGCAAGCATCTTCCGTGTCAATGAGGTTGTAGTCATTACTGAAAATGTGGCTCAAAGAAATGGCTGGGGAGATACAGAAGGTGTACAGCTTCCAGGAAAGACACTCCAGTTTCCAAATGGAGCCGAATGGCCTCCTCTCATTTATACTCTCGTCTTTCTATGTATAGTACTTGTATGTGTAGTTTGTACTGCATTTACAATACAATTTAAGTGTGTACTGGTTATGTACTGAACAATGGCAAGGAATTCAGTTGGTTCACTTTATACTACATGGTCTGTATTGTGCTGAGCCATCAGTGTACAGTATGCAGACTGCATATAGTTCAAATGTGTGTAATGTACAGTAAATGTGTGCATTAGTGTGAACAGTAGTGGGTACACCACCAGTACTGTGGTGAGCAGTCAAAACAAAATGCAGCAAGAGTGACAGGGCAATGTGTGTGTGTTTGTTCTGCACAGCGTCTGTGTGTGTTCGTTCTGCACAGCGAGAGAGACAGAGCAGCGTGTGTGTGTGTATGTTTTGCACAGCGAGAGTGACAGGGCAGCGCGTGTGTGTGTGTGTGTTGTGCACAGCGAGAGAGACAGAGCAGCACGTGTGTGTGTGTGTGTGTGTGTGTTCTGCACAGCGAGAGAGACAGAGCAGCGCGTGTGTGTGTGTGTGTGTGTGTATTCTGCACAGCGAGAGTGACAGGGCAGCACGCATGTGTGTGTGTGTGTGTGTGTATTCTGCACAGCGAGAGTGACAGGGCAGCGCGTGTGTGTGTGTGTGTGTGTGTGTATTCTGCACAGCGAGAGTGACAGGGCAGCACGCATGTGTGTGTGTGTGTGTGTGTGTGTATTCTGCACAGCGAGAGTGACAGGGCAGCGCGTGTGTGTGTGTGTGTGTATTCTGCACAGCGAGAGTGACAGGGCAGCGCGCGTGTGTGTGTGTGTGTGTGTGTGTGTGTGTGTGTGTGTGTGTGTGTCACACTCACGTTCTCGTGCTTCATGTGCTTGAGCAGGCGGAGCTCTCTGTAGGAGCGCCGGCTGTGGATCAGGGACTGGAACGGCCGGGACAGCTTCTTCACGGCCACTTTCTGACGCAGGTGCACGTCGTACGCCGAGCTGAGAGGAGAGCAGAGCGAGAGAGAGACAGGAGAGGACAGAAAAGAAAGAGAAACAGGAGAAATGGAGAGTGAGAAATACTGTCTCTAATCAAAGTCAAAGGGCTTTGCTGGGCTTTGTTGGCTCGACTGATAACTGCAGTGCATTTATATTATTATTATTAATAATAATAATAATAATAATAATAATAATAATAATAATAATATCGTTTGTCTGATCCCTGAGTATTTCTCACAGTGAAACAGAAAGTGCCTCTCTGTCTCTGCTTTTTGTCCTCTCTGGACAACCAGGTCTGCCTGTGTCCAGTTTCTATGGCCAGGCTGTGGTCACTGAGCCTGTCCTCTCTGGACAGCCAGGTCTGTGTCCAGTTTCTATGGCCAGGCTGTGGTCACTGAGCCTGTCCTCTCTGGAAAGCCAGGTCTGTGTCCAGTTTCTATGGCCAGGCTGTGGTCACTGAGTCTGTCCTCTCTGGACAGCCAGGTCTGTGTCCAGTTTCTATGGCCAGGCTGCGGTCACTGAGCCTGTCCTTCACCAGGGTCTGTTTCTCTGGCTGCACACACGCAGGCGGGGTGGGTATGTCTCACGGCCCGTGCAGAGAGTCAGCACTGAATCGTGTGCTCTTGCCCGCCGGTCTGTCTGTCTGTCTGTCTCTCCGTCTCTGTGTTCACTGCAGGGGCGGGAGGGGGACTGAGTGGGGGAGGGCATCAGCGGCACCTCCCATCCCCCCATCCCCAAGAGTCACACCCCCCTCCTCCCCGCTCCCGGGGGGTGGTCTGTAATCGCGCACTGACCCCCCCCACGGCCCCATCATTCATCAGTGTCACAGCTCTCCCACAGGGAGCGGGTAGGGGCAGAGAGAGAGGCTGAGGGGCAGCAGCTGCCTGTGAAAACCCAGGGAGGGTTTTCCACCTCCTTTCCGATATCCTCTAGCATAGGCAGGATTCACCTAAAAAAATCCAGCGGGTTTCATCTAAAGGCAGGACGTTTGAGGGAATAAGCCTGCTGACCGGCACGAGGAACATGCTCTCATGGGATGAAGCCGGAGGGCTCCTGGAGGGTTCTGGGAGAGTCCGTCACACCTGCCCTGACTTCAGAGAGAGCAGCACCTTGGCGCCCCGCCGCTGCTGACTGGATTTCCTGTTTCAACACAGGACTGGCTTCGTTCTCTCCGGACTCGCTGTGCCACACCCGCCGAGGGCCGCACGTGTCTGCATCGCCCCCCCCACCCCCGTCCCCAAACCGACTCGGGTCCACGGCACAATTCCGCAATCCGCTTCCTGAGAGAGCCCACACTTCCTCTTTCCACACAGCGCAGGGGAACTGCCTCTGCGGAAACAGGAACCCCCGGGCGAGAGGGATGAATGTGGGCGGAGTACAGCGTCTGTCTGGCAGTTCCGGCTTTGAAGGAGCTGCTGTTTGTTCTCTCCCGCTGCAGCGGAATAACTCCGGGTATAATCCTGACAGCTGTGGAAACTTGGTGCCCACGGTCACCAGTCAGACTCTCCTGCCCCTCGCACAGAGAGTGCTGTGGACCATCAGGTCAGCACACACAACCCCCCAGGTGAGACGCAGATGATCTGCTTCGGCCATTCTCCAGCCACTGCATACTGCAGGAATTCCTCACACTTACACAGCGCTTTTCTGGACACTCCTCTCAAAGCTCTTTACAGGTAATGGGGGCTCCCCTCCACCAGTGTGCAGCCCCACCTGGATGATGTGACGGCAGCCATAGTGCGCCAGAACGCTCCCCACACACCAGCTCTCAGTGGGGAGGAGAGCAGAGTGATGAAGCCAGTTCAGAGATGGGGATAATAATCGGTAAGGGCCAATGGTAAATTTGGCCTGGACACTGGGCTGACACCCCTACTCTTTTTGAGAAACGCCCTGGGATTTTTAATGACCACAGAGTCAGGACCTCGGTTTTACATCTCATCCGAAGGATGGCAACTTTTTACAGTATAGCGTCCCCGTCACTATATTGGGACATTAGGACCCACACAGCCCACAGGGTGAGCGCCCCCTACTGGTCTCACTAACACCTCTCCCAGCAGCAACGTTCTCCAGCAGGTCTCCCATCCACATACGGGACAGACTCACAGCTGCTGAGCTTCAGGGGGCTGCCAGATGTGAGTTGCAGGGTGATATCGTTGCTGGCTGAGTAGGGGTGTTAACTCCAGTGTCCAGGTTAAATTCCACGTGGAGGTCAGATGGAAGAAGCCCAACAAATGTGCTCCTTAATTCAGTCAGTGAAGTGCTGTGTCACACACCTCCACCCGCTGTGCTGTGTCCTGGGGCTGCTGGTGTTGAACGGCGCCACGCGTCGCCCACATGGGTCCTGTACTTCAGTGGTGGAAGAGATGGCTGCCCCCTCTACATACATCACCCCCCTTAGGATGAAGAACATCATACAAATTCAAGCTTATCATGATCATTTTCCATGATCCCAGAGCCCACAGGAGTGTTCCAAGTGACCCAGCATTCCCAGCAAGACTGGAAAGCTTGTTCCAGATCAACGTCGCTCTTGTGGAAAGAGGTCATTTAAAACACACACAGAAGGACTTCAGAACAAAGAGGATACTCCCAGGAAGTCACAAATCCCTGGACAAGTGTTTGTACTGCAGGTGGATGCAGGTCTGCACAGGAAGTGAATACTCAGGGGTCAGAGTATTAGGAACCCCAGCTGAACATCATGTCGGGCCTCTCTATGTGTTCTGAAATGTCACCCTATTCTACCAGCAGGACAGCCTTCGTGTGAGGTAGTGATGAAGGTAGCTGTGCAGGAAAGGACTGCACGTGCTGGTTCTGTCCAGCTCCGACCAAACATGCAGAATTTCTCACCTGAACCGAAACGCGATCTTTTTCCGAATGTGCTTTTGCACACAGAATAAACTTCCGCTGTACCGTGCGAACGACTGGACAGCCGGTTTGAGAAAGGAACGCAGTTTCCTCTGAGATCAGAGCAGGGAGACTCATCAACAGCAGCCCCTCAGTGTGGAACTGACATCTGCCCTCCACCATCCCTCACACTCTTTGTGCTTGGGGCTGTCCGTCTCTGCGGGCTGCGTTTGTGTGAAGGGAGCCCTGGACAAGCCAGTGGAGACGTGCATATAGTCCTGATAGAGAGGACAGGTGGAGGATCATTGTGTTGAACCTGAAGACGACCTCACAGAAGGACACACCTCCACAGCTGAAACATTCCTTTGCTGCCTATGCATGAAGCTGCACCTCCCTACTTGATCGCCCCGATCCAGCTCTCGCTGCTCCTCTGCGCAGGACGGAGGACCCGGTGTCTCAGGACAGGGGGTGTTGCTGAACCGTAAGGCTCTGCCTTAACGGAGCTGGTTTCCTCCTGCCAGCAGTGGGTCTGTAGCCCTGAGTCTTTCACTCCCTGCTCACATCTCTTTCACTCTCGCTAACAATTAGGGGCAGACGCCTTCAGGCCTGTCACTGTGAGCTACGTCCCGTAGAGAGCCGTGGGATTCCAGGGATTCTTTAAAAGAACAACAGGAGGAGACTCTCCGAGCAGCAGGTCAAGAACAAACATGGCCGACCACGTGAGTTCTCCTAGCCAAGGAGAACGCATAGGTACAGAGCACTCTCAAGTACACTCCTACAGGACAAGACTTTCTGCTGGAGAGCAATATTTCCTCCATGTTTGACTGTGTAATGAGTACGCCCCCGGGTATAACGGGGATCTCAGCCGCCCGTCTGAGGGAGGTCTCCTTTAGCTCAGCTGGCAAGTTCCCTGTTGTGTGATGCTGGAGACCCGGGTTCGCGCCCAGGCGGCGAGGGACAAACTGGCAGGGCAGGAGGGGCAAAGGGCACTTGGGGAACCCCAAGAACTGTTACAGTGGCATAAAATGCAACCAGACTAGAAAAATATCTGAGGCTGATCTTTTTCTGCACAGCTATATTGTCTCTTGCTAGATCCGAATTCCTCTTTTAACATATCTTTTTACCCAAAGCAACTTACAAAGCCTCAGCAATGCTCAGCAATAAGTAACTTGAAATAGGACCCCTGATCTGTGCTTCAGAGATGAAGATCAAAATGGCTCAGTTACAAGCTCATGGTACCACCCAGGATATAGCAGCTCCTACAACGCACGGCAAGCCTTTCAGTGATCTGAGCTTTGGAAAATGACCAAATAAAATGAATTCTTTTTATTAGGATTGCAAACAAGTGGATATAACTTGGCCCATCTTGCGCGTTTGTCAGTTTGATAGTTTAGCACTATCCAGAGTCTGGTCCTCAGCCTCCCAGTGCTTACCCAGCTGAGCGCGGAAGATATCTTCTAGGCTTTTATACACTTGCATCAAATCCCCTCTCTGTCTCCTTTGTTCTAGGCTGGAGAGATTTGTCTCCCTTAACCTGTGTCTGAAAATCCCCCGGGACACAGTATCATTCTCGTTTCTCTTCTCTGATCTTTCTAAGGCTGCATTTTATTTTGGATACTTGCCATTTTAAGCACCTGACCACCTAGATTTTTTTTTTAAATCACTTCGGAGACACGTAGTCTTACGTGCACGTTTAAGCATGGGCCCTAACAGTGCTCTTCCACAGGCTTGAAACAGTCCACATGCATGTAAAAAACAGACCACGTTCAACGCAGAAACGAGTGCATAATATTAATACCGCAGAACCTGGCAGAAGATGGTAATTATATTTCACAAAGTTAATCATAATGTTTCCCCAGATCAGACCCCACTTTTCCAGGGTATGACATAGCAAAATAAAAGTTCCAATTAAATGACGATTGTAGCAACACATAGCTTTTTTTCTTCTTTCAGAGTGCACCGTAATTTGCTGCCGTTTAGTCAATTTTGCCAGCCATACGATTATTCTAGTACTTTTCCACAATGGGAGCAGGTGTAAAGGACAGCTTCTCCCCTTCTCTGCGTCTCTTGCCCGCACTCACGGTGTTATCTTCATCTCTCACACAGACACCCAGGTAATTCCACGAGGCTCCTAATAACTTCCCACCCGCGGAGGAAAGCAATCTGAAACACACATCAACCCCCCCCGGACCCCCAGTTAATCCAGACAATGGAGAGGCATCACCCTCCCAGCGGCGCCCATTATTAATTGTACTTCGCTTCTAATATCGCCGCACTTCCAGCTATAGCGACACTCAGTTGTTTAAAACGACGCCCTTTTCCGCACAGCCGGTACCCAGCGAACACTGCCCAGAGCAGAAGCGACCCCTGGTCATCCCGGGCGCGGGTCCGAGCCCTGCCCCCCCACCGTGCGCCTCCTCACTGCGTTAGCGGGCTGCCTGGCTTCCCCCCGGGCCGCGCAACACACCTCCACGCCACCCCCACGCCCAGCAAGCGGGCGTCACCTGCTGCTGCCGCCGCCCGTGGGGCACCCCTCTGTGGAGGGGAGGCTGCCGCCCGCCGCCGTTTGATTTAAACCGTTCGTATTCAACTCCATCGTGACCAATGAAAAGCCCTTTCTTGGAATGCGACGATACCGGATTGTGACGAGAATAATGATAGTTGTTATTTACTACTATGCTTATACCGTGTTTCTCTGCACAAAGCCCCAACCCTAGATACCCCCCTGCGCACCTGCCCCCTCACCTCCGGTTTCCTCACTTACCATACCGAACCGTAGGCCCCCGAGCCCACGGGCGTGAGGTTCTGGTACCGCTCTGGGACTTCCCATACGGTCTTGTTGAGCTCCTGCCTGTAGAAGCCGGGTCTTGCGGTCATTGTCTCGGCCGGCTCGCCGCCTTCAGCTCACCAGGGGCCGGCCGCGGCGGCTTCTCAGGGTCTCTCGTTTCGCGTCGCTGTCTCGGCTCCACAGACGCCGGCCGGCTTCCTCTCTTACCCCCTCAGCCAGTGGGTAATCCGTGATGCTTCATTAGAGGAGGGAGCAGGTTATCGACTCTGAAGACGGAGGGGAGGGAGTATTCTGTCGATTTTGCGCGTCGAAGGCGCTCTTGCGCGTTTCACGTCAGCGCGTTTTGTACGGGCATACAGTATGTGAGACCATTTTCACTGTATGTGTGTGATTTTCAGGTGTCTGTCGGTGAGCGGTTGTGGTTTCAGTCTTTTTTTCAGTCTTGGTAACCCCTACTTAGTTATAATTCTTTGCATACGTAGAGCTGTTTTAATGCTAAAGCAAAAATCACATCAGATGGCGCTTAATAGTTTATAGAAAGTGGAAATTGCGACTTTCTTCTTGTCTTCTTAGTGTCTTTCTTACTGTCTTCAATAGCTTGTATGACTACTTGAGCTCATCCGCGTGAAATCTTTTTAAATATGTAAAAGGCGAAAGTATTTTTTATATTCAATTGACTAAATATATATTTACATGTTAACACACATAAAAGGTAGCCTATTCGAATATTAAATACAATATACAATATACAATATTAAGGTAGTCTATCTCAAAATATGAGTGTAATTGGAAAGTCAGACTGTGCTAATATGAATATGTTTTTGCTGTAATGTTGTGCTAATCGTGATTGCTTTGGCGTCGCTGTAATCCATCGGCTGTGCCAGTAAGTCGCTGAATTTGATCTCCGTTTTTCAAGGGAGAGACGGCGGGTGGACCTTGGAGAGGTGAAAGAGTTTTTAATACAATTAAGCTAATTTCCCCCTGGCCTTTACCAATCATGGCCTCCTAATAACCCCCCTCTCTGAACTGGCTTCATCACTGTTCTCCTCCCCACTGAGAGCTGGTGTGTGGGGAGCGTACATCACATCCTATAGGTGGGGGCTGCACACTGGTGGAGGGGAGCCCCCATTACCAGTACAGCACTTTTAGGTAGGACTGAATTTGAACATTTCACCTGACACTGGAGTTAACACCTCTGCTCTCGATAAAAGCATAATGGGGTCGTTGGTGTGGAATGAGACCTGGTTTAAGGTCTCTAACGAAAGGTACTCCCTCCGCCCGTGTCGCGGGTCTCCGGGTCCCCCGATCACCGTTTTGGGTGTTTTTATAATTTCCTAAACTGAGTGAACAGCGCCATCTGCTGCCCGGCCAGGTGCATTTCAACCACATACGCTTGGGTCCGTCCCATTCCAGGTCCCGGGCCCAGCCCAGAGAGGTAATAATAATAATAATAATTATTACACTTATATAGCGCTTTTTCTGGACACTCCACTCAAAGCGCTTTACAGGTAATGGGGACTCCCTTCCACCACCACCAGTGTGCAGCCCCACCTGGATGATGCGACGGCAGCCATAGTGCGCCAGAACGCTCCCCACATACCAGCTCTCAGTGGGGAGGAGAGCAGAGTAATGAAGCCAATTCATAGATGGGGATTATTAGGAGGCCATGATTGATAACAGCCGATGGGGAAATTTGGCCAGGATGCCAGGGTTACACCCCTACTCTTTTCGAGAAACACCCTGGGATTTTTAATGACCACAGAGAGTCAGGACCTCGGTTTTACGTCTCATCCAAAGGATGGCACCTGTTTACTATACTGGGGCATTAGGACCCACATGGACCGCAGGGTGAGCGCCCCCTGCTGGCCCCACTAACACCTCATCCAGCAGCAACCTTAGTCTTTCCCAGGAGGTCTCCCATCCAGGTACTGACCAGGCTCACACCTGCTTAGCTTCAGTGGGTTGCCTGTTGTGAGTTGCAGGGTGACATGGCTGCTGGCTAAATGTGAACTGGCTAAAGGTGAACTTATTAAGCCACACGGAGGGTGATATAATAAGTCTGATGCTACAAAATAACCTATTGAAAAAAGAAATACAGTTAACGCAAGGTACAGGAGGAGCAATACAGCACATACTGCCAGCAGTAATATCACCCTGCAACTCACAACTGGCAGCCCACTGAAGCTCAGCAGGTGTGAGCCTGGTCAGTACCTGGATGGGAGACCTCCTGGGAAAAACTAAGGTTGCTGCTGGATGAGGTGTTAGTGGGGCCAGCAGGGGGCGCTCACCCTGTGGTCCATGTGGGTCCTAATGCCCCAGTATAGTGACGGGGACACTATACTGTAAACAGGCGCCATCCTTCGGATGAGACGTAAAACCGAGGTCCTGACTCTCTGTGGTCATTAAAAATCCCAGGGCATTTCTTGTAAAGTGTAGGGGTGTAACCCCGGCGTCCTGGCCAAATTTCTCATTGGCCCTTACCAATCATGGCCTCCTAATAATCCCCATCTATGAATTGGCTTCGTCACTCTGCTCTCCTCCCCACTGAGAGCTGGTGTGTGGGGAGCGTTCTGGTGCACTATGGCTGCCGTCGCATCATCCAGGTTGGGGCTTTGAGTGGGGTATCCAGAAAAGTGCTATATAAGTGTAAGCAATTATTATTATTATTATTATACATGTGATGTAGCCAGATCTGGCTTTAAAGTGGCAAAGACAAAAGTAATATCACCACTTATTTTTAAAAAAATTATTGTGTTTGTAAAGTCAGTTAGCCCAACTGCTTTTCTAATGACATACTGTCTTTGTACCCATTTATACAGCTGGATATTTTACTGAGGCCATCTGAATGCAAAACCTTGCTAAATAAATGGCCCAACAGCAGCACCTCACCCGGGCTTCAAACCCACAGTCTTCTCAGGCCAAACACAATTTGAGCCTTCTTCAGGGATGGATGCCACCTCTTCTGTGCATCGTAACTGGAAGGCGTGAACACCAGCTTTCTTTCTGCTGCGACACAGCACGTGAATACAGCACCTCAGCCGAAGGGCTGCTTAAAGAAGAGACCAGCGAGGACTTCGGCACCCACAAAGCCCCTCTGCCTGTGTCACAGTGCTGTGTGGCCAGGAATGTCCCCCCAGCTTGATCCTGCTCTCATCCAAACAGTCCCACGAGAAAAAGAAAATTCCCAACCCTTTCTCCCCAAAATACATGAACAAAAATGTTTTGACAACGTGCGAAAAATCTAGCTCTGGAAAACAGAACTCAAATGACAGAAAAGTACATGAATCGGGGAACTCTCTTTGTTGCTGATTTTAACTACGTGCCATCTACATGAATGAGATGCTTTCCAGAAGGAAATCAATGTAATTTACTTGAAATTTAATCATTTAACTTCATACAACTTTTTTTGTGTGTGTGTGCGTGCACTCATTTTCATATTGTAACATGCTTTAGGATTCAGTACAAGAACAAAACCATAATCTTTGTAAAAGACAATAAAACAAACCAAAAAATAATAATTAAATCGCTGAAGCAGCAGTGGAAACAGCATGTTTCCATGTTTCAGACAAAGCCTAAAAATGTAGCACAAAATGAATAAACTATCATTGGAAATGGTTTTACAAGGGATTTTACATTTTCGTCAGATACAGCATCCAGGATGGAAAATTTTGCATACGGTGCCCTTGTCTCAAATGTTTGACAGGTGGATCGAACTGTGGTGAGAAAACAGCAGGCCTTGGTTCTTTTTCTAGAAATGTTGTTTCTCGAAGTGGGAAGGAGGAGCTGGTGCTGAGCATGTCTCGTTCTTTAATCCTGAAGGAACAAACACAAAGCACCATCGTAATATCATTACCAAGTCGTCTGTTCTATATTCTGAATGCTGCGTTATCAAGGGCTGTTTCTGCTCCCGGGAAGATCCATTGGCTGCTTGTACTAGATCTACCATAAAACCTCATATTAGGCATCTCAAGCTCAGCACTTGGTGAGTCCCAGGCCAGCCAGTTTTATATGTAACCATTAAATCTGCTGTTTCTAAAGGCTTGGCGATCAGTTCCAGGTGATCTGCTACGTGAAGCAGCGTAGGGATTATTTGGAACAACAAACTTCATTCCTCAAACAGGAGGCTGAGTGTGATCAGGCTGGGAGGGAGGATGAAGAGGAGGAGGCTGAGTGGGAAATCAGGAGGCAGGTGTAGAGGAGGAGCTGAGTGGGAGATCAGGGAGGGAGGAGGCAGGTGTAGAGGAGGAGCTGAGTGGGAGATCAGGGAGGGAGGAGGCAGGTGTAGAGGAGGGGCTGAGTGGGAGATCATGGAGGGAGGAGGCAGGTGTAGAGGAAGAGGCTGAGTGGGAGCGTGGGAGGCTGAGTGGGATGAGGCAGGATGAAGAGGAGGAGTCTGAGTGGGAGATCAGGGAGGAGGCAGGGTGTAGAGGGGCGTGCTGAGTGGGAGATCAGGAAAAGCAGGGAGGATGTAGATGAGGAGGCTGAGTGGGAGATCAGGGAGGAGGCAGGGTTTAGAGGGGAGTGCTGAGTGGGAGATCAGGAAAAGAGCAGAGAGGATGTAGAGGAGGAGGCTGAGTGGGAAATCAGGGAGGAAGAATGCAGAAGAGTAGATCACCCAGGGAAGGTGGAGGGGGAACATAGAGGATGAGAAGGGAAACTGACCTGGCAGATGAAAGGCAGCTGTTCTTCACAGCAGGCAGCGTTCCACACCATGTGCCCTGTACTGTTGTAGTCCAGCCTGACGCAGTGTTGGAACAGGGGGTCTGTGGGAAAGCCACTGTCCCACATATTGAACTCGACTGAAGTGCCATTTGCCCAGTGCCAGTCCAGGTAACCCTGGCTCACACTCCGCTGCAGCCCGATCCACACGCCCCCCTCAGGGAAGACCTCGCCAGACGCCGCTCCGAACAGCGTGTTGACTTGTCTGAGCACGTCCGGCTGAGCGATGTACAGCAGGTCCGAGTAATTCTTCCTACAGAGTCCCAGAGCTTCGTCCCAAGTCTTTTTTTCAGGGATGTAATACAGGTCATCTGACAGAGAACGCATAAAACGCAGGGATGAGTGGCCAGTCTTAGTACAAAAATAACAAAATGAGCGCAGAACGTCAATAAGTCAGCTTGGCCTTATGCATTATGTACAGTAGAAGAAGCCATTACTTACGGAGCCGGAGCTGCCCCCTTCAAGCCAGAAGCTAAGCAAGGCTGGGCCTGGTCCATACTGGAATAGGAGAGCTCTGTGGAAAACTTGGCTGCTGCAGTAAGCATTTCTGGTGGACCTACTGACTACTGACTTTGTTTTGAGGCAACAGTAAGGCATTTATTAGGTTCTTCAGCTCCTTCCCAGATATACCAGAAATGCATCTCTAATTCTGATGTTTAATCGAACGTTTAGTTATATTGTCTTGAAAGCTACAGTAGTTCTTTTCCCAACAGTTAAACTACAGTTGTTCATTGACAGATCTGTTACATGTATGTATTCAAATTAAAAGCAGAGGCAACAGAAGAGCCCCTGGGGAGGCGGGGGGGATTTCCAGCTCTCTTTCAGGCACCAGCCCTTGAAGAGCTGAGAGACGTCAGTAAATCAGCCCCATTAAGCTGATTTCAGTCATAATGACCAGAGCTGGAAGGCAACCTTGCTGGTGCGCTGGTTCTCCAGGATGAGGACTGGACACCCCTGGTGTAAAGATGGAAGATAATATTTAGCCCTTAAATGACCCCCTTTTTAATTGCTGCGGCCACGTCATGGGAGACAGTCTAGGGGATTTCCCACTGCGTTGTGCAAGATTCCTGCATCAAAGCAAGGTTATAATACTGAACGAATGTGTTGGTGTGTTTCATGGGGGGTATCCAGGCCTCAGATGTTCCTGGAAGAAAAGGGAAATATTGACGCACTCTTGGTGCATGATTCTGCGAGAGCAGAGAGGTGCGGAGGTGACGTTCGTGGGGAAGTGCGGAAAGAAAGCAGAGGCGCTGCTGAGCCTTCTTCAGGGGTGAGGGAGGGAGAGGAGGGCGAAGAGAAGGTCAGGGAGGGAAATCTGGGAGACAAGCTCCGGGAGATGTGTGCGGAGATGAAATCTGCGGAGAGCCTTTCTCCATCCCAGAGGGGGAAACCCCAGCTGGAGCCCGCCTGTCCCGGCCAGCCCGATGTCTCGTCCCTCCGCCCTCCACATCCACACACTTCCTGTTTGCATTCTGGGAATCGCAGCGCAGGTTTCAGGCGCCCAGAGATGACACAGGGATCCTTAAAGTTTGGATTGTGCTTGTGTCCCACAAGTCTATCTCTCAGTGGACTGGGGCAGCTGGGCCAGTGGGGCAGCTCCTGTGTCTCCTGTGTGTACTCACAGTCATATACGCAGGCGTAGGACGTCTCCAGGTATTTGTAGGTGCCACCGCAGGGGTCAGCAAAGTTCTTGACTGTCACCGTGCAGATGATTTTGTTGCCACAACTACGATAGACAACAGGGACAGTGTCAGGTTTGCTGGTGTCATACAGCTGCAGAGCCCTGTTCTTAAGTGTTACTACATGAGTGTATTATAATAATAATAATAATCATCATCATCATCATCATCATCATCATAAACTAGTATGTCCAAGGACAGGTGCTTGACAGCCTGGGGAAAAGGCTCTGGTAGTACTGTATTGAACACTATTTTACCACAGAGAGGTGACAGAAGTTTTCCCTTCCTTTATAATGGCATGGTAGTGTAGGTCTGGCCTGTTTTGTATTATTTCCTCTATTCAAAATCAAATGTAATTAAGACCTGAAATTTTGTGGTCCAGTTAAAACTAATGGCGAACAAGCTCTGTCTGGAATTAATGGCCAGGATCCACAGGGCTGCTGGGGAGAATTTTTTAAAATGTTTTTTTTTTAATCTTATTTAAATGACTTATTTATGTTTTTTTGTTGCGCACAGCATCTGCTCAGTTGAGCTTTTCTTACTGGGGGTGAAGACTGTTTATTAAAAATAAACAGAGTTTAACGACAGGAAATTGATTCCAGTTGTCAGATCACGTATACGCATACCTTAGCTTTGTGCAACAACCTGAAACTTTCAGGTACCATAAATAATATTATTGCTAAACACATGCCATTCTAATCTGCAAGCGACCAGAATATAGAATACGAATTTTTGTATAAAAATGCATTAAGTGAATAGAAGTCAGTCTGAGGGATCAACTACTGTAACATGGCAGACTCCTAGGCTACAGATGAGGACATCCTTGGCTCTCCTGCATGTGTAGGTGACACCTGTTGCTCAGGGAAGCTCCTGGGAACCCTCACGTGATTAGAAAGGATCAGAAAGCTGCCCATTTATGTCTTCGTAACTGTTGATAGCGAAACGGTATCCAGTGTGTTTGTAAAGGCGTATCTTACCTCTGATTGACATAGGTGAATTGGTTGGAGAGACAATCGGTCTTGGCCAGCACTGAAGCAGCTTGATTTTGACTGCAGACAGAGGAACTGGTGCGCCCATAGTTGACCTTGTAGATCTTAATGACACCCTTCTCTGCCAGAGACAGCAGTTTGGAAACAGAGAAACAGTGACAAGACGCCGACAGACTGTAGGAAATCGAATGGGGCGAAGTACACATTGCTGTGTCCGCAGCCACATGAAACCTACAAGGTATTTTCTCACAGAAATAGCCGGTAAATTGGAACCTGAACCTGTGTGGAAATGAGGTGGAAGACTACGTCGTAGACTGGGGAGCTGAAGTTTGGATGAGAGGAATCACAGGCCATTTGGACAGCAAATGGGAAGTAAGATGAGATCGGTATCCAAGATGTGTCCTACGACGACTGACAGAATCCACATGGAATCTGGCTCCTTCAGGATTTTTCTAACATTTTTTATGGTAAAATTTTTAAAAATCATACGGTGGGAAAAATATAAGATTTTAAAGAGGGCTTTGAAAGTGTCTTTTTTAGATAATGCCACCCCACTGTGTAATGAACGGGCAGCCTCGAAAGTGTAAGACTTACCACAAGCAATGGAACCAGTTAACGTTTCACATATTACACTTGTGTAGTTCTGTTCTTTAGACTCTGGAAGAGATGATGGATGTTAATTCATAGATTTTCCTGGGAGACTTATGCAACAGAAAATTTGGGACCGGTCAGAGAACTGCTACCACACAAAATCTCAACTCGCATCTTAACTTGAATGAACAGAAAATTGAAGTTAAAAAATGCTCAGAAATGATTGTAAAAATTGCAGAGACATTTTCAGAATGGCAGGAAGTAGGCTAAATTAAATTAAAAAAGGGTACTTTATTTGAGTACAATAAAAAAAATATGACTATCCAGTCACAAATATATGACGAGATATATCTAGTCATAACCAAGGCATGTGTTTTTGAATAGTTCCCTTGAAAGTGTTAGGAGCAAGTGTTCATGTATATTTTTTTCTTTTTCTGAGTTTAGAAACACCAGTTTGTTTGTTTTTTGCTTTCCCAATGTGTAAGTGTAAAAGACCTCTGATCAAACCCAGGTGGGTATTGCAGCCAGGTGTTGGTGGGGCAGTAGTGGGCACTCTACGCTCTGAACCAGAATTGCCAAGCCAGTGCTTCATCATGGTGAACAGGGACACTGTGCAGTGAACGGTGCCAACCTTCAGGTGACACACACACCTGAGGTTCCGACTAATTGGCCAGCAAAGCTCCTCACAGCACTGCTCATTAGAGAAGGGGTGTTTACCCTGGTGCCCTGACTAAGCTCCAATCTGGACCGGTACACTTGGCCTACCTAAAGTTCCCCCTTTTTCCAATTGAAGAAGCAATGTCACACTTCTCCACCTGGTTTGCTGTTGTGGAGCTGCTGGCGGGTGGTCATCCAGGTGTCTACTGCACTCCAGAGCTGGAAGAACTGTGAAGCACTTTGAGGTCCTCGTGCATGAAAAGTACTTTATAAATGCAAGGAGTTCATATTAAATCAATATACTATGGGGTACATATACAGCATCGATAATAAAGTGGGTCCCCTTCATTGATGTTTTTCCTTTTGGATATCTGAAATGCTGTCTAAGATGATGGATGAGTGACAAGGTAGGTTGAAGTGGCTCCAAAATGGGCTCGTGTCCATTGCAAAGCCTGAGAAAGGAGTGTAATTACAGGTGACCAACCACTAGGGGCTGCCAAAGGGCCTCTGTAAGGAGACACACCGGGTGATAACGTGTTAATTGATTTATTGGAGAACAATGATTGTGCACTTTCCCACATAGGTTTAAATAAATATGAACTATTTGATAAATGGGGGGTACTAAAACACTCGGACTGGGGCCTGGGTAGGACATGCAAACTCCACACAAAAGGCACAGTATACCACCCCAGTATTGAGTCTATGACCCGAGAGCTGTAAGACTACAACTGATGTGCCACCATTCCCCAGGTTCCAGCTAATGCCTTGCACTTGTAGTTATAATAAAAGTAATGGGCTGGTATGTTGAATTGCATACAATGCAATAGCTCACACCCACCAAAAAGTGGGTGGCATATTCTGACAACTTAAAGGGGAGTTAATATGGGTTTAAATATAAACTTTTTGCTATATAAGGGGTACTAAAACACTTGGCCTGGGGCCTGGGGGAGACCTTCGCCCTGCTGCAGTTACACTGGCGGGGGCCCTACAGATATGATTTCATGAGTCGAGGGTCTCTGTACAAGTCTTCACCCCAGATGTTCCCAGCAGGCCTCCATCTCCCCAAGAGCTCTGGATCTATGGATTCTCCCTCCTGCCTCCATTTCCCTGCAGGGG
Source organism: Lepisosteus oculatus (assembly GCF_040954835.1). NCBI lineage: Eukaryota > Metazoa > Chordata > Actinopteri > Semionotiformes > Lepisosteidae > Lepisosteus > Lepisosteus oculatus. The sequence goes on along the minus strand of NC_090702.1, from coordinate 48,008,965 downwards.
GGGGTCCCATCTCTGCACAGCAAGTCCTCGTCAGTACAGTGCCTGTGTTCCTTGTCTGTCAGATGATCTAATCTGTTAGATTATGTGAAAACACATGACTGCCCACGACACTGGTAACTGCTGCTGGTGCACGGGTCTGTTCTGTATGACACTGGATGGGGATCAGAATGTGCAGACGAGCCACTAGGGTTTCAGCCCACTCCTGCAGCACGTGTTCTGTATATCTGGGCTGCACAACCGCAGTCCTGGAGGGCCAGAGGGCTCCTGGTGTTCCTTCCACCTCAATCAGGGTTCTTCAGAGCCTGGAGATTTCTAAAACCTGCTGGATGTGTCCAGGAGGAGCTGGACACAGCTGCTGTACATGCACAGCCACAGTAAAAGCAATGGACAATGAAACAACAGGCAGACCTGAGGACATGCTTGCATTGAAAGTACGCTGCTAATTGAAAGGGACAGAGAAAAGGAACTTGTTAGGCAAACAAACCAGTCTCCTGTCTCTGAGACGTGGGTTGAGGCATTTGGGAACACTAGTACTTTCTCACTAAGCCGGTCACAATGAAAGATACTGGTCTCGCGTCTAATGTGTTGTTGTTTCAATGGTAACTTCAAACATCACATCTGCTCCAGGCTGGAGGTTCACTGTCAACAACGCATAGATGTTTGGCAAGAAACCCTGAGCCTGTGTTAGCTCTTCAGTGATCACTGTAGAATGTGAGATTGGGCTGTGCTGCTTAGGTTTTGAAATGTTCTGTTTAACACACACCTCCCTGGGACCCTCCGTGCAGTACAGGAGAAAGAAGCAGGAAAACTTCACAAACAACTCACCAGAGACCACAAGTATTCCTGCCAGCATTAACAGGAAGGCTGTTTGGGGAGAGAAAAGAAATGGCATCACCTAAACTAAAGGCAACAGGGGCAGGACGGTTTATGAATGGACTGCAGTAGCAGCTGATGTGCACCTAGAGGCTGTCAAAGGACTCTAATGAATGTAAATAGGCTCATTGGGTGGTAATTGCTTAATTAGATTACTTTTGAAGGGTTTATATACACATTCTCACATGGGTTAGGTTAGGTAATAGTAGTTCAGGTGGGGAGCTGCGTCAGCATGCGTAGGCTGTAAAGGAACAAGTAATAGGTTTATTCCATGCTGAAAAAAAGAAGAAAGAGAACACAACGTTTGAGGTGTGTTCAGGTGTGACACCTGAAGAAGGCTTCCTTGGCCAAAACGTTGTGTTCTCTTTCTTCTTTTTTTCAGCATGGAATAAATCTATTACTTGTTCCTAGGTAATAGTAGTTCAGGTGAATAGCTGCGTCAGTATGCGTAGGCTGCAAAGGAGCAAGTAAAGGTTTATTCCATGCTGAAAAGATAAGAAAGGAAACACAACTTTTCGGCTATGAAGCCTTCTATGGGTGTAAGAAAGATAGGCATAGCAGGTTAGGTCTTGATGCTAAGGTAGTATATTGTTTCTCTGAAAGTCTCTCTCTGTGTCAGACCTGTGAATGTTGTTGTCAGCTTTTATACGCAGAGATCTTGGGACTGCTCCAGCTAAGTGTTGTGTCTGCCACAGCAATCCTCTTAGGAAAATGGGAAATGATCCAGAACCTCGTGGGACACAGAGCATGTGTGAGCTCTTTCTGCAGAGACCCCTATAAGCTCACCTACCTGGGAGCAGGAAAGGCAACTCTGGGGGTTGCATGGTTTCTGCAAAGAAGAATTGACAGGGGTGAGAGGGCATGCATTTTCTGGAAACATGTCACAGAAACATGTACTTCAAGTTACCAAATACTTAGAGCTAGATTCTGAAAACAGCAGGCTCTTCTTTATTTCAAGAGCTGCTTTGCAATAAAACCACAGAATCACAATGTAGTCACATTGATTCCCTGGGATCTATTAAGGTTTTGGGACCAATGAGCTGCTGAACTAAGCCAGGCTGGATGAATGAGTTTTTCTGTGATGTTCTGCTCTGTTCTTGTCCAGTTTGACAAGAGAGCAGAAAGAGTGTGAAACAATCTGGCAGAGCATCTGAAACTCAGCAGAGAGTGAAATACAGAATCTGGTATTACAGAGCAAACTTTTGAAGAAGTAAATGTCTTCCTAGATTTTAAGTAGTAGAGCTCTTTTTAATGTAGAATTTTGCATTCAAAAGTTCTCTGTCAAAGTAGTTCAGGGCGCAGTGCATATGCAAAAAATTGTCTAACAAATATGCATGTTGGGTGTCACAGACGTCTCTCTAGGTCTGAAGAGCATTAGATTTGCAAGCCTTTTAAAGAGGTAAGATATTAAGTCTTATTTCCAAAAGAAAAGAAACACCCTATAGGTTTTAAAAGTAAACTAGAATTTTCGGAAAAGCTTCAAGATGATAAAGCAGAAGAGGCCATTTTATCTATCAAGCTCATTTAGTAGTAGTTAAGTGATCCGGTTATATCTCGACAGAAGACAGGGTATGAGTATTGACAACACTGCTGTTCCATTCTCCCACCACACTTTGCGTAAAGCAGTCCCTCCAGCTTTCAGCTCTAAATGCACTTCCAGGTACTGTAGTTTCCTCTTGTGTTCTCTGGCTTGTGTTTTACTCCTGGGTTGGAAGAAATCCCCTAGGCTGAATTTTTGCTCTTTTTGAATATTTAGTCAGTAGTTTTCTCAGTTCAAGGCAAAAAATGTATTTTAGGCTGTCCTATTCCATCTGGCCTGATTCCACTACACCATTGTGCCAGACTCTCTATGCAGTATATTTTTTTGTAACCTGAGCTGCTAATGACATCTTGTTTTTGCATTATACTATCCTAATATAGGATTGTTTTAATTTATTTTCTATGCTTTTGACTATGCCTAATAACAAAATCCCCTTTTTCATTTCCCTCATTGTTTACAAGATGGAAATGTGGAGATAAAGCCCAACAGCTTCTGAAAGTTCAGTGTTCCCAATTCCTGTATTCCTGGTGCCTGTGTCTACCACTCTGCACTTGTCCACTTTAAATGCCTTTGTGACCCTGACTAGCATTGTTCCAAGACCTTTCTGCTTTAGTAGCCTGATGCTATGCTGTGACTCTCTGCTGAGTCTTTACAGTCTCTCCCCCCCCCACCCGGGGACATAAGTCTTTTTTCAGTCCCTTTCAGGGGAAGACCGAGCAGATCTCTACTCTCTTCTCTCTCACAGCTCTGATCCTTGTCACTCTAGCATTTCTACCCTCCGAGTGCAGGTTTGCCAGCCCACTCTGCTGTAGGAAGAATCTATAGAGCTTTCCTCAGGGCTCTACAGCGCCCCCACTGCATCTCCCTCCCCGCTGAGCCTACTGGGGGATGCCTGTCCATGCCACACACTGGGCCCTTGACACAACAGCCGTCAGGTCCCTCCCTTACGATTCCCCTCCAGGATCAACCTGTCTTGCTTTGCTTAGTTGGAAGTGAAGGTGGAGTCTGGCACTTTCCTCTGTGAGTGTTGGTTCAGCGTAGGATCATCCCATGTTGTATGGGGGGGATTGCTTCTCTTTCTCGAGGTGCCTGCTCTGGCCCATACACCTGCTTCCACTCAATACTCGGTAGCCATCTTGGCTCAAGGCATCACCATGGCCCAGGTTTGAGCCACAATGGCGCCCCCCCCCCCCCCCCCCGCCTTCACTCTCTTGCACTGACCTGCCAGGTGTTTCTCTACTGTCTCAAAATAATAATCCGCTAAAATCCTAAATAAGGAAAAAAATGTTATTGATGTTCCAAATGAGATTTTAAAATAAATGACATTTGAAAGTCTGGCTGAGAGTAAAAGCACTGAAGTTGCTCGTCTATGAGCACATGACTTCTGCCTTTTCTACCACCAGCGGTCTTCCTTTCCCAGTTGCCATGAAATTGCTCAACATTAGCGCACGTTCAGTTTAGAAATGACTCAAGTTCAACTATATAAACATCTTACATAAACAAAAGTGTGCTATCCTTTTTATTTGGAAGGTCTACCCCTCTCGTTGGGAGGTGGACCCAGAACGATTAGATCGTTTTAAATTTTGCGGTGTGTTTCAGCAAGACTTCTCCCATGTAGACCAAGAACTGCCTGCGCCTGGTTTGTGCTCTATACTCATTCTTTAGCAGCAGTTTCAAAGAGCAGCCTGTCCTGTAGACATGTAGAAACCACATGACCTCCCCAAGTGGCTGTGTGTCAGTCTGTTTGCGTTAATTGTGGCCCAGTATTGAGGTGGACCAGTGCGGACAGCATCAGACTGTAGAAGGCCTGGACTCACAGACTTGCCATCTTTTTTTTTTTTAAGAGTACTGTTTTCTGTGTTCGGTTTTGTAATAATTGTAAGTAAACCTTTGTCATTTACGTTTGTTTCCTGTTTATGAAAGCACTACTAAACCGTGGACAGGCAGAAGCAAAGAAAACACTCGTTCTCCTTTGGGATCATTACTGACTGTAATGGTAAATATCTGTTCAATTTACTTGAAATGGATGTCAGTATTCTACACTTAAAAGAACCACCTTCTTCAGAACTTCTGGGGACAGAGTTAGCCTTATACCCAGATGTTCCAAATGTTTGTCAGTATGGGATATAACATAATCTGGATTTCCAAGACATCATCACCCTCACCTTGTAATGCTAGCCACTTGCTTTTCATTGCGTGATCGTTTCCTATTATTATAGATTTACTATAGTAGTCTTCTTCTCTTCCTCTGGGCTTTTCTACCACACCTTTTTAAAACTAAACCTCTGCAATTTACTGTTCCCTCACTTTTCACTGGATAGTCTTGTTTTTATTTTTCTATGGAGTTGGTTTCCCCCGTTTTACTGGATTAAATATTTTCTGCCACTGTTTTGTAGCTTTTGATTTGATTGACCTGTTTTAGGCTTAAGCTGAGTCCTTCCGGTCTCCACCGACTCCATATCTACCCTGTCCCATTCTACTGCTCCATTCCTTCCTATTCTGTCTTCCTGAAATTGTATACCTCTGTTTTGGATTCTACCTCTCCAGTTTCAAAGAATTTCATAGCATGTAGTGATCTTAGCTTCCTGTTGGGTCTCTCACCTGTTTTCTTCACCCTACGACGATTGCTTTATAACGACCTCTGAGTTCTTCTTGTAGGTGTTTGGACAGGGTGAATTTGAGAGCAGTTGTTAGCCATGTCTGTCATTTTTAGTTTCAGCTGGTGTGTCCCTAGAGTTTTTTTCCCATTCAACGACAGTAAAATAACCTTCTACAATAACCACGTCTTCCTTTAGACATACATTCTGCATTAAATATATGTCATACATATATTTGATATGATATCACAGTAAGGTGGTCAACAGCATAATCCTAACACAGTGTCCTTTGAAGATTTTTGTAAGTCTAGCATCAATTCTGAGACCCTGAATTCATCTAGGTTAAGGTTCTGTGTTTGGATGAATAGTGCTACACCTGCAGTACACACCTTTCTTATCTCTCCAGATTGCTGTGCACGCATTGTCTCTGTATTCTTCATTATCATTCTGTTTACCTTGTTTCTTTAATTCCATTTACATCACAATCCCCTGCTCATGCAACAGCCTCTTTTGCTGGCATTTTGGGTCTCACACTCCTGGCACTTAATCAGAAATAATTACCTGATGTTTTGCCGTTCCGTTTTTTCCCCTTGGATTGTGTCTTTGTCACTATCGCCTGTGGATCTCCTCTGCAGAATGTCTTTGGATTTCCTGCCCCTTTCTACTGTAGGGTAAAGGTTTATGAATTTGTCTGTAGATCCCAGCGCCCAAGCCTGCTGGCGTGTCTCTTTCAGGTGTAATCCACAGTGCCCGTGCGGGTAAGCTTTATCAAAGAAAGCTGTACTTTCTAGAGCTGAATCTTTCTCCTGCACACTTTGGCTCAGTCATGTGTGACTCTGACTGGCTCACATTTGCCTGCGGTTGTACTCCTTTACACAGAGTGGGCAGGAGCCCTGAGGAAAACACTCTTTGCTCCTGTTCTCCAGTTTGTTCCCAAGGTCTTTGAATTTGTTTCCTTATAGAAAGGGTGCTGTTCCCACTGTTACTCCCCTCTTCCTCTCTTCTAGCTGAAGGCACGCTTACTTTCAGAAAGGATTAGGCTAGATCTCAAAGCAGGGTCTAAAATCTGTTTCCAGTGTCTAAGGTTTTCAGGGGGTTTATAGAAATGATCAGTATGGGCCTGTTGAACTCTATAAGCCTAAATTAAATTAAATAAATTAAGATGCATAAATCCAGTTAAAAAAAAACAATTTGAAACCTATTGTTCTTGCGTTGGTGTTGTTCCTGTCTTCTAGAATTAAGAGCAACTTGACATTTTATTTCCAGTAATAGAGTAATTAAATATGAAAGAATCAGAGTTAGAACTGATGAACTCATTTCAACATGACCTCACACTATAAAGCAAAAGTCACTCTTTTAATCTGGGTGAAGTCACATTTTTCAACCCAAGAACCATTGAGTGGCTCAGTTTGTGTTTATTTTCTCACAGGTATTGACAGATAAGAGCTGTCAGAAATTATTGGGGTTTCTAGTCTCTCAGTAAACATGAACTGGGCCAGACATCATTTGTTTTTTCGCCGAGTTGCCTAGCAACAAGTGCAGGCTGTCACGGTCACTAAGTACTACTTAAAAACAGACATGACTAGCTACAAACAACCCGTGGAGGTGAGGAGGTCAGTCTCCTGGCCTAAGACTGAGAACTCCAAACAAAAAATCAAGAAGTTGAATCGTATTTGGCATCAGTTGAACAGTTGTATCATCTCCTACTGCTCTGCAAAATGACATTTCCTTTATTTCACGGTCGACAACGTAAAACTCTGAGGTATAGTTGTTCTGGTGGTCTGATGGCACTGTCTTGGAAACACTGGTGTATACCAGTGCCCCTTATCCCAGTTGAATGGAACTGAAGGCAACTCCACCTTTTTCAGAATCTTCTCTTCTTTAGAACATCCTGCTGTTGACAGGATCCTGGAGGAATATCTCACCCACAGGGACCCCAACAATAAAGCCTCCAACCAGTCTTGGGGGACACCTGTCTCTATGGGATTCTGCTCAAGCCAATGTTGCAATTACCAGCTATAACACTGAGTCTCTTGGAGACTTGTCTGATACTGTGTCACTCTCACTGGTGGTGCCTGTTGATAATTCATTATCTAAGAGCCTTTCTGACAGACATACAGAAGCACATTCTTAAAAAGCAAGTAAAGCAGAGACTGCATAATGTAAATGCTTGGATTGAGAATTTCTTAATGAACAGAAAGTAAAGAATATAAATAAGGGATTAATGCTTCAAATGGGGTGATGTAAGTAATGGTATACACTACCTCAGTGCTCTAGGATCACTGCTTTTCTTAATTTAACTCAGATGATACCAAAATAGGAGGTTTAGCAAGCACTGTGTAAAATGCAAAATAAATAAATTACACAATTTAAAATATCAAAGAATATATTTGGCTAGACGGTTAAAAGAACATAATTTAAAAAATTACAAAAACCTGTAGGGTCAGCACAAGTAATTCAAGACTGGACACAGACCTGGTGCTTATGTTGACACATTTGATCATCTAGATAATGTGAGGAAGCAAATCATGAGGCAGTTTCTCTGCATTTACAGTGTTGCCTATAATATTCCTACCTGGACCTCTTACAAAGGAGAAATGCTCACTGTGGAAGTTTGACCTTCCCATCCTTGTCGGTTCGTTGATCACTTGATCGCTTATGAACAGCTGTTTAGTGAGATGTAAGGGCACTTTTGATGCTGTTTGAAGTTACTGTAACTACAGTATACAGAAGTTGTCTGAAACAAAATGCTTCCAGTGAGGTCGAACCAGAACCAGAACAGAGTGCAGAATCAGAGAAACCAGAGGTCTGAATAAGCATCACTTAGCACCGATCGTCGTAGAGGTCGGCTGAAACAAAAACCAGCAGACACAGGCTGTGTGTGATCCCCCGAAAAGCCTGGTTGAGGCAGAATCCCGCTAGCTGGGTCTTGAATTTTCATTTTCATTACATGCACTGAAACTTTCCATTCTGTGTCCAAATGCCTATTCCTTTCAGATGATACGCTCTAATTGCACGCAGTCCGGCTTCAAACATGACTTGTACATTTGGGAGTATATTGACTCTTACCTCCTTTGCATGTTCTGCTCTTCCAGCTTCATCCATAAGCTCTTCATTTTCCTACGTGGCGCCAAGCCTGGGCCTTTCAAAAGCACAGTGGCACTGAGTCACCAGAACAAGCAGATGCACGTGAAGAATCTGAACTTGCCAATTAGAAACTGCTTGTTTAGAAAAAATACTCATCACAGGTGTTCCATTTGTAGTAGAGGATGGGCTAAGGCATTGTGGAAGTAGGAGAACTTGTTCTATTTGCTGTGACAGTTGATGAAAGATGTAGTCCTCACTCTTTCGTCATTTGCACTTACCAATTCTTCCAAACCATCGAACGCTGGGTACTAGTCACTGCCGTTGCTACGCCACAAGGGCTTAGAGAGGAAAAAGTGGCAGAATTCGAAATCTTCAGGACACGGACAAAGTCAGCCCTTCAGGATCCACAGTCTGACAAGAAAACGCAAGTGGAAACTGCTGGGTGGAGCATTCCGACCTGCATCTGGCAAGCACTCATTCACACAGAGAGTACCGGGAGAACGGACCGAGCTCGGCCACAGAGCCAAGACCGAGACGTCTTTCCAGGAGAAGCTAGATGAGGTCACTCACTTGGACTGTGGGCCACTTTCCAGCAAGACTGCGCCCGGCCTCTTGCTGCTCGTGTAGCGGCAGTGTTCCTGCAGGACGAGAGCCCTGTACCCCGGGGACACCCCCGCTGTCTGTGACTGAACCCCAGCGGACATTTGTGAGAGGACCTGTGAGGACAAGTGGCACCCAGGGCTCTGAGACCATTGAACAGGCACAGACTTGATCAATATCTCTCATATTCATGGCACCGGACAACAGTGGCCACACAAGCATCTACCCTGAGACTTCCATAGGAGATGACCCGTTGATCGGACCCGTTGATGACGAATGTTATTAAGGATAACAAATTTATATACATCAGGTCTTTTCAGTATATTGCCAGTGTACTTGCTCTACAATATTATCTTTTCCTGATAAAAAACATTGCAGTAAAACAATATTTTTTTAATAAACATTAGTATAAATACGTTTCTTTGATGCTCGGTATATTGTATTGCGTTTTTCCCTAAGGCATTTTTTTTTGTCTACCGCAGTGCTGTGTGTGTGTGTTCTGTCCATCCTGTCCGCACAATGCCTCAGAGGTGTGACCCACGTTTCTAAAGGGTTTTCCCAAAAATGGTACCCAATAAAAACCTGGTGAATTAGCATCGCAGAAGGTGCTTTATAACTTTACTGGCTTATCACGGGAGGAAGCTTAATCCGGATTGCCCGACCAGTTCCGTTTCTTAAACATGCTGGTGGTTGCCTTTTAACTGTTGTGTTATATGAGTAAAATAGCACGTAGAGAAAAAAAAAGCAAATATTCCAATCCAGCAAGATTGTTGTTGTTGAATTAAAGCCCAGCCAGTCTTGAGTTGGGGACACATTCTGCTGGCAGTGTTCCTCCATGAGCACTTTTTAAAGGACATCAGCACCACCTGATGATTTCAGCACTGGGGTAACCCAGCACATCATTGCACAGGGGGAAACTCTGGAAACGGAAGGCGTCTTTTATAATTCAGCTGTGCTAGAATCACACACCACTCCCAGAGCGCAACTCTTAGACTTTAGATGCGTTAAGTGGTGTCCCCCTCATTTGCAATCGCTTTCAGCATGTAGGAAATGATGATCTCCAGGGAGATTAGTGACCTGTTCGTCTCATTAAACTCTCTCCCGTCTTTTCCTAAGTAATTGGGCCTGTGTCCTGTGAGCCAGCTTAAGCGAGGCAACAAGCCGAATGGGGTGTTTTGATTGTTGAGCTTGTAAAATACTGAATGGCATACGCAATGACATGGCTGTTGAACCCAGCAATGCTCTGGAGTGTGGGCTCATTGGTAAATGCGGGGAGTACATTTGCAAGAGATTTACATCATCTCTGCAGGCCGCACTCCTATTTCTTTAACAAAGTGTTTCGAAGGGCATACTGCACCTGCTCTCGCAGCTGACTTTGGATAGAAAACGTCCATGCTCCCTGCGGTAAGTCCAGAGATTTTCACAGAAGCCGTGAAAAACAGGCAAAGTGCAAAAGTGAAGTTTCTTGTGCGAAGGAAAATATTTCCCAACAGAGACAAAACATACAACCAAAAAAACAAAACAAAACTGCAGGTTCTCCATGAACTTCACAAGTAGCAGTTGTAGGAATACCGGTCCTACAACTAAAAACACTGTTACAGCACACAGATGAGGTTACACAGACAGAGTGACATAGAAACGTGCAGTTAATTGGAGCAACTATGCAATAGAGACCTCAGATGGAATACAAACCAGAAGAAATTGGGACCCCAGAAAGAGTGGCCTACTGTAAAAAATACTTTTAACGTGTGGCTTTGATGCAGCAGAAGGCAGACAATGCGGTACTGCCACCTGCTGGTCAGACAAATTACACTACACGGGAATTTCTTGACTGCAACTCGCCAATCTGAAATTGAAGATTGGAATGGCGATTTTGAAATTTAAATTTGGAGTAAAATAACTCATTATGAATTAGAAATGGTTGTAATTTTACTTTTCTATTTTTTTAACCATAACAGTAAACATATCACATTTGTTTGACCAGTAACGGCTTAAAATATTGACTATTACATTGGCTCTTTAAAAGACAACAACTGGGAGTGTTTTTTAAATAGGAGGGGACCGACTTAGTTTTTTTTTGTTTATTTTATAAATATTTTATTTAACTCACTGTAACAGGCTCTCTAGCAAAAGACACTATGCATTTGAACAGGAACGATCCATAATTATCAGAGAATAATTTCCATTTATCTGGAGCAAAAAAGAGTGAAGCATACCTCACTCAGCTATCCTGTGAATACATAATATATCATGGTAATTATGACATCTATCCATTGTCTAGCCGCTTTATCCAATACAGAATTGCGGCAGAGGCGGAGTCTATATTATGACATTAACTGAAATAAAAAATAAAAGCTATGTGCAATTCTCATTGTAGGATCTAATCTGTGGTATTAACATTGTGTTTGACGAAAACAATGTTAATATTGTAACGCCCTCGCCTGGTGGTGAGGAGGAAGCGCCCCTAGGCGCTCGTAGTACCGCTGGGCATGCTGGGAGTGGTAGCCGGGGAGAGTCTGAGGGTCAGCACGATGACCAGCGGCTGACCCTACCTGTGTAAATAATGTCCTAGTAATTCTAGTGCCCTGTGTAGTCCTGTAAAAGTGTAGTGTGTTGTTAGGTAATTACCACCCTAAATATGTGTACGTGTTCCGTCAGTCTCCTCATGTGTGTGTGTAGATTCTGTATTTGGTTTTTGAGTGGTTGTAAACGAATAAAGCTAGTGCTTGTTTGTTAATCACGTCTCCACTCGTTCTTGTTCTGAGAAGAACTTGCAAACGCTACATTTGTGTCAGAAGCGGGCAGAATGGACAACTCGTGGCAGACAGTACGCGATTCTAATAAGTGCCGGCTGACGCTGATACAAACAAAACTCATCGGCAGCGCACATAGGGAGCCTGAACAACTCCTTGGTGCGACAGGTGGCCACAGCCCTTACCAGGGCTATTCAATAGTGGTCCCGCCGGTAGAAGTGGGGCGACCGGCCGCTACTCCTGGTCAGCGAGTACCCCAGATAGAGGATACTCTCCCTGCTGGAGCCGATCGGCGATTCCCACACCCATCGGCGCGGGTGAGACCAGGTCGCTACAATGGGGAAGAGCTGTGGGAAATCTACGAGGCGCAGTTCCAGCTCGCGGCCCGGACGAATGGATGGAGCCGGGCGGCGGCGCTGGAAGGAGCGGCCTGCCAGGCGCTCCTGGACGTCCCGGAGGAGGACAGAGGCGAATACACGGCGCTGGCAGCGGCTCTCCAGCTGCGCTTCGGTGTGGAGGAGGCGCCGGACTTGATGCGGGAGAGGCTGGCCCTGCGGCGGCGCCAACCTGGAGAGCCACTGGGCCCGGTCGCCGCTGATGTCGCGTTCCTCGCCCGCCGAGGATACCCAACTTTCCCCCGGGAGGCGCAGCGGGAGATGGCTCTCCAGGCCTTTCTCAAGGCCCTCTCGCCCGAGGAGCTGCGGCGCCACGTGCAGCTGGCCGCGCCAACATCGCTGGAGCAGGCCTTGGCCCTTGCTACACGGGCTGAGGCCGTGTTCGGGGTGGCTGGAAGCGCCAGCAGACGCAGTGCGCCCTGCCGGCTGACCGAGACGGCGACGGAGGGATCCAGCGAGGGGGAAGAGGAGCCAGCCCGGGCAGCGACCCCCGCGGAACAGCCCCGCATGCTGATTTGCAACCGCTGCGGGAAGAGGGGACACCGAGCCCGGTTCTGCCGGGCACCCGAACCTCGCACTCCTCGATCGGCGTCGGGAAACGGGAACGGGGCGGCTCAACGCGGGGAAGGCCGCCCTTGAACAGCTCAACCCCTGCTCCGGAGAGCGCTGTTAAGACCGGTGCCCCTCACGCCACCGTGGGGCGAGTCGGCTGTAGCCGGGGCCTGTACCTCCACTGCAAAATCGAGGACCAACCCTGCCTGGCCCTACTCGACACCGGTTCATCGGTAACCCTACTCCGGCCGGGCGTCCTCCCCGACACCGAGGGCACCAACCCCCCAGGATGGGAGGCCTCCAGCCTGCGGCTAAGGACCGTGACGGGTCAGCTCGCTGCAGTCCGGGGGAAACAGGTGCTTGCCTTCCGTCTAGGTGCAGCGACGGTGCGCCACCCCTGCTACCTCGCACCCATCCAGGAGGATTGCATTCTGGGGCTGGACGTACTGCAGCGAGTGGGGGAAAGTTTGGACTTGAGCCGGCAGGAGTTGGTGTGGCAGGGGGAGCGACTTCACCTGGTGGAGGGCAGGCCCGGCGAAGCCCGAGGGACGCGGGCTTGCCAGAGCCGGGAGAAAAAGAGGCAGTGGCGGCGACGGCGGCGGCAGGAGTCGCCGGGGCAGACCAGGCCTGTGAGCCGGGGAGCGAGCGTGCCGGATCCTGCTCCCGAGTCAGCCGGGGGGCCAGACAAGGCGTTGCGTGTAAGCGAGGCGCGCCGTTGAGGATCTCTACCAGCGGAGCTGCGAGGGCCTCGATCAGGACCAGCGGCAGCGGCTCCAGGAGCTACTCGCCCAGAACGAGGATCTCTTTGCGGCGAGAGATGAGGACTGCACCCGCACTGCCCTGGTCCAACACGAGATCAACACCGGTGACGCTCGGCCCATCCGCATCCCACCGGGACGCATGATTCACGCCAAGCGGACCGCCGCCGAGGAAAAGATCCGGGAGATGGCCGCAGCGGGGGTGATTGAGCCCTCCGCGAGCCCGTGGTCGGCGCCAGCTGTACTGGTAAAAAAAAAAGACGGCTCGTGGAGGTTCTGCGTCAACTACCGCAAGCTGAACGAGGTCACCCGGAAAGATTCCTACCCCCTGCCGAGGATAGATGACGCCCTAGACTACATCACCGGGTCGACCTGGTTCAGCTCCCTGGACCTCCGCTGCGGCTACTGGCAGGTACCGCTTGCTCCCGATGCTCGCCCGAAGACGGCCTTTTCCATCGGCCAGGGCCTCTGGCAGTTTACTGTCATGCCTTTTGGCTTGTGCAATGCCCCGGCGACGTTCGAGAGGCTGATGGAGAGGGTGCTGGCATCTGTCCCGCGGAACCAGTGTGTGCTGTACCTGGACGATCTGCTGCTTCATGCCCGGGGCTTCGACCAGGCCTTGACAAACCTCCAGGCGGTGCTGGCCTGCATCTGCCGTGCTGGCCTGAGGCTCAACCCCCGCAAGTGCGAGCTCCTGCGGCGGGAGGTGACCTTCCTGGGACATGTTGTTGGACCGTGAGGGGTGGCTACGGACCCAGGTAAGGTCGCCGCAGTGAGGGGCTGGCCGACTCCACGCACCGTCGCGGAGCTGCGCAGCTTTCTGGGGTTGGCCTCGTACTACCGGAGGTTCGTCCGGGACTTTGCCAGCATCGCTGCCCCGCTGCACCGCCTCACCGACAAGGGCCGCCGTTTCGACTGGGACTCGGGCTGTGAGACTGCCTTTGGCCGGTTGCATGAAGCCCTGGTGGGGGCCCCCGTGCTGGTCTACCCTGACCCGCGGTTGCCGTATGTTCTCGATACTGACGCGAGTGACTCGGGGGTGGGCGCGGTGTTGGCGCAGGAGGGGCCGGATGGGGAGCCCGTAGTCGCCTACTATAGTCGGTCTTTGACTAGGCCTGAGCCGAACTACTGCGTGACCCGTCGCGAGCTGCTGGCGGTGATGGCGGCGGTCCACCACTTCAGGCCGTACCTGTTCGGGACCCGGTTCCGGCTGAGGACCGACCATGCGTCCCTCACCTGGCTGCTCCACTTTAAGGAGCCGGAGGGGCAGATGGCGCGATGGATAGAGATCCTGCAGGAGTACGACTTCACTGTCGTGCACCGTGCGGGGTCTCGCCATCTCAATGCTGACGCTCTCTCGCGGCGCCCCTGCGAGGCCGCGGACTGCCACCACTGCGCCCGGCTGGAGCAGCGTGAGGAGGCTGTCCGCACCGTGGCGGGGGTGAGCACCGCGGCCACGGCCCGGGAGGGGCCGCTGGGGGTGGGCCTGCCAGACCTGGCGCAGTGTCAGGCAGCTGATCCTGACGTGGGCCCGGTGCTCCGCTGGAGGGCAGCAGGAGTGCGGCCTACACGAGAGGAGCTCGCCCCGCACCCGAAGTCCGTCAAGGCCCTCTGCGCCCTGTGGGAGGCCTTGGAGGTAAAGGACGGGGTGCTGCGCCGGGGGTGGCGGGTACCCTCCAGTGGCGAGGTACGGTGGCAGCTAGTGGTGCCTCGGTCGCTCCGCGGGGCGGTGCTCCGAGCGGTGCACGGCCAGCCGGGCGTGGGGCACTTCGGCGGTAAAAAAACCCTGCAGCGTCTCCGAGGCCATTTTTATTGGGGTCTTTGCCACCGGGACGTGGAGCGGTACTGCCGAACGTGTGCGGTGTGCGTGGCGCAGAAGGGTCCCCCCGAGCGCTCCCGGGCCCCCCTCCAACAACACCAGGTGGGGGCTCCTATGGAGCGGGTGGGGGTGGACGTTTTGGGCCCGTTTCCGCGCACCGAGGCCGGGAACCGCTACGTCTTGGTGGCCATGGATTATTTTACGAAGTGGCCGGAGGCCTACGCCCTCCCGGACCAGAGTGCCCCCACGGTGGCCGATGCACTGCTGGAGGGGATGTTTGCCAGGCTGGGGGTGCCGGAGGAGTTACACAGTGACCAGGGGCGTAACTTCGAGTCCCAGAGTGTGCCAGCGCCTGGGGATCACTAAGACGCGGACCACACCGCTGCATCCCCAGAGCGACGGGTTGGTGGAGCGGTTTAATCGGACGCTCGCCACCCAGCTGGCCACCCCGGTGTCCCGGCACCAACGGGACTGGGACCGCCACCTCCCCCTTGCGCTCTGGGCGTATCGGACCGCGGTCCAGGAATCCACCGGGTGCACCCCGGCCTCGCTCATGCTGGGCCGGGAAATGCGAACACCGGTGGACCTGGTCTTCGGCCCGCCGCCCGGAGACGGGTCGGCACCGCCGGCTGGACCGGACTACGAGTGGGACCTGCGGCAGCGGACGCAGCGGGTGCACAGCTTCGCACGGACCCACCTGACACAGGCGGGGGTCCGGCGGAAGCGGTACTACGACCTGCGCTGCAGGGGGCCTGCCTTCCAGCCCGGGGACTCGGTTTGGGTGTACAACCCGCGCCGCCGCAAAGGCCTCAGTCCTAAGCTGGCGCCATCGTGGGAGGGGCCCGCTGAGGTACTCGGGGTGGTGGGCGAGGTCTGCTACTGTGTCCGGTTGCGAACACGGGGGAGAGTGGTGGTCCTGCACCGAGACCGCCTGGCCCCCTACCGGGCCCGGGAGGAGGAGCCGTGTGGGGAGGCTCCAGAGGAGCAGCCGGGGCCGGAGCCGGCCGATAGTGGGGCGTCCGTGGATCGCCAGCCGTCACCGCGGCGCAGCGGCCGCTCACGCAGGGTTCCGCAGCAGTTGGCCGCATACGAGTACAGCCTGAGGGGGGTGTTCGACGTTGGCGAGACGCCAGACGCTTCAGGTGGGGGCAGTGTAACGCCCTCGCCTGGTGGTGAGGAGGAAGCACCCCTAGGCGCTCATAGTACTGCTGGGCATGCTGGGAGTGGTAGCCGGGGGAGCTGACCAGCGGCTGACCCTACCCGTGTAAATAATGTCCTAGTAATTCTAGTGCCCTGTGTAGTCCTGTAAAAGTGTAGTGTGTTGTTAGGTAATTACCACCCTAATTATGTGTACGTGTTCCGTCAGTCTCCTCATGTGTGTGTAGATCCTGTGTTTGGTTTTTGTGTGGTTGTAAACTAATAAAGCTAATGCTTGTTTGTTAATCGCGTCTCCACTTGTCCTTGTTCTGAAAAGAACCTGCAAACGCTACAATATACATCCATCACAAAATCTGTAAATCACGTAATGTGGATTGCGACAACATGGAAATGCACAGTTGTATCCCAACCTGTATTCCCTGGAAATCTGCACCAAATGGGATACATCACCGATTCTCCTAGTAGACACCTTACCAAAAACGCCTCCCTGTCTACTGCCTGATACAGATCCCGGGAGGGGCCATCAGTAGGAAGAAAAAGTTATCGAGGGAACGATTTACAATTCATGCGCACGAAACAACTAAATCGTTCCCTCGTGTTCTTTAATCCATAAGCACGAAATAATGTTTTCTAACTCTTTTCTTCGCAACTGATCAACAATAAAGCCAATCACTTTTTCTGTGTCTGCAAATCGCCATCGCTACAGCAGCGTCAGTTAGGCTTTATTGTACTGTGTGTAACTGTCTGATATAGCGTTGTAAGGAGCTGGGGATAATGCTGGTGTTTTAGAAGCTACTGTATGTGCGATGACCGTGACACGAAGGGGAGAGTTAGAAAACGTTATTTCGTGCACACGTATCAAAGAAAACGAGGGAACGATTTAGTTATTTCGTCCACACCAATTGTAAATCGTTCCCCTCGATATAACTAGTTCGTGCGCACGAATTGTAAATCGGTCCCTCGATATAACCTTTTCTTACCGATGTCCCCTCCCGGGCTACGTAGCCTGAACCGACCGAGAATGCGAGCTCTCTGTCATCAGAGCTACAGCAACTGAACGTCCCATTTACGGTTGTGAAACAGTGATTACCACTAACTCCATAGTAAACGGCTACAAAAATGGGGCAAATCAGATTCAAGATTTAATCATCTTCACCTCCGAATGCAATACGTCTGTTCTTTTATTCTCTCCAACACTTTCGTGGACTAATAATTAGTCCCAAATCTAGACGTCTGGTTTAAATGTTCAAATGATCAACATACAAGGTTACCCACTAAACATACTATATAGTTCAGGTGGCCAGCTGCATCAACCTGCAGAGGCTCCAAAGGAACAAGGAATAGGTTTATCCATGCTTTATTCCAGGCAGGTGACACCTGAAGAAGGCTCCACGGCCGAAACGCGTTTTCTTTCTCTTTTCAGCATGGAATAAACCTATTACTTGTTCCTTTGCAATGTGCATATATATGTGCGCAGATACACACACAATTGAGTGTCCAAGCCCTGTCTGCTTTAGAGAGAGTACAGAATGCTAATCGGTAATCTAGGTTAGTAAATCAATAAAGACAAAACCATCCACAGCCAAACCAAGAAACTGCATTGTAGTACAACTGATCCACCCCAGGGTTAAATCTAATCAAACATACATGGGAAAACATTTCCCTATTCTTAACAAGCCATGACTAAACTAACAGATTTTTTTTAGTCAGCTGAATAAGCAATAAGAGGAGATCAGAATTTCCAAACAAGACCGCAACTCCTTGGATACTAAATCTCAAGAATATGCTCATGACCCAGACAGAATCAGGCTTCAAGTCTAATTTTCAGTAGGAGGTTTCTGATGAAGAGATAGGAAGGAGGACAAACCTCATTGTCTGGTCTTGCACGTCTCTCCTTTATGCCATGATCCATTCCTGAAGAGTCCGTCTTAACCAACTCCCCACCCCACGAATGACTCACCACTCCCCAGGAGTCAGGTTTTAACAGCTGATTTAATAGCAAAATGCATTGAATCCGAGTATTTCATGAGGGCTCCTCGTGATCACCTAAGGAGGAGTGCAGTTTGAGCAGGATCTCCCTGCTGATGTTGAAATCAGTTTAACCTCAGGAATGCAGGAGAATTATTTATTGAAAAAACCCAACTAAAAACAGGCACGTAAAAAACAGACAGCAGTCTGCCTCTAACAGGCGGTCCAGGCGGGTAGAGAACTGGCGGGGGTGGCACTGGAAAGCACAGAACAGTGCAAGAAGCTCGGCGTGGCTCCGCGCCCGTATCCGTTGGCGCCGTCCTCTCACAGGGTGCGGACCATCATGCGCGTGGCCCGGGCGGAGTAGGGGGCGGGGCCCCTCCAGGTGAGCCAGTGCAGGCCTGAGGCCCAGCCCAGGTGGCTACCCCGCGGGTGCCAGTCCCCGTTCAGGCTGGCCGAGCCGCAGCGGCTGAACCACCAGCCGGCGCCCCCCTCCTCCCGGCTGCAGCTATCCACGGCCACGTCGCCGAAGATGCAGGGCGAGCAGCCGTCGTGGTCCCGGTCCTCCGTGCTGAAGCCGGCGCCGGCCTGGTCTATCCCGCTGTACGCGCCTCGGATAGCGTCGCCTACGGGCGGGAGAGAGCAGGAGAAGAGGAGTTTCGCAATCGGCTTGAACACGGATCGTACTCCAACACCCTGGTCATAATAATAATATTGTTATTATTAATTGCTTACACTTATATAGCGCTTTTCTGGACACTCCACTCAAAGCGCTTTACAAGTAATGGGGATCCCCTCCACCACCACCAGTGTGCAGCCCCACCTGGATGATGCGACGGCAGCCATAGTGCTCCAGTACTCTCCCCACACATCAGCTATTAGTGGGAATGACAAGTGGGGAGGAGAGCAGAGTAATGTAGCCAATTCATAGATGGGGATTATTAGGAGGCCATGATTGGTAAGGGCCAATGGGAAATTTGGCCAGGACACCGGGGTACACCCCTAGTGGTCATGACAGCACCACTCCAACTCCACCGTCCTCTGACTCGCCAACAAGGACTCAGTCCACATAGAAGGCGAGAAGGCTGGGGACTGTCACAGGAAGTAGGATGGACCTCATTTTGAAGGATCAAGGTGCGAAAGGACACCTTTTCCTGTAGGCTTTGTGAAAATAGTGTGTGTAGAGGTTCCCAATTTATATTTTACAGCACATAATAAAAACCTCTGTGTGCTCTGCTTTCAAAGCAGCAATACAAATGTTTGTTGTAGAAAAAAAAAAAAAACACTTGCTTGACAGTTTTCTAGCTTGACCTAAAGCAAGCTGTTGGGGTTGTGGCTCTTGGAAGCCGAGAAGGCAGTTAGAGCAACAATTCCAAACTCCTGTCCAATCTCAGCCTGTAGAGCTGTGCAGTGTTTACTACAGGCCCCTCTCCCTTGCACCCTCACGGCCCGGTTCAGGCACAGATTCCGGACAGTCCTGTTCGCACGGCGGTCAGAAACGCGAACACCCGCACAGAGAAGAAAGCGTGTTGGAGTAAGGCGTAATGCTGAAGTCGCTGCTCTGTTTGTTGATAATCCCTTCCCTCCCCCAACCCCCAAAGACTCCTAGTGGGAACACGTGGCAGTAGTGTCCGCAATAATGGAATCATGGGTCACGGTGGGGGAGAACCGGTTTAAAACTCTACAGAGAGTCGAGTTACCTGCGGTGCCCCTGTAGGTGCTCACGCTCAGCCGGTAGGCCGAGGCCTCGCTGCCCAGCTTGAAGTCCGCGTACTCCGCAAAGGCCGCCCCCCCCTCGAAGTCCCACAGGTCGACGCGGAGCACGGAGCGCCGCCGCCGGCCGCGCGTCAGCTCCCACACGCGCTGCAGGCCCAGCCAGTGGTCCCCTGCCGGCCAGCGAGAGGGGGAGGGAGAGAGAGAGAGCGCGTGTGAGCCGGGGCGAGCGAGACCCCGTGGCGCGGCCGACCTCCCGCCAGCGTCCGGCCCGCTTACCCCGGAGGTCCCCGAAACCCCACTTGTACTCCTTCCAGTTCCTCCTGAAGGACAGGTGGCCCCCGCTGCGCTTCTGGAACACCGTCCACCCCCCGTCCGAGCGCATCTCGCAGTACACCTGGAACACACGCCGTTATCGCCTGGGCACCCCACACAGGAAACCAGACCAGACCAGGCCACACGGACAGTCTACAGCCAGCACAAAGGCTACCAGCCAGAGGAGGCCCAGAGAGTGCGTTTGACTGCTCGTAGCTTATAAGAATTCCTCACACTTACACAGCACTTTTCTGGACTCTCCACTCAAAGCCCTTTACAGGTAATGGGGGCTCCCCTCCACCAGTGTGCAGCCCCACCTGGATGATGCGACGGCAGCCATAGTGCACCAGTACGCTCCCCACATACCAGCTCTCAGTGGGGAGGAGAGCAGAGTGACGAAGTTTACAGATGGGGGTTATTAGAAGGCCATGATTGGTAAAGACCAGCGGGGAAATTGGGTAAGACACCAGGGTAACACCCCTACTCTTTTCAAGAAACGCCCTGGGATTTTTAAATGACCAGGGAGAATCGGGATGGTTTTACATCTCATCCGAAGGACGGCGCTTTTCTTTACAGTATAGTGTCCCCGTCACTATACTGGGGCATTAGGACAAACAGACCACAGGGTGAGCAGCCCCTACAGGCCCCACTAACACCTCTTCCAGCAGCAACCTTGGCTTTCCCAGGAGTCTCCCATCCAGGTACTGACCAGGCTCACACCTGCGGAGCTTCAGCGGGCTGCCAGTTCTGAGTTGCAGGGCGATATGACTGCTGGCCTTAAGGTTCAGATGCTTCTTAGATGAGAAAGAGCACTGGGTATCAGTGTTGAAAGGGTACCGAGGGGGACGGCACACCAGACTGTTCAGTCCACACTAGGAGGTTGCTGGTTCAAATCCTATCTTTTGACACTACTGCTGTATCGCTGAACAGGGATCTTTACCCAGAATTCAACACCAATCCAAACTCCATAAGCTGGAGGGAGGCATGGCCCATACCTGGAATGGGCTTCTCACTCCAGGGGGCTGAATGAAGTACACTCCACTGGAGGCTCCAGGCGAGACACTTTTGATGTGGGAACAGTCCCTCCCTGCAAAACAGAATCATCTCATCACAGAGGATGGGTAAAGACCATAAGTATAGCACAGAAAACAGGGGTCTTTATTCCTGGCCATTGACGGGACCACATCTACATGTTCAACAGAGCTGGGTTCTTAATGTCACAAGCCAGGTATAAGCTGGTTTTTGACAGGAGCAGCTCTTAAACTGGTACCGTCTCATGTGCCGGAACTGAGACCTAGAAAACAAATGCTGCCCCCGGAACAGGATTGGAGACCCCCTGACCTAAAAGGTGACCTGGGCCAATCACTGAAGGTCACCAAGGCTGGACAGTAAAAGGCTTTGGGATAAAACAGGCTATAAAGATTAACGCACAAGAACTACCAATTCAATTTCTACAGGACATGCAATGCAGTGGCTTTAGGAGGAGTGAAGAGACAGACTGCATCAGGCAGCGCAGGAGTTTGTGAATAAGAACAAACTGTAAGCGTACCTTGCGAGACTGGTGTTCTTTGCTTGTTCTGCAAGAAAACAAGAGCAGGAATGAACCCCAGACCTCCCTGAATCTTCTCCTGTCTGCACACACCCCTCTGCAAGCCTCTCATTCATTTAAGAATGGTCCTCTTTCATACGCGGAACCTTTCTGCTACCATCTTTAGTGCAGTCGCCATTTAAATCTTGGGATTGTGCAGGCACTCGTTTGTGAAAGATGACAGGATATCAGTTTCCATAACATGGTCGGGAGCTTGTTCCTGTCACGGACGTCCAAAGGGACTAACCGTGGGGAGCAGGAGAGCGGAAAAAGACCCATATGCGTAGCGGCGAGACGGGAAAAAGGCCCGGGCTCATAGTGCAAAGAGTTCAGGAATGCCGTATAGAAACCTATGCCCTCAGGGAGCGGACGTGGGGCGCCCTGGTGCTAGGCGGATCTCAGGACATCCGAACGTCAATGCTGAGCGAGGACAGAGTGCAAGACCCGGAAATATATAGCCCAAGGGAAAGAGAGGGACAGGAAGGACAGCAGCCCGGAAACTAGGGACAGGACAGAGAAGGAGCGCCCTCTGGCTGCAGAGGGCGTGACAGTTCCAGACCCCAACAACACTCGCTCGAGTCACACCCAGCCCCTGTAGTGTACGGCTACCCTCCAGCCACCTGGATTGCGTCAACGGCAGTTTCTACTGCTCCCCCAGCAGGCAGGTCCTCACCTGAGCTTCACTAGTGAGGCTGCAGAGACAAAGCAGTACTCCCCAGCCAATCAGATTCCACGCTCCAGCCATGATCTGAAAGAGACAGCAGGGCAGGGCTCTGGTCACAGAAGCACAGGAATCCTTCACCTGGACCAGGCTGCCAAGGGAAAGCTAGGAGGGGAGGGAGGTGGAAAGACTATCTCCCCCAGAACAGTCCGGAGAGCCAGTCTCGCACTGTGGAGGCCACGTTGGCTGTTGCTAGGCTGGATAGCAAGGCTCCACCATTAAAAAATGAGAGGAAAGAAATAGCAGACTCGGCTGCTGTTGAGTCCGAGGTGCGGGTAAGGTAACGATTAGGATCCCTGGCCAAACGGGATTTACACCCTTACGCTACTAAAGGTTAAGATCAGGGATTGTCTTCTTTGCAGGCTCCGTGCTATTAGCTCATGTCTTGCCACTCTCCAAGATGTTAGATCTGTGCAACGCTGAAGAGATTGGAGAACCTGTCCAGTGAAAGACACCCCCCAGTCATGGTCATTGGGTTCTCTGCCCCTTCTCTGACCCACATCCTTCTTGCCCAGTTATTCCACGTTCCACATCCTTTCCCTTTCCTGTTCGACTGCACCATCGAAAACGTTCAACACCCTAGATAGGTTTAAAACCCTTCCTCAGACTCAAGCCTCCTTACTGGAGTTGTCTGGACAGCTCCTGTTTCTTCATGGAAGAGTTCCTGCTCCGACATGCACGGTCAGCTGGGGATCTTACATAGACAGGCATTTCTTCTGAAATCAAGTCATCCAACTGACCTGTTTATGTCCCGGAGCCTCACTATCAACAAAGCCCCTATTTCCCCCATTGGCAATCCTCTAGTTCTAGTTGTTGTTTCTGTAACCTTGTACACCACAAGAAAGACTTGCCCATCTAGAACTACTTGGTTACCCATTTTATGGATGGAGACCGCATCGGGAATGTTATTGTGGGCATCACCCCTTGAGTGGCCATCAGAAGAGATTCGTTTTGGCCATGGATAGAGTCTTCTCATATACAATTTGCAGAGTTCCACCAGGCCCCAAAGATAAGAATTTCCAGTGCCTGTATCACTTCTGCCTCATTTGTTCCAGTATTAATTAATACAGAACTTTGTGCTTCCTCAAGTCTGAGGCACGCTGCATGTTCCTTTCTTGGTAAACACTTGAGAGAAATGCTTAAGATAGCCACTCTTATCCTTTATAGGTCTCTTGCTGTCGCAATGTTGGAAAACATTTAAATCTCCACTGTAGGACATCTCTCTGCGTTTCTAATCTCCTTCAGAACCGCTATGTTTAACTCTCCCATACCCGCTACACTCTGGAGCTCGTCTTCAGCACACAATACGCGCAAAGGTCTACGAGTTAAGAGGTTATTAACAGTGTACGTTTTTTTTTTAAAAGGAAAAATTTGGTCAAGTCGACCCATTTAGATTCAGAATTAAAGAGCAACTTGCAATTATGTTCTTTATATCAGTTATCACCTTTGCATGCCTAAACCACACAGAAGCAACCTATTAACAACTAAATATCGTTAGGATATGGGTCTCTCTAAAATAAAATTGGAACACGGAAGACGGGTTAGGACGAACCAGCTTGCTAACCAATGTCGTCGGTTTACGCCCCAATTGCCAATCAATGAATTTAGAGACCCCCTTAACGCATCCGTTTTACTTTAACTCCCCAAAAGCACTCAGCCCTTTCCAGCCGGGCGAAGATCGTCCGGCCCCGAAAAAAAAAGCACATTGAGGCAAGAGCAAAAAAAACAAAATAAATCAAACACACCGAGGCTCTCCGAGACCGTGCTCCCAGCTAATTAGACCTTTAAGACGGGCGAGTTGTTGTATACATCGCTAAGTAGTGCTGGGCGATAATTCGATAACGATAATTATCGCGATAAAAATTTTCCTCGATATAAATTTAACAAAAGTTCGATAAATGTTCGATATAAGTTGCTGGTTTGCGTATGCGCACAAAATACTGCGCAAGTGCGCGTGCATGTTGCAGACCGGGCAGCTAACGTGGTGGTGTTAAAAAATAAAT
Source organism: Lepisosteus oculatus (assembly GCF_040954835.1). Classification (NCBI taxonomy): domain Eukaryota; kingdom Metazoa; phylum Chordata; class Actinopteri; order Semionotiformes; family Lepisosteidae; genus Lepisosteus; species Lepisosteus oculatus. Next base: position 47,984,525 of record NC_090702.1, on the reverse strand, counting down.
AAAAAAATAACGTGGTGTTTACCCACACGGTGGTGGCTGACAGGAATGTAGCTTAGACTAGAGTGGAGAAATGAGCGACACTGAAGCAAATGTAGTGACGACCAACGACCAGCTCGAAGGACGATGACATTGTCAAAGGAAAAGGTCATTCAACTCCGGTAATCTGGAGATATTTTGGCTTTTTCCGATCAGACATAAAACAGAGCACTTTAAACTTTGCAGTCTGAGCCATCTTCTATGTGCTCATTATCACACTGCAGTATTTAATTTTTCTATTAAGATATCCATTTTGTAAAATCTTACTCATGCATATTTTGACATAAAAAAAGACTTGAATACTCTCTATTCATTTGTTTAATGTTTCTGCTGTTTGGCAAGTGTTTGTTGCGTTCTTAAAATAAAGAGTTGTTTAATTTTCCAATTAACTGTTTCTTCAACTTTCACTCAGGAGAAAAAAAATCTGCCTTTAAACTAAAAGAAATAGTGATTTGAGATTTATCGTGATAATTATCGATATCTACTGATATGAAAATTTTTATCGTGATAATGTTTTTTGGCCATATCGCCCAGCCTTACCGCTAAGCAACACTTACTTGACAGATTTTCTTTCCGCGACACGGGTTTTACACGGAAATTTGCTGCAGGCTGACACCGTGGTATCCAGCTCACCTCGCGGATCTGCGCAGACGGCTCTGTTCGGCGTCCAAACCTGAAGAAATTTAAAACTCCCAACCGCTCTTTCTCCCTCAGTCACCCTCGGTGTTTAGAGAGAGCCCATTTTCCAGCACTTATCACCTGCGTGTGGGCCGGACCCACCCTTTTTTCATCAAGTGGGGGCGGTTTAATAACACTAAAAATATGCAGTTAATTTCAGATGGGGTTACTATCTCCTAACCGTCCTCCCTCGATCGCCCCCGACGAGTTGTTAATGACAGCAATTCCGATAAACAAGTTTACCAGGACGCAAGAAGTTACCCGTGATTTCATCATGTGCTGTCGTTTAAAAAAAACAACTCAAACTTTTTCTGGAACAGGTCCGAGACCTCCAAGCGCCGTATAATGCCATATTACTGTAGGAAAGTTTCTAGTTTCAGGAGACTATAATACAGAAAGTAATAAAGAAACCATAACCAAGTAATCAAGTTTAAAACACAATGGCATCATTAATGGTAAATTTATTCGTGATGATTAACATAGGACGATGTTAATACAACAGTTTTGATGATTAATGAGAATAGTATCTGAAAGGTTTAGCTGGATTAATTATAGGTAAAAGGTCTCAATTATTATATTACTAGCGGCTCTGGTTTGAAGATCTGGTAGAGCCCGCAACAGGAGTGGCTGATTGGTGTAAACAGGTGGGATGGACTTAGAAAAAACAAACGGAAGAATAGTCAGATATTCAAGAAAAATGACAAAACTTATTCATAGTACGCATCACTCAATAACACACACTATCCAAAACACACAACACTTCTTAATACACACACTATCCAAAACACACAACACTCGCTAACACAAATCTTCAAAGAAATCCTGACCGTTGCATGTTGTGTGCTGTTGTTGTCCACCCCTGCCAAGTTCACAACATTCCGTTTTATTTTCTTAGACAGCAGAAAACGCTTTAAACAAAGTTACATAATTGTTTCAGGGCATTAGTTGAAAATGTTTTTCCTTTCCATTGAAAAGTGGGGGACGCAGCACGGCCGGAGGCGTGTTTTGAATTTCATCTCGAGTGTTTGGACAACGCACAGCAATTATATAGTATATTATAGGAACAAGTAATAGGTTTGTTCCATGCTGAATAGAGAAGAGAGAAAACACGACGTTTCAGTTGTGAAGATAGTAATATAAACACTACAACGGGGCACTTTTCTAAAAACAACCTGCAGCACTTCACTGTTGTGCGAGTTGATTTGTTTCTACATTCAAGTCAAGCCGACACCTACACACCGCAGGCCCTGAGAACAGCTGAGTGCCGACAGTGTCACGGTCAGCGCAGGGCTGCAGCGGGAACACAGCCCCGCACTCCGCCGACACCCTGACTGGTGGCTCGTCCCGGAAATCACTCTCCCTCCCCTTTCTCAATTCAATTCAATTCAATTCAAGGTGCTTTATTAGCATGACCGATAGGTACAATCAGTGTTGCCAAAGCAAATAAAAATAATAAAATTAACATAGAACAAAACAAAAGATAGAAGTAAAATAAAATCTACAGACATGTTACAGACATTTACAACAAAGACATATTATATAATATCGACAATATCGACTTTCTCTCTGACTCCTCTCTCTCCAGCCTCATGGTCCGGAGTCTGGTGGTAAGCGAGAGGAGTTACGGGTCTCTGCGTCAACCTGTCCGTCTCTTCCTCCCCTGGCCGCCGGCCTCCTCTTGCTCATTCTTTATCGGCACCAGTTCGTTTTCTTCCCCCGAGTGCCCTTTCTCTCCACCACCCTCTTACTGCCTCCCGCTTTCTCTCTCGAAGCTCGTTTTCATTTCAGAAACACACAGCCTTTTACCGGCTCTCCACACGCGGAAGTGGCTGTTAGTTTTTTTTGAATTTTTTTATTAAACATATAGAACTTACAGATACAAATACAACAAGAGGATCAGAATCATGTACAAGAGGGGAAAAAAACGCGGCAGAAAAAAGCATTTAACTACCAGAGGTCATTAAGTAATTATGTGATCAAATTGCATATTTTACATGTATCATGTTTTCCTTGCTTTCTATTACTTATATTTCTCAATTACTTATAGAATTTAGTTTCAACCTGGATGCGTTTCCTGTAAAAAATAAAACTCAGCACACGGTTTTTTACAAACCAAAAAAAAAACGTTTTTCTTTTAACAACATTTCGAGTACCTCTGGCATTCATGAAAAAGACATACACAAAAGCAAATAACTCTAAGACTGTCTAAACTATTGAGTTTTTCGAAGAACCAGAACTATAACAGTCCTTCATACTGTAACGCAACGGGGGCTCAGGCGGGCGCCCTTGCCGCATCTGGTCGGCCCAAAGTATAGGTGGCTCGAACCCGGGACTTCCGCGTCTCTCTGCAGCGACCTAGCCCCGTGAGCTAAAGAGAGACCTCGCCCCAGCCCAGTAGCTGTGGTCCTGCTATCACAGGGAAGGGCGGTGACGTCACCCGCTCTGGTACGCCGGCTCTTACACACACTTCTTGTCGGCCGTAAGCGTTACAATACTTAACTACACCATTCCAAACTAACACTGAATAAACACTAGTATATACTGCTATAACAAATAAAACCAAACATAATTATTAACTGAGCAGTCACTGGGAGCGAACAGGTCCTCTGCAAACCTCAGTTTGTTCAGTTTGTTCGCTCTCCTGAGCCTGTGAACAAAGTCATTAGCCGATATCATGTCCTCCTGGTCCGGCAGGGTCCTTTTACAGACAGCCTTCACTGTTGCAACAATGTCCTCATCACGTTCCTCCTTAACTCCAAGTCATTTTAAATTCCATCGTCGACAGTATCTATCTACATCGTTCACTTTCAATTCAAGTTCTTAAATATGCTTTTCTTGTTCGGTATTTACTTGTTTAAGAACTTTTACTTCACTCTTTTAAGTCCTCAACCTCTTTAAACACACAGTCCATGGACTTTTTAAGACCTTCAATTCCGACTGAATTAAATCGAATCATTTCCTTCAGCTCACCCATGCTCTTTGCCATCATGTTGAAGATGTTGGTCTGGAGCTCCTGCAGAAGTGGCTGTTAGTGTGGAGCCATACGCAGAGAGTGTACGGAATGAAACAGGACACACAGCACTGACTTCTACATATTCGCCATCAGTCGACTGAACGGATTCTGCGACGGACAATGTGTGGCGGACTCGGAGGTGCCGGCAATCCTTCTTCAGGAAAGTGAATGGAAATGGGGCAAATAATTTCCCAGACCTGCAGAATATTGGGATCCTTGTGATGCTCACAGAGGCCCAGTATGTTATGCACAGTTAGTTCCTAATGTTGTAGCCAGTATAAATAATATAAATAAACCTTACACTTACACAGTGCTTTTCTGGACACTCCACTCAAAGCTCTTTACAGGTAATGGGGACTCCCCTCCACCACCACCAGTGTGCAGCCCCACCTGGATGATGTGACGGCAGCCATAGTGCTCCAGTACGCTCCCCACACACCAGCTCTCAGTGGGGAGGAGAGCAGAGTGATGAAGCCAACATATATGCAGGTGTGTGCATATATGTATGAATTATATTCATATACAACTGCAGCTCTACAGGGCTTTTTAAGCTGACATGCACGATATTTGTGCTTATGCCATGTCTCTCAGGCTGCAGGGCACTGCTTATGTATTCAGCAGCAGGTCAATCGGTCTCTGTCCGGCTGAGGAAAGCCAGGAGCCCTGTTGCTCAGTGCCGAGTGTGTGCGTGAACTTCTGACTCCTGAACAGAGCTCCCTTGTCTGCACTCCTGGCTGTGGCCCAGCCCAGCTGTGTTTTCACAGTCCCTGGATGGCCTCACTGGTGATTTCACAGCTCTAGCACAGTGAAGGGACTGCATTTTGTAGTGGCACGAATTTTCTCATGAGAACCTATGTAATCCAATAATTATTATTGGTTATTGAATAATTAACTTGATTATTAAAATTATTTTATTATTGGAGCGGTGGCTCTGTGGTTCAGGATCTGTGCCTGGGGCTGGAAGGTTGCTGGTTCATACCCCACGCCCGGTAGAGGAATCCTACTCCGTTGGGCCCCTGAGGGAGGCCCTTAACCCCAACTGTTCCAGGGGTGCTGTACAATGGCAGACCCTGCACTCTGACCCCAGGCTTCTCTCCCTGTCTGTGTGTCTCATGGAGAGCAAGCTGGGCTATGCGAAAAGACAAATTCCTAAAGCAAGAAATTGTATATGGCCAATAAAGTGATCTTATCTCTCTTATATGATTGAAACAGCAGTATTGATTGATACTGATATTGCTTTGTTGATTACTGAACATTTTTGCTAGCATTATATCACTTTTATACCCCGCAATATGTCGGTGCTACTTTTGTGTTGCTCCTACATAACATTCAAATTGCGTGAAAATGACACGAAAGAGGATGTTCTCTAGCTGTAGCAGACCCATTCCTCTGAGAAGGTTTAACAGATGCAAGTTGACTTTGATGAAAGGAAATGGGTGGAGGTCTGTATCAAAACGTACAGATGAGGGCTTATAGAAACTGTCCTCATTAAAACCTCAAGGTGGGGGTACATTACCCATCCAGGTTCAAGTAAGAGACCCCGAGCTCATCATCCCTGAGTCCGGGGTTCTCACTCCCTTATGAGGCCAAAAGTTCCCGTGATGAAGTGTTGTAATAATGTCTGATATAATCTAGGAAGGCAGGTGGGATGGCTAAATGATAGTCAATAGCTGCACTGCGCAATTGATTGATCGATTAGTGTTAGAAGGCTACAGTAGGGCTGGGAAATAGTCAGGCACTCCCACCTGAAAATAATAATAGTAATAATCCCTTACACTTGGATAGGGCTTTTCTGGACACTCCACTCAAAGCGTTTTACAGGTAATGGGGGCTCACCTCCACGACCACCAGTGTGCAGCCCCACCTGAATGATGCGACGGCAGCCATAGTGCGCCAGTACACTCCCCACACATCAGCTATTAGTGGGGAGGAGAGCAGAGTGATGACGTGTCCCTGTCACTATACTGGGGCATTAGGCCCCAAATGGACCGCAGGGTGAGCGCTCCTTGCTGGCCCCACTAACACCTCTTCCAGCAGCAACCTTAGTTTTTCCCAGGAGTCTCCCATCCAGGTACTGACCAGGCTCACACCTGCTGAGCTTCAGTGGGCTGCCAGTTGTGAGTTGCAGGGTGATATGGCTGTATGCAAGTACAGTGCCTTGCGAAAGTATTCGGCCCCCTTGAACTTTTCAACCTTTTGCCACATTTCAGGCTTCAAACATAAAGATATACATTTTTTATTTTATGTGAAGAATCACCAACAAGTGGGACACAATTGTGGAGTGGAACGAAATCTATTGGATTTTTGAAACTTTTTTAACTAATAAAAAAATGAAAAGTGGGGCGTGCAAAATTATTCGGCCCCCTTGCGTTAATACTTTGTAGAGCCACCTTTTGCTGCGATTACAGCTGCAAGTCGCTTGGGGTATGTCTCTATCAGTTTTGCACATCGAGAGACTGAAATTCTTGCCCATTCTTCCTTGCAAAACAGCTCGAGCTCAGTGAGGTTGGATGGAGAGCGTTTGTGAACAGCAGTTTTCAGCTCTTTCCACAGATTCTCGATTGGATTCAGGTCTGGACTTTGACTTAGCCATTCAAACACCTGGATACGTTTATTTGTGAACCATTTCTTTGTAGATTTTGCTGTATGTTTGGGATCATTGTCTTGTTGGAAGATAAATCTCCGTCCCAGTTTCAGGTCTTTTGCAGACTCCAACAGGTTTTCATCCAGAATGGTCCTGTATTTGGCTGCATCCATCTTCCCCTCAATTTTAACCATCTTCCCTGTCCCTGCTGAAGAAAAGCAGGCCCAAACCATGATGCTGCCACCACCATGTTTGACAGTGGGGATGGTGTGTTGAGGGTGATGAGCTGTGTTGCTTTTACGCCAAACATATCGTTTTGCATTGTGGCCAAAAAGTTCGATTTTGGTTTCATCTGACCAGAGCACCTTCTTCCACATGTTTGGGGTGTCTCCCAGGTGGCTTGTGGCAAACTTTAGATGAGACTTTTTATGGATATCTTTGAGAAATGGCTTTCTTCTTGCCACTCTTCCATAAAGGCCAGATTTGTGCAGTGTAAGACTGATTGTTGTCCTATGGACAGACTCTCCCACCTCAGCTGTAGTTCTCTGCAGTTCATCCAGAGTGATCATGGGCCTCTTGGCTGCATCTCTGATCAGTCTTCTCCTTGTCTGAGCTGAAAGTTTAGAGGGACGGCCAGGTCTTGGTAGATTTGCAGTGGTCTGATACTCCTTCCATTTCAAGATGATCGCTTGCACAGTGCTCCTTGGGATGTTTGAAGCTTGGGAAATCTTTTTGTATCCAAATCCGGCTTTAAACTTCTCCACAACAGTATTACGGACCTGCCTGGTGTGTTCCTTGGTCTTCATGATGCTCTCTGCGCTTTCAACAGAACCTTGAGACTATCACAGAGCAGGTGCATTTATACAGAGACTTGATTACACACAGGTGGATTCTATTTATCACCATCAGTCATTTAGGACAACATTGGATCATTCAGAGATCCTCGCTGAACTTCTGGAGTGAGTTTGCTGCACTGAAAGTAAAGGGGCCGAATAATTTTGCACGCCCCACTTTTCATTTTTTTATTAGTTAAAAAAGTTTCAAAAATCCAATAGATTTCGTTCCACTTCACAATTGTGTCCCACTTGTTGGTGATTCTTCACATAAAATAAAAAATTTATAACTTTATGTTTGAAGCCTGAAATGTGGCAAAAGGTTGAAAAGTTCAAGGGGGCCGAATACTTTCGCAAGGCACTGTATGTTTAATGCCTTTGAGATTCCTGTAGTTTGTGGGGCTCCTCCTCTTAGTGAGCATAAAGGAGGAAGATACACCTCACTGGTCTGATTCATCTGGGGCTGTCCCGATCCTGCCTCTGATCCCAACAAGAGTCTCCAGAGTCTCCAACAAGCATCGCCCCAGGCTGTCAGTCCTGCAGCGTGTACCAGGATATAGGAACATGAGGACACCCTGGGGATCACACAGCACACGGAGCTCTTGCTCCTGCAGCCCACACTGATCACACACCCGGCCTATTCACCCTCTCTGAGGGCGACACAGCCTCCCCTGCCTCAACCCGATGACGGAACCGTGGCGTAGTGCTGGCTGAGAGTAGGGTTCAAGTCAGGAGTCTCCAGTCCTGGTCCTGCAGGGCTACTGGAAACAGCTGTCCGAGTATAACTGGGGGCACCTGTGAAGGAATCCTAGGGTGCTGAGGACAAACAACTATTTTATGAGCTAAAATACTAACTTTTCCCACCATGTAATACAAATAGATGACTTTCATAGCTGTACACTTCAATGAACCCGGTGCTGGCCAGAGAAGGACAGGCACCCTCTTTCGAGCCTTGGTTCCTCTCAAGGTTTCTGCCTACTTTAATCAGAGGGAGTTTTTCTTGCCACCCTCGCCTTAGGCTTGCTCACTGGGTGGTTCAGGCCCGGAAATCTGTAAAGCTGCTTTGTGACCATGTCCATTATACAAAGCGCTATACAAATAAAACTGAATTGAACTGAAACAAAACAACTGCTCCCCCAATATGACACAGGCAGCATTCTGGGATATTTCAATTGGCAGCTGGCGGGGATTTTGAAATTGATTCTCCTCTAGCAACTAAATGGGGGAAAAAAAACAGGCTGAATGGCTCTGCTTATTCGTACCCCTGGTCTGCGTAGTCAAATAGTCAGCCTGGGAGCAGAAAGCACAAGGTTTGACGTCTCCACAGGCTCTCCTGTCTGTACAATGGTTTCCAAACAGGAGAGCAGCTGATGGAAGTTGTTCTTAAAACAAGCAACCGGCAGAGATGGAGAGACAGTCCGTCTTTGGGGCGGAGACTCAGACTATTCACTGCTGTTCCAAGACACAGGAACCTTTTTTGTGCTACAGCTCCAGTTGAGGACAATTAAAAACATTTCCACCCACTGCCTTGCTTACTCACAATCTTTGATTCTGTCTTAAAACATGTACTCTGGTAAGTGTTCAGCTAACAGTATGAAGAGCATGAAAAGAAACATATTGTACTTACCACAGCATTTGGGATCATTTCCTATTTGCTAGAATTACTTACAGGTACGTGGACAGAAAAATGGAATCACTTATGTAAAGTCACGATAAAGGCTGTTTTGCCACCAGTGGTGGACAGTATGACCAGTATGAGCTGTGGCATAGTCTCCCCGTGTCTAGAACTGTGCAGGAGGGATGCAGAACTATTCTTCCACAAGAAAGTCAGTCAACTCAAACCTGGCAGGAGGAGGAAAATGCTGCCTCAGGCGCTGCTTTGGGATATACTATAATTGCTCGACTGGGGTCAGAGCTGGTGACAAAGGACACTGTGCTGTCAGAGGGGCTGGTCTTTGCATTGGATGGGTCAGTGTTCAGAAGAATAGGGTTAAGCTTGGTGTCTCGACTAAATGCGCCTCTGGGCTTGCAAAACGTGCACCATATGGCCAACCAAAGTCTTACCTTAATTCAAAGGGTGAATTTGAACAGCTGCTGCATGTTACTCATGTGGTTGCTGCACTTTAGAGGTGGATGAATTGGGTCCCTATCTATTATATGTGTAAAGTGCTTTAGAAAAGTGCTATATAACGTCAATCATCTTTATAAGGCATTTATTTAATAATTTCTATAATAAAAAGGGCTTAGCTGTCCCTCACATAGACAAGGTACTTCTGAGATTTTTTTCTGTACAGTTTTACATTTTGCTCTTGGAACCAGGAATCCCACTTGGACATGCAGTACAATTTTATGTTTTATGAGTAAAATTCAACCATCCAGGCTGTAGTGGGGATCTTCCACACTGTGTGAACATTTTCTTTGGCTACGATCAGTAACACACACAGAATAAGAACATGGTAAAGTCTGGAAATCAGCTTAGCTTTTCCAACACAGACTGTCATTGTATGCGGTTAGGCCAACAGTTTCATATGAAATAGCTACTCAATGCCTTCTACATTCAGCAACATTATTGTTTTGTGCATTTAAAAGAAAATAACATCAGGGCAGATGCTGGCTGCACACACACTCTTCCTGAGATTTCCAGTCTGGTTGGGTGCACATCTCTGCAATGTCCAGTGCACACGCAACCTGGCCTGGGAACAGAGCACGGCTCCGGCAACATCGGACTCGGACAGGTCCTTAGCAGGACTGGTCATCCGAGACGTCATTCTCAACCGGCCGAGAGACCCAGCAAGACGGCAGAGGGCAGAGGGAGCTGTACGTGGCACTGTGTACCCTACAAACAGCAGACACACTGCTTCCTTATACAGTATATACACCTGTGGACTGCATCACACCTCTGTACACCATATGACTTCATAGCCTACGCAGTGCCACAGCCCGCCGGCTCTCCATCTGCGGTTCCCGGCTTGTTTCTGAGGAGCCGCCTGTCCCCCAGTCACAGCCTCCCTGCACACCCACCCAGAGGGAGAGGGGGAGCGAGAGAATTACACTTCTCTTCTCCTGGGGTGGGTGTAGTCAGGGAGGCTCTACGACGATCAGGTGACGCACAGCTCGGCGGCCCAGGCAGGCGGCTTGCTGTTGTAAGGCACGCAGACTTGGGGCGCTCCCCCTGCCTCACCCGCACTCTCGGGGCCCCCCTCTTCCCTCTCCCCCTCCTCTGCTGCCCCCGGCCGGCCACCGAGCCCCCCTGGCATCTCCAGCCCGGGCTGGTCTGTGTATGGCTGCTGCAGGACCTTCAGGACTCGCTGCACCTGGGAGAGAGGAGCCGAGGGGGAGTCAGGGGCGCTGATGAGAAGACCTTCGCTCTTTCACTCTTACATGACATCAGTCATTCCAGCGACTAGTGAACAGGAGGGGCTGGTTTTATGTCACAATTCTTGCAAACTCTTGCTCTCGCCCGTGTGGCAAGACCAGCAGTGTGCGACAACAGGGCGAACCTGCCATGTTGTTCATTCTCAATTCTTCGATCAAAGGGTACAGCTGACGAATCTGACAAAACGCAGACAAACAGAAACATACGAAATGACCCTGACAAACAGCACTCAGGTCATGCACTGTTTATTGCAAGATGGAAAGAACTAAATCAGTAAGACGACCGGATGGTTACTTTCAGCTTTTTTCCGATGCAGACTCCTGTACCCTCTTACCTCAGAGAAGTCCCCACACTCTGCTGCCTCTATGGCATTCTGGGCAATGTAGTTCCTGAGGACCACGCGCGGATTGGTGCAGTTCATCACTCGCACCCTCTCCGCCTCGCCGGCCTCCACGTCGCTCTCCCCTTCGAACTCCAGGGCCAGGCGCTCCCTGAGAGAGGGGGGGCAGGGCGTGAGAGGCAAGGGGAGGGGAGGCCCTTACCAATCATGGCCTCCTAATAATCCCCATCTATGAATTGGCTTCATTACTCTGCTCTCCTCCCCACTGAGAGCTGGTGTGTGGGGAGCGTTCTGGCGCACAATGGCTGCCGTCGCATCATCCAGGTGGGGCTGCACACTGGTGGTGGTGGAGGGGAGCCCCCATTACCTGTAAAGCGCTTTGAGTGGAGTGTCCAGAAAAGCGCTATATAAGTGTAAGCTATTATTATTATTATTATTATTATTATTAACCAGAGATGGAGATGGGGGGCTGGAATGCAGTGAGAGTATCAGGGTGGCCCAGCAGTCGCCGGGTCTCTGTACCTGTATTTCTGAACCCAGCTCGTCCACTCCTCTCTCTGTCTCTCCCTGAGCTGCTCCTCGCTCGTCTCCAGCAGCTCTTTCAGCTTCTCCAGATGCTTCAGCTCGCGCAACACCGACCGCCTCTCACTGAGGACCTGGAACAGGCTGGGGTTCGACTGGGCCAGAGTCAGGATCATAGCGAGCTCCCTGACCAGGAAGAGGTGGAGAGTGAGCAGGGGCAGACCAGGGCCGGAGAGAGTCTCGGCCAGCCGAGCCAACACCTGAAACGGGTGAACACGCCGGCTGGAGCCTGTGCCTCGTCTCGTGGAAGGTTCTTTTGGGATTTTCAGTGCCCTCGCGATGGTCTCATCCCCCCCCTGCTTTGCATTACGAGCAGCTGCTGTTGGAAATGGGTGCAGAAAGTGTGAAAAGGAAGGCCAGAGCGGAACAGAAGGGACAAGGCCTCTCTTATCCGTCCCACCTCCCTTTCCAGCCTGCTACCCCTGCACTGTCCTGCTTCGCTCGACCTGTCCTTGCTTTCATGTTCTGAAACTACCAGTTAGCCAGCAGCCATATCACCCTGCAACTCACAACTGGCAGCCCACTGAAGCTCAGCAGGTGTGAGCCTGGTCAGTACCTGGATGGGAGACTCCTGGGAAAAACTAAGGTTGCTGCTGGAAGAGGTGTTAGTGGGGCCAGCAGGGGGCGCTCACCCTGCGGCTCATGTGGGTCCTAATGCCCCAGTGTAGTGACGGGGACACTATACTGTAAACAGGCGCCGTCCTTCGGATGAGATGTAAAACCGAGGTCCTGATTCTCTGTGGTCATTAAAAATCCCAGGGTGTTTCTCGAAAAGAGTAGGGGTGTAACCCCGGCATTCTGGCCAAATTTCCCCATCGGCCCTCACCAATCATGGCCTCCTAATAATCCCCATCTATGAATTGGCTTCATTACTCTCTGCTCTCCTCCCCACTAATAGCTGATGTGTGGGGAGCGTTCTGGCGCACTATGGCTGCCGTCACATCATCCAGGTGGGGCTGCACATTGGTGGAGGGGATCCCCATTACCTGTAAAGCGCTTTGAGTGGAGTGTCCAGAAAAAGCCCTATATAAGTGTAAGCAATTATTATTATTAATTATTATTACCAAGCCCTCAGTACTCAATTTACCCCAACTATATATCTCCAATCTTAATCTGTAGGCTTCTCATATATCCCCCAGACTTGCTCCTCTCCTGCATTCAATTTGCTCTTTGCAGAGAGACCGATATCTGTTGTTTGAGACATTTCAAGAATACCTCAAAGGCAGGGATTGCCTTGACAAAAGCAGTCATTGTGCCATTATAAAGGTCTAGTGTACATGCAGTGACCACTTCTAAACACACATTCATGGCGACAGCAGAGAGGCTGGGACTGCACTCAGACTATAAAAGCTTCCCGATAATACTGGATTTGAATTAAATCACGAATCAAAATGTTTTTAATGACCTTTTTTTTTTGGAGGGACATTGTTAAAGTCACTGGAAATGCAGATCACGGCATATGCTTTAGTGTTATCAACTGTAGCTGTTGCTTCAAAGACACAGGTAAAAAAAGATTTTCTCTTTCTAAATCCATGTTAGCGCTCTTTAAGTGCCAGTGGTTTATCGTTTTCTCAGAGCTCCTCGAGAGCTCCGCAAGGTGGATGCACTTTAGGCGTGTCTCCTTGGACCTTCTCCTTAAAATGGCCTTTTTCGGAACAAATCAAAGCTCATTTCAAACCTTCACTGAACTGCGCTGCGGCTTCTTGCACCCTCTACACCGGTCACTCTTTCTGAACTCACCCCAGCCCACACCAACAAAACCCAGCCCCCCCCCCCCCCCTCACCGGGGGTCCATGGTGGGGCGGTGAGCGGCCCGCAGCTCCTCCAGAGAGGCGCACTGTGCCAGGAGCAGCTCCACACTGCGGCTCACGGGGTCCCCAGCGCCCTCGCTGTCCGGCACGCCTGGGCTGGGCACCTGGCTCAGGCTACGGAAGGTGTTGGTGAAGTCGGCGCCTGCGGGGGGGGGGATAGAGGGAAGGGCGAGAGGCACAGAGATGAAGACCCAGGAGGTGGACAGAAAGGAGTGGTTAGACAGGGGCCAGAGAAAGGAAGGGAGACAGCAGCACAGGCTGAAACTGGACACAGGGCTGCCCAGAGAGGACAGAGTCAGTGACCACAGCCTGGGCACAGAAACTGGACACAGGCAGACCTGGCTGCTCAGAGAGGACAGAGTCAGTGACCAGAGCCAGGCCACAGAAACCGGACACAGACAGACCTGGCTTTGTCTTCCTATTGCCAGCAGGGAGAAACAGAACAGAAGTCCACTTTTTTTGCTACACTGAGAAAATGCCAGGATTAGACAAACATTCATGCCCTAAAAATCGAACTCCTAGAACTCCCACACCTGTCTGAATCACAACAATGTCCAATCCTACTGCAGCCCAGTTCTCTCAATAATGTTTTATGCGATGTATGTAAATGTCCAGTACTATGTTTTTACAGTAAATGTTGTGTTAATTCTTTCTGCTTTGTCAACATTGTACATCAGTCAGGCCAGTAGGGCCCCTCGAATTTGAATCGGAGAGACAGAGAAAAAAGATCAGCTGAAAGCACGCTGGGTACAACAGGGGGTGAGCAGGACAGGACAGGTGAACGGTCAGGCCCTCCCTCCCCCACGGGTGCACCTGTGTTGTGCATGGTCTGCAGCAGCAGCGTGACCAGCTCCTCGTCCTCCGGCGTCTCTCTCCTCAGCAGCCCCAGTTTCCTCCTCATGTTGTCCAGGTAGAAGGCGTTGAACTGGGGCACGAACTCCGCCACGATGGCCTCGGCCCGGGGCGCCGGCAGCTCGGGGCCCATTGCCTCTGCCAGCCGCTCCAGGTTCCAGCGGCACACCGACGGCTGGGCGCTGTACGAGTAGCGCCCCCCGGTGTCGGAGGCGTTGCACACAAAGTCAGGATCAAACCTGCACAGCCAGAGAGAAAGACAGGGTAATGGTACTTTTAAAAAGACCACTGGATATGATGATGATGAATATTGTTATTATTTGCTTACGCTTACATTGCATTTTTTTTGTAAAGTTTGTACTGAATTTGGACAGGACGCCAGGGGAACACCCTTACATTTTTCAAGAAACGGTACGGGCCAGCGTCATTTTCAGTGACCGAGAGTCAGGACCTTGGTTTTATGTCGCATCCAAAGGAGGCGCCTTTTTTACATTATAGTGTCCCCGTCACTATACTGGGGCATTAGGACCCACACAGACCGCAGGGTGAGCGCCCCCTAACACCTCTTCCAGCAGCAACCTTAGTCTTTCCCAGGAGTCTCCCATCCAGGTACTGACCAGGCTCACACCTGCTGAGCTTCAGTGGGCTGCCAGTCATGATTTGCACAGTGATACAGCTGCTGGCTATAGCAGATTATAACACAATGAGAGCAGGATATTTCTGTATTTTTACAAATGAGAGGGAACCTTCAGGCCCATATAGCCTGTTTAGCATTTTCCACACTCCCACCACCCTGTGTGTAAAGACGTGCCTCCTATTCACAGCTTTCAATGCACTTCCACGCAGTTCCTTCTGGAACTTGCTGGTCAGTGTTTCACTCTTCAGATTAAAAATCTTCCGGGTTGACTTCGTCAGTATTTTCGAATACTTGCGCAAGACCCCTTGTAGTCTTTTCTGTTGAACACGGGTTCCTTGAGCCTGTCAGTGCAGGACCCAAAATGGATCTCTGGACTAATTCCAAAGCAGGAATAACCATTAACATATTGTTTTATAAGGCAATGTTAATATTTGGTGGATAAAAAGCTGAAAAAATAAAACAGGGGCAGAGAAAGACGAGGAAGCTGGCGCGGCTGTGAGGGTAAGAAGAGGGGTAAAGAATAAAAGATCTGAGACGGACTAGAAGAGAGACACAGCTCCACCTGTCCATGAAACCGAAGGGGCCGTAGTCCAGCGTCAGGCCGAGAACGCTCATGTTATCGGTGTTCAGGACGCCATGACAGAAGCCCACACACTGCCACTGGGACACCAGTCTGGCTGTCCGCACGGTCACCTAGACACAGGAGCACAACATCACACAGCCGCACACAGCGGACAGAGGACATCTTAGACCTAAAGCTCTTTCTACAGCTCTACTGGATGACCTCTAGCATCTTGAGCTGCATCGTCGGCTTGTTATCGAGAGCAGAACGTATGGTATAACCCAGTGTAAACCAGTCCAGCCTGCTCCGGTCTAGACACGACAGGCCCGGTCCAGTACCTCCCTGAAGAAGGCGGCGTTCCTCTCCACCCGGTCTGCCCCCCGGCTCTGCTGGATGTCGGGGTAGAAGGTGTCGATGACGTAATCCAGCAACTGGGCTCTGATGTCATCGCGGCCCACGCTGGGGCCCTGGCGCCCCGTCAGCTCGTCCTGCGGCTTGAAGATCTCGAACGAGCCAAACCTGCACACAGAAAAAACCCTCTCAGCCTGCGCCCGGCGCAGAAAGAAAGAAAACCGAGTACCGCCTTCTCCCGGTCTACACAGAACACCGACGCTCACTGCAGAAGTCCCGTCTTTCATGACGGACTGTTAAGACAGAAGCTCACTACGTCGTCACTTTAGGTCTTACGATTCTGGGAAAAAATCCTTCTCCTTCCAAAGAACATGTCTTTGGAACGTCATCATAACTGGAGTTGAAAAATGTTTTTTTTTCTTCCTTATCACCTTAACACAAAGTATGGAAGTATGGGGTGAAAAAGCATGACAATAGCATTCAGTGTTATGGATTATAGATCAGAAGCATTTAGACTAAAATTGTAGACGGCAGAGTTTTTAGGGAAGTTGTTTAGCGCAATGAATGATTAAAAAGTCCAGGACTCAATGAGGAGTGCCAGTACGCTAAAAACAAGAAGTCATTTGCGCCGGTACTACACATCAGACAGCACCGGCCCAGTTCAATCACTGCTTTTAACACAGTCTTATTACTGTCCACATTCCTGAACAATAACGACCTGTACCAGCACAGAGAGGAGAAAACCCAAGGCCTTTCTCTTTTTAACTCTGCGTTAAGCAGTTTCTAATGGCAAGCCCAGAAGCACCTCCTGCCCTGACCTCGGGACAAGGTACTGAAATGTAAATTACAGGTACATTTCTTACAGAGCTGCAGCAATGCAGGAGGGCAGTGCAACAGCGTCATTTGGGAAACCCACTAAATTTGATTCAAAGGCAGCCTTTTAAACCCCTCTCAAGACCAGGCAGAATCAATCTACAGGACAGCTCGGAGACCGACACTGGATCAAGGGATCAAAAGCGAGAAATTTAAAACGCATTTCAAACTGAGCCGGGGAAACAATCCTTACACGGAGAGGCAAGGGTGGCTGGGAACACCATGCAAACACCGTGCCACACTGTCAGAGGCCGAGGAACCGCGTCGGATTAAATAGCGATGGCAGACAAATCCGAAGGGCGGGCCGCGCGGCCCCTCGCTCGTCACCACGCTCTGGTACGGCACACCCCGGGCTACACCAGGCTCCACCGGGCTCCACCGACCTGACGAAGGTGGGGGCGACGCGCAGCACCACGGAGCAGCTCTCGGGCCTCGGCCGCCCGCTGTAGAAGACGTCCCTGAGGACGGTGCTGTCGGAGGTGACCAGCGAGCCGGCCCGCGTCGTGGGCACGCCCAGCCCGAACATCGCCTCGCTGCACAGGAACTCCCGCACGCTGGAGCGCAGCACCTTGCGCCCGTCCGCCTCTCTGAGACGAGAAGGAGAGCCTGACACATACCGAATAACGATACTATCCTTACACTTCTCTAATAATGCATTTCTTACACCTATATAGCGCTTTTCTGGACACTCCACTCAAAGTGCTTTACAGGTAATGGGGGCTCCCCTCCACCTCCACCAGTGTACAGCCCCACCTGTACCTCGGAGAGTCAGGACCCTGGTTTTACATGTCCTCTGAAGGATGGCCCCATTTCTACAGGAAGGTATTTTTTTAAAACAAGATGGGGGGGACGACAGCCCTTTACACAAAGAGTTGCGGGAGTGTGGAACAAGCTGTTCAGCGCCATACCCTGGCTGGCAACCGCCAGATGAGAATCCGGGATAGAGCAGCTAGTAAACAAAATGAATAGATGGGCTGTACAGCCTCCTCTCACTTGGGGCAGTTATTACAGATATAAAGAACATACTTCTTGCAAGATCTCAGAGCTGTAGATCTTGGGCAAAATGCCCTCTCTCGTGAGGCCTTACCTGGAGTAGGGGGTGAGCCCAGCGCCCTTCACCTGGATCTCCCAGCGGCCGGACGGGTTCTCCCGCAGTAGCTCCTCGCTCTGCCCGGGTGGGGCTCGCACCTCACCCAGGTAACAAGCCGCCCCATCGCCCAGCTGCCCGGCGAAGTGGCCGAACTGGTGGCCGCAGTAGCAGTGAGCAGCGGGCTCGGAGCCGGGCATGACCCGGGAGCCGCTCAGGTACTCCGGGCCCAGCGGGTCCCGCAGGACCTCCTCCGCGTCCAGCCCCAGCAGGGACAGCGCCGGCCCGGACACGGCCACAAACCGGGGTCTGAGCAGCGGCTGCGGCTGCACTCGGGAGAAACAAGCCCCTCGCACCGTCCTGCTGCCCGGCTCCTGAGAGGGGTCGAGCGGCAGCCTCCTCAGCGCCACGTTGTCAAACTGCAGCCGCTCCAGGGGCGAGCGGCTGGCCGCTGACCCCATACTGTCCATACCGGTGGCAGAAGCAGAGGTCCGGGTGCCCCTGAGCGCGGATATTCCCGAGTTGAAGTTACGAAACCAGGCGAACCGCAGACAGACAGCCGCCATTCGTTAGCGGCTGCATTATATTCCCGAAAGGAACCTGCGCAGAAAGTGTAGAGGAACCCAGAGCTTTCGGTCCCAAGATGCGCTCTTAGCGTGCGTTTCGCAATACGCTTTCGTAAAAACGAAAACATTGCGGAGGAGAGATGGGGTACGGCTCCAATATCATTCCCCTAAGAAACAACTGCTAGTAGGAACCATCGAATCCATTTTTAACAACTCAATACTACGCCCTTGTTTTTGTTGTGAAAAAACAACAACTTTAAAGTTCCTCTGTGTTATCCCCTTCAGTTTTTTTGTTCGATGTGTGTTACACACAGCATCCTAAAACTGAAACCTTTTCCTAAAATGAGAGCAATGATTCCATATATAGGTATTACTTAAATATACCACAAGGTCTCACGGTACGGCAGGTTTGTCTTTTACGAGAAAAATAATAATAAACCGCAGCCACCACATCAGTTGTTGGATGAATCGTTCCATGTCTCCGGTGAGGTCTGTAAACATGTAGTAAACACCTCGCTCAAGTAGCAAACCGACCACTAAGTAAGATTATTACAACATTTTTGGAGCATTTTTTTTTATTTTCCTTTAGTCTAGTATCCATCAAAGAGGCTACATGGGACAAAGTGTCTACTCTCGCCAGTAACTCTTCATACGTCCATAGTCTTTAGTAAAAAAAAAAGTTGTCATTCTGACTTGGGCCAGTCTTTTCCTTCTAACGTATATAAGAGAAATAACCCCTTTAGTGAAGTATCCTAAGGAGTTAAATTTTAATTTTTATTATACATTCTCCAGTTCATACTTTCTTCTATCATGTCCCCATTTTCTTTTTATATTATTATTATTATTTTTATACTTCTACATTTTTGCAATTTTTGCACTTTGAATTTGATTAAGCTTTTAGAAAATGGGTGGATGGATATACTTTTCAGATGCAGCTCATTGAGATAAATGTATGAAAGCCACTATAAAGTTTATTATCCACAATCAGGAAGCTGCGTATTCCTGGAAGGAGTCGCAGAAACCCTGATCCTATCCTAGAAGCACAGGCTGTGAGGCAGACTATACTCTGGGACATTGTGTCCAGGGCCTCACCCTGCCTTACACTTCACACAGAGGACACACTCACAAGCACACAGGGGTGCTTCAGACACAACAATAAACCTCTGGAAAGTGGGAGGAAGCGTGAGCCCCCCTGGTGAAAACCCACACCAATTAGGTGAGAACATGCAAACTCCACACGTAAGGTAACTTATTGAATCCAGGGCCTAAGAGCTGTGAGGCAGCAGTGCAGCCTGAGCACCCTGCCTCCCTCCATCAGTCTTCTAGCTGCTTTATGCAGTACTGGGTCGCAGGGGAGCTGGAGTCTATCCCTGCAGGATACAAGGATACATGGGCACAAGACAGGATGCTGCCTGGATAAGACGAGCACCCTGTCACCCAAGTCTTATTTTCACTGAGCCGGTTAGCAGCAGCTTATTACTGAGATGCTCTGAACACAGCAAAGACAAGTTACAAGACGACAGCCAGAAGATTCCACCCAATTTGTAATGAATTACTTCGTTTTTCTATCAGTTTTATTTAGTCGATTTACAGTGTTCTATTTTACGTCCCTTATGTGTTTTATGTGTCTGTTATTGTTCAGTGTTTGAAAATCCCTCAGATTTGAAATGGTGATTGAACTGAGGAGAACCTGAGAGCATCTTTAATACAACTGGTATGCTTCATATTCACATGGGATAACTGTCTTTAAATTCTGTACAGTGTTCTGCAACACTGCAAAAAACAATGAGCTCTAGGAAGCAGTGAAGATTTAAATCATATATTAAGAATGTTTAAGTGTAATGTTTTCTTTAATCTAAAAATACAAAAATTACAGTAAATTGAAATTCTACACACACGCACAGACATATTCATTCCATTAAATAAAGAAGGCAATCTAGTTTAAATATAAAGAATCTTTTATAGAGGTTTTAGAATTCAGTACAGAGCCTTGGGCTAGGCTACAGTATTTGGCTTGGTACACTGACAATGCTGGGTAAGGACAGGACAGTCCACATGGAAGGCAAATATAAAGAAACAATACTTAATTAGATATATCCTATGAAATAAACGGCCAGAAAACATAGTAAAATACACTTAAAAATGCAACGAGATACTTCTTTAAAAAGTTATTAGGCACAAACTGTTAAGAAATCGTCCACACAACCACCTATTTGTCACTTTGCATCTTGGAACAGACCAAGCTTATAGTTGCATGCCACCATATTTTCAAATGTATTTCAAAGTTGTGTTTTTCTGGTCTGTCTCCATTTTTAAATATTGCATATACATATAATAGACCGCCGAGACGTTTCTTCATATTTCGACTTCCAAGGAGTCACACACAGGCGTACACTCTCTCGCGCACACAGCCCAGCTGAGAGAGAAGAGGGGAAGAGTGCTGAGGCTTCTTTTTACTACTGCAGAGCTTGCACTACCTGATCCTGACAGATAGAGGGCACTGCACACCCCCAGGCTCCTGACTGTGCAGAGCCTGCAGTACCTGATTCTGACACAGAGGGCACTGTAGTCCCAGGCTCCTGAGTGAACCCTTCAGACTGATTGCCAGTTACAGTACAAGCTTTTGTTAATGTTAACAGATTCTGGAACCAGCATTGAGGAAAGAGAGAAAATAATACTATGCCAGAAATACTGTGGTTGTAGGCCTGACTATCTCGACTTTCTCTCCCTGGTTTCTCTCTCACTCGGCCCAGGCTCTGTGATCTTTCGCACAGACAATGCTGATCCTGACAGGCAGACACACACGCAGACACACAGACAGACCAAAGGCTGGGTCTTTACAGCCCATCTCCAGGTGAAAGGCAGCAGTGAAAGCAGAATAAGGCTTCAAACCCCAATGTCGAACCCCGCCCTCCACAAAAACTCTATACCCACCCCCACCAACAGTAAGTCCCTCGCCCCCCCCCCCCCCCAACCCCCCAGTAACTTAATAATCAACCCTCACATCTTTTGCTCAGCCTCCACTCCACACTAAAGTACTCCTCACTCTTTCAGCTCCTGCCCTCTGCATTTCAGCTTCTTAACCTGCAATGCAGTAACCGGCCGCAGGTCCAGTCACACTGGTCCCCTAAACCTCCTGTCCTCATCCTCACCGCCATTCCAAGATCTGTGCATCTCAGCTTCCAAGATCTGGCCATTCAGCTCCACTCACCTGAGTTCAGCCAGGACTGTCACCTGACTATCATCGCCCACTGTAAGCGAGCAGCAACATTTACAAAGACCCCCACCCTGCCCCATCCAGCCCCCCCCCTCCCCCTCTGTCTCTCAGGCAGAGACCGGGGTGTGCAGGAAAAAGTGCTGGCAGGTCCCGGACTGTCAACAGGAGGCACTTCTCTAGTCTTGGTGGTCAGGTTGCATCAGAGACAGGCAGAGCTAGGGGGTGGTGCGACAAGGCTTGTACCTGCTGGTGTGGAATCGGTTGATTTCCTTAACTGCCCCTGTTGTAGCTGTCGCAGCGATCGCAGGCACTGCTGCCGATGTTGCTGCTGTCCTGCTTGGCAATGTTTCTGCTGCAAAAGGGAGCTGTCGGGACGTGGCTCTGGGATGACCGAGCTGCTTGTTTCAGGTCAAGCGGTTTTTGCCTTGCTAGAGGAACAGATGGGAGAACAAGACTGCCACACCAGACACACAGCCAGGATGCCACCCCAGTGGGGCTACGCTAATCACACCTTCAGGTTTCGTTTTTTTGGCGAGTCTTCTTTGGCAACACGGTTTCTCTTTTACAAGTCGTAAAGCCCTTGCACTCGTTCTCAGTGTGAAGAAAGGGAGAGGACAGGGGACCGAGAGAGCTGAAGGAGAGGGGAGTCCCTGCGACCCCTCCCTGTTCCCCTCCAGACACAGCGCCCCGCAGTGGCGACGTATTTAAGGCGATCGGTGGTCAGCACTACCCCCCCGTGCTGGAGTGGTCGGTAGGAGGGGATCCTTCATCCGTGTGTCCGGAGGTCAGAAAGGGGGAGGGCGTAGCGGCCTGAGCAATGACTGGACAGCTGGAAGGGAGAGCAACATACGTCCTACCCCTCCTCCAGCCCGGTAAAAGGCATACCCCAGCGCTCCCAGTACTGCCCCCTTCAACACTGTCCGCAAAGCCCTGCTGAGCCGGGAGGGTGGGGCCACGCTGCAGGAAGAGGAAGAGAGGGGAAGAAAGACTACAGTCAGATCAGACACAGAGTCACAGAGTCACAGGCACACTGGGTCACACACACATGCGCCAGCATGGTGGCCAAACAGCTGCTGTCACCTTTATGACTTGACAGCCAGTTTATCACCTGGTGGTTCAAGAACAGCATGAGCAGAGATTGGCAAATACACTGTAAACATCTGGCTGATAACATCTCTTCAACCACATGTGCCTTTATCTTTTAATTCTAAACAAACAACATCAAATAATTATGTTGTATAGTATATATTTACATACGTAGTATATACATAGCACTGTACAGGCACAATTTTTATGATGGTTGGGAATACTGACGTCATAACAAAGCAAAACAGGTTCTGCATGGAAATTTCCTGCTGTCCGCCCACTTTGCTTATCATTATTATGGGTGTGTTTCCTTGCTGTAACTCAGTTATCAGGTGGTGTGGTTTTACATTTTTGTGTTTTCTAAATGCGGTCACAGGACTAAGTGGTTTTAGGCTTACTCAAACAGCAAACTGGCTTGAAACAAAGTTCATGGCCCTCACCAGAAGTGTTAAGGTAAAAGAAGATGAGGGTGCACTTAAAGTGTTGTAGAAAAACAGCAGGAAGAGTAGTAAAAATGTGTTATATACAATACTGGCCCAAATGCCCCAGTTTCTACAGTTTAAGGAGAACACAGCCAAACCTGGCACAACAGCAAGTCCCAGAAACCAGTTTGAATAAGCGGTTCGGAGAATGGTGCCATTATCAGACTCATCCTGGTGACAGTAAAAACAGGAAGCTGCAACAGCCTAGGGGGACCCTGAAGAGAACTTGATTAC
Source organism: Lepisosteus oculatus (assembly GCF_040954835.1). NCBI lineage: Eukaryota > Metazoa > Chordata > Actinopteri > Semionotiformes > Lepisosteidae > Lepisosteus > Lepisosteus oculatus. The sequence continues at coordinate 47,961,325 of NC_090702.1, read as the reverse complement.
TGCTTGATTACAGACACCCCCCTTGTCTGGACATGTCGTTTGGATACAGTGACGTAAGAAACAGAGGAAACTCCACTGTACCTTAACCTCCACCTCAGGCTTGATGTTTTGGGTTTTCACCCTGTCAAGAGTCTCTCTATACAGGTTGCCCTACTTGCGTTATGCTTGGTGGAGAAGGTGGGCAAGCGTGTTCAGGTCGTAACAGCTAAGGCGATGTAAGGTCTCGATAAGCTGTTTGGCAAAGGCCATCCTTGTGCAGCAACTGTGCAATCAGAAAGCAGGCAGAGGACAACGAACAGCAGCTTGAGAAAGACAAGACAGGAGGAAGCAAGACTCCTCCTGGGAGGTCTCAATAAGAGAGGGACATCCCTCACATAGCACACCTCCCCTGGAAAGGGACAGCTATGGATGATGCGGAGGCTTATCTTTTGACTTTTAAAAGCAAGGTGGAAAAAGAGTGGGATGGAATCAGGCTGAAATCCTGATGGGAAGATGGATGGGAAAGGCATCTCATGAGCCCAAACCCACTTTGAGGGCGACTAGACTGTGGGCAGGATGCACCTGGAGAATCAGTCCCCTGGGGATGTGATGATGAGGAGGAGCAGACCACACGTACCAGGGCTGAAGCACCACAAGAGGATGGTGAGGTTGAAATGCCTCAATTAAGAAGGAAGAGAGAGGCTGGAGAAGTTGTTGAGGGAAAACTCAGAAAAATCAGACGCTTCCTCACGGATCATTAACTAAGCACATTGAGAATGAAAAGCATTTTAAGCGTTGTCAAAGCAAAGACAATGATAGCCCCAGAAGGCTCAGGAAGATTTTTGCCCTGTGCAAATCTTCCTTCTAGTTTGACGAGAAGGATTATTTACATAAAGACAACAACAAAGATGTAGGATGGAAGGAATTTATCATGTTAAATCTTTTTAAAAAGTGTGTAGACAGAAGCTTTCATTGCGAGCCCAGATAGCTTCCCGATTGTTTCAAAATCCAGGAAAACTCCCACACCTAGATTTTGATCATGGTGTGTCAGATCCTCTCCAACAGGTAGAGTTCATGGCACAGGAGAAGAACCAGTGAAATGAGCTGGGAACACAATCTTTCTATTCCAAAAACCTTATTTTCATTTTTCTTTGTTTCATTAGAACACGTTTATGTTCCAGCATTCATAAGCCTTCTTCAGGAAATATTGACTCTTACTGTATATAATCAAGCATTCCTTTGAGACTGTGCATTGCTTTTGTGGACTTTTACTGGACCGCACTTCCACAACTTTGTGCGTTCTTTTTCAAAATTAAAAGAAGTGTCATTTAGGCTTAATAGAAGCCATTTATCTGGGCCATACTAGGGTGAGGTGGCTGATCTGACCACAACTTGAAAAGGCTTATGCCCAATGGTCACACCCTAGCAATAAGAAATTCTGAGCTTTCTTAGGTCTCACTGGTTTTTGTCATATGTTTATAAAGGACTTTGCAAAAGTGGCCTGCTTTCCATTTGAAATCACGAGGAATGCCCAACCCTGCAAGGAGTACCGCCATCCAGAGGAGGAGACACCTTTTGACAAAATAAAAAGTTTGTTGTGAGCTTGCCCCACGCACCTCGCTCCATATTTAGAGAACGGGTTTCTTGACCAGGCTGATGGATCTGAGACTGCAAGGGAGCCATCCTCTCCCGAGTGCAAGGGGGTGAGGATTACCCAGTAACGAGAACACATGGTGGAAGAAAATCTCATCTTGGCACTCAAATGTGTGCTTGAAAAAACCTCAGAAACTGTTAGGGAAGCAGCGCACTTCAGTCACAACCTGTGATCTGTTACCGTAGACGTGCAGGAACAAAGAAAAGAACGCGCAGATGACAAACTGTTGTGTTAGCTTACAACCTTTTTTTTTTTACTACCTGTTTTCAGGTAGAACACAGATCAGGAACACAGATACTCAAAGCCTGAAGTGAGGGAAGAAATATGTAGGAAAGCAGCAGGGAGAGTAGTGGAAGGGCGTTGGGTGTCTGCCCAAATGCTCCCGTTTTCTGGAATTTAGGGAAAACATTGCTGACCCCCAAAATACTGCAAATCCCAGAAACTCTTTTACGAAAAGGCAGCTGAGCAGTGTCCATCATGACCTGCCCTGGATGTTATGATAGTAGGGAACTGGAGCAAACCAGAATTAAAGGAAACCTTGAAAGGAAAGAGGGAAAGACAAGGAACCCATCCTATAAATGGAAAGATATTACTGAGCTACTTCCTTTTAGAAATGGGCTTACAGAAAGGAGAGACTCACTTGACGAGACAAGTCTTGTCTACAGTCAGGGAGAAAGGACCAGCAGGCTAACAGTCGCTCTGTGTCCAGTAAAGACCGAGTCAAAAGGTCTCCTCTTGTTTGTAACCTTACTGCAACTAAGCCTGGAGATGTGCAGTTATCTCAGCACGGCACGCACCTGGGAAATGCACTTATCTTGATGAAATTCCCATAATAGTCTCACTCAATTCTTAAGTCTCCAGAGAGGAGACTTTAATGATATTTTTAAACCAGCAGCAGGCCCATTTAGGTCACCAACGCCAAAGTGGCAACTGGATCTCAGCTGCCCTGCATACAAGGGCACACATGCAAAATGAAAGCCGAAGAGAAGAAAAGAGAGCCGTCAGACAGACACAGGCAGAAGGGCTGGGCAGACAGGCAGACTGACCTCATGATCTCCTGGATGTTGAGCGGTTTCTCCCAGTTCTTCTCAATCCCTGGGACATGACCGATTCCGACCACCCCCACCACCACTGCCGGGACCCCTGAGAAGCGGTGAAAGAGAACACATCACTAACGCTGTCCTGCTCTGTTAAAATGGAAATACTTAAACATATACCTATATATGTTTTATACAGAGCTCAAGCTGTGTATAGTCGTTATACAGTTGTATTATATATTATATGTATTATACGACTACTATAAGACAAAAGAGCAGAGGTTGCAGTACTGACTCTGGCATTAGTGAACCTTCCCAATGCTACAAGTCTCTTACCTCTAGGTAACAGATCAAGCCAAGACAAAGAGAAGTTGAGATAAACAGCACAGTATTGACTCTAGGCATTAGGGGGCGCATGCTTCAGGGTGAGACAGACCAGGCAACAGAAAAAGACCATCTCTAACTATTGTTTTATGTGTTATATGATGCATGTAAATGTCCTATGAATGCATGTGTTTGTACTATAAATGTCTGCAGGTATTGCTGTAATTGTATACGCTTTAGTAGTTCAGGTGGGTAGCTGCGTCAGCATGCATAGGCTGCAAAGGAACAAGTAATAGGTTTATTCCATGCTGAAAAGAGAAGAAAGAAAACATAAAACAAAGCGTTTTGGTCGTGAAGCCTTCTTCAGGTGTGAGAAAGACAGGGCAGTAAGCAAAGGTATTGTAGCGGGGGAACAAAAGCTGAGGGAGAGGAGGAGCGAGGGGCAGGAGCAGGGGACAGAAAGAGAGGCCAATCAGGAGGTGTGAAGTCAGGATAGTTAAAGAGAGGTGTGAAATGAAACCTACAATGAATAGAGAGAATTTAGAAGAAAAGTAGTCTGTCGTTAATAGTCAACTACTAGTCTGTAGTCTGTTGTTAATTGTATACGCTTTGGCAACACTGTAATCCATCGGTCACGCCAATAATGCTCACTGAATTGAAAATGAAGTGAACTGATTGAGATTGCAAAAGGCGCAGTACTGACTCTGGGCGTTAGGGGGCGCTTCAACACTGCGGGCCGCCTGCCTCAGGGTGTAGGTGAGGTAGACGTCCCTTTCGGCTACGATTGTGCGGTGCAGGTCGGGGAACTCGCCGATCATCTCCGCCATCGTCTGCTCGAGAAGGTCCTTCTGCTTGCACTTTTCCACATCCTCCTTACTGGAATAGAGACAGAGAAGGAGAGGGGGAGACAGTTAGCCTGGGTGTGCATATGTGCACCGGGGTGGACGACGACTTGTAACAGAATTATCTGGTTCTAATAACGTGTACCACCTGTGTCATGCAAACAGATCTTCAAAGGGATATGGAGGATGCCTTTTAATGTAAAAGATCAATTACAATGCTGTTTCTTTATCTAAATAAAACACCCTACAACCTCAATTACTCAAAACAAAGAATTGTGTTGCTCTCCAGAAATAAGTGTCTAAATCTAAAGACCACCCTCTTCTCCTGGAGCAACCTTAGCTTTATTTAGTATACACACACTGTAGCTTCTTATGCTTGAGCTCTGGGTTGATTGTACAGGGTTTGGGAGTTGAAAATTGCAATAATGCTTGACTTAGTCTCCACCTCTCCACTGTAATCACACAAGGCTTGGCAAAGCTTGGGCTCTGCCGAGCTTAGCAAACTGCTAGGCCCCTTAAGAATCCCGTTAACCGGCTTTCCTCCAGACAAATTAGACATAAATGAACACCAGACATTAGGAGCTCTAAAATAAGATATTACATCCAACAATCCCCTAGCTCCTTAAGCAATCCTAAGAAATTTTAAAGTCAGTTAAATTTATGGAGAAAACAAATCATTTTCCTGTCATTTACAAGTTTCAATTACTTTCAAAGCAGAGAGAGATAAAAAGTATGTAACTCACATAAGGTACATTTAATTAATGTGGTTGTATTTTTTTTTTTATCGGTTGTCATAAAAATAATGCAGACTCAGGAGAGTTTCATGAAGATCCAGAGTCCCTTCAGTTTTGGGACACAGCCAGCTACGGAAGCACAATAGCCGAGCTGAGTAAAACTGACAGTATTAAGTCTGTCAGTCACCACTGGTTTTGTAGTATTGTGCTGTTTGGTAAAAGGTATTGTGACCATAAATCTTGCTGCTCATCCATCACCCCCTTTATTGATCCATTTGACAAATTTCTCAATTAAAACAGCTGAAATGGCAGCAGGTCAAGGCACAGATACGTCACAGTGTGTACTTAGACCTCACATAGAGCTCCTCACTCCCTTCACCATGGAGAGCATATTATACTAAGCTGGTCCCCCTCTATGATTACTAACAACAACTGTGCAGCTTTTCTTCAGTACATCCCGCAGACTTTTTGCAAATCGTGAGCCCTGGATATAACTGAACTTGTGCTATTCGAAAACAACTCAAACGGCTCCCTTTGTAACAATCTCAGATTCAAAGCTGAAGCAAGCCCCAGTTCATAAACATCTGGACATCTCGCTGGTTAGAGCTTTATCTTTTGTAACTAATAAATAAAACTCTACACACTCAGGTCAAGCCTAGACTTGGCTTCCTTTATCTGAACAGACTGTGTTCATCTTGGTCTGTGGCGATGTGGTTCATGGAGTATTTACAGCAGTTGTTAACAGAAGAGCCCCTGAAGCTGTTTCTGGGAAACTCAGTCTTATACCATTCACTGCTGCCCCCCTAATGTACTCATCACTGTGACCTGTGATTGTAATTATGCCTCCCTGCAAGCTAGACAAATGGTTTACTGGCTTAAGCTCTAAGATTGGGAAAAGAGCTTCCCATCTTACTTATGTGCACTTCACTCTACGACATGACAGAGATGCAGCACCTTTATCAAACTGAACCACCTAAGAGCAGCTCAGTGGTCTCAAGTTATTTCAGCTGGCTGCTGCCAATGACTGGAACAATCTGCAGAGTAAACCGTAATATTCCAACCTTATTACCTGAGTGCATGTTTAGATATCTTGTTTAATCTTTTCTGTACACACATCCTGTTATTTATTTAATTACCTTTGTTTAACTTTTCATTTCTTTCACTGCTTTTGTATAACAATGGTGTAAAGCCTCTTCTCCAGACCGTCACTCTAAGCGAGAATTTGTTCTCAGCCGACTCATCAGGTTAAACAAGAGGATTGTTATTTAATGACTGTGCGATGACCCAACTGGGTGCAGCACGCCTTTTCCCTTAAGTTTATTTCTCTAAATCCCAAGATCCACTCCCTGCACTGTCAGTAACGCCAGGAAACCTGCACATTGCTCTGTGAAGGCATCCATGCAATATGGTCACTGCTACAAGTGATGGCTACACCTGATACTGAAACTGCGGCTTGACCTCATCTAGGGCAGGAAAGAGGTCTTCACACAGTGAGGCGGATGATTATTGTTAAATTAATTGGTTAATCAATAAATAACGGTGCGCTGGGAAAATTATATCATTATGCATTAGGTCTGAAAAATAAAATATGAGAGTACACTTGATGTCATGCCTGTAGTTTCTTGTTTGTAAAGAGTATGTGTATTACATGTATCACGCACAAATTAACTAGATAAGAAACAGGACCTGCAATAAAACGTCACATCTGAAACCAACACAACGTGCTGTGCAAACCATCTCCATACCTGATGGGGTCGGACAGGAAGCACAGCCCCCAGGCCAGCTTGAGCTTCTGCCACAGGCTGAGGGCTGCAATGGCCCGCTTGAAGGTGACTGGGATGGGCCGATCTCCCAGGTGGAACTTGCAGAAGGGGACGCGGCTCGCCTGAAGGACAGGACAGACAGGTTAACGCTGGACGCTGGCTTGGAGTTAGAGAAGGTGTCTGCAACCCTCATCCTAGAGATGATCCGCATTTCTGACCGTTTTCCTTCCAGTTAAGATGTGAATGATTTAACTGGATCAATGAGTTATTCATTAGTAGCTTAGGAGAAGTTATATTGACTAACAGATCTCTGCTTAGTGACTTATCTAAGGCTGCCTATAAAAGACCCCTGGGTTAGATTTAAGGCCAGGGTTAAGATCAAGGTTTTTATATCAGCGCTTAGGCTATGGTTACCCTGAAGGCTAGATGAGGGGTTAACTTTTAATCTAAGGTTAGAAACAGAGTAAAGGTTAAGGCCAAAATTTGAGTTTGCCAAGGGTTAGGTTTAGATTAAAAAATTAAGTCCAAAGGCAGGCTAGAAGACAAAGACACGTTTTAACCTGTCAGATATCGTTAACCACAGCATCAGACTCCAGCCCTCTTTCTCAATTACAGACTGCGTGGTTTCAAGGTCTTGCATATGAAAACCGCCTACGGACAATCTGAATCCCAGACCGCGGCAATATTTTCATGCAGTTACGTCTCTGCGAATTGTTCACCTGCTAGACCATCCAGAATATGCTACTATGGAGTGTAGGCTTACTACTGCTTTAAATATTGCTCCCCCTCGGTCTGATTTGTCCCACATCCCCAGTCTGTTAATAAGACAACAGAAGGCCTCTGCACACTGCTTTCTCTGTTTTACGCTGTGACTCATCACTCGTTATTGTCCTGGGTGTGCACTTTGGCCCAGGCTCTGGCCCTCACCTCCCGGAAGGCTTCCCTGAACTCTCCCCCTGGTGCCATGCCCAGCTGCTCTGTGATGTGAGCCGACACCTTCAGCAGCAGGATCTGCATCAACCCCGACATCACGCCGTTCTGAGACGAGACAAGGAGGCAAGAGGAAGAGAGGGTGTGAGAACCAAGCAAGTCAGGCGGGTCCTTCTCTTGCTTCTAACCTTTCTATCAGTTACACCAGGAGTGGGGGAAAAAGCTCAACACTGGCGAGGTTCGGTAAAGCGGAAATTCACTTCTACACAATCTCACGGAGTCTCGACCTCTTGTCAAGTTGCGGGGGTCCTCAGTCCATCACACACTGCCCCCCTGCCTTTCGCCGCAGTCCCACAATCCACCTGAGCTTCAGTCTGTCCACAAGACAAGACCATCCCGGTTCTTCAGTTGTCACCAAGTCCATCAGCCCCGGCCCTCCCAGGTTCGACTTACCTGCCTGATGGCCTGCTGGACCTTCTCCAGGTTGATGTCCTTGGCCTCACGCAGCAGAGTCTTCTCATCCATCTTCAGCATGGAGACCCTGTACTGACACAGCTCGACGACGACAACATCGGGCTGCACCGCCCGGATCGTCTGCGGAGCGTGGGGAGAAGAGAGGGGGAAAATGAGGTGGAGCAGAAGGGGTAAAGAGATTTTTCCGGGGGGGGGCAGGGTGGTGGTGGTAGGGGATAGAGGGAGGAAGTCAAGGCAGAATGGGTTACGCAGAGAGGAATACAGAAAAGGACAAATCAGTCTAGGCATCTGTATACATTTCAGTGTGACACAGCCTGGTCATAGAATTGGCAACACAGGCAGATCAGGCTGCCCAGAGTGGACAAGCTCAGTGACCCGAGCCTGGCTATAGAAACTGGGTGACACAGACAGACCAGGCTCTCCAGAGAGGACGGGCTCTGTGACTACAGTCTGGCCATAGAAACTGGGTTATACAGACAGACCTGTCTGCACAAAGTGGACAGACTGTACTCCCACTGACAGAAGAGAAAACCAGAGACAGACATGCACTTGCAGTCTGCTACACTATGAAAAACACCCAGGGACTAGACAAACATTCTTCCCTAAAATAACAAATCTAATCCCAGAATTCTCACATCTTCCAATCCTACTGGGGGAGAAGGGAGGAAACTCAGTGAAGCTGCAGCGTGTGATCTCCTGTCCCAGCCTGAGGAACAGACAGTGAGCCTGTCTCTCAATAATAATAATACAGTGTGTGATCTCCTGTCCCAGCCTGAGGAACAGACAGTGAGCCTGTCTCTCAATAATAATAATACAGTGTGTGATCTCCTGTCCCAGCCTGAGGAACAGACAGAGCCTGTCTCTCAATAATAATAATACAGTGCATGATCTCCTGTCCCAGCCTGAGGAACAGACAGTGAGCCTGTCTCTCAATAATAATAATACAGTGTGTGATCTCCTGTCCCAGCCCGAGGAACAGACAGTGAGCCTGTCTCTCAATAATAATAATACAGTGTGTGATCTCCTGTCCCAGCCTGAGAAACAGACAGTGAGCCTGTCTCTCACTAATAATAATACAGTGTGTGATCTCCTGTCCCAGCCTGAGGAACAGACAGTGAGCCTGTCTCTCACTAATAATAATACAGTGTGTGATCTCCTGTCCCAGCCTGAGAAACAGACAGTGAGCCTGTCCAGTAACAACACTTTATGCAACGTATGAAAATGTCCAGCGAGGCTGGACTGTAAATGGTGTGTTAACTGCATCAGTGATTCATTTCCCTCGGCCTCACCATGGCCACGTCCCTCTTGCTGCTGTCGCTGAAGTGCGCCGTGCCCACCAGGTAGACGACACTGCCGTCCGGGGCCTGCAGCTGGGTCACCGTTTCTGGCAGGACCGGGCTGGCCTGGCGCCGCTGGGCACGCACCTGCCACAGCAGCTCCACTGCCTCCGTGTCCGCTGCAGGGAGGAGAGGGAGCCGGAAAGGTGGGGAGACGTGAGCGGGATGTGCAGGCAGAAAAGGGGAATGGGAAAACGAGAGAGAGGAGGAGAGCCGGGAGGGGAGGCCGCGCAGACATTGGGTACGGTGCGGTAGGAGAGCAGGAGAGCACTCACAGAGACCAGGGGGCAGGCTGGGCAGCGCGTGCATTTCATCATCCGGATCGGGACTGGCCGGCTCCTCCTGGGAGACAGGGGGAAGGAGGGCGGAGGAACAGGGAGAGTGGGAGAGCAGGAAAAAAAGAAAAACATGTTCTTACATGGGTTCTCTCACACAGTGGGGAAATGCTAGCAGCAGAGTGAAGGGCTTCCCCATCTCTCACCTCTGTGTTGTTGCTCTGGTCCATGGGCGCGTGAGTGTGAACAGTCTGTCTCAGTCAGTCTTCCCGTCCGCGGTCTCTGCAGGTCAGCTGCATCAGAGAACATCACAACGGCATCATCGCACACTCTTCAGGAGGATCTCCATCTTAGAAATCCCAAACCTCATTCCACTCCACCTGTAAAATGGTGTCTGTAGCAGCTCTTCTCTTTTGAGCTGACCGAACAGTGTTCTATAATTGTGAAGATCACATGAGAACGAATGATCATTTACAGTGGTGACCTGTACGCAGCAGGGCAGTAACAGAAGCCGTCTGAATGAAGCAGTTTGCTCAAGCCCACATCTGCAGAGCTCATGACCCTCTTGGTGTGCAGGTCTTCTTCATATTCCACGCATTAATAAAAAACAGTTGGCGGTAAAGCCTTAGGTTACAGGGCCCCTAGCTTATGGAACAGTCTCCCACCCTGTGTTCAATCTCAGTATTAAATCCAGACTGAAAACCTATTACTTCAGCCGAGCCTACACACACCTTACATCATAGCCTGCTGCAACCAGGGCTGCTGGTGCTGCTGTCCATGCCACTGTGTGTCTCTATGTTGGCCCACCAGGTAGATACATCTGTTCTGACCAAACTATCCTATTCTCCTCCCCACATGCCCGAATCGCGCCCGGGCTGGGCACCATCTGAGTTGGATGCTGCACCACTGCAATGAATCCAAGAGGGAGATCGTGGACATAGCTATCGTTTAGGAGGATTTTGCTGGTCTACAGAGACACGATGGATGGATTAATACCTGTATTCATTTTTTACTTTTTTTATTGTATAATGTTAGCATGTCCAGAGGGGTAGGGCAGCCAGTTGGCCTTGGACCCCTAAAGGGTTTTTTTCTCCTTACAGAGGTTTTTGGTTCCTCTCCTCCATTATCTTCTGGTGTTTTCTGTTCTGTATTCACAACATGGATGGTCATTTGCTTTGTTAAGCGCCTTGGGGCAACCTTGTTATGAAAGGCACTTTATAAAAATAAATTGAATTGGAAATTGAGTGCAGAGGCTTGATCAGTCCTCCAAAGTGGTGCCCTGTGTGATCACCTCTAGAAAGCTGTTTGCGTCTATCTGAAGACCTTGCCATCACAGTTAAATGAAATATTTGCGAAGTCAATCACAAAATAATTTAAGAAGAGATGACTCCTTCCCTTAATTAAGAAGAACAAAAAAATCTGCTGATCACCCCACCTTAGGCTACATGTCTAAACAAAGTCAGTCTCAGCCACCCTTTTAATAAAGCTCTGATCAGCACGCACCCTAAGATTCAACGCAATGGCAGCTTCATTAAGGAGAATTCTGTCCAGCGCATTGTCACTCAGTGTACAGCACAGCAGGATTGACCTCATCGCACTTAGTGGGCCACTTACTTCCTGTCATTACTGTCCGCCTACAGAAGCCACCAAATTACAGCTCCACCCCAAAGCTACAACAACAGCAATACAAAAACAACAGCAGTGACAAACACACAAAGAGCACAAGACATAACAGTGGGGAACAAGAGGATGGTGGAGTTAGAGCAGACAGCCATCTTTATTCCAGAGACCTTATTTTAAAATGATCTCCTTGACCCCGAGTCCTCAATGCACATACTCCTTTTTTTTAGGTTTGTCTCACTTGCCCCCACTGATACTTTCTTTACTACGGGTTCTGAGGACGTCCCCTGGGTCAGCACGTTCCGGGAGGTTCAATACTTGAGTCAAGTCTCCAGACTAAGAAGAAGAGAAGAGCTGCAGATGGGAGCTGGTCCTTCGGCCTGTCATGTAAGTGTGCTACCGTGGCTACAGACGGCCCAGGATAAACTGAGGGTGAGGGTGGGCTGGTTTAACTTGACGCGCAGAGACCAGAAAGCCGCAGCGTATAGCAAAACAACCTATAATGGGAAGTTTTCCTCCCTAAGATAAGAACAACATAAACATAGAGGGCCTTGGACTGTAAAAGCACAAACTTTGCCTGAAAACCAGATGCCTTTCCCACAGGAATAACCGGAATAGAGTCGGGTTGAGTCCATAAGTTAGTGTGAGTTTCACTTACAGTTACACAAATACAGAACAGGGGGGTCCTGTTGTAAGTCCAGGTAATGCTCTTTAATAATCCAACTATCACTTAAAAAAGGGAGTTAATATCTATTAGGAATTATGTAATTAGCTTGAGTTACAGTATGTACCAACTCTGACATGGGTGTACAGGTATAAATGAAAAAATACCTATAACCCATACAAAAACAATAAGTAGAAACTGATAGTGTCACCAAGTCTCTTTGAATTGTTGTCTTGCTCACTGCGTCAGGGTAGAGTTCTCCACTCTCTGTTCCCGCAGTTCAAGTTGGCAGGATCAAGCCCCGATCCACTGGTTGGGTCAGTGACGTAGTGCCTGGTGGCAGGAGCTCAGTGTTCATGTCAGGGCACAACGATTCCCAACAAGCCAAGTGTAACGGTACCGTCTTCAAGAAGACGGATTTCTGATGTGAGATTTTGCTCTTCACAATATCGTTTTTTCACTTCCCGAACAAAATAATCCAGGGATCACCTATACGTTGCTGGCTTTTGGTGTTGTGGAAAAGGTCGTAAATGTGGGGATTTTTTTTTACACTGAGCTCCTCATTTAGGCAACGACGCACAGGGGGACGACCTGTACCGCGGACCGCCTGTACCAATAACGAGAGCATGAGAACAGCTCCACAGGAGGCCACTGGGTGCACCCAGTCTGTTCGGTTGTCCATCGCTAATTGATCCAAGCATCTCACCCAGATGGTACTTGAAAGAAACCCAACGGCTTCAACAACACAGCCGGGCAGCTTGTCCCACACTCCCACAACCCTCTGGGTAAAGACGTGCCTCTACTCTCAGTTTTAAATGCTCTTCTGCAATGTTTCCACTTGTCTTCTTCTGGTTCCCATTGGGCACAACTGGTCAGCTTGGCCCTTGAGGTCCTTGGAGGATTTCTTGTATCAAGTCTCCATGTAATCATCTCTGTTCAAGGCTAAGAGGTTTCAGTTTCTTCAGTCTCTCAGTGAACTGGCTGCGTATCAGGGAATATAGTTTCTAACATGAATGATTCTGCTAATTCCAGACTGAAGACCGTAGATCAAGTGGGGAAACTGCTTCACCATTTAAATTAGGTCGTTTTTGGCAGGCTTGACAGTGCAAGCCCAACACTGGATTTACCCTGGGTGCAGGGCTTAAAAAAACACAACTTTTACAAACACTGTTGGTTAGTAGCTCATTGATCCCGAGAATCTCATTCTCTGGTTTGTGAAGGATCTAGAGCGCCTGCATAAAACAAAACAGCCTAGCTGGGTGCCGTAGTTCGATTTAAGACACAACTTCGCCCCGTCACCTGACTCCGACAGTGACACGCTACCCAGACAGACCACACCGGCCGGGACTCAGACACCGCAGATGAGAAACGTCACTGCGGTCAGCCCACCTCTTATTAATATAGGGCTGCATGTATGAACATGACGCGCAGCACAGAACGGGCGACACGGACGGAAAGACACAGGGAAATGAACACAAAGACACCGAACGTACACAAAAAACAAAAACAAAAACAAAACCACAGACAGGGGGCAGACAGAAAGGCAGTTTTAGGAGACTTGCCCCGACTGATATAAGGCCCACCTAGCAAAGGTCTGCATGACAGCCTTGTGGATGCTACGTCCTGCCCCTATCTGGGGCACCGGGAAACCGCCGAGACAGGGTCAAACTCATTCTCATGTGGCAGTTATGCTCCCAGGAGTTTCTAATGAAAGGGCACACGGGCCCGGAGTCGCTGGGACGCAGCACAAACCCGATAACAGACTGTAACGCAGAAGGGAAAATACACGCAAGGAGCGACAGCCCGCATGCCCACCGGTTTCGAGCCGTCACAGATGGCAACACAGCTACGGTGAGCGATCAGGACAAACCGCTCGGTAAACACGCTCGCTTCTTTCACCGCCTGCTCAGGCAACAAAGCTCGGGGACTTTCGGCAAGGCAGCCGAGCCCGTCGCGGAACGGCGCTGTACCAAACGTCGGAGGATGAATCCCCACCATAAGCGAACTCCCGTCAGAAACCATCTTACCTCCACCGCTTCCACTTCAACGTCCGTCCAGTCACCGACACGACTATCTTCGGTTCGCGTTGCCCCCTGGGTAGTGTAGTCATCCTAAAGCCGCTTAGTTTTCGCCCCCGTCGATTCCTGCGGCAGAACTGCTGTCGAGCGCCTGGGCTAAAGGGAATTGTAGTACTTCTGACCAATCCCGGAAATGCATGCGGAAAAAGCTGGACGAAAGCTCTTCCACAACGTGTTTTGACTTTTGAATGAAATTGCCTATCGCTGTTCGCAAGAGGGAAAGACTACTTGTGGAATTCGAATTCAATTCAGTTCAAAGAGTTTTATTGGCGTGACATGTTAAATTACAGTGTTACCAAAGCATTATCAATGACTAAACATTTACAAACATTTAGAACAATATCCACAATTTTTTGTGAAGCTCACTCCCCGTTCCTCAGTCTGTGATGATAGGAGATCACACACTGGGCTGCAGCTCAATTGAGTTTCCTGCCCCAACTAGGATTTTTGTGATTGGTTTTGTCATTATCGGCAACAATGTCTTAAAAATATCTCCCAGTAACACTGGGTGTTTCTGACCCCTGCTCGAAGTTAAAAAAAAACTTAAAATTGCATTTATTATGGGGAAAAAACACAAAACGAGCTAACCGAAAGGCCCCTGATTCTGAGACACTGCGTTCTTGTGTGGTGTCACCAATGGAGGAGGTAAAGTCTAAGAAGTCTAAGGGCTTCTAGTCCAAAAAGGTGAACTGTGATATTTCTTATCACAGCTATAGTCTGTTAATGGCTCCCAGCCTTGCTCCTGAAGGAACAGTCTTTGCTCCAGTGCTGATCGATGACTTAATTGATCTGCTTTCTTGTTAAGACTTTCATTGAACTTGTTTCATCTGCAAGTCCCGTGTGTCAATTTCCCAAATTCAAGGTTACCACTCCCAACACGTTCAGCATGTAGAACGCTGTGCCGCCTCTCCTCACCTTACAGAGTGAACAGCTCTTGGTAGCCGATCAGCTGCTGGTGAGCAGGTAGAGGTGGGAATGACGCAATGAGCGCTTCTCCTTCTGCACAAGTCTGATCAGTTACATTTCAGGGAGCGCTGCTGGAGGAGGGCAGCTCTGCAGCTCAGAAACTGGTACAGAGCAGATGACAAGTACAAGCCCCGATCGACCTTTTAAGAGCTGCAGGCGAGTGGGAAAATAGGAACGTGAAATCAGTGAGCCTGCTTTTAAGAACTCAGCTGGAGAAAAAAAACACAGTCTGTTCCTCCAGGACCCGAGTGGGGAGCCCTTGGTCTAAACGTCTAATGGAGCAGCAAATGGCTATAGGGCTTATCAGCAAATGGGTAATGAGGCTGTTAATTAATCAGAGAGGCGAGGGAGGGGGGAGAGAGACACAGAGAGGGCAGCTGATGTCTCACTGCAGGGCTGTAATGAGCACGTGTCTCGCATCACACCGTGCCTCACTGAGCGCTCTCATCGAGCAGCAGTGCGAAATTTTCCTGCCAGCACTGCAGATTCCTCCACGACCACTGGTCATAATAAGAGCAGTTATAATGATTATAATGTACGGGCGATCAGGAGGAACATTGGGGGGAAGGACAATGTGACTTACATAACAGAGTGTGATTAGGTGGGATGAAATGCTTTCCTTCCTCATTTCTCTCTCGCCCCCTTTAACTCATAGTCCTGTCAGCCCACCCTGGCCCCTGCCACGGACGTGGTTAGGCAGGGCGTGCGGCTCAGCCTGTCCAGGCAAGCAAAACAGCAATAAACCGATCAAGGGCTGTGAAGAAGAAGTTACTGCCTTCCTGAGATCCTCTCTTCTCACTCACACCACCTGCCCTGATGCACATCAGATTCTTCTTGATCAAACTGGGGAGATTTTGTTACCGTTTTCCAAAAAGCACAACTCAGAGCAGAGGATGGGGGGGGTGGGGGGTCAGTATTTACAGGGGTGAATCTGGAGGAGGTGGGAGACAACGTGGACACTAACCCAAAGCCAAAAGACTGACTCTCATTCTTTCTCAGTGTGCATCAATGTGTCACTGTGGGCTCCAGCACGTGAATCCCTGCCTGTCCCTCTACAGCACTGCAGGAGATCACAGCCCAGTGGCGAAGCCGCTGACAGAGATGAACATCAGAGAGAGAGCAGGAGAGAGAGTAGGGTTTACTGACCTTGCCAGCCAGGAGACACTGAGGCAGGGAGGGTGAGAGGGTTTGCTGCATAAGAAATCAGCCACACGCTATTGCACGGTAACAGACAGTGAGAATCACAATCACTTGCAGTCATCGCTAAAAACGTGGCTGTTCATTTGCGTCACCGGCTGTCACAGCCAGTTTCAAAAAGAGGGTGTCTTTTACTGCAGCGAAAGACAGTCATTGACGTCAATCCCACTGCTAGTTTTGTTCAAAGAATGCACAGAATTGGCATACCAAACGCTTGAAGCTTTCTGGAAGTAAAAAGTGTGGTAGACAGGAAGTCCCACTTTCAGCACTACGGAGGTAAGACAGTATTTCCTGCTTCCTACAAGAGCTAAAATCAATTGGCACCCATTCCTAGAAATTTCAAGAGTTGTTCTTAAGTAGTAGTTTTGGCTGAAAATAAAAATACCCTCGTAGTGAAACTCCCAGTCCTGGTCCTTGGTAATCCCTGTGTTTCTGTTTTTTGATTTTTTAAATAAATGTGCTTCCAGCTCTTTAAAAAGTTGACTGAGATTTGTAATTGGCATGAACTCTGTGCAAATAAGTGAGTTCCAGGACTGCCCTCGACCAGGAGGGTGGGGGCTGAAGTATGACCAACAGCAGATGAGCAGAAGGAAAAGGATGGACTCTCTCAGGGAGTGTCTGAGATTTTCATTCCCACCTCTGTTTATCGTCTGTTGATCACCTATTAAAAGCTAGTGAATCAAACATAAGGGAGCAAAGTCTTACTAACCAAGTTGAGGTTATGTGTGTTGAAGCTGTTGGTAATATTGTTAACAAGGATATTTTCGAAACCAAGCACCTAGTGCAAAAAAAGGTCTAAACCAGATCAGGTACAGGCACCAGACAGCACTAGTGAATAAGGGTACAATTAGAGTAAAAACCAGCAGACACAGGGGTTTCCCAGGAATAGGACTGAGAATTATAGAAGATCCACAGGTCTCCCACAGCATAGCCTCCCCTCCCATCTCTGTTCAGGACAGACACAACCAGTCCAGAAAACCACAGCTTTCCTGACCCTGTTCCCACAGACACCCATCACAGCGAGACAGACCCAGAATTAGCACAACAACTGCAGATGACACACACAACACACACACACAAACACAGACATTAACATACTTCACAAATTCCCAGATGCCCCAGGGCTCCCTGTCCTACACCCAGGAAGTGTGACAGTCTGGTTTGCAGGACAGGCCCCTCCTGAGAAACAGGCCGGTCATTATCTCCATTTCGGAAAGAGAGTGGGATCCGTCAGGTGTGATTCCCATGTTGTAGCGTCCCCTTGGGAATGTCGCGTCTGGGTCGCAGTCCCTACGTCCGGGACAGGCAAGCAGGCAGGCAGACGGGCGGACAGACAGGCACACTGACACGTGGACAGAACTCTTGCCGGTACACCTGGGGAGTGCGCTCGGTGTCCCAAAGGCAGGCAGATGGATAAAAAAACGGTCATGCAGACAAACAGTGAATCTACGTTCCGCTATGTCCCAGAATCCCTTCGTCCTCACGGTCTCTGGGCGGCGGCTGGCAGCGGGGAGGACAGACAAACAGACGGACATTGGGGGCAGTCAGGTCCTTCCCAGTGCTGCAAGCCCTTGGCTTGACTGGCAGCTGTGTGTGGCGCCCGAGCTGCCCTCCCTGCCCTCCCTGCGCTGTCTTTCCTCAGTTCCGCCTCCTCCGCGGTCGGGGGTGGATCCTGGCGGCCAGCAGGCAGGCCAGCCCGACGCCCACCGCCTGGGTGACGGCGAGGCCGAGCGCGGCGGCCGCGATGTGGAACACGTTGTCGCTCACGAGGTCGAAGACCTTCCGGAAGCAGCCGTGCTCGTGGATGCCGGCGGCCGCGGCGGCGGCGGCCCCCCCGGGGGGCAGGGGGCTGTTCTGGCAGCCCCTCCTCCTCACGCAGCAGCTGGTGGGCACCGACCGGTTCCCGCCGGCCTGCTCCGCCGCCCAGGGGGAGGCCAGCCAGTCCTGCCAGCCCTCCGCCCCGCAGCACTCCAGCGCCCTCTGCAGGCCGTCCAGGGCGTCGGCCTGCCGCTCGTCCTCGCCGTACGCCGCCACGGCGCGGTGCAGCCCGCTGCGGAAGCCCTCGGCGATGTCGTTGCGGTAGAAGAGGCCGCAGAGCCCGGCGGCCAGGCCAGCCACCAGGGCGGCGAGCTGGAACAGCCCGTAGACCCGCAGGAGGCCGCGGAGGCCCGCCGCCGCGCCCAGGCAGCCCAGGAACCCCCAGGCCGTCACAGAGCCCCCCGTGACCAGCAGCACCAGCGGGGCGTTGGGGTACTGGTTGGCAGAAAGCAGCAGGTAGTCCGCCAGTGAGATGTGCGCCCAGAGGCCCAGGGACAGCAGCGCCAGCCCGGCCGCCCAGAACAGGCAGCTGAACGCCAGCAGGGCGAGGCGGAGCAGCGGCGCGGAGCCCCCCCGCGGGGCCGCGCGGCCCTCCCCGCAGGGCGGCCAGCCGGCGGGGGGGGGCGGGGCCAGGGAGGCCTCGGAGCCCAGCGACAGCGAGAGCCGCTCGGGGGGAGGGGGGCCGTAGGGCGCGGAGGGGCGGCGGGGGGCGGCCGGGCCCAGCCCCCGCGGGGAGGCCTCCCTCTCCACGCTGGCCGCTCTCCGCGGACACGGCCGCGCGGGCAGGGAGCTGTACGGCAGCGTGTTGGTCATCGCAGGGCCCGGGCTCTTCCTTCCTCTCTCGTCCCCTGTCTCCTCGCTCTCCCCCTCTTCTCTCTCTCCTTCTCTCGCCCCCTGTTTACGGCTGGTTGTTAACCCCCCCCCTCTCTCCGTCAGAGGCAGTAAATCTCTCCTGCAGTAAATGGACTCCAGGCGATGCTGTTATCTGCTGCTCTCCTGCAGCCCCACACACCCCTTTTCCTCTCTCTGCTCTCTCTGTGTTTTCGTTTTGGCTCCTATTTTCAGAGCGGTTCCCTCCCACCCTCCCTCACTCCCCCGACTTGGTAATGGTGACCAGGAGTCTTCCTTCTCCCTTCCTCTCTCTCTCTGTGTGTGTGGTGTGACTGCAGATTCCCGGCGGTGGTCAGATACAGAGAGCAGCAGGACTCAATCATCGCCGCCACATCTGATAGAATGATAATTGTAATCGCTGGGACCGAAGAGTGAAGCACAAACTGGAGGGCACAGGTGGAAACAACAGGGGGGTGTATTAA
This sequence comes from Lepisosteus oculatus, assembly GCF_040954835.1. Taxonomy (NCBI): domain Eukaryota; kingdom Metazoa; phylum Chordata; class Actinopteri; order Semionotiformes; family Lepisosteidae; genus Lepisosteus; species Lepisosteus oculatus. The sequence continues at coordinate 47,942,320 of NC_090702.1, read as the reverse complement.
GGAGCGGTGGCTCTGTGGCTCAGGATCTGCGCCTGTGGATGGAAGGTTGCTGGTTCAAATCCCACGCCTGGCAGAGGAATCCTACTCTGTTGGGCCCCTGAGCAAGGCCCTTAACCCCAACTGGTCCAGGGGTGCTGTATAAATAGTTGACCCTGTGCTCTGACCCCCAGCTTCTCTCCCTGTCTGTGTCTTATGGAGAGCAAGCTGGGGTATGTAAGAAAGACAAATCCCTGATGCAAGAAATTGAATATGGTAATGAATTTATCTTATCTCATACCCAAAGGGTGGTGGGAGCATGGAACAAGCCGCCCAGCCCTGTTGTTAAAACTGAAACCCTGGCGTCTTTCAAGAAATGCCTGCATGAGATTGTTAGTTCAATTCAGCTACGATATACTTAACAGGTTAGATGGGCCGAACTTGTTTCTGATCTGTTCTTACTGCCTCTTCACCCAAGGAAACAGTTAAGAGGTGTCTTTGAGAAGGCAGCATGTTAGGGAGAAGAATGTCTTAGAAACCTTTTCGGACTCCCGTTAGTTTCCTTTTTAAGGAGTGGAAGTACTTCGGAGTTACCAGATCATCCAACGCTTCCAGAACAAATAATAAAATAAACAGTGGAGTCAGAATATGTCTTTAATGACCTGTACCTGTAAATAGTTTAAGAAAGCTTTAATTCAAGAACAGTGCCTATAAGCCCTGCTTCTGTGTGGGCTTTCAGAATTATTAACTAAGACAGCCCAACAGGAAGCCTTCCTAGGAAGGTGCATGAAACAAACAGGAAGGAGTTTTTGGTCTGTGGCACTTTTTTGGAAAATATTTAGAGTGAGCAGCTTGTATGCTGCCCTAAACAGACTAACCAGTCGAAAGTTATTTCAATAGACGCATTGCTCAAATGAAAAGATTCCTTAATGGAAATTCCAGGAAACAGAAAAGGCTCAGTTGGTATCTACAGTGCCTGCCAGTATGTTTCAAAACCCAGCAGAGGTCAGTTTATGAGCGCATCACTTTCAAAGAGCCGGGTTTCATTCTACTGGTAACCTTTTGCCTAGCAGAAGTTAATCAATGAACAGCTCATACCAATACATACCAGATCAGATCGTTAGAAACCAGGTGCTAATTTCTGGGGGGGCTAACTGGAATTACCAGTTTCCCTTAGATCACACCCATTAAAGGGCTTTCTGACCCCTCACTTCAAATGAACATATCTTTAACATAATTACATGTTCACATCAGATTCCTTTGTGTTTCCACATCAGACTGTGACAAACCCCATGCGTTTCAGCTAAAGTAAATATAGGAAAAGTAAAAGAACTGACAAAGGATATCGTTAATTAGCTCTATATATCTGCCGTAAGACATGGGGGTGTATTGCCATAGTCCACACGCACAATTGCAGCAAACCTTCTCGAACGCAGACACACGAGCCAAAGGAAGGAAACGCAGTTAAAGCACTGTCTCTCTGCAAGCCCGAAACAGCCACTCCATCCATCAATACAGCTCGTTAATCCCAGCCTGTAATTAAACAGCCCGACCGGACACGGAGCAGCCGGTGCTGACTGCTCCTGAGACAAGGGCAGAGTCTCTCCATCAATCAGGACCTCTAGCAGAGAGGGGGCGTGAGCAAGGGAGAGACCCGTCACGAAGAGAGAGAGAGACAGACAATCTGGCTTCTTGCCAGATCACCGCACATCTGATCACATTTACACCCTACACACACTGATAGACAAACACGTCCACCAAAAACACAAAGGAAAAATTTTTGCCTGCTTTGTCGATTTCAAAAAAGCATTTGACTCGATTTGGCATGAGAGATTGTTTTATAAACTACTCCAAAGTGGCATAGGGGGCAAAGTGTACGACATAATTAAATCAATGTATTCAGAGAGCAAATGTGCAGTGAAAATTGGAAACAAAAGGACTAAATTCTTCACCCAAGGCCGCGGGGTGAGACAGGGCTGCAGCCTGAGCCCAACACTGTTCAATATCTATATCAATGAATTAGCAGGAATGTTGGAGCAGTCTGCAGCTCCTGGTCTTACACTACACGACACAGAAATCAAGTTCCTGCTCTACGCAGATGACCTGGTCCTGCTGTCGCCCACAGAACAGGGGCTGCAGCAGAACCTGGCACTGCTGGAGCAGTACTGTCAGACCTGGGCACTGACAGTCAATATGGACAAGACCAGAGTTATGGTTTTCCAGAAGAAAGCCAGACCTCAGGGAAACAGGTACAAATTCACACTGAACAACAACACATTGGAGCACACATCCAGCTACACATATCTCGGTCTCACCATCAGCTCTTCCGGGAGTTTTGACCTGGCAGTGAAGGCACTGAGGGAGAAGGCACTCAGGGCTTTCTACGCAATAAGAAGGAGGCTCTTCAACATCAACCCACCAACAAGAATCTGGCTCCAAATATTTGAAAGTGTAATCCAACCCATTGCCCTATACGGCAGTGAAGTTTGGGGTCCCCTCACAGACCAGGATTACACCCAATGGGACAAACACCCCACAGAAACTCTGCACATGGAGATCTGTAGAATCATCCTCCGTGTGCAGAGAAAAACTCCTAACAACGGGTGCAGGGCCGAATTAGGCCAGTACCCACTATTGATAAACATACAGAAAAGAATATTAAAGTATTGGCTACACCTAAAAAACAGTGACCAAAATTCCTACCACCACAAAGCCCTGCTGAGCCAAGAGCTGAGCCCAAAACAGAGCCCCCTGAGCCAGCTGGTCCTGAGGCTCACCGACCTGAGCCACACCAACACTAACCAGCCTCAGGACAGCACTGCTAGAGCACCACAACCCAGACTCAACCACATCACAGCACAGATCAAACAGCAATATCTCACACACTGGGACATACACACACAAACACAACATAAACTGGAATGCTACAGAACCTTAAACAGACAATACACACTAGCTGAATATTTGACCAAAATAAAAAATAACAAACAGAAACAGACCCTGACGAAGTACAGGCTCAGTGACCACAACCTGGCCATAGAAACTGGGCGACACAGGCAGACCTGGCTGCCCAGAGAGGACAGGCTGTGCTCCCACTGCCAGCAGGGAGAAATAGAGACAGAGGTGCACTTCCTACTGCACTGTGACAGATACTCTGGGATTAGAGAAACATTCTTCCCGAAATTCAGAAATCTAATCCCAGAGTTCCCACACCTGCCAAAACCACAACAGGTCCCAATCCTACTGGGAGAGGGAGGAGGGAACTCAGTTGATCTGGCAGCCCAGTATGTGATCTCCTGTCACAGCCTGAGGAACAGTGAGTCTGTCTCCCAATAATGCTCCAGCCAAATACAGTATATGTCGATATTATATAATATGTCTTTGTTGTAAATGTCTGTAACATGTCTGTAGATTTTATTTTACTTCTATTTTTTGTTTTGTTCTATGTTAATTTTATTATTTTTATTTGCTTTGGCAACACTGATTGTACCTATCGGTCATGCTAATAAAGCACCTTGAATTGAATTGAATTGAATTGAATTGACAGACAGAGGAGAGAATGAAGGAGAGGGCACGGGGGGGAGGTGGTGGCGGAAGGCACTGGAATTTATCTCATGTGTGGAGAAGTGATTTTATAATCACATACACACAGCCCAGGGCCTGACAAGTAGACAGAGCCATTATGAGGAACTCACGTTTAGAATTAATGTTGTTCTGTCAGGAAGCAGTTATCCAAGGGCTGTGAATGCAGGGGGGGTGATCTCTGCAATTAGACAGGTAATTAGACACTGAATTTGCATATCAACAGAGCCCCGAGCCCCCTCCCCAGCCCTTCATTCTCTGGGTTTTGGAGTGGTAGGGAGTTTTTACCCGGCAGGTGAGGGGTGTGACAGAGGGAGCCGATATCGTTGTCTTCTACATGCTCCAAAAGTCCCTGAGAAATAAAACAATCAGAGTGCTCCGCTTTGGCAACACTGTGATGCGCCATTGATGCCGAAAAGGCTCTTTGAATTTGAAATTTGGATTTTCGCCGTGTCAGAAACCACCATTTTAAAGACATGAGGGACACCTATTGGAAACAGGAAGAATACCGCAAAGCATGTGAACACTCGGGCCTGTTCCAGGTTAGCGTGAAGAAGGGGTCTGGAACTAAAAGACTGCCATCTAGTGTTACACTCCAGTACTGCAGGGACCGGTGTCTCAGCGCTGCCCTCTACTGTCAGCTTACTGCTCCAACAGTTAACTACGCTGCTGGAATGGGTGAGCTCATCACATTTTTCGTGCAGTGTCCAGGAGTGGCGTTTTCGTCGTGTCAGTCAGACTGCAGCCTTACACTTGGTTTACACCCGACAATTTTAATCTTCTATTCGTTAAAAGATTTCTGCCTTCTACACTTCATATCACCCTGCAAGTCACAACTGGCAACCCACTGAAGCTAAGCAGGTGTGAGCCTGGTCAGTACCTGGATGGGAGACCTCCTGGGAAAAACTAAGGTTGCTGCTGGAGGAGGTGTTAGTGGGGCCAGCAGGGGGTGCTCACCCTGCGGTCCGTGTGGGTCCTAATGCCCCAGTACAGTGACGGGGACACTATACTGTAAACAGGCGCCGTCCTTCGGATGAGACGTAAAACCGAGGTCCTGACTCTCTGTGGTCATTAAAAATCCCAGGGCGCTTCTCTAAAAGAGTAGGGGTGTAACCCTGTTGTCCTGGCCAAATTTCCAATTGCCCCTTACCAATCATGGCTTCCTAATAATCCCCCTCTATGAATTGGCTACATTACTCTGCTCTCTTCCTCCTCTCTGATGTGTGGGGAGTGTACTGGTGCACTATGGCTGCCGTCGCATCATCCAGGTGGATGCTGCACATTGGTGGTGGTGGAGGGGATCCCCATTACCTGTAAAGCGCTTTGAGTGGAGTGTCCAGAAAAGCGCTATATAAGTGTAAGCAATTATTATTATTATTACACTTCAACTGGATCTCGTCTTCCTGATTCCCGAGTCATTGCCGACATGTCATCTTGAAACGACTCACAGCTTACCGTTCTTAGTTTTGAAATGGGAGGTTGAGCGACAAGAGGAAAAGTGGAACTGTGCTTTCACCCAGTCGTAACACAATTCTTGTTTCTTTAAAAAGGTTCATTGGAATGGGTGAGCATACAGCTCTGCCAGCAGTTACAGTGTATCACCCCTGCAGCTCACAGCACCCCGACTGATGGGTGCTGTACACTGTAGCGCTCTCGGGTTCACGTGGGTATACACCCACGCCGCTGCCGCCTCAGGTCGGCCCCCCCACCGGTAGGGACTCGAACCCGGGCCTCCGGCGTCACTCAACGTGGAAAATGGGGGGTATCAGTTTATAGAACAGCTTCGAAACCAACACCCTGTATTCTCCCAGACCATGAGACAATATCTATCAAATGAGAAGTCTGATATAGTAATTTAAATTGTAATAAGATACAAATCATGATAGAATTAATATACTTTCTGTATTTAATTATAGAGCTAGCAAGAGATTTATTCAGCCTTTTGCTCAACTACCATTCAGTCCATGTACGACTTCAGAAAATGCTCATATTTAAAAAGTTTCAGCACTACCTGTGCACTAACACACAGACCCTTGACACATACACAGTTCCTGACACACACACAAACCGACACACAGTCCCCGACACACAAACAGACCGACACATACACACAATCCCTGACACACACAGAGACCAAAATATACACACTCACCCTGACCTACAGACCGACACATTCACAGAAACCCTGACACACACACAGATTGACACAAACACATACAATACACACATAGACCCGACACACATGCAGATACTAACACACACACAGACTCGGAAAACACAAACACACACGGTCCATGTCACACGAGACACACACTGTCCTCGAGACACAACATGCAGGCATTAACACACACACAGACAGGCAGACACGATATACGTTCAGCCACACCAAGAAAGAGAACCAGGATCCGACTTTGATTTTCTTAGAAAAGGTTTATTGTTCAGTAATGGTGAGGTCTGACAGTCCTGTCTCCAGATCGTTAGACATTCCCCCTCCCTGTCTGACCGTCCCCTGTCCCACCCCCTCCGAGCGCTGCGGACCAGTCCCAGGACAGCGGACAGCGGACAGCGTTGGATCAGGCAGACTGGCCTACAGTACCTCTCAGATCTCTTTGCATGAACTTGGAGGTACTCCACCTCCCCATTTGTTTAAGGAAAAATGCTAAAATCATTTGAAAGTTCTGAAAATGAAAGAAAGTGCTTATAAAGTGCTTTTACTCACCGCCCTGACTTTAAGAAACTATGACTCCTGCAAGGAGAGGAAGAGAAAACAACAGAATCATTTAGCTGCCCAATATGTGTCTGACTGGCACGGCCTGAGGGAGACTCAGGGTGTCGATGTTCTACAGAAGGATGTATAAACACTGTGCTTGTTACTGTCAAAGTAGGCAGGGAGGGAATCTTTTTTAATACAGCATCTGGACAAAAGGAGAGAGGGTTCCATTTTGTCTTAATGGTGCGAGGGGGTATTTTAGTGTTCGTGTTCATCACAGAGCAAAGGATCGTAAGAGGTTTTACAAATGGGTGTAGAACAGCTCTGTATGACAGAACATGTCTTGGTTTCTGTAGTGTTAGACAGGGGACAAAGGATTCTGGCCATGCTGGTATCTACCTATATAGTTGGGTTGACTGTGTGAATACAGCAGAAACGTAAATCAATGAAACGTAACTTTTCATTAAGCTTAGAGTAGCGTCCACAATGAAGACTTGATTTGTAAGGTGTCTGTGTTGCCCCTAAACCCTGATGACTCTTTTTTCTTCCCCTGAATGTGCTCTCTGTTTAATCACAAATGTCTCGGAGCCCTATTCGCTTTCCTAGGGAATACATCTTCTTGTACCCAGCTCAGAATGAGTCTCTTTACACCCCCCCTCCACTACATGTCCTTCCCTTCTGTCCTCTGCAGCCTCAATAACTGACAGGCCCAGCCCAGGGTGTGGTGGCAGACTCACTTCCTATAGGGCCTGGTGTCTGCTCCTTTTTCTTTCAGCCCAAGTGCTCAATTAAACAATTAACCTATTTTTTTCTTTGACATACTGTGTATAGAATGTACTTGCTGGGATAGGCTCCACCTCCCCTGTGACCCTGAATGGAATGAGGAGGTTTAAAAATGGATCACTCAAAATACACATTTCACTGAAGTTTCTTCTGCAACACCTCAGAGTAAGGTTACAAATAATACACTATCATCTCAGCAACTCACAGCTGGCAGCCCACTGAAGCTCCGCAGGTGTGAGCCTGGTCAGTACCTGGATGAGAGACTCCTGGGAAAGCTGAGGTTGCTGCAGGAAGAGGTGTTAGTGGGACCAGTGGGGGGCGCTCACCCTGCGGTCTGTGTGGGTCCTAATGCCCCAGTATAGTAATGGGGACACAATAATATAAAAGATGAGACATTAAATGACTCCCTGTGGTCATTAAATCTCCCAGGGTGTTTCTCAAAAAGAGTAGGAGTGGTACCCTCGTTTCCTGGCCAAATTTTCCCTTGCTTTACCAATCATGGCCTCCTATTGTCCCCATCTGTGAACTGGCTTCGTCACTCTGCTCTCCTCCCCACCGAGAGCTGGTGTGTGGGGAGTGTACTGATGCATTATGGCTGCTGTGACATCATCCAGGTGGGGCTGCACACTGGTGGTGGTGGAGGGGAGCCCCCATTACCTGTAAAGTGCTTTGAGTGGAGTGTCCAGAATAGCGCTATTTAAGTGTAAGGAATTATTGCTGCAGTTAATTAAAAAAAATTGAATTTGTGTGATTAAATAATCAGTTAAATAACTATGTAACCAAGAGCTCAGACCAGAAGACACCGGGCCATTCTGAAAGGGGGATGGCATCACCAATGGGGTGCCATGCTCCCTCTCTACATTATCCAGATCATGAGGCCCCAGTGAGGCGTGACCCCCAAAAGTGAGGGACTTTCTAGAGCACTTCCCAGCCTTCAAGCCACACCGTGCCTCCTCTGACAACAGCGAACTCCCCTACAGGAGAAGTCTGGTGTCCTGTTGTGGCGAAATTGTCACTGGCCAGTTTCCTCCCTTGCAAGCACTCGCTATATTTTTACTAACGTAGTAAACCACAGTGAAACCACAGTAACAGTTGGTGTTAAATATAGGGGAAAATATGGCAAAAGAGCTCAATTACCATCCAATGTTACCACAGTAAAGTGTAATAAAAATAGTTGCACAGCTTGCTACAGGTCTTCACAGAACTCTAGTCCCAGTCCACAGAAGATGAACTGTTTCACTTATCTCTCAGTTGAGCTGTGTTGTCAAACTTGGGCACTGCGAGTTTAATAAACACAGGCAATTTTCCCACTTCATTGAAATTGCTCTAACACCAGTCTACTTCTTTTAATTTTAGACCAAAATGGGAACTCTTGCCTTTACTCATTCCTTTAATTAAATAATGCCATCGGCCTGACCCTGAGCCACCATAATTAAAGATCCAGTCGGACACACCAGTGCCTGAAAATCCCAGGAAGAGCTGAGATGCTCCTGGCCATTTAAAGCCAGAATAATGCTGACAGTACAGTATGTATACAGGCCAACCACCTGATCTATCGATCAAGCAAGAAGTGCTCGGCTTGTACCAAGTTCCCAGATAATCTCGATGAGATGCTATACAGGGGTGGATCCATCCAGTATCCCAGCTTGTTGGGTTTACAGAGAAAACAAGACGATGAACTCGTAAAACAAACCACGTTTACATCGTTCAGGACTCTAACGTAAGAGAGGGTATGGGAAATTCAAACATGTCTGACTTTGCCTCAACTTATTTTGTTGTTGTTTTTCATTAAAAAAGTACTGGAAAGTCCCTCACAAATAAGGAGGCCCTGCATATGCCTGAACGGAAATCAGTATTTCCTATAAGGAAAAGGCAGAGGGACTGCTGTATTCTTCTGTTCTGGGCTCAGAGCGTGGCCAGAGCGCCTGTCCTGGAGGAGGAGGAGGAGGAGAAGAGGAGAGAGGAGGTCTTGGCAGCGGACGGGAGGGGTCTGCGTGGGAGCAGGACACTCTTCAGCGGGTGGGATCTCACACACACCTCCACACACCACTGCAGAACTAGAGCTGCAAATTAATTAGCACAACCTCATTAATCTCTTATCCGCCCCTCCATCTGGCTCACCACCATTAAGAATCTCTCCTAAGCTCTCCCTCCATCTCCCTACCTCCTCTCCCCATTCACCTTCTCTTTGTTCCCCAATGACTCCCCCTCCTTACCTGTGGGCTCCTAGGGGATCTCTGTGTTGTACATCATCTTGGTCCTGATTGGCTTTCTCCAAGGGGGACAAAGCCCTGATTGGTTCCCTCAGTGTGTCATGTGACCATTGTTACAGCAGGCACAGATGACTAGAGCTGGTATTATTGCTACTGAGCAAGTGCATCCTTGCCTTTTCGGGGGGCGGTGGGAGGTGGGAGGAGCTTTGACACTGACTGTTTCTGGTTGCCACGGTGATTCTTCAGTACAGTGTCCCGGAAGGAAAGTGCTCCATAAATATTACTCTGTGTTGTCATTCAGCAGGGTGGAGAAGCCACTACTGAAGCAGTCTTTGGTGGGAAACGGGTGGGTAAGGAGCTAATGGCTGTTCAGGCTGTGCACCTGTGAGTCTGTTCTGGTTGCGAAGAGTCTCTATCTCTGTGTTCCCTGCCGACTCAAGGCCAGTCTGAATGCGAGGGAAAGCTGTTGTTCACTTCAAGCCCAGCGAAGGAGCAGTCATTTGTTGCACCAGACTGCTGTGACAGAGAGCTAACAGTCTCAGTTTTATTTGGGGAGGTGAACTACTCTCACTGGTGATTTAGGTGGCGGAACACGAATGGTATTTGGCTGGAATGTGAAGCAGTAAGCAATGAAGATTTTGACACAGTTACAGTATGTAATGGTTAGGTCAGAAAACTGGAATGTCACCGGACTGGTTCCCGAGTCTGAAGCAGGGAAACACCGATTAAAATCTTTACAGACATTAACAATCGACTGACAGAGAGTATCAGTGGAGAGATATGAAACTCCTGGTGCAGAGCAGTCTAAATCACACCACCCCATATGGACAAACACACAGGCTGACTGTGAGCTAGATTTGTAAAAAGTAAATTGTCTGTTGCCCTGTAGCTAATGCAGCTCATGCTCAATCAGTACAGCAAATCCTAGATTGTCTCACACTGGTTCACCTGAAGGGTGTATGGATGCTGAGCTGTGATGTGATAAGACACAATGTCTGGTTGCTACTGGTTGGTAGTATATAAGGTACATATATATTGCATAAGAATCCAAATCTGTGTCCAATCAAATGGGCTCAGAGCCCTGGAACTCCAAAAAACAGGCAACATCAGAAAAGATGTGAATGTGAAACTTAAAATGTTTCTTATTGAATGTGTTTTTGCATAATGGCTTGGAAATGTTACGTATTGCTTGTATGTACTTTGCTTTGAAATTTTGTGCAGTGCTCCGAGATAGATATATTTAAGAACATATCTTTATTTTCTGTTGTATTTTAAATCAGATTGTGACAGTGATGTGTGTTGTGACTGGACAGGAGATGGAGTTTGCAGGAGTAACTATAGTTTCTTCTCCACTTAATTTCCTAGGTGGCTCATTTTGTGAAAGAACTTCATAAACTAAATTCCTAAATCACTTCTTCTGAGTAACATTTTGGTTAGCTGCCATGAGCAAGGAAGCACAAAGGCTTCTGCTGGAAAGGATGTAAAAGGTTTGTTTGTCTCTGAGTGACCCCTGCATGCTCCTGAGTGCCTGTGCTTACTGGATGAGAGTGACTGAAGTACATTCACCATGCTGTGTCTGACTCTGTAATTAAGTAAAGATAAGTCCGCGTATCTGTGTATGTGTTCAACTCACTAGGCTACCTGTCAGTCTTTGGGGTTGGAAGTGCACAGAGTTTAGTTATTCAAAAACCATCCTTTAAAATTAGCTGGGGCCAGAGCCTAGGGTTGCTGCGTTGTCTGTGAGACTTCAGTCCATTGACCAGCACTGTTGAAAGTTCTCTTCCTTTTTAGGCAGAGCTTTAAAAATAAATGTTAAATGCAACTCTGCAGAACTGCTTGTTTTCTGGTGTGTATCACACTCAGGGGGCCTGTTTATTCTGTACAGCTGAGATGGATCATTCTCTGTGCTGGAGCTGTGCAGTGGGTGGGGAGTACAGTGCTGTCAGCACCAGGTGACAGTTTGGATTTAGTAGATGGACAAGAACTTGAGAACTTTAGAAAACGTGAGAAAATCGGGACGAGAGCAGATCCTTTAGTCCATCACAGTTCATCATTCGTGCCGATACAACGAGCGATTCTTCACATTTCTCCACAAGTGGAAAGGATGTGGAAGTGCATTAGGACAAAAGGAGGCATGTCTTTACACAAACGTTTGTGGGAGTATGGAATAAGATACCCAGCCATGTTGCTGAAGCCGATACCCTGTCTCCTTTTCAAGAAACAGCTGGATGAGATCCTTGAATCAATTTGCTACTAACTACGAAAGAGGATTGATGGGCTTAATGATCTCCTCTGGTTTCGAACCATATTTGATGTTCTAAGAGAAATCAGACGTGCAGAATTCAGTCACATCCTTTACCCTGGCCAAGACCATCTCTCCTCTGTCTGTGCTCAAGGGGACGGTTGATCAAGGAAGTGACCTGTGGATTGCTGTGCTCCTCCAGTGATGACGGGTGACCCGGACCTCTGTCTCTATTTCCTCTCAGCACAGCGAGGGACAGCGGGATTGTGCATCGGAACGGCGCCGTGGATGAGTGCTGGCGAGTACATTTTCCCCTCAGTACTCCCCCGCGGTGATGAGCTCCCCCGTCCTCTCTCCCAGCCTGTCTCTCCTCTCCCCGCCCAGTGCCGTCTCTTCTTCCTCGTACAGCGTGTGGTGGATGTTAAGCAGCGGGTGGGTGGGGTTCCGGCTGAAGGCCGGGCCCTGGCCCTCCGGGGCTGGCTGGCTGAGCGGGTCGGGGGGGCAGGCTGTGCTGGGAAGGCTCGTGGTGCTGCCGCTCAGGTAGGCTGCGCTGGGCAGAGTCACTGCAGAGAACTTTGGCTCTGTCAGAGGATCCTTCTTCTCTGTAGAGACACCAGGAGGAGATGAGAACTGCAGAGGTCACGCCGGAGAGTAGGTTAAAGAAAGACAATTCTGAAACAAGCCCCTGCAGAGGCTGATTCACTACAGAGCCAGTCTCCAGAGTGAAGATTCCAGCTATACAAGCTTCAATTCCTTCATCTGGACTGAAGAACAAAGTGCAAACTGTCTAAGTCTTAAAGCTGTTTTACAAGCCTCCGGGCTGAAGAATGGCTGAGCTGTCACTGCAACAGCCACCTTAACATAGCGCAGGCTGTTTATTTTCACATACAACCAAGGAACTGTGACCCAGCCCAGCTCCCTTAGCAGTCTCTGAGCTGAAGACCAGTGTACAATTAGTACATCAGCCACATACTTACAGTGTAGGCTGCTGGCTGACCAGCAAGGCCACAGGGCTAACATCATAGTGCCACGGATACCTACACCTGCATCAACAACTGTCTTGGCCACTCTGGAGAGCACATTGAGTACCCCTATTGCTGTGCTGGATAAGAGCTGGAATTGTATATAATTCCAGTCGATAAAGAACAGGTTGACTTTAAAACCACTCTTTAATCGGGGTCCCACCAAGAACCTGTGCCCCTGTTGTGAGCCACCCCATGTGGCATCACGGTATATATTCTGACAAATTGCAGTAAAAATGAGAAATCAAGCTTTTCATTTTCAGCGCCTGTAGAGGTCAGAGGGCACAACACCAAAACAAGCTCAAACAAGGTTTTGTGAGCAGACACATACAGTAAGTAGCTGCAGCAGCAGCCAACTGTAATATTTCTATATAAGGACTAATATAAAAAAATTTCATCAAGCCATTCCCTTATCTGACTCTGTACTGACCCTCTAAGGGTTGTTCTCTCTATACCTGAGATTTCTGTACTACTGATGTCTCAGTCTCTTGTGATCTCTGTAGAGCTGATGTATTGTGCCCATGATCTACATGGACATGATACACCTGTTATTATCTTTACCTGTGATAGCAGCAGAGACATGGACAATGGTGTGTGTGCCCTCAATGAACACTCCCTCTTGTGTGCAGGTGGGAGGCAGCTGCTGATTGCTGGGCGCCTCGGCCTTGGGCTTACGGATGGTCAACATGTAGGGGTGCACGTCCAGGGAGAGGTTCCGTGTGGTCTTTTTGTCCACACTGCCTCCACTGAGCTCTCCTGTCAATACACATACAGTACCAGGAGCGACAATAGAAAGCAAGCATAGGCCATTATGTCTGAACAGATCATTGATTCCTCTCTTCCTTACTAAAGCTCATCAGATCGGTCAATTCAGTAATTAAGGATTGATTAAGTGAACAAAAGTAGAACATACTGGAAATGTTACACTGACTGGGTTACAAAAAGCCCAGCTCTCAGGATAAACACTGCACCTATATACCCCATGATATAAATAACATTAAATTACTGGGTAAAATTCCATAAGTATCTTGAAAGAAGTACATGAAAGGAAATATGTCCAGACACACCACTAAAACTAGTTTCAACACCCACAGGCACAAAAAGCTTAGTATTAATGAGCAATGTTCAGTCTCCCTCTCTCCCTCCCCTGGGGGACAGATGCCTCCTGAAAGACAGATCAGGTGACAGAATGATGACCAGTGTGACTCAGTACCTTTGCCAGCAGGAGGCTGCTGCGTGCTCTTCGAGGAGTCCAGCAGGGGCGCGATCAGGCTGTCCGTCACGGTCTTCCGTCGCACCGGCTTGGGCTTCTCGGGCTTGTTGCTGTTCTCCACCCGCATCAGCGTCAGCGGCTCCTTGAAGGGCTGGGGGAGCGGGTTCGAACTGGGGATCCATTTCATCTTCTTGCGTGGGCGCTTGATGACCAAGGGCTCTCCACCAAGCTCACCCACGCCTAGCATGGCTGGGTCAGCACTGGGGTCCAGCGTCTGGATGCCCGAGTCGCGCAAGGTCGGCGTGGCGTCGTGGTTGGACTGCGCCAGCGCGGCCAGGAGCTGCCGCACGACGTTGTCGTACATGAGGTCGCTCTCGTTGGTGATGAAGTCCAGCCGGTTCAGGGACTTGATGTGGTCGCGGTTCTCGTTGCAGAACATGGCCAGGATGTTGATGTCGCAGAACTGGGACTTCTGCCACTGCCTCTTGGTCTTGATGCCCACCTTGTGCAGCTTGTCGAAGACGAAGTTGGACTTCCGCACGATGAAGAGGTGAATGAGGTTGACCAAGATCACCAGGTTAATGAAACACAGCAGCGTGATGTCCACAGCCGCCATGATGCGCTGGAGCTGCACGGCGGGCAGCTTGCAGTTCACGTTGAGCCGCAGCTCAGGAGCACTGCTGGCATCTGGGGGCTCGCCCAGCGCACAGGTGAACTCGTTCTGCCTCTGCGTGGCATAGTAGGTGCTCAGGTAGGAGATGGGGATAGAGCTGAGGCAGATGATGACCAGGTGGCGGGCCAAGTACAGCTTGGCCAGGAAGTTGCTCTGCCCCCGCCGCTCCAGATACTTCTCGAACAGGTTCTGCTCGGGGCTCTTCTCCTTCTCCGCGTTCTCGATGATCTCCCGCCTCTCCCGCTCCGTGATCCCGGGGCCCTTCGACTGGATCTGCTTCTCGATCTTCGGCGCCCGCCCCTCGGCGGCGCGGTGGTAGCAGTTGTCGATCTCGTGCAGGAGGAAGTTGAGCTCGGAGGTGAGGCGCGTCGAGGCCAGGAACTCCCACCCCAGGGCGGGGATGTACATGATGCCCGCAAAGGCCAGCAGGGCGTAGGGCAGGAACTTGTGTTCAAACAGCGAGGGCCGCAGGGCGGCCTCCACCCCTGGCACCGCGTCGCGCAGCTCTGTCCAGCAGTAGCCCCGTGCGTACAGTGCCTGGTCACGAGTGAAGTTGTGTGGCGTGTAACAGTATATCGACTCCTCTGTCCAAGAGGGAGAGAAACAGTACATTTCAAAGCGTTTTCACTCCAAAGTGGAATCTGGTCCCTGTTATCAGAAAGCAGTGACACAGGGAGTCTTTGAAGGCACAAAAAGCAGGCAATACATGAAGAAAGGGGAGGTGTATTTACATTTTTTGTCTCTTAAACAGTTTGGAAAAATTCGTTCGGACAATATATTGAATTTGGAAAAGTAGGGAAAATCCTGCAATTTTCAAATTCCCAATTATAACTGTATTATATTATAACCTTCTACCTCATAACAAGAACTGCCTGATGTCTACCATTGTGTCAGATTTTTAGGTGATCTGGTCTTCATTTTTATGCTGGCGACGCTCCACATAATATTTTCAAGTTGATATAAATCAACCACGACCTGCCTTGCAACACTGTTCAGATGATGTTCTAAACGGATACAACAAAATCCTGCACATATGAAATCTGACAAGACCAATACTACGTTGATTGGCCTCTCTTTGTCAATTCTGCAACTGTTTCAACTTCAAATCAGCCCAACTGCTCTGGTCAGGAACCCCGGTGTTGTCTTTGACAATCATGCTCACAGTGTAGATTAGGTGGCATTCTTTTGAACATGGCTGGTATGCAGTCACATCTCTCCCAAGCTGCTGCAGAGAAACTACTGCTTGAGCCTGTTCCAGGTTTGATCGTTGTGATGCAACGCTCACTACTGTATCGGAATATTTTCTGAACAAAGTGCAATATTTCTGAAAACTAGATCTTAACTAACTCACTACAATTCTTCTTCTAGCTGCCATGAGTGCAGGCTGGCGAATGATTGTGAGTTTCTTGGTACCCAGGATTTGCTGTACATAATTTTGGGATACAACAAGTGTCTACAGAGGACGTTATTCACTGTACTCAAGTGAAATGGTGAGCTTGTTTGCAATGACAGAGGTTTGACACATCTGTTTTCCCTAACTGTGTCACTGGGTGTTGCTTTAAGATTAAGCACTCAGCGCTCCAGCTATTCAGACCCACTGGAGTAACTCCCTTTACTGTGGGAGACCTTGTTACTGTTACCCTCCCCGCGCGGTGCTAAAGTGGGGCATGTCACAGCTGCAGTGGCCAATTACAAAACCAATTCCTAAGGCTCTGGCGCTCCACTGAATCACAGTCAGATCCATATTGTCCAAATGGAGAACGTTTGAGACACTAGTGAATCCTCCAAGAGCATGGTGTGATATGGTGTGTCTAAGAACTCACAAAGACCTCTAGAACAACATCAAGGGATCTGCAGGCCTCTCTCGCCTCAGCTAAGGTCAGCGTTCAGGACTCCACCATCAGAAAAAGCACAGCAGCACTGAGTACTAAGTACTGGAAACCACTGAGTACTAAGAAGAACATGGGTATTCGCCTCAGGGTTGCCAAAATGCACATGACTAATCCTCAAGAGTTCTGGAACATCGTTCTATGGACAGATGAGTCACAATGTAGAGTTTTGGAATGGCCCAGTCAAAGTACAGACCAAAACCCCGTTGAGATGTTGTGAGAGATCCTGAAAAAAGCGGTTCATGCTTGAAAACCTACAAATGTCATGGAGCTGAAGCAGTTCAGCATGGAGGAGTGGTCCAGAATTCCTCCACAGCACTGTGAGAGACTGATCAATAACCAGGCCAGGAAACGCCTGGTTGCAGTTATTGATGCTAAAGGTGGTGTAACCAGTTATCGAGTCCAAGGGAGCAATTACTTTTTCACATGGGACATTGGATGTTGCATAACTTTCTTTAATAAATAAATGAAATTAGTATAAAACTTCTTTTTTTTCTGTCCCTGACACCTGGGGGGTGGCGCTGGATGTAAAAGTTACCTCACTGATATGTGCTGCTCTAGAATATATTTTTGGCCAAAGTTTAACAGAACTTAAATTGCAGCCTTGGAGATTCCTTCTCTCAATGGAAGGTCTGATGCGATTCAAATACTCAGAATCAGAGTACTGTACATGTCAGCTCAACCCAGGCACTGCTTGTAGCAAGGGGTGAGGGTTACAAGAATCAGATGAAAACAGGGGCCCTCTGATGGGCTCACCTGGAGAAGGCACCCACCTGATTGCAGGTGCCTAAGTTCAAGCCTGGGTCATGTCACCAGCCAGCTGTGACTGGGATTAAAGGGGCTCCCCCAAATATTTCTGACATTTATTATGAAAACAAAACAACATAGTGACGCAGTCTTTAACATTGCTACCTCGTAGCGCTGGAGGGTTCAGCTCCTGCAGTGCTATCTGCGGGGAGTTAGCATGTTCTCCCTATGTTTTGGGGGGGTTTCCTCCAGGTGCTCCAGTTTCCTCCCACACTCCAAAGACATCTGGCATGTAAATTGGCTTCTGGGAAAACTGGCCCTGGTTTGAGTTTGTGTGTCTCTGTTCATATCTGTGCCTTTGCCTCTGCTCTCTGAAGGACTGGTGTCCTGTCCAGAGTGTATCCTGCCCTGTGAAGGACTGGTGTCCCGTCCAGAGTGTATCCTGCCCTGTGAAGGACTGGTGTCCCGTCCAGAGTGTATCCTGCCCTGTGAAGGACTGGTGTCCCGTCCAGAGTGTATCCTGCCCTGTGAAGGACTGGTGTCCTGTCCAGAGTGTATCCTGCCCTGTGAAGGACTGGTGTCCCGTCCAGAGTGTATCCTGCCCTGTGAAGGACTGGTGTCCCATCCAGAGTGTATCCTGCCCTGTGCCTCCTGCTAGCTGGGATAGGCTCTGCCTCCCTTGCAACCCTATGTCGTGCGGATGGATTATGAAAATGGGAAACTCCCTGTCTGTTCTATTTCAAAATACACAAAATGCAGGTTACGTGAAACCCCATTCTAAAGAGTGGTTCTTTCCATACATACTACCATAAAAGTATGAAGAAACAAATGACGTACAGTGATTATATAGGGTGACCTAGCACGTTCTTTTGACATCAAGATATCAACCACCGCCATGCCAGTGTACCTCGGGGTCCAGGACAGACCTGCAAAGTTGCGGGTGAAGACCAGCGTCACCAGCAGGATGGGGATGATGACGGTGCCGATGGTGACGACGCGGTCGAAGGGCAGCTCGAGCTTCAGCTGCACCATGAGGCCGGCCAGCGGCCCCGCCCTCTCGTCCTGCTGCCCCGGCAGGATCAGCTCCCTCAGCTTCTCTCCGGCGAGCAGAGCCGTGGCCATGTCGGGGTTCTGCTCGATGATGTGCTGCATCCGTCCGGAGCGAGACTCCCCGGCCGCCCACCGCCTGGCTGACGCGCTGAGGGACCGGGGGGCGGCGTGTCTGGTGGACCGAGCGCGGGGGCGCGCGGTGGGGGGCGGGGGCGGGACGAGGGGGCTGTGCTTCTCACTGTTTGCGCTTGTGGTCGTCTTTCTGGCTCCCGTGTGAGTGGCTGGGCATCTCTACCTGCTTCTCGGCGGTTCCTCTCCTGTGTGTCTATGTGTCTGTGCGTTGTCCTACGCGGGGGTCTGTGCGCGCGCCTGTGTGCGTAGACCAGCGCCCAGAACCCCACATACCTGCAAGACAGAGAAAGAAAAACATCAAATCCAGCCATCACCGAGTGCGTCACTCAGTGACTCAGTGTGCCTGGATCCATAGTGCACCTACAGTATATATTCTTAATGCTTTATGGTCAGAGCAACATGACATGAACTCAGACAGCCGCCCACACATTGCTTTCAGATAACTCAGCTTGGGAACATGAGAAATGAACCGATCACAGTTTCTGAAAAAGGTATTTTTTGTTACAGAGCCACCCAGTTTGGAATTGCCCATGTATTTCATGCCTTGCCTCACACCTACAAACCTAGCAAGCGCACACAGGGAGAATGAGGTAGGGTCCTGTAACCTTCCCACCTTCAAGCCTTTCATCTTTCATCACATCGCAGGCTACACAGCCCCATTCAGGAGGTTCACTGATGATGGAGCCAGCAGCCATGTCACCCTGCAACTCACCACTGGCAGCTCACTGAAGCTCAGCAGGTGTGAGCCTGGTCAGTACCTGGATGGGAGACCTCCTGGGAAAGCAAAGGTTTCTGCTAGAAGAGGTGTTAGTGGGGGAGCTCACCTAATGTTCTGTATAGTGATGGGGACACTATACTGTGAAAGGTGCTGTCCTTTTCGATGAGATGTTAAACCGAGGTCCTGACTCTTTGGTCATTAAAAACCCCAGGGTGTCTTGAAAAGAGTAGGGGTGTCACCCTGGTGTCCAAATTTTCCATTGGCCCTTACCAATCATGGCCTCCTAATAATCCCCACCTATGAACTGGCTTCATCACTCTGTTCTCCTCCACGCTGACAGCTGGTGTGTGGTGAGCGTACTGGTGCACTATGGCTGCCATAATATCATCCAGGTGGGGCGTTTTGAGTAGAGTGTCCAGAAAACTGCTCTATAAGTGTAAGGAATTTTTTATTATTATTACTGAAGGAGAGGCACATTCATAACCTTGAGCCTGGGTCACGTCACTAGCTGACTGTGACTGTGATTAAATGGGTTCAGCCTAACATTTCTGACATCCATTTTCTAACCACTTCATCCAGTACAGAGAGGGGAGCCACAGACACCTAGCAACCACACACATGGAGAAAGAGGTAGGGTCCTGCGACCTCCCACCTTCCAGTCTCTAATCTTTCACCACATCATAGGCTACGTGTCAGGTCTCACACTCCTCCTCACAAACGCTGGGGTATTTCCCGAACCCTCTGTTTCTCCCATCCATTCCCACTGAAGCCAGCACACTCTCACGTGCACCAGATTCCACAGATCCTCGCTCCTGAACCAATTTTCTAACAACGTCTCTTTCCCTTCAGTATGTAAACCTCTCTCACTCACCAGGCCACGCTCACTATCGAGAAGCCTCCCGTAGAGTTCTCCAGTGTGCGTTCTTACCTCCTCGACTGACTCCCTTCTCGACCTCGCCTTTCGGATATCGTTTTTTGGATTGTCTGTCTCGGATGTAGTTCCGGTTCTACTCTGCATTCCTTCAGGGTTCAGGGCAACGCATAGGATCCCCCTATTCAATCTATTGGTTCCTGACACTACGCAGCCCCACACAGAAGGTCCAGTGATGATTCAAGTAGCGTCACGTTCCCTACTTGATTCAAGTAGCGTCAGGAAAACCCCCAGCTGATTAACTCCATACCTGTCCTCAGCGGCACCGATTGTGTTGCCCGCACAGCTTTGGGGGACCTCAGTCACGGTCGGCTAGGGACATCACCCAGGCTCAAACCTGCGATATCGGGATCACAGAGCACAGCCTGCATTCGAGCAAAACAGGAGTCCCTCCCTGATCGCATCTTGATCGGTAGAAGAGGCAAGATCTGTTGAGCCTAGGTGTGATGTAAGGGCTCCCTTAACATGGGCATTTCAGACTTGTGAGCAGTCTCCGAGTGAGTGAATACAGAACATAAGATCCTTAATAAATCTAAAAAGCAGCATCCATTTAAGAAAAGGCATGATCAGCCAGTTTCTCATTTTCTTATGTTGAGTTATCTTAACACATGCATGTGGAAGCCTTCATATATACTATGTGACTCACATTCATATCCTGTTGGACACCCTAGATTATCTGTTAGAGTTAATAATCCATCACGAAAAATAATCTGCATATAATAACCTGGTAGTTTTCAGATACAAAAATGTTTAAAATCTAAGCACTTTATGGACTTAGTGCTCTGGAGCTATTTTCGAATTTCAAAGAATTAGGAAAGAGAGGCTGTCCTTTAATTCCCAGACTTCGGCAGGGGTTGTAATGGTACTGTGTGAAACCAGTGTATTGTATCGAAAAGATCACGAATAGAAAAGTGGATGAATTCGCTATTAACTATCAAATGAGCTAGATGGTTAGAGAGCGCGAGTGGGAATACGTATCGCTAGGAAGGGGAAGTGCATTAAAACCTGAGAACGGGAGGCACATCTTTACACAAAAGGTAGTGGGAGTGTGGAACAAGCAGGCAGAGTTGGTGAAACTGATACCCTGATTTCGTGGATGAGATCACTGGATCAAGTAGCCGCTGAAAAAACAATATTTTTTCTGGATTAAACAGGATTCCTATTTGTTTTCCACAGTAACAATGATCCAATCTGAATTCATTAAAGAGTTACAGAATATTTTTTAAATTGACCAGAAGGTGATAGGCTTTATAGGTTTGATCAATTTCATTCAGCTGTGCACTCTACTGTCCACAGGCTTCGATTCCCTTGGCTATCCATGAGCCTGCAACATTATACTGCAGCTAACCCTTGCAATACAGTATATGAAAAGATACAACTGTTAATCACACATGAAAATGAATTGGCTCATCGCAGCCCTGTTTGTTTAAAGTAGTAGCTTGTTTGGAACAGCTGTGTTCTGTCCTTATTGATGCACACAAAATTATGAACTGATTGGCCAAGTGCATCCGCAGAAAAAATCATTTGGATGCTACAGTTTTATGGCATCATACCATGTGACTAACCCACATGTTCCTGAGCAACTAATATTATAATATGAAAATCAGCTAATATTGTGCACAAGGTTTCAGAACTGCACTTTCGTTGATTTAAAAAAGATGAGGGGAGCCCATATCATGTGACCAACCATCTTCCACTCCTCATTCGCTGTGATTCCATATGTACTCCTGGACTACATCAAGCCTCATGAGTCTGGCTCACTGTGCCAACAATACCCTTTGCAATATATGCAACTTACCCAGACCTTCAACATTGTTGGAAAATGTTTTTTTTTTTAAGATAGAAACTGGCCATTTGAAATCATGACAGAAAATAAACCTGACATTTTTTTTTTGCTTTGTTAAGATCCCGTTATTTTTGAGAAATTGTTTGAGTTTATTGTATCATCTCCAAGAGAGTGGCCAAACCATGTAGCCGCAACAGGCGTTTACAATGCTACTTGATGTCTTGAGCTCCCATAGGACACTGGACCCTGGTGATCAGAGAGAGAACCTTTACAGACACTGGACACTGCAGTGCAGAGAGAACCCTTACTGACACTAGACATACAGTAGTGAACACATTGAACCCCCAGTTTATTTTTGTATTTTTTGCATTAGAATAAAAAAAACAGTGCATTACAATCACCTTCACTATGGAGACTGGAAAACTGGGCAGAAGTCTTTATATGGTATATCCACAGTGGGAATCAAACACATTGAGAAGACAAAGTGATAACTCTGATACAGTGATATGCATGATGCTACTAATAGAAAAGTGATTCATGGACACTCGGTTTATAAAAGGTTAATTTACAAAATCTGTAGGCATCCAAGGTAACGTCCACGCATGCATGAAGGGAACAGTGAGCCATGAGTGCCACAGGGTTCTGTTTCAGGCCTGCTGCTCTTCTGGAGCTATAGCAGTTATTTAGACTTCACCCCCAGTCACACCACTGGAAGTAAGGAACAAGCTACTCAGCCATGTCTTTTCTGAAACCAGCAGCCTGGCTTCTTTCTAGAAATGTCTGGAAGAGATCACGAATAGAAAAGTGGATGAATTCGCTGCTAGCTATCAAATGAGCTAGATGGTTAGAGAGCGCGAGTGGGAGTAAGTATCGCTAGGAAGGGGAACTGCATTCAAACCTGAGAACGGGAGGCACATCTTTACACAAACGGTAGTGGGAGTGTGGAACAAGCAGGCAGAGGTGTTGAAGCCGATACCCTGACTTCCTCTAAGAAACGTGTATGAGATCACTGGATCAACTAGCTACTGAAAAAAAAAATTGAAGAAGCTTGAATCGAGCCCTCTCGGACATAGCCGTTATTATGTTAGTTAACATTAACATTAGCAGAACAGAAGCAGTAGCAAGGAATGTCCCAAAGGACAAAGGCGGATCGTGGCTTGAGCCAACACTTGGAAAATGGAATTTGATGTTGAGAGGTACAAAAAATAAAAAAATGACATCGACAAGTGCAAAATACTGACACTGTACATATTGCATAGTCGATCCTGAGCTACAGGAAGCTACAGTATCTCTGAGGGGGATCTGGTTGTCAATGTACTGTAGATTCTTCCAGAAACAGAAAGAATGTGTGGAATTAATGCAAAAAGCACAAAGGTAGCAAAAAGCATGGAATTTAAATTAAAAGCTTGGAAGGTAAGGTTTTACAATGCCTAGTAAGACCTTATTTAGAATATATCGTGGTACCAAAGAAAAGATGTTGTAGCCCTATGTGAAAGCGACCAGATTTCTGCTGGTTTTAGAAGGGTCTTTCAGTCAGCACCTAATTAAAACCTGGGAAAAACAGCTGACTGGACTCTCTATCCACTTACAGCATTCAACAAAGTCACTGAAGTCTGAAGTGGAATAAAAAAAACAAAAATACATCCCGAAAGAATTCCAAACTGTGCAACAAGAATGATTCATCGACCCAGGGCATTCTCTATACAAGCAAGTTAAAGGAACTCTCTTTTAAAGCCGAGGAGATCAAGGGAATTTTTAATCTAATTAAGCAATATGCTGATGGGTATAGATAGTGTCAGTCCAGGGGTTTGCTTCAGACTCAGTTGTGGGATAAGAATACGGGGCCACAATTAAAAAGTATAATAGACAATAGGAAGCACTTCTTTACACAAAGTGTTGTGGGTGTGTGGAACAGGATTCTCAGTCAGGTCGCAGAAAGTAGCTTAATGATATTTTCAGCTCAACTAGCTAATAAGCTGAAACACAAAAGAGCCCGAATGGCCTCCTCTCGTTTATATGCTGGGTTGTGACTGAAGACTGGTTGTCTGGACTGCACTGGACTCTACAGCTCTGACAGAGCGTGATCGCTGGACACTGGACTGTAGGAGATATCAGCAAGAGAGCCACGCCACTGTCTTCATGTGGGCTGTATGTGGGTATCTGGGGGAGGTGTCGGTCAGGTATTTCTGCCCCTCTAAATAACAGCTGAAAGGACTGCGACTGAGGGGTCAGAAACGTTCCTTTGTCCACCACTGCACCACCTCGCCGCACACGGCATCTCAGAAAACCCTTCGAAGGGTCAGCACGCAGTTTCGCCTTGTGCTTCCCACGAGTAGTGGAGTCCCTGCTCTGTAACTGCAAAGCCATGCGAAACCCAGCCTGCAGCAGCGCTCCGAGGGAAGGTCAGAAAAATGCCCTTGTGCTGAAGACCAGGGGGAACCGGGCTTTGCTGGGTGAGTGTTCAGACAGTACTCCCAATTCCAGTTCTTACAGACGTGCGCAGTGACCAGCCCGCTCGCACTGTGACCTCTGTAAACTCGGAGCAGCGTCCAGCCCTACAATCAGAGGAGGCGTCAGGGGCTGTGCAGTGAAACCAGCCGTGTGCGTGGATGGCTGGAGACGACAGTGCACTGAAGGGCATGAGGGTGAAGCTCAGACCCACGAGACTCGTGCAGTCCCTGCGTGGGTCATCTCACATTACGGTGCCCAGCTTTTCAACTGGCTGACCTTCTGCAGCTCTTTCGATCTGTCTGGGCAAGGTCTGTGCAGAAGACGGATCGGTTTCGGGTTATCGGCGGCTGGCTCACACCTGAGCAGAGTTTAAACTGCAGCACAATGCAGCATTCCTCTTTAGCTCTGCCTGGCACCCCCGCAGTGAGTGAGAGAGAGAGAGAGCTCAGAGTGGACCCAAAGCGTCAACTGCAGAGACTGAGAGTGAACCTGAACTTGCCTGCCGAAGTCAGCAACAGTGAAAGACCACTGAGTGAATAAAGTGACCAAAAGCTGCAACAATGACCCAGACCCCTGTATTGAGATGAAGGAGCTGAAGAGCCGAAATGGGAAATTGCCGTTTTTTACCGAGAGTGCCTGCTTACTCCTGAACTGTGTTTGCACTTCTTATTATAAGTTGACCCAAACTCTGACCACAGATCTTTCAATTGAGCAGACTGCCTTGTCGTGTCCTGCATCTGCAGAGCTAAACACCCGTGACTGTATGTGTAGCACAGCATCCCACTCCGCTTGTGAATTTAACACTCAAGACACACACAGTCCCGTGCACATTGCGTTGTGCATAATGACAACGTGCATGATACACACACGGTGCTATCGTGTACACACAACACTGTGCGTGTGTTCCGTTCTCCTTGTGTTACGCGAGGATTTTAGTCGGTAACTCTTCGGATTGCAATAATAATAAAACACAAGACCATGACTGGAGACTAAAGCACAGCCCGGCATCGATACACACCAAGTGCAAGATATCCGAGTCAGCACTAACAACGCAAGAGGTCCCAAAGTATCTTAGCAGATGAGGGCGCAGACGGGGAATTCGAGATGAACGACGCCGAGACAGGAGAGGAATGGAGGAGAAGAGGACATGTTAAGAGATGAGAAACGAGAGGCTGTTGGAAGGCAGGACGCGAGAGGAGTAGAGACACGGGCGGAAAGAGATACACGGAGGTGCCCAGTCCTTCTCTCACCTCTATTTCTATTTTTCGCCCCCCGTTTGTGGACCGGCGGTAAAACTTTCATCCTACTCAGTCTCGGACACATCGTCTCATTTTGAGAAAGCAGGCACGCATGCTGCAAGGTTCACAGACGCGCAGAAACACACGCACTCCGCGGCGAAGAGGAAGAGACGATAGTCACAACTCACCCGCTGCGTGGTGCGTCAGTGCTGGAAGAGTTAATCTGCAGTGCGGGCGAGCCGCTACGCGTGTATCCGGCACCGGTCTGTTCCGCTCGTCTCTCCCCCAGTCCCCCTCCTCTCCTCCTCTCCCCCCTTCACTCTCTTTTCCGATTTCTTCACCTCAGAGATGTGGAAATGGGCTCTGGTACCTGTCGGACCACGTAGCTGCACAGCTCCCCACAACCCTCCTCTCCGCTGCTAAAACGAGCACATCCAGATTCTGCTCCTTTTTTTCCCGTGTGACCTCCTAACGTGACTGTTAGCGACAGCGGCTCATTGAGCAGGCGACAGCGATGTACAGTGTGTGGTCCTCCGGAGCTCCTCCGTTTTAGAGCTCGACGGAAGCAGTCCGGGGGCCCTCGGCAGGTGTGGGGAGACGCCCGAGGAGAGATTCAGCACTGGGGACAGGGCATCGCCCCGCTGGTGCGCGCTCATCACGCTTTCCTGAGGGGAATGGTGCAGCCCGGGAGGCGGAGGGACTCGGCACCTGGGCAAGGCATCCCCGGTGGGGTAAAGCACGGTACTGTGCTGTATGCGAGCTCCCGTGTGTCTGCCTGCGGCTGTTCACTCAGACGTTCACATCAGCCTCGCTGTCAGGGAAACACATACCCGGATAAACCACACACACAAAAAACCAAATCCAACCAAAATGCTCCCCCCTTTCGCCCCTCGCTGTTCTCCGTGAGCGCTGAATGATGGAGATGAATATTTGCGTGTCGGCTGTAAAAGCGCGGCCGCCTAGCGCCCTTGACAAAGGGACAGCCGGTCCTACAAGCGAGTATGCAGCCTGAAACAGCCCGAGTACTGTACGTCAGGGCGCAGCTGTCTTCATTTTTAAAGTACCTGCTCGTGTATGGGCTTGGGGCGAGACATGTTGTTTTATTAACACTGAATGCCGTTCCCCCTCGCCTCCCGAAGACAAGGCGTCACGCACTGTAGCAACGGACGGCAAGAACAGCGTTTGTTTCTTTGAACGGCCATATTTTCAATTTCATGCCGCACGTCCTCTGTAGCACCGGCCCATCCCTCTCCAGGCTGCTCGGGTCCCGCAGCCCCGAGGTGCCGCCGCAGAAATCTGCGGATAGGCCCCGCCGGGCCCCCACCGCCTGGAGACACGGCGCACGACGTTTCAACCAACCGTCTCCGGTTTCTGCCGGTTTGGTGCCAGCCAGCCTCCTCCTGAAGGAGAGACCGCAATGATGTGCACCAGACATTTAGAGAGCCGCTCCAATCACCTTCGGTGTCCTAGCCGAGGTGACGCTGATCGTAACTACACCAGCCGTGACAACGCTGTTCCAACCCCATATTGCTTCTGAATTTGCTCACTATGCGCTCTGTGAGGACTTCTCCAGTTTGGATGACAGGCCAGAGGAGTGTTAAGACCGCGGTGTATGGACTCTGTGCTCTAGTCTTCACCAATAGGCTCCAGAGCTGTGCGCAGCCATGATTTCTTTCCCCACCAATTTTAGCAAAGCTTTGTCAGAATGAAAAAAAAAAACCGCATGGAGGGAAGAAAAGCTGAGGCAAGTGCCAAAAGCCGACGCTGGGTCTGATGCAGTAGATTCTGAAGCATCTGTCCATGTCCGTACTGCTTCCTTACTCATCCAGTTCAGGGTCAGGGGTAGGGGGAGCCAGAGTCTACCCCGGCAAGCAACGGGGTGCAAGGCAGGATACACCCTGTACGGGACCCCGGTCCATTGCAGCGCACAGATACAAACACACACACACCCACTCAACAGGGCCAGGTCTACCAGAAGCCCATTAATTAACCTGCCAAGGTGTCACAGAGAGAGAGCATGCAAACTCCAAGACTGCACCCCAGGAGCTGAACCAGGGCTCCAGTGCTGAACACTGCACCACAGTGCACCACAAAACATACATGAGGCACTTATGGAGCAAGTCATAGGTTTATTCCCTGCTGAAAAGAGAAGAAAGAAAACACAACGTTTCGGCTGTGGAGCCTTCTTCCGGTGAACTTATTCATAGAAACTTAGTACTTGCACGAGATACATGGTTAGTATGTCCCTTATGTTATGCATTTCATATTAAAATGCACTTTAAATCAATCTACAGTTACCTAAAATATAGTCTGCATTCCTTTTATTACTAAATTAACTTTATTTTCTTTTAGATACATTTTAATTCAATACGCTTTTATAAATAAAGTAAATAAGGACTCGAGAAAGAACACAAACAGAAGAGCCCATTGAGCCCTCCTTGCCCGTTAGGAATAAATCATTTAGTTCAGATAAACCAGTTTAGAGATTTTTTTCTTTGCGGTTTCTCCCCTGTTTAAATTCAGAATCTGAAACTGCAGACTGGTGTAGAAAGTGCAGAGCCAAAACTCAAGGTTCAAGAGATTTTGTTGAGAGAGGTGAGTAACTTGTCTACTTTTTGGGAGGAGGAACAAGTAGACAGTTGTTAATTGTTCAATTGTTATTTTCTAATTCATTAAAGGAACTGTTATATTTTTGGCTAGAAACAAGGGAAAAGATTTCTTTTTCCATTTAATGTCTAGAATAAGCTGTTGCACCTCTTGAAGGGGGGCAGACTGGATTTTTGTGGTCTTGTACATCAGACTTATGACTTCATGGGGTCTGCTATTCCACCTTTGTTGTCCACTAGGTGTGTGAATAAAGTATGAAGTATGAGTTAAAAGGCTAGGAACAGAAAAATTGCTGAAACAATGTTGCATAAAGGAATCCAGGACTCGGAAAAGGTTATCTTCTTCGCTTGCCTCATAGGAAAGAAAGCAACTATTTTTAGCGTCTCTTCTGGATGGCTGTTTTGTTCTGCATTCCTTTATCCGAGCTGGATCTCTGCCTGGCACACCTCTCCACCTCACATGGAGAGGGTTTGACCTGCTAGTTTCTTTTAGAAAGAAGAGCCAAGGTCACAAAAATGAGGAGGGCATTGGGCCTGTTGAGTTCATTTCTAAGCAAAAATCTCTGTGCTCTGACCCCAAGCTTCTCTCCCTGTCTGTGTGTCTCACGGAGAGCAAGCTGGGGTATGCGAAAAGACAAATTCCTAATGCAAGAAATTGTATATGGCCAATAAAGTGATCTGATCTTCATTTGGTTACCACTGGGTAATTCAAGGATCTTATCCAGCCACTTCTGGAAAGAAGCTTTACTGAGAGACTGGTTTATTTGTGTAGATGACTTTGTAAGCAGATAATTTTCCCTGGGTCATATTTTCTCCTGCGGGTTGTAGCCTAACAATACTGCCACTGTAAGGGGTTGTGTGTAACAGAAGCAGAAATACTGTGTGTGTGTGTGTGTGTGTGTGTGTGTGTGTGTGTTCGAATACAACAAACTCCCTCTGGAATCAGAAGCGAGTCAGCATCTGACTCTGCTGCGTCTGGCTGGTGTTAATGTTAGCGTTAATAATGCAGGCAGCAGCATCTGTTCACGAGGGGGACGGATCCAGACTCTCCACCCCCTGCAATCAGCTTAACACTCGGAGAAAAACAGGTGAAGCATTTGAAGAAAAGAACACCTTACCCACGGTCAAGCCTGGGGGTGGATCCCTTATGCTTTGGGGTTGTGTGGCAGCCAGTGGCACAGGGAATATTGTGTGGGTGGAAGGAAGAATGGATTCAACCCAATCTCAACAAAGTTTAGAAACTAATGCCCCACAGTCAAAATCATACCTCAAAATCAACCATGAAATACTTACAGGAACAAAAGATTAAGGTTTTGGAAGGGCCTTCACAATCCCCAGACTTGAATATTATTGAAGAGCTGTGGGGAGATTTCAAACATGCAAAAAGACCTAAGAGTATTTATGAGCTAGAAGAGTTCTGCAAAGAAAAGTGGGGGTTGGGAAAATCTTATAGCAAAAATATCAAGACTCTTGACAAAAAAAATGTTTGGAAGCTGCAATGTCTGCCAAAAGAGGCGTTACTAAATACTGACAGGGTCCCCAAACGTTCGTTCATGCCACATTCACCATTTTATTTTTCCCCAATACGTTAAATTCAGCGAATAGCAATTATGCATTAAAATATGCAGAAATATCATGTTTAAGTTCATACGCTGCAGAGACTGCGTTAACTTCTTTTCACTTTGAGACTCTGTAAAACGAGCAACTTGACCAGGGATCCCCAAACGTTTGCACACAACTCTAGATGTTTATTTTCATTGCTGCTACTGCATAGTCCCATAGACGCTCATGTTCCACTTTCATTTCCCCCTAGGGGTTAATCAGTACTGTTGCTTTATTCTCGTTTACTAATGTAAAATAAAAGTATAATCGAGGGAGCATTAGAAGTGTGGAGATGCTGCTGTCGAAAGTCATCCGCCTCTTTGGCCTGACTAAACATCGGGTTTTAGATCATGCTTTTTGACTTCTTAAAATAGAACCGGTTAACTGAATGTTAAATATGCATCACCCTTATAAGGGGCAGATCAGTGGCTCTGTGGCTGAGGATCTGCACCTGCAGCTGGAAGGTTGCTGGTTCAAATCCTGTGGCCGGTCGGAGGAATCCTACTCCATTGGGCCCCTGAGCAAGGCCCTTCACCCCAGCTGCTCCAGGGGTGCTGTATAAATGGCTGACCCTGCGCTCTGACCCCCAGCTTCTCTCCCTGTCTGTGTGTCTCATGGAGAGCAAGGTGGGGTATGTGAAAATACAAATTCCTAATGCAAGAAATTGTATAGGGCCAATAAAGTGATCTTATCACTTATCTTATAATAAGAAAGCAAACCTCTTCGCAGTTCAGCATAATGCAGAAATTATTGAGCCAGCTTCAATGTATTACTTAAAATCATGCGTTACAGAATAAAACACAGGGACAGGATTACAGTTAGAATGCTTTGGTCTAATATTTGTGATGCTGCTCCCAGCCAAGGCTTTGTTTTCCCACCAAAAGCGTTCAACTGCGGTGCCATACACAATTGTCACTAGAGGGCGCTAGTTCCTCCACAAAAAACAAACAAACGGCAGGCTTACAAGGTGACACCTCCTGCAGCATCAGATCATGTTAATTTTATTGAACAAAAACAAGACAAGTAATTCACAGTGGGTGACACAGGCCGGAAGAGAGAGAGGGCTGGTCCTCGTGGATCCGCCTGCTCTAGGGGGTCTCTCCTGAGCCGGCTTCGGACGCAGGCCTGGAGAAACAAGCAGCTGAACGTCACTGGTATTGAAAGGGGGAGAGAGAGGGAAGGGTGACTGAACGACAAGAAAAGGGCCGAAAGGGAGAACAAGAAGAACAGGGCGGTACTGGAGAAGGAGTGTGGTGATCTACTGGGTTATTCCCATCACCCCCAACCTGAGCCGACAGGACAGATCTGCAGGAGTGTTCAATTTTTACCATTAACTTCAGACAACATTAAGTGTCAGGTCCTTGAGAAAATGCATATGCTATGCAGTAAAAAAAAAATAGCCTAGAGGACATTCTGTAGGAGCTAAAAGGTAGCAATATCCCCATTACTGTGATCAGTAACACTATTTTTGCTTAATATTTTAAGTAAAAAAAAAACTTTTGTTACAAATGAGGTTCTTTTGAAATATGCTCCATATTCTACATTTCACCACTTTGTTTTAATGCTGGAAGGGAGTGGTTAACTTTAATGAGCAGTTAAAAAAAAAAAAGGTTGAAGGAAGTTATTGGGCTCATTTATAGAAGGAATACCACCCAAAGAGTCTACTAGAAATTATGTATCATTCAGACATTTTCGTAAAAAGATTTACTAATCTCCCAATTCAAAGACATAATGTGGCTAACCTATTAAAAGGAGGAGTGGAGGCAAGCTCATCATTGGCATCTCCAAATCTCCTTTATTTAACCCACAGGCCTCTCCTGTAAGATTTAACAACAAGCCAATTAAGACCGTAACGTTCTTGCTTACAAACCACTAGAGGGAAAACTCTCTACCCTTCCCTACTTTCAGGGGAAAAAAACAAAACATAAGCTCTGTAATATACCATCTTTACAAACGTAACCAAGTTTGACCGTGTGATTTGTAACATCACCCCTCCTTTGCATACATACAGTATTACCCAGCTTCTCCCGGATCAAAGATAGACGCAGCTGGGATGTTTTCAGTCTCCATCTTCTACTGTTTTAAAGCTGGGCACATAATTAAGTTATAAAGTGGGTTATTTTCCCTTAAAAGAGGTGACTGTGGAGCTGGCTGTGTGGCGAGTCAGAACCCTGTCTGTAACCGAGACACTTGCCTGGACTGGGTCCCAAGGTCGGCTGGGGCTTCGCAGCCCACAAACGCCTTGTTGTCATATGCGTACTGCAGCAAGGCACTGAAACACGGGTCCTACAGCAACACACGACAAGCACACAGGATTGTTAGAGTACAACGGCAACACATGGCCTCATAATGTCACAACACAATGATAATATCGCATAACACGCCCACAGTGGGCTACACTTGTGCTCTGAAACATAGCCGTCCCTCTATTCCTCAGCTGCCCTGGCCAACTCCAGTAACGGGGAAGAACGTTTCCGTGTGAAGTGGATTCTTTCAGCCCAGTGCGCTGAGAGGAGTATTTGAAGGGGGTGCAAGTTCAGGGTGCAGAGAGCAGCGCATGGAGTGGATTCTTACAGTCCGAGAGGAGGAGTATTTGAAGGGGGTGCCAGTTCAGGGTGCAGAGAGCAGTACGAAGGTGTGGGGAAGCAGGTCAGACCTTATTGAGCACGTGCGGGTTGCCCACAATGATGAGCAGGGCCTTCGGACGGGTGATTGCCACGTTGAAGCGCTTGGGGTTGGCGAGGAAGCCCAGCACGCCCTGCCCATCCTCTCCCAGCTGGTCCTCATTGGAGCGCACCTGGAGAAAACAGCCCACGATATAGCAGCGGTCGTCCTCATGCAGTCACTGCATAACACACCTGGAGGTGCACACTCCACAGCACGTGTGCAGAGTGTGTGTGTGTGCGCGCACGCAACACTCACAGCCCTGAAATTCAGCCAAATACAGAGCCGCCTGCAAAACAACTGGCGCCGTTCACACCCACAGCGCAGGGGAGGGCTGTTACCGTTGAGAGGACGATGACCAGGAACTCCTGCCCCTGGAACTCCTCCACCGAGCCCACCTTGATCTCCATCAGCCCCACGCGCTGCAGCAGCACTCGGATTTTCTCCACCTGGGAGAGGCAGAGGCGCACAACAGCCCCCCAAAAAAGGAAGAGACCGTCATCTCCACATGTTTTGTTTCAACCACTATTTTCTTCTTGACAAAACCTTCTCTAGAGTAACAGAGTGCGTCTGTTGATAAGGCAGGGACAGACCCTACCTGTTTCTTGTAAGGGGTGATGATGCCAATGTCAGAGGGGGCGATAGGTCTGTAGAGCCTCTTGGCCAGCTGGCAGCAGTACAGCATCGCCTGCACGGCCTCCGCAGGGTTAAACCAAGACGGATTACTGCCCTCCCGCATCTCAGTGCCCTGGGAGGCAGAGAGGAAACAGGGAGACGAGCACCACCTGTCTCGATTTAAACGGTTGGAATATAACATCCCTAGTGACGTCTCCGATTTATTGTAAAATGGAGGCTGTGCTATGAGAGCCATTACACTGAGCCTGATTAAACTTAAATAATGTTAAATATTTTGAATAAGTTGAGCTTGAATGTTGGAAGAAGACCGCCTTCATAAATAATTTTTTACATTTATATAGCGCTTTTCTGGACACTCTACTCAAAATGTTTTACAGGCAATGGGGGCTCCCTTTAACCCCCAGCACCGACGTGCAGCCCCACCTGGATGATGTGACGGCAGCCATAGTGCTCCAGTACACTCCACACACACCAGCTCTCAGTGGGGAGGAGAACAGAGTGATGAAGCCAGTTCACAGATGGGGATTATTAGGAGGCCATGACTGGTAAAGGCCAGGGGGGAATTGGGCCAGGATACTGGGGTGACACCCCTACTCTTTTTGAGAAATGCCCTGAGATTTTTAACAACCACCGAGTCAGAAACTCGTGTTTAAGTCTCATCTGAAGAATAGAGCCTTTTTCTTTTTTCTACAGTATAGCATCCTTATCACTATACTGGGGCATTAGGACCCACACAGACCGCAGGGTGAGCGCCCCCCCGTGGCCCCACTAACACCTCTTCCAGCAGCAACCTTAGCTTTCCCAGGAGTCTCCCATCCAGGTACTGACCAGGCTCACACCTGCTGAGCGTCAGGTGGCAACCAGGTGTGAGCTGCAGGGTTGATATAGCTGCTGGAAACACATGTTTCTTAGTTCCAATTGCGAAGTTTAAATTCTGCAATCAAGCCCTAAACAATTCCCATGACCCCTACGCCATGAGGAGCCAACGCCAGAAGAGCTGCAGCCGCCCTCACCCTGACCCCGTGGAACAGCAGCGGGAAGCCCCGCGCAGGCAGGCGGCTCCAGTCGCTCAGCGAGTTGACGACCGCGGGGTCGGCGCACGCGACCAGCTCCTCCTTGTAGAACAGGCGCGACGGCAGGGTCAGCAGGGCCTCGTGGGAGCGGTAGTTACACACCAGCTTCGTCACCTGCCGGGGGAGAGAGAGAGAGAGGGAGGGAGGGCGACGGGTCACGTGCCGCCGAGGGACACCCCGTCAACCACACCCAACCTCAACTGGAGAGCGGGAAACGGACTGGGGGGCGGGGAGTGCACGGACAACCAGAGGGCATTTCACAGGGGTGAGAGGGGGCAGCTGATCCCATACAGACGATAAAAGCTGAAACACTGCGACTCGAAGAGCTGAATCTTAAAGCTCGGGGTCAATTCAAGTACGAGCCACGTCAGGCACTCTGAACAGGACGTGCTTCGCTCCCCAGAACCTACAGAGCGGAGCTCTCCCAATGTTTGGGCTACGGGTGGGTGCTCAAAACTTCAACAGGCTCAGAACTGCTCAGCTATGCAAGTGCTCCATCTTGTGGTGCTAAAAAAAAAAGGGGGAACAGAGATGGAGAGACTGAAAGAGATGATACAGCGTCCAGCCTCAATGTCTGCTCCAGGAGGGATCCAGCTTCCTCTAGCTATCGATTCGTCCGGAGCCTCAATGATACAATGGACACCGTTTGTGCTATTTCACCGATCCATTTATTAGCAGAAAGACACTCAGTCTTTTTCTTGGCGAGGACCACGGCAATCTGCAGACTACCCCTGTAGCGACACCCGTCCTTCACAGGGCACACGTTCACAGGCAATTCGGAGACACTAATTAGCCAGCCATTGCGTCACTGGAAGGTGGAAAGCAAACCAGACCAGCTGGCAAAAAAAAAAAACAAACAACTCAAGGCTCCCTTTACCATTACAAACAACTAAAAACTGCAAGCCAAGCGATCAGCTTGCTTTTATTTCCAGCTTTATTCTTCATTTCCCCAAATTGAACCAATCACTGCTTTTCTGCTCCAATTTAACCCTTTGTATAGGTCTCCAAGAAGGTGACAATTTAAAGAGATGTAACACGTAACAATTTAAAGAGACGTAAATGGACAAGAGCCACTTTCTGTTTTCAATCATCTCCGCTCAAAGTCAAGAGCGGCAAGGTGAACGATTATATTGTATATATTATATATTATATATATATATATTATAACGATTATATATTATATTGTATTATATAATTATATATATTGATATATTATATTGTTCAAGGACGCCGACTGCCCAGCTAGGAGTGGGCCGCAGCTTCCTGGGACTTGTCTTTGAGCGGACATGACTGATCAAGAACGGAAATGTGAGCCCCCCGAGGCTTGACCCACCAGCAGAGGGTTGTAGGCGGCACCCTTCCCATAACGCTGCTCATCCCGGAGGTACAGGGGGCGCTCCATCAGCCGCTCCAGCAGAGACACCCCCAGCCCGAAAGCGGAGGCCAGCCGGGACTTCACCACGGGGCCCAGCTGGCAGGGGTCACCCGCCAGAACGATCTGGGGACACGGAGAGGGTGAGGTCGGGACACAAGGGAGGCGGGCGGGTGTAGGTTCGAGAAGGGGGCATCCGCTCCCTAACCTGCCCGTCCCTTTCCGACAGCAGCCCGAGGGGGATCAGGATCTCCGGTTCGCTGGCTTGGCCTGCCTCGTCTATAAACACGTGAGTGAAGTGGCCCACCCTGAGGAAAAACAGAGTGAGGACACTCAGAATCCAGTTCGGGATACCGCTGATGAAAACTGCTTCATAAGTGTTTCATAAAAGAAAATCTTCTCCCTCCATCTCTTAGATCCAGCCTGCCTCTGAATGTCCCCTCTGACTCTCTTTCTTCACACATCTCTCTCTCTCTCCCTCCCTCTGTTGCCAGCAGCTATATCAACCCTTCAGCTCAAAGCTGGCAGCCCACTGAGGCTCAGCAGGTGTGAGCCTGGTCAGTACCTGGATGGGAGACTCCTGGGAAAGCTAAGGTTGTTGCTGCTTCACGAGGTGTTAGTGGGGCCAGCAGGGGGCGCTCCCCTCGTGGTCTGAACAGGTCCTAATGCCCCAGTATAGTGATGGGGACACTATACTGTAAAAAGAGGCTCCATCCTTCGGATGAGACATAAGGACAAAGTCCTGACTTTCATTAGGACCGCGGTCATTAAAATTCCCAGGGCGTTTCTTGAAAACTATAGGGATGTTTCCCTGGTGCCCTGCCCAAATTCCCAATTGGCCTTTACCAATCATGGCCTCCTAATAATCTCCATCTGTGAACTGGCTTCATCACTCTGTTCTCCTCCCCACTGAGAGCTGGTGTGTGGCAAGTGCACTGGTGCACTATGGCTGCTGCTGCATCATCCATGTGGGACTGCACATTGGTGGAGTTTGAAAGAGGTCCCCATTACCTTTAAAGTGCTTTGAGTGGAGTATCCAGGAAGTGAAAGGAATTATTAACCCACTGCCCAGCCCCCATCTGGAGAACTCTGCCAGCTACACCCCTCCGCCCCACAGTACCGCAGTCCTATCTGGTACAGCATGCCGGCGGACGAGCAGGTGGAGATCACCACACGGTGGAACGCAGCCTGACGCACATCCTCTCCGGCTCGGCAATAGGACCGCAACACCTCTGCGACAGACTGAGAGGGAGGAGGAGGAGGGGGGCAGGAGCTTAGACATCTGAGGTTGCAAATATCTGCTGCTCCTGAGCAGAACGCAGAACGCAGACAGCAGGGTTAGGGTTAGCACAGAAGTACGGAAAAGATTCAAGCGTTTCGCACCCGCCTGGTTCCTACTGCTAGGAATAAAGCGATTCAGTTTGCAGATGTAGTTACCTCCTCTAGCCTGCAGGTGGCGTTGAGGCGCACCAGGCTGCCGCCCTGCAGGAAGCCGCTGTAGTGCAGTCGAGTGCAGAGCAGATCGGCTGCGCTGTTCGAGGGCGTGCACACCAACACCCTGCTGGAGGGGAGACGGTGATGAACCTGAACCGGGACAGAAGGAGAGGAGTCTAGAGCTCATGGATGGAGGACTGATTACAGGAAAAAACTGGGAACAAACTAAAAGTTTGAACGACTGGCCTAGGGGGGTAGGCGAGCCACTGTGTTAATCGTTTGAGTTTAGAGTCGCCATTAATTTAATACGCATCCACCCAATTTGAAATTGCCAATAACATCGTCACCCCTTGGCTCAAAGTGACAAGGTCTGTACAAACATGGGGAGAACCAAGACCGAGCACACAGGCTCTTCCAACCCAACCTTCTGACACACAACACAGTCGGCAGCAGCACACAGGAGGTTCAGAGGCGGCCGAAGGACAAACGCGTGCATCACCGTCACCGCAGGCAACTGGCAAACACCTTGCACTACAGGCAAATGCGCTTTAACGAGAATAATTCCCTGACTTTATACAGCACCTTTCGTCTTGCAGGACCTCACAGTGCCTACATTCATGAGGGGGATCCACCACACGCACCACTGAAGGGAAACGGAGCTAATTAGAGCCAATTAAGCCAATACTGGATTCAATGATGAGGGGTTGACACCTCTACTCTTTCAAAAAGGACGCTCATCTTTAATGACCAAGTTATTGGTGGCATTCAAAGCTCTGTGCCTTCTACAGCACACTGTCCCTGGTCACCACAGGGGGGCATCGGAACCCCTCACCCAGAAGGATGAGTGCCACCTGAAGGATGGACCCAGTCACCACACTGGGGCATTGGGAATCCTACCAAACTCATCCACCAGCAGCGCAACCATCCCAACCAGGCTGGAACCCGCTTAGCGCCAGAGACCCGGCGAGATCAGGTTACAGGGTGTGAAAAGCTGCTGCTCTTACGGTTGAAATGCAACCCGGCCAGCCCGTACCTGGAGGATGGCCTCGATAAGCGTGATGGTCTTGCCAGTTCCCGGGGGGCCGAAGAGGATGTAAGGCATGGGGCGACACTCTCCCACCAGGATCCGCTTCACCGCCTCCCGTTGCTGGGGGTTCAAGGCCGGATTAAAGAAGCAGCCTGGGCTCGGCACTGGGCGAGACTGAGGACGGGAGTCTAGGAGAGAGGAAGAGAAGACCACCATCCGTGTGAACGTCTGCTTCCGCCCGCTTCAGAGCTACTGCACTGCTCCAGCGCCGTGTTGTGATGGGGCTGCAGATCGACCGAACTGTCATCACCAGAGACAGATTAAGGAAATCACAAAAGCCACAGGAAGCTCTGCTCCAACACATTAACAATCATCATAAAAACAATGACAATGATGCAAACATCCGCAAGTAATTTTAAAGTGCAGTACCACCAACACTGTGACACCATTCATAAAAGAACATGCTGGGAGGAAAAGAACAGAGACAACGTTTCGGCTGTAGATCCTTCTTCAGGTGTCAGAAAACTGAGTCTTTTCCTTTCAGCATGGAATAAACCTTTACCTGTTCATTTCCAGCCAACGCAGCTACCTACTTGAAAACAATTCATAAAAGACAGCTACAAGAGCACATATGTAACACAGTGCAGCCACTAGTCAGTTACTCAAACTGGGATTTTGCTAGTTTTCTGGCTTGTGTGTGTAAAGTTGCTTTACCTAGCTGCAGTGCCAGTGGATTCATTATAAAGTTTGCTAGTCTGAAGTGTCACACCCCAGAGGGGCTATCCACTTCATCACCCTGTCTGCCATACGCATTATCTTAAGAAGGAACTGTTTATTGCACGGATTCATCCAAACCTTTCACATCTTTTTTCCCTTTCCCTACCCAAGCTTTCTCGTTCAATTCCTAGGCCAATCACCTCACCTAATTTCCATGCTTTGACTTAATTTACAGGCAAAGGTTAGTAGGCTCAGAATGGCTCTGAGCAAGTCTGCAAATGTACTGGTTTATCTGCTAAACCATGCAAAATGTTTTACAAAAAAGTTTAGTGTTGGCTATTCACACTTGTTAAAACATGAAATGCACATCTCTGTTGAGAAAACATGTTTGAAGTGATGTGTAAGTGGCTTGCAGTATATGCTTTGACTATGCCTGACAAAATTATAAAAAAAATGTATGTTCACCTTAAAAAGTTAAATGTAGTAAACTAGAGAAGCACTGTATAGTATATAATTTCCTTACAGGTAACTAGTGGTGAGGGAGAATGCACATTGATTTGACCTGCCATGTGGTATATGTTACCGTAGTACAGTGCTATCATTTCCGGTGAATGGCAGGGCCATCCCTCCCCAGACTGTCCCAGTAAGTGAGAGTGAAAGTTAAGCACCTGTCTTTGTCTGAGTCGCCACGGAAACCATGTCCATGAGGAGCATCCTGACATCTCGTCCATCGCTCTGGGATGTCCCTTGGTCCTGGCAGAGAGAAAGATGAAGTAGGGAGGCCCTGGGAACTACTCCAAATCCCTTCCTCTCCAGGTGCCCTGAAATCATCCTCCTTTCACGCCCACCACCACCACATCCCTTCACCTCCATGGAGGCCTGGCACTATCCCCCGCCTCACCCCCTGCGTGGCCTCTCTGCTTCCTACCTCCTCCTCCCAATCTTCATTCCACTGGGGGGGCTGGAGCACGACACTGCTGGGGAAAAGAACTGCAGAGGGAGAACAGTTGGAGGAAAAGGAGGAACGAGATTCCGTGAAAACCACAGAACAAAACTTCCGACCTAAACTGGGGAGGGGGACTTAATGCTGGTCTTCACACACCACCGCCCCTCCTGGTTTTCCTTTCAAGTGGAAAATACACCCTGTCCGTCCCTTCCTTAAACAAGGGCCCTATAAACGAGGTCTGCTCCGAGACCCAGCAAGTGGTAGAGTTAGTGCTAATTTCTAACCCCACACTGTTTAAATAACTCCTAATAACGCAAACCATCAACAAATAAACCCACTTAATGAGCAAAAAAAAAAGACATTACTTAGTGAAACTGTAGTGGTGTAAGGAGTAAGAAGTGGTTTGCCAAAGAAAGGAGGAAACCCACTCCAGTTTTTGTTTGCATAGCCTAGTTTCCACCACGTGCAAGTTTATTACATCTGCTTATTTATCCACAATGAATATTTCCATACGCGTTTGTAAAAGTGAAGAGGGAAGATGTGTCTGCTGCAGAACAGACTGAGCCGGGGAGATCAGCGAGGACGCTTCTCCAGAAGGCCCCTCTGTTAAAGCCGCGAGAGAAACGCCAGGCATGGGCATGAAGACACTGACCATCAGCGGCCATTCCACTTTCTCTCTGAAGCCCCAGGAGGACTCACTGTGCAGGGAAAGGCCTGAACTCTGGGTCTCGGGTGGATAATTCCCTCATCGTAATGTCTCACCTGTCTCCCCCAGGTGTCTGGACTGCTCCAGCGCACAATGACAGCGGCGCATTGTCAGCCTGGAAATAAACACGGGTTCATCACAAGGCACTGCTTGCGCACGGGACCCGAAGTTTGGCATGAACACGCACATGCTCGGGTCTTCCCCACCTCCTCTCGCCGGTCTGTTACCTGTTGAAGGTGAACTCGACATCCAGCGGCTCTCCCATGTAACTGCGCTGGAAATCGCTGTTCACCCTGAGAGTCAGCTCCTCCTCACTGATCTACAAGGCAATGCAGCTGGCTGAGAGGCCAGACTCCGTACAGGTTCACCACAGTATCAGAGATCACAGTTTACTGTATATGATCAGACCCCCCCCCGTGCAATTTAAAATTAATTTTATTAATATTAAACATGGAAATGAGACTTGCGTTATGGATGGAAATCACAAGGTCTTGAACACACTTTTAATTTAACATCCATTAAATCAACATCAATTCAAAGCACACCATATTCCTTTTAATTTACTCAAATTGATTAAATAAACAGGATATTTCTGGTCTCTGCTCCCTAAATCTCAATTTCAAATATAATCACTATGATAAATGGAGTTGAAATAAGTTATGAATTAAGAGCATAACATACATTAAGTGGCCTCTAGACTAAATTTTGAATCAGCCCCAATTGCAATAGCAAACTTTCCAGAGCTGCTAATGTTTCACAGTTTGATTGGTAAGCATCCAAAGGCGCTGTATAAATAAAATGTTTCATTTCAATGCCTGAGTGATGAACACAAATCTCAAATGAAAATCTCCGATGACAAACTTTTACAGCACCCCACAAAGCTTCTGAACAATTTGACCGAGGTTTTAAAGGAAAGAAATGCTAAAACAGTTCTTAAAGACTGATTAACATGGTACAGTTTTAAGGAAATTAGTACAGAGGAAAATAACTGAAAAAAATCACTCTGTATCAGGATCTACTGTATAAAAGCTGGTGTAATAACTAACAATTTGAAAGCTATTACAAGAATAATATTAATAGGTATTTAAACCTAACATGCCTCAAATTCTCAGATAACCAGAAATGATTATTGAAAGGAGACTAAATGCTTCTGCACTGCGTTTACAGTAACACAGATCCCGTTCTGATGGAAACCTCACAATCTTAAACCAACAAGCAGAAACGGTGGCGAGGCAGCCGCAGGAAGCCGAGAACGTGACCCTGACGTGACGTTGGCTAGACATCAAAACTCGGCACACCCCCTCTCCCCCCACCCCCCAGCTGTGTTCGTACCTCCGTGACGTAGGCAATGTACTCCACCTGGACCCCCCCGCTCAGCAGCTTCTTCAGCAGGACCTTGTCTCCTGCGGGGAGGCGGACACACAGCTCCCGTCACAGCGCGGCAGACACATCGGCCTCCGCCGCAGCCCGCCGCGCGCCTCCCTCCGCCCGCTACTCGCCTACGGTGACGCTGGGCCGCCCCTCGGCCACGCCGGGCACCTCCAGCTGCAGGTGATCGCCGCTCTTCCTGAGGATGGCGCCGCCGAGGCCGAACTCCTGCAGCTCCCTCTCCGCCTTCAGCTCCTCCAGCCACAGCAGGACCGAGAACCGCGGCTGCAGGGTCTCCACGGACAGGGGCTGGGGCGGGACATCGGAAAGCGTCACGCCCGGCGTCATGCTGCTGGCCGTTCCGTCTCCCCTTCTTTCCTTCCCCGGCTCTCCAGTCGAACCCGATCTCTTCGCCCCAACGCTTTTTAATGGACACCTCAAACGGAAGACCTGTACCCCCCGTTCAGATTTTTACCCACCCCACCACAGGACGCGTCGGAAGCAAAGAGGAAGTCAAGGGGTTGATGGGAGTCTGAAACGGGCCGGCTGGTGAAAATTGGGGGGCGGCGAAGACGGAACGACAGACAGCGGATCCCCCCCAGCGGGGCACCGGGAGGACGGAGACAGACGGACAGACCGACGACCAGCGAGAAAAGGACGGATCCCCCACCTGCCCCAGCTCGGGGTGCGCCACCAGCACGTCGCCGCTCGCCCACACGCAGTCCCGCAGCCGCTGAGGCACCGGGTAGTGGCCCAGGAAACTGGGCAGGTGCCGCCTCAGGGTCCTGCGGGCAGACACAGCCGCGGGCGTGACTCGAAACGCAGCCAGTCGATGACCGTCACGCCTGAGCAGCGGTGAACAGCGGGCCATTCGGACGATTTCAGAAGGCACGTAAACTTTAAAGCTCAATTTCAAGGAAGAAAGCTTCAAGCGTGTTGAGACATACTGTATACTTATTCGATCCACCCAGTGGAGCTGCTGTTACTTTAACGGCACAAGACTTAATCCCGATTACCCGAACCAGGTCCCCTCACGGGGGACTCTAAGATTCACAAACTATAATGCTTTGCAAAACGGTCTTTTTTTGGGAGCCGGTTTTCAATACTTTTTATAGAATTACACTAGGTGATCATGTTTTTTCGAAGAATTTGAAAGGTATATAAAAAGCCAATTTCAAGGAGGACTGCATCAGGCACACAGAGATGTACGTCTATTATTTGGACACAGTTTAAAAGGCTCTCAACCGAAGTCAGACACCTTTGGAGTGCTTCCACTTTCATGATTAGGACTACTAGAGAATAAACTGCTGCTCCCAGTGCATGATACCATTTAGTCTAATAACCTGCTTCAAGACGGCTGCCAGCAACCTCAAAGGGATTCGGAGCCACATTCTCTTTTAATAAGTTATTCACATGCTACAGTCCAGCACTGGACCACCATCTTCCTAACAAACGTTTGGGCTCCCAGGTGGCGAGGCTCAGCGCGGGAGGCAGGGTGCCAGACTCACCGCGACGGGGCAGGTCCAGGCAGGACAGTGAGGGTCTCGGCGCCCCTTGCTCTCAGCGCTGGCTGGGCAGGGCAATACGGCGACGCCGGCTGCAGCAGACTCTCCTCCACGCTGCCGACTCGGGCCTGCAGGCGCCTCTTGATGGTGAAACCGGGGAAGTGCAGCAGGAGGATCTCCGTACAGCGGCCCAGGCTCCTGGGAGGAGAAGGGCCCAGCGTCAACGCGCAACGCAGTACCGGGCCGGGACCCGGTCGGTTTCAAACCAGCACCCGGGTCTGGACGGTTCAGTTTCGAAAAACGGCAGATCGTCACGGGCAACTGGGCTCCAGGCAGCAGCGGCTTAGTTATTTCAAGGGGAAACTGGGGATTTCTAAATACCGCGATTTGTGAATTTCTTATTCAAAACGTCCGCCATCAGTAAGCATCATGTGAAAGGACACAAACATGAAAAAAGGACTGCCGACTTACTGAATCTTTACAAGTGCACGGATTAATTCTTTGAATGCTGGATGTGCAAATGCTAACCACATTCACCAGAAACTAGGAAAAATTGTCAAACATAGGATATAAAATGACCACTTTCCATGCAACTCAGTCACAGTGATTAAATCACTTGAAACCCAAAACTTTCAACACATGCCAAGAGATGTTTTGAGGTCTTGAAGTATACTGCAGCCACTTGACTCTCCCTGCCGATGTGAATTCTCCCCAATACGATCAGTAGAGAAACTGGAAACTTTTAATTCTTAGTTTTTCCCGAGTCATTAATGGCAGCTTTAATCTTCTGATATATATTTCTTATCCAATTACTGCAGTCAGAGTTAACAGTACAATAGTCATCAAAAAAGGTGAAATTGCTGGTTAACATTTGTCTTAAATACCTAAAATATTTGTATGCATTTCTTTCGGTTTAAGGAATAATCCGCCCTGTCCAGAGTGGTCTAGTTAGGACAACCCAACAGTCATCAGCAGGTTGTAATCCTGCACACAGAAGCTCTGAACCTCAGGGTCACAATCCTTGCTGTGCTCCCCAAACAGGGCTGAATGGAACTGATAAAGGCAGACTTTAGATCGCTTCTAGTATGGATTTCAATGTAAGATCACACCTACTGAACACTTGAAAAAGAAAATAAAATCCACAAAAGTACATTACTCAGCTGCACTCGCCTTTGACGTCTTGCTGAAAAGCCTTGGTGGAGCTCTTGGGTTCATCACGCCAACTGGTGTGGCTTGGAGAGCAAACTCACACCTGACTGGTCTATGCCAATTCCAAGAGCATGGAAACCAAGGCAAAGCTCCAGAAACCAGATCCCATTACAAATGCGTATTTTTATCATTTTTTGCACCTCATTAACGTAGTTTCAGTAAAATTATAAACAACGATGAAGCAAAAATACTGCTGCTTGGCATAGATTCAATAGAAGCCGTTCTGAAGTTTGGACGAGACTGATCTCTGCCATTTTAAAGGCGTTCCTGCTGCCTGAAAATGAGATGCCCGCAGGACTACCCAAACTAGTTTT
Organism: Lepisosteus oculatus; assembly: GCF_040954835.1. Lineage (NCBI taxonomy): Eukaryota > Metazoa > Chordata > Actinopteri > Semionotiformes > Lepisosteidae > Lepisosteus > Lepisosteus oculatus. The sequence goes on along the minus strand of NC_090702.1, from coordinate 47,897,785 downwards.
AAATTTTACAGGGACAGAGACAAGTGAACGGACAAACGCACCAAAAGGTGGGAGAGCACCAGCGGAATCTCACCTGGCCTGGCACCGCACTGAAACGCACACTCTCTGCCCCGGAGGGATCGCGATCTCTCTCTTGCTGGTCCCCGCTGGCTCCGCCTCGTCAGGACCGGCGCTGAGCTTTTCACACACCCTTTCCCCTGGCCCCTGGTCCAGGGCAGGCGGCCCTCCCCCTCCTTCGACCTCCTCCCGGGCTGCCCCCTCTCCACCACCTGGAGGGCCCGGGAGACGGAGAACCGGGTACGGGCACTGCCCTCCTCCGGAGATCGAGCACGGCGGCCTGAGCACCGAGCCCAGGTAGGGTCTGCGGAGGGGACCGTAGCCCCCGAGAAAGCCCTGGCGCTGGGGCAGATGTCCCATATGGACGGGGCCACTAGGGGGCGACGGAGTCTCCATCTCCTGGGGCACAGTTTCTTCTCTGGGGAAGCAGAGCGTGAACTGGCCCTCAGGGTCCCTGCCTGCGAACTCGCAGCCCTGAAGGTGCCGAGTCTCTGTGCCCTTATTCCTGAAAGACAGCGAGCGGTCAGAGGGAGAGGGGGAATAAAAGTAGAAAGAGGAGCAGCACTAGGTGGTAACAGGAGAGATGGCGAGGAAAGCAGGAGCACGTAGCCAACATCGGAGTCACTCACTCTATCCAGACCTGCAGCGCCCTGCCCTGACCCAGAAGCAGCCTGCCGAAGTCCGTGTCGGTGCCGACCTCGAGATCCCCCTTGTTCAGCAGCAGGCTCTGGTTCTCCCACTCCGGAGCAGGCTGGACCGGGGACCTCGCACACGCGCTACAGGAAAAGCAGCCGTGTTAGACCGCTACACGGACATGACACAAAACGCACTCACTTGGGACAGCTGCAGGCCGTCTCGTTTTATGAACGTTAGAACAGTTACAAACAAGAGGAGGCTGTTCGTCGCATCAGACAGTCAGTGGTCCGTCAACCCAAGGGTCTCCCCCGGCCACTCTCAAATCAGGGTATCGGCCTCAACAACATGGCTGGGCAGCATTTTTCATGCTATAATGGATGGCTTCAGAATTAACCGGGAAATAAGCGAAAAATGGTGTAGAGGGGCCGTTATGATGGGCTTATTACCTGCGGTCGCTAGGCGCCATGCACAGGGCCCTCCAGCAGTACATCGACTGGGAGCTCTCCACCACCACCACAGTGACCAGGTCGCCAGCGCCGGGCGTGTACTGGTCTGGCAACAGGAGGGAGTCCAAGGTGAAGAAAACCTTGTCGTCCACCACGCCGGTACGCCCATGAACACTGGACACGGACACCTGAGTGAGAGAGGGGCTAATAAACGCACTGCGGTATATTAGGACCGCACTGGCTACGATTACATGGGGGGAGGTGACAGAGAGAGGGACTTCAGGAGGAATCTGAAGCCTCGGATACTGAAGACAGACCATGGGGGGGGCGAGAGAAAAGAGGTACAGGGTGAGGACAGACAATTGTAGTTTATCAGGCACTCTAGACAGGCCACAGCTCATTCGTAACAGTTCATGCAAAGGGAGAAATGACGGGGAATGGGCAGAAAGAAGTACACGGACAGGAGCAGAGGGCAGACTGACCTGGTCTATCCGATGGTACCGCAGTGGGGCAACAGACTTGGCCTGACTTGCCCACTGGGTTTGGCTGACGAAGTACTGAGCTTGTACCCAATCTCCCTTCACGGGCTTGAACCCTGGGCACACGACAGGGACACCAGTCAGGCCCTACTGTACGGCACACTGAAACACGCCAGGCTTTACAAGCACAAGGCCCTGGCACATACATAGTGTAAGCCACCAGGTGCTGGATACAACACTTCATTAACATAATTACAAATACAACGGCAGACTGCAAGGACAAATGAATGGAACTGCTCTGCGACGGACCCCATCCATCCATTTTCTAATCCACTTTATCCAGAACGGGACTGCGAGGGAAGCCAGAGCTTCTGGGAGGGGTGTGCCAGGAGGGGACGCCAGTCCATCACAGGACACACACAGACCCAAACGCACACTCACACCAGGGGCAATTATCCCAGAAGCCCATTAACCCACCAGCCTGTCTTCGGAGTGCGGGAGGAAACCGGAGTGCCCGGAGGATAATAAATGGGTTATGTATCTGTATGGTGCACACGTATAGAATATAAACACACGGCAAGACGGGTCTCACCATCGCACAGCGCCTGCTGGGGGAAGTAGGTAGTGTGATTGATGAACCCGCCCTCCCGCTCGCATGAGGTCACCATCCCAATCAGAGACTTGAGCGGACTGGTTTCGGAATCGACCGTCTTGCCCCCGGCCTCCTCCCAGGAGTCTGTGACCCGCTCCACCTGCGGGAGAAGAAAGGCCGCTCGGGGCAGGCTGGCCGCGGATGGCGGTCAGCGAGGGCGTGTCGGACGCGCCCCCACCCCCCACTCACCTGCAGCGCCCTCCAGCCCCCCGCGGCGCGGTCTCTCACGGCGACGGCGCGCACCTGGTCCCCAGCGCCCACGGACAGGCCGCCCAGCACCTCGGCGGCCGTGAAGCACACGAGCTCGTCGATCAGGCCGTAGTCCTGGCACAGCCGCGTCACCACTCCGCTGTGGAGGTGCCGGATCTCCTCCACGCCTGCGGCACAGCAGACGAAAACATTTCGCTAAACTTGATCAAAGACAAAAACCGGCGGTGATACTACAGAAAGAGATTTACACGGCAAATTGATGTTTAATAAGAAAATAAATTAATTTACACTAATAAAAATTAAAAAAAAAGTGTTTGTTAGTCCTGTGGGGTGTTCGGAGCAAATAATATAATAATAAGATTAATATTATTATTATAATATAATAATAATAATAATAATAAGAAGAAGAATATAATGTTTCAGAAAGAAAAATGCATCGCCGGATCTCCTCCACGCCTGCGGCACAGCAGATGAAAAGAAACACCCTTATACGAGGATGAGACACAGTCCTACGAAAAACCTCAATAACGTTAAAAACGGAACGTTATTGAGAGAAACGTTACATTAAAAAAAAAAACAGACAGCTGAAACAGTAGAAAGGGGTGTGGGCCTCTAGGACCACGACTCACCTACCATGTCCAAATGCATTTTACTTGCTTTCAGTATAGCATAACACCACTGCAGTCACCTTTACAACATTAAGAATTATAGTTTAACGTAATAGGAATGGCCATTTTAGGGACTTTTCCCAAGAAAGGTAAAAAGAAAATAAAGTTAAAAGCAAGTGAAGGTTTTGGAACATGTAAAACATTTTGACTCCTTCACGCCAAGTTATTGGTGCATTTCTCCGACATCCCAGTTTTGCCGCACTTTTTAACAGACCTGAGGAACAGTGATCCTCATTCCTGGTCTTGGAGAGCTAGAAGGAATTTTGGTTTTCATTATACCTGCGCTCTTACTGTATTCATTGAATGGCATGCTGACTTGGAAGGTCCAAACCACATCTGCATCTTTGCTGAAGATGTCAAATTAGCTGCAAACACACCAAGTGTGAACCTCAGGAAGTTTTGCATCTACAACTTACCAGAAGTGATCAGTCCTTCCTCACCTTCCTCTTCCTCCGCCTTTCTCCACAGTGGGGCCAGCAGCTTGGCCACCAGGGACCTCGCTACTGTCACCATCTTAACACACTGCCTGCAACACAGGTCCTCAACACAATCACCAATATGCCACCTCCTACTACAACTTACATTTCCAAATATCACGCTCCTCAGATCTACAGAATAATACTTAAAACGCATACTGGATAGTCTTTGATTCAAACAAATGAAGCTTTTAAACACCAAGACAGTTAAAACGTTTTAGAGTTTAGTTTATGGAGGTATTAACTAATGGCAGTGTAAACGTTTCAAAATACAAAAAAAAAAGATCGTATTGAAGAAACGGTTTAGTTTGTTCATTTTCTTTATGGAACTAACGTAAACGATTTGATTATGCACTTAAATGACTGCTTATTAAAAGCTAACGTTTTTTTTGCGGTAGAAAATGTTACTTAAAGCAGCGTGGGAAAACTCTCGGGGAGCAACATCGTGTTTTGGCAAAACAAAGTATGTCTAACCAAGCCATTTTTCACACCATCTTGATCATGACAATATCAAATACCACTATGTGAAGTCTCGTTAACCAGACACGAAATGGAACGGTTTTATCCGCAAATTAACCATCGTTTTTCCCTAGAGCAAACGCGTTTTTTAAAAAACTGCGGGTCTCCGGTGTTGGAGAGGTGCAAGAGGTGAACTGACCCCGGGTCCGGCTGGATTATGTGAAAACACAAACCTGAAGCGGGAAACACTCGGGTCAACGAGATCCCTGTGAGTTTAGCGAAACAGACAAATTTGCAAAACACCCCTTTAATTACTTGCCCTGTCTTCTTACCAGTCGGAGGCGGCGTATCTTTATCTATATATCCCGGACACAAGCTTCTTCGCCTTCAACCTCCACGCACACTCGTGACCCCGCCGCTCAACCTACCTCAGGCCCACGGGGGGGAGCGGAGACTCCTGGGGGCTTAAAATAAAATAAGGTTTTAAGTTTAAAAGTAATAAAGAGCAATTACGTGGAGGTGCCAGCCTTCAGATGCTGGTGTTTCGTGTGCAGTGAAATAAGCACTGGTGGGCTCATACGAGTTTCAGAAAGAAAAATGCATCACATGTCGCATTCGCTTTTGCTGCTAGCTCACGTTTTCTCGGGCGAATTTAAAGTTTTAATTGCGTTTAGGCGCTGTAATCAGTCCAGTGAATGAAATCCAGCGGACACATGACCTTTAGGCTAAAGAGGCGCCAAACGTCGTAATTTAATAAAACGCTTCGCATAGGTCTTTAGTTACCGGGCCACAGGCGGATTAAGCCCCGTCGACAACGTGAAAGTCTTGTGGTCGCAACTACGGTATTTGCACAAGTGGTATGAGAGATCATTTACGGCTTGCACCGACCCTGCAACAATGAAGTTAATTAATGGTTATTTTTGTATTAATTATTTAATTTATTACGATATCAAAATCTTAAAGCAAAATGACTATTAAAATCGCATAAGGTCTTCCATGTCTGTGTTATGAACTTCAAATTAGGCCTCCGCAGGCTTTTTATTATTTTAACAACTTTGACTCTTTTAATACTTCTTAGTGAGAGAATACATTCCCATTTAAGCAGTCTTACCAATACTCTATCACAACTATTAGAGGAAAACAGAACAATAATGTCCAACATTTATTTTCTCTAGGTTGGACTACTTCCAACGGTGTCCACTCCTGGTCCCAGAGGGCCAGTGTGTCTACAGGTTTTCATTCCTAACCAGCTCTTAACAAGCTAAACTAGCTGGTTACTGGCTTAAGTGGAGCAATTGATCAGATTCTCTCAGTTCTTCAGGTGCTGCTGATTTAAAGAGACCTTGAAAACCTACAGACACAGGGACAAGTGCATTGCTGTTTCAGTATGTTCAAAATTCAGGCGCTTAAAACTTAACCAGATCCAAGCCAAACCTGAATATCACTCCTGTTTGAGCTCTCCTGTAGTGGCTGTCAGTGTCATGTAGAATCAAGTTCAAAATCCTTCTCCTGACCTACAAAGCAGTAATCAGGCACTGTCCACCACACATCAAAGACTTGTTGAGCTATTAAGCACCATCTCAAGACTCTGCCCTTTACATTTTGACTTGCCATGCCCCCAACAAAAGACACTTTATATTGGGTGACAGGGCTTTCTACAGAAATGTGTCTAAATTGTGCTATATCTGAGTCTCAGCCTCTGTATATGTCTTCAAAACTCATTTAAGTTATTTTTTTCAGGCTAGCATTTATTTAGTTTAAATGCATATATACTGTTTTTTGTCTCAACACAATCCACTATGCAGCAGATGAGGCAGAGAAGTGAGAAACTGCTTCACCAATGGCATTAAGAATGAACTTTTGAAAGGACAGGTTGTGCAGTTGTACACTGGGATGAGTACCCCTTTTCTTACTAACAGTACCCTGGGAACTTGTGACCAAGTAATCAGGATCTTGGTTTAGTATTGCTCTTCTAATTCTGGTCTCCCATCTGTCCCCCAAGCCCGTCTACACTCTATGGGTGACAGGGCCTTCTCCTGTTATGTCCCCAAGCTCTGGAACTCTCTCCCCGAGGATATCAGAGAGTCACCTTCTCTAAACTCCTTCTAATCCAGACTCAAAACCTTCTTCTTTAGAAGAGCCTTTACTTAACTGGTTCTGTTATTTACCCCTCTGCTCCTACTGTATTTAGTACCACCATCTACTGTCAACTCTAACTGTAAAGCGCTTTGAGAAGCCACCTTTAAAATCGCTATTTACAATAAAGTTTATCATTATCACATCTGAAGGATGATACCCCCTACGTTGTACTATGTTTGGTCACCATACTGGGGCAGTGTTCTGGAAATTCTGAACCAGAGAGAAGATCGCCCCCTGCTGGTCTACAAACAGCTGTCACAATCCAAGAAACTGAAAATAAAAAGTATTAAACAGAAAATAATTACTTTCTTTCTGTAACCCTTTCAATCCTGAAAATAAATATCTGACATTTATTTATTGATTTCATATTTAGGCAACCACAAAATAATGTTACAAATTAATGGTTGGGAACTTAATTCCTTCTACACTAATTGAGCACATAATCCATCCATCCATTTTCTAATTGCTTTATCCAATACAGGGTCGCGGAGGAGACGGAGTCTAGCCTGGCAAGCAACAGGTGCAAGACAGGGTACACCACGGTACGCCTGTCTCTCACAGTTGCACACACCAGGCCAATATTCCCAGAAGACACTCAACCTACAGTTAATACAGTTTCCTCTATAGACTGTGGGAGAAAACCGGAGCTCTCAGCAGAAGCCCACGGGAGCACAGCAAGAAGATACAAACTCCATGCCGACAGCACCTCGAGAATTGAACACAGGTCCCCAGCACTACAAGGCAGCCAGTATGCTGCCCCTTGCTTACTGCATTTGTTTATCAAGCACATTCTTGATCCAATGTTCTTCGTTAATCAGAACGCACACACAATATATTATGAATGCAGTACTATTATTAGTAATATTAGGGGAGATGATTAGGACTTAATGTTTGCACAAAGGATTGCTGGAGGCTGGATACAGTATATGTACACAGCCATGTTATTGAAACCTGATACAATGGGTGCCTATGAGAAAAGGATAGTTGAAATGAACAAGGTTCTAACAATCAATGAGCCTGGAGCCTTCTTCGGGTGTGAGGGAACACAGCTGAAACGTTGTGTTTCCTCTCTTCTCTTTTCAGCATGGAATAAACCTTTTGCTTGTTCCTTTGCAGCCTACGCATGCAGCTCCCTATTTGAACTCTTTCTTAAGTTCTTGTGTGTATTATTTGAGAAGAAGACAAATATATGGTTCTTAATAAATGCCCTTTTAGCCCACAAGGGGGTAGCTGTAAGCCACATCATGTACGTGGTATTTTTTTTCAGACCACTTTATTAGCCCTGTACAATTTCTTGCATTAGGAATTTGTCTTTTCGAATACCCCAGCTTGCTCTCCATGAGACACATAGGCACACAGATGGGGAGAGAGAAGCTTGGGGTCAGAGCGCAGGATCAGCTATTTATATATTACCCCTGGAGCAGTTGGGCTTAAGGACCTTGCTCAGGGGCCCATTGGAGTAGGATTCCTCTGCCAGCCGCGGGATTTGAACCGGCAACCTTCCAGCCACAGATCCTTAGCCACAGTGCCACCGCTCCGCCCCTGTGATGTGCGGCATTCTGGCTCAGCGGTTATTATTGCTAGCTCTCAGAGCTGGGGTCCAGAGTTCAGTTCTGGACCTGGGGTGCTGTCTGCGTGGTATTTGTATGTTCTCCCCACATTCGCAGAGGTTTCCTCCAGGTGCTCCGGTTTCCTCCCACAGTCCAAACACATGCTGGTAGGTTAATTGGATTCTGGGATAATTGGCCCTGGTATGAGGGTGTGTCTGTGTTTGTCGGTGTGTTGCCCTGTGATGGACTGGCAGGTTATACTTCAAGGGTGTACCCTCCCTCGCGCCTGTTGCTTGCCAGGACAGGCTCCTGCTCCCCTGGGTCCCTGAATTGGAAGTTGTAGTTATAAGACGGACGGGTGGGTGAGTGGTCTGAGAACCTGCGTGTTGTCCGCGAGAGGACCTGAAAACACTCAGGAACAGAGAAGGGAGGCTGAGAAGGAAATGAGGGACGGAGGGAGGAAGCGGGGAGGTCTGAGAGAGAGGAAAAAGAGAGAGTGGAAGGGAAAAGCTTTTCACAGTCACGTAAGAAAGCGAATCAGGCAGCCCTGGTACTGCCCTGAGTGTGTGGGAGTGAGGAGGGGGGAAGGAGACCTGTGGGATTGAAAGACAAGAGGGACAGGGAGGGAGAAGACAAGGTGGAGCATCCGACAAACACGCACACACTTGTTACGCAACAGTGGGGCAGAGGAACAGGGCTGCCATTGTCCTCTGGAGTGTCTCTCAGTCTGAGGGCTGCGGAGCGTATGGGACTGCCCTGTCTGCTTGGCCCGCTCTCTTCCCGTTAAAGTGAACGGCAGCCGCAGCAGCAGCAGTAGGAGCAGGGCAGGACAGCACAGCAAGGGCCTCCAGGTGAGCATGGGGTTTGAAGGGGAACTGCAGCACTATTTTTATGTTTCAGGGTTAGGAAAAATCGGCACCGATGAGAGTATTTCATACCGCAATAACAGTAAAATGCTGTACAATACAGTACAGTAAAGTACAGTAACCTGTAAAACCTCCAATTTACCACAAAACAGACTAAATTTCCAGGTATACCCAGCACCATGTTTTGTGATTCAGAAATAGGTAACAAAACTTCCGGTGAGGTGTTGCGGCCCCATGACTGTGTAAACAATCTCTTTTAATCTTACAGAAATATTGGTCTTGATTTCAAAACAATTTTGCAGACAATCACTACTTGTTAACTCTGCCCGCAGATCATGTTGGAACATTTCTGCAGTGAAATATCTGGTGCACAACCGGTACTTATTCACTAGTGACAAGTGAGCAGGAAGGGCCGCGTCACGACGCGATTCGTGGGAACTCGAATGTGAGCTTGCGACAACACGTACTTTCTCAAAGTTCATGATTTTGCGATTCGAAATCTTGTCAACTTTTTCTATAACGTCAGTGAATTTATTTTGGTACCGAGATTTAATAACCTCTGGTCTGAGGAAACTGGGACTGTTCCCCTTTAATAAAAACCCCCTCTACCGGCAGAGCCCCTGCACTGCCCCTGGCCTGCCCCACAAAGCCCCCTCCCGGCAGCTGGGGGCTGTAGGGACGGACGTCATGGGGGAACAGGACACTGGAAGTGAATAATTCAGGTTAGCCCAGGGGAGGCCAAGACACTGTTTTTCTGGCTGCGTACTGTACTGTACCTCTATTTGGTCACATCATGTCAGCATCCACCCCACACTTCTTATATTTTGTGTTGTGCTGACAGTTGTAAGCTTCCTGGGTGACCTAGAAACTTTTGCAGTAATGTCTGAGATTGAAAAAACACTTCGATTTCAGGATTTATCTTTGGCCGGTAGCACAAATGCACAATTTCACTTTGTTTATCCATCCATTTTCTACCTGCCTCTTCCAACTCAGGGTCAGGGGAGAGCCGGGGGCCCTTCCCAGCAAGCAATGGGACACCAGTCCATCACAGGGTAGGCAGACGCAAACGCACACGCACTCGATTTCCCAGAAGCCACTTAACTTACCAGTATATTTTTGCACTGTGGGAGGAAACCCACACAAACACAAGGAGACCATACAAGCTCCACACAGAAAACACCCCAGGTTTGGAATTGAACCCCAGGGCTCCCGTGCTGTAAGGCAGCAGGGCTAACTGCTGAGCCACTGTGCCAGAGCACTTTGTTTATCTGAGTCTTAAATGTGAGTCCTACATCACTCCTGTGCCTTAATGCAACCTGACATTTTAAAGCATTTTGAGGTGGCGCTTTGCATGAGGCGCTGTGTGCAACAACAAGTGATCAATGGACAGAAATAACTGTCCTTCAGAACTGCCCTTCTCCGGGGTCATGCTGGGCTGTTATGCGGAACACTGGCTGCTGAATGGCTGAGGCCATTTTCTAACAGTCTCCAAGGATACGGCTGTGGGGACTGGGGTGGAGAGAAGGAAGAGGGATAGGATCTGCGTAGCTCTGGAAATGAAGGCTGTCACCGGGCCAGCTTTCAGCCTGAACCTCGCTGTGACACTGAGCTCAGATCTCAGGGCCTTAACGCCCACATCCCCAGCTGCTACCCTCTGCGCTTCTGCGGTTTTTACACCTCTGTCTCTTTCATCTTCCCCTCTTCCCTGCCCCAGTCCAGTCTCCCCCATAATCTCTTCTTTTCATCTGTGCTCTCCCCCTCACTCTTCTGCTCTCACAGCCCGTAAAGGACACAGTACAATGTGAGTTGGACAAGCTGGCTCGTCAAGGTATTCCCGACGACTAACTGCTCTCTGTGTATCCTCGAGAGGAATCATGTTTTCTGATGCCAGCTGTTTCACTGCCTTTCTTCTCAAAAGCATTTTCTGGAGATGAACAGTTTGGTACTTATTAATATTTAATAACAGAAGAAAGGCTAAAGGTGAGAAGAGGCCATTTGGTAGTTAGTAGTTAATTGATGTGATGAACCCATCCAACCTGGCTTCAGCAACATGGCTGTGCAGCTTGTTCCATACCCCCACAACCTTTTGGGTAAATAAGTGCCTCCTGTTCTCAGTTTTAAATGCATTTACCCATAGTTTTGTTTGTGCCTCATTTGTTTGTGTTTCAGTGTTCGTTCTGAAAACATCAGCTGGGTTAACTTGGTCAGTGTCTTTCAGGATTTCAAATAAAAATAAATGGATCAGCTCCCCTTGTAGTCTTCTTTGTTCAACAATAAAAAGACTTTGCTCAGTTTAGGAGGGTTTCAGCGGGTATTCTGTGATTGTGCTTCGTTGAAATGCACTGAAAGTAGTTGATGTTAAAACATCTTACACCTGTTTTTTAATCTAAAGCACAAATCTGTGATCATTAAAGACAGATAGAATTAATCTCAAACTCTGCTTAAATATAACAATATATATTAAAACATATGTATATTTATTATTATGTTAAAGTAGGTAGCTGTGTCAGCATGCATAGGCTGCCAATATTTAAGCATTTATTAATGTATATAGCACCACAATTATGTTGTTTTTATTTTTTATGTATGTTTATAATTTACTTGAATAAAAAGCATCTACAGTATCTCACCAACTTGTCTGCAAACTTAAGACAAGATTTCACCCCTCTGTCCCTCCTTCTCTCTCTCCTCATTAAGATGCAGCTGGCGTCTCTTCCTGGCACAGGAACGGCTTGTTTGCCTGGCTGTTTTGTTCCCCAGTTGAATAGATCCTCTTCCAAACTTTTCCAAAGGCACAAGCGGACCCGAGACCTGCCCCCGGATTCTCTGCCTGAACGAGCCCGGAGCCGCGCGAGGGAAACTCACAAACTCTCCCCATCCCCACGGCGGCCCTGAAATACCTGCGGACGCAGCCCAGCCAGACACAGGTGAGCAGGCGGGGAGGAGGGAGGGGTCCAGGGGGAATCAAGTCATCGTGGCAGGCAGGGGAGGGAGCTGCAAGGGAGCTCATCTCTACCTTGCAGCTTCTGCACAGAGGATAGTGCAGCAGTGAGGTGGACAAACAGACAGAGGTCCTCTCTTCTATCAGTTTATGGATGAAGGGGACTGTGACTGAGAATACAGTATGGGGCTAGCAGAGTTAATCTATTTCAAGCTCATGTTGCACCTTTGTTATCGTATTGTAAGGGGGCTGTAGCATCTTGTAAAAAATATTACTAATCCACACTTGATAGGAATGTGACAATATACACTAAGATAGTTATTGCTAAATGTTATTGACGCAGCGGGGTTTTCATACTGCATGCAGATGTTTTTTACCAGCGGGATTTCTTTGAGAACATGTGTGATGGGTGTACAGTTATACTGTATTACCCACTGACTCGTAAGGCCCACCAAGATTGTGATTTCTAAGCCAAGCAATCGGATGTGTGACTTCTCTGCTGAAAATGATGAAACAAGGAGAGGTAAAAAAATTGGTTGATATTTTAGCAAGGGCACAAAGAACAGAACAACAGGTGGGTTTGAATGTAATTGCACACAGGTACCCCAAATGTCCCTGAGGCTTGTGGCCATCCGGATCTAGCAGCTATTCCGATTCAATGGGCCACATGGCAGAGGTCATGAGAGGGAAGTCAAGATTGACTTGTGCTGGCAAAGGCTAGCAGGTACTGCAACCCTCCTGAGGAATGCCAACAGTGTCTGTCTCAAGGCAGACTGCATGGAGATGTGTCCGTGATGCAGGGTTTTAAGAATGTAACGGCTGCTTTCTACCCAATGTCACGTGCAGCAGAAACTGAATTGAGATACAGAACGTGTCAAATGGATCTTGAATGTTTGGAGAAGAGTCCTGTTTCTTTTTGGATTACAAGACAGGAGGGTAAGAACCTGGAGGAGAGTCAGAAACCCACTGGGTCTCCATGTTGCATGGCAAGGACGTTATGGACCTGTGCTAATAGCGGACAACATGCTCTGGCTGAAGATTGCATCCACCTGTTTGTAGTTAATCACCTGGCTATTTAAGGCCTGCCTCAGGGCTACTCTGACTCTCAGTCTTGGCCTTACTTGTGTACTTTCTGCCCAATATCCTGACTGTGCTTTGCTTGACTTCCTTTGTGGATTCTCCCTGTGCTTCCCTTCGGATTTTTCCTGGCTTTGAACTTGTCTTTTACTCTCTTGACTTTGCGTCTGGATCCTCCCTGGAACTGCGTTCTTGAGCTGACCTGGCGTTGACCCCTGCATGTTCTCTTTAATGGACCTTTTGCCTGCCTGCTTCACCACTGCAGCCTTTGGCTCACCTGCTGTTTGCCTGCTCTTGAATCCAGCCTTCAGCCTGTGCCCGCCGCCCTTTTCCTGGAAAGCAATACAGGAGGATTACAGGATTGCTGTGGAAAAGCAATTCCGTGACAATCTTATGGGATGGCTTATTTCCATGTGTGAGCTGAAGAGATGGAATACTTCTTGCAAGTGTCCCATGGTTCCTCTGCAGTTTTTGATGGGCGATAATGCTCACTGGACATCTTGCAGGAATAGTGTCTAGAGGAGCTCCAGTCCTCCCTGCAGGAGGAGTGGAGACGAGTACATCGTCTGAACAGCCGTACGAGGAGACGATGCTGAGGTGTAATTGATGCACTTGGACATACAATATTGACATGAATAAAAACATATGAAAGATTACAAAGGAGAGGAGGAAATTCAGCCCATCTCGCCCCTTTGATAGTTACTAGCCAGGTGTTTCTTGAAAGAAGCCAGGGTATCAGCATCAATGACATGGCTGGATACCCTGCCCCATACACCCACAACTCTTTTTGTAAAGAAGTGCCTCCCATTCCTTGTGCGAATCCCACTGCACATTTAACTATGGCAAGTAAACTCCCCTTTCTCTGTGTTCCCAGATTTAGGTGCCCTTCTGTGTCGCTTCCAAGCTTGAGCGTTTCTTTGAATATACTTTTACCAGCGCAAATGAGGAAAAATAAGTATAAACAATGATGCCACTACAATGTGCCCTGAGGTTAGCGGGTATGGTGTGATCTCACTGCTGTCATTTTGTTTTATGTTCACTCAAGAAAAGGTAGGTATCCCAGTTTGGGGTATCTGAACTTCATTTCTTACAGTGTGCCTATAGAGAGTCTATGCACCCTTTCCAGAGTAACATATTTTGTGGCCTAACAGCTTAAAATCAAGACATTAATTCAGAATTTATTTTTCATTTATTTACACATTGTGTTTACTCCAGGTGAAAGTACAAATGCTGAGACATTCTGAAAAGTAATTACAATGGGGAACCTATAAAAAAGGACTTTGTATAGACATCCTATAGGCACGATACATAAATGATTTAAATGGGACATCAAGATTGGCTTTGTTCAACAAATTAACATGTCTTCCAGGTCTCTGCCTATAAAGATTCAAAGTGCTAAAAAAAAACAGCAGACGAGTGGCAGTCCATTACTGTGCTGCAGACGTTTATACTCGGAGGGCCACTGAGTGGCTCAAAGGATTCCACCAGGCTGAACGCTTCCCTGCTCCTCGAACTTTCCACAGCCTCCTCGCTGTGTGCGCTGGGCGGTGCTGCTGAACTCTCCTGCAGAGTAAATAGAAGCAGGAGCCGGTGTTCTCCCGCACTGCCTTCAGAGGAAGTGTCATGTGCATGACACTTATGTTCAGATTTAAAATCCAGACATCAAGGCTGGAGGGCAGTACGGTGGTGCAGTAGTCTCAGAGCACTGGGGCCCTGGGTTCAATTCCTGGGGTGTTATCTGAGTGGAGTTTGTGTTCATGTGGGTTTTCTCCAGATGCTTCACTTTCCTCCCATAGTCCAAAGATTAATCGGATCCAAAGATGACTATTATTATAAAGGTGACTTGGTAGTTGGTTCCTGTAGTCCGGCTGCACTTAAAGGAGTTAGTTGTCATGCTTAAAGTGCTATTTGAATAGCAAAATCATGTTAAGAAATGCTCAGCATTGCTTAATCATGTTCAGTGTCGTCTATGAGCCATTTCCTTTGATTTATCTTTGCTGCCATTTGAACAGGTATTGCCAGTTTCGATTCCTCACAGATTAAATTATTTCTTCAGACTGTTCACCACTATTGCTTCCCTTTTTAAAGGCATAACACTGAATTCACTCATGTGTACTGCCATTGCTCTGTCTGCATTGTGTGAAGCCCCCTCCTCCTCCTGTACCCTGCTCTGTGTCCGCTGTTCCCAAGCCCACTGCTGCGCCCAGCTCTCTGTGTTCTGTCTAGGCTGCACATTTCCCCGGCATGCTGTGGCCTTTGTATGCTGGATTTGCACTGTGTTTTGCCTCTCCTTCCAGTGTGCCGTATTAACTGTAGATCAGAGAGATCCGATCCTGATCTTCGGGGGGGTTACATTAGAAATCAGCTCATAAGTTGCTTCATGGGACGAATGTAATAGATTCTCCCAGCTCTGCAGGTGCTGGTGCTGTAAAGAGACCTAGTAGAAAGCTTATAAACAGTGCCAGATCTGCAGGACCAGGACTGGACTGCCCTGCTGTTCCTAGTTGTGTGCCATTATTGGGAGTCTCTGGAGAGCATAGTTCAGAAGTGGATCCTCAGAATGGCCATAGTTACAGTTGGAAATGCGTGTAATTTTGGATCAAGGAAGCCTCTTCAGTGTTGCTTTTTAGCTCCCCAATGCACCACAGAGATGCTGTAGAGGATGCTTTCTTCTATGCAGCCATTCATGCACTGAATAGTTCCAAGACTTTTTAAAACTTCTTATCTTGGACTTTTACTGTCTGTTTTTACTGTTTTTGTGTTAAGAATGATGCATAACACGGTGTGATCAATTGTGTCCATGTACTGAGATATACAGTACTGTATGTCTGTTTAGAAATAATTGTCATGCCTGTGTAGTGTATTTATGTTCTTTGCTGTACTGGATGTCTATGATCTGTGTTGGCAATTAAGGGGGACCTGCAGTTCTAATTTCTCAGAGCGGTTATTTAATCTTGGAAACACGATAAATAAATGGGCAGGATCGCTAGAGTTGACCAATTTCGAATTAAGCACAGAATCGTGACCTTTGTGAAAGTACCGCACAGTCGCCAAGTTGTCGCAAACCTCTGGTCTCGCCACAGGTGAGAGTGAGAGTTCCCGCGAATTGTGATGTGATGCAGCCCTTCCTGCTCACTAGTCACTGTAATAACTGATGTCATAAGATTTATGAGTGAATCAGTACAGGTTTTGCAGCAGATATTTCACCACAGAAATCTTCCAATGTGATCCGCAAGCAGAGTTAACAAGCAAGTAATACAAATCATGATTAAATAATAAGACGGGTAGAATTTGTCTGCAAAACCATCTCAAGATTGAGAGCAACATTTCTATTGGATTAAAAGAGCTGTATTCACAGGCCTGCTTGTTTACAGTGCAAGAAGGCCGCTTCACCTCACAGAAAGCTTTATTGCCTTATTCTGAATCACAGTCAATGACAGCAATATGGTGCTGCACAAACGTAGATGAAATTTTGTCTCTTTTGTGGTGTAAATTGGAGGTTTTATAAGATACCGTGTACAATTTCATTGTGGTTTGAAATGCCCTCATCACTGCCGATTCTTTCTGACAACAAAAATATGAAAAAAGAGTTGCAGTTCCCCTTTAATTCTCCCCCTTGGGGGTGAATAAAGTGTGCGGCGTCGTATTGTATCGTATCGCAATCCAGTTCTCTGTGCTCTACTTGACCTCTCACGTCTCACTTCAGTTCAGAACTGCGTGCTGTAACGGCACACCGCGCCGGTGTGTCTCACTCCTCGTGGCCCCGGTCCTTGGTCTCACGCCCCCCGTGTGTGTCCCCTCCCACCCCCCCCCAGGCGCTGCAATGATGCCCCGAGACGAGGCTCCGCGGGAGGAGTACACGTACGACCACATGCCGACGCTGGAGCGGTCCCGGCGCGGGGACAATACCAGCTACACGGTGGACGTCAAGCCCAGCGACCTGCGGCGGAGCCCCAGCCTCCACCCCTGCCTGAGCTACAGGACCTGGCTCTACAGCGTCCTGATCGGGGTGAGAGAGAGCGGAGGGGGAAGGGGGGTGGCGGGGTGCACGACAGCCCCCCGGAGGA
The DNA here is from genome assembly GCF_040954835.1 of Lepisosteus oculatus. NCBI lineage: Eukaryota > Metazoa > Chordata > Actinopteri > Semionotiformes > Lepisosteidae > Lepisosteus > Lepisosteus oculatus. Next base: position 47,881,062 of record NC_090702.1, on the reverse strand, counting down.
GAGGCGGGGGAGGCCAGAGGGAGAGCCGGCTGGCTGGAGCGTCGCGGGGCTGTGTGTCGGCTCTGGGTCGTTCCAGAATCCCAATGGGGACGTTCAAATCTCTGCTCGAGTGAAGGACTTCCAGGAATCAGCCCAGATCGTTTCCCAAACCCATTCTTGAATGAGCTCCAGGTTCCTCCCGCCTTCCAAAGACACGCTGGCTAGCTCAGGGGGTGTCCCACAGCTCTTCTTGCGGGCACCTTGGGATTGGCCAGTGTCCTGACCAGGGTGTGGTCCCGCCTTTCGCCCTTGCCTTCTGGGATAGTCTCTGGCCCGGTCGCACCCCTTACCAGGAAAAAGCAACTTGCCGAAAACGAATGTTTAAGTGAAAGTGCGTCATTGTGTATTGCTTTGTTGTCTAACTCTTTGCAGGAAATGCTTTATAGGTTTTATGGCACAGCAACTAATGAAGCTGAGAAATCACCCTGGTGATGCCCAGGAACATCAGGTGCTTTGAGGGGAGAAATGACCTGTTCCTCTCATTTATGTAGTGCTTTAAATAACCATGTGAGGTAATGTAGTATGCAGCATGAAACTGTTCATTCCAGTGCTCTATATAGCATAGGCCTGTCTTGATTTTTTTCTGTCTGGTGAAATATAGCATTGCATGGCTGTACTGGGTCTACTGTATACCACATATTGCATGGCTGTACTGCCTGTATTGCATGACATGTACTGCATTGCTGCATTATGTGTAATGCATAACTAACCAGTGTTTTCTCCATAACGTGCACTGCATAACTATACTGGGTGTACTATGTACACATACTGCATCACTGCAATCTGTGTAATACACACATGTACTGCATAACGTGTACTGCATTATTTTACTTGTGTATTGCATTATACTGTATGTACTACCTGGATGTTATATAACACCCAGTGAGAGGTTTGGTTTCCACCCAGAATTCTATCCTCTTTATTGATTAATTGCTTGATTGACTATGCTCCTTGAAAATTACTTAAGGTTTAGTTGGAAACATATCACGCACTATAATGACAAGCACAGCCTTGTTGACCTAACTCTGCCCCAGTGCACTGTACAGCACAGTGGGGGGTGCGCAGCATGTTTCTAATTCATTCACTCAATAGCTCTCCAGGAGTTTCAACAGCTTCTGGAGTGTCAACACATCTCTGCGCCCAGCCCTGGCCCTCATACTACGGTAAAGTGGGAGTCGGACTTCAGGAGGGTTGTTTAAGTGGGTGGATTGACAATTCTGGCAACGAGCACAGGGGCTCTGACCGGTGGGCAGTGAGCGAAGTGTGTTTGTGTTGCAGGGCAGTCTCCTCATCACAGCCGGCTTCTCTCTGTACCTGGGCAACGTCTTCCCTGTTGCCATGGACTACCTGCGCTGCGCGGCCGGCTCTGTGAGTCAAGAGTGTTTGTTTAAATCCATCCCTCCGAGGCGAAGAGGTCTGTTCGAGGGAGACCTGGTGGAGGGGGAGCGTGTTAGGAACAAAGAACACATGTAATTGGGAGTTAGGGATTTAGACAGGCCAGATTTTCTCACCTGTCTAAGTGGGCCATGAGGAAACTGGGTCCAACACCACTGCAGTGGTAAAAAGTGCCCTTGGTTCTTGATTCCAGAAACCCAGAATCGGAGGCCCCCAGCTTACTTTGATCTGAAAGATGGTACCTTGTGTAGCCTGAGGCCCCACCCACAACACTGGTGCAGTTCTTCTCTGAGCTGTGGTCCAGGAAGAAGAGCAGCACCCACAGGTCTCACAGGTTAATTTCATACCCTGTTCCTCAGATACTGTCCATGTCGGTACTGGCCAGGCCGAGCCTGGCTGAGCTCCTGAGATCAAGTCGAGTCAGTCTTCGAGGTGGCACAACAGGGGATGGATTTCCCTGGCAAGGCCCTGGGTTAGCTGACTGTTGACCACTGGCTGTTGATGAGCTAACTGTATCAGGATGATCACTGTCAGTCAGGCGGACGACGTCCTACTCTGTGAGTTACACGTTGCTGACCCTTGACCTCTGAACCCACCTACACCCCTGTGTTTCAGAGCATCCCTGCGGCAGTGGTGAGCTTCGCCATCGCGAAGAACCGGCAGGCCATGGTGAGTGAGGCTCCAGCTCCTCCGTCTGCAGGGCAGAGCATCACTAGCACAACAAGCACGTTCTTAATTATTTAAACAGCTTTGCGCTGCAGGGTTGATGAATGAGACAGCCGGCTTGATTACAGTGCTGCAGTCAGAGGGGAAAGAGGGGCACAGGCTGCTTCCTCTCGAACTACAGCGCTACAAACACGCTGGCTGCACTGCAACGCAAACAAGGCTTCCAACCCGACTCTTCGCCACAGACTGTCCTCCACCCTTTAATTCCTCCCACCTTTGCCGAGCTTCAGCCTGGTTTACGTGTCATGTACACAAGTGCTATGAGATGCTTATTTGCATGTATGCTTCAATACAAAGACATTAAGGAAACAAAAAACAGAAACAAAGACAAGTTAGACAACCAGAGTGAGAAGAGAAGATAAAAACATTCGTGTGAGCCAGTGGTAGGGGTAGAGTTCAGTAATCTGACAGCTTGTGGGAAGAAACTGTCTCTGAATCTGGAGGTTCGTGCCTTTATGCTCCTATAACGCTTACCAGAGGGAAGGAGGGAAGATTATTGTCCTTAGCGATACTTCCAGCCTTCCTGAGACAGCGAGTTGTAAAAACGTCCACAATAGAGGGGAGCTGTACTCCAATGATGGGCTGCGCTGACCTGATCGTAAACATGGAAAACAGCAGGGGCCTCAGCACACAGCCCTGAGGGGCACCTACTGTATATTTACAGTCAGCGTGGAAGAAAGCTTTCCATTGACCCTCACAGTCTGTGGTCTGCCAGTCAGGGAATCCAGAATCCAGTTGCACAGAGAGATGCCGATACCCAGATTTTTAAGCATGCTGACTAGTCTGGATGGAATTATAATGTGAAAGATGGAGCTGTAATCAATGAATAGCATTCTATTCTTCCTGCAACTTCCTGTGCCGATCTGGGCAGTGCCAATGCCTTGACTTCCTGTGCCAATCTGAGTAGTGACAATGCCTTGACTTCCTGTGCCGATCTGGGCAGTGCCAATGCCTTGACCTTCTGCGCCGATCTGGGCAGTGCCAGGAGTTTCTACTTCACTGAAATGCTACCGATTTGAAATGAATCTTTTAATATTTTGCGCTACTTGCAGGAAGTGTAGGTGGTGGGCCTCACGAAAGCCAATTAGTTTAAACATAATACGTTCACTGGAGTTTTGCAGAAAGGAGATTGCAGGAGGATTTGATTGATTCATTCAAGATCCTCAAAGGTGTTGATAAAGTCAGCCCCCAGAGTTTTTCACTCTCAGTGATAATGCAAGGATGCAAAGTCACCTGGGATCACAAGCAGGATCTACGCACCTGTGCCAAAGGACTGAAGTTAGAAAGCACCTTATACAAAGAGAGGCCAAAGTCTGACTCAAATTGCCCAGCTATGTGCTGCAGAATGGCTCAGCCCCAGGGCTGATTAGCTGTTAATCAGCACAATTAGAAGAACGGGAGGAATGTTTTGTGCTTCAAACTGTTAAGTCCTTGTTTTACTGACAGGTGTCAGACTACCAGGTGCTGTTCGTGTCGACCTTTGCGGTGACGACGACCTGTCTCGTCTGGTTCGGCTGCAAGCTGGTGCTGAACCCCACGGCCATCAACGTGAGCCTGGCAGGGCGGGGAGGGGGTGGTAGAGAGTGGGGGGGAGGACGGGGCGGGAGAGAGCGGGGTGGGGGAGAGTGGGATGGGGGGGACACGCCATTGTGTGCGCGAGCCACACGCTCCCTCGACGCCTGACAGCTCCCTCCCCCTGCAGATCAATTTCAACCTGATCCTGCTGATCCTGCTGGAGGTCCTGCTAGCGAGTACCGTCATCTTGTCTGCCCGCTCCACCGAGGACTGCTGCGGCCGCACAGCGGTCAGTCTCTGTGCCTCCGAGTCTGTCTTTCCTCCGGCCCTCACTGGGTACCGCTGTCACCCTTAACATCACCTCCGCACACGGGGCACTGGGCTGGTACTGGCTCCTGGCTAAGCAATATATTTATTACAACAGGAATATGCAGTATAAAAACCACATGGATGAGTGCTTAAAACAACATCAAATGAGTTAAGTCTAAACGTATGCAGAGTAGCTCACAGTTAATCAATAGATGAACCAAAGTCTGAATTAGGCTTTTGCCCTGGTGCACAATGAAAAGGATTTAGGATTTTAGGAAGATTTATCAATTTAGCATTAACAAATGAGAGGAGGCCGTTTCTTGAAAGAAACCATCTTCAACAACATGGCTGGGTAGCTTGTCCCACACTCCCACCACCCTTTGTGTAGCGAAGCATGTCCTGTTCTCGGTTTTATATGCACTTCCATGAAGTTTCCACTTGTGTCCTCTGGTTTGTCACTTCACTGTTAGAATGAATTTTTAAATTCTACCACTGGCTCACAAGGGCTTGTTAAGTAGAATGTATTCCATTTTAGTCACCACATCGCAAAAATATGGCCTGGAGAGAGTTCAGAGATAAGTGACCGGAAGAGTTATACCTCATCCCAAAGGAATGTCATGTAAAGAGATATGTGGGTTACAAGAACTGAATCTTTTTAGTCTTCTAGGGAGGAAACTCCTAGGCCAGTCCAAGTGACAACTTCTGTCTCAGTAATGAAGCAGAGGCCCTGTGACACAACACTCTTTTTGGATTTTTAGGACAGTGTATCCTTAACAAAGTGTAGGACACTACCGTGCTGACAAACACTCTGTTTCTCCACAGCCTGTGACCTCTGAGCCCCCTGTGGTTCTGAAACCCCTGTGCTTTCCCACCAGGCTGCTCAAGTCCTACTCTGTGAGTGACACACTTACTGACCCTTGACCTCTTGAACTCCACACATTTCCTTCTCTTTCCTTCTGCTTCCTGTGTGTAGAGGTATATCAGATGCAGTCAGGCCTGATCTTGGTAAACAGGAATTTTTCGAAGCCTTTCATTAGAAACCACGGATCTATGTCCAGAATTCAAAAGCCGGGAACCTGACCGGGTCGTGTGAGAAATGATCACATTACTCCTGTCCTGGAGTCCTTGCACTGGTTACCTATCAGGTTTCGTGTTGACTTCAAAATCTTCATGCTCATCTGTAAAGCTCTACGTGGCTTGGCCCCTTAGAACCTCTCTGATTTATTATTTTCCTGCTCCCCACCTTGCAACCATCGTTTGTCTGACTCTAGTCTCCTATCCGTCCCCCAAGACTGTCTACACTCTATGGGTGACAGGGCCATCTCCTGCTAAACCCCACAGTTCTGGAACTCTATCCCTGAGGATATCAGAATGTCTCCTTCCCTGAACGCTTTCAAATCCAGACTCAAAACCTTCTTCTTCAGAAAAGCTTTCATTTAAAGTGTTTTCCGCCTTTGCATCTTCTTGTGCATTCTAAGCCCTTGTTTTTAATTATGATGACTCTGTTATCTCCCGTCATTGTTTTTTCTTACTGTTAAGCACTCTGAGAAGCTGCTTTTAAAGGTGCTATGCAAAATAAAGTTGTTTATTATTATTATTATTATTATTATTACAGATTTCTCTTCAGTGGTGTTGGAAACGGTGTGGCAGTGGCTGAGGGCGCTCTTTGTCTCCCTCTGCAGGTGATCGAGGTGATCGTGGGGATATCGGCGGTGTTTGGCGGGATCATTGCCCTCAACATGGATGCCCTCGTCCCAGGACCCTACCTCTCCGTCACCTTCTTCTGGATCCTGGTGGCCGTGCGTGTGGAGTGGCTGAGGCCTGGGGAGGAGGGAGGGGGAGGGGATCTGGGGGAAATGGGATATTACGGGGGCCTGGGGGGATATGAGGTCATGTCAAAGGGGGAGGGAGACGGGGTTTGGAGGTGGATGAAACCTGAACAGTTCCCCCAGCTTTCCAGTCCTGTATTAAGGGCCTCTTAAAGACCAGGGTCTGGGGTGCGCGTCCCGGCTCTATAAGACAGGGCGTGGCCAGAGGTCATTCCTCCTCTGGCTTTCCTGCCTGGCACCACCTCAGCACCGCTCCCGTTATTAATCCGAGTGTCCGTTTGTCTTTGTCCGCCCGCAGTGCTTCCCCAGTGCCATCGCCAGCCACGTGGTGGCAGAGTATCCCAACAAGTGCCTGGTGAGTGCTCCTCGGGAACTGACACTACACCGCTGCGAACGGCAGAGCCCCCCTACGGCTGCAAGTTCTCCACTGTCCACAGCTGGACGCTGTTTTGCCCTGGCACCTACTACACTGACCCCACACTGTGCTTGCTGCCATCGATGGCCAGCAGCTATATCACCCTGCAGTTCACAACTGGCAGCCCCCTGACGCTCAGCAGGTGTGAGCCTGGTCAGTACCTGGAGGAGAGACTCCTGGGAAAGCTAAGGTTGCTTGTGGAAGAGGTGTTAGTGGGGCCAGTAGGGGGCGCTCACCCTCCAGTCTGTGTGGGTCCTAATGCCCCAGTATAGTGACAGGGACACCATCCTTCGGATGAGACCACAAACCGAGGTCCTGGCTCTCTGTGGTCATTAAAAATCCCAGGGAGTTTTTCAAAAAGAGTAGGGATGTTACCCCAAAGTTTCCCCTGGCGTTTACCAGTCATGGCCTCCTAATAATCCTTCATCACTCTGCTCTCCTCCCCACTGAGAGCTGGTGTGTGGGGAGTGTACTGGTGCACTATGGCTGCCGTCACATCATCCAGGTGGGGCTGCACACTGGTGGTGGTGGAGGGGAGCCCCCATCACCTGTAAAGCGCTTTGAGTGGAGAGTCCAGAAAAGCTCTATATAAGTGTAAGGGATTATTATTATTTTAAACAATTCAATTACTGCAATTACCTACGGCTTTCCAGATTGGTTATTTATCGTAGGGGCACGGCATAAAATGAAAGCTCGCCAAGCTTGTGCTGACGATGAAGATCTTCCAGTAACGGGCTGGCTGCCGGTTCTTGAACACACAAGCCTGGCCTCTGCGGCTGCAGAGCCAGCGACGTGCGTAGTGACAGCTCTCCGCGTCGCTCTGCCCAGGTGGAGGTCCTGATCGCGATCAGCAGCGTGACGTCCCCCCTCCTGTTCTCGGCCTCGGGGTTCCTGTCCTGCAGCGTGCTGCGTTTTGTTAACATCTTCCTGCACGAGATTCCCGTGGCCAAGGTCTGTACTGACACCCACCCACCTGCCCACGCCTGGTACACTGTTTCAGACTGCTGCTGTTACTGCTCATACCAAAACCCTCAATACTGCTGCTCCAGGTCCACATTGCAGCGTTTCGGTGGTCATGCCAACACTGCTATTAATATCAAACCAAGTCTTGCTAATACTTCAGTACTGCTATTAATATTAGAACTTACAACTGCTAGAGCTTCTGTGACTATTGGAACTATTAATAGAGTTACTAATTATAATAACCACTGATATGGAAACCTTATATGAAACAATGTAATACTCTGTGCACCGTGCAGTGTGTGTAACACGGATTGTATATCGGCCCTCAGCAATCCTATGATATCCTGCTACTGATCCTCATGGTGCTGCTGCTGGTGCAGGCTGTGCTCACCCTGGCTACTGTCCTGCACTGCGTATCCTTCAAGACCGAGCTCCGCCTGGGGAAGCCGGACTGGGGCAGCCCCTCCTACACGCAGCACTCCCCCCGGCCCAGTGAGGTACACAGACCGCCACCCCGAGAGACAACACAGGGGATTCCGAGACCCCGGGAGATCTGTCCGTTTTCCCGAGACACGCAGCAACACCCTGACCTACTACAATGCACTCTACTGCGTTGACACGGTCTGCGGGTGGGAGGCACACTAGTCTCTGTGAACAGCCTAGTCTCAAACCTGAGCCACACAAAGCAACAGTCAGGCAGAGAAGAGGCTACAGGGAGGGTAAAAATCCAGCATGACTGAAAATATATTAATTAGAAGAACGACAGAACTCTAACTTGGGCCTCCTCTCTCAGCAACAGGTTTCCAACGGTGCGGTGCGGGAGTTCGACAAGGACAAGGCCTGGAAGGCAGTGGTGGTGCAGATGGCCCAGTGAGGAGAGAGAGGCCACAAGTGGGGGAATGAAGAGAGGAGAAGGAAGAGTCAGCTGTGGAGTCGAAGGGCGGAGTGAAGAGGAAGATGGGGACAGGCAGTGGAGGGACGTGGGAGGAGAGGGGAGAGGAAGGGCGGAATAGTCAGAGAGGTCAAATGAAAGAAGGAGGCGGAGAGGGGAATGCATGTGAACGTCAGCCATTCTGTTAAATCCTTTTTTTCCTCCAGCAGCGTAGCCTTTGTTTCAATTGCCTCCTTTTCGCCTAGTATCCCCACCTGAATGGCTGCAGTGTAACCAACCTGCAGAGCCAGTCTTCAGTCAGACTTGGCTGAAAAAGGAGTAAATCTCCCAACCCGCGCGTTTCTGATCACTCATCAGCCCAGGCATCCCTGCCGACTACTACGAGACGGGGCGTTGAAAAAATGTACGCTTGAACGATCCACTTGTAGAGACTCTCTTTAAAAAAGTCTATACTATAATGCATTCAAGTAGGACGCTGTCAAGCATGAATGAGATGATAATGTAGACGTTTTCCTGCTTTCCTGTGCAGAAAAGGCTATCTTAGGCTCAGACAACGGGACAGAGGGATGTTGGTGAGAGGAATCCTCCACTATAAAGGCTCAGTCTTCAGTCTGCTCTAACAATCAGCTAAATGTGTACAATCTCTAGGCAGAGACATTCTATATCAGCTTATTTGTGTATATCTAGTGAAGTGTCAATTTTTGATCTGTGTTTTTTACAGCAGTACAGGGCAGAGTCCTTGCTCTTTCAATAAAGCAGAATGTTTCTCAAAGGGCCTACCTGTCTTCACTCACTTTCTGAAATGCACATTAAGGACACCCTCTCACAAGTGCGCACACAGACTGGGAATGTGGGGGTTTAGTTCAACCCCTTTCTCTGCAGCAGCAGGATGTACAATTCAGATGTTCACTTACTGTCTTCTGAATTAAAATCTGTCAGCATACTAGAAGTATAGTGACTTTATTATGAAAACAGAAAGAGTACTGATACAGCTATTTTCAAACGGTGGCCTTGTTTCCCCAGTTCTTGGGGCTGTGTGGTCAGATATCTCTGCCTTCTTTGGCTGTTTAACCCACCCCACCATGTGGAGTAGCAGTCTCTGTTCACCTCCACAGACACAGGAGGCAACCTGGACCAGCACTGCTTCTTTCCTGAGACTCAGGTCATTCTTTCTGAAAGTCAGCGAGGTCAGGGATTTATCCTTAAATACAAGCCGGTCAACCGAAAATGAGATCGCAGGGCCGCCAGCGTCTAGTCCCTCCACGTCACCTCCACCTCGTCTGTCCGGAACCTGTCAATCAGACAAACTCATGTCAATCACCCTCTGTCAATGCAAGGTTCTGATCCCTAAAGCACACGTCACGATTTGTATACATGCGAAACTGGCAGCCTCCCCAGCCCCTGCAGTGTGTAACTGAGAAGTCAGACACAGTGACGTGCCGTGACTTTCCTTACAGGGCATGCAACAGCAACGCACACACATATGTAAATATATCACGAGAGGCGTCCAACACATAACCCATTATTGCACTTTTAACACCTGTCTGTACACAATGTACAGGCATCTGAAAACATTCCACAACAATTTACAGAGAAAAATTATTTTGGGGGAGAGACACACCTTATATATTGTAACATATATTTAAAGATGCTTGTTTATCTCAGTGAAAAAGAAATTCCAGCGGTGTTTTTTCCACAGATCTTCTTGAGAGGACCACATTTTCCATGCAGTCCATTTAAACAGTGTATCAGCTGTGATTTTTGTACTACATTTTTCTCTATTGCAAGTAATTGTGAAAAAATAAGCCTGTAACGGTCATCTGTCTAAATGATATGTTTCCGACAAAAATAACCATAACCACATTTCACTATTCTTTCTGATTTTTGATTCTTTGCGCTCCATCAAAGAAGCCGCCTGTGATTGCTTTTAGTGTTATATATGGTTGTCACCATCTGTAAAATGTGTGAGTAGTAGTTGATACAGCTAACAAAGCGATGGTGCAGGAAAAAGACTTGTTCAATAGGATTTGACTTGGGACCTGCACCGCCCTACGAACAGCCCTGTTTACCCTGCATAAGCAATATTTCAACTACTATCTTCAGATGACAAAATCAGAAAAGGTGACTGAGAAAAGACAAGGATGATGCACAGTGCTCTGAAACCCAGAAGTAACAGCAGGTGTGCCGACAGTGGTGGCATTTGCAACATCAGTCGCAGCAATGGTACTGACAACAGCGGCGCTACCTCTGTGTGATCCAGGAGTCTTTCAGCTCTGTCACCTGTCCCGAGCGGAACATCTCCCAGCCAGCTTGAGCAATCATCGCCCCGTTATCAATACAGAACCTGAAACACAGGCGTCATCGCCCCTTTATCAGTACAGAACCTGAGACACAAGCGCGGTCACCCCATTATCAATACAGAACCTGAGACACAAAAATCACCTCTGCAATATCACTACAGAACCTGTTCTGGTTTGTGGAAGAATGGAACAAGTTACCCATCTATGTTGTTGATGCCAATACCTTGGCTGGAACTTCAGATCAATTATTAGCCATTACCAACTAAATGACCAAGATGGGCAGAATCATCTTCTCCGACTTCTTGAGACCGAAGATACTTAAAATGCTTCACTGGCGGTCTCTAGTGGCCAACCCATTATTGGGAAAAGTGCAAGCCCCTTCTCTTGTTCACAACCTTTTTTTTTTAGCAACACAACACCCTAATAAACACAAAGGCAATGTTCCTAATATGCATTTAAACTATATAATTATTTTTGGTATCTCTTTACCATCATCCACTGCAGGAAATTCAGCCTACAAAAAAACACCTCTGGTCCTTTATTTAAAGAAGAGGTCTTGTGGGCAGCAGGCTGGTCTGGAGCTACTGCACAGCAGACAGAGAGGCCCATGTTCTCCACGCTGCCTCCCCTGCAGGTGAGCACAAACCCCCAGGCTCTGCCCACCGCAGCGGCTGCGGTCTCCTGCTCTCACCTCTCGTCCGTGGCAAACAGGCGAGCCCCCCTCTCTGCACACATGACCCCCATCATTTCCTGCAGCCGCAGGTTGCCTGGATCGAGAGAAAGAAAGGGAGCGTGGGAAGAACAGAGGAGCATGATGGGGGGAGAGAGAGACACCCACTAGGAGACTCGTGCGGCCATAGTAAAGAGAGATCTAAATGGCGACCAGATGGACAACGATCGCCGTTTACACTGGCTTTCCATGTTAAAATGCGTGACGGTGTTCTTGTGGTCTCTCTGCTAATTTCTGCAAAAACTCTTGTGCAGCGCCTTGATGTCCTTGCAGCGTGCCATGCTATGTTGCTAGAAGAAAATTACATCTGTGACGAGGCTTTAAAAGTCTAACTTATTAGGATTTCATGCTAACCGTTCTTTGCAAATGAATAAAAAATTACACAGCTGCAACCAAGCCAGGTAAATGTTCACGTCTGGGATGCCTACAATGGTTCGTCCGGTGTCAAAGTTAAATTCGAAATCTCAAATAACCTAAAATGCCGAAGCAGCATTTCAAATCTGTGCCTCTCCAAAGTGGCGCCATGCGGCGAGTGTACAATCTGAAAGTGGAGAGCTGACTGGGAATACTCACAGCCCACCCCTCCGACAATCATGACTTCCTGGGAGCCACAGTGAGCCATTGCCCTCTCCGTGATCTCCACCAGCATGGCAAAAACCGTCTCCTGGACAGAGGGGGCAGAAAGGGGCAAGGGGAAGAGCAAGGATGAGGATGAGTAGGAGGGATGGAGGTAGGAGGGAGATCCAGATAATGAGGCAATGAGGGAGAGGGAGGTGCAGAGTGAATGACACTGCATAGCTCCCTACACCACAGCTTGGCCCCCCGTGCCTGATGGTGCAACTGCCTCTCTGTCTCTCCATGTCTCCTGCTTGCACAGCTTCCCGAGAGAGATATGAATCATTTCCTTCATGAGGACGGACCCAGATGTGTTTCTCCTAGGCTGCTGAGGTCTTTATTTTGAAATCATTAAATATTGCACAGACCCAGGAAGTGATGAAGCACATAGATAGCACAGGATATTAACAAGGCAGGAAATGGATATAGAGAGGTTAGAGTAAATGTTTAAAGTGTTACGGCATAGTGTTCTGTGGACCTTGATCTCTTTTATAAACATCTTCTCCCATTCATTCCTTTCCCCTTTTAAAATCTGACTGGACCCAACATTAGCCTTTATACCTTTCTCCCAATTACCATGTAGCTGTGCTCCTATCTCCAGTTCCTTCACCCTGTCTTCGCAGGAAACTGTGGCGAATCTGTCCTTTGGCTGCAGGATTACTTTACTCTGAGACTTAATTTCCCCTCCTATCCACATGCACAACAAAGTCCCGATTGCCGAAAGGAGAACAAACAGATACGAGCGGACGGACCTGCAGGGAGAAGCAGAGGTCCTCGGCGCTGCACTCGCCCGAGCCCAGCAGCTTGTGCGCCATCTCCTGCAGGACAGGACACTTCCAGTCAGAGCAGGGTCACTCCTACTGACCCACTGACCAGGCCTTAACACCTCCCTAATTCATAAAAACATGTGCTCACATATGGGCTCAGGTTGCAAAAAAAAAATACTATTGTTCTGGTTAAAACTTTGAAAACTCAGGTGGGCATGCATGGAAGGTATAAACAACAGGCAGGAACTTAAGAGCATAATGTTAGAAATCAGGAGGCCTTTCGGCCTACAGTATGTGGCCCGTTTGCTAGTTAGTAGCAGATTGATGCTTCAACAACACAGGCAGGCAGATTGTTCCACACTCCCACCACCCTGTGGGTAAAAAAAAAAAAAAAAAATCCTGTTTTCAGGTTTAAATGCACTTATGTTAAAACATAAGAGAAAAGAAAGGAACTGTTAAAGAAGAGTCAATCTTAGCTTATTCTGTAAAATGCCAGCATTGTAACAGACGTTTAAAAGGAAGAATTTATGTGATAGCTGGGACTCCTGTACAGTCCTATTACCTACAGTGCAAAGGAACCTTTTAACAACCTCACTGCAGCATGGTCCGACTTAACAACTTGTCTGCCGTCTCCAGGTAACACAAAGTACAACGGGGCTGCTGGAGAGGTGCTGCCCACGCTACTGGCTGCTCAACAGGAGGTGTGTATTTCACAGCTGTGCGGCCTCTTCCCCTCCTCACCTCAACGAAGGACAGGATCCCCGAGAACGACACATCCATCCCCTTTACTGTGTAGGGCAGCTCCACAAACCGGCTGCTCCTGCCGAGACGCACAGAACAGACAGACGGGGAGAAATAATGAGCTCGAGAACAAGACTGGATCTCTAGAAGTGAAAAAAGGCCGTTTTTAGGAGTTTGGGATTTATCCACTTATCCATCAGCAGTAAGCCCATGAAGTTATTTAGCCAAGTAGCAGGTGCAAGTTGGAATCTGGACCACACACTGCAGACATGGGGGAGAGCGTGCAAGCTCCACAATTACAGAGATCCAAGGATACAAGGCAAAATTCGCACCCAGGACCCTGGAGTGTGCAGCCATTATGCCCCCCCCCCCCACCCTTTGATGCTTCTATAGATATACAGACTGTTTTATATTTGAACTAGACTTTGTTTGGAGACAGAAAAAAACAAAGAAAATGTTTTGCTGCCCGTGAAGTGACACACGGGCAGAAGACTTACTTTTTAGCCATCTGCTCGATGTTATATCCAGGGCTGGGGTCGTTGGAGATCTGAACACAAGGAGAACAGTATCAGGAGTGGGAGCCGAGAGAGAAGCAGCCTGCTGGACCGTGCTGTCCCCCCGGCTCTGAAAATCAGATCACCGCTGCTGCTCACAGCACCGTCAGTCTTAAAATATATGGAGAGCATAGCTGTAGAAAGAATCGAGCAATAGCTCTGCACTGTGTGTGTAGCCACAGATTACAGAAAACTGAACGTCAGACTTCCACTGTAACTCTTCCAAAAAGTGAAGGCTGCCAGTGACTGATTATGTTTATAGATTTTATACTGCATGTCCACCCCATTCTCACAGAGATGACCCTATACCCACAGAGGTAGCTTGAGGATTTACAGATGGGCTCTTCCCATCCCACTCACCTCACTCTCCAAGTTATGTGACATAGTTCACACCTTGCAAAGACACACAGAGGGGGATCAGAGCAGACTGGAAGAGAGGTGCATCCTTCACAGATGTCACCACAAACCCGCAGGGGAAAGTCGACCCCAGCGGACTAATCCCAGCTCTCCTCCCAGTGGCCCACTGCTGGGGGAATCATGGTCACAGTCAGCTAGTGACAAGACCCAGACTCGAACCTAAACTGATTGAGCCCTTTCTACTGAAGCCTTCACGGAGCCGACATTTGCTGCTGGTGATTTGATGAGCCGACAGCTTTGCAAAACGTGGCAATTTCTAACAGCTGACTGAAGGCAGCACATGTTAACTGGAAGTGTGGGCAGAACGCAAGTCTTCAACTGGCACTACGCTAAGCTCACGCATGCAAGATGCGCTCCAAGAGCAGCTGCCCCGAGTATTACTTTGATGACACGTGCGAATCTGTCCAGGCAATTTCCCACAGCGATGTCGATGGTCTCCCCGAAGATCCTGTACCTCCGCTCGGAGTATGCGATCACCTGGGACGAGACAGATCATGCCTTATCACATCGCCCACTGTATCTGTACTCTCACACGCGCACAATATGACAGCAAAGGGAAGGCTTCATTGAATTTTATATTCTTCATTTAAGGGATCAAATGTTGACCTCAAGTATTATTTTAAACTAATCAGGTATAAGCAAAATGAAAATGGACAACTAGATTCTGCACCGACAATAAGGAAACACCTCTCGGAAACTGTGCCAAGAATTAATGGCCAAGTCACACTGCTAGGCTTTGTAATGGGATCTTTCCAATTCCAGCTGGCGATTGAGAGTAACTGTGCTCACAGGCTAAGTGTGAACTTTGATGGGCTTATTTGCCAGCTCTGTCCATAAGCTTTTCTCAACCTGTTAGGCATCAGCTCACAGACAGCACTGCTCCACTGCTGAGAGAGCATCCTATCAATGCAAAACACGATTATAAAGAATGTTAGGAGGGTTATATAAATGAACAAACATTTCCCTGCATATTCCCTTTCAGAAACCCACAACAAACCCACTTCCACTGTGTAATGTATACAAACAAACCACAGAACACCAGACAGGCATGAAAAAGTGGGATGTTTCAACCCAAACCAAACTCCTGAGCAGTGACCTGTTGGAGACCTTGTCCTTACTCCTGCTCATGATCATTAATCACCCTCTCGACCCCTGACCTGCGTGTCCCCCCCACTGACCTGTGTGTTGCCCCCACTGACGTACAGCACGGTGGGGTTAGTTGCCCCCGTGATGAGACGCCCCATCTCGATATGACCGATGCAATGATTGACGCCCAGCAGTGGCTTCCCCCACAGCTGGGCTACTGTTCGGGCCACTATCGCCACGGTAACCAGGGGGGCGCCCATCCCGGGCCCTGCAGAGGGAAAAGAAGGATCGAGGGGGAACGAGAAGACAAAGGTTCAATGAGGAAAGAGGAGGTGAGAGACAGGGGGCACAAGGCAGATGAAAAAAGGAATGTGAAATGATATTACTGCAGAAAATAACGTTTGGTTTAATCTGGTCAACGGAACTAATACACCATGCTAGCTACAGCACCCTGAACTCCCAACAGGAGAGAGAACACTGGGAGAGCAATGGCTTGCTCCTATAATCCCCTGTCAGGGGCTTGTTGCAGCACTGTCCCTGGCAGCACACGCCTGTTCATCTCCAAGAAACCAGGAAAAAGTGAAGCTTATGTGTCCCTGTTGGCATAATTCTGAGCATTCAGAATATTATTTTGTGTTTTTCAGAGAACAATCAATTTAGTACATTTATATAGCAATTAATTTAGCGGGACAAGAGACCCCAGTGGCAACAGTGCGTGCAGACAGAGAGAAGAAAAGGTAACATAGATATACCCACATTCCATGGGTAGGTTTATCGAACAAGGACACAGAGACGGATAGAGACAGGGCCGAACAGAGCAGACAGAAGGTGAGGGAACAGAGACTCTGATCAAAACCGAGCCAGTCAGAGGCTGTCATCCTGCTTAGCCACCCGACAGCCCCACCTTTGGTGTAGGCCACACAGTCGATGTCGGCGGGCGTGAGGCCAGCCTGCTGCAGCGCCTCCTTGAGGACTGTCAGTACAACTCCACGGTGGTGTCTGGCTGTCTCGCTGGGCAGGAACCCTGGGGGTCAACGAGCAGGTAGGTTAAAAAAAAGCATTTTAGCGGTCCATTAGAAAT
The DNA here is from genome assembly GCF_040954835.1 of Lepisosteus oculatus. NCBI lineage: Eukaryota > Metazoa > Chordata > Actinopteri > Semionotiformes > Lepisosteidae > Lepisosteus > Lepisosteus oculatus. The sequence goes on along the minus strand of NC_090702.1, from coordinate 47,864,688 downwards.
GTTTTAAGCAATCAATCATTTAATATTGCAATCTTTTATTTCCTTTATTGCAATACACTGCAGCTACCCGTAGATCTGATTTACCCATCAACCCACCCATCCATTTTCTAACCCCCTCATCCAATTGAGGGTCACAGGGGAGCCAGAGCAACAGCAACAGGCACAGGGCTGGGTAGCCCCTGGACGGGACGCCAGTCTATGCAGGGCACAAACAGAAACTGACACAAACACGCACGCACTGGCGCATGCATGCCAGGGCCAGTTTTCCCCAAAGCCACTTAACCTACCAGTGTGTCTGTGCACTGTGGGAGAAAACCGGAGCACCTGGAGGAAACCCATACAAACTTAGGGAGAACACGCAAACTCCACACAGACAGCACCCTAGGCATTGAACTCGGGGCTTCAGAGCTGCGAGGCAGCAATGCTAACCACGGCACCGCCATGCCACCATCTGATTTACCCACAAAAACCAAATACTATACTGAAATGACGGTAACCTTGGGACAAATACATGAATTCAACTTGTTAATAAAAGCTAGTTGGGAAATCATAAGTTCTCCCCTTGTGCGGCAGAGGTTTTAACAACTGATTCTGCCTCTGTTGCAATACCTCCGTCACGAACACAAATTAATAATAATTAATTTGATTATTAATTAAAATTATTAATAATTAATTATTAATAATTAAAAATTAATAATAAAAATTAATAATACTAATAGTGCTTACACTTTTATAGCGCTTTTCTGGACACTCCACTCTTTACAGGTTTACAGGTCATGGGGATCCCCACCACCACCACCAATGTGCAGCCCCACCTGGATGATGCGACGGCAGCCATAGTGCGCCAGAACGCTCACCATACATCAGCGATCAGTGGGGAGGACAGCAGAGTAATTAAGCCAATTTATAGAGGGGGATTGTTAGGATGCCATGATTGATAAAGGCAGGACGCCAGGGTACACCCCTACTCTTTTCGAGAAACACCCTGGGATTTTTAATGATCACAGAGAGTCAGGACCTCGGTTTTACATCTCATCCGAAGGACGGCGCCTGTTTACAGTATAGTGTCCCCGTCACTATAGTGTAACCCACATGATCCGCAGGGTTAGCGCCCCCTGCTGGCCCCACTAACACCTCTTCCAGCAGCAACCTTAGTTTTTCCCATGAGGTCGCCCATCCAGGTACTGACCAGGGTCACACCTGCTTAGCTTCAGTGGGTTGCCAGTTGTGAATTGCAGGGTGATATGGCTGCTGGTAAATCTGGCAAATCTGCGATTTAACATAGCATGCTGTTCCAATGCCTCTATACAGCTACAATAATGCTCCCCCCATTGAGGACCACATTATAAAGATACAGATCAGCTCTGACATTCTGAACATGCTGCTAGCCGGCTGCTCAGTAATATCACCACTGTTTGTTTCTACTTCGGTGCCCAGCGGTGGAAGATGCCAGTGGACTTGCCTTGCCCCGGGGGGGTGATGTAGGTGCGCCGGGGGTTAGAGAGCACCACTCCATCCCTCACGATCCCCACGCCGATCTTGTTGGCGCTGCCTTCGAACCCAATCACCACCGTCATGGCGGGCCCTAGGGGAGACAGGTAGACAGCACAGCAGTCTCAGTTCTCAGCCTGGTTATGAGGGACCCCCGTCTCTGCTGGGACCTAAATGCCTAGTGCTAATTGACGTCGGCAACTGATCTGCTTTGCTCGTTTAGACATTTTCTGCACTCAGTCCTTGGTTTCTGCAAAACGCTGAAGTGCAATATTTCCAGCAGCTTTAGCCTACAGAACTATGCAGTCTCTTCTCTACTTTCTACGATGAGTAGACAGGTAGGTATGATAATGCATCAAGCTCATCTATAATGAGTGATAATTAAAAGATTAAAGCTCTAATCTTTTGCATTTCAAGTATTGCACCTGGACGAGGGGAGTAATGAAACTGAGGATTTGTCACAAGGTTGATAAAATTCAATTCCTACTAATAATCCTCTTTTCAGGGCAAAAAGAACATTTAAAAACATTTAAAAATAATTTTGCTTGAGATTAAAAACCTGTCTGCAGCAAAAACAGAAAACAGAAATTTCCCCACTATATTCTTACTACAAAGAGCAAATGATGTGCTCCACTGCAATTATGGTTCCACTTGCTACTGTCCTTTTTCCTGCGGTGTTATGATTCAATTATTATTATTCTTTTGCTTTGTCAGACTTTCCATCTGCCAGTTTCGAAGTAGTACATATCTCATGCTTGTCATATTTTCGTTATTCCACTATGCACACTCGACCGTCACACTCGAGTTCAGCTCACATACTGTACACACGGCGTTCATGGTTCATCTCTGTGGTTTTCAAGTCAAATCCTAACCGAGCTCCACAAATGTCCCTTTCCAGAACGAACGCGTTTCAGTACGATTCCTCAAGAGCGCTACTCAAGGATATTACTGTTGCTGCTACGCACATTTACTGTTCTGTATTCGCACTGTATTAATTCTGTCAATACCTGTGCCCCAAGAGGAACCTATAAAGTTATTTTTGAATTTACAATCGCACGGCTCTCCTCAGCAGGACTTATGAAATTTTAAGAGCAGTACTGCTGTTCTTTGCGTAAAATAAACAGCTAACGATTAATAATCGCTTTTTATAATTAATGTTTGTGCGTTGTAAGAATGTGAAAGGTGATTTTAACAGGATCACATACAATAATAACACAATTGGACAATAATAGCCGGTATTTCATTCATCACACGCCATACGGGCACTGCGACTAAGCCAGTTGTATACAACACCAGCTGGTAGAGGAGTACAGAGCAGCACGAAGATAATTCATTTATAATAACGGCAAAAATATGAACAACATACTTCTTGCATCACAACATTTGCGAAAGACGTATAACAACCAAAGCCAAATTACACTCTTCTTACCAACAAGTGTCAACCCCGCAGGACCTCAGCGAAGACCTCGGGGTGTCCGAAATCACGCCAGCTTTAAAACAAAACCAACAACAACAACAACAACAGGAATTTGGTTAGTGTTTAGATGTTTCGATACCTAAACACGTATTTAGTATCCTGCAGCGTTCTTCTAAACGAGACACTTTTACCACACGATATATGCTTCAGTGATGTGCAAAATGTTTTCTTCCAATACACATATCAATATATTTTATTTTTTAAAGGCAAGCCCGGTGAAGAGTCACTAAAGAATGAAGTAGTTCAGGTGGATAATAATAATCAGGCGAAAATTAAGGCCAGACCCTAGTGTCTCACATGGTGTCCTGCGTGGTGCTGTGCTTTGTTGTGTGAGGCTGTGTACTTGAGCCAGTGGACGACGTGCCGGGTAAGTGGGATTGTAATTACTATTTGTACTCGAGATTGTGATTAGAGGGGTATTCAGGAGTGGACACGGACTGGTTTATTACAATTGATAAGTCATCCCACTCATTAATCGGAATTGATGACCACTCGCTTTAACGGAAGTGTAATACGGGGAGCGTCGACGAAGTGTTGTCGATTTTTGTAACACTATTATTAGTTTTAAAACAGTGGGCTTGGTAGTTTCTTAGCTTTTGTTTTTGTATTAAAAAGTAACGTTACTATAATACAGTATCATCTGAAATAAACCGCGCATTACTGTGCTGCGGGTTATATTGGGTGCTCACTACAAGCCCTATCCGATGCCCGGAGCTTTCCTGCCAGCCTGCTTTTCATCTTAAACTCTTAAAAGTGCATTCGTCCTCGGATATACACTTGGGGTGAAAGGGGACTCTGATTGTACGGGTGCATTAAGCTTGACGGAGAAGACGGTCCCGCGGTTTTAAGGTCTGCAGGCTCATTTCAGATTGTGCTGCAACGGCCTGGCGCAGGCCTTGTTTCCAGCCTGCTCTCCGTCCGCCTTTCACGGATAATTTGGTGCGACCACGACAATAGATAAGACTTTATTGATCCCGAAGCGAAATTGATTAAATTATTTTAATACAAAAAACAAACACAAAATAACGCGCGGAAATGTGTTGTATGGATTTTCGGTCCGGTTTGCTTTGTATTTCCGTGTAGATTTTTAGATCTGAAATAAGATATCCTTGGTTAACCAGGGGGCGCTTAGACGCTTTTTTTAACATGGAAACTCCGACATCAACAAATACTGTGCGATACATACATACGTTTACCCACCAGGGATCCATCTGTCACATGTAAATTAATAGAAACATAACGTCACTATTGAGGTCTCTGATTTATGAGCGTGACACGGGAGCCATTGAACTGAGCCGATTAAACTTTAAACGCTTGTGTAAGCGTCTTCCAAACTGTAGGTTGGAAGGAGGTAGTGGTAAAAATAATATATCCTACTCTATGTGGCCCCGTTGATGGTAATAATTCTTTACACTTGTATTGTGTTTTTCTGGACACTCGTCATAGAGCTTTACAGGTAGTGGGGACCCCTCTACCTGCACCAGTGTGTAGCCCCCACCTGGATGATGAGACGGCAGCCATAGTGCGCACAGTACGCTCCCCACACACCAGCTCTCAGTGGGGTGGAGAACAGAGTGATTAAGCCAGTTCAGAGATGGGGATTATTAGGAGGCCATGACTGGTAAAGGCCAGGAGGAAATCTGGCCCGAACACCAGAGTAACACCCTCGGAGATTTAATGACCACAGAGAGTCGGTTTTAAGTAGAGCCTTTTTTCTACAGTATAGTCACTGTGTAGACAGTATAGTCTACACCCCATCACTATACTGGGGTGTTAGGACCCACACAGATGGTGGGGTGACCACCCCCAACTGGCTCCACTAACCTTTACAAGAAGTGCCCTGTGATTTTTAATGACCACAGAGAGTCAGGGCCTCTGTTTTAAGTCTCATCTGAAGGATGGCATCTTTTAAAGTATAGTGTCCCCATCAGTATGCTGGAGCATTAGGACCTACACAGACTGCAGGGTGAGCGCCCCCTACTGGCCTCTCTAATACCTCTTCCAGCAGCAGCCTTGTTTTTCTCAAGAGTCTCCCATCCAGGCACTGACCAGGCTCACATCTGCTGAGATTCACTGTTGTGCCAGTTGTGAGTTGTAGGGTGATGGAGCTGCTGGCTATATTGTGCTTCATGTTGTGGCATGCTGCAAACCTTCTTTGTTGAAAGTTTCACACAACAATGCTCCATTTGCGCTCCAATTCTGAGAACTTTGCTGTGCTTTTTTTATTTAAAAGAGACTATAAATTTCCAAAGGAAATGTGGCCATTCGATTGGTCTAGTTTCCTTTCTCTTATCTCATTGATCAGAAGGTCTCATCCAGCCGTTTCTTGATAGAAGCCAGAGTGAGCGTCTTGTTCCATGCATCCACCACCTTTGGTGTAAGGACGTGTCTCCTGCTGTCAGTGCTTTCCAATGCCGCTGGGATGATAGGGCCTGCAGCACGTGACCCCAGGAAGGGGTTAGCTGCTCTGGCGGTGGTTACCCATGCTGTTGCTGCTCTGTTCCAGGGGTGAGTGTGTGGATCGCGCGAGGTGGGGGCCTGTGTCTGCGTGTGTGCCTGCGGCGCCTGAGTGGGGACAGACGATCGGCGACGATGTCCAAGAGAGCGAAGAAGAACGTGGAGGCTGCGGGCGACGGGGAGCCAGACAACGGCGCAGGTGTGCAGGGGGGGAAGTGGCTGAATACTGCGCGGACGAGCCGGGCGAGTCGCTGGGATTGGGCAAACTGCCTCTTTGTAAAGAGCAAGCGAAGGGTGACTCCACGCTGAAAAACGGAAGAAGAAACAAGACACTTCTTCAGGGGTGACTCCTGAGTGTTGTGTTTCTTCTTTCTGCTTTTCCCACTGAAATTAACCTTCATGCAGCCAGCGCACGTCCACGCAACTCCCCCTTTCTGTGTCTTCCAGAAACAACCAGCAATATCAAGTGTGAGCCGCTTCAGATCAAAGCGTCAACCACATAAATTGAATTTGGAATCCTCACGGAATTGTAGAGCCTCTCCTGCCCTCCTTCGGAGTCATCTTAATTATTCTCTCTGTTTGCCTTCCTCTCTCTGTCACTAGACGTCTATGGCCTCTCTTTCTCTCCCTTTAAGGTCTTTCTCCTATCTCCTCCAACACCCCCCACCACCCCCTGTCTCTCTCCTCGTCTGTGATGGCCCTCCCTCTCTCCCTCTCAATTCAGTTCACTTCAAGGTGCTTTATTAGCGTGACCGATGGGTACAATCAGTGTTGCCAAAGCAAATAAAATAATAAAATTAACATGGAACAAAACAAAAAATAGAAGTAAAATAAAATCTACAGACACATTACAGACATTTACAACAAAGACATATTATAAAATATTGACATATACTGTAGGCGGCTGGAGCATTATTGGGAGACAGACTCACTGTTCCTCAGGCTGTGACAGGAGATCACATACTGGGCTGCCAGTTCAACTGAGTTCCCTCCTCCCTCTCCCAGTAGGATTGTCCCTCTCTCCCTCCCTCAGTCCGTCTCTCTCTCGCGGACTCGGTGTATGACGTGTAAGAACACAAAGATTACGGTAGAAAAATCTACCCTTATTGGCAGTTAGTAGCATGGGGATCCCAGGGTCTCATGCAGCTGTTTTATTTAAGTATCAGCTTAGGCCTCATGGTGGGTTGGCTTGTTCCAGACTCCCGTAACCTAAAATTGTGTGTGTAAAGTTGTGGAGGTCTGGATTTTCTGCTGACACTTCTATCCGAAATGGCTTACATTTGTACCTACAGGTGTATGCAAAAGTTTGGGCACCTCTGGCCAAATTACAGGTTTCGTCGGTTTTCTAAGTGACAAGAAGTTAACACAGCCGCTGCAGCTAACAAACTTAAACTTGACATATTTCTGCAAATTGTAATGCACAGTTACTATTTATTTGCTGAATTTAACAGATTGCAAAAAAAAAATAAAACCGTAGATGTGGCATGTGCAAAAGTTGTAACTGTAGTTATAGAGCTGGACGTTTTCTGGCTGTAGTCCTGATCAGAGGCCCAACGGCACCTTCTCCACCTGGGATTTGAACCCACAGCCTGTGACTGACAAGCCCAGAGTTTTAACCGCTGCGCTGGCGATCTCCCTCCTTGTCTCCTCGCCGGTCCAGCCCCCGAGGCCAAGCGCAGCAAGAAGTCGGGGAAGGAGCCAGAGGCGCCCGTCCTGTACGAGGACTCCCCGGACCGGCTGACCAGCGAGGACGGCCGCCCGTCCAGCCTCAAGATCAGCTCGTGGAACGTGGACGGGCTGCGGGCCTGGGTGAAGAAGAAGGGCTTGGAGGTGAGGATCCCACCTCCCCCCGGCGCACGAGTCCATGACTTGGGGGGGTTCGTGTGCACGTGCACGCGTGACGCAGCACAGCGCTAGACACGTCTCCGCCCTGTCGGCAGAGTCAGTTTCCTGTGATTCACCAAGCGGGTGAAGCACAGCCTTTTCATCCGATGCCTGTGTGATTTTGGAACGGGTGCTTGTGTACTTTATTCTCTAGCCCAACACACGCTGCTGTCTCCATCCTGGATGTTTGAGGAACATGGCTCCTGCAATCAAGATATACGTGACACAAAATAATATGAATCAGATAGGTTTTTCTCCAGAAAGGGAAGGCTTCTTAGGTTAAAAACCCCCTGTTCTGCCACTGTCTGTTCTGGTCTAGTAGGATCAGTCTTGACATGGGCTGTGATTATACTGACCACAGCAGTCTGAGTCAACCTGTAGGTCAGACAATGACGCACTGTCTGATGATCCACTCTGCACCCTTACTCCTTGTGATGTAGTGAGAAGTGGCTCACTAAGGAAACCCCCATCTTGGCTCAAAACCCCGTCCTAGTGGCGTGGCCTTGAGCCAAAATGGCCGCCACCTCACAGTGCCACTTCTCGTTTCATCTTGCTTTGCCACCACTTCCTCTCCCCGTGCTTACTCCCCTCTCTATTGCAGTGGGTGCGCGAGGAAGACCCCGACATGCTTTGCCTGCAGGAGACCAAGTGTGCGGAGAAGTCTCTCCCGGCGGAGATCACCGACATGCCAGAATACCCACACAAGTACTGGTCTGGCTCCGAAGACAAGGGGGGGTACAGCGGGGTGGCCATGCTCTGCAAGACCAAGCCTCTGAACGTCACCTATGGCATTGGTGAGCCTGCTCAAACACTCTCTCTGGGGGGCCCGTGGGTCACTGTGTGAAAGGATGGGCACCCCTCGCCCCCTGTAAGATTCACTTTCCATCAGCAAACAACAAACACATCATAATTAACACAACAGTATGAACAGAAGAAAATAGATGTACCCAGACATCACAACAAACGGACCATAAAAATGATCGAAAGTGACAGAAAGACCCTGCAGTTCTCTGATACAGCAGAGGCCACGTTTATTATATTGATCCCACCCTGTTAGTAGGTTGGGACAGTGGCACCTGAAGAAGGCTTCACAGCCGAAACGTTGTGTTTTCTCTCTTCTCTTTTTCGCATTGAATAAACCTATAATTTATTTGGGCCCAATGGAACCTTCTGGTTTCCATTCCAGCCGGTCCATTAATCACTGGTTCTGATTGGTGACTGGTTGGCTTCCTTGTTTAGACTTTTCTATGCACATCTAGGCCATGTTAAAGCTAAAGCTATGGCCAGGACTGGAACTGGGAATCGCTGGAATGGAAGAGCATAATATAATAATAATAGTCATAAAAAACATTTATATTTTTATGGAGCACCTTTAAACATGGCTTCTCAAAGTGCTTTGCAGAATGAGAACAACAAAAACAAAATACACAAGATACGCACAATGAAAATACACAATGAAAGGAGACGGTAGATGGGGGCACTGAACACAGTAAGACCAGAGGGAAAAATAACAGAACCAGTTAAGTAAAGGCCCTTCTAAAGAAGAAGGTTTTGAGTCTAGATTTGAAAGAGTTTAGGGAAGGTGCTTTTGGCCATAACAGGAGAAGGCCCTATCACCCATAGAGTGTAGATGGGTTTGGGGAACAGATAGGAGACCAAAATTAGTGGAGTGAAGGTTGTGAGACAGGAAGTAGGATGACAGTAGCTCAGACAGGTACTGAGGTGCCAAGCCATGCAGAGCCTTATAGGTGAGAATGAGGGTTTTGAAGTCAACATGAAAGCTGACAGGAAGCCAGTGCAAGGACTCCAGGATAGGAGTAATGTGATCACTTGCACTAGACTTGGTCAGGATTCTGGCTGCCAAATTTTGGACATACAATTTTGGAGTTCATTCAATGTGGATTTAGAAACCCCCGTGAGTAGAGTGTTACGGTAGTCAATTTGAGAGAAGATAAACGTGTTGATCAGCATTTCAGCAACAGAAACTGATAACATGAGATGTAGTCTGGCGATATTTCAGAGGTGAGAGAATGATGTTTTGACAATACGTTGCACATTTGGGTCGAATGTCAAACCACCCCCGAGCTTTTCAGTTTAGACTAAAGCTCAAGTACAATACCATCCACAGATAGGGTTACAGCATTGGCTTTACAGAGTTGAAGGGGGGTGCCAATAAGCATGACTTCAGTCTTGTCACAGTTTAGATGAAGGAAATTTGGAGTCACCCGTGTTGGCTCAGGGAGTCGCCCTGGTGTGTGCCCGATGCGTGCTCACTCCGGCATCGTCCTCCTCTCTTCCCTCTTGCAGGTAAGGAGGAGCATGACAAGGAGGGGCGCGTGATCACTGCTGAATTCCCCTCCTTCTTCCTGGTGACCGCCTATGTCCCCAACGCGGGCCGCGGGCTGGTGCGGCTCGACTACCGCAAGACCTGGGACGTGGATTTCCGGGCCTACCTGAAGGGGCTGGACCAGCGCAAGCCCCTGGTGCTGTGCGGGGACCTCAACGTGGCGCACCAGGAGATCGACCTGCGCAACCCCAAGACCAACCGCAAGAACGCAGGCTTCACCGCCGAGGAGCGGCAGGGCTTCACCGACCTGCTGGAGCAGGACTTCGTGGACAGCTTCCGGCACCTGTACCCCGAGCGCCCGCACGCCTACACCTTCTGGACCTACATGATGAACGCCCGCGCCAAGAACGTGGGCTGGCGGCTCGACTACTTCGTGCTGTCGAGCGCCCTTCTGCCCAGCCTGTGCGACAGCAAGATCCGCAACAAGGCCATGGGCAGCGACCACTGCCCCATCACCCTCCTGCTGGCTGTCTAGATGCCCCCCTCTGACTGCCCTGGTGTCTGTGTGCCTCCTCAAACCTACCCCGTTTCTTGCTTCTCTTTAATTACCTGTCATTTCAACAAGACACTAAACCTAGCCCTCTAAATACCCCCTTATTTCCCTGTTGTCCTGTGCTTAAGCTTTCATTTACCTCAGATGCTCACAGCCTACAGGCACAGGATAGGGTGTTAAGGCCCGTCTTTCTGGCTCCTTTCTTGCTGTCTCAGCAGGCCAGTGATGTTCACATATTGGCTGACACGTGAGAGCTCAACTCACATGGTGCTGAATGTTGGGGGCAGAGTCATTTTTGAACCAACATCATTTCCCTAGTGTATTGTTGGCCAATGGCTCTTCGAAACTGGATATTTGCAATGCTTAGTGCCCCAACCCCCCCCCCCGCGGACTGCATCCTATTGAAATAAGCTGTGAAAGAGGGGGCACACAGTTGGCAGGAGGGTTGTGTGTTTCTGGGCTGATTTAAACCCCGGCTGTATGCCCATCTCTGCCAGGCCAGTGTAGTGTTCTACCCTCTTTCACTTTCCGAAGTGATTTTACTTTATTGCTGTACCAATTTACTTTATTGGGATGTGTTCAGACCTTTTTCATGTAAACGGTTAGCTGTGACGATGTGTGGTGTACTGATGTAATTGTAGGGCCTCCTGCCTGATTTTCCCCATTGTTGCGTCCCTCCTCGCTTTTATCTTCAGCAGTGAAGACGCTCTGCTCAGAAGGGAAAGCAGGAAAAACGTAGTCTGTTTCATCTGTACTTTTAGGCACCTGGAGCTGAGGGTTGTTTTATTAAGTAGTTCCTTTTAAAAGCCGATGAATCTTTCGTTTCTGATTTTGTTGCGATGTGCTGTAGGCGTTTCTTTTTGTTCGGTATTTGCGATAAGCCGAAGCTGATTTTGAAACCGAAGAGCAGGTGAACATAGTTGTACCAGCAGTGGTGCAGTGCAGGGGTCATGGTGGCTGACAAAGGTCAGGCTCTCAGAGCTGTGTGGAGCTGTGGAGACCTGGCGTGCGAGGAGCTGCACGTGCTCCGTCCTGCCAGTCTGTCCCCTGGCCAGCTGTTGTCACAGGTGCTGGACAACTCCGTCTTCCTTCAGGTCAGGAGGACGAGACCTGCCGATACATTTCTGCCTCCCGTGTCTATCGATAAGCTTTCATTTTTCATTACTTTTCTTTTCAAAGCGTTTTATAGATGTTAAACCTGGTCCTGTGTTTCAAAATAAAGTTTAGTTTTTAATACTGATGAGTCTGTCCAGTTTCTTTGTTGTTACCCATGCTGATATAACTGGAGCCTTCGCAGTTCTTCAGCAACACTGGTTATAGGAAAGAGGAGGCCATGCAGCCCCTCTTGTCTGCTTGGTAGTTTATAGCTGATCTGAGGATCCCTCTCAGCTGTGTTTTAAGGAAGCCAAGGTATGGGCTTCAACTACATAACCGTTCCAGACTCTCACAGCCTTTATTTCGTGTAGATATGCTTCCACATAGTTCCTACCTGTGACCTCTGGTTCATGTTTACTGTGTAGTCTGAAGAAGTCCACAAGGTTGACCTGCTCATAGTCAGTCCAGTAGAACAAAGGGCTTGTTCAATGAAGGAACGAATCTTATCTTTCTCTGGTCTTTTAAGGGTTGAAAGCTCTTCAGTTTTCTGCCTAGTGTTCGGTTAATTAATTTAACAAATCACATGTTGAATTGACTACACTTTAGCTCTTCCAGAGCTTTACAAAGTGCAATTTAATAGCTTCCTATAATAAACCCTGTTAGATAGGGGCTCTCCAGGAGTAAGCCTGGGGACCACTGGTCTCCCTGGACAAAAACATCTTCTAAGCAAATAAATAAAAATAGCCTTAGACATTTTCATCACTGAATATATATTTATAGAAATTATATATACAGTACATGAAGTCAGGAAGAATAATTAATATCCATTATTCCTTCTTTTGATCACATATGTCCTCCAGGGTCTGAATTCAGCTCCTGCCTGTACGGATTGTGAAGACAATTCAGATTAAACTCCACAGCAATTATGTGCTGTAGTATCTCCTGCGTTTTTAATTCACACTTTGACAACATATCCTGCTTTGTGAAAAAATGGAAATCATGGCCGTATCCAGAAAAATCACTCTGAAGATGTTTAGTCAGTATATTGAATTCAAGCTTGTACTAATTAGTAAACAGTGGAAGCACTCTTATTTAAGGTTCATAAGCTTCATTTTTGTGTGTCATCTTGTTTATAGCACTACAAAATAATATTTAGAAAATAATATCTGTAGCCTCACCTTTACCTCCAACCCGCTGCCCAACCCCAATCCAAAGCACAACCCCACAGCTGCATACCCCTGTATATCTTTGCTCAGCATAGGTCTGCATACAGGCCAAATTCATAAATCTAAAATTCTCAAACCTTTCCCTTCCTTTAACTCATCCCCTACCTGACCCCTCAGCTAGGCCTAACCCGAACTGTACTACCTAACCCAAATTCACACCCCACACTTAAAACATTTATCTTAATTCTCTTAAATATGTCAGTGACGGAGTATTGTTTCTACCCTTAAAAATTAGAGCCCCCCTTTAAAACATTTTCTGGGTTTTCTGAGGATGAGACTTGAGAGATTATGAAGAAGGAAAGAGATACAGTGTCTTTTTATTCATTAATTCACTTTGTACTGAAGTTATATGTTATTATTTATTGAAAGTACAGTATGTAATAGCATTTAACCCATAACGAATGTCAACATTACTGTAAGGTGCAAAGGTTTATTCCATGCAGGTGTGAGGTTTCTTCTTCAGGTGTCAGGTTGTTTCCTCTCTCCCCTCACACCTGAAGAACGTTGCGTTTCTTTTCTTATCAGCATGGAATAGACCTTTACTTGTTCCTTTGCAGCCTTCGCATGCTGACGCAGCTCCCTACTTGAGTTTACTGTAGTGTAGAAACCATCTCTCATTTGTCTCTTTCAATAAGCAGTAGTGCTTTTGGTCAGATGAAGATCCCAAGTGTCTGTTAGAATTGGCCACAAGATGTCCTCCCAGTCCAACTGTTTATTCAGTACTTTTCACTACTTTTCGGGGCTGGAGGTGACCCAAGTAGTGCAACTAATGTTTTGAACCGGAGAGGTCAGGAGCCACAGCTGTGGATTTAATACATTGGAAACGCAAAAGTTTGTATGGTTAGATTGTGCTCTAACACTGTCTTTTCATAGACTTCTAATGTCATTGGAATGTCATGAGATCTCAAAAATGATATTCTCTTGGATCCACTTTTCTCGGCTCTTCAGATAACTACAGCCTGTCTTTATCATGGAGGTCTGGTCCATCCATTATCAGAAAGCTGGCAAGGGTTGTGGCACCTCTGAGCTTAACAGGGCCACACTGGGACAATTAAGAGACTGCAGGTAACCCAGCCAGCAGTGGAAGAAAAATGAATTAGCCATGGAACATCGGACCCAAGGAGAACGTGCAAACTCCACTCAGAATGATCACGGATTAGAAATGGAGCGTAGGGCCCAAGAGCTTGTGGAGGCAGTGCCGTATACAAATGTCACAGTTCAATACTTTGCAGCACTAACAGTACATCATTGTTTTCCTCCTGACAGTGCATTATAACAGTTTTCAAATAATTGCTTCTGAACGTGCCTAAAGAAAAAGGGTAGAAAGAAAATGTGCAATATTGGATTCATCTTTAGATTTCCGTGTCACATTGTGGATTGTCATTACTTTGATACCAGTTCAGTGATAAGATGGTAAGCCTTGCAATGCCAGTTGTAAAATCAAGGTTCAAAACCATATTGTGCTATTAAAGATTAGTCCCACCAATAATTCTAATACATAGTCATAGTCATATAATAGATATCTGCAATCATGCTGCCATGGTCTCTTTGTGTCACTACAAGGAAGATCAAGATTAGTGTATTCCCCATTAGCTGGTGAAGCAGTGACAAAAAACTTTTTTCAACACCTGCAATCAATGAAGCCCTATGGTGATTTAATATGGCAGTAACCAGGATTTGCAAATAATGATCCCTTCTTGGTACAGACATGAATAATGTGCTCTTGGACTCCAGGACATCTCCAGGACTTTTGGACATCAGGTTTCTTTGTGGCTGTTGGGGACAAAATGCTGCTTGCCGTTTCATGAACCACCTGTTCTTCCCAAGACCACAGCAGGCTGGCCAGCACCTGGTGCTGTACTGTACTGCCACCACCAAACCGAAATACTAAAAAACCTGTGCTGTCTGAAACAAACGACCTGTAGTTGATTAGACCTGCAAAGTCTGTCCTCCTCCTGGGATGTCATGCAACATTTCCTACATACATGTAGGAACAAGTAAAGAAAGGCTGATTCAGGTGTGGAGAACTCTGAAACACGCTTGTATTTTTCAGCAGACCATTAACCTCTACCCCAACCTTTGCAGCTCACACTCTGACACTGCTCCACACACTAATATTCCCAATAGACTGAGAGTACTGTAGGTACCACATTAGCCATTTTTTCATGTTCCAGGACATCCTGGAGACAACCCAATTGCACAAAAAAAGTGTTTGCCGGAGCAATGAGAGAGAAGCACCTCGCTCCAGGGTACAACCACAGAGCCCCACTGAGGATGTGTAGCTGCCACTGTCCTGTGTGGAGTCCGGGGGTGGAGAATTCAAAACAGATTCCAACTTTTTCCCTTTCCTTTCCTTTTTCCCTTTCTTCTAGAACAGTCCTGGTCAAGGTGTCCCACACACCTGCTGGCTTTTATTCCATCTGCCCTTCATGAAAGAACCGAAGCCTTACTTGATCCAAGAAGCCGCTTCGATTTAATATTTGCATTTTGTTTCTAGTCACAAGTTTGGGATTTTGTTTCACTTACGAAATACAAGGGTTGAAGCTCCAGCATGCTTGAGAACTGGGAACAAGCAGTTCAGACAAATCTTATTATGAAGTCAGTGAAGGGTTTCATTGTGTCACTGAGGGCTGGGCTGGAACAGAAACCCACAGGTGTGTGGGTCACCCAGGACCAGGATTGGGAACCACAGCTCTAGAATATGCCAGTATATGGATGCTAGCCTAGTAAGCATGTTTTTTTTAGCTCTCACTCATTTTTAATCTTGTGTGAATTACGGGAACGAGATTTTGTGCTCCAGGAGGAGAGAGCCCCTGATTTCCGGCAGCCAGACTTCCTCACAGCCATCACCTGCTGTTAACTCCACATACATCACTCAGCAATTGCGGGAAAGCGCTTCAGATGTCTCTTAACCACCCGCGCCAATTTCCATGTGAGTACTATGAGTTTAATGCAATGCATGATGGCCCATAACGCTGAAATCAATAAAAAGCCCTGCTAACAGCTCTCTAACTTGCTGAAGGTGTATCCTGCATTCTCCTGGGAATTCTATGAGCCGTTGTTGCATGGAAGCAGGAACAATTACTAACTAGCCTTTTCTTCCCCCAGTTTCATTTTCTACGCATTTGTAAATTTATTTCAGACTAGTAAATGATATAACATATACTCACAGACCTGCATTTTGGCACTCTCAAGCAATTTATTTATTTACTTAAAGACTAATGCTCTCTCCAATTAATTAACACCAAGAGTAATAGGTATCGCCTGTGAAAATATGTATTTTGCTACAATATCTCTTGAGAAGTCACCGACTCTAGCAAATTGTAGCTAGCTATTTATGCTTAAGGATGCAAGGCGTGGAATAACAAACTGTATAGTTCTTTAGAAAAGCTGAATAACTGCTTGAAAAGAGGGGAAGGTGGGAATTCTTCAGCCTATAATCGTACGAGGGGTAGCAACATTGCCACCTTCTAGTCTAAGTGCCTCTGAAGCCTAATATTTCATCCTGTATCGTGTTCTCGAGTCAGTATTTTGCATGTGCATTCAAATTGATCAAAACAAATTATTTACATGAGAACATAAGAGAGGTTACAAATGAGAGCAGACCATTCTAGTCTGTTAGTGCAGTATTTAATGGATCAGAGGAACTCACTTAGTTGATTCTTGAAAGAAGTCAGGGTTATCAGCTTTATCAGCATGGTTGGGTTGACTTAGAGCTTTTAAGTCATCAGTACCTTTTAAATACAGTGCTTGGACCATGTTCTGTCATAGTCTGCTCTGTTCAAGGTTCAGTTCCTTCAGCCTGTCAATGTTTCTGGTTGCTCTTCTCCAGACAGATTCCAGAACAGCAATGTCTGTTCCATAATCACAATTTGTGCACAATATTCGAAATGGGGCCTTACTAGTGCATTATAAGGTTTTAACATAACATCCCCAGGTTTGTTTGCCTTTTTATCACTTTCACACATTCTCTAGAGGATGTAAATGATGTGTCAATATAAACAGCCCATTCTTTTTCAATGTAACCTCTTCCATCTTAGTGTTTCCCATTTTGTAATTATAATTATGTTTGCTACCGGCATGCAACACCCTGTCCCAATGCCTGCTTGTCTGTTTAACATAATGTGAACCAGATCATGTTAAAAGAAGTGCAACATGAAAATGATCTTTCACTTAGTGTTTGGAATTGTTCTTCATTTTCATGGAAGAAGATAAGAGCACTTGACATTTTACATAATTAGTTACCCATGGTTAGCAATTTGACACTGACTGTAAACCTGCAGCACGCATACTCTGTTTTCTGGTGTACGAGGTTTGCAGGCAGGGAGAAAACGCAACTCCACAGCTGTATCATCTCATGTCTGGACCAGTGATACTTCATCGAGAAAATAGTGGCCTATCTTCACACTGTATTGTGCCAAAATCATCAGATCTTTTGTGATTCCTGATGATGAGTAGCAGATTCTAATTAAGTGTAATTATTCTTTGCTGAAAAGCAGTTCAATTGACTTGAGATAAGTGCTGTTTCCTCTTGGGTTTGAAGTGCCTGCAGGTTGGACTAACTCAAAACATCAAAAATACTGCATGTTCCACTTTTAAAGGAAAAACAACCAAACATATTATCATTGAACACTGTCACGTTGAAATCTTCTAATAGTTTAACCAAGATAAATTTTGCTGATAAAAGTGTACAATTGTCATACTGTATGTACAGCAATTCACTTGAAATAACAATAATAAAGTTTCAGTGCCTCCATAAGTCTTTTTTTATCAGCTAGATGTGCTTGTCAGCTTAGAGCACTGAGAATCTGCTTTTATTTTAATGAGCACCATTTGTTAAAAGGTTTTTCCAGTTTTGACGTTTCAAGAAGATAACACAAACATGACATAGTCAGAATAGGAAATGAATTCATGCCAGACACAATAGAACTGGTAAGTGTGTTCAAGGCAGTTTGAGTGTTTTATAACATCACTTTATTAACCCTTTACAATTTCTTGAATTAGGAATTTGTTTTTTCACACACCCCAGCTTGCTCTCCATACACACAGACAGGGAGAGAAGCCTGGGGTCAGAGCACAGGGTCAGCCATTGAACAGTGCCCCTGGAGCAGTTGGGGTTAAGGGCCTTGCTCAGGGACCCAATGGAGTAGGATTCCTCTGCCAGCCATGGGATGTGAACCAGCAACCTTCCAGCCACAGGCGCAGATCCTGAGCCACAGAGCCACCACTCT
The DNA here is from genome assembly GCF_040954835.1 of Lepisosteus oculatus. NCBI lineage: Eukaryota > Metazoa > Chordata > Actinopteri > Semionotiformes > Lepisosteidae > Lepisosteus > Lepisosteus oculatus. The sequence continues at coordinate 47,846,987 of NC_090702.1, read as the reverse complement.
GCCTTTTCTGGTGCTATGAGGAATTGCGTGCTGACTTTACAGAGTAACAGCTCATCGCTTCAGTTTTTAGGTCACCTGGAATGTCAGTGGTCAATCTGTGAGGACCTGCACTGAGGGCACAGGGCAGAGAGGAAGTACTACTGCGCAGTACAGAAAGTACAGAACACACTCCACCGACCCACTAATAAGGGACCTTCATTTGTGAAAGTCCATCAATATTACAAATGACCAAAATGACAGTACAAAAAATGTAAAGGAGGGTTTATCCCCCTCCATAGTATAATGGACCATGAAGGTATTATTTAAAAATAAATATAATAAAAATCTACATAAATAAATGTACTTATACTAACTGCCTTACAAAAAATAAATTTTAACTAGCATCTTTTTACCACCAATGTTATCCACTTACTGTACTTAAAGGTGAAATCCCTACCAGAGCAGTTTCACTGAGCCAGACTAGAGACTCTCCCATCCAACACTGGGCACACTGAAGCAACCTGGGTAAAGTACTTCACTCAACGTACGACAATAGTGTCTGCAGCAGGGACTTGACCTGCAACCTGTTCGTTATAAATCACCAGCAGCTACAGTACATCACCCTGGAACTCACAACTGGAGACCCACTGAAGCTAAGCAGGTGTGAGCCACTGTCCTGACCAAATTTCCCATTGGCATCATGTTAATAATCCCCATCTATGAAGTGGCTTTATCACTCTGTTCTCCTCTCCACTGATACAGTAGCTGATGTGGGGGGAGTGTACTGGCGCACTATGGCTGCCATTGCATCATCCAGGTGGGGCTGCACATTGGCGGTGGAGGAGAGTCCCCATTACTGTAAAGCAAATTGAGTGGAGCATCCAGAAAAGTGCTACTGTATATAAGTGTAAGGACTTATTATTAATTATTATAAATCCAATGGTTTACTCACAGTGCTATTCCAACACGACATGACCCACTTCCTGTAAGATCATTTGAGAATTCCTAATGTAAGTCAACACCAAGTGGCAGAAAATGTGTTCAGTCTGCATGGTTGACTTTGTCAGTGCCTTTGAGGATGCTGAACAGTTGAGTCAGGTCCCTAGCAGTCTTGCCTGCATGTGATTAAAAAGCATCAGGAGAAATTCCAGTGGGTGTATCTAAAAAGAACTGGCGAGGTGGAGGGTTAAAATAGGACAGTGTGAAATTTACAGAATTACAATCATAATGATGAAGATGAATATTCTGGACATACGACTAGACATTCAAAATTCAGTATCAATCATCTCCACTATGATGTGCGAAGATGGTGAAGCTCTCTGTGTAAAAAGGGATTGACACTTATTACGACAAAATGAACACAGGCGTGCTTTTAATAAAATTAAAATTAATTAACACTTGCAGGAAGCCTGTCATTTTAAGATGTTATGATCTATTCTTGGAAGACATATTTCACCTCTATTTTCTTCTATTTTAATGAAAAGCGGTCCTGGCAACACACAAAGGTCAAGGAATTTGTATTTTGATGGATTCAATAATTATTTTGTATTCAATTTAATATATTTAATCAAAAGAATGTCCTAAACTGACAGGCTGAAGGAATATTGAACGGAACTGAAAAGATGACAAGGGTACAAGTATAAAAAAATCCTCTGAGCCATCAACCCCAAAGATTTCTTCAGAATGAACAGTGAAACATCAATCAGGGAACAGCAGTGGAAACAAAGTGGAAGTGCATTGAACGAGGAGAACAGGAGACACTTCTTTACCCAGAGGGTGGTGGGAGTGTGGAACAACACCATCATGTTGTTGAAGCCAATACCCTGGATTCTTTCATGAAACAGCTGGATGAAATCTTCACAGAAATTAACTACCAACCACCTCTTCTTATTTGTAAACTGTACTATGTTCTTGTGAATAAATCAAGTGTTAATGTGGTTTTCCATTCTGTCTATTCATCCCGAAGATTCATTGTAATTAATGTGCTTTTGTGATTGTTTCCAGCAGCAGATTTTGTTTTATCAACGCTTTGAACCCAAGAAGAGGATTATAAAAAGCAAAAGTGGTGCTGATTTCCTCCTGCACAGCAGTGCTGTGAATTAATTCCTGTCCTTCTGATCCCACCTTCCTCACAGGGAGCAGAGAGGCAGTGTGACCTTGTCAGCTCCTGCCCTCAAGACACCAAGAATCGGTTTATTTCCACTAAGGAGAAATTTGAATCTGCGTTTCAAAAGGCTTGAGGGGATCTGAATTTCCTTTCATTACAACGATGCGGTTCTTTTGGTTCCGAAGCTGTGCCTCTACCAGGAGAAACTGAAAAGCATGAAGAATTATTCTGGTCTCATGATTATTCTTGACCCCCAGTCCTATAATATGGATGAAACTAACAGTTTCAGGGGTTCCTGGAATGGTGGTTCCCTCTTAAGCTCCAGGCAAGGTGGGTGGGCTCAAGGGGAAATAACAGTAATCAACAAAGGCCACCCTAACACTCCAGCCAACCAGCACAGGGGGAACCCCTGAAGACGACTTAAAGGGGTGCTTTCATGCAGTATCCTGATGTCAAGATCAAGCATAACCTATCTTAAAGAAACACCCACTGTGCCATCTTTTAGAAATCAATTACCCAACCTGTCCAGCCCCAGCGAATCTGAGACCCAGTTGTTCTGACATGAGCGCACCACCCTTGAAATATCATTTCCTTAAAAAGACAAATGGTGTAGAAACTTTGATGCACGTGGGTTCAAAAAGTGTGGGTCGCTGTAACTGGGCCTCAGGGTCCTGCCGGCTTGAGCCTCTGCAGGGGATCCTTGCTGTACAGTTATAGTAGCGTTTCAGGCAGGAATATACTGATCCACTGTGACAAGCGCAGCTCTCGCTGCTGGGATTCAATCCCAGTGGCCTGAGGGGCTCTGAGGACACACAGCACCACTCCCTAGACAGCGGAAAAGTCTGCCGCACCAAGAGAGCAGATCCCCCACCAGAGGTGAATTCCACACCCCACCAGTAACCTGTAATGAGGCTCTGCTTGGCCCCTGCTGGGATTCAGTCTCAGTCCTTAATGGGCTCCGTGCGCATACAGCGCCCCTCCCTAGACACCAGATAACCCCACCACGGGTGAATTCCACATGACACCAGTGACCTGCAGTAAGGCTGTGATCTGCCTCTGCTAGGATTCTGTTCCAGTCACTCGTGGGGCTCGGAGTACATACAGCGCCCCTCCATAGCCAGCAGGTAACTTCCCCATGGAGAATTTTACACAACACCAGTGACCTGTGGTAAGGCTGTGCTCTGGCCCTGCCAGAGTTGGATCCCTGGGCTCCAAGCCTGCACAGCCCCCCTCCCGAGACAGCAGATAACTCCGCCATTTTGTGATGGTGTAACCTAGGCAGCTTTGCACTGCCGCTGCTGGGATTCGATGCCAGTTCCTCTCGGGCCCAGAGCCACGCAGCACCCCTATGTAGCCAGCAAAGGATTCCACTGTGAGACAAGACCAGCTCCTCTGCCACATCTACACTTTCTAGACATCTGAGGGAGGGTGTATTCCTAACTCGCTGAGAGCACTGATCCCTGTGGCACTGAGATCTTAGCAATACATTGATCAAGTATCTTTCAATTTAATTTTCTCTCTCATTCTTCAAAAAATTGAAGCCCAATCTACAGGATTGAGATTTTTAGCTTTGTCACTTCATAGTTTATTTAAATAGCTTCAATAATATGTGCACGGCCATTTTGCTCCGTTTATGTTACCACAGCAACAGCAGGTCTCAACACAAACTCCAGCAGACCGGACACCAAAAAAGTTGTGTCAGTACAAATTCGATGCATCTTTTTTGTTGCAAATGCGAAATAATGAGCTTTGGCTCTGTTTGATTTATGGTTCTGCATTTCCTCTTTCCACCAAACATTGCTAATAATAATGTTTTTTCCTGTTGTGTGTTTTTCTCCAAGTGTGTCTGGTAATGAAGAGAGGAAGAAAAGAGGTCAGTGATGGTAATAGTCTCTTTAAATGGAGGAACAAAAAGTCAAATAAAAAGTTATTGACTAGATTAGGGTTGAAGACAGACATTGTTGTGTTTTTATTGAAATAGATAACAATCATAGATTTCCAAAGGATTAAGTAGTTTTCCTCTGGTTAGGTTTAGGACAGGTGGCTTTTTTCGTCCTATCTGAATTTTTTTTTTCAGAAACTCTCGGGCGTGGGGGGCGCGGTGGTAGTTGTATCCCGAAACTGATTCGGTGGGATCAAAAGTTGTCACCAAACATTGTAGAATCTCATTTAATTGCAGGAGCTTTGATCAATGGTCTTGATTGTTTCCCACTTATACCTCATAGGTTTGGGAAACACGTCAAAATCCGATGCCCAGAGAGGCTCAGATATAAATCGTGGAAATTCTCACTTGACACCCCAGGCAGGGTTAGGGTTAGCATTTACACTCTACTAAGACAAATTTAAAGCTCAGTGTTGAATTGTGGAGCCCAAGCCAAGTTGAGAACGAGTGTTTTTTTGTCCTTATCTGAATTTTATTTTCAGAAACGCTGGGGGGCCTGGATGGCACTGTGTAGCGCACAGTAGTTGTATCAAAAAACGGAGTCGTTTGAATCATAAGTTGTTACCAAGCATTTTTTAATCTCATTTAATTTCAAGAGCTTTGATCAACTGTCTTGAATGTTTCCCACTCGTGCCTTTTGATATGGGGATCAAGTCAAAATCCCATGACCAGAGAGGCTCAGATGGAGATCATAAAATGCTCAGTTGACACCCCAGGTAGGGTAAGGGTTAGCATTTACACTCTATTCTGACAAATTTAAAGTTCAGTGTTGAATTTTGGGGCCCAAGTCAAGTTGAGAAGATTTTTTTTTTGTCCTTTTCTGTTTTTTTTCAGAAACTCTGGGGGGCATGGATGTCGAGGTGCAGCGTGTAGGAGTTGTATCAAGAAACTGAGTCGGTCTGATCAAAAGTTGTCACCAAGCATTTCTGAATGTCTTTCAATTGCAAGAGCTTTGATCAATGGTCATGAATGTTTCACACTCATGCCTTTTGATATAGAGAACATTTCAAAATCCCATGACCAGAGAGGCTCAGATGTAGATCCCAAAATGCTCAGTTGACACCCCAGGTAGAGTTTGCATTCACACACTTCTTAGACAATTTTTAAGCTTAGCGCTGGATTATGAGGCCCATGTCAAGTTTAGGACGAGTGATTTTTCTGCTCCTATCCAAAAAAATGTTTCTCAGAAACTCTGGGGCCTCGGCAGCACTGCTCACCGCGTGGTAATTTTCTCCCAAAACTGAGTCGGTCGGATCAAAAAGTGTAACCAAGTTTTATTGAATCTCGTTCACTTGCAAGAGCTTTTATTAATGGTCTTGAATGTTTCACTCTCATACTTCTTGTTTTGGGGAACATGTCAAAATCCAATGCCCAGAGAGGTTCAGATATATATCGTGGAAATAGTCAGTTGACACCCCAGGTCAGCTAGGGTTAGCATTCACACACTACTTAGACAATTTTTAAGCTCAGCGCTGGATTTTGGGGCCCAAGCTAGTTTTAGGACGAGTGATTTTGTTCTCCTATCGGAAATTGTTTTGTCGGAATCTTTTCAGTGCCTGGATGGCGTGGTACACCGCTCGGTAATAGAATCCCAAATCTGAGTCGTTCGGATCAAAAGTTGCAATGAAACATTAAAGAATCTAATACTTTTGCAATATCTTTTATCAATGCCTTTGATTGTTTCACACTCATGCTTTTTGGCTGGGGGAATATGTCACAATCCGATGCCCAGAGGGCTTCAGATATTGATTGTGGAACGGGTTGGTTGACACCCCGTTAATGATAATGATAACCCGGGATGGGGTTATCATTAACACTGTACATAGACCATTTTTAAGATGAGCACTGGATTTTGGGGCCCAAGTCAGCTTTAGAATGAGTGATTTTGTGCTCTTATCTGAATTGTTATTTCTCTGAAACTTTTTGGTGTACACCGCTCAGTTATTGTTTTCCAAAACTGAGTCGTCCGGATCAAAACTTGCAACCAAACATTATAGAATGTAATACATTTGCAATAACTTCTATCATTGCCTTGATTGTTTCACACTCATGCTTTTTAGTTGGGGGAATATACATACATATAGTGTGTCAAAATCCGATTCCCGGAGGGCTTCACATACTGATTGCGGAACGGGTCAGTTGGTACCCAAGCTAGGGTTAGGGTTAATATTCACAACCTACTTAAACAATTTGTAAGCTCAGCGCTGGATTTTTGGGCCCAAGTCAGCTTTAGGACGAGTGATTTTGTGCTGTTATCTGAAAATTTTCAGTGCCTGGATGGCGCTGTACACCGCTCAATAATTGCATCCCATACCTGATTTGTTCAGATCAAAAGTTGCAACCAAATATGCCTCAGGGCATCGGACTGTGACATATTTCCCCAACCAAAACGCACGAGTGTGAAACAATCAAAAGTTATTGCAAGTATTAGATTCGATAATGTTTTGTTCCCACTTTTGATCCGAACGACATTTTTGCAATACAATCACCGAACAGTGTGCTGCGCCATCCAGGCAGCCAAAGTTTCCGAAAAAAAAGCTCGTCCTAAAGCTGTCTTGTGCTCCAAAATCCGGCACTGAGCGTAGAAATTGTCTATGTAGTGTGTGAATGCCAACCCTAACTCCAGCTGGGGCTTGAACTGAGCAGTTTCGCAATCTATGTCTGAAGTCCTCTAGTCATCAGATTTTGACATGTCACTCAAATCAATATTACTGAGACTGTTTTGTTTGCAAAAAACACTCTTAATAATTAACTCTTGATTTGAACTTGCCAACCTCACAAGTAGTACGTCTGATATAGACCTTTCTGCAGTGCAATGGGTCTGTATTTCATTAATCATACATTGAAATAAACAGATTGTTTACTCTACAGGAAATGGGATGGAAATTGCAACATTTTTACATTTCTGGGATCATATTCATTGTAATACCACCTCTGTTTTAGGAGGTCTGATTTCAGGTAGTTATATACTGTAGCTTCAGATGGGTGTCTAGCACCTTTTGCAAAATGATGCATGCATGAAAGGATTTCTTTTTCACATTTAAAAAAATATGTTTCAACAACAGTATTTCCTAACATTTAATAGACAGACATTTGTATAACTGTCTCTATCAACAGATTTCTCTTGCTGCCACAGAACCAATGGAACACGTACTGTACACTAGTGCGTTCCCAGGTTGCATTGGTAGAGCTGGTAGGTTTGTATTCATTAAAGTATAAAACTACAATACAATTCCGGTTACCCTTATACATACAGTATAGTACTGTACATACCCTATGTACTGAATATTTGCAATAATACAGCTAAACTTTAAGACAAATTAGTGTGAGGCGAAATTCATTCATCATGTGATCTCCCCAGGAACTGTGTGATCGAGTGCTTCTTTACAGAACCTTTGCCAGGGGAGAATTGCATAGACAAGTTTTAAATATTTTTAAGGATTTGTTGCTATAAATGTTTCCCATCAAACTGGGTCTCCTTCCTCATTTTGTAACGTAGTTGTAGCATGAAAATTCATAGATAAAGTAAAAAACAGTGTTTTATATAGTTAAGACTCCTCCTGGATAACGGCAAGGATTAAGAGGTTAAAATTTCAGGCCTTTTGGTTCCTCAGAATGGTCTCCACAAGAGTCTGCAGCTAATTAACTCTTCAGAAATGGGTGTTTCATCATACAATTACCATACAATTCATAAACCTTTGTACTATAATACTAATTGGTTGACTGATGGGGAAATATGAAGTTATTGCTGTCAAGAGGACACAGATTTTTAGCAGATGAGAACAAGATTCTGTCACAGTCGGTATTGGAAGATGGACGCCACAGGGCTTGCCTATCCCCCAGGCTCGCCGGTAACCCGAGAGCAGGTCTTATTCTCCAGCGTCCTGACCATCTGGGTCCCCATTCCTGTCTCTGTTGGGATCGATCTCCCGGCTATGGACTTTTGGACTGCTTCCTGGTTTCCCCTTCAGGATTGTTTTGGACACGTTCGCCTGTGCCATGCCCCTGGGCACCGGAAAACTGCCATCCCGCCCCCCTGTCAGTCACCCCGTCCTGATCCTGCTGTGTTTCCCTGTTGTCCTTCTCCTGTCTCTTCTGGATTTTACCGTCTGCATGGGGTCCTAAATACGCACTACATGGGAGTCTGGACCGGCTCCCATTACACGTTCTTATCTTCAGTCTCGAAAGTGGTCATTTAGTTAGTTAGGAGGTGAGTAAAGAGTATCTTTAGTGAATTGTTCTCTATTCAATATATTGTCCAGTAGTGTATACAGACTGGCCATGGTACTTTACTTTGGGGTGATTGAACACTACTTCACAATCCATGTGGTATGCACATTTATAACATGCTCTTAACGCAGACTAATGACATAAAAATAGTGCTGTTTTTGGGTGGTCAAAAAGGAAGAAACAGCAGCTGTAGCATCTGCAGTATTTTGGCATCTGAGAAGACAGTCATTTTACAGCAGTTTTGCACCACATATGAGTACTGTGACTAAAATCTGTCAGACATTCAGAATGATTTCTGGGAACAAATTCTCATTTAGGTCAGAAGCTGGAAGAAAATATGACTTGTCTTTTAGAGTATGGGGTTAGGGTTTACAGAATAGCTAGAGAACCATAAGATCACAATAATTTTAACAAGACTAGATCACTCTAGGTACTCATCCAGCTGTTTCCTAAAGGTGGTGATGTTATGAGCTTCAAGAATATGACTGGGCAGTATGTTACCCCCCAAATTCTCAGACTTTGCCAGCAGCCATGTCACCCTGCAACTCACACCTGGTAACCCACTGAACCTCTGCAGGTGTGAACTTGGTCAGTACCTGGATGGGAGACCTGGTGTTAAGTGGGGCCAGCAGGGGGCGCTCACCCTGCAGTCTATGTGGGTCCTAATGCCCCAGTATAGTGACAGGGACACTATACTGTAAAAAGGTGCTTTCCCTTGGATGAGACGTAAAACTGAGGTCCTGACTCTCGGTGGTCATTAAAAAACCCAGGGTGTTTCTTGAAAAAGACTAGGGGTTTATCCCTGGTGTCCTGGCCAAATTTCCCATTGGCCTTTACCAATCATGACCTCCTAATAACCCCCATCTCTGAACTGGCTTCATCACTCTGCTCTCCTCCCCACTGAGAGCTGATGTGTGGGGAGTGTACTGGTGCACTTTGTCTGCCATTGCATCATCCAGCTGGGTTCTGCACATTGGTGGTGGTGGAGAGGAGTCCCCATTACTGTAAAGAGCTTTGAGTGAAGTATCCAGAAAAGTGCTATATACTGTACATGTAAGGAATTAATTATTACTAAAGAATGGCTTCCTGTTTTAAATGTGCATCCTTCATGAAAACTCTTTTGTTTCGCATTTTGCTAACACAGTGTTTCAAACTATGCAAAGACAATCCATCACTGTTCTCCATTCAGACAGTCATCTACAACAGAGTGATAGGATCATCACTGAGTTATTTTCAGAGTTTTCTGAAGTGGAGATCAAGTGTAGTACACACAAACCAAGTGTGGAACCTAGGGATTTGAGAGGCAGATATTTTTGCTGGATAAATATCTTCAGGGCTTTGTGCTCTTATTCTACCAGGGTTAGATTTCCAGTTTGCTTTTATACTTTCACCAATTGAAAATTCTTAAATTATGCTCATGCATAGGATTGCAGAACCTCTGTCCAGGTTATTAAACCCAGTACCCAAGATGTGGCCACTGTGTCTTGGTGCTCTTTCACCCAGAGCAGGTGCTTTGAGAGGTGGAAACTTGTTAGGCTTTGATTGCTTCATACATGACGGGGTATTAGTTTTCAGAGCAAATGACTACATCACAAGGATACACAATTTACTTGCATCTCCATTAACCTTTCTAATCCTGCTTAATTTGTTCATTAGTGTTTGTGTATCATGCATTGAGCCTCTGTAGTGAGGGCACTGTATCTTCCTCTCTCGACAACACTTCTTAAAACTGCTAGAGACTGCTAGATGCTGAAGAGCTTGCAAAATCACTTCTTTCAATTGTCGAATTGTATAGCTTCATAGCGGCACGACCCAGGAGTTTGCAAGTTTCTGAATCAAGATAAATGAAGGCTGCACGGACTTTTTTGTTGTTGTAAGCTTTACATTTTTGTAAAGGTCTCTGAGATCTTAATGAGTATGAAACACTTACATTGTATTATATACATTAATTACTGTCATTTTTTTGGATTTTCTGCACTTTTACCCACCAGATGTTAAGGAACTTTTGATAAAATGAGGATAAACTATTTCATGAAGTGAAATTCCCTGAGTGGTGTTGTGGCACGTACTTAATCCTGATCCACCATTGAACTTTATCGTACCCTCCTTTCCCTTCAAGGGCTGTTACATTGTACTTGTCATTTAGATTAATATAATGGATAATTACTGGGCTTATGTGATTCTTTCAGCTGGAAAATGTATTCCTAGGACTCTGGCTGCCAGCCCTAGGGACTGCTTGTGAGAGATTGAGATTGCGGGTCCCAGTAGGGCCGTACTGGTGTGCAGCAGTAAAAAACGAAAGTAATAATTGGTCTCCCAGTCGAACACTGCCAGGCCACTGCCACAGTGCTGATAAAACCTGTGAACAACAGGAAGGCAGGGAATGCTGCTCTCGTGGTAGGCTGGCCAACTGCCGGCCACTGAAGGGAAGAACACGCCGAGCTCATTTAGACACAACTTTCCAAACTCGCCGGCAGCTGAGGAGAGCTGAATACTCCAAGGGGGAGGCTGACACTGTTTTTTCACACATGATTGCTGGAGCTGCGCTTACAAGTAACCACATGAGGAGCAGCCCAGATAAGCAAGGAAAAAGGTACAGGAATAGGAGGAGGTTTTATCATTTTCTTCTCTCTCCGGAATTTTCTAAACTGTTCATTTTTACATTTTCCGCAAATATAAAACTTTTAACCTCACCATTAACCTAAATGATTCTTTGGAAATGGAAATTGAAATGCACACGTTTCTGTAGAGAATCAGAACAGTTCCAAGGAACCTACAGATCATCCACAGGTTATTTTTGGTAGGGAGATCAAAATCATGTGTTTGTTGTTTTTTGGGTTCGTCTTCTATTGAAACCTAGTGAAAAGTCTGGTTGTATCAGTGTATAGTGTACAAGAAATACAGTAAATTGTTTATTTTTCAAGGTGAAATATGAAGGGAAGAGACCACTACACATTTTGTTTTGTCATAGGAAATTTAGCTGTGCTGTCCTAAAAGTAGCTGAGCGGTATTTTAGTGCTCATCTTTTTAAGATAGACGTCACTCTGAAAAACAAAGTCAGTTTCTCTGCTGACAGATTTAGAAATAGTGAATCCACTGCATTGTGTAAGGTCCCCCATCTTTGCCAGATCATCCAAGGGCAGTAATGAAAAGATTATTTGGCCTATAAGTGCGTGAAACAATTTAATCAAGAGCAGAAAACAATCTAAAGAAAGTCAATGACTTCTGTTGCTCCCTGAGCATTCCTTGTCAGTCTAATGTGCAGTGCATTCATCACAGACCTAGAAAAGGGAAACAAAAGCAACAAAATTAGAGTAATTTGTTACTTTCTTAACTGATGCTGCAGTTCTGGATATTTCATCTTCTGAAATCACCATGTTACTGCAGTGCTTCAAAGCCTTTCTCAATCTGTTCTAAATTTACTCTTGCTTTCAATAACAAACTTGCAAAGTGCTTCATCCTTGATTATTAAAGATTTCACAGTCCACTTTCCACAAAGAGTGTAAAAACCTGATGTCCTGCTAATAGGCTGTAATGTTTGATACTCGCATGCTTGAAGTTACTTGAAGCACCACTCTATTAACATCTGAAATGCAGATCCTAAGAGCTGGAATTAAATTTGACATTCAATTAAAAACAAAATTCTAAGTCTATTCCATATGAGATGCATTGCAAACAAGAGCAGGCTGTTTTGTCCATTTTGCTCTTTTGGCAATTTAGTAGATATGTGAATCTAAAAATGAAAGCAGCTGCTTCTGAGAAAAGGCCAGCATCTAGGCTTCAACCACCTGCTTGGAGAGCCTGTTCCAGACTCCCCGTTCACTTTGTATGAAGAAGTGACCGTGTTTCACTCTGGAACACAAAACCTTCCCCTGGATTTACCTTATCAATACTCCTCCAAATAGTGGTTTGGTTTCAAATCTCTTCTAGACTGAAGAGATTTAGTTAATCTAACAATTTAGAGACAATCCCCTTGACACCAGGAATCATTCTTGTGGTTTTGTTTTGCACTCGTATACATTAATTACTGTCATTGTTTTGGCTATAATATCCTTTATGTGGTGTGGTGATGAAAATGAGCAAAATACGTTTAGTGAAGTCTTACTTGTGCATTGTAAATTAAAGTTTAAGTTCCCTGTATTTACATTTCACACTTGGTGCTACTGTATATGAGCGGGTTTGTGGCTCATTGGTTATCACTGCTGCTGTGCACTGCTGGAGCCCTGGGATCAGTTCCTGGGTATTATCTGTTTGGGGTTCATATGTTCTCCCCTTGTGTTAAAACATTCTAGAAGGTTAATAGGCTTCTAGTGGAACTGGTCCTGGAGTGAACGTGTGTATGTGTGTCTGCATCTATCCTGTGATGGACTGGTGCGCTGTCCAGGGTGTACAGTATCATGCCTTGTGGTATTACTTGCTGGGATAGGCTCTGTCTACCCCACAACCCTGTATTAGATAAAGTGGTTAGAAAATGGATGGATGGGCTTTCTAATTTCTTCCCCACGTTGTCTCCATGAGGAGATAAATGGGTTTACATAGTCCCTTTTGTGTGGAGCTTCCTGCAGTTCCACATCACCCGAAACGTAAATAGTGGTGTGTTGCTGCTACCCATGTAGGTCAGTGCACTTACACTTACACATCTATCTTACACTTCATCACGCTGCATTTGCAAACAGGCTGATCTCTGAAGTATTCCTTAAACAGTAATGCGAAACAGAAACCTAGATATTTCTAGACGCAACTGGTTACCTACTGTGACAAAAACCCATAGGAAAATAATACTAAAAATACGCTGAGAGAGTCGTTTTGTTATTTCTCAAAATAAGTATTTCTTAAATCCTGTTATATATTTTTTTTCAATTCACACAGCTGACAGCAATGAAATATTTAGTTTGACTTTCAAATCTGACGTTAAGCCCAGATTAGCCTGCTGTGATAACTCCTTCAGCTTTCGTGGAGCAGTATGCTAATAACACAAAAGCCTTCAGTTCTTGCTAGTTCATGCCCACCAGCCTCTCTGGCCAGTGTGATTAATAGATGTTGGACCGAATGCACTGAAATGCTAATGGTCTCGTGTTGCTGAAATAGTACATTTGCAAATGTAATGCCTTATTACTGTTGCAAATCTTTTCTGTTTAAAACATGGATTTTAACTGTGTTTGTGCCAGTGTGTGTCCTGCGATGAACTGGCGATCCATCCAGGGTGTACGCTGCTTTGCTCCCGTTGCTTGCCGGGATAGCCTACGGCTTCTCCATGATCCTGTACTGGATAAAAAGGTTAGGAAAGTTAATGGGATGGATTAAATTTTATGGGAGGGATATTAGTGTACTGCAAATAGCCCAGAGAAGAGCCAGAACCAGATATCTTCCGAGGCTGAAGAACTTACTATATATTGTGTGACTATAACAAAGTCAATGCAGTGGACTTCCTCAGATTCAAGGGAAATGGGAACCAGAGGGCAGTACATGGAAGATGGCACTTCTTTACTCAAAAGGTTGTGGTAGTGTGGAACAAGCTACCCCACCCTGTTGTTGAAACCAAGCCCTTGGGTTCTTTCAAGAAGTGGTTGGATGAGCCCCTTGGGTGAATTACTTCACAGTCTAGATATGCTGAGTGGCCTCCTATTATTTGTAACCTTTTTATATGTTCATTACTAGTCTTTCAAATGTTCCATTCGGTTTGGGCCCATTTCACTGACATTTAAAAGTTGGGGGTACTCCGTGAACCCACAGACTGGTCTTTTGGTTCAGGGCATTTGGTTTATATTCCTTTGCACTGTGTGGGTTTGGGGAGCGGGGAGTTGCCAGGAAATAGCTCTCCAAATCCCATCTGGGGACAGACACCTCACATGATGCATGCATGAAAAAGTTACTGATGGATAGTCAACACAAACTTTCATATAGGAGTGTAGTGAATACAATGGAAACCTAAATATAATAGCCATTAAGTTCATGTTAACCAAGTAGGAAAGGGCATTGAAATCGTTACAGTGTGGGACTATAATGCTCTGTCTTATTCTTTCTATGCATTCGTAGTCTTCTATCATATGTGCAGGGAAGATACAGCATAGACATTAATGCTCAGAAGATCAAAGCATCCAGGAAACAGCAACCAAATAATTGCAAGGACCCCGCTTTGTCTGCCAACCTGTGCCTGATTTTACAAGTTAAATGCACAGCAGTTGTTATACTGCACGTGTGAACGGCAGCTCTAGTCTTGATGAATTGGGGGTTACAGGGAGACTTTTGCTTGTTATGGAAAAGTACGTAAAACGCATCTGAAAAGTTCTTAAGAATTTGCATAACCCATGTGCAAGTGAAAACATTTATGACGTTGCAATTAAGGACGGATGAATTAGCCAAATCTGGTCAAATTTGACAAAGTCAGTGACAAAGTCATCCAACTGGACTTCTACGGAATCAGCAGTGAAACACAAATCGGGGGACACAAGTGCAAACTGTGTAAACGCATTGGAATTCTTTACCCACAGAGTTGTGGGAGAATGGAACGAACTGCCCAGCTATGTTGTTGAAGCTGAAACCCTGGCTTCTTCAAAGAAACATCCGGGCAAGATACTTGAATCTCTCTGTAGTTTCCACTTGAATCAACATTAATTTGAATCAGAAGATGTTTGTTGTATTGAATTTGCCCCTGAGAATTTTTTAATACTTGAATCAAGTCTCCTTGTAGTCTTCTCTCTTCAAGACTACAAAGATTCAGTTCTTTTAGCCTGTCAGTGTAAAGAATGTAGCTGGAGACCAAACAGACAAAGTAACCTGATTTCTGCCATGGTTCTGAAAGAAAAACAGTTTTATTTTAAATGCTATTTTCATGTCACTGAATACACCTCCATTTAGGCAAAAACAGATGTAAGAACAAGTTAAATAGTCATAACTAGAAACATCCACAAACGCATTAAAGCAATGAGACAATATTACGTCATATACAAACTGAAACAAATACATCATAACACAATTAAATTCATGACACTGTTACACAAGCGTATACAGTATCTGTTTATAAATGCACATGTACCGTAAGCATGTTTGAGCCATTGTAGTAAGTCCGAAAAGCATATTCTGAGCAATTAAAAGTGTATTATTGTGATCTCCAGATCACATCTCCTAAAACTATATGCTCTGTGACAGTGTATGACACCGATGAACTAGATTATTTTGCCTGTGTATAAAAAGATCATGGTGATGTTGGCAGCAATATATCAGCACAAAGTTAGCTGAAAGGTCAATGCAGGGCTAATCAGCTCTATCAATAGCAGCAGAGACATTTTTTATCTCATGACGAGCAATGCTCAACAGTAATTTTCAATCAGGCAATAGCATAAGGAAGCAATACCACTGAAGAAACGCAGAGAATGAATGTGCACCTGTGAGTCATAATGGCCTAAATCAGAGAAGCGTGACTGTCTAAGGACCAGCAGGCACAAGCCTTCAGGCACAAAGAAACGCAAAACACATTTACATTAGAACATAAAGGCGGGACAAATCTAAAGAGAACCTGCGAGGTTGATTGATGCACAGGGAGAAAGAAATTATAAAGAGAAAGCAAAGCATTGCAAAAGACCAGGTACGAGCAATTATCCCCAAATGCTGGGAGCATGGGGGACAAAATACAAAGCTAGAAGCTACTGCATTTGCAGGCGATTATAGTGTGATTGCAATAACCACTAAGAGAGAGTGAGGGTAATGAATAAACCAGTGCACACACTGGATTTCCAAGAAACAGAGAAGATACAGGAGGAAGAGGTGAAGCGCAATATGTCATAAACAGCATTCAGGTACAAGAACCTGGATGGATCAAGGGTCACAGAATCTGCAGTATATGGGCCAGAGTTATAAAAACCACTGGAATATGATGCAGACTCCTCAACCCAGATCTCACACATGAAGCACTTTTATATAAAGGAAATGGGAACAAGAAGTGATTATCATGGAAGGTTTTCATTTTCCCCACTGTAACGAACAGTTCTTTCCGGACCCTATGCGGATGACACAATCCGAAGAAGTGGGGAAACACTGGGGAAACGTCATGCAGGAATACGGGGCTGGAGACAGGGGGGCTTGTCCAAGGTGCGCTGGTGCACGGGGGAGGTGTGGCCGAGGCGAACAATCCAAAAGAGTAGTCCTTAGAGAGTATCCAAAACACAAGGGTAAGTCCAAAACACAGAATTAAAACCAGAGGCCGGGCCGGAACCGGCGGACAGGGAACAGGAACAGGAACAGGAACGGGAACCGAGCTTAAAACCTTAACGGGACCAGGCGCTTCCAGGTTCCGGACTCGCACGATATGGAAATCAGATGCAGAGCCCGGATGAGCGTCAGCGTCTGGCTTTTAAGGTGGGCTGGGAATGGGAAACAGGTGCACAGAATAAAGTCTCAAGTGAAAGGGCTGGAGCACCCTTAAGGAGGGGGGACTATAATTGTGACACCCACATACTCTAGCTTGGGAAGGACTAATAGGAATGTGTGCATCTGCAACTGAAATGGCAACAACTGTTGTTCTCTTACTCCACTTGCCAGAGCACCTTCAGTAATACAGAGGGACCACCAGCATAAACTAGTGTTCTCAAACAACCAAGGTAGAATAAGGATAACTGAGGTAAGACAATCATTAGTGAGCATGTTAAAAGATTAACATGATAAAAGGTGACCTGATGAAGTCATTAGTAATCATGATCACGTAGTAGTCATGTATTTTGAAACTGTGCAGGTAGAGACCTGAACAAAGGTTCGTGATTTCAGGAAAGCAGACCATGAAGGAATGAGATGCTGCTTGTGAAAAGCAGAGTGTGACAGGCTAGATGTGGAATCAGTGAAGAATTGGAGACATGAAGCAGAATGGGATACATCAGTCAATACAGGAGAGATGACAACAGTTTAGAAATATCCTGCTTCAAAACACAGAGCATATTCCTTCATCAAGAGTAAGTACTGTAAATCAAGTGCTAAAAATTGCAATCCAATGGTGGTTGAAACATAACGAGAAATAAAAGGAAAAAGAAGGTAAAAAATATTTAAAAAGAACAAAAATATTGTAGTGAATTGCGAGTACTGTACAGGCAAAATGATATTGGAAACACCAGAAGTGTGCCACTTCACGCACCAGTGTCACGGTGAGCCAAGATATACAGTGCATCCGAGATAACCAAGGAGTTCATATGGCCAAGTCAATCTCCTGAATGAAATCCAATTGAGCAGCATCTGACATCTTAAAGAATAAGCTGAAGCCACAGCATCCCAAGGAAAGGCAAGAACTCAAAGCAGATACAACAAAGCAAATCAAATAACTTCGCAGATTTTGGTGGGTTCAGTCGGTAACAGTCCTCAACACAGTTATTGCTTCAAAGGGATGTGCAACCAAATACTGGTTTTACTCTTTGAAATGTTCCAGTACTTACAGTATAATCCCTTGAAATCACCGGGCTGAACACAAAATGTCATTTTGCTTTAATATGATCAGTTGAGAAAAATGAATAGCTTTACCCCAAAATAAAATGTAGATTATATTGAGCTTATTACCCATACTGTAGTAATCATAGTAGCATAGCTTTTTATGCAGTTTTGCCTGTGACTTCTCAATGCTTTTCGAGGGTGCTGTAGCTCTATAGAAAAGGCATTGAATAACGACAAATAACTACACAATATCCACTCCACTATTTTACTGCTTGGACACGATTTCGTAAATAGTTTAGGCAATTACCACATTTCATTTTCTGATTTCCTTTTATACTCACACTCACGTTCCTCTCTTGGAACAGCAATTGTCATGAGAAGTACCTGCCCATCAATAAATCCGTTTGCTAGGAAGAACTATCTTGAATGCTAAGTACTTGAATCTGAAGCACCTTGAATGCTGTGTGGGGATTATAGCAACTGATACAGAGGGAACAAAGAGAATCAGTAGTGGTGATTTACTTACTGTATACCATCTCATGATACCGTACATTGCTGTACATTTCCAGTAACAAATAAGGGTTTAGTACAGTCTCCAACTCTGAAATTAAATGATGAATTAGCTATGATCTAACAAACAGGTCAGATGGGCCAAGTGGCCTCCCCTTATTTGAAACCTTCCTTATCTTTTGTTTTAGCTTTGTGTGAAGGTTCCCACTGGTGACTGGAAAAAGTACTGTGAAAAACAGATTTTTTTTTCTTCATATAACGATGTTTTGTGAAGGCTGTATGGTAGAAAATAATTCTTCTTTTGTATTTTGTTTTCAGAAAAGAAACAGACCGACTTTATTTTTCAGATTTTTCTAGGCCTGCTGTCCTTACACTTGCTTTGTGAGAAAGGTCTGTTCTATAAGTCAGCAATTCAGAAAGAGACAAGTTTTGCTTGCTTGGTGGAGAGAGAGCCAACATGTGACAGGATATATACAGTCAGTACGTCTTTATGCTATATTGATTTGAAAACCCTCTCCACCTTTGCTGTCTCAGGGATGTGACTGCTTTATCCTTGCAAAAGCAGTCTAACACTCACCTACCTCACCTAGGAGGGGTATTGTATGAGCACAACAAACTAAAAACATGAACGCAAGTATTCATTTAATAACTCTGAGTTACATGATTTCATATTCTTGTGAATAACTCTATTTTTATAACATTGAGAACCCCCTGTCTTCTTAAAACATTCTGAGAAAGAATGATTGTAGATTTTATGGAGCTGAACACCACAGCGCAGGACATGGGATTAAACTCTTTGAAGAGCGTTTCAGGTGAAAGTCTTTTGGCTTCAAAGAAGGAGTTAGAACAAAAGGAAAAACATGTTGATACTGCATGACCTGGCCCACAACAGGGTCACAGGTTCTAGTGAAAAATTTTGGTTTTTGTTAAATGTTAGTTTATAGTCACAAAACAATTTGTGACAAAGACATGCTCTTCCAGCACAATTCTCAGGAGATACTGTTTACAGCCCTGTGCTAGGGCAGAAAAAGGAATCTTCCAGCAGGATGCTAGGGAGAAAATAAACAGTCCTGAGCTGTGTAGAAAAAGCCCTTTCAGCTGCCAGCCAGGAAACAAACAGCCCACTCAGGTGAAAATAGTTAATAGATGTGATCTTCAGCCAGAGCTGAGGGAAAAATAATAGTTAGGAGCCTTTCACTATGGCACTATAAGGATATACAGTATAATGGCTGTATACATTATATACAGTATGGCACCATACAGTATATACTTCTTCACACCTGAAGAAGGCTCCACGGCCTAAACATTGTGTTTTCTTTCTTCTCCTTACAGCATGTAATAAACCTATTACTTGTCCCTTTGCAGCCTACGCATGCTGACGCAGCTACCCGCTGTATGGCACCATGGTACTTAAGTCTCTTCCGGCTATCCAGCTTGGGAATAAACTGTCATTGGGGTAGCAGGACAAAGTGGTTTTCCAACACAGGCTGGAAAAAGTAAGCAGACTTCACCCGGGTGGTGAATTCAGCCTGTCCAGGGCAGAGGCTAGGTGTCACGATTATAGTCCCCCCTCCCTAAGGGTGCTCCAGCCCTATCACTCAAGACTTTATTCTCTGCACCTGTTCCCTATTCCCAGCCCACCGTAAAAGCCAGGCGCTGACGCTCATCCGGGCTCTGCATCTGATTTCCATATCGTGCGAGTCCGGGACCTGGAAGCGCCTGGTCCCGTTAAGGTTTTAACCTCGGTTCCCGTTCCCGTTCCCTCTCCGCCGGTTCCGACCCGGCCTTCGTGGTTTTTAATTCCTTCTTCTGATGGATCTTCTGGTTTTAGACTTTCTCGTGTGTTTTTGGATATTCCCAAAGGACTACTCTCTCGGATTGTTCGCCTCGGCCACACCTCCCCCGTGCACTAGCGCACCTTGGACGCGCCCCCCTGTCTTCAGCCCCGTTTTCCTGCATGACGTTTCCCCACTCCGTCGGACTGTCGTCCGCATAGGGTCCGGAAAGAACTGTTCGTTACAGAATGCAGAGCCAACACCTGGACCCCGCGGACGGCACCCTGGCAGCCTGGAATCCATCGGGTTTTTTTTTCTCCCCCTTTTTTTTTCTTAGGGCTTCGGAGCCGCCCTGAAAAGGAGGGGCGTACTGTTACGATATTAGTTCCCCCTCCTTAAGGGTGCTCCAGCCCTTTCACTTAAGCCCTGCCACCATTTCGGGCAGGAAAAGCCATGCCTTGTGAGGCACGTCCTTATGTCACATCACACCATCCACTTTTTAACTGCTTGCAAGGCAGGATACACCCTGGATGGGACGCCAGTCTATCATGGAGAACACATAGTCACAAACACATACTCACACCAGGGCCAATTTTTGCAGAAACCAATTAATCTACCAGCATGTCTTTAGACTGAGGGTGGAAAACAGGGCCCCATGAGGACACCCAAGCAAACACAGGGAGAACAAACTCCATACAAATACAGTAGGACCCCAGGAATTAAACCCAGGGCCCCAGTGCTGTGAGGCAGCAATGTTACCCATTGCACTACCGCAGTGTCATGTAGTCTTAATCAGAAATATTATCTACAGTCAATTGTTACAGTTTTTCTCAGTAGTGAAATGATTATTCATATAAAATAAACTAATTTGACATTCTAAAATAAAAATAAATAATAGCTTCCTATTATCATTGCGGCCAAAGATTTTGAAATTTGGGTGTATAGTAAATAAACATGTGACACTAATTTCTGCAGATTCAAGAATATCGAAGATGAACAACACTTCAGAGGTTGGCACCAAAAAGTCAATATGAAATAACCCATCAGTTGTTTTTCAGGAAAATATAAACTTAGATAAATATTTTTTCCAATATTTTCATCTTTTTTTATCTTTCAGAAAATCTCCTAGAGCCCTCATCAATGCTGCAGCTGATAATGTGAGCTTCAAGTCAAAGACTTTCTCAAGGAACAAATGTGTTTTTTTTTCCATTGAACCAGCGTGACAGAATACTGTATGTTTGAGAAGACATAATAGAACCTAGCAGTGAATTATACATTTTAGGTCAAAATGGGTGAGAGCTTGGTGAAAACAGCTATTGTCTGGGACTGCTCAGTAATCTACTCCAGTTTGGTTCAGAGAGCTCCTTCAATTGATAGGATACAGCAATTTTCATAAAGTACCATGAGAAATTGTACTGTATTGAGCAGAGGTGAACAACACTGAAGGCACTGCAGATAATGGAATATCTGCAGGAGACACCAGTAAAATTTAAAGAATGAATGCCTAGGTTATGTGAAAGAATCAGAGAATTAGAAGTCATTTCCTTACTGAACATGAAGGCTTTTTTAGAATTTCTGAATCTCGCATGCTGCGGACACAAAATAGTACTCTTAATGGAGTTTAAAACAAAAGCTCATGAGGAGGTCAAACCATAGTCTTGCCCAGTCCTTCCTGCCTACAGTATGTACAGTATAAATTTCACGTCTCTCTCTTGTCACCTCACTTGTGTGTTTCCTTTTAGCAACCCTCTCTTCTCCTCATCTTCTTCCTGCAGTTCTCTGGTTCATTGTTACGAATGATGTGTCCACGAGAGAGAGGAAGGACCCTGTGCGTTGTTCTGAGAGTTTTGGTGGGTCGGAGCCTACGGGTAGAAGGGAAAGGAAATCGATGGCTACTTATCCAATACGCTGAGCTGAAGTCGAAGTCGAGGGACGAAGGTCAAGTATCGAAGGCCAGAGGTTCAGACAGGAAGAGGATATCTCAGTCAAGAAGGGCAAGGTAGGAGCTCCTAGAAAAGAGATTAATATCGAGTTCAGAGCTGAGGGTAGTGAGGGTGTGGTCATTAGTGTGGTGTTGCTGGTTGACATGACACTCATCCCTTGTTGAGCCCTTGGCAAGTTGTCATTCTCTTCGGCCAGGTGAGTTACTGGTAAAGTTAGGAGACACACGATTACCTGCTGCATGTGCTGCACACGTTCAAAGGTACACTGTCTAAATAGAGATACTGTAGATTACTCACAAAATGTAATCCAGACTTTAATTGTAGGCTGGCTTTCAGACTTTTTGACCAACAGATCACAAAGAATGAAGATAAATAGATTTATATCAGGGCAGCTTTGTTCTTTCTCGGGCTCTCCCCAGGGCTGTGAGCTGTCCCCCATCTTGTACATTCTATTGCCAGACAGTTTTAGAAGGCCTTTTGAGGCCAGACAAATCAACCATCAATCAATCAATCAATCAATCAATCAATCAATCAATCAATCAATCAATCAATTAATTAATTAATTAATTAATTACCCTGTCATTGTCCGTCTCCTCCAAGACATAGACACTTATCATGGGGCTGTGGCGGACTATTTTGTTGAATTGTGTAACAACTCCTTCCAACTTAATCAACTTAATAAAGTGTTGAAAAACAATGACATAATCATTGATTATATAAGTTAACCACCAGTTGCAAATCCAGCAGTTGTTGAGGAACAAGAATCCAAAATTGTCAACATTTAAAAATACTTGGCACTCTTGCTGCTTAAAAGCTAACTTTTGAAGAAGATACTGATGTGTTAAAAAGAACCAACAGTCATTGTTCTTCCTGAGAAATTCTGCTCTTTTAACACATGTAGTACAATGATGACCATATGCTGTATACTGTAACTTTTATTGAATCTGTTCTAGTATTCACTGCCATCTCATAGGTAGCCTGGTTTGGAAACCTTAATACGTGCAATAAAAACAGACTGAGCAGGACAGTTCAGGCCGTCAGCAAAATCATAGGTACACAACAGCTACAGCCTTCAGGCATCAGTGTCAAACAAATTGTGTAGAAGGCCAATAAAATCACTTACTGTCATAACTACCCCTTACACAGCAATTGTGAGCTCCTTCCATCAGGGTGTCGATGATTCAAGTGTAATAGAACAAAGTTATCCTATATTCCCACAAGTATTAACATTAATTTGGACAATTGTATATTTCAATTCATACTGTATATTTACTTTGTTGAATATTTGCCAATGGGTTCATGCTGTGTTAAATGTATTATGTGGTACAGTATGTCATGTATTTTACTTGTCTGCAAAGCAAATTTCCCATCTGGGACATTAAAAGGAAGTAAAGTAAGTAAATAACACCTCTAGTACAGTATATGTGTTAATTATTCTAGGACATCTAAAACATTACAAAAGCTGTAGCCGAGACACAGGATATTGCTATGGACTAGACTGGAAACAAATTAATCTTGTTCCAGGATATTATTTTCTTATCTCATTTACTTAAGAGACATAATCTGCTTGTGCTAAAAAACTATAAATATGGAATTCATCCTACTGTAGCCTCCAAGTCACTGAAACAGAAGGAAATCGAAACTCTATTAGAGGTACCTCTCCATTAAATTTCACTTTAAGCAGCCCTCTGCATATACGGACACAAATTAATATTGATTCAAATAAGACGCGTTATTTCTGGTGTTTGTTTTATTTATTATTAAACCAAATGTATTTAAGTAAAATGAAATGTTAATAATAGCATATAAAATGTAAAACATTCAAATAATTCCCAGGTAAGATTTCAATATTTATTAAGTTTCATGAACACACGCAATTTGTCAACAAAACTTTGATTTTCCCCTTCATTGGATATTCCATCACTTTAAAAAGAAATTATAAACTTTGGGAAATTTAAGAGGGTTTCTCGTACTGTATATATGACTTTTAGATTTGGAGCAAACCAAACACATTGACACACAAATTCTGAAATACTGCCACTGAATAATGGCAACTCAAGTCTGTAATTTCAACACACAAGCGTGTATTCTTAAAAACAGGCTACTTTCAGAAACACAGCCTTCTTGTTAAAACCATGACAATAATGGGATGTGACAACACATTTCCTTGAAAATTTTATTAAATCTCATCAGTAGTGACCTCTTCCATCTGAGAAACATATTGTTTTCTAAAAAATGTGGGCACTCATGTTTTAAGTTGTTTCTATGCATTAGTGCCTTGTGTGATTCAAAATGATCATCGTGTAAAGGAAAACTCTTTGTAATGTCAAAGGGGTTTTCAAGAGTCTTAATGCGCATCTGCCTGCCACATCTGATTATAAAAGTGTTACAAATGATGAAATTTATGACTGACACATAATTTACTGGCCATCTTAACATGACACATTGATGTCAGTTTTTTTAAAGGGAGTGTTTATTCTTTAATGGACTTGCTAGACTCCATTCAAGCTGCGTATTAACTGATATTTGAATTGAGCTCTGCTTTTAATAAGCTACACTTTTACATGTACTGTTTTCTCATGGCGAGGTGTATTGCATTAATGCAGTGGTGTGTCTTTGGCAATATTTCTCCCTACAGTTGTTTATTGTTGAGTTTCTTGTGTCTGTTACTGCACACTCCATGTTTAGGATGATCCAATAAGCTCTTTTGGTCCCACAGTGCAATGTTTACGAGACCGATGTGCGTTTGAATAATTTTCACCTTCTTCACAAGTGTTCTTGCGCTGTGAATACCAGGTATGGGATAACCAGTCAGGGTGGTGAGAGTGCCAGAGCACTTGTCTGGACAGCAGGGTGAGGTCACTGTCTCGGGTCTGTCTGCACGATGTAGTGGCAAGCTGTGACCTGGATTCTACGAACAGTCGTGCACCACTGGCAGGTCACTCTCAGATTTTGGTGGGCTGGATTTCTCCTCTGTGCGCTGTGGCTTCCCAGTGCACCTGTAAGGTTTTCAGCGTTATCAGCAGGCAGACCTGGGCTTGATTTTTTTACTCGGCTGTAGGCTCTGTGGGGCTCATGATGTGAAACAGTGCAGATGGTTCTAGAGTCCACAGTCTGGAAGAAGGTACTAGAATTACCAAGGAGTAAGCTGGCAAGTCTTTATTTCCCCAGCTGGGAGACAGTGGGGGAAAAAGAAAAAAAAACCATCCAATTCCTTATAGTTTAATCCAACACAGGGTTATGGAGGAGCCAAATCCTGTTCCAAGAAGAAACAGGTGCAAGGTTAAACTCACCTTGGATGGGACACCTGTCCGTTGCAGGTCAGACTGACACACACGCACACAAAAAAACGATTTACATTTTTTATACTAAAACAAATCAGTGGAATTCAAATGGGTGCTAGGGAAATGGTGATTTTTACAAGAATACATTTATAAATATATTACAAAAAACCTGACAATCGTGGACTTACTGTTACTGAAACTGCTGATAGCTCAGTAAAGTACTTCTTCATAAGGCCTCTGAAAAGCACATTTAACTGGAGAAAACAAAACACTCAAATTTCTCCAACAAATCCACATGAAAATGTAGTTTTTGGAAAGAAACCAATCTGAAAATATGCCATATAACTTGAGGATGAATGTGACTTTCAACCTCTTAAGTTTAAGATCTTTCATATTGAACAAAACTTAGTACAAGACGAGACAATCAATAGTATTCTTTTCAACTTTGCTTTCTGTACTTTTATGAATATGATCATTAAAAAAATTCTAAATATGCTGAGGGTGACCCTTTATACTGAATATGTTTTTACAAAAATGAATAGAACCCATGTGCATTCTGTATGGCGCAAGTCATACATTTATGTAGCAAAGTAGAAAAATCCATATTTATTTGTCTGTAAGTTATAAAGAAAATACTAGAAGAATGCATTGAAGGGCTAACAATGAATTCTTTCAGGGTCAGATACTAGATAGTGATGCATTACTCTGTAATAGAGGTCATGTGATGAATAGCCCGCAAAGAAAATTCTTTCGCTGCAGACTATATTTCACATCCCATTTCATCTGCAGAGCCTCTGACCTTGGGGAAGCCCTTTGACACTTTTGTTATAAGCCTTGACTGGCTCTCAGAAAATAGTTAATTGACCCATCTATAAAACAAGGTTAATATGGATTTCAACAGGGCCTGAAATGGGATTTGCATCAGGCATTTATTATATATCACTACAAGTCACTGAGATTCAAATGCATCAGAATGCATCAGTCAGGCACTTGTACAAGCAGGAGGCATAATGTCTGGATCAGAAGGCTACAATAAGAGGACCAATTTTTGTTACTGGCAGTTTGGCCTTACAGAGGTGTTTGGGAGAATATGATTATCATACAATGTTATATTATGTTCAGAGCTGTGGTTTGATGCAGTCTGTTGGGTTTTTTGAATGCTACTGGAGTTCCATTTCAAGACACAATATTTAATACATAACTACAGCTATAAAAATAAATCATTTGAATCACTGCAGCACTGGGCTTTTAGATAGCATTACAAAATATGGCACACTAAGAAGGTCTAAACAGAGCTCAAGTCCAGAAGGAATACTTTTATGTCAGAGTCCTGTGTTTTTTAAAACTTTGACACATAAAACTCATTTTATATATACAGTAGTAAGTGCATCCACCTATTTTCTAAATGCTTCATCCAGTTCAGGGTTGAAGGGAGGCTGGAGCCCATCTTGGCAAGCAATAGGCGCAAGGCAGTGCACTCTGAATGGAATACCACCTTCAAGAGCTGGTGGAATCCATGAGTGGCTCATTACTCAGATTACTTGGGAACTACTAATATACAGTACCTACTCCATGTGATTTCTGGATATGCCCCTATTCTGGATTCACACAACAATACCGGAGTGTTATATTTTAAGCTGGACCAAATGCTTTGTGCAGCCCCCAGAAGAAAACAGATTTATTCTACTTGGAAATGCCAACTCGTGTTTCACTGTTCCTTCTGAGGAAATGTGCGGGTTGATTTTGTCCCTGGAGAATTTTGAGTACTTGTATCAGGTCCCCTCACAGTCTGCTCTGGCCAAGACTTAAATGGTTCAGACCCACCAGACTATCAGAGTAGGACAATCCTTGAAGTTCCAGAATTCTTCTGTTCACCTCATAACTGACTCATACTTCTTGCTCTCTAGTCTGTCTTACTGAGTGAATTTTTAATGTGTACTCAACTTCTCAATATAAAATCATGGTTGGAGTTGAAAAACTGGTGTATTGCCTGTCATTTTACATACGTCTTACATAAGTTTTACACAGTCTCCTGTGGCAGAAATAAGTGTTTTTGAGCAAAGGAGAATAGCATACTGACTAAACCTTAGACCTAGTTGCAAGTACTTTTGAAATGCAAGACCCAAACCATGTGTCCTAGGTTACTGAAACATCAAGGGAAGGTAGAAAACAGGTGTTGTGATCAAGTGATAACCACACCAACCCTGAAAAGACAGAGTCCTTAGGTTAAACCCTGCTCGTTGTTCAAACAGTGTTCAGTATTGTTGCCATTGCCCTGAGCTCTAGTTGTAGCCTTCGGTACATTCTTCCCTGGTTCCTGCTTTTGTCTCCTTTTCCTGTTTTCTTCCCTGCTCATCGTTTGCCTTATCATTGTTCCTGAGATCTGTCTGCTTGTAGCTTCCTGGATTGGTTTTCTTTAGTTTGGTGTCCTCAGCCCCTGATCTTTTGTTTTCCTCCTGGACTCCTATCCTGGATTTTGGATTTCGGCCTGTTTCTTGACTCTGACCGTTAGATCCTGTTCCTGGACCTGGAGTCTAGACTCTCCTTCTGGGTCCAGACTCCCTGCTCGCCTTTAGACCCTGGTATTGGATTTCCCTTATTCACTGTTTTGGATCTTTGTGACCTTAGAACCCGCATAGGATCCATATTTTAATTTAATATTTTCAGATGACCTTTTAGTAAGAGAAAGAAGTAGGTGATGTGGCAACACATCTAGTTCTTAATGCAATCTTTTAACAATAAGGAATGAATGATTCTATTTGAATGGGTCAAAATTCTCATTTGCTATACAAGCAATGGGAGTACCTTTGTACCTCATTTTGCCACTAGAGGGGTGACTAGGTTTTCCACTCTTGGGCTCTCAATCGATGCTGAATGATAAGAAAAATCAATTCTTTAAATTCTATATCCATTTAGTAAAGATTTTTGGAATCAGAATGCTGATTGTTCAATCTGTTTTATTATAAATAGCTCTTTAATTCCAGATCTATGGGCATTTGCTCAGATACCCATTGTTTTTTTTAAGTTTCATGCGGCTGGTTATTTTTGTGTCAAGTATAACCATGTGACTTCTTAATTTAATATCAACAGAATGGTAAAACATGGTGACTGTAACATATAACACTGCATAAGATATATATATATAGATGATTTTAAGGTGCGAAACTTAACAAGACATCCCTGTATTCCTTGCTAAGTAATGATCCCATATTTATGGTCTTGTCTCTGTAGTAGAGGTCTGGTCTGTTAACTTGAGGATGACCAGGCCACCTTTGCTCATGGCCAAATGGTTCACTGTTTATCTAGCCTTTGTGGTGCCACAAGGAATAACAAATCTCCCATTCTGC
Source organism: Lepisosteus oculatus (assembly GCF_040954835.1). Classification (NCBI taxonomy): domain Eukaryota; kingdom Metazoa; phylum Chordata; class Actinopteri; order Semionotiformes; family Lepisosteidae; genus Lepisosteus; species Lepisosteus oculatus. The sequence continues at coordinate 47,818,459 of NC_090702.1, read as the reverse complement.
AGGCATGCAGACTTACCTGTTAACAAGAAATGAGCACACATACGCAAATATCAGATAGTATGACTTACTGTACAACTCACGCAGTCCAAATATATTAAAATGTAGAAGTTTGTTGCTGTTACCTGCCACAAGTCAAGTCGAAAGAAAACAGATGGGTGTCTGTGTGCTGCAGTCGTAGCCTTAAGAAAGGTGCTTTGCTTCAATTGAAAGTATTTTTCATTCTTTCTGAATGGATACACATAGATTAAGAGATAGTTCTCAATTGACTGATCTGGTTGAACAGAGGATATACAGTAAAGACATGCATTCAGGATTCAGAAAAGCAGTCTTTTCAGAAAATTCGAACAAGTATAGTTACAGTAGTTTGTTACTGCAAATATATTGTTTAGAAAACTGAGAACACCTTTGCTTGTAAAATGTCTTTCTTTAGATACATGATAAAGCTTTAAGGCTTGAAAAAACATGTATTTGCCAGCATGCATTTGTATGAACTTTTTAAAATGTCATGAATAATAATAATTCCTTGTTGTTATTTCTGATTGCAGAATCCCTGCACATATATTACTGTTAATCTCAGAATGTTTTGCTTCATGCATATTTCATATAAATAATATACACTGTAGTATATAAAGTGCCTTGCAAAAGTATTCAGATTTCCTACAGTACATTTTGCTAAATTACAATACCATGCAATACAGTTTTTTAAATTAAATATTTTATTCAAAAGATGAATGTTCAAACAGAAGACATCTAATGGTAAATTAAGTTACTGTAAGCATCAGCTAAAACTAAAGAGAAAAAAAATAAATGTGATGCTTGCTTAATAATAATTGCTTACACTTATATAGCGTTTTTCTGGACACTCCAGTCAAAACGCTTTACAGGTGATGGGGACTCCCCTCCACCACCACCAGTGTGCAGCCCCACCTGGATGATGAGACGGCAGCCACAGTGCTCCAGTACTCTCCCCACACACCAGCTCTCAGTGGGGAGGAGAGCAGAGTGGTGAAGCCAATTCATTAATGGGGATTATTAGGAGGCCATGACTGGTAAAGCCCATTGGAACCCACATCCCTGCTGTGCTACAAAGCTCCTCATCCTACAGTATATACTCTATGTGTGCCACACGTTCTCTGCTTTTGAGAAGGGGGTGTGGAGATCCTCCGATCCAGTCACAGAGAGCACATAGTGTGGTGGAAAGAGCCATTACATCCAGGAGGTGGCTGTAAAGCAGCTGTCTGCTTGCCTGTGGTGACAATTTGTTTCTTAGAAAACATCCGGATAAGTCCTCTCTGTGACAAATTCTAATACTCACAGGCCATGGGAAATGTTGCAATTCTACTGAGCCAGTGCTTTTGCAAATTAAAAAGCAATATTTATCTCGTATCAATATTTTCAGCGTATTTTCTGCTCTCTTCACCAGATTCCACTGCCTTCCCGTGTTTAATAATAATTCCTTGCTTTTTAAAGGCAAGCAACATTTTGCCCCCTTTGCATGCCAATTACTCCAGAGGAATGGTAAACTGAATTTATATATAGAAAGCTGGGATTTCTCACGTGTGAGGCAGTTAATTCTCAAAGGGGAAAAACATCAAAGGGTGTGTGGAGGAGTTGGAAGTACTGCCTTGCCTGCTTCATACAGCAGTCTAGCAAGCACATGTTGCTTTAGAAAGCAGACGCTGCATATCAGACTTCGCACAAAGGTCACGAACTATCGCCTTTGACTCAATAAATACATCTCAAATACAAATGCCAATCTCGCCGTTCATGTTCAAAAATTAAATATTGCTAATTGAAGCTTTTATCGGGTAAGGCCTGTTTTTAATATGTCAGGCTTATCCTAAAATATGGCTGTACCACAAGTCATGAATGGTACTGTCATTTGTGGAACTGACAGTGTCTTGCCTTTTTTCTGACTTCACAGAACACTGCAGGAAGAATTGTGACAAAGGTCTTTGTGCATAATGTCAGGCGTGCTGAATTCTGAAATCTGCATAATTCTGACTTGAAAGGGGACTAACATTTCAGAATATTTTAATTTTTTGGAGTCTTTGCACTGTAGATCATAACTCAAAGTCTTTAGTAGAGTAACACTGGTTACTTTGCAGCCATCTTAAAATTAAAATCTGTACATGGTAAAGGTTATAATGGCCCTGATATCCAAATATTTAGTACAGAAGAGTTATTAAGAACTTCAACATATTTTGAATCTGTAGTACTTGCTGAGTTTTAATATATTATATTAAATATATTTCCTGGCTAAGAAAGTTAGCTGAAATTGTAATGACATTTTTGCTATTTCTTTTTATCATTTTAAACCAGTTTACTGTTTACCTGCCATAGTGTGCACAAAAGTGAAACAGTAAAGAATATATAATGAAATTATTCAAAGTGTGGAAATATAACAATTAGAAAAAGTACAACTTCCCTGAGTGTAACTGAAATGATAAATACTGTAGGCTACGCTTCTTCCACAGTCTGTGCTACAGTGTAAAGCATTATCATACAGTATAAATGTTTTTTTTTGGCTTATTTGGGCAGAATGTGTTTTTTAGTTAAATTTTTGTTTTCTGGCACACAAAAAAATAAACACACAATAAAATGCTTAAAGTGAAGATATTCTCCATTACAGGTATATACATACAGTGTAATGTACAGTACATACAGTACTGTATAGTAGCTCTGCATATTTCATCAGAGTTTGAGATATGCCTCCAAAAAAGGCATAGTTCCTTTACCTGGAATAATATTTGCACCACTTAGTCTCAGTCAGCTTTATTATTTATTATTTAAGATGTTTGTTAACTTAAAAAAAAACTTTCATATGGCTCACCTAAACTAAGGCTGGGAATGTCCTGTAGATGTTTCCTAACCACATTATATACTACCAGGTTTTTTTTATAATCTAGTGTAGATACAGTCATTATGACATCAAAATAGCACCTAAATTAAAGGGGTGTTCATCACAGGTGTAGAGTGTTGTAATTTCCTTTAGATGAAACTAATAGTGAGTTTCTTTGATTACCTTTAAAGTTTCCTTAACAGGGAAAAGTGAGTCTACTCTTTGCATAAACATACACTGTCTTGTAGAAGAATTCAGATCTTTGCACAGTTTTCAGATTTTGTTGTCCTAAAGCTTACAGTCATGACATTCTGAAGCAGTAGATGGAGTTATAACAGAAATCTGGGAGGAAGGTAAAAACCTAATCCTGCACACTTAAACTCGCCTACTGTACGTATTTATTGTAAGTCTTGTACCTCCTCGGAGTGCATCTCTCTCTGCCCCCTGTCTACACCCCTGCAGCAACTCTGTGGCTCAGTCCTTGCAATCTGAGGGGGTATCTGGCAGCCCCTCCAGCCCCCCAGGTCTGGCGAGTTACGCCAAATAAACGTCTTTCTCTCACATTCGTTAGGATTTAAGCAAACTTCTGAATCCATTGGTGTTATGCACGCAACCTGCTACATGCATCCAAAGTGAAAAACAAAAAAGAAAGTAGTAAATACATCATTAATATGAAAGAAAAATGGAAAAGTCATGAATCACACCCTTTGCTGTGGCCAACCTTAATTAAGATACGCCATGTTCACTTCAATGAGACACACCTGTCTATGTGCTATAATAGGGGTTCACCTGATAATGTAAAAATAGACCTGTCTCTGAGAGGTGTCTCCTTCAGGTTGTGAATGACAAGCAAAAATTCAACCATGAAGACCCGGACGTTTTTCTTTTCCCTTTTTCAAAACAACTCAGGGATAAAGTTGTAGAAAGGCCCAGATCTGGAGAAAGGTCAAAAACGTTTCAAAGACTACCCTGCCTACTTCAAGCTGCCCCTCCAACCTTAGCAGTCAGGCAAGGAGGAAGCTGGTTAGGGGAGCGACTGTGAAGTAAGGGCAATTTTGAGTTACGGAGTTCACTTTACGAGATGGGAGAGAATGATCATGGGTCAGCCATAACCCGGCCAATCCTAATAGCTTTAAAATGACAACTGTTTCAACTTGTGGGTGGTTTCTGTCAGAGGTGCTTCTACATTTCTCTCTTTTTTTCTCATTAGGTTTTGTTGACATAGACTGTGAACTATCTGACCCTTAGACATTTTCAGTTTGAGTTCTGAGGTTTTGAATACACTAAAGTGAAAAAAATGTGTATGCATATTTCTGTCCTCTCAAAAGTGGGACACTATAGGAAGAGTCGGAATACTTTTTGCAAGGGACTTATTTATGTGGTTTTTGAAAAAGGATCGAGAATGAAATTTAGTATAGAACTTTTATTTGAAGGCTTTGACCTTAGCCTTACAGGATATGCCCAGTAATCAAAACTCATACAACAAGGGTTATCACTGAAATCATTAATATCATCATTCATTGGCTGACTTCCATATTCATGGCCTGACACTCCTTCAGAGTAGAACTCTGAAGTATTGACATGACAAACATGGTTAGAAATTGGTAACTGTAAGCACCTTAGAACAATACCTCAGCACACAGCAGAGAAGTGTCCTACACAACATCATATTCTCTGCCTTGTGGCACGACTGACCCCAATCAAGGTGAATGATGTAAAGAACCCTCTGAGATGACCCAAGTTTCTGATTTCAGTTTTCACCACAACTGCAAGAGCACAGTTGTTGTTGTATTAGGTCCAGCTGTAAAATGTTTGCTCCCCAGGAAAGCTGTTAAATTTAGTTCCTGGTTTCAGTTATGCTTGCTGTTATGATTCTCAAGCACTCTTCAGTACTGAGCTGCACACAGGGCTGGAAATAGACAAGATTAGTGTTTCCAAACTCATGCTGTACACATCCCAGGTGTCAGACAAGGCTGACAGTAGATGTTCTTCAGCTGCAGTAATTCATCCTCTGAAAGCACCGACCTGTTTGTGAAGAAATATAAACGTATACCATTATGTTTCAACTTTTTAGTGACTACATTAAAATGTTCCGGTTTCATTATCTGAAACATGAGTTGACCTGTGAAAATCAACGCCTCACAGACGATTGGAGGGCAGATCTCGCATGGCCAAGCTCAGTACAGGATAGTTTTGTAGCAAAAAGCGCCCTGAAGCGCCCTCTTGTCCATGTACAGCAACGTAATGAGGTCTTTATTGTTTCATCATTACATCTAGATGTATAATACTAATACTATAATTATGAAGCATAATAAGCTCCTTGCTTTTGGTCAGATCTCTTCTTATAATTAAAAAAGTAATTTTAACAGTTAAATGCAAACCTGCTTCAGCTCCGTTTTCTAATTGTGCTATAGTATTGCTTAATTGTGCTTTAGTATTGCTGCAAATAATAATGATGTTAATGATAATAATGATAATGGTCGATGGGTGACTGTGTTAAAGAATCTCCCCTGCATTATTTTTTTTTTGAGACTGAAATATGTGACGATGTGTTAATGAGGTAACATCAACACATGGAATTAAAAAAAGTTAAATATTTAGAGTTTTCAGTTCTTGTGGTTTGAGTTTGTGTGTGTTGTCTGATATTGCCTTCCAACGTTCAGTCTGAGAGTGACATATGGCTTATGTTAGGAGGGCAGTGGATGCTGTAAAGCTGTTACGTGTTGTCAGAAGCAAACATAACAACTGGGCTGCCACATACAACAATGTTTTTAGTCATCCATAACAACACTTGCTCCTGTGCATAATGAAATCTATAAAAAACACTGCTGAAACATGCACAATGATGATGATCGGACGAGTCTAATAATAACGTGATAATCACCGCCACCTGGTTCAACAGCTCCACATTTGAAATCAATTTCTCTTTGTTTGTTTTTCAGATGAAATGTGGTATGTGTTGCACAATAAAACGGTCTCAGACCCAAATTAAGAAGCGATGCGTTTTAGAAAAACAACACGCACGGTTATGTAATGAAAACGAGTGACCTCTTTAAAGTACAGAGATTATGCAGGCGAGTTAGAGCTTCCTGAAAATCTAACGAGGGTTCTCGTGGTTTGTACTGTACAAACACACAGCAACTGCAGGGACACATTAAAAATGACAAATAGGTACTTATATTGATAAATGACACAAAATAACTGCGTTTGGTTACAGTATGTGGATCTATGATTGCTCCTTGAACATGGTCCTACAAAATATGTATTTGAGCAAATAAATGTACAGGCTTTGGTGGCACTGTAGCACCGTAGCATTGCTGCCATGCTGTGCTGGTGCCCCGGGTTCAATTCCTGGGGTGCTGTCTGTGTGGATTTCTGTGTCTGTGTTGTATGTTCTGCCTTCGTTTCCTAAGGGTGCTCTGGTTTCATCCCACAGTCCAAAAAGATGCTGGTAAGTTAATTGGCATCTGGGAAGGTTGGCCCTGCTGTGAGCGCAAGTGTGTCTGTGCATGTTGCTTGCTGGGATAGGCTCCAGTTCCCCCGCCACTCTGTATTGGATAAAGCAATTAGAAAAAGGATGGATATACAATGTGTTTTGAATAATTAGGTAACATGAATTCAAAACATACATTTGAAAATGGTATTGTTTTAACCATTAAAGTTTCATTAATCTAATTCAATAAATAAAATGCACTTTGCAAGCCAGCAATGTGAAACAGCACCTTCTGTTGCTGCCAAGCTGCTGTACAAATATTAGCCCATTACATTTTCAGAGTGGCGTTTTTAGGCATTTTTGAGAAATCTTTCAAAAATAAAGTACACACAGTATGATGTCTAAAAAAAGTATATTGGCAAACTAAAAATGGGTATAGAAGAAACAAAGAAAACCGGGACTGCAACGTAAATACAAAATATGTGAAAAAATCCAAGTTTTAGGAGAGCTACAGTCTCATATGTGAAATAGTGGTCTGAACTGAGTATTGATTAGAATAAAGAAAAATTGTCCAGTAATGCAATCAGATGGTACAAGAGCCTAGAGGTTTCGCTCAATCACAAAAGAGCTGCTTGTAGCCTCTTATCCATAATGAAGGTAATTCACATTTGAAACTAATTCTGCTGTCACGACTGGTTAGAGATATTTGCACATTCATCTCAAGGAACAGACGCCCCTAGAGTCAGTAAATCTGCTACATGCATCATTATAAATAGATCTGAAATTTGCTGAATTTTTCAAAGGGACAAGCTGCCTGAATCACCCACAGATATTCTTCTGGAAATGATATTAGCTATAACACATCACAGAGTTCCTTGTGCAGTGAAAGTGCTCTGTGTTGACCAGTCACTATTCTTTTAGGACTTTAAAAAGCCTGTCTGTCGAAGTTCCGTTAGCAACCTTTATGTGCAAACGCGTACAAAAATAAAAGCAATTTAGACGAAATAACACAGCATATATGAAAGCAAAATATGAAATAACACAACATATGGGCTGTTCTGTCAATATGTTATGTCATATGGTAATTACGTTATAATTAACAACCTTCATAGTGCACTGAGGGAGAGCTGTGGCTCAACCAGAAAAGGCACACCACCCGAGCTCCGAGCAAGCACTATGTCCCAGACATCACTAGTCCGAGTCATGCCGTTGGCTGATTGTGACCTGTCTCCCAAAGCAGTGGCACACAGTCAGCACAGTGCTGCCTAGGAAGGCATAGCCTTTAGTCAACCAGAGTTCATGAATCTCCAACAAGCAGAGACTCCTGTGACTGTAGCAAGAAGCTGCAGTCTTGGAGGGATATCAGGGACAGAGATGTCAGCCCATCTCCTGTCAGGTCCTGGCAGGAGCTGTTATCTCCTGCCTCTCCTGTCAGGTGCTGAGACCTTGCGAATGTCAACTGGTGAATGGTTCTGCAGGTGGGCGTGTGGGAGGAGCATCAAGACTGATTGACTGTCTCCTGTATTAGGACAGGTAGTCTCTAGGGAAGAGTACTAGCTCAATGCTTCACGTGCTTTGATTGGTCTCTAATGTGCTTTTGGTGGAGATTGATCAAAGGTAGAAATCACAGTTGTGTCACCCGTTTTTGGAGAATTCCATTTTTACTGACCATATAGGCCATAAAATATTTTGAGACTCCCTCTCAATACTCTCAATACTTGAGAGCATATACTACTGTGTTGCCAGAACACAGCCCTTTAAGATGTCAAGTCCCTTACAAGGCAGATAATCGTACTCTGAGAGTGAGTCTATCCTGTCAGGTGAGTGAGCAGGAGAGTAGTGTCTCCCTGTCTCCTGGTCTGCCAGTCTCCAAGGCAACTGGTCATTCAGTCTCCATGTCTCCCTGTCTCATAGAGCCACGGATGGAGACCCAAGCACCCGAACAACTGTTTATTGTAAATTTGGAGGATTGAGACACAGCTTGCTCAATAAAATAGGAACTTTGTTAGGCCGGTCAGGGTGAAACAGACATATAAAGCAAACAGATAGATAAAGAGAAAGGGGCTCTTTTACAGTGTACAGAAAAAAACCCAACAAATATCTAAGCTGCTTTTACATCTTACATCTTCTTACTTGACGTCTTCAGTCTGTGACTAAAGGTAGCTGACACTTAAGTTGTCTACCAGCCTTAAAACACACATCTCTCAAACTCCAGTCTGAGAAATTATTGAGACTCACATATTGCTCAGTCCATTCCCTCCCCCTGGTGTAGCTTACATAACAGAGGATCTCTGCCTTCAGACAGGAGATGATGACTGATTATTGGAAGCCTTTGCTTCCTGCTTTTTAAATTGTTGTTTGACCAATTGTCTTGCCCCAATGGGTCAGGTGACTAAGGGCAACAAGTTATTCCCCACAGCATTCTGGGGAATGTGGTCCAGACTGGAATCTCGGTTTTGTTGGAATTCACTGTCAAGGCACAAGGATATACGTATGAGAACTGACTGCAACGGCTGTGTAACACGTATGCTTTTGTTATACATATATATGCATGCAAAGTAGGATAATAATTACATTTGCTGATCTATTTAATAATAAATAAACAATTCATAAACTTCTGATAAAGCATTTTCATATGAAAAATCCAACGGACAGAAACAGTTACATCAGGCAAAGAGTGACAAAGCAACATCTTGCACAACATAGTTATTAAAAACAGTTTAACAGGGGATACATCTTCATCATTCTTCTCAACATAGTAAACTACATCAGACACCTGTAAATATGTTTTGAAATGAGCCAAAATGAATCTCTGTTATGTTTTTGTAGGTTTCCAAACTCATTGCCTGTACAGAATAACGAGTGAAAACTGCTGAATCAGTAAAAAAAATCTTTTTAGATTTTCTCACCAACTCAAGCCTTTGAGCTGTGTATGAAACTTGAAACAAGGTTTAATTGATTTGTCACTTTTCGCCCTGCATTTCACTCCTTTTATGAGCTTAGCTGAAACACTCAAAATACGTCATTGCATGAAATATGCTCATGACTTGTTCAAGAGTGTGAATCTGAAATTCCACCTACGCAGGTTAAAGTGTGCATTTTAAGGAAAGATCTTTGTATCTTGCAAGGAATGCAGACTAGAAATAGAAAGTAAAGTTGCGGATCCATTTGCCACACTTCACACAGATGAAACCCAGAATTAATTGCAACCTAACACCTTTTTAAAAATACTGGGGAAAACAGAAACAGGCTGTAAATAGCACAAGTTACATTTGAAACTAGCATCCACATAATTGAAGCTGATCTACCAAACAGTGATAAAATCATGCTTTCTGAACTGGTCCTGGCAATAAAAACTGAGCAAGTCATTTTTTCCCATAAAAATCTATTTTACGCTACAGGCTATCATCTTTGTTAAATGATATGAACAAAAGTTGGGTGCTTGACATTTGAAAAGTGTCACTATTAACTATAACAGGTCAAATCTGAAAATGGCCTGATGGCCTAATGGCCACATTTCTTTGTTTACCTGATAAGCAGGGAGAATGAATGCAGAAAGTTACGAATGGAATGAACTAATGGCTTGTTTATAGAAATGACCTGTTGTTTCATAATCACTGAAATGAGAGATACTGTATGTTATAACATACAATGTGCTGTTTCAATTAAATTGACACTTTGCGGGTTCCTTAGGGAGTCAACAGCTTTCATTACATCAGTCACAAAATCAAAAAATGGCATTACAGAACTGTTTTGTTACTCGTGTTGGACTCTCGTTCATTTTTTTTGGCAAATGCTATTGTTTTCCTTTTAAAAACTCTCATTTTCTGTGGTTATGTTCACACTTAATTCACAGCCAGATACACGAAGAGTTTAGCTTGTGAACATTTAAGACAATTAAGTACTTTTACTACAAGCATTGAAGTACAAACAATGGAAAATAACACTGGAAAAACACTGAAGTAATCTGAAAAAGTCACTCAAGACCATCTGATTCTCTCATGCTTAATATAATAAATGCTGGATATGTTTTTTTTATTACTTCAGCCTCTCTCTGTCTTGCTCTCTCACTATAGTATATCATTATAAAGTATACATATAATATAATTTCTTCCATCTCTTCTCCAAACTTTCATGTCTTGAGAAACTGAGATCAGCCCTTTTATCCCATGTTATTTACTGCATTCACAAATCATAGATCTGTATTTTAATGAAAGAACCTTTGCATTTAATTAGCTTGGCAAATAAGGTATTACACAATGTGTCACAGGAAGGTGGTTCTGCTTTTATATCCAAAATATCTAACCTTTTGTAAAACAGAATCACAATTTAATAAATTGATATATACAGTAATATCCAATCCGTTCTATCTTAATGATGCCATATTATAATCTCATATCCAGCAGGCTTTTCGGAGGATCACTCTGTGTCTGGCCTGGTTCAAACCACTGAACAGAGGGAAAGCAGACTCCAGAGCAGGGCAAACTGTGGTAGATGAAGCATCTGTGTAGCAGTTTCAGTTCATGAATATTTAAAGGGCGACTTGATCTGCTTGAAACTGTGGTACAGTACCTCCACTAGTGTACATCTCCATGATACATTTCTGTCGGCACTGAAGGAGATACAGCCTCTGCCTGACGCTAGTAACTTGTTTTTGTTGTTCATTCTTGCTCTTTAGTTTATCAAGATGCTGTTATTTGTAATTTCCCTTCCCTTTCCTGGTCATGTTAAACAAACAATGCCCTTAGATTGATCACATGCCACTGTACAGTACCTTCAAAATAATTACAGTTGACTCTTATTTTGTTTTATTTGTAAAAACCTTTCCTGGTTTGAAAAGATCTGTTTATTGCCCTTGTCTTCATGCTCAGTGCTGCACAGAGCTCTGTAATAATTATATCATGTGATCAAATGGAAAATTGTTCTCAGCACAATGTCTGCTCTCCAATTGATTATATTTTGACTACTGTATAGTGCTTTGAGTTTAGAAACTGAAAACCTTAACAGGTTCCCCACAACTTGAATGTTTAACCTTTTGACCTGTCGTGGAGTTTAGTTCACCATTTTTTGATGCATTCACAAATTGAAGTGAAGAATTGTGGAGAATTATATGAATTATGCGAAATATGTGAGAAAATATTTTTGTTTCACGAGTGATTTTATACTTCAGTTGTTGTTTTCTGTTTAAAATCAATGCACTTGCAGTCAGATGGTGTTTTGTGAAACACCAGTAGTGTGATATACTGTAACTTGTTTTCTTCTAACTTGTAGCTTTAATTTGAAAAAGGGGGACATTTCAATTGCTATTTTCCTCAGGCGCTTTATTCTGATTTAAAACAATATTGACTTGTCAGATCTTACTCAGTATTTTTGAGATCACATGACAGTATTGGTGATTGCATGAAAAACTGTTTGCTTTTCTGCCCTTTTAAACTCAAGGGTAATTGTCCCTGGAGAAAAGGAGAAAGGTTACAAGGGGAAGAAGACTCCTCATCCCATCTTGTTCATGTGGTTGCTAGAAGCTAATTGTTTTTCAGCACCTTCAGCTCTTTCTTGAAAGATTCTCTGGCATTTGATTCAACAACATGGCTGAGAAGCTTGTTGCTGATGCCTGATGCCCTCGGTCTAAAGCAGTGCTTTCTATTCTCATCCTTAATGCATTTCCTTTTCATTTTCATTTGAGTTCTCAAGTCTTTGTTTCATTATTGATCCTGAAATAGTCCATGCGTTAACTTTGTCAATACCTTTCAGGATTTAGAATAGTTGTGTCAAGCCCCTTCATAATCTCCTCTGCATGAGACGAGAGACTGAGCTCTTTTAACTTTTTTGTATCCCTTCAGACCGAGAATTAATCTTGTTCCTGAACTATAACCTCTCTCCAGGGCAGCAGTAATGTTTTCGTAATGTGGTGGTGACCAATATCGAATACACCATCTGTTATTATATAAATTCCTTCTGCTTAAACTTATTGTGTTGTCTTTTTTATAGCTTTTTACTGTACATTGTCGAGAGTAGGTCAACCTAAACCTTCCAGAAGACATCCTTGTGAAGATCTATGCAACCCTTCTGGTGTTCATATGTTTTGTTGCCACCTGCATGATTATGAACCAGGTGGCTTAGCAGTCCTGGCTAGTGTCTGTTTCTTTCTTTCTGGGTTTCATGTGCTGATCTTGCTGTGCTTCATAACCTGCTTTGGAAACATTTGCACATTTTACATGTTACTAACTAGAGTTACTCATTGACTGATTGGAAAGCAGACAAGAAATAAGTGCAGGCTCCTTCAGTTGACACTTCCCTGAGCAGAAGATGAAAAAATAAGGAATTTCTATTTTCCTGCACAAGACAATGTGGCAGACTTGTCTCAGCCACCCAGGTGAGTTAACAGACAAACAGTTAACTCATAGCTATGCTGTATGTTTGCTGGATTCAAGGCAATTGTTTCAATCTGCTCTACTTCCAACTTCTGTTTTACTTTGCCAAAAAGGAAGCCAAGCACGACTTCCTGAGACAGTGAATCTGGTTTGAACCAAGCCTTAAGTAAGTTATTTAAGGACATAGCTTATTACTTTAACTTAAAGGACATAGTATTACTTTAACTTAAATCTCATTTCTCATGGTTTTGGAATTGGGGGGTCGTTATCTGTGATCTGATGGGAGTAATTGGAATGTATTAAACAAGGGGTGTGAAGGATCGTCACAGATGGATTTTGCTTTACACAAAACACGTGAATGATAGAAGGTGGAGAGGGCAGGAAGATCAGCGCCAATGATCTTGTGGCATATTTTCACAAGGCTGCCCAGTTTGTTCTTGGCTCTCAGATTCGGTTTGTCAAACCAGGGTAAACCAGGGTAAAAGTTAAAACAGAGTCAAGGAAGGACCAGTAGAACAAGATCAACAACGAATCATCAAGTTTAAAATGAGAAGGACAGTATTTAAAATAGCTGAAGCGTCAAAAGCTGTGTATAGTCAAATAATTATTTTAATAGAGGACACACAATATTTATTCTACCCTAAAACGTTATTCAGAATCATGTGTCAATAGATTTTTAAAAGGTTTCAGTAGGTAACTTCATCTTCAGTCACAATAAAGTGATACACTGTCAGGCAACTTTCAAGTCACTCTGTAACATAAAATACAGTACCACACCAACTAATTTATTTTCAACCCCATCTTGTTTTACACCTCTTCAATTATATAAGACTTCTTGTCTAGACAATATTACTGCATTACTTCTCTTGGAAGAAACCACATGATTTGTGCCCTGCCTGCGTTTGTGAGGTAGCAGTTAAACTGCTGTGATACCAAAACGTCTGACTGACAAACTGAAAAAAAAATCTTGAGTTCTGGCTTTAGTTGTTAAAGGGAAACATGTTTCATTTACATTTCAGAAGTGTTTCACCCAGGCGTTGATGTATTTCAGGCCTGACAACACAAAAAGGGCACACTTCACAATTAACAATGTTCCCATCACACAGTTGATAAGGCTAGACATGGTGGTCAATGCTCTGCCTTTATTAATTGAGATCAGTTTGAGTTTTTCTAAATTACCCACATGAAAAGTGAAGACAATTTGTAATGTACTGTATGCTCAAAAACAGTGTGTGCGCATTTGGTTTTGCGTCTTACAAATGCTGCTTCTGCATTTGCACTGTGATGCAGACGTGGGAGTTTGGTGACACCTGAAGAAGGCTCCACAGCTGAAACATTGTGTCTCTTTGCTTTTCCTTTCAGCATGGAATAAACCTTTACTTGTTCCTTTGCATTGTGAGGTTCAGCTTACAGAAGTACGTTGTGTATGACCTAGTGAGTACAGCATGTTGCTGTTCGATGTGGATATTTGCATGAACCTCATACATTATTTAAATATAAACTCTGTTTCCTTCACAGCCCCTGACATTTCAGTGTGCCTTGTAAAGACCTGTTTACAACAATGGCACTTGCTATTAAAAATGAAATATAAACAAATGTATACAAATGAGTGTGTCCTGTTATTCTTTTTATTCTGATGTTAATGTGTAATTACCTTGGACAGTAATAAGATTTGTTTTTCAAACTTTTCTAAAGGTTATTAGCTATCATTGGGGTCGCTAATTTGAAAATCATTACACAATAAAGCCAAGCGTATCTGAATGTGATATCATTCAAAAAAATCAAGCACATCCTATCTTAGCAACAGTTGTTGCTAAGGACTTCAAAAGCCAGATGCCACTGGAATTCCAGAAACCACCAGTAAAACAGCTGCCTGACAAATTGTTGTCCTCTTATCTTTAATTTGCTTTTTAGCGTTGGTCATATATTTTATGCAGGAGGGAGCCATTGCCTCCACTGTGATTGAAGAAAATTTGTAGAGAAGACTTTCCCAAACAAACTATATCTGCAAGGCCTCTATGTGGTGGTTGATTTAGATACTGTAGGTGTTTAACCCTGGTTTACAAATTATGCGGGTCAGATTTTTAAAACAGTGTTTACCTTTTCTGCATTAATGTTATTGGGCATTCCCAGTGCTCCTGTTGGAGCTTTTTGAATGATAAACTACAGTAGAATGGTGTTCATTTCCAAAGCCTCTACATTAAATAAATGCAAAGATTTAATAAAGAGAGCATTATATTCCCTTTGAGACTGACGTAAAAGATGGTCTTACCCAGCTATACTGTATATATTATTTCCTAGAATACATGCCCTTGTTATCCAGTAAAGACTTCACTGATACAGTGTCACTTCTCACTTAAAAATGAGACATAAGAAGGGCAGACACCTCTTACTAACTCCAAGACACCACTATAACGTTCAGCTTCAGAAACTTTAGTTTCAGGGGGGACAAAAAGCTATTTTCTGATATTTCAAAAACTTTCCATTCAATATTAAATCATATTGTTTTGCAAATTAAACGTGTGCTCTGCATAATGAAGTCAGTGATTTTAGTTGTCACTCAATAAAGGATATTTTAAAAACAAAGATACCAAAAATGTCAGATAGTCACACTCCAGAGTAAAAAAAAACCTTTATCAGAAACTAAATTGGAATATTGCAATGGAGGCTAAAATAGATAATAAAAATTGACTGCAGTTTAGTACAGCAGAACTAAACTGTAGTCAAGTAGAACAGAAATACAACAGCAAAAGAACTTTCAAGGATGAAGTAAAAATGTAACTGGGCAGAAAACGGGTAAATTCTAGACAATGCGAGGGAAATTGCTGATGTGCTAAACAAGTATTTCAGTCGTGTGTTGACTAAGCACATCAACATGCCTCAAAAAGTCAGACTGTCTGTGGGTCAAAATCAGCGTACTCAACAGTTGTACTCAAAGAAAACACATGTTATTCAGAAGAGCAAGTAATAGGTTTATTCCATGCTGAAAAAAAGAAGAAAGAGAACACAACGTTTCGGCCGTGGAGCCTTCTTCAGGTGTCCACAACGTCCAAACGTCCAACAACGTTTCGGCCGTGGAGCCTTCTTCAGGTGTGGACACCTGAAGAAGGCTCCACGGCCGAAACGTTGTGTTTTCTTTCTTCTTTTTTTCAGCATGGAATAAACCTAATACTTCTTCCTTTGCACCCTACGCATGCTGACGCAGCTCCCCACCTGAACTACATGTTATTCAGAAGCCACTGACGCAACTCTTCCAACAGCCGCTCAAGACTGAACTGGTACACTGGGCCCGGGGCCGCGCAAATAGAAACATAAGAAAGTGTAGAAGTTCAAGGAGGCCATTCCACCCATCTAGTCCATTTGGTAGTTAGCAGTTAATGGACCCAAGGAGTTTCTTGAATGAAGCCAGGTGATCGGCTTCGGCCACATGGCTGGGAGGCTTGTTCCACACTGCCACAGCCCGGTGGGGATCAAGAAGGGTCTCGCTTTTAAATGCACACCCACAGAGCTCCCACCCGTGTTCCCTGGTTGGTGTTCTATTGTGAACACTTGTATCAGGTCCCCTCATAACTTTCTCTGTTCAAGACTGAAAAAGGTCAGTTCCTCCAGTGTAGGGCACTCCCTGAAGTCCTGGAACATGTCTAGAAGTTCATCTCTGTACTGATTCCAGAGCAGTAATATATTTTTTTGTTCGTGACCAAAATGGTACACATTATTCTAAACAAAGCCTAAGTAAAGCGTTTTACAATTTTAATGTAACACTCCTAATTTGAATTTTAGACTTATGACTATATGTATACAGTATACAGAGTAACATTACCTAACATTTTGTTTGTCTTTTTTACTGCTTCCCCACATTGTGTGGAAGATGTGAATGCTGTGTCAATATACACACCCATCTTTTCTATAAGTAGCCTCTTTAGCTGAGCTTTTCCCATTTTGTATTTATAGTTTATGTTTTTTACTACCTGCATGCGATGCTTACAATACCTGCTACAAGCATTTCTCCACATTAAACAGCTCAGTCCTGAATTCCACCTAGTAATGTAGTGGCTAATAGTAAAGTAAAATCCTGGGCTCGGTTTAGGGTTTTAGGCATTCATAAGAAGGAAAACAGAGCTTTCAGTGGGAGATGACTAAACTTTACTGGGAACCAAAATAAAGAAGGAATAATGGACACAGGGCGAGCCTGTACTCTCTCCTCAGCCCTCCACAGAGATTAAATGAAACTTCTCTCATACTAAACAAATTATTGCAGTAAAAACAAACTGAAATAAGAACAAAACATACTAAATACTGAATATGGTAACACAAATTAAATACATCACACAGTGATATCGTAAAGTAGAAAAAGGGCAGGAATCCTCAACTGAGTAATTATAGATTTCTGTTACCTGTTAGGTCAGGGAAACAACTATTAGAACTAAACTGGAGATTTATAGAAATAATATTCTAGGAAACAGTCAACAGACACAGCAAAATGAAATGAGTCTATTAACAGAATATCAGTATATCAGACACATCTTTCCTCTGTCACATCTCTCACCCCAGATCTCTCTACTTTGGAAAAACGTTCACATCTGCACCCATTTTCACCTTCTCTGTCTTTACTCTCCTGTATTTCATATCCCTGCTAGTGTACCTTCCTCTCTCTCACGCCCGAAGAAGGCTCTGTGGTTGAGATGTTGTGTTTCTATTTATCACTTTCTTCTGGATGCAGAATTAAGCTTTACTTGTACCTTTGCATCTGATGCTCTCAATTTTCACTTGTTGTCAACTTATTTGGTTTATACTTTTATCCAATGTAAATTAAATCTGTACCTATTGGGCTAGTATTATCCAATGCTTAAATTATCCATTGGATTCTTTGTATCGATCTAATGCACCTAAAAACAGACACTTTAATTTTGTAGTTTAGTCTCCATCAACTTTCTAACTACTTGTTCCAGGTGAGCCAGGGTCTGTCCCAGCATGCAAAAGTCAGGTTGGGCAGGATGCCAGCCCATTGCAGAACAGGCACACACACACACTCTCCCACCAGGGCCAGTTCCCCCAGAAGCCAATTAACCTACCATCATGTCCTGAGACCATGGGAGGAAACTGGAGCACCCCAAGGAAACACAGGTGGACATTGGGGAAACATGCAAACTCCACACAGATAGCACTCTAGGTATCAAACCCAGGACCCCAGCTTTACAAGGCAGCAATGCTAGCCACTGTACCACCATGCCACCTACAGTGCAACATTTAGTTATTTTATAGTTAGGTATTGGAGTTAGCCATTTGTTATGCAATTATCCAAGGAGCCTCCCAAGTGATTTAGTTTCCTGTGGCAATTCTATAGCTAACACATGTCAATGAGGATGTGTGCATTTATCAGACACAAACCAGAGGGCACAATTGGAAACTACATGGAAGTGGATTAAAAACCATGAACAGGAGGCACGTCTTTACCGAAAGGTTTGTGGGAGTCTACCCAGCCATGTACAGTAGTTAAAGGCAATACCCTGGCTTCTTTCTAAAGCACCTTGGATCATTTAGTTACTAACTACCCCACTGGCTAAAGGGGTCAAATGGCCGTCTCTTATTTATAAATTTGCTCATTTTCTCATGTTCTTTAATATTTGTCTAGACTTTAAAAAAAAACATAGGGAAAAATCACTAGGTATTTTACTACTCCGCATCAATCCATTCTATAAAAATCCAAAGTGACTGAATTGGGTAATTCTCATGGGAGAACAAAGAGGAAAAACAGGCACTGTCTCTTTAAGGATATTTTTAGTGCAGCAGTTATCACTGGTCACTGGTCAGGAAAATACGTGTTAAGGGCGGTATTAGAGTCTGAGTCTTCTAATAGGGATGTGAAGGATTAGAAGGACTAATATATCACAAATTAAACATCATGTAGAGGACAGTGTGGAAAAGAACTGAGTCTTCCAAAGTGGAGCTGGGATGTCTGAAATTGTAACAAGTCTATATTAGTGACAAACACAAGGTATGTATTTCTAGTTTACATAAGAACTCTCTTTCTTACCTTTTCTGTGCTGGAAATATTGATTGTCTGTTTTTATTGCTTTATTTTTTTGTGTGCTTTGCTCAATGGGCATGTTGTAAACTGCACGGTTAATATCATCCAGTTTATATTCCATTGAAATATATATTTTGCGGTTAATGTATCCTTATCCTTTAAGGATATGAGCTAAAGCATGTGCATGCACTCCTAAATGGAAAAAAAGGTGGTTGATTCCTAATTGTTTGAATTAATTTGAAGTTTGTTGTATTTCTTTTTTGAATAGAAAACTTCTTTGTCCATCATTTTATATTCAGGAGCATATTTAAATTTAATGAAACTGGCATAGACAAGCAGATCATGTTTCTGTATTCATTACATTTTGACTACAATGCAGTGAAAATGAAGGACTTGATCTGCACTCCTTCAAAACCAATTCAAGTTAACAATTCTGTTTTTTAAAACTCAGAGGTGTGGTATCGATAAGCCTGGTTGTCAATAATTACTGTATCAGCCGTGCAGCTAAGTCTGGTTGCTTATAACAGATAACATCTGTGCGGTATTTATCTTTATAGCTTTGTGGGTTAATAAGGAGAATCACAGTGTTTCCAGTTATAGGGATCACTGTGTATAAAACACAATGTTGGATTTGTAACAGATCCTCTTCTTCATCACGCTGCGGCCATACCCTTGTGTGTGAGCATGCACGCAAGAGTGTCTTTTGCTCGATAGAGTGAAAAATCCAATCCATTTGTGCATGCTTCAGAAGGCAGAACACAGTGTGCCAGGCAAGGCTATCTGTCCGCTGTGGTCATTTGTCAGCGAAGACATGCCTCCACACTTAAGACACTCTTTGGTTTTTCTAAAATGGCAGCAGAAAGAAGACCACCAGGTATATTCTGTACAGAGCTTGCACATCCCAACATTGCCACGCATTGCATGTCGTCCGTTTAAAAATGCACTGAAAGGCCTGAAAATGCATTTTAGCACTATGAAAAAGGAAGATTTTGACTCTGACACCGCTGTGACGTAAGAATAATTTTTGCCGTTTGTTATGAAGAAGAATAAACGCTCTTAGATGATCCACATTTGAATGGAGAGTAGTGAGGTTTTGTAGTTTATGTAGTTTATTTACTAATTGCTTTGAATTAAGGTTTCAGAATTATCTCTTTTGGGACCTATATTTTCTTTTTTTATTTAAAATCAGGTGTATCTAAACTCATGACTAAAGATATGCTATCTCTGTGCCGATGGTCAACACCTATTTCTACTCATGTTCATCTAAGGTTTTTCTGAGCTCTAATGAATGTGTACAGTGTTCAGCTGAACACATAAGAAGCAACAAAAGTTATGACTGGCAGGTGATTGGGTCCCTGTTTTCCAGAAGGACTTTGCAGTTTCAGACTGATCAGGGTGAGTCGCCATTTAAATGACTAATTCAAAAAAGATGTAGAACTCTTGCTTTAATTAAAGGTTAATTTGTTAAGGGTATTTGATTCTACTTATCCTAACTTGCCGCTTATCCTCGTAAGAGTAAGGACTATTCCTTTGCCACAGAGTTTGATACTGATAGCCAAATGCCACAGAGCTCGACGCCCTATCCAAGAAGCCTTACTACAGCTCCTAAGAAGCTGTGAGAATTAAGCCAGACCTCACAGCAGGTGCAGTAGGAGGCAACTTCAAGCCACGCCCCATAAAACACTCTACTCCACTCTGATGAAATAATCCCACACCGTCTATAACAGCCTTTCTCTGATTGTATTACCTACATCCACACGATAGTATTACTGAACAGATCTTCCGTCTTCCTCAGGGGGCAGTTTTGTTCAGGAGAGATTCCCATTTGAAAACCACTTAGAAGCTTTGGCAAAATCGTGAGACTGTGTTTTTCATAGAGCTGGACAACTATATTTTTATTCCGACCCATGTTCAATTTTATTATATTTGTATGTGAGTTTTCAGCTGTAAGATTAAGTCTTTCTGTCTGGCACGTTTGCTAACACTGTCATTCCCTGGTATGAATGACCCACTTTTCAAATTATATGTGTTTTTTAGGAGAATGGTTATGCTTTATTATTTTATCCTCACAGTCTTCCTTCTATCTACTGCTTGCTGTGTGTGACAACATGCAGTGCTATGATGTCATATACTGTACCCTGCTTCTCCCATCCACACCCCCAACAGAGACAAAAGTCAAACATTCCTACTGCAGTATATATACTGGATATTTAATATTTTATGCTACCGTTGCTTTAAAAAAACAAGCTGTCATTGCTTCTCATTTTATTCTTCGGCGATTATTTCATAAACTTCATGTGTGGTTGTTTAATTGCAAAATAATAGATGCTAGTTGCTGTTTTCTTAAAGATAAGTTTAAACATCTTATCTTATAAATGCTACCCCCCTGCCTATTATTTATAATAGCAATCCTTTATTTAACCAGAGGTGAGAAGAAAGAAGTTGGGGACAAATTATTTCCGTGATCATCTGGAGAACAGGCTTTATACCATTGCTATACAGAGGCAGGGAAAGAAAACTCAGTAAAAGTAAATATTACAGGAAAAGGAGCAGGGCAGTGTCAGCAAATGTAAGTGTCAGACAGAAAGACTTTATCATACACATGAAAACCCACGTGAAAATATTATATTTTCTGCTTACTCTGCAGATGGTTGCACTCATTGGTAGAGGCAGAAATCAGACTTGCTCCCAAAGTCAGAAGTCAAATCTTAAATTGCGAGATGGAATAGAGAACGGCAAAACAAGATATAAAAAGGTTTTTCAATTTTCTCAGTTAAGGATCCAGAAATGAATGTAAACGAGAGAAACATTTGTCTGGTATACAGCACGTGGAGGTCTGGCAAGTGAGAGAATTCAGGTCACAGTGATGAATGCGATAGGGGGCGCCAGTTGTCAATCTGATGGCAGAGCCTTGACATTTCCCAAGGACAGCTGTAGAGGTCACTCTGTGAACTATTTCACCATAGTCCAAGATAGGGACTGCAGCCCTGTGACCCCGTGTGTCCAGAAGAACGTGGGGAGCAAGACCTGCTCGGATAAAATAAAGCAAGTCTACAGCTGCCTTTAGCTTGTGTTTTAATAATATGAGGCTGCATATCTATTGACACACAAAAAAAAAATTTCCAAGCACATGCTAATTAGCTTAATTGGTATCTCTAAACAGCCCTTCTGTGTGCATTTGCATATGAGCGTGTGCCCTGTAGAGCATCTTTACCAGGAATAAGCGGCTTCCTGAATTTGGATGGATGGACTATGCAAAGAACATGAATACTATGATTGTACTGCCACGGGTTATTTACTTACTCCTATTCTCAGTACAGCACAGCTTCATATGTATAGAGCAGCCTTACAGCAGCTATGAAGGAAAAGATCAGGGCTGTCAATCAAGGCTTGAAGAATGTTCAGCACCCTTGGCTGCAACGGGTTTCACTCATTCCTCTCATTGGACTGAGTAAAAACAGTGTTGTTGTCATGAATCGAATAACATTACATGCAGCCTATATACTTTACATACTGTTCAAACTATACATGGTACGCCACATTTACAAACCAATTGGAAAACTTCTCCCGCACTTCCAGGGAGTTTGTCATCTTTAGAACAGGAGACTAGAGCCTGCTGACAGTGCCCACACTGCAGCCTGGATATCACAAACTGTAATCAGGCGGATGGGAAGCTTGAATACACAGTGCAGAATACAAAATACATATCGGGTAAGCTTGTGCTGACAGGTAAAGATGAAAATAGGAAAAAAATCAGAAACCAACCCCCAAAACTGACCCCACAAAGCTTTTTATCCAGGCGACATGCCAGAACAGAGAGTGAGTGTGCAATTACTAACCTTGCATAGGTCCTATATAGAGATAACTTTGACATATTGCTCACATAATGTATGAATGTTTGTTTTTTGGTTTTCTGTTGGTTTCCCTGGTCATATTTATGTAATAGACCTCTGGGCTGCTGAATAATTGCTGACTCACAGAACATCACACATTCACACCCTGGAGTTATGATGAAGAACTGTGCCAGTTGTACCAAATTATAAGAATGACAGGTGGAAAAAAGGAAAATGTTGGTGATTAATTGACAATGATTAATACCGACTCTCAGTGCGGCTCGTAAAAAAAACAGCAAACATCCAAAAAACAAAAGGCTTCAAACTAGGGTTTGAAAATGATGAAACAATGTCACTCCTTCATGGTAAAATATCATAGCTGCCAGATGTCAAAAAAGCACTTTTATCTTGATTGGTACTGTAAGCTTGCCATGCTGGTCTTTAGAGGCATCTGCAGAAGGCCCGGAAAGAGACAGGAAACAACGTGTAAAAATATCCAGATAGCTCTGTGCTCCCAACTGCATCCTGAGTGACATGAAGAAACACAGCCATCGCAACACACAACAGAAGCTGTGTGTGTGTGGAGTTACTGCCAGTCCATCAGGTGCCTTTGGCAGTCTGTGTATACCCTAATTGCATTCAAGAGAAAATGAATTAGTATGTGGACCTTTTAATTCACAAGGACGTTACTTTTCCAATGTATCAATCATCCTTAAGGTCTGTGTTTGCACAGCATTAGAACTTCTTTAGTGCCAGTCAGTTGCTATGTATCACATATCTATCAGGTGTGCATACTAATTACCTCACCTGAATTCTCTTTAGGGTTGCATGGAGGTTAGCGCTACAGTCTCAAAGCTGTGGGTCCCGGGTTCGATTTTGTTCTTCCTTCTGTGACATGTCCTTTCCGTCACCAAGATAAAGGGACTCCTGACAGGGGGAAGAAGGTTTATATCTATAATATATGCTTTCCCAGATCACCTTTTAATTCAGAAACATGATCAGGTAAAGATACCATATAACTGAGCCCATGTAGATAGACTCAGAAAAAGCAATACCGCAGTGGGGCCTAGCATTACTTTCTGTAAGATAGTGAAGTAAATAACCTCTGAAAGAGACAGAAAGCTCTGAGAAGTTTGGGGAACCCACTGGTAACCATTAAAATTAGTGTTTGCCAAAACCAAGATTCAAATGAACTTGAGCTGTTTATAAATAAGATACATTTGACAAACATGAACATTATAACTATTTCATAAACTTTATATGAAATGAATGTACTGTATTGTATAAACAATAAATATAAAAACAATATTTTTCTTTGTTCCATAAGAGTGACTCAATGGACATCTTTGGCATACAGAATCTGCTTAGTGTAGTAATTAGTGTTAATTTAAAATTACTCTGGTGAATTACGCTGTCAATCTTATTGATTTTCTGAGCAGATGCTGGCGACTCTACTACTCTCATCTGCCTGCTTTACTTGGTCATTGCCAGTTTACTATGAGATAATATCTAATATGATTTTATTGCCTAAAAATGTCCTTATGTTGAAAAGTTTTTGACAATTGTTTGGTGATTTTGTATCTCACTACTTGTTGGCCTGCTGCAGATGAATCTACAGAACTGCTTCTTAGGCATACTAAACAGGCTATTTGACCACACACTAATGTTTGGCCATGGAAGAGAAATGCATTATGTCACTTTTCAAACTGCTTTGAACCCTTAGATTTGTATGTTAGTCATAACATATGGTGATCAGCTTATTGGTATTGGTATTGGTATT
Source organism: Lepisosteus oculatus (assembly GCF_040954835.1). Taxonomy (NCBI): domain Eukaryota; kingdom Metazoa; phylum Chordata; class Actinopteri; order Semionotiformes; family Lepisosteidae; genus Lepisosteus; species Lepisosteus oculatus. The sequence continues at coordinate 47,794,172 of NC_090702.1, read as the reverse complement.
GGTATTGGTATTGGTATTGGTAGCATGGGGGCATGATGCTATTGTCGGAGAACGTTTTCCCTGCTTCCCCTTAAAAGACAGTCAGGAGTCCGTCTCAGAAGTTAAAAGAAGTTTGCTTCTCCCATAGCTCCCCTATGGGAGCAAAACACACAGATTTGTTTTCCAAGTAATTAAACTAGAACAGTCTTTAAATATTTTATGTCATCTATCATGCTTCCCTGTGCTTGCAAGATTGGCAGTGTTCTAAAATCACGCACATCTACAGTACCTACCTCCCTATTTGCTAAAGATAACTTAATTTAATACAATTGGTTACTTAGGTTCGTAGCACGCATTCTTATATAACAGTACAGAATTACATAGTAGCCCTTGTGTCCAGCATTCTCCCAATCCAGTTCAGACGAGTTCTGAATGTCCACCTAAAACAATATTGTATTTTCTGCCGGAAAAGTGTGTACACAGTTCACAGAGACCCTCTCAACCATAGGTAGCACTGATACCTTACAGCTCCATGGTCTGACATTTGATTTTGGCCTCCGGCATCTCTCTTTGTAAAATTTGCAGATTCCCCCTATGGTCCCATGAATTTTAAGAGATTTTTACAGAGTGTAACAGGTTTTTCTCAGAGTGCATGTTGGATAGGTTTGATTGACCATACTAAAGGGTGTCTTTCTCTAGGGCCCTGAGATATAAGCAACTTCCTCAAAATGGAAAGAATAGATTATTAATTGTAACAGCAGTAGCATTTATTTTTAACACGGCAGTTACATGATTACTGAGATTTGTGACAAACTAATATACAGTATTATATGAATATATATTTTTAATATTAAAAGCAATTGCATACAGTGTGTACTGAACCCGACATAATTTAGTAAGCTCATATATTAGTCTATGAAAAAAATATGGGGGTCCACTATTATCACCACCTGTCAGAATTAAAAGGATTTTTTTCTAATTATAATTGTTTTCCTGTTAAATGTTTGGCTGACATACTGTAGGTACAGTAACATTTAAAAATGACCATGAAAATTAAATCACTCTTTCCATGACTTGAATGAAAGATTACTTTTTAGAACATTAGGCCCTCTGTGATTATCTTTGGAAAGATGGATGGAATATTTGGTGTAACACAACTCAGTGAAAATTCCCCTATTAAAGGTTAATATATTTTATAGCAATAATTGTATCTAGTGCATGTACAGCTATAATGTACTTTAATCTTGGTGAAATGTACACCGAAGTACAGTGTCGATACAGTGTACAGTGTCAATACAAATGAGTAGTAATGAAACAGCAAGATTAAACACAGATAGAACCCCAGCAAACCACAATTAGAAGAATATTATCCCTTCTTATTCAAGTCAGGCTTCAGGCTACAATCGTATGCTCCAGTTCAACGCACACCTCTTATTTTAACCAATCTGAACATGAACAACAATGCAAAAGAGGGGTTGCAGTTCCAGACTGGCAGTCCAAAACACTCAGGACCTGCACCGTTAGTCACGTCATGTCATTGGCCAAACCGCTTTATACCATACGGCGTTGCGGGAAGCTGGAGCCCACCTGGCGAGCAACGAGCCCAAGGCAGGGTACACCCTGGGTACGCCCGTCCATCGCAGGGCCAGTGCAAGCCAGTCCTACATGGGGACAATTTGGAGGCCACGGTAAAGGCCGAGGGGGAGATTTGGCCTGGACACCGGGATAACTCCCTACTCTTCTCGAGAAATGCCCGGGGACCTTTAATGACCCCTGAGAGTCAGTACCTCGGTGCAAAGTCTCATCCGAAAGACGGCACCCACTACAGTATAGTGTCCCCGCCACTACACTGGGGCATTAGGACCCACACAGACCACAGGGTGGACGCCCCCCGCTGGTCCCACTAACACCACTTCCAGCAGCAACCTTAGTTTTTTCCCAGGAGTCTCCCATCCAGGTACTGACCAGGCTCACACCTGCTGAGCTTCAGTGGATAGTCAATAGAGAGCTGCAGGGTGATACAGCTGCTGGCCTACACCATTAGTACTTACCGTTAATAAGGCCCTCTGTCTCCAATAAGATAACCTGTGTGTAGCAGACTTAGACTATTTAGAAGTTAAGTTGACCATTGCATCACCTGTCTGCAGTGAAACTGAAGTATTTCAATACAGTGATGAACTGAATCCAGTCTTCCATTTTCAAAGATAGTGATGTAGTGATTTTCAGTAGTGCACAGAAATCGGTCCTCTTTGGCTTGGGCACACAGCCAGTTTCATGCCACATTGGATACACTTAGGTGCAAACTGATTTCTTACCCAATGACAGTCATTCTTATGCAATCAACAGTGCCACGTGGCTTTGCTTTATAATGCAGTACAAAATAAGGGGCTAAAATGAATAAGAGCCCTATAAAAAGTCATTGTCCAATGACAGTGTCCAGTCTGATTTAGACCCAGGGCCCAGGCAGTAGTCCTACAGACCAGGTCTGGATTCATAATGTCTGTGTTATTCTAACTGCCACAACTCCTTCTCCTGTTCATAGTCTTGCACTAGGCTACAATATGTTTTCAGATACTACTCAAAAACTCTAAATGCATTATTTTAATGTAAGGGGACATTTTGCCTTCTTTAGCAGAAAGAGTGATTTTGGCTAGAGTCATGAGTTAGGAGGATGGAATTCGTCGTGCACTTATGGATGCCCATGCATTTTTTATACCTGTGTGGGAGTGATAAATTCCGTCAGCTCCGAATGTCTTCCTCTCATGAAGCCAAATGAATATTTCAGGATTGTCATACGATATGTGCCACTTAACCATGAGGACGTAATACGCACAATTCTGCATGTTATTCAAAAGTGGAAAAAATGACATCTAGGTCACAGAATGATTTTAAGATCTTATTTCTGTAACAAAATCACTCTATTCTTCAACGCTTTAGGGAAGGAAAAGCCTTTGAATGCCTGTTCACTGACCCAAATCAGCTTTCAGAAATCACTGCAACGTGGTTTTTCAATGTGCAAGGTGCAAGTCAGGTGATTCTACAGACTGCTGAGTTGGGCTGAAGTTACAGTCTCTACTTGTCATGGCATGAGGGTACGAGTGACACCTCTGGCCACTCAATGGAACTGTATAATAGGTACCTGCTCAAGGCTTTGCTTCAGGTGTTGCTGACACTGGGTGTTGGGAATATTGGTCAGGATGCCTTCAACCCCAGTGCTGGAGGCCCATGCGCCCGTTGAATTGTTTTTTTCCATTCAGGCTCCCTGTTACATAATTCAACCCTTAACGGTTAATAATTAGATTCAGCTCAAGCCTTACCTTAGTCTTCCAATGGAGTGGCATGGTGGTGTAGCAGTTAGCACTCCTGCCTCCCAGTGCTGGGGTCCTGAGTTCAATTATGGCCCTGTGTTTGTGTGGGTTTCCTCCAGTGTTCCCATTTCCTCCTACAGTGCAAAGACAGACTTGCATGTCAATAGTCTTCTGGGAAAAGTGGCCCTGGTGTGAGTTTGTGTGTCCACCCTGTGATGGACTGTTATCCTGCCTGGTGCCTGTTTCTTGCTGGTATAGACTCCAGCTCTCTCCTGAGCTTGGAGTGGACAGAATGGTTCGAAAATGAGTAGATGAATAATCTCTTTAATTGATTTTAGTTCATAAGCATGGCAGAGGTTAACTACTGCATAACTAAACATGCAGTATAAGATTTTTCTGCACTGATTTCTAGGGGGATGGATCATGGTGTGCCTTGTTTAAAAATGCACAGCACACTAGTAAGGATGTAATTCCCAGGGTAAAAGGGAAATCTTACTTTTAGAACTTAGGAATTTACAGTATGTTTCAAGAACACAAGACTACAAAAGGATCTGATGCAAGCATTAAAATTCTTCCTGAAAGGCACTGATGAAGTCAGCCCAGTGGTCGTCTTCAGAATAAACACTGAAACAAGAAACTGAAGAAACCTAATGGATGTTAAGGGGAGGGGTGTATTTAAAACAGAGAGCTGCAGGTACCCTGTACTCAAAGGGTGGTGGGAGAGTGGAACAAGCTGCCCAGCCATGTTGTTGCTACCCTGGCTTCTTTCAAGAAATGGCTGGAAGGTTGGATGAGATCGACAGCTCAACAGGTTGATTTAGCAACCAAACCAGCTAGATGGTTCTCATTCGTAACTATTGTAATGAATGCTCCTGATCTGGTGGCTCAGCCACCCACCGCCTGGCCCAGGCAGCGTCCTCAGATCGCGGACTGTCTTGCCACACTGTCCAGCTTTCCAATTGAAAACAACACCGCAGAAGTCCGAAGCAAACAATCTGTTACATCAGTTGAAAGTTAATGAAAGAGCTCGGCAGGAACAAAACCCAGCGGGGTATCAGGAACCCCTATTTTACGGCGTCGCGGGTCGTTGCACAACTCGGATATCAAGAGCCGCCTTCAGGCGGATTTCGTACTGGAGGTCTCTTTAAATCTCCAGCTTCTACAAGAACTGGGGAAGGCGGCAGCTTGTTCAAATGAGCAAATAATGAGCTCAATTGGGTGATTAAATGCTTGGGTGGAAAGAAACTCAGAAACCTCCTGGCCCTCCGGGTCGCCCCTGCCTACTGTGTGTTGCACGATTTTGCCCGACAGCTCCGTCTAGGTCTCACTACTGGGCATCGGAGTCGCCCGCTCCGTCCCTTACCTGATCTCAAAACACACAATCAAACACAATTTGACCGCTCGGGAAAGAAAGCCCACGGCTGGTTGTTTTGCACTCTTCATTGGGGTATGGGCATGCCTTGTGCCGCGCGGAGAAGACGCCTTGGCCCTTTAAAATTCAATTTCAGCGCAGTGATGTGTGCTGATCACCTGTCAGCGGCGGGGCATGCGCGGTAGAGGGAAAGGGGCGAGGAGGATTTGCATCCAGAGCTCGGTAACCTCCGTGCGAAGCAGAAAGGGATGTGAGAGATCAACGGAGACCAGCAGAGGAGGGATGATCAAAGATGGAGGAGTGAATTGAGAAATAAACAAGCCAGAGTAGGGGAATTAAGAGCGGGGCAGCCGAGATCGCGGTGGAGTGACATCTCTGGTCCAGAAAACAAAACAAAACAAAACAAACAACAACAAATCATAAAAGTGGCAGTCGATCATGGGGAACGAGGCTAGCCTCGAAGGTGGAGAAGGGGGACTCTCCGGATTGCAAGAAGGGGTTGCAGGGGACGGAAAGGGGGGTTTTATCCAGATCCCCGCAGGAATGGAGGCGGATCTGAGCCAGCTGAGCGAGGAAGAGAGGAAACAGATCGCGGCGGTAATGTCAAGAGCTCAAGGGCTGCCGCCTGGAAATACCAAGGAACATCCCCTACAAAGGCATGAAATTAATTATTTTGTGTGTGTGTGTGTGCGCGCAGACATTTCCTTTTTCGTTCCCCGGGTACTACACATAGTACTTCGGGGGTGCCTCGTGTTGAAGATCGCTGGTTGTATTGCGTTGCAGCTTGACATAATTAACACGATAGACCACGGAAAATTGGTTGACACCCATTCATGTTTAAGTGAGGTTTTACTCTTTTTATCACTAGGAATGAAACACTGCATGCATGATTCTGAATACGCATAAAACCACGGCTTTCTGATTATTATTATTATTATTATTATTATTATTATTATTATTATTATTATTATTATTATTAGTGATGGTGCTATATATAGTGTAAAAAAACGCCACCCATTTCTGTAATCGGTCTTCAGAATATAAATATAAGGTTGAATTGAATTACTATTCTTGTATTTTCGTGCATTCTGTTTCGGTCTTGCGAAATTATTAATTATTTTGTGTTTTATTGTTTTGTAATAACTGCCCGTTAAAGGACGACAGAAGCAAGCCATTTTTTTTCTGCCCTCAGTGTCAAATGTCTTTAAAAGCGCGATGTGTCCGGAGTCTAAGCATTTTCGACGTCTGCTCCAGCAAATCCAGAAGGATTGTGTTAATCGCTACATCCACAGGAAAACACTTATCCGCCCAGTTGCTAACTGCAGGAATTGTGGGGGTTTTAATGTGTTTGACAGTAGGTTGGTTGCGAAGTAGCCTGCAGTTACTTATTAATTTTTACTATTTGATGTTGGTGATTAGGCATGGCTTATTGGCGTTTTGGGTTCCAGGTACAGCCTCAACCTCAAGTGATTAAATGATGTAGAGCGACACTAGCAGTTTTTTTTTCCAGTACACGGAGAATATAAGACATCCGAGTTATTGAAATAATACTGTGTAGATGCTGTTCTTCGTACAGCCTTTAACACATCTTAACGAAGAATGTTTTTACTTGAAGACACAAAATGCAGCAGATAGCATTTCATGCCGCGGGAAGGCTAAAAATAATATACGGACTGCTATACGTTTTTGCTCTTCGCTTTATGGCAATAGGCAGACACTGAAAATGATAGTACATGTAATTCGTGCTGCTGTTTCTGAATGCGCACGGTGTGTTATTCTTAGCGGTGCAGACGCCGAGTGTCGTCTAGCTGAGGTAGGATATCGCGCAGATTTATAGCAGTTTATCTGAATGTAAGTCTCTGTCCGTGGTGCTGAAGCCAAAAACAGCACAGTGATATCTGAGAGAAAATGTTGGTTCTCTTCATAGCTGTCGTGTTTGTTCTTTTCATTCAGGCTTCTGTCTGTGCTCCGTTTGCACGGGGCATATTGTAGTTTAATGTGTGTTTTGAGCTGTAATTAATGGCTGGAATATCTCGAAAGAAAGTTTTAATTTCCATTGGTTGTATTATCACACTGATTTAGCAAAGGTAATAGGTATACACACATCTTATTCAGAGAGTTCAGGAATATTATAAAGGGTACTTTTAAAATAATTTTAAAGAGTGATGGTTCTGTCTATTTGAACACTAAGAAACAAATCTTCAGCACACGCCTTCATGTAATTTATCCATTATGGGACTTCATTACTACGTTCATTTCTCTGCTTTGAATAATATTCTCAAAATACTGTGCATCCATACAGTATACTTGTATAGCTTGAATACGTTTTCCTACTGGGTGTAGAATATATAAATCTAAAACAAAAGATGCATGGAAATATTTCACAACATTTTGTGGAAAGATATTTCCAGTATGAACATTCCCAGTGGATTGTTAGGCGTTTAACCATATTGCTCTGCTACTTGTGACAGCCACCACCAGCTGGCAGCATGTGCAGTTGTCAAGGATTTTAATGCACCTTGAATGGACCTTTTTCTATTACCTTAAACTGTTGATACTTATAGTGCTTTAAGTAAGCAATCAATAGTTAAATCACATACGTAACAGAAATACTGTAGATAAGATAAAGGCTTTCCATGTTATCAAAAATAAAAGAGTTCACGTTGTGATACAGACGTCAGGTTCTAATATTTTCCTTATAAAGCACACTTGAATGATGATGCATCTAGGTGATGCATGCTGCTAAAAGGTCACGTTTTCCAGAACCATGTCTTTTAACAGATTTATGATGGAAAACAAAAATAATTTCTGTGTCTCGAAGGCATGTTGAAAGCTTATTCTCCTGGACAGAAATCAAAATAAGACATCCTTCCTATTTTTCTGTAAAAATAAGTCCTAAGGCAGCAGAAGCTGAACGAGGGTACCGTGTTTCTGCTTGATGCCATACTTAAATGACAACGTTTTTTGGGGTCCATGTTTGTTCTTCCTGAACATGTCCAATAATGGTTTCATTTTCTTCCAGGAAAGCCGATGTAGATACATACCATCAGCCCAGACAGCCGGGAAAACCACCAACCCAGGGGCCGGCTGGGATCAGTAAGAGCCAGACAGTTGATGTGTTCAAAACGGAAAAGATCCCACCGGGGAGAAGTCCCTCTTCAATCAGTCTTTTAGAATCCCGATCGAAGCCGGAAGTCAAAGACGAGCAGAAAGCAGCCATGATGCCCAGTTTCCTTAGTGAGGGCAACCCCCTCAGCGCAATGTCTTCTGTTGTAAATAAATTCAGTCTTTTCGGGGATTCGGACGAGGATGAAGCTGCCAAAAAGCAAAAGAGTTCCCAGCAACCACCAGCAAAAACTCCTGGGCAACAACCTGGTAAAGCTTCCCAGCAAACAGGTCCCAGAGCGGCCCAGCAGCAACAGGGGTCCCCTAAGCCTGGAAGACAGCAGCAAGGCTCCCCAAGACCTGGAGCTCAGCCACAAGCTGGCGCCCCCTCTGGCCCTCCGCAACAAGGGCCAGGTAAGCCTCCGACTGCACAAAAGGGTCCCACCCCACCACCAGGATCTGGAAAGCCTACACCTGCAGGATCTGGGCCCCAACAGCCAGTGGCTTCGGCTGCAGTCCCTCCACAGCAAGGGCCGACTAAACCTAGTGCACAGCAGCAAGGGCCACCTAAGCCTAGTGCACAGCAGCAAGGGCCACCTAAGCCTACTGCACAGCAGCAAGGGCCACCTAAGCCTACTGCACAGCAGCAAGGGCCACCTAAGCCTACTGCACAGCAGCAAGGGCCACCTAAGCCTACTGCACAGCAGCAAGGGCCAACTAAGCCTACTGCACAGCAGCAAGGGCCACCTAAGCCTACTGCACAGCAGCAAGGGCCACCTAAGGCCGGAGCTCAGTCTACTGTGTTGGGGCCTCAGCAGCAAGCGCCTCCTACTTCGGGGCCTGAGCAGCGGGGCCCGGCCAAGCCAGGACTTCGACAGCAAGGCCCGCCTGCCTCAGCAGCCCAGCACCGTGGACCACAGCAGCAGGGATCTCCCCAGTCAGGGCCTGGACAGGCTACTCAGATGCCAGGGCCTGCCAAACCTCCTTCAGAACAGCCAGGCTCTGGAAGGGTTCAGTCTCAGCAAGGAAGCCTTTCCGGTTCGTCAGAGGGTACAGCTCCCGGCGCTGAACCCGCTGAGAAGAAATCTCTTTGTCCTCTTTGCAAAACCACCGAGCTGCTGCTTCACGCCCCAGACAAGGCTAATTATAACACCTGCACTCAGTGCCAGACCGTGGTGTGTAGCCTTTGTGGATTCAACCCCAATCCTCATATAACAGAGGTGAGCAGAAACTATTATAAATATTTATTTTTTTAAATTCTGTACACAAGTCTTAAATGATTATTAACATCTGCTTCCAAATGTTTTGGACACGTGTTAGATAGGGACAAGTGGGGATCTTAAATTCTTCCATGATAATTTGCTTTAGGATTGACTTAAAAACATAGTTCTGGATTTTTAACATGCACTATTTTTTATGGTTAGTTTAGCTAAAGAAGCTTTGCACAAACTAGATATATTTTTTTATTTTTCAAGGGGTTGCACAAGTTTCCTTGTTTTTACACTGCCTCAGTAGAAAGTGCCTGTTGATAATTTATACTTCTCCAGATAAAATCTTGATAACCCTGTCCTACAGTACATGCCATGAGGTAATGGATTTTTATACTTTTGGCATACTGTATCTTTTCAAACATCACATACAAAATGGATCTAGGAAAGAATAACTTTTATTATTATTATTATTATTATTATTATTATTATTTTTAGCGTTATTATACCTTTGAACTTTGAACAGTGAAAACAATCATCTCTAAATTAAATGTGCAGGATAGGTTGCATGGTCTTCTTTCATGTGTAGGCACACTTATACTCTTAAAAACAGTCATGTTTTTCTTTAATTCAGACCTTAGTTGAGAACCCAGTTGTTTGATGAGCCTGGATATAAGCCTTACAATCTTCACATGATGGCCTCATGGGATAAAATCCAATATAACACACAGTTATTACATAGCAGTATGCTGTTGATGCTGTGTGTGTTATGTGGGTCACATTTTTTCCACTGCGCCCACACGGAATTTGAAGGCGTTGCATAAAAACTTAACTCGTTAAGGCAAACTGTTTGGAAAGACTGCCCCATTCAGTCATTTTGCTTCGGGTTCTCTGATGCTGAAAAGATCCAATCCCGTTGGCCATTTTTCTATCTAGAGTCTTGTAATGATGCGTTATAGCTCTTGTTTCTGCTCAGACCCATTTTTTTCCTTTTTCTGCAGATACTGCTCCTGTTTTGTAAGCACACATCTTCTCAAGCATCTGTTGCATGTCTAGAGCTTCTTTATCACTTTTTGCAGACAAAAAGTGAAGCAGTGGTCCAGTGGTCCAGTTTCTATGTACATATGGGCAGAACACAGTGATAAAAGACCTTCCTTCCACTGTCAAATCATATTTCACCTCCCAGAAGCATTCCCAACTTATTTTTGTGCTGAATGTTTTGTTTTAATTTATCCAAATATACACCATTCAGCATGTTCTAGCTTAATGTTATTACTTTGCCATAGGTACATTTGTAGGCTTGGTTCACTGCTGTAGTTTATGAACCATAGTTCTGGGTATGGTGCATGTGTATTCAAGTAGGTTTCATCTATATTCACTACTTTTCCCTCAATCCAGATTCAAAATATCCTATAAAAGAAATATATATATATATTTAAATTATCCTTAATTTTTTTTCTTTTAAGCAGCATTATTTTGTTGTATTCCCCTGACAGAATGCTCTCTTAGTTCTGATTTTATCATTGTTCTTGTGTAGCCTTATTGACGTACGGTATGTGCTGTTGTTGTATTATACTTAGAGGCAATTAAAATGCAATAAATACTTTTGGCTACAATATTCATTATTTGTTACATTTTTAATGCCCATCAGAGAAAATATGGTACAGTGCCAAATGGTCTTTATCAGTATTTAATATAAGCATGGTGAAAAATGCATTCTTTGTAAATTTTTTGAATTTGGATATGTGGAGTTACTGTATGTTATACTTGATGTTACAAATGAATTTGTAATGTTAATTGCTTTTCATGGGGTTAATGTGATGACTAAGTGTGTCAATGACAGTAGTATGACTGCTCTAATAATGGTAAAGACTTTAAGTGTGTTATGGTGAAACATACTGTAATATGTAGCTGTCCAGTGTAATACACAGAATTGAAATATCAAGTAGTTAAAATAAAATACAGTATTAAAAAGTGAGAGTAGAAGTATATGTCCATTTTAAGCAGTTGTTTCCTTCCAAGTGCTGCGTAGCCTTGGAAACCACAGTCATCAGTATATCAATAATGTCTTGGTGGCAGTTAAGCATGAAATGCGACTGATCATTCAGTGAGAGCTTTTAAATCAAGATGCAAACAAATCAGTACCCTTCAAGCGTAACCTTCCACTGATCAGAAATAAACATTTGTATCCCTGTACATCCACAGAGGACTTTAAGTTTCAGGTAAATGTCAGAACAGTGCAAAACACCGTTTATTGCTTTGAGTTTGTTTTTCCAGCATCTTTAAAACCCCGCTTGCTTTCAGCCTGTTTTCCAGGCTGGGCTCCAGGAAATCCATGCTGTTAAACCTTTCACAGAAAAACAAGTCATTTTCAGGGGCTCGGAATAAAGAACCCATTCTGATACGTGCCTATTTATGCATAAAAGAAGAACACATTTTGTCATTATCCTGGTTTGGTCTGAGTCAAATATGAACAGAGAAAGGGTTTGAGGGGACATTTCAGTCACTGAGCATTTTAGTTTTGTCATCAGCTTTTAACACTCTGGGAATTTTGTTTCAGGTCAAAGAGTGGCTGTGTCTAACTTGCCAGATGCAAAGAGCACTGGGAATGGACGAGTCTGCTCCTCCGGTGGCCAAGCCTCAACCTCAGCCGCCTAAACAGCCGTCCGCCCCAGGATCTCCGCAGAGAGGCAAACAGCCTGAGCCGAGTAAAACTCCGGAGGCTCCGACCCCCTCTGCCCCTGTCAAGCAGCAGCCCACCCCAGACACCCACCAGGTGAAGCCCACAGGAGTTTCTGTGGCCCTACAGCCCCAGCCACAGAAACCGCCTGCCCAGGGGTCAGAACAGCCCCAGCCGTCACAGCAGGAGAATCTGCAGAAACAGCCGGGGGTACAGAAAGCAACAGATCAAGCCCTGCCTTCCGCCATCGCACCTGGGGCGAAGCAGCCCTTGCAGGGTCCCCACACCACTCCCGTGCCTCCGAAAGCCCTTGCTCAGGCTCAAGATCTCCCACAGCCCACTAGGCAGCCTCCTGTGCAGGACAAGAAACCCGCGCACCCCGATCCAAAAGTGCAGCCTCAGCAGAAACCCGTGGGTGCAAAACCCACACACCCAGCAGGGGAAGCGACAGGTCGGAAGCCGAGTGACCCCGCGAAGCAGCCCCCGACACAGCCCCAAGAGCAGGCCAAAAGCGGACAGCCGAAAACGGATCCGTCCAAAGCCGGCCGTCCGCCACAGGACCCGGGAAAATCAGAACCCCAGATGCCAAAAGGATCCCCCGGACAACCACCTGCCAAAACATCACAGCCTGCTCCGGCTCCCCCAGTTCAGCAACCTCCCAAACCTCAAGAGCAAGCCAGGCGCTTCAGCTTAAACATCGGGAGTACAACCGAGACCCCCAAGCACCAGCCCACGACTCCTCAAGAAACGGTCACCGGGAAGTTGTTTGGCTTCGGGTCGTCGTTCTTTAGTCAAGCGTCTAGTTTGATCAGCACTGCCGTGCAGCCAGCAGACCAGGCCACTCCTGCGCAGCCTGCTGCTGCTCAGACAGCCCCCAGAGAAACCGCCTCCGCTCAGGCTTCCCCGAAACTCGGCCCTGCAAAGAAAGACACCAAGCCCCTGGTGGCGCAGAAACCAGAGCAACTGCTTCCAGGGAAAGGCCCTGCTCCTGGCCAAGAGAAAAAACCCGCCGCCGTCAAAGAGGACAAGCCCCGCGTGGAGACACCCAAGGCAGCAGCTGGGCACACTGACCCAGCGCAGGCTCCTCCTCTGCCTCCGAAATCCACACAGCCAAGCTGCCCGCTCTGCAAAGTGGAGCTGAACGTCGGTTCTAAGGATCCACCCAACTATAACACCTGCACGGAGTGTAAGAATACCGTGTGCAATCTCTGTGGATTTAATCCCATGCCTCATCTCACTGAGGTAAGATAAATTAAAAAATACTTATGCACGCGCTGATCTATTTTCAGCAGCCTAGGCAGAGTTTTAAATGAGTCTCTTTAAAACTGAAGAATTTTAATTAACACCTACTGTACGTTAATACAGTTCAACTCCTAAGAAAATGATTAAAGGGGGTGTTATGATACAGCACAGTTTAGATTGTTTCAAAAAGACTAAAGGTGAATTGCCCTCTTAACATGACAAAACTTACATTCACGTTTTTTCAAAAAAGAGGCACAGTACAGTATATTTACAAGTACAGTATGTGCACCTTTGTAGTTTCCACTACCTCTTAGGAGAAGTGCTTTAGACCAGCAGTGGCCACTTACAGTATGTTGTTGCTGAGTGACTGTCTGTCACAGTGCTCCGCTCAGCTGAAAAAAAAAAAATCTTCATGATAAGAGATAACACAAGCTTTTAACTTTGTATAAGGACCGTATGCTCAAAATGTAACATTAGGATTGTATTTACTTTGAAAAGAACTTTACAGGTAATTTAGTGCCCACACTAGACCTAACAGTGACGGATAAAAAGTTATCAGGAGTTTGCACCACAGAACTTCAGACTCATCTAATGGCCAAAGCTGAAGTACAGTAGTGGCAGTCTTGCCTTTTGATTCTGTGGTTAGATGAAGTAATTCAATCTAGCATTATAAGCCATCACAGCATCTCAGATTTAACCATTTAAACCTGGAAGCCTGCCTACAGTAATTATGTAAGGCTTGCCACGTTCTGCAAAACTGTGACATGTTTTAAGAAATCCCACAACATAATATACAATCTCTCATGACCATTCTGTGTATTGTGAGAGATTCTGGAGGAGCCTGAGAGAGTCTGCAAAATTACTTAAATTTCTGCTGCCTAATCCCACAGAGCTGGCCCCAGAATAAATGACAAATAACACAGAGACCGACAGCAATAGAAGTAATGTGTCAGTCTATGTCAGCATTTGTGCTATGTTGAACAGGGTAAAGAAGCAACACATTTGACTCCTGGCCTCTAAAATCTGCACAAATGTTACACTTAGTTTATAATCCAGAATGCCACTTGCTGGAACAAAATTACTTGTGCCGAAGTAAATCTGCTGCAATTTCAGTGCTGTGGTGCAATTCTTTCAAATTTAAGACCCACAGACACACAAGCATATGAAAGCTGTGGTGTTAAGTTTTCATGTTATTCTATAGAAGGTCTAACTCACTATATGTACAGAAGCTTTCACTGGAATTTCTGAAATTCTAAATGTTGTTACATTCAGAAAATCAATCCAAAGTGAGACACATTTCAAGTATGTCAATATACAGTATGCAGTACTAAATACTATATATACTGGAAATGACCACATACTGTACTAAATACTATATCCTTAATACTACACATACTATAATTTCTAGTAGAAACTACACTGTGTCAGCTCATCCAGAGCTTTGCAACTGTAGATGTTGATTTTGCTTATGTTTTGCTTGGTGGATGGCAGACCTCACACAGCGTAATGCAAGTCTTAATATTTCAGCTCAATACATACTCCTCCTTGTGTGTGTACAGTACATTAATTGGAGAGAACAGGGCTGTTATACTTGAAAGTATATTGTTGCCTGAAACCTTATGAGTGTGTGCACATGTCACATGAAAACATTATTTTAAATTTGTTGTTGCAAAACCACAGTGTTTAGTATAGCTGCACTATAGTTTATATGGTGCGATAAGCTCTGTGATAAGCAGTCTTAGTAAAACTTTACAGCTTTCAGGAAAATGAAAAGAAGGGGTGCCATTATAATGTGTTTGATAATGTATTTTTTGCATATTTGGTTCCATTTTTGGTCATTGCATACCTGCATGTGGAGCAACTAGGAGTTACAGGAGATGGATTTTATTTGACATATGAACGCATGCACACGGATTTTCACTTTCTTTGACTTGCTTTCTAGGGAGGCATTGAGCTGAGATGCATGCAGTTTTGAAGTGAAGTTGAGCAGATTGCTTGCTATTCAGCTGACAGACTGCCAGTCCACTTAGTGGTGATAGGAAATGGGATCAGGGACGGGGAATTGACAAATGATAGATTCTTTCAATATTGCTGCAGTGGATTTTCTGTGAAGCGATGGTGTTTGTGTAATTCAGTAATAATAAAAAACGTAATATGAGGTAGAATTGTCTTTAGGAGAGAAAGCAACTTCTCAGAATCAGAGTCACTCTACCTGTCTATATGGATACTGCAAGTCTGAGCAAATCAATAAAATTGAAGTATGTCTGGCGTTATTGTTGGCCTCAGTCACAATGATGTCTGTTAACAAACCTATATGCTTTTACATATTACTGCATTACTATCAATAATTCCCTTTGGTATCAAAGCAATGTCAGGATGTGCAGGCACTACTTTCCAATACAAAGTACAATGCTGAAACTATGGAGAAAATCTGTCACTTGTGTATTTACAGTACATAAAACTGTTTATCTCTCTCCTTTATAGTTTTTTAAAATTGAATGCAATGTTGTGTAGCTGCAAGAATGCCTTGTGACTACAATTTTGAGGAATATTATACTTGCCTTATTGGTCCTAAAACATTACAGAGTACAACACAACTCTAATAATGTAAAATAATGTAAAAATAAATTGTTTCATATATAAAATTAAATATTTGCCTTAACTATAGTTTGGGTGTTATTGCAGATCAGACTTAAAACACGATAGAGCTAACAATTAAGTTTGAAAGAACTTATTTAAATAATTTGCTGCTACAGAAGTTGTTTTTTCTGATTAATGGAACACGTAGTTTTCATCAAGATGGTTGTTATATTAAAGATAGAATTTATTTTTAAAGATAGACCATTATTGTATTTGATATAAGATTTTATAGACCTCTTCTAATCCTTAATTTGTTTTGTACTATACTCAAGATGTCCTGATATGCCTATTTACTGTACATATACTGTATCACTAATGCTGTATTGTGTGTTTCCAAGCTAATTGGGAACCATATCCCACATTGTTTTTAGATGATGCTGTTACTTTTGGTAGACTTTGGTAGCCCCCCACTTTTTGGAGGGGCATAGTTTAAATTAACAGTGATTTCTATTATCTTACTTTACCTTGCATAGGATCCATTTCTAATAATTAGCTTACCTGTTACTGAATGTAGGCCTCTGTATTTAAAAAATGCATTTTCTTCATTAATCCCTTTATCAAACTAAATAATTTAAAAATGACTGATGAAGTCCATGATATATGAACTGATAAGTGTTAAAGCACTGGCTTTCTCTGAATAATTTTGGTTGACATTTGACATTTGTTAGAAGAGCATAACCACCATATTAAGTTTACCATGTTTTTATGCGTGTATCGTTCTATATACTGTATTGTTTTTGCTGATGTCTATTTTCTGTACCTGTTATCCACAAAGCTATGTAAGGTGCAAACACCATGCTTACAGAATTAAATACCAGCCTCTCGCCACAAAGTAGGCAAATTTTTAATGACCTTGACCTTTGACATAAAATGGCTGCCATGTTGATATCCTGAGACTATTGATTTTCCTCTGGGCATCTCCTATCCTTAGAAATCAATATTTAAGGATGGTTGGGAGCATGAAGACTGAAAATATAAACCCTTTACCTCTATTTGTTTGCTAAAAGTCCCACCCAGCAATATATTTAGTGATATGTAGACTTTTGACTGCCTGATTTTTATTTTCTGCATTGTGACCAGACTACCAGTCAAAAACCAATTCCAGCCTGGGACTGAAAGTGCTAAATTTACATTTGTTTTATAGTAAGGTAAAGTTTTGCTGTTGCAGCCATCACAAAGGTGTTATGAACTGCATCTTTATAACACTGTCTGTTCCACTCCGCCTGATTCTTATTAAATGCACCCTTTTATCTAAAAATGATTTATGTTGGGGTTATGTACAAATTACTAACATTTAATGCAATGTGCATTAATGACTGTCAATTTTTAAATAATCTGATTTATATACTGTATATTATATTCTGCTTTCAGAATAATACTATACAGTATAGTGTCAACCTAGTTCAATAAAAATAATAAGGGTGAGCTCTGTTTTTTTTAGTTATACCACAGGAAAACCAGAGTTCCCCTTGTTGGTCTACAGTGTAAAAAATATCCTATTTTATTTTAACTAGAATGGATTAAAGTAGTCATAGTAGCAGCTTTTTGACATTTCATTAATGCAATTATTTGCAGCTCAGCTTGGCTTAAAGATTTAGATTTTTTTTCACAGTTCCTTTTGGTACATATTTCCAGGTAATAAAACCAAATGAAGTGCCTAAGATCCTTTTTTGCTTGCTACATTTTCAGGTTAAAATGCACATCTGAATTTGTTTGGTAATGGATAGCTTCTGAAAGAGAAGATCTCTTGAGAAAAGAAACAAAATAATTTACAAACACCTGGGTGTGTTTGTGCCATTATTTACATTGCCATCGTTGGCTGCCTAGTAATAATTGCTATTCCTTTTGATTAGCCAATACATTTGTGAGTCCTTGCCGAAGAGAAACAATATACAGTACATGTTCTTATTAATGTATTAAACAGCAAATCTTTTGCTTCTCAATCATGTGCTAAAAGCTGCATCTTATTAAACTTGCCAGTAGTGAATTAACTTTAAAACCTTGTTTATCATTATAATTTCTCACAATTCTATAGCATTGTTCATCCCAGAGGATTCTAAAGCACTCCTCTACAGAGAAGGGGGGGTATTTCTTTCACCTCTAACTGGGGCTCAGTGCCCACATGGGTGACACACAGCAGTTGTTATTCCGTATTTCAACAGCCTCACTGCACAACAGATCAGGAAGGGAAGGGACAAATTGCTTTGCCAGTTGAATTATGGGGGAGGTTTAGGACAGCCAGGCTGTTTAAGGCAGAGTGAAATTCAGCAGGGCTTTTCTAAAAGAGCCATGGGATCTTAAATTCCCTAGTGGTAAGGACCTTTGCGTAACATTTCGTTTGAAGGACAGCACCTCCTATAGCAAACTGCCCCTTAGTTAAGATTCTGTGGCATTGGTTTGGAAATGATGGTGCAGTGGGAAGAGCACACCCTACTGGTCCACCAAGACCTCTACAGCTGGAACCAGCTGGAATTTCTTTGGAGGTCTCCCTTCTTAGTACTGACCCGTCTTGCTTTGCTGCTCTGTTCTCATAAGATCAGGCTCAAATGTGACTACTCTCCTGAATCACATACTGTACTGTACTGTTATATATTATTTGCAAAGTCCTTGAGGTGCTCCCTGACACCGTATTTGTCTATTGAAATGTTTATTTTTTAGTGCCATCCTTGTCTATTTTGACAAATCAAGTTGAATTTGAGACGAGACACATGCCTTCTGTAAAGAAATCACTTGGAAGTCTTGATAATAATACTTTGCAAGCTGGCTGAGCATGTTCTGAAATGAGGTACCAGGCAAACAAAATGAGATTCAGAACATTCACTGTTGTTATTTATTGCTGATGATTTCTTGGTATCAGTGATTCACTTTATCATAGATTTGGGAAAAAAAGACTATTTCAAACAGGGAGATCCAGAATTCATACACAGCCAAGTGCCTTATTTGCATATGTAGAGGGAGCCTTGATCATGCTGATTGTAAGTTTCTAACCTGTACTGCACAGTTTATATCTTTATTGTTTGGGATTATGTTTAATTTCTGCACCTACTTGCAGTTCATGGAAATTTAACCTGGTAACAACCTTTCTTAGAGTAGTTAATTAATCGATGAGCCTTAATAGGATTTAGCTGAGTTCGTTAAAAGGTTTCTTTGTGAACCTTGTGTTAATCAGCCAAGTATTCTAACCTGTGTTATTTGAAAATGCTTGTGAAAATAATGAAAAACATGGTGAGAATAACGTCCCTTTATAACTATTTCATCATCATTTTGTAGATTCTAACTACTTTTGCAGCTAAATTACATTACCTTACATGTTTTCTGGGTTCACACTTACATTGTCTTTCAAGTACTGTACATCAGAAAATACCATTAACATTATGTAAGGCAATATACCAGTGACACACTACTGTGCTATTCACTGTATCTACAAATACAAGAGATACATTACTGAACCATCTACTGTGACTATACAGACCAGTGACCCATCGCTGCACCTTTCACTCTGAGCAGATGTGTAGGAATATCAGTAATATTTATTCACATAACGTACAGTAAACGATGGTGTAGGGATGTGTCACTGGCACATTATCATAGAGAAACCACAATAAAGTATAGTACATTGCAATGAAATTGTAGTAGCATCCTAGTTTGAGATATACATTCTGAGGAACTGTTCTGAAAAGGTAGAAAAATTGGTAAACTTAGTATCGTGTTCGAGCGGAGTCATGGTTAGAATTTGGACCCGAAAAGATGTGGGTACACATCTAAGGTAGGACACTGCTGTCGTAGTCTTCAGCAAGGTATTCTACGGAAATTGCTCTAGTGAAATACCCAGCTCTGTACATGGGTATAAATGTATGTTGCTATAGATAAACGCATCAGCAAAGTAAATTAATAATAATGTGTAATCTGTGTAATGCAGAGAAGAGTTTACAGTGAGCTGCACATTTTACCCACAACTGACTGTGATCAGACAGGATAGACTGGAGTGTTACATCACTCACTGCTAAACATTTTTCCATATTGTCTTCTCTATGATAATCAAACAATAGCTAATCATAGCCAATATATTACATAGTTATATATTATATTATCTATCACTGTACCATGCATTTTCTTTTCTGTGGAAAAGAATCCAAACCCCAAAGAAGAAACACTTTTATTTCTACCTGACACACTGGGAAGTATGAAATCATGCAGCTCGAAATAGGAGCCAAGAACAGCCTTGCTTCATCTGAGTTTTAATAGTAAGTGGCTCGATGCCGTTTGCAAACAGAAACCACGATTTTCAGCGAACTGTTTCTAATAAGCCGGCAGCCATATCACCCTGCAACTCACACCTGGCAGCCCCCTGAAGCTCAGCAGGTGTGAGCCTGGTCTGCACCTGGAGGAGAGACTCCTGGGAAAAGCTAAGGTTGCTGCTGGAAGAGGTGTTAGTGGGGCCAGCAGGGGGCGCTCACCCTGCGGTCTGTGTGGATCCTAATGCCCCAGTATACTGACAGGGACACTATACTGTAAACAGGCGCTGTCCTTCGGATGAGGTGTAAAACCGAGGTCCTGACTCTCTGTGGTCATTAAAAATCCCAGGGTGTTTCTTGAAAAGAGTAGGGGTGTAACCCCGGCGTCCTGGCCAAATTTCCCACTGGCCCTTATCAATCATGGCCTCCTAATAATCCCCATCTGTGAACTGGCTTCATTATTCTGCTCTCCTCCTCACTAATAGCTGGTGTGTGGTGAGCTTTCTGGCGCACTATGGCTGCCGTCGCATCATCCAGGTGGGGCTGAACTTTGGTGGTGGTGGAGGGGAGTCCCCATTACCTGTAAAGCACTTTGAGTGGAGTGTCCAGAAAAGTACTATATAAGTGTAAGCAATTATTAATTATTATTATTATTATTATTATTATTATTAATTATACAGTCGTGATATTGCTGTATATCAGAAAATGTTTAGTTACATCTAAGTAGAGAATAAGGCATTACACTCTATGTGTGATTTAGAAGTGAATGATAAGCTACAGTATACAGTGTAGTTTTATATTTTTTTACTTATTCATTTAGATAGGTGTGAGATGCAGAGGGGACAAATGTAAGTGTTTTTCTTAGCTTTTGTTTGCAGTATATCTCAAAATATTCAAAGAGAAATGTGGATTAATATGACATAAAAAGCTTCAGGTCTCTTTAATTATTAATCCAAATCTGAGACAGGCATTAACGTGGGCAGAAAGCTGAGGTTTGATATAAAGATTCAGACAGAATTCAGAAGGGAAGTTTAACATTGGAACAAGGCTATTTAAAAAATGTGACTGGCAGTACTGTATGTGAAAGACAGCAATATTAAATGTAGGGAATTTATTTGCTTGTATTTATTTTAGCTTTCTTGCTGCTGTTTGTGAATTTTATTTTATAAAGGCAGTCCTCATGGTTTTACATAGTGTATGATATATAAAGCAGGCGGTAATTATTAATAAATCTAATCATTTTTGTGAGGCAGCATACTGCTGACACAATACAATTCAAAGCAAAGTGTTTTAAACGCAGAACACTGCAAGAAAATTTCTTAGGCCTTGACACAAGCTGTTTAACACCCAAAGTCAAGGAATCTCTGTAGTAATCCATGACAGATCTAACAATATGCAGTATACTGTACATTATTATGATGTTACTTTTTACATAATATTAATATGGTCATGTTAAGTAATACCACATATTATCACTTGATATATGGCGGTGCTGTGGCTCTGTGGCTGGAAGGTTGACGGTTCTAATCCCGAGTCCATTAGAGGAATCCTACTCTGTCGGGCCCCTGAGCAAGGCCCTTAACCCCAGCTGTGCCAGGGGTGCTGTATAAATGGCTGACCCTGCGCTCTGACCCCAAGCTTCTCTCCCTGTCTGTGTGTCTCATGGAGACCACATTGGGGTATGTGAAAAGACAAATGCCTAATACAAGAAATCGTATATGGCCAATAAAGTGATCTTATCTAACCCCAGTGTGCTTTTATTAGCGTTGAATAAGAAAGAATTTTGGTGAAAACTTTGATGGTAATTCATTTGGATATTATTGCATGGCTTCTATCAGCCCACGATAATCTTTTTTCTGCCTTCTGACTGGCTGCTTCAGAATTATGTTGCATAATGGAGAAGGTGGCCTCATGTTACTGAGCATGGAAAATTAAATTATGTCCTAACAAGCTGGCTCCCAAGATTTTTAGACAAAATACAGTACTTCCAAGATGTATTCCTGCCCTCCACTGAAATATAAACAAAACACAACACAGAGCAAAAAAGATTTATGGATTGGATAATGTGCATTGCTTTTGCGAAGTCTACAAATATTATACTGTATTGTAACTGTAATAGCATTGCACTAAGCAAGGTCGTATTGGTCATAAATAATTAATTTAAGTCATAAAGAATTTTTAAAAATTAAAGACACATTATCCAATCCATAACTCATTCTGGTAAATGCTGTTTTTTGTTCCTTTTTCACCAGGGACTTGAATAAATCTGGAGGACGCTGAATTCCGAACTGTCCGATATTTATTCAGTCCCACTGCTTGTTTAGTGACATGAGATCTGGCTCAAAGGCCTCAGTATGGAGGCACTGTTTACAGTTGCAGGGGATCCAGGAGTCACAGAGCAGTGGAGTGAAGGTCTGAGATTAGTTTAATTTGTGATAAAAATGTCAATTTCTGGAGAACACTGGGAGAAGACAAGGTGTACCCTAAAATGTCAATTTCTGGAGAACACTGGGAGAAGACAAGGTGTACCCTGGCAGCGTCCTGAAATACAGCAGTGCCACAGTTGTGTTTTATAGTCAGTGTGCAGTCTTGGTCACCCTATGTCATTACCATTAATGGAGATTTATACAGTATGTGACCATCAGCAATATTATTGGAATCATAGAATATATTTCCCCTTATGGCACCTGATAATGTTTTCCCCGCCTTTCAGCTTTCCCTGAGATGTCACGTATGTCCAACAGCAGGTGGCTGATTTTAAAATGCCCTCAAGCCAGGCCAGGGGTAATGACCCCAAGCCAGAGTCAGGTTCCTACAGCGTGGAAGACTTCCCGCAGCTTATCGCCATTGCTGTCTGCAAATACGAGTCAATAAGTCAAGAGCATTTGCGAATTATCCAACAAATACACTTCAAAGGTGGGGGAAGTCTTTTATGGATAACGACAGACGAGTGCCACCAAATCACAAGTAATCACCTGTAATAAAATAATGTTAGTTGGTCCCTGAGCTACAGTATCTGAGCACTGAAACTTGCATCCCAGCATCAGCGAGGTTCTCTCTCTGTTGGGCCAAACAGATAGAAATGTCAGATCTGGACTCTACATGGCGGGTCAAGCTGACACACGCCCCTGTCTATCACACTGTGCATGGGAGGCCCACAGGACAGTACGTCGTTGAGACTGGGATTGAACTGGTACCACACCCAACTTGGGGGTTGGAGCTCCAGAAAAGAAAGATCAGAACAAACTTACAGCCCGCCCAATTTACAGTCCAGTAATCCCGCCATCAGATTTTTATATGTTCGCTCCACTGAGGATAGCTCTCTGATTTCAAAACTTCAGGGATATATTGGTCCCAGTTCTGTTTCATGTCTTAACTTTATAGCCCAAGCACTACCTACTGTACCCTGACCATCACTCACCATATTTAAGCAGAGAATGTCTCTGTCATGTGGCAAGCTGTCAGCAGCTTGGATATTATTGATTTTTTCCTTTCTTCTGGATGTAAGTAAGGTTCTTTGGAAATTTCTTGAATTGTTTGAAGAAATATCACTGGGAGAGCTTTGCACAAACAGAATCTTGTTCACTTTAAGCCTTGTCTGCTTCTTTGTTAAAATTTGCATTAGAATGAAATTACCCTATGTGATTTCTAATTGGACTGTAGTACAGTATGAAGTGTACAGTATTGAATTAATTATGCATGCTTCGTGCCACTTGAGCCATGCAATGTCAGGCAGGTAATTGCAGGGTAATGCTTTAGCTCCCTGTAGTATCAGTCTCTTTGTGGTTGCACTGATTGAAGGGCACAGAGCACGTGATGATTATATCAAGGAATTGCTGCAATATCAGTAAGGAGTCCTGGTTTTCTGCTCTTAAACCCCAGACCTCACTCGGTCATTCAGCTGACAAGGAATTAGAATGGGTCTCTGAAAAACAGCTTACAGTTAACTTCTCCTCTGCACAGCTCATAACCTCCACCCTGCGTTTCCATTATTGTGGTTTAAAACCCAGCTCATGTTCAGAATAGAATAGCACTGAATTTTATTACAGGCAACATTGGAGCTTTAGAAAAGAAAGATCATATCACACCTTTAGTAGCCAATGGAGACTAACACCAAGCAAAGCCTGGATTTTGATTTAACATGATTATTGTTTGGACCGGCCGATAAAAAAATAAAACCTGTTGAAGAGGTTATTTTAAAAAATCTATCAATATGCAATCATGAACCCATGGTTAACAACAAAAGAGCTGTGTAGGAGTGCACAAAAGAAGTGCAAAAGAACTTGATTAAATTTAAGATTTCAAATTTTTTATGTAATTCATACTGTACCTTCCATAGGATATGTTTTTCTTGAACAGAAAAGGCTAGGAAAAAGAGGCTAAATATTCCTGTAGTCAATGCACTTCTGTATAAAACTAATCAAAAGTATTTATTCAGTACAATGACAACAAAAGCACAGTAGGGAAGAGAAGTGAAATTTCTAAGACATAAGTAGAGATTAATAGATGAAGTAAATTGCAAAGGTACTGAATGAATAATTTACTCATATTCACCGATGAAAAACCTAATAACATGCCTCATGTTAAAGAAAGACATAGCTCATTATTGAATACTTTAAGTATAACCGAGCGAGAAGTGTTACAGGAACTAGGGAGCTTTTAAAGTGAACAACTCATCTTAGATTGGTTATATTTTCCACAACATGCTTACTGAAATGAAGGATGTTATTCACAGACACTTTACTGGATTCATCGAAGTTTGCTTTATCCAACACCAAAATGAGAACTAAACTAGAGAATTGTCCTCTGGTTTTTCCAATACCGATTAAAAAAAAGGTAGTCCTTGCTTATCTAATATACAGGGTATGGGTTATTTCCACTAATGGATGAATCAGATCTTGATATGGTGTATAGTGATTGTCAGAAGGATTTTGTTTAAGCTCTTCATAAAAGGAGCTTCTCAAATAACTCTCAAATAGCCTCTCAAATATTTCTCATTAATTTAGAAATGGCAGGTGGTAGGCAAGGAATCAAAGTTGGCTGGAGGAATGGTTAATAGACAGTAAACTTGAGTACAGATAAGGGGTGAATACGAAAACTGAGCTGAAGCCATATGCAGGGCACAAAAGAGATCAGCACTGGAACGACTGCTCAGCCTAATTTCCATCAGTGATCTTAATTGTGCTATAGTTAATTAGTAAACTAGACAGGTAGACAAGGAACGAATAATACTGAAAGAGGAGAATCAGCAGACTTCTTCTGCTGGCTGCTTGGAGCTGGTGTCTCTGTGAGGCTCTAGTATTGGCATCCTTCTGCAGCTTCAGCTGCCTACTGAATGGACCCCATGGAGTCTGGACATAAGTTGATATCCCAGGATGGGAACTGGAATATTTGATAATTGAGTGTAATATTTTTGTATTTTCTTCTTTTAAACAAAGGAGCAATTAATACGTGTGTGCGCGCGCTTCGAAAATCAAGTATATTAGTCCCTTTTGAGATCTGCACTGGTCATTCTCTTAAGCGGTTAGAGGCAAAAATCATGTTCACGTCTTTTGCAACAACTAGTTTCTAATGAGATATTTATTATTCAAAATGCAAATGTGAATTCCATTCAGATGTAGGAGAAATAATTAAAAGTTTGCCTTTTCAGTATTCTATTGCATGGTTTACAAATTACTATGAAATACAGTGTTTTGGTATTACCTTTTCCTACTTTTTCTGAAGACGAGATAACTGAACTGGATGACAATAATATGCTCCACCCATTACTAAAGAATCTACATTTTATGAATCTGCACTATGTTTAAGAAGTGTCATTGTCAAATATTATTCTATGTAAATTTTTCTCCTGTGTTCCGTAAGTATTGAGTTTATGATAATATGCAGTATTTATAATAATTATACTGTAGACATTTAAATTACATATCTGGGGAGAGACAACAGGGGTTTGCCAAAGAGAAAGAAAAGGTTTTTGTACATCCCACCTCAAAAGAGAGATTGGCTATCCTGCAACTTTCACTAGATTTGATGTTGATAAAAGTGTGACAAAAAATTACACTTGTACCACTAGACTGTCCCCCCCACTAATCGTGTTACATAACATGTGGATTGTATTTTAGAATTTTGTCATGGAAGGAAATTTTGTTGGAAACCTGTCCAAGTCAACGTCTGGCACTTGCTGTAAGTGGTATGAATATGATGCAGAAATGTTTTGCTAATGCATTTTGTTAAAAGAAATGCAGTTATTTTCCATGTTACTGAGGGGATCATGTAAATGTGTGGAGTCCTTTACTTACATCAGTGAGTTAACAGCAGTTTGTATAACACAGTGCATTAGAGCCCTACTGGCACTGTACACTGAAGTTTTTTGTCTCCATCACAAAGGCAGAGGTTGTGCAATAGCATTAGCAGCCGGAAGCTGACATTGCTTTTCAACCTCTAGTGGAAGGATGGCTTGTCTTTATTGCTTGGAAGGACCTAGTCGAAATCCAGAGGCAAGTTGGGTTAAAGCCTGTGTCTGTCCCTGGAAAACTTGGGTAATCGTTTGGCTTTGTTTCTGCGCCTTTCCGTTCATCTCACAAGGGAACCATCTTTCAACAGTTTACTCCTCCTATTCGTCCCAGAGTGTCACACTTGCTGTATAACGGTACCAAATAAATCAGTCAAGGTACTTATCCTAGGGAGCCAGCACAATTACAAAACTACAGCCTCAGATTTCAGTACTAAGGGGTAATTTTAACTCCTGGGGTATAAATCCTGGACAGGTTTCTTCTTCAAGTTCACATTACTGTGCCATAACAAGATGTCAGTCTTACATTATATTGTAAATGCTTATTACTGTTACTATCTGTATTTTTCTCTCCTTCTGGTACTTAATGGTATGCCATAATATAAACACTATAGTGCAGTTTAAGATTTTGACCACGCTTTCCCCATATTCCGTAAATCCTAAGAACGGGATAGTGATGAGTGCCTTCTGATGTTCTATTTTGGCACGTGGGAACTGTAAGAGTAGCTGACTGAGAGCTAAACTAAGATATTTTGCCTTTGTAGTTTGTTAGGCCCGATCCTAACCCCAACCCCATCCAACGTTTATCCATTAGGAGGTAATCGGCGTGAAGACCAAGGCAAGCTGAGGCCTGCCGCGAGGCTCAGGGCTGGTCTGGGAGCAAGTGGCACAGCATGCCAGCCCATCTCAGAGAGACAGGAAGAATGAACTAACTACCAGATGAGCTGGCCTACTCTCGCCTGCTCTGGCCCGTCTGGAACCTTTCATACTGTATGGTCTTAGGTTAGACTAGCCAGCCAGACCCAGCCGGCATGTTCAAGCAGAGTGTTGCATCACCCGGCATGCTTAAGCCAGGTGATGTATTTGACTGGGTAGTTTGGAAATCGTCTGAACGTTAAAATGTCAGCTGACAAGTGCAGGATCTGAAAAAAAAAAGGAGTTCAAAAGAATCTTATGATGTGGTCAGTTAAGGTCTGTACAGTTCAGGTCTGTAGCTCACCTAGAACACAAAGCAAGTGTGTGGGTCCCAGAACCAGTGCTGACAGCCTAAAATACATAGTCTGTGAAGACTGGGGAGATGTAAATACCTGGATAAATTAATATTCTATGGAGCTGACATAAGCAGCCATTTTACTATTTCTGAGCTATAGGAACATTGTGTAATTTCCTGCATTTTGGTTGAAAATGCATCCTTCACTGATCACACATAAAGAACTACACTTTCGCTTAAACCTGTGGACTATGTAACACGGGTAAAGCTGATGGCCTCTGTGTTGACACGTGACAGCAGGAGTGTGTTCTTCCTTTGCATCCATTTTCACTCGGACTTGCTCTGCTCCTGAACAACGAAAACAGTTCTGACACGGTTGCCTTATGTAACTCCACCCTTCAGAGTCGAGCAGAGCTTGGGTTCGGGGAGTTCAGTGAGCAGGGTCCTGTCACAGTTAGCCCCTAAGCAAAGATGGAAAGACAAGAGGATTCTTCTTGACTCACAGAAATCCTAGAGATTACGGTACGAACAAGTGGAGGGGATACAGTGTCTACTGTATGTAGTTAATTCACTACTTGTATGTTCTCAGAATTTCAGTGCCTTTTGAAGCTCATGGGCAGCTTTACTGAACACGCTGACGTAGGCCTTTTAAATATAAAAGCAGGAATATTTTTAGAACGCTAGGTATGCAATGTAAGAAATGCCCAGAGCATGTTTATCCATTAGGGTCTTTTTAGCCAGCTGAGCCTAAGGAATTTTATGAAAAGTAAAATAGAGGAGAGTTTTTTATTCTTCTGTAGGTTATGTAATTGACTATGTAAGACAGAATGCTGTGTTTTATGCAAGTCAATTAAATAAAGTACAGTATATCACTTGTAGCTCACAAATAGAATATGGTTCAATTAAACCTAGTGAATAATGTCTGTGGTTAGGAAAGCTGTCAAAGAGTTTATCCTTCGAAAAAATTTTGAATAAATTATTTCTGGGAGCAACTCTTGGAGTAATTTTCTTTTAATACAGTTTGTGTTGTAAAAAGAAAAAAATATTTATGTTAGTTGTGTAATATAGCACGTGATTATCTAGTGACAGTTCTGTCTGTTTCACAGGGAATGATAGAACAAAGGTAATTTAGCAAATGGTCTTTTGACATGCTTGTCGGGTAAATAACATGAAACCGATCATATATAACCATGATTTATAAGGTATTTTTTTGTATAATATACCATACTGTATTTTATATTGTTATATATTTTATAACATATGTTTCATAACTATATCCTGAAAAATGTATTTGCAGTCTACTTGTACTTTATAATAATAATCCTTACACTTAAATAACACATTTCTGGACACTCCACTCAAAGTGCTTTACAGGTAATGGGGACGCTGTCCACCACCACCAGTGGGCAGCCCCACCTGGATGACTTAACAGCAGCCAAAGTGCACCAGTACACTCCCCACACATCAGCTATCAATGGGGAGGAGAAGCCACGTCAAAGATGGGGTTCATTAGGAAACCATAACTGAGAAAGGACAGGGGAAAATTTTGAGAAATGCCCGGGATTTTTAATGACCACAGTGAGTCAGGACCTCTTATGTCTTTTTGGAAGGATGTCCTTTTTTGCAGTACAGTGTCCCCATCAATATAACTAAACATTTAAAGCATTAGGACCCACACAGACCCCAGGGTGAGCGCCCCCTGCTGGTCTCTCTAACACCTCTTCCAGCAGCAACCTCAGCAATAACACCTGCTGAGCTTCGGTGGGTTGTCAGTTGAGTTGCAGGGTGATAAACAGTAGCTGCTGGACTTAAGCTACTTTGAAAGTACAGTATATACGGTATATATTTATTCAGAGTTGTTATTTGAATCGAGAAGCAACACAGACTGAGCAGGTGTCATAATGACTCTCAGTTATTCTCCCACTGTAATTCCTGCTCTGCTGTGAGGTATAGGGGATTGTGGCAGGCTGATCCTTTTCAGCAAGATTACGTTTTATTTTCTCTTCTTTATCTAGCGGCAGCAGTAAAAGAGCCTTTCGGTAGGATTCCAAAATCCTGTGTTTAGAGAAGAAAGAAAGGCAGAAACCATTCACTACGATGAACAACGGCTGACGCGTTTTTCCTGGCGTGCAGGCACAGTGTTGCTAGAATTACAGTTTTAAGAAACATTTAATCAGGCAGCACGGTGGCGCAGTGGCTTGCGTTGCTGCTTTACAAAGCCGTGGCCCTGGGTTTCCTCCCAAAGTCCAAAGACACACTGCGAGGTTAATTGGCTTCTGAGGAAACTGGCCCTGGTGTGGGAGTGTTTGTGTTTGTGTTTGTCTGTGTCTGCCTTGGGATGGACTGGTGTCCTGTCCAGGGTGTATCCTGCCTTGTGCTTGACGCTTTCCTGGATAGGCTGCAGCTCCCCTGTGACTCTGTATTGGGTAAAGTGGTTAAAAATGTTTTTAAAAAAATGGGTGGAATTGTTTAACCTTTGAGTTTATCTGGCTGTGCCGTTTACTGATCTTTAATGGCTCATTAGAGATGCAACATGTGAAGTGTACAGAAAAGACATGGATCACGTTTATGATTCTTTTAAACACACATGCACAAAATGTACATTCTTTCTAGAAATATAAAACTGAATTGTGTATATATATGTAATATATATGTAATGATGCACAATTTTTCATTTATGAGGTTTTGTGTAAACACATAGAAATTCTTCACAGCATGAAAGTTATTGAGAGAAAATATTTTTAGTAGGCTGAATTTGACAAAACTCAAATATACAGTATGCTGCCCTTTTAAACACACCTTGCCCTCCAGATTTATTAATATCCCAACTGAAATACAGTTGGAGCAAAAACCATCATGTAACAGAACGATGTGTCAATTGGTTAATGCATTCTACTGAAAAAAAAATATTGTACTGTAATCCTAGTGGTATTGCACAAAGAAAAATCGTATTGGTTACAAATGATGAATTTAAGCTCACAAATGTCACATTTATTCACACCCCTGTAGTTCGTATTTTGTAAATCCTCTTCTGGCAGGGATTATACTGTTGAGACTCTATGAGTTTCTGGCACTTCTGAGTGGGCATTTAATGTCTTCTTGTGTTCGAAACATAAATTGTGGATTGGATTGAGATCTGTTGAGTTTGCCTGTTGAGATAATTTATTTTAAGTACAGTTAACCAGTTAGCCACATTCATGCAGACAGTGTCGAATGGTAGCGTTTGACTGTCTTGAAGATGCCTTAGCGTGAAGACTCACCTGGCAGTAATGTCACTATACAGGTAGCCATTCATTTCTAATAAATAAATAATAGGATGCTGCAATGGAAAGTGGTCATTAAGGTTATTGTGGATTCTTTCATGGCATCACAGCCATCCCCAAATTTGTGGATGCCAATGACTGTTTGCCCATTGTTTTGGAGAACTTAAACATCACCATGGAGATGCATGGTAGAAATGTTGTGCGTGTGCTACCTCTTTTTATACCCCAGGGAAACAAGAACCCTCTTGAGGGTTCTACTGACAGTAGTTCCATTGCACTTCCAATGAGTTCAAGGTTTTTGCGGATTTGTTTTTGTTAGAATCAATTTAAAGGAAAAATTCGAGGTGAGAATAATTGTGCGCCTTGCATTTACTGGTACTCAATTAATTATTTAGACAAATATGACTGTGGTTTATGTAATGTGATGATTTACAATGTTATGAAGACAGTGTAACGTTTTATAATTATTTTAAGGAAGAAAAGTCTGCAACTCATTTTGTTATATAATGTTTCTTCCTGTTTCATCTGTGTGCACCATTCTTAAAGACTTTGTATGTAAAGATTGATTTTTTACTGTATCTTCACATGAAGCAGGGAGCAGTTGAATTGTTTGTTACTGCTAATTGTTTGGTACATGCTAATACACATGGAATCAATTAAGATATTCTATGAGAACTTGGGTAATGTATGCACTCCAATATTTTTTTTTATCAGTCTGTTGATGGACTTTAATAAGAGAAATATTGACACTTTGAGATAAATATAAAATTGTTACTTCATTTACATTTTCAAAATTTTAAATAGTTCAGTTAATAATCTTTCTTTTGAAAAGTAGGAAATTATATTTATTTTCAAGACAAATGATTAATGCCCACATATATGAAGTTCTCATATTATCTCATATATCTCATATTTCAGTATTAGAAAACCAAAAAAATACAGAACAAGTATTATTTATTTTCTAAACACTCTTAGCATGTGCTAGTTTTGTCACTTGTATTTCATGTTTGGCAATGAAGCTTTAAACATTTAAAAGCTTATGAAACATTATCTTTCAGCAATGGGTACCTGATTACATTAATGTCTACTCAAATTAGTCAGATGGGTAAAAGCCCCCTGCTAACTGTGATGACACTGATTTTCACTTAATCTTGTTGAGATAGAAAGAGCAAGGTAGTGCTTGGCTATTTTATTACAAGCACAATTTTTCTAACCAAGATATACAGTATATCAGATATACATGTATTTTTCTTTGTGATGGACAAATCAGAGAAAATATCCTTACAAAGCCATCGTCGCTCAAGAAACATTAGCCTTTTGATTTAGCCTAATGTTATGTCTGTTAAAATCTAAAACTAAATATTTGTCGCCACGATAAGTTTCATTTTAAGTGGGATGCAGAACAGTAAAAAAGATGGAATGAGAGTGAAAGGGATGTCCTCAAGATTATAGGAATACAAGTGTGTGTGTGTGCTCAAACAAGCATGTTTTTTTGTAGTCAGTCTGCAGGGACCTTAATGCATTTAACCTTTAACTCACAACTCCACTTACTGAAGCCCGGCTCCTGTGTTTACTTTACATGGCTCTAGCTGCATGCTGAAAATCCAAATCCCTTACCAGAAGATGCAGAGCCGATGCTCTGCTGTCAGGCTGAAAGACATGGTTAGTGACTGTTGCTTTGCTGAGGAGTTGCACACCTGCTGTTCTGGAACTAAAAATAGAAGTGGAAGTGAAGAAGGAGCAGAGTGAAGTTACCTGCTGCTGTCTCAGCAGTTTATTTCTAAGCTGCTTTTGTAACCAGAATGCGCCTTGAGCGGTGAAGCCATGCAAATTAGTGGCTTCCATATATTTTCCTGATAGCAGGTTTTATTTAATGTCCTTTTGAAGGCATAACCAACCAGTGGGACCCGTTTATTCAAGATTTCGTGAAGGGATGCGTGCCGTACTGAGAGCTGATTGCATTTGTTTTACAAGCAAATTCCAAAAACTGTTCTGCTTATTAAATAAAAACAAAACGTAGCATCTAAAATGCGTTTGTGCCCGGCAGCAGCTTTGTTTAGGCCCGAAGAACTGTTTAAGAAACAAGAAAAGAATGTAGTTGGATTCAGTGATGTTCTTGTTAAGAACAAACTTCTCTTCAGAGCCCTTAGTGAATGTGGTTCCTCTTAACCTTTAAATCCATGGCATTTTGACAATGTGCTGTAGTCTGGTCAGTATTTGGAGAAACAATTTCAGATTAAAATATTTTTCAGTGTACATTGTGGTATCTTCTCATGATTAAGTCCTTCATGTTTATCATTTTATCCATGTATTGAAAAAGTTTTGAAAACCTGTTTCAGTTTGACATTCAGAAGGTTTTGTACTGATGACAACATTTGAAGAAATATGTGAGTTATTGATTTGTGGAATTATGGGAATGTGATCTTCAGAATTCTGTTGTGTGCTATTTATCAAATAAAAATATAATAAGATTTGAGCTCCCTGAAAATTCCTTGGCTTTAAATCGCTTACTATAGATTAGTAGCTCAAGAATTTCCATTATCATATAATGTGATTTATTGAATGTTTAAAAGAAAGTAGGCTGTTAAAACAGAGTGTCTTAGCAATAGGAGCTGTTGTTAAAGGCACTTGCAACAGAGCTGATTGTGAGAGCCAAACAGCACATACTATAGAAGGACCTTTTGTGTTTTGAAAAATGTAAATGAATAAATTATGAAAAGAATCACATTCCCCCCATCACCCCCCAAAAGAGCAAATTTGTAGTTATAAAAAACTATAATTATGTCCCATTTTCTCTTTATTTTTATTGTTTTATTATTGTGTATTTTGTGCACCTTAAATTTTTAATGATTTATACATGTACATCTGCCTCAACGTTTACTGTCATACTGTGGATAAACTTTCAGCTGACTGGCATTGATCAGGAATTTTCTACATTCAGAAATTAAAAGAAGTGCTGAATATACAGTAGTAACAACTAAATATTCTTAATTTATTGTTTAAATGTTAATACCTTACCATGTAAATATGTTGGAAATATACGCTGTAAAATTAATTCTGCTGAATGCTCTACAGTCCTATTGCTGTTTCATAAAGCCTCAGAAAGTTTCTAGATGCTTCTGGGAGTCATCGTGATTGTTGCTGTGTTTTAAAGGATGTTAAGAATAGATGCAAACCATTCAATACTAGATCATGCAGGGGAAAATTCATGAATTGTCGGAAAATGTTTTTACCTCAACAACTGTAGTGAAACTGTAGTTTGAACCGTGGTGTCCATTAGTAAGACAAGCTAATGTAAACGTTGTTACTGCATCTGGATGTGGGAAGTTCTGGGTACCTCCATCTCAAAAAGACACATCCACTACAGTGAAGCAAGCTCACCAGGGGCTGCTTAAAGAAGTTTTTAATGACCCTCTTCTACAGATCTGTCATTGAGAGTGTTGTGATCTTCTCCATCACTGTGTGATTTGGCAATTCTTCTGCCCAGGACAAGAACCAGCTAGAGACAGTAGTACTGTACAGTATATATTGCCTCCAGAATTCTAGGATTTCATCTACTCTCTGTGCACTCACCCTGCCTCTCTAGACTGTAACGCAAAGCACTAAAGATCCATGCTGTCCCCTTCCACCCTGACCAACCTCTGTTTACTTTCCTTTGCTAGAATGGAAAGCAATTGGGTGAATGCTATTTTTGACCTTATGTAGTATTGTATTATTGTATTATACATTTTTTCATTTTATGAGTTCGCCAAACCAAATTCCATGCAACTGCCGTAGCTGTTATGGCAATAAAGTATTTTAACTTGAAATTGAACTTATGCTTTAAGTTGGCTGTGCGTTTTATGGTCACCTGATATCCTAGTTAGAACGGGGGGCCAGATGGATTCCTGAGAGTAGCACAATGTTTTAGCCAAAAACTGGTGCTTTCTGTCAAGAAGATCAGACTTGGTCACAAATTAAATTTGCAGGAGGATATTAATATAATGGCCAAATGGTAGAGTGAGAGCAAAAATGTATATTCCAGTCTCTTATAGAGCATAGTAGTCCAGGTGGGTAGGTGTGTGGAACAAGTAATAGGTTTATTCCATGCTGAAAAGAGAAGAAAGAAAACACAACGTTTTGGCCATGGAGCCTTCTTCAGGTGTGAGGAACACCTTCTGTGAGTTTCAAAGCCAGAGCAGTGTTTATAAAATGCTGATTGCTGGAGTATGTATCTGTCCACTTTTAATAGATGTCATATACAGTACAGTATGCAAAGTAAGTCTTCTGTCAGTTATTTAGCTGCATCAAAACATATCCACACATTTGGATTTTCATGATTAATTTCACAGAGGGTATGAAGCATTTTGGATACGGTAGCTGATTCACACTTGATTCATAACAAATTTGTTTCATGACTAGTTTTCAAGTACACAGAGGGTATGAATCATTTTGGATGGTACTGTAACAGATTCAGACTTGCTTCATAACAAATGCAATTCTAATGAAAACGGGGATCAAGAAATGTAGTTCTTCCTTGACATCCCAAATAGATTTGGGTTACAGTATATTCTGTCTGAAGAAAATGATTAGTGATAATAATAATAAGTAAGTTATAATAATAATAAGTTGTAAAATGTGTAAATGTTCTGGTTTCTAATTTAATATAGTAGACAATTAAAAAAAAGAATGATTTAGAAATAGAAATTATGCTGTGTCAATACTATGCTAGGGAATGGGTGAGGTTTCTTCATTATTACATTTTACAGTTTTGTCAAATGCGACAAATATTTTTAAAATAACATTGGTCACCATTTTATGCCCTTGACTAATCTTTCCTTTTCACATTAATATTGCAGATGTGAAGTAGTGGCTTTGATAAATGACAGAATGTATAGCTAGCATATTGGTGGTCTGAGAGGCACAGTGATGTACTGAAGAAATCAAATATAAGGAAATATGCTTGTTTTGTGATTCTGGAAGAGATCTCCACATAATTCGGGTTAGGATGCAATCAATTTCATCTATCAGATTTTACCTCATGCACTGTCTTAACATTAACAGATCATCTGAAGTGCTCGAAATCCAGTTATTCTTAATGTAGACCCAAAATGCATCTTTCTTTTTGATAAATTGTGATTAGACATGGAATAGAAATTTCAATATTCAGAACTGGTGCCTAAGGGTTTGCACAGTGGTGTGTTAGATGTGCTTTCTATTGTTGGCTTTAGCTTTCCAAGGGACTGTTTATTTTAAACTGAGGCTAATCACTGAGATAAAATAAATGCCAGCTACTCTCCTGCTTTCACTGGCACTTGTGGTCTTTCTACAACAGCTTTAATTAAAGGTAATTGATGGCTGCCTGCCAGCTTGTATGATTTTGCGGCCTTTCTGCCCATCTGCTTCTCAAGAGATGGAAAAGAACCAAAGGGAAGGCATTTTTTATATCTTTCAGGCTCAGGGCCCTGAAATGCAGATGTCTACCAAAATGTTGCTTTTGCCAGAGGAGGAAGATGTACCAAATCGGTCTACTACTTAGATCTGTCTGAGTGCATTCTGTGTATGGTGGTGTACATGTACATCCATATTCTAATCGCTTCGGAATTGCGATGCAGGAGACAAATGTTACAGAGCAACAAAATGACACTTCAGGGTTTTAGAAATAACTGTGTTTACCTCACCATCCTGAGAGACCAGCCTGAAAAGGGAAGACGTTCTGTAGACAAGATGGACTGGGGAAAACAATCACGTACTTCAGTGGATGTTTCTGATAAGAATTGGCTTTGTGTGTTTCAATGTTACGTAAGAATGTATTACATGAGTTATTAATGTGCATTATTATTAAGTGGTTTCATGTAAGAAAATCCTCTTACTGTGGGATGCGTTTGATATTATTAATTTTAAAATCAAATCTGGCAATACTTGTGTAGGACATTATGAAACGAGCTATTACATGTTCATTTCTGGTGTTTATTTGAAACTCCCACAAGACCTATTCTGTTGAACCAACCAGCAGCAACCAACTCGTGATTGTCATTATGGGGGCATTATGCAAATCAAGTGCTGATTGCTGTCAGCTATTTATCCAGTCTAAACTGAACACTGATTAGATTGCATGGAAATCACTGTGCAGGTAGATATTTGCCTACTTTTTGCCTACTATTTGGCTAAAAGTGCTAACAGGGGAGTTGAATTCCACTGATTTCTCGACAGTCATTCTAATACATTTGTTCAATGTAATCACAAACTCCCTTTACATGTGAAAATCCTCAGATATTGACAAAGTCAGCCCTGTGAACTCCTTCAGAAGGAGCAGTGAAGCACAAACCAGAAGACAATTGCAACTAGGTGGATGCTGCACATTGGTGGTGGTGGAGGGGAGTCCCTGTCATTACCTGTAAAGCACTTTGAGTGGAGTGTCCAGAAAAGCGCCATATAAGTGTAAGCAATTATTATTATTATTATTATTATTATTATTATTATTATTATTATTATAATAATGTGGAGGAGTATTTAAAATCAAAAGAGGAGCATCTTTGCTCAAAGGGTTATGGGAGTCTAGAACAAACTATGTCGCTGTGACTTTGAAGCCCATAATCTTTCAAAACAAAAAGTTTTGCTTCTTTCGGAAAACATATGGATGAGATCCTTGGATAAACAGGCCCCTAACATCCAAACAGGCACGATAAGCAGGGGTTACCAACCCCCTTTGGTTAGAAACCAGTCTTATGTTCATATACAACAAACATTGCTAGGAGCAGACAAAAGGTTAGGTAAATATACAGTATGGGTGCCACTAAGGAGACCACGTCTGTGGTTTGACATTCTCATCAGTGCTATTTGGGTTGCACCAACATGTTGACATCACTTACAAAAAAAATTCTACACCGAGTGCTGTGAATAAAAGCTTACAAAGGTGGACAATGCATTGCCTAAAATGTTTACTTGGGAGATATATTCAGAAGGAATGGATTATGTATTCCTTCTAATGTGACTATAATAAAGGTTACAAAATTACAAATACCATTTGCATAACGTGTTATAATACTGGTAGGTTATGAGCACTATCCAATATTCTCAGAAGACTTTGTGTGCTTTTAACTTTGTGGTGCTGAAACGCTGGCAGTGTTGATGGTCACTTTTAAACGATCTTCTGAAAATGTCACCAGACAGTAATCTGGCTCAGCTATTGAAATGAGAAAGCTCAGACCCCAACAAAACTGACCTTCGGACTTTCGATCATGGAGACAAATGACAAAGGAGGCATGAAACAAGGCTGAATGTAGCAGAGGCTTTGAGAGTATTTGAGGTTTCATTTTCAGGAACGATGAAGCATTACTTTCCCATCTGTCACAGTTGCATTTTTGTTTCTTCGTCATCTTTCAGCCTGCTGCTACTGCCCTGGTGTGCGTACTGTATCACTTTGTCATATTTTGTTTGTTGGCGCAATAAGAAAAAAAAACAGCCTTTTCCTCCCCATACATCCCTGACCTGCAGGCTAATATTTGAGGCCTGCAGTTCTTTTACTGTGCATTATCATTTTCATAAAAGAGCACTTGTTGTTCCACCCAAAGGCATAATTAAGACTGGACTTTAAAAACGCTCTAGCCATTAGCATTAAAAATTCATGAGGCCTATTTCGCCTCTTGTAAAGACCCAATCCTACATGGCATGATATTTAAGAAATTTATAGGCCAACAAGACGTAGTGTTACTAAAATATTATTAGAAATTGACTAAGGCAGTGATTCACTTTTCTCATGTTGACTTTAATTGCATTTTCTGGGGAAGTAGATGTGGCAATGATTTGCGTAGCGTTTCTGAAATGTATTATGGGTCTTTAAAAGACAGGTTTGGAAAAACGCTGCTAGAAGAAAATCTGCAGTTGGAGGAGAAAGTTGATTTTTGACTATGGTGTTATTGTGTGCAATGGATCTATGGAGATTCACAAATTCACACTGTAATAGAATTCCAAAGTGAACATTTTCAGTAGGGTAGCATGGTAGCACAGCGGTTAGCAGTTTTGTGTGGGTTTTGTCTGTGGGCTCAGGAAATACTGGTAGGAAAAAAAATAGCTTTAGAAAAATGTGCCTTGGTGTTTTAAATTTTTTTTTTGTCTAGGTGTACCCTGTGAAGGACTGGTATCCCAACCAGATGTATCCCGCCTTGTGCCCATTGCTTGCTGTTGTTCTGGGCTCCAGTTATCCCTTCTGACTCTATATTGGATAAAGTGCAATAGACAGTGGAGGGATATTTTCAATATTGCCAGATTATGTTGTTATTGTTAAAATACAGGCAACAAAAAAGAAAAATTCTCTCATACCTCAGGTGTTAGAAGTTACTCTCTCCACACTATATGCGAGTGCTAAGTGAACTTGAACTTGAACGT
This sequence comes from Lepisosteus oculatus, assembly GCF_040954835.1. NCBI lineage: Eukaryota > Metazoa > Chordata > Actinopteri > Semionotiformes > Lepisosteidae > Lepisosteus > Lepisosteus oculatus. The sequence goes on along the minus strand of NC_090702.1, from coordinate 47,755,274 downwards.
GAAAGTAAGAGGGTAATGGCTGGTAATAAGGTGCATAGTTTCTCAAGTCAGGTTTTTTATGAATTTATGAAATGGTTTTTATGTTCTTTCATGAGTTTTTTATTAAAAGGTTTATGCGTGCTTTTAGTCTGATGATAATTGATGGATGATGCTCTTTATCTGCATATACTGTATTTAAGAATAATAATTCCTTACACTTACATAGCGCTTTTCTGGACACTCCACTCAAAGCTCCTTACAGGTAATGGGGGCTCCGCACCACTACCACCACCACCACCAGTGTGCAGCCCCACCTGGATGATGTGATGGCAGCCATAGTGCACCAGTACACTCCCCACACACCAGCTCTCAGTAGGGAGGAGAACAAAGTGATGAAGCCAATTCAGAGATGGGAATTATTAGGAGGCCATGATTGGTATAGACCTTGGGAATATTGGCCAGGACACCAGGATTACACCCCTACTCTTTTCAAGAATTGCCCTGAATTTTTAAGGACCACGGAAATGTCAGAACCTCGGTTGATGTCTCATCTAAACTCAGATAAAGGGATTCTACTTTAAAATGTAAAATGTTGTGTACAATTGTGGTGTCCGCGTTATAGAAAAATATTGCAGCTCAGTCTTCTCCTGACTGGCATCAGTCAGGAGAAGAGCAACAAGATACGTTTCTGTATTATTCTGTATTCTGTATTATTACATTTCTGATTAAAGGAATGTCCTACGCAGCCTAAAATAGATTAAGTTTGTTAGTCTTGAACAGGGAAGACTAAAAGGAAACCTTACACGAGTATTCAGAATTCTCAATGTCATTGTCAAAGTCAACTCAGCGAACTTCTATGTTGAACTTCTAAATAGAATTTATGGAGAAATGCATTTTAAACTGAGAAAAGGTGGTCTATACACAAAGGGGTGTAGGAACCTGTGAGCAGATACAGTACCTGGATCTGTTGTCAAACGTGGTACTCCAGTTTATTTCAAGAAGCAACTGGATGAGGCCCTTTGTTGACTTTGTTGAATTTGACCTACAAGGGACAAATTGCCTCCTCTCGTTTTCAGCCTTTTTTAATTTACTTGATAAACAAATAAGATTTTTAAACAAAAGCACAATTCTTCTAATGTAAGGATTTGTGCTGACACTCTTGAAACATGGTATCGATTCCCATAGACAAAACATCTGATCTGTACACAAAGTGCTGGATTTTGTCTGTACAGTATATCGTTTTTGTTTTTAAACTTAGTTCTCAGTTTCTCCCTCTGCCTCATTTTTCTCTGCCTTTTTTGCTACATATGGATATAACAGCCACATTCAGAAAGTGTTCATTTAAATGAGATGTTTGCTGACTCAGAAAAGGGTCAAGTAAGTCAGAGTTTTAGGTCAAGAGAATAAAGCTTTGTGCTCTTCTCTGAGTAGAATCTAATTTCCAACTAACCCGACAACAGATACAGCACAAATCTGAATTCAATGTGGTGACTTGTCAGTAATTACTTTTTTTTGTTGATAGATAGTATTTCAGAAAGGAGTACAGAGAGGTGACTGGTGACCTAAACATTTTTGCTACCGTTAATTAACCTTAAAAGATGAAAAGGTTTAATAACTTGTCCTCAGAAATATTTGTTTGCATCATAGCTCTTTATTTGTTGTTTTAAGTTCTCTTCTGTTCACAAATGTTATTTTTACAATTGGTTTTACAATTACAATTAAATTTTGAAAGTGCAATTGAAATTGCAACAGGAAGTGCCCCACTATCAAATTAAAGCTTTAAAATAGAATTGTATATTTGAAGCTTATTTTCCTAAATTTATTTTCAGGAATCCTCAAGCACATACTCATACAGATTAAATTCATCGTGTCTCTACTTTCGCACTCAATGAACTGAACATAAAGAAAACGAAAGAGCTAATAGTGGACTTTCGGAGTACAGGCCATACACTCACAGCCCACTCAGTATTGATGGAACGGAAGTGGAAACAGTCACCAGCTTTAGGTTTTTGGGAATTCACATCTCTAAAGATCTAACCTGGACTGTGAACACTGACTCTATCATGAAGAAGGCTCAGCAGCGCCTTTATTTCTTGAGGTGCCTCAAGCGATGGGGGATGCCAATACATGTGTTGGTGAACTTCTACCGCTGCACCATCGAGAGCGTTCTCACCAACGGGATCACCGTGTGGTATGGCAACACCTCTTCGCGAGAAAGAAAGGCACTGCAGAGATTGGTCAATATGGCCCAGAAGATCATCGGCTGCGGTCTCACCGAGATTAAATGGCTCTATGAGGACCGCTGCCGTGGAAGAATTCTGGCCGTCACAGAGGACAGTCACCACCCCGGGCATGAACTCTTCACCCCACTGCCCCCAGGCAAAAGATATAAGAGCATACGGACACTTACCACTAGATTCTTCAATAGCTTCTATCCACAAGCAGTGAGACTGGTAAACACATTTAGCCATCCCCCTCGGACCACACCTACACCATCTACCTCTTTATGATTTCTTATCTATTGCACATCTCCAGTCATTGTTTACACGTCGGTATTGTTTACATTCAAACTGTCTACATGTTTATTTGCACATTGTCTATTGTTTGTTTGTACATTGTCTTGATGCACTGTTTGCACTTTGTTTCGTTTTTTACACTTGTTTTACAGTCAAGAGACTTTCTGTAAGTAAGAATTCCATTGTACCAGTACCGGTTACATATGGCAATAAAGTTCAAGTTCAAGTTCAATCATCTGGTGATGGTGTTTGTTAAATGGAAGAAAGTAAAATAACCTTTAAGTGAGTGAATATCAACTGGTGTCACTTTGGTGACAGTACAACTTTAAGTTCACAATAGCTTTCAGTTTACATTTAGAGCCATAATTGAAATCTTGTGATGTATCATCCTTGCTGGATTTATCACTTTGCTCCAAAGTGCTAGATAACCTTCAGCATGGTCAGCTGTGTAAGGTGGATGAATTATGTCAAGGGAAAACAATTTTAATGAAAGAAGAAAAGATATTAAGTCCAGTATATGACACCTTCAAAATGTTTTCTCCAAAAAGAATTAAGAAGAAGGTTTTCTAGCTAATACAGTCTGTTCCTTGACCTGCATGTATTCAGTCCCACTTAGTTGTTTTTGTTCTTTACAGTATACTTTTAAGTGGGTTCATGTTTGGGTGGATTTGGTCTCCCTTCTTAAATAATGGGTAAAACAGAAATACAGGACTGATTACCCCCCAAAACTATATCTGTTGTTCTTTAGGGTTCTCTTTACAGTGTGAACTGTTTTTAAATTGGACAGTTTAATCATCAAGTGTACATGTTGAGCATTCTGATAAACATTTGGTCACCATTTCAGAAAACAAAGACATTATAAGAAAATCTTCAGTGGAACTAGTCTGAACACACAAGTGTAAATTGTTTGTTCTATGTGGGCAATGTTATCTGAGACTTGGTTTTTGACTCTTCGGTAATGCTCAAAATTATAAGATCATACTTCTCTAATTATAGTAATGCCGAAGTAATTGGAGTTGTATAGAAATGGAAGAAACATAAGCAACTTCAGAACATAAGAGCAGTTAACAATTAAAAAGAGACTTTTTGGCCCATCTAGCTGATTTGTTTTAGTAGCTAACTAATCCATGGATCACTGCCCGCTGGTTCTTGAAAGAAGCCAAGATATGAGCTTCAAAGACCATTTCTGAACAGATTATCCCAACTCCCATAAACCTTTGGCTAAAGAAATGCTTCTTGTTTTTATGTTTAAATTCACTTTCAGATGCAGTAGTTTCAACATGTGTCATCTCCTTTTGTGTTTTGCTCTTTGTTTTGAAGAAGTCCACTGTGTTGACTTCAGTGCCTTTGAGGCTGTTGAGTGATTTAAGTCGTGTCTTTTCATAGTTTTCTCTGCTCAAGAAACTTCAGTTCCTTCAGCCTGTCAGTGTAGGACATTCCTTTGAGCCCAGGAATGTATTTAGCTGCTCATTCTGTCTATTTTGTATATAAGTAACCAAAATAGAATTCTAATTGTTTTACTATTGTAGGGCACAGTTTTAACATAACATTGCTTGATTTGAATACTTAATAATTTTATACTGCCTATTATTCCACTTTCCTTTTTATAGCTTTTTCATATGAAAATGTATCATTACATTAGAACACATTACATTGATATATTACTGTAGGACACACATCAAAAGCTTCTTTTTTTACACGTCTTGAGTCGTTAATGCAAGATTATTCAATTTCAAAGGATCATGCGGTTGGCAGGTAATGACATTGTAATTAATGCTTTGCTTAACCCTGTGGAGTGCAAGACAGTGAAAACCGTAGCCTATGTGTTAGATAGCTTTTACCATGTGCACTTTTCACAGCTTGTGCATTACTGGACTTCGTAGCATAAAATGTATACAGGTTTTTAGCGCAGATTTAAGGTTAATTTTGAATGTTTTGGTATAGGCAAAAATCCAGAACATTTGCAGTGGACTGGCGTCCCATTCAGGGTGTGTTCTGTTTTGCATGTGTTGCTTGCCGGGTCAGTCTCCTGCTGCCACCTGACCCTGAATTGGATGAAGCGTTTGGAAGATGGAAGATGCAGCACATGTTGTAAATCTGACCAGTGCCATTTACCCAAATCCATGTTCTGTGAGCTGCTGTACTGTATGTAGTGAATCTGGCTTACACTGGCAGGGCTTTTGAATCCCTTGGCCTGTTTCAGTAGGCGATGAAAGTGCAAAGTAATTACTACATCAGTCTATATCAGTCTCACTTTAGCTCACATTACATGCATTCTGTTTCCATTGATTAAAGTGTGTTTATGCCTTTTAAAAAGAATGACTAAGATGATGGAACAGAATGACAAATGTATAAATAATCAACAGTGTTAGACAGTATTACTTAATGTTTACAGTTTTACGTGTCTGTACTCGATTATCCCTGCAAGTGTTAGTACATTTGTACTTTTACAGGAGAGGTGCATGAACAATGAAATAGGCTAGCGGTCACAAAATACAATGTTACAGGCTTTGTATTATTGCATCCCAGTTTAGAATGCCATATGTAAAATTAAAATGTGTTTACAGCTTACATATTATACAATTTGACTTATCTATCAATTCTTGATTTTAAGATTTTGATATGGCAATAGGACTGGGGTACAGCTTGGTCACCTTTGATGTAAGAAATTATATTGAAAACTGCTGCCGTTCATTTTTTCAAAAGCTGTCAAACGATTTATCTTGTTCCTGCTCGTACCATAAACAGTTCTGGACGAATCCAAATCTTACAATGAGTTTTGGAAAATAGGATGTTTTTTTATTTTTATTTGAAAGGCTAAAAGATCAAGAAAAAGATCTGGAACATTAAAGCAAGATGTGATTTGTTCTTTCTGGAAGTAAATGGCAGTTTTTCACTTGGATAAACAGTCATTACACATTACATTTTGTTTGGCAAACAAATAAACAAGGAACATATTAGGGACCTTTTATGGGACTAGAAGAATGGTATTGGTATTGAACACGAATGATTTTGGTGAGCTATTACACAGAAGTAAATTACTTTTTACTGTTGCAAGGAATGTGTCATCAGTTTTCTTTCAGCGTTTTTTAGTTTTTAAGGTAGTTTCAGTGAGTACAGTATGTTAGTAAATTATTATATTATGGTTGAGGATTTTAGTGCACATTCTCTGATGGGATAATGAGTAGTGTGTTAACCAATTACCAGCCACCTATTAATTAAATATATAAAGGGTTGAATGTTGTGGTTGAGAAGTGGTCAGGGGATGAGTGCTTGGAATGTGTCGTGAACAAAAGGGTTCTTAGTTGCTATGTTCATCTTCTTTAAAGCCTTTTGTTTTATTCCAGATCCTCAGTCAAGCAGAATTTCACTGTGATCAATGTGGTGCATTCAATTTAGTATATTAAGAAAAATAATTGTTTATTCTTAAACTTATTTAATCTCTAATACACTTCTTTTAAATGCTATTTATGTATATAGGTATAACAGACTTACTGACACTGATTAGCACATTATAATGTACAGCTAGCAAAGCTTTTGCACCTAGACAAGCCTGTCAGATTAGTAACCTTATTCTGAACATTTATCACAATAGTCACTGCCACGTCAGTCTGAATCCACACATTGTTCTGCTACACTGTTGTGCTACTGTATGTCTACAGGGAATATAAGCATTTTTTATTTAACACAAGATATTTCCTTCTGGAGTTGCTGTACAATTGCATTACACCAGCAGCATTTGTGGAGATGACATACTGTATTAGCTTTATGTAAGTTAGATCTTTTTCTGTATCTAGTTTTAATATAAGTGTAAACTGATTGAAGGGGAGGATTATACAATAGCTACACAAGTTGCTTGTGGTAGATTAGAAGAGAACAACTTTCTGTGTTGATTGCTAATTAATGAGGATGCTTTTCCACAGATTTACATGTTAATCACGGTTTCTTCTGATTACCATATTCATCAAATAAAATTGGATTCGTGATTAGAGCTGATTACTTGTTCCTAAATTTGTAGGAAAAGTCATCTGTAGTGAAATGCTGTGCAGATTGGTAAATATGTTTTTGATTGGACACTTATTTTCTAAAAAAAAACCAGATTAAAACCCTGCTCTTATAATGCTGAAAGTTATAGTAAATCAAGTGGAAGCTGTCATTAAAAAAAAACTGTGTGCATGTCATAAATGTGCTTAATATAGTGGAAAAATGTTATAATGACTGTGAATGTTTTACAAAGAAATATATCTGTGTATCAATCTAAAAAAAGAGAATGAGATTTTTGTGTTGATTACAAAGTTTACATGTTTAAACGGTACTAATTCCAGAATGTTTCAGGCAAGAGTCTTGTCTAAAGGTTTTGCAGTGATCTTGTATTCACTTCTGTGCATGATGCTGTGTTGATGTCACAATGCAATGTTCATTCCAGATTCCAAAAGGTTCCAAAGGTTTCAAAGTGCTCAGTTTGAAGAGATATTAATCTCAATTCTTGTGTGTGTAGTTTACAGGAGGCATGTGTTCTATAGTACTCAGTATAAATATCAGGATACTGGGAATGCTGTGTTATTGATTTGAATACTTTGTATATATCAACAGAAAAATGTCAGTGTGTTGTATTGTAAATAGAAAGTGGTGAAAGTGGTGTCTTTACATTTCACCAATGTACAGTATAGTAGCCTAGATCTATTGCTTTAGCTATTAAAAAACAGAATTCCTCTAGTCCTCATTCACCACCCCACCGACAGGATATGTGTGCAGAGAATTAAAATACTACACCCAGGACCATTTACAGAACCTAACTGTAAACCACCATCAATAACTTCATAGAGAAGAAAACGGTAATGCTGATAATAATAATGCTATAATTTAGGAGGATTTGTTGGTCTGCAGAGAACTGCATGGAGTACTGGCACACAGAAGGACATGATGGAAGACTTAATACTCCACATTTAGTACTCTTTTAGAATTGTATAATGTTAGCATGCCCAGAGGGGTTGGGCAGCCGGTTGGTCTTGGACCCCTAGAGGTTTCTTTTCTCCTTACAGAGGAGTTTTTGGTTCCTTTCCTCTGTTGTCTTCTGGCTTTTTCTATTTCTATATTGTTACGTCACGTTCTGTCACACAGCTTTGTTAAGTGCCATGGGGCAACCTTGTTGTCAAAGGCACTATATAAAAATAAATAGAATTGAAATTGAATTGAATTGATAACTACTCACATGAAGGTTTGATGAATTGCAATTGATGGTTTAGAGCCTTTGATCTCAGTGCAGGGATTGTTATATTTTGTAGGCAGTATGTCATAGTCTATCATGGAAAAGTGTCTTTTCAAAGCTTCCCAGAAGGATGTCCCTCATGGTGGGCCATTTTCTTTTAGGTTTGTATTTCTTCTCAATGAAGTTATTGATGGTGGTTTACAGTTAGGTTCTGTAAATGGGCCTGGGTGTAGTATTTTCGTGTTCCTCTGCACAAATATCCTATTGGTGAGGTGGTACATGAAGACTAGAGGAATTCTGTTTTTCAATAGATAAAGCATGAAGTCAGTATCAAGTCAAAAGGGAAATAATTTTTAAGATCGGCAACTTTTCTGTGTTATCTCATTGTATGGTTGATCTGTGGGAGAAGGGTTCAATTGCTGAACTTCATAGCAATCATTGTAGTTGCATATGAGCTAATCGCCGGCCCAGCACATTGATGTGGGACTTGTACACACGTGAGGAGAGCAAGAGCCCTCAGGACAGTGTTTCGGCTTCCTCAAGCAGAAACTCTTAGCGTGCCTGGATGAAAGACACACTGACAGCTAAGGGAAACCTTGTTTTAGAAATTGTCATCGTTAGTGATGCTGTCCAGAGTTATAATAAATCAAGGTTTCTGCAGAAGAAGGGCTAGATGCTGAGAGGTGCTATGGTACCTTTAATATATTTAACAATTTCCATTTAAATGACAAGTAAAAAGGAGACCAACTTAAATGACACAAGGCAGTATCAGTTACTGTAGTTACAATAGAATACATTTAAATAAAGCCAAAGTATTTTGATCTTGTTCTAACGTCATAACCGGTGTTTTAAGTAAAGCAGAACATTATTTTCAGAATTGTCTTTGGATTTTATCTGGAAACCCACTGTTGAGAACCCACAAAGCACTGCCGTCTTGGAATACTTATAAAGTTAGAAAATAAGAGCATTAGAAGGTTACAGATGAGACGCTGAGTAGAGGCCATGTAGTCTATCTAGCTAGTTTGGTCACTCATAGACAATCTGAGGATTTCATCCACCCATTTCTTGGAAGAAACTGGTTATCGGCTGAAACAGTGTTGATGGATGGGTTGTTTCAGTCTCCTCTATGTAAATTAGTGTCTGTTTTAAATACACCACTCCTTAGATTCCAATTGTGTCCGCTGGTTCAAGTTGCACTGTTGCTTCCGAGGAAGTCCATTCGAATCAGATACGCTCGTGATCTGCACTGTTAAAAACTAAAGCGGCTCCTAGCCTGACAGTACAGAACATTTGTTTGAGCTCTGGAAAACAGAATCACGCCTCCTTTGGTCCACTTTGGACTGACGTTTTACTGCCCCCCAAGCTTTTCTACTCTAAGATCAGACAGCTTTTTGATAACATATGTTTTTGTACCTCTGAATGGGCACACCCTGAATGAGGGGCGACAGGACCGCTGTCTCCAGCGGATATTATATCACTTACTGTAGCTTTCTGCCAATGACAGATATCAGGGGACCCACTGACGGGAAATGATCTAACCATAATCAAATGGAGTTCTGTTTTGTGCAGATGAAGCTTCCATTCATAAAGCCAGCATGGATGTCTATTAATGATATTAGAGCATCAAATCTCTTAACAAATATATAGAATGGTAGCCTTTGTTAATTAATTTGCATACTGGCGTATTGTGTGTACACTCTTTTCAGGGGCAATAAATAGTGATCCGAAAGGGAATCCTATTGCTTTGCCTGTTTCAATTATATCTGCTTCTTTGTGAGAAATACTAGAGCAGAACATTATTTACTGAATCATAGAAGTAGTGTGCCTACAGCAATGCTAGTACAGTGCAGTAGAAAGCACCATGAATTATAAAGATGAACACATAAACAAAATAAAAAGGGAACTCTGTGCATATGTCATTACCTAGGCTACCTACTGTATAAATGTCACAGCAGGAATTAAGAGCTTCAAAGCAAAATCATTCATTGTTTAGGGTACAACACTGATTTAAATGATGAATATACAGTAAATATAATCTGAACAATACTTCTGAATAACTGAGGTTTGTAAAAAGCCTACAGTATAAATATACAGGACTACAGTGGCACTCCTGCTCATTTTCCTTGATGTACTGTAACGAACAGTTCTTTCTGGACCCTATGCGGACGACACAGTCCGACGGAGTGGGGAAACACTAGGGAAACGTCATGCAGGAATACGGGGCAGAAGACAGGGGGGCGTGTCCAAGGTGCGCTGGTGCACGGGGGAGGTGTGGCCGAGGCGAACAATCCAAAAGAGTAGTCCTAGGGAATATCCAAAAACACACGAGAAAGTCCAAAACCAGAAGATCCATCAGAACAAGTTAAAAACCACGAAGGCCGGGTCGGAACCGGCGGACAGGGAACGGGAACAGAGGTTAAAACCTTAACGGGACCAGGCGCTTCAGGGTCCCGGACTCGCACGATATGGAAATCAGATGCAGAGCCCGGGAGAGCGTCAGCGCCTGGCTTTTAAGGTGGGCTGGGAATAGGAAACAGGTGCAGAGAATGAAGTCTTAAGTGAAAGGGCTGGAGCACCCTTAAGGAGGGGGAACTAATATCGTGACATGTACAGTATGAGTAAATATTTGTTTGAACCAATAAATTGTAAAACTTATATAAATAATGGTAGTATTTTAACTAGTAATATCAATGTTTCCAAGCATCTTTCTGAAAATGTGAAACTGGTAATTGGAAACAGCCTTTCATAGTTTGCATTGAGTTCTGTTTGCATGTTTGCACTGAGTTCTGGTTTTCAAGTGTGTGATAGAGTGTGTTATTTCTGGCATAAATCCAGGTAACTGCAAAACATACACCAGCCCTTTCAGCTGCGAGTGATAAATAATGTATTTGATGACAGCATTTGGTCATCGGGTGTTTGTTACTTCTACTTGCTGCAGATCTAAGTTTTGTCATTTGTAGTTTGGTTGGTTTCATGTCACACAAGCCATAAAAGTGGTGACATTTTTTAATTAACCTGAGAGTACACATGTGGTTTGTTGCAAATATTTATCACTTTTTTTACATAGTAACGTTTCCTGTAACACGTCCTGTAATTCATGAAGTGAATATTCTCATTCTAAACAGAACATTTTTTTTCCAGTGAGACAATTGACAGTGAGGCAGCTTTCATTACTGCCAGGTGTAGCAGCAAGGCTTATTATCACAAGACTAATTAATTTGTAATAATCTTTCTGTTGCCTTAAATAAACAATAACTGTGGTGCTGCCTACCTCTGGTAGTTCCAGCCCTTAGGAATACATGTGAGCTGGGCGCTCTCAAACACTGCTTGTCCTGATTCTAAAACAAACCAGGCCATGGTAACTTAGGTCCACTTTGACAAAGCACCCAACCTGGCTCCTTACAGTCTGGAACACCAGGGATATCCATCATGACTGGCTGAAACCTTGATCCACAGGTCATACTGTATGTCAGTCATCCAAGAATGACCAATGAGAAACTTGCTGGGCGGGGCAGGACTCTGCGTCTGATGATGTCATACCCAATCACCAGCTTGGACTACTGGACATTAAAAGATATTATAAGGCCATGGACTTTGCTCAATTTCTCCTCCTCTGCTCTCTCAAAAACCTGGCAGAAGTATCAAAAATGTGATTGCAGCCACCATTATTCAAGAGTGGAAACCTAACTTTAGTTTAAGATGTCCGAATAGATACAGTAGCTCTATCAGCATTCCTAGGCTGCAAAGGAATCAGTAAAGGGTTATTCCATGCTGAAAGGAAAAGAAAAGAGACAGAGCATTGCAGAAAATGCCCAGATATTTGCATTGGTGAGACAGGAAGAAGACTGGCAGACCATTTCAGGGAACGTTTCAGAGGTGTGAGGATCAAAGATCTCTCCAAACCAACAGTTCCCAACTTCACCTCTGACATCCACGATCTTCCTGATCTCTCCGTCTGCTATTTCAGAAAGACATCCAAAACCAAAATTATCCTGAATGTCCGATCACACCTTCTCCCTTTCCCCATTTGCAGATGTTGGCCTTTCACACCTCTTCTCCTGTTCTCCCTGAGTGTGGACACTCATTCTCGCCTACATCATGCCCATTTGCTCCCTATCTCCTTCTTAACTACTCTGTCGTTTGTGTTCCCACACTTTACTTATCTGCTAGTTCCTCTCTCATGCTCCACAGCCATTACATTGTGTATCTTTTCTTTTTCCTTCAGCATGGAATAAACCTTTACCTGTTCCTTTAGTTTAAGATGCCAGGGTGAGGCAGTCCATATGTAACCAAAATTCTGCAGAGGAGTTTCTCTGTGATTGTCTTGTGATTCACGAGCCCATTGTTATTACGCCTGATCAGCGGAATTGCTGCAGCTGGAGCTTACTGTCGACAAGCCTGAATGTGGAAGATTATTCAGTAATGGTGCTACTGTATATCCCATGCCGAAAAGAGTTTCTTCCTACCTGTCTCTCTCACCTGGTGACGAGTAAAGGAATCATCTACAGCACGAGGTTAAGCAGTGTTCCTCGTACCGCTGGACATCCTGCCACAGAACCTGTTGCAGGAGGTTGGACACAGCTCCGTCTTTCCTCAAGATATTCCAACTGCTCCCCAGAAAGGCTCGGCCCATGTGGTCAGATGTGGAAAACTTCAATATTCACTGTACACATCTTGAGGGTCCAGCAGAGACCCGAGGGCATAGGCTTCGTCACGGCATCCTGACCATCTGAGTCCGGGGCTCGGAGCGCCTGGCCTCTTTACCCTGTTTAAACTCTTTTTTCCTGTTCCGGATCCTGTTCGGGATTTTAACTTTATCTGCCTTGGATGGTTCTCCTGGCATCTGGACCCTGGACCGCGCCCCAGATTTACCGGACTTGGACTGTTTGGACTTGTTTGCCTGGGCCACGCCCCTCAAGCACCGGATCACCGTCATCCCACCCCCCTGTCTGTCATCCTGTCCTGATTCCTCATTTTCCCTGTTGTCCTTCTCCACTTACTTCCGGATTATACTGTCTGAATAGGGTCTTAATCTACGCTTCATGGGAGCCTGGACCAGCTCCCGTTACAGACCTGAGTCCTTACAAGATTAATTTTATGAGACTGATATAACTGAAGAGATTGACACACAGGACACCGATGTTAATAACTTTGTAATCCCAGAGTGAATGGTCAGAGATTTATTCACATAATTTTGAATGATTCACAATCCTTTATTCTTGTTGGTTTTCTATGCATGTTCTGTTGTATGAATTAATTATGTACTATTTTTAATCCCTTTACCAGCGTTGATTTTTATTTTGCCCAGTTAATGCATTATTACTGTTTCTTATTGTTCCAGTTTATTCTATCTCATCATCACACACAGGAAACCGGAAAAGTACAATATCTCCACAGAGGCTGCCTAGACAATTATGTTAAAAACCTATATAAGGTATTGTTCACCATGTAGATGACACTTTTACAGTCTGTTTATAATGCTGTATTTGAACTTAGTGAAATTCACAGTAGAACATGGGTTTTTAAGCTCTTTGGGATTCTTTGGGATGAAAAACAACATGTAAATAAAAGGAATTATGGTTATATTGTTTTATTTGAAAGCATCGAATGGGTTTAGCTATTTATTATTTGCATTCTTAATAACTTACCAGAGGTCCATGGCTGAAATACTCTTTGCATGTAGATTTATCGGTAGCAATTAACAAGCTATTATGTCATGTTTATGTATTGCAGAAAAAGTATTTGGTAGCAACGACAGTTGTTCAGAACGTTTCGGGGATGGGTGCAAAATCTCAAGTCCTCAGCTGACAGGGAGGACAGTGCCATTTGGAGGTTAAAGAAATGATTGAATTCTTAATCTTTTACGAAACCTTTCACCGGACCATTAGTTCTGTGACAGATAGCACTGAAATGTATGGTTCCTTCTCACTGTAGCTCATGGATTATGAATGGGATACATTTTAAAAATGTATTTTTCCCTTTGATTTTGAAAGTGTAATTCAATACTAGGAATGAACAGCAGTATTTTATGATGTACTACTAAACATCCTCATATAAAAAAAAACTCTCTGTTTATATCATACTAGTACCTCAATTTATGTTTTAACTGAAATTCCATTTCTATGCAGCATGACAACAGCATGACTTGTTTTAGCTTCAGGAAAATAGGGAATCCGGGCTTTTCCGGGGATTTAGAATAAGCCTTCCTGTAAATCAGCAGACAGCAGGTGAATTATATCATAAAATTTAGAGCTATGCACATGCAGGCTGTGTACAGATAAAAAGATTAATCATCCAGAAAATACACAAATGTGGATTAAGCGTGGATGATGCTCAGAAAAACCTGTATGAACACAAAAAGGAGATCTGCTTTCAAATTTACAAATCAAAGGAGACTATTTGGCCCATCCAAGTTCCCTTATTTGAGAAACTCAGAGGGCAGTCTTGTTTGGTGTGAAGTATTCTTATTTGACGAAGTTGCCATATGCTGCTATAGTAAGTGTTGATGTAGGAAATCGCAAGAGGTCGCACAGTATGCAGTGTGTGTCAATTGCTTATTGATATTTTTTAAATACTTTTTGACCAGCATCACTGTAAAAGGAAAAGGAGTGATATACTATAAGATCATGTCAGTTGCAATTTGTGATTTTCAACTGTTTCTTCACTTTCTGGGTGTACAGTTTTCAGGGCGAATCAATAATGCCTGCTTACAGTCTGATTTTGATTGTATCTGCACGTTTCACAAAGTCTGCTTCAGGTGTCTTCCCGGCCGAAATTTTGGGTTTTCTTTCTTCTCTTTTCTTTTCAGCATGGAATAAACACATGACTATTGGGGTTATTTTTAAACTTAATCTGGACAGGTGTGTTGAGCAACACTATCTGTGTGTGATTAGCGAGCCTACAGTATATTCAGTTTGTCATCTCTGTCTGTTAGTCTATATGACTGTGTGGGTTAGTGATAGGTGGCTTTGTGAATTGGAAAAACCCACATAATGAGGCTCAGCTGGTGTGAAAGAACAATTAGCACTCAGGGGAAGCAGAAATACACATGAAGGAAAGGAGTTGTCAGGATAGGCTCAGTGTGGAATTAGCCACACCTCTGGGCTATTTATGAGGTTTATAAGAACAGCTGGGATATGTGTCTAGACTTCATCCAGAAAGTTAGTCAGAGGGGAGAGGAGAGAGAATGTTTTAGTGAGTTAAACAAGATCTTTCCATTATAAATGGAAACTGTCTATAAAAAAGGCCATGGTTTTCTACTAATTTTACTCTGTCTTTTTTATAACTTTAACAGAAACACTGCTTCAGTTTGT
The DNA here is from genome assembly GCF_040954835.1 of Lepisosteus oculatus. Classification (NCBI taxonomy): domain Eukaryota; kingdom Metazoa; phylum Chordata; class Actinopteri; order Semionotiformes; family Lepisosteidae; genus Lepisosteus; species Lepisosteus oculatus. The sequence goes on along the minus strand of NC_090702.1, from coordinate 47,740,257 downwards.
ACCCCTTTTTGTGTCGTTATCAAGCTCTCACACCTAACTGGAAGTTAATTCTGCTGTATTTCCGAGTCTTAAACATATCTAATAATACATTCTCTCTAATGCCAAAAAATAAATTTAACACTAAATTCTTCTTTATTCATTAGACGTGTGTAAATACTGTGAATTGAGGTCACATTCAGAAAAGCCAGCTGTGCGGTATTACAATGTTTTTCTACACAAGGGTCTTTTATGTCCACTTCCACTGAAATAATTATTGCAGCTTCCTTCAGGGCAGAGAAGTAAATATTGGATACTGAGCATTACTGCATCCTGCGTTAACGTTGTCTAAATTTCATACCTTTAAAAATCTTAATGGACTAAAGACACTGCCCAGACAGTAATATCACTGATGTTTCTTTATTAACTTTTCATGCATTATTTCATGAATGCTTTCTGGATGATTTGATTGCTTACTGCATTACAAACCTTGTACCCTCTGTGTACTCATGAATCATGAGTAAAGTCATTTCAGATACTGTAGTTTCATAACACCCACAACAAGTTTAAATGCTCCGCTTATCCACATTATGGTTGTTTTGGGAGATGGTGATTTGCAAATGAAATGGCACAATTCTTAAGGTGGTTATTTTAACTCGAAATCTATATCTTCCCACACACAGCCTCATCCATTGCCAGAATGCAGTTGCTTCTTTTTTTGTGGGTATCTGGAATGATGAATGTGGCACTATCACTCCCTGTGGGTGAAATGCGTGCTTTTGTAATCCTTAATATAAGAAAAGAAGTCTTTGTGGGCTGTGGACTGTGAATCACAATGTCATTTTACATTGTCAGCCTAACTGTGTTAAGGAGTCCTTGTTTTATTTTCACTAAAGTTTTCATTTTCTTTATTTCAATTGAGAGTATTTGTGTTCCAACCCAATCTATCCTAAAACACTTTTGTGTTGGGGTGGCTCTGTGGCTCAGGATCTGTGCCTGTGACTGGAAGGTTGCTGGTTCAAATCCTGCAGCTGGCAGAGGAATCCTTCTCTGTTGGGCCCCTGAGCAAGGCCCTTAACCCTAACTGCTCCAGGGGTGCTGTACAATGGCTGACCCTGGGCTCTAACCCCAGGCTCTCTCCCTATCTGTGTGTCTCATGGAGAGCAAGCTGGGGTATGTGAAAAGATGAATTCCTAGTGCAAAAAACTGTATAGGGCTAATAAAGCAACATTACATTATTATTTCCAAAGTCACAGGTAATTGTTTCTAATCATGCTGTTGTGAATAGTAGTTTTTTCTTGCTGTGAATAATTTAAAAATAAAAAGTCGTAACAATGCAGAGATATACACTAACAATCATACCTTTGCAGGTATTGTACTTTTTAGTGCAACAAAGTTAAATAAATTGCTAATAAAATATGAATATTACATTGTGTTCAAGTGATATATCTAAGGTAAAATTAAACTTTTGTTTATATACACAATACTTTTCAAGTACAAATCCTAAATTGCTTCTTGATACTAAATGGAAAGGAATGTGTTCCCTATTAGGTTAGATTAAAAATACCTCTTGAAAAGTACAAAATCTGATCATTTATTTTAAACATGTTATGTAACTTTGTAATTGGACTGCTGTGCATAGAGGAAGAGGAAGATAAAGAGATAAACTAAAGATCATTAAATTATAACAAAACAATTATCCTGTACCAGGACCTGTACCTGTATTTGTTGCAGGAAGGTTTAAATGCAAATTAGTATTTCTCAAGTGATACAGAGGCCGCTACTTAGAATTATGGGAATTATATTTCCTTGGCAACAGCTGAAGGTACATGATTACATGGTTGTCACATGTCAAAAGAAAAATATGGTCATTACATAGGCTGCTGCATTTTACCCTGACTAACTGGGGAATTATCACCATTTCTCTGTGAAGGACAGAAACAAAATCGTACATCTTGAATATTCTTGTAATCATAATGGAATTTTTTTTCTTTTTTTAAGGAAATGAGAAGCTGTACAAATATTTTCACATTTAAAAATGAGGATAATATCATGACTTGTATTGAAATGTTAAAGGGGATTGCTAAGCAAGTATGACATTAACCTTATTTCAATTAATATTGATTCCCCTACCAGTCAAAAACAAGAGCAAAAAACAGCTAGGGTATGGAAAGCCATCTCTCAAAATAGCAAAACTATTGAGCTGCATATGTGTACTGTAAGTGAGTATGTTTGTTTTTGTATTGTTTGTAAGGGAATGTGCTGAAAAGCCGTTTAAAATAGCTATAACAGGTTCAGTGTTAAAAGCAATAGGCAATTGTTCATCTACTCTGGTTAAGTAAGAACGCAGAGTACATTACCATTCAGTTGTCTATTGATTTTGCAGAAATATTAAAATATTTTATTACTTCCTTAGATTTTATACTGACAATAGTGCTCTTATTTTTGACTGGCAGAGCAATCAATAAATTATTAAAGTCGCTGATATAAGAAGGCCTTTACAGCCCACTGTGCAATGTACAGTATAGTTTTGTGACGTTTGAACAGAAAGCAAAAATCTCAGAAAATGTAACTAAAGTATGCGTATATTGCATATGCCACTTTTGAAGCGAAGATTAGAAATCTCTGTAAAGTATAATTAATTCTCTGTATGCCATCCTATGAAAGCTGTTATTTACCCCATAAATCTACAATGTTTCTTTAAAAAATAGTAATTGTTTTGCTTTTTCCCCTGTATTTCTTTACAGAAAGAATGGCTTTGCTTGAACTGTCAGACACAAAGGGCTCTAGCTGGCCAGCTTGGAGACATGGGAAAAATGCCCCCTCCAGTGCCTATGTCAGTGAAACCAGCTCAGCCGTCTCCCACACCCAAAACTCAGCCACCTCCTGGAAAGCAGCCATCACTACAGAAGAGCACATCTCAGCCATTTGAGCCACCCATGCCTAAACTTGCTGAAGACCAGCAAAAAGACCCGCAAGAAGCAGGACTAACTAGTGATCCTGTTGTAGGCAAGCAAGACACAGTTTCCACTAAGCAACTGACAAGGAAGCCTTCCATGGACAAAGTTCCACTCCAGAAGCCCAGAAATGGTGTGCAAGCATTAAAAAAGGAAGATGAAAAAGTGAAACATCAAGCTTCCAAACCCAAGGCGGCTAAAGCAGACCCTTCTCCTAAATCAGACACAATTACGAAGATAACGGGTATTTCTGGGCAGCTGATTCAGAAAGCGGAAGAAAGCTTTATATCTCTGGACGCTAGTAAGAAGGTCGAAGTTAGTTCTGCTAAAGCCCTTGAAGATAAACCTTTGTCTAAACCTCAAGAGAAAAAAGAAATGGGAGAAGTTGGACCTGGAGCACAACCGTTAAGAAAGCCCGCTCAAGTGGAAACTGTGAAGGAGAAGCCTGTAAGTGTTTGGTCACTTGGGCCAGAATAATGGTGCAGTTCCATTCCCAAAGACAGTCAGATTTTTATTTCCAGCACAGAAACTAAGAAAATGTTTTAGCTGTAACACTTTACAATACTGTCTAGTGTGTAAAAAAAAAAAAAAGAATAATCAGAGCCTTCACAGTTATTCTGGGAAGAAGGCAGATATATAAGTTGAAACAAAAATATAACACTGTTGGATTGTACATGTAAGTAATACATTAGAATTATAATGTGATACTGTACATTAAAACGAAAACATTTATTTTAAACATGTATTATTATTTTAACATTGACTTAACTACTGAGACATTGCACTAGTGTCAATGAAGGGTTCTGTGTTTATCTGTATTAATTAACAGTTTTAGATTATACTAAAAATAAACAATTATATTTTTCCCTAAATATCAGGGAACAACAGCAAAACAAGGCTTGGACAGACAAGACAAATTTTAACATCTCTGAATATTAATTTTCACAACCTAAATAGTTCTTTAATATGATGTCCAAATATTAACCACATTAAATAACAGTACAGTCAGAGTAATATCACAAACTTTTCAGAACTGGTTTTAGATCATCAGTAAGATCAATACAATCCATGCGGCTATGTTTTATCCCAGCATCAAAGAAAAGGCAATGACTTCCCTAGTTGTACACGAAAGCTAAAACACATGCTGGAAAGGAATCAAGCATGAATTAAAAACATGATACTTTTTCATTTAGAATAATTAAGAAGAATAACGAATCACCAGCTATAAGCCCACTGTGCTGATGATGGGAGCATAATTTGGCATGCCTAACATTTAAAACTCCCAGCCTTTGCCTACAGCTTAAGATAGTAGCCATAGCACCTATTGGAGATCAGTAATTGTTTGAGACATGTAGAGGTTTCATGATATAGATCATAATGTTTTCTATTTGGATAACTGTAAGTACCACTTCACAGTGTTTGGCTATCATTGTTTTAAATTATTTGGGTGTTATATCATAAACCATGCTGTGACAGTGTACTGTATAATGGGAGGCGCCGCGGCTAGCACCAGTAAAAAGTCAAGGCCCCAGGTGAGGGGACAGAAGCACCGATATAAGGTTAGCAGGGACCAAAAATAATTGCAAAAAGAGTGGAAGAAAGCAACAAAAAAGCAAAACGAATGAGTACCGCTGTGCTGTGTTACTTCCAGGCTGGGCTTACCCTATTTCATGGGGGCCAGCCTGGGCAAAAAAAGAGCCACAAGCTCAGCGATAACCAGGCTGGACTGACCCTATTTAGCGGGGTCCAGTCTGGTGAGCAGGGTGTGTGAGGCAAAAACAAAACAAGATATGAGTGCGGAACAATAATGTGTGTGTATGCCTGCCCCAGTGAAAGTGCGTGATGGGACAGGCACAAAGAGAAATGAACAGAAAAAGAAAACCTTAGGCGGGTGCAATCCCCCTCCGGGACTGTCGGTGAAAACTCCCCCCTTCCGGGGATGACCCTGCTCGTCCCATCAGGGGGTGTCCAGTTTGTCTTTATAGGACCTGCCCAGCCGGGGCTCATCAGCTGGGAGCCCAGGCAGCTGGGGCTACAAAGGCGAGGCATCGCCCTTCTACCAGGGCTCCGCCTCCACACTGGACACGTCCCCGCGTAATGCCACAAAGCGTTTATGTACAAATTGTGCAGTTTTCATTGCGATATATTATTTGTGTTTTTGTGGCTACATAAAGTCTGTGAATGAATGAAGGTGCATGAGACACATTTGTAAAGAATGTAGATAACATTAAAATCTGGCATGTACTGTAATTGGAAGTGGAAATTCTCCGTTTTAGGATTTAAAGGAAGAGCTACATAAATCTCTAAAATATCCAATCGTTTTAGCAATCATTTTTATTTTAACACATTGTAATGACTTATCAATGCTTAGAAAGTGTTGGTGACTGAATGGAGTCTTGTATTTTATAGGAAAAAGAAGAGGACAGGTCTGACACATCTGGTTCTTCACAGCAGAAGAGTCCTCAAGGCTTGAGTGATACGGGCTATTCTTCAGATGGCATCTCAAGTTCGTTAGGTGAAATTCCTAATCTTGCACCAGGTGAGGAAAAAGAACTGCTGAAAGAGCCTACGCGAAAGGATAAGGTTGCACAAGAAAGCAGCCCTACAAGTCCTTCAGATTTGGCAAAGTTAGAGAGCACCGTGCTTTCAATTTTGGAAGCCCAGGCAAGCACAATTGAGAAGGCAGGCCAATTGAAAGATCACTACAGCCTTTATGGTGATGAGGAAAGGAATCAGCATAGAGCTAGAACGTTACCAATAACACCTGAATCATATAGCTCAGATGAAGAGGACCTTGCAGACATCCAAGAGGAAGATGAGGAAACTCTTGAAGAGGATACTATGGGTGAATCACCCCTTAGAAAAGACAGCAAAAAAACTCAGGAGTCCAAGGAAGGAGGCTCAGTAAGGAGACAACGTTATGACTCTCTCGAAGACAGCAGTGAAAGTGAACCGTCTCCTCTTCTGCAAAGAAAAAGAAGGCTTAGTATGGGATCATCAAGTAGTGATGACTACAAACAGGAAGACAGCCAAGGCTCAGCCGATGAAGAAGATTTTATTCGGAAACAGATTATAGAAATGAGTGCAGACGAGGATGCCTCCGCTTCTGACGACGATGATTACATACGAACTCAAATCAAGGAGCTGAGTGCAGAGCAGAAAAAGGAACAAGAAGAACGAAGAGGAAAAGGGAAAAGTATATCAGGAAAAGCCAAACGACTTACCAAAAAAAGCAGCGCCAGCCATGAGGATGACCCAGGAAGAAGGCATTCATGGCACGAAAAGGAGGAAAAAGGGTATGACGAGACTCCCGAGTCCAAGCTAAGAGAAACCAAAAGTCAAGAGAGTGAGGAGCTCTCCCTTTCAAGTGGAGGAGGTCTCCGACGTTTCAAAACAATTGAACTGAACAGTACCACTGCTACCCCATATAAAGAAGGATCTGACAAACAGAATTATGAGGAGGAACCAGAGTTAGAAATGGAGAGCTTAACTGATTCTCCAGAGGACAGGTCTAGAGGTGAAGGTTCCTCCAGCCTGCATGCATCCAGTTTTACACCTGGCACATCGCCTACATCTGTGTCTTCTCTTGATGAAGACAGTGACAGCAGTCCAAGCCATAAGAAAATGAGCGGGGAGAGCAAACAACAGAGAAAGGCAAGGCACAGAGCACACGGCCAAGTCCTCCCAACTATCGAGGACTCTTCTGAAGAAGAGGAGATGCGTGAGGAAGAGGAACTTCTGAGGGAGCAGGAAAAACAACGGGAGCTGGAACAGCAGCAGAGGAAGAGCTCCAGTAAGAAATCGAAGAAAGATAAGGAGGAGCTCAGAGCTCAGAGGAGACGTGAACGCCCCAAGACCCCTCCAAGCAACCTTTCTCCAATAGAAGATGCCTCCCCTACAGAGGAATTAAGGCAAGCAGCGGAAATGGAAGAACTCCATAAATCGTCTTGTTCTGAATATTCCCCAAGCATCGAGTCTGAACCTGAAGGGTTTGAAATCAATCCAGAGAAAATCCTAGCAGTTCAGAAAGTATACAAGCTGCCAACATGTGTGTCACTATATTCCCCTACTGATGAACAACATGTTTCTATAACCAAAGATATGACTGATAGATCCCTAAAAAGTGCTGATGAAGTTTATGAAGAAATGATGAAAAAGGCTAAAATGCTTCAAAGTCGGAATGAAACGGAGGAAATGTCTGAGAAGGAGCCACTGTATGGGGGTATGTTAATTGAAGATTATATTTATGAGTCATTAGTAGAAGACACATATAGTGAAACAGTACCCAACACCTATTTGGTGCAACAAGAAGAAACGAGTAAAAACTTAGTACTAGAACCTGAAAAGAAACTGAGATCCCCTGACGAGGTTTATGAAGAAATGATGCAGAAAAAGAAATTCCTGAAAGAAAATGAACTTTGTTATTCACAGCCATCAAGTCAAACATCTGAACAAGACACTATTTTACCATCTCATGTTAGCGAGGCAAGTTATGTGTCTGTCTCCATTAGTGATACAGTAGACTTATCAAAAGATGAGAAAAAATTGTTAGATGCTGATGAGGCATATGAAGAACTTATGAAGCGACAAAGAACGATTCTGACACCTGGAACAAGCCCCACACAAATGACCCCTGAATTGCATGACTCACCTGAGCTGACCTTGATTCCAATTGAAGATTTCACTGGAACGACTTGTAAACAACCTTTTGTGTCAACCCATACTAGAAGTGAAAACACAGCTACTACAGAAACTTCAGTAAGCAGCACAATGTACCCCATTCCTGATGTCAAGATTACTCAGCACTTTACACTGGAAGAAGATTTTGAAGAAGAGTTAATAAGTACTGAAGAAGATCAAGGGCTCCAAAAGGCTAAACCTTCAGGTGTTCCTCCTGTTGATCAGACTGCAGACATAAGGCAACAAGTACCAGTTACATGTACTACATCTACATCCACACCTACAGTTCCCATTATATTGACAGGCCCCACCTCAGTTGTGTGTGAAATCCCTCTTACTAAAACTACTGCAGTTTCAACATCTGTAATGCCTGCTGCCCCAACACTCCCACAAGAAGCAACTACAGAATACCAGACAACAACAGAAATGAGAGCTGCAAAACATTCCCCCCATATTACTACTGTGGTGACCACAACGTCTGATTCCACGCACTCTGTGATAGTTGACATATCATCTATGTCAAAGCCTTCATCTGTTGTAACATCAGCCGGTGCTGGCCCTATTCAAGAAACCAGACTGAGTTCTTCGAAAGATATTCCATGTTCAAGTTCAACTAGCGTTTCCAGTGTGGAAGCTGTCCCTTCCATTGTTCCCACAGAAGTGCAGTCTGCTCAGGGGCATGTTGTTATTTCTATGCTTAGCTTGGATAGTTCCACAGATGTTACTCCCATGATGAGAGAAGTATCTGTAAGCAAACCACAGGAGACTGTGAGGAGTCAGGAGGTTACTGAGCATGTGAAGCAGAAAGAAGCAGTAACAAGCTCAGCCTTGGTTACTGCCACTCGGGTTGTTTTTGAATCTGCTAGTAAAACTCCCTCACTCCCTTCTTCCTTGCCTAGTTCGTTTTCTAGTTCTGCATCGTCTGTTGCTGTGGGTGTGTCACCCTTATCCACTGTACCCACCTATACTCCTGTTGTATCTACAACCTTTTCTACTGCTATCCCTACCACTCTCTCCAAATTCCCACCAGCAACATCTGCCACACCTGTTACCTCCAAGGCCTTCTCCCTTTTCAAAACCCCATCTCAGGAGTCTGCAGATTTGCCAGTTATGATGCCACCTCCTCCCCCTCCCCCTCCTCCCCCACCTTTGCCTCCTCCCACTCTGCCTAAGCCATCTGTTTACCCCAAAAAGAAACCTTCAGTTTCCTCTCCTGCAGTCATGTCATCTGTTGCCCCCGTACCAGTGTCATCAGCAATTACCTTTGCGCAAGCCACTATAACAACCACAGGCCCAAGTACATCATTAAAGAACACAGTAGTCAATGCTTCTAAAATACCTGGACCTCCTCCTGTACCACCAAAGCCCGCATCCATTCCAGCAGGTTTGATGTTCAGTCACAAAACAGTGGATGGTGTTAAGCCTCCCATTGCCCCAAAACCAGTTGTTTCCCAACCTCCTTTAACAACTCAAGGCCCCGGAGTTACTCAAGCAAGACCTGTAGGTCCACCAAGCACCACGGCAATGACGTTAAATTTGAGTTTCCCAGCTGAGTGCAAATTGGCATCACCCACATCCCCTATGTCACCTTACTCAAATAAGTCCTCTCCAAGGTATACAAACTCTCTTCATGAAACATACGTGGTGATCACTTTGCCATCAGAACCTAGCACTCCTACAGAGTCCATTACAACTCAAGCTCCCATCATTCAGGCATTAGGTTCTCCAGCTAAACAGCAGACGCAAACGACCACATCATTGTCTATGCCATTTGCTCAGTATACAAAGTCGATAGAAAGCCAAGAAATACTTGGGCCCGATAAATACATTTCAAGCATGAGTCATGTTTATTCATCAATTTCAACCTCAGCACAACCTCCTGTGTCTTTGTCTAAGGTGGTTGCACAAGTTGTCACCACAGAAGTTCAAAGGACTACGGTGTCTGTTGTCCGTGAAAGAATACCTACCACAAAAGCCGCAAGTGTTGCCATTACCATTCCTCCAGAAACAACCAAACCAAAGCATAAGGAAAACGGAAAGATGCAACTTTCTGGAGATGTCATCGACCTTCGTACTTTAACAAAGCTTGATGTGGAAATGACTGACAAAGGGATGGATTTATCAACTTCAGATTCCAGACGCCAGTCTTTCTCAAGCGATAGTAGCGGGCGACAGATTAGTGCTGTTCAGCCAACTGTTGTCAATTTGAGTACAGGATCGACACCAGCGTCCACTCTTGCAGTTGTGACTGAAAGCATAACAATTGTCACCTGTACTGCTACTATAACATACAGCACTGCAGGTGAAAGACCTTTGGACCTTGGTTATGGTATGTCAATGCCTTTGCAACTGACAACATCCAAATCTTTTGAACCAGTAGCCCAGATAACTTACAGACCTTTAGATAGTCAGGCCACATCAACTACCAGTTCAGAGGTTCCTATAAATCTTTCATTTGGAACATCAACAAGCACTGGAACATCAAAACCTGTCACTATTTCTCCAGCAAGCATAACTAATGGCTCCATTGATGTCTCCACAAGCTTGGACTCTGTACAGGTTGGTGCAGTGGACCTAAGCACAGCGAAGCCTGTTCGAACTATGGTTACTGTCGATGAATCCACTTCACAGGTGGTTACAGCTGTAATAGAAGATGAGGAGAAGCCTGTGGATCTTACTGCGGGAAGAAGGGCTGTTTGTTGTGACGTTGTTTACAAGCTTCCTTTCGGAAGAAGCTGTACATCACAACAGCCAGCAACCACTCTGCCCGAAGACCGTTTCGGCTACAGAGATGATCACTACCAGTATGATCGTTCTGGACCTTATGGCATACGCAGTTTTGGCAGTATGAAACCCTCCATGTCTGACACTAACTTAGCTGAGGCTGGATTGTTTCTATATAAAAGCAAGAATAGTTTTGACTATCGAGCTGGAGTGGCAGAGGGTGCGGTAGACCTCACATCTGGAAGACTGTCTTCAGGTCAGTATGACAAAGCAACCGATCTTTCATTAAAATATGAATATCACGGATTTCCTCATGTCATACCCATTTAATTTTTTCTTTTTTGGTCATTTCAATTTTTTGACGTATAAAAAATATGCTTTGTTATTTATATCATTTTTATGTCCCTTTTTCTTTTTTCTTTCTTTTTTCGTTTGCACACAGGTGCTTGCATGTGCCTGCATGTTATTCCGCAATGTTTTTGCTCCGCATCTTGCTAATTCGGTCACCCTGAAGATTGTGCATGCATGCTCTTTTGGTTTTCCCTATGTGGATGGCATGGCTTTCAAAGACAATTGTAAAAAATCCGTTGTTTATAAAGGACTGAGATATGTTTATGAACGTATGATTACAGGTGAAGTTATGGACTATTCAAGCAAGAGTGCAGGACAGTATGCAGAGACAAGACAAGCAATGTCGGGAACTGGGATGACTATTCCACAATATTCTCAAGCCAGAATCACTCCCACAGCTGGTACACACTATGGTGTGAATAGTGTCTTAAGATCTTCGAATGGGGTTGTATATTCTTCTGTAGCAGCTCCAGTTCCAACCACATTTGCCATCACTACTCAGCCGGGATCAATATTTAGTACAACATACAAAGATTTGTCAGGAATGCATACAAGTGACACCATGCCATCCCTTTCAACTCTTCAGAACCAGCCACTTCCAAGGTCGTATAGTTTCTTAACAACCACAGCTGCTGAGGGCGAAGGCATTATTAATCTGGAAACAAATGCACTGAGTGCAACAAAGGAGGGGCTGCCTGTGGCAGAGAGTGACATGGCTCTTGCAGTCACGACAGCTACCGACTCCTACACTGATGCATCACTAGAAGCGATAGCATCGTCTTTGGAAGCCTTGGCCTCTCCAATCACCTCGGCTGCAGATGACGCGAAGCAACAGCAATTTCAAATGGAGCGTGAGCTCCTGGAACTCGAGAAGTTGAAGCAGCTGCGCCTTGCGGAGGAACTGGAGTGGGAACGGCAGGAGATCCAGAGGTTCCGTGAACAGGAGAAGCTCATAGTCCAAAAGGAATTAGAGGAGCTTCAGACCATGAAGCACCACCTGCTCTTCCAGCAGGAGGAAGAGCGGCAGGCGCATTTGATGATGCAGCAGGAAACCTTTGCCCAGCAACAGCTGCAGCTGGAACAGATTCAGCAGCTGCAGCATCAACTCCAGCAGCAACTGGAAGAACAGAAAATTCGGCAGATCTACCAATATAGCTATGACCCATCTGGAAGCGTTTCCCCACAGACAACTTCAGAACAGGCACTGCTGGATTCACAATATACAGGTGGAGAAACGGGTCAGTATTGGCCCGTAAAGGATGAAACTTCAACATCTTCGGCTGTGACAGGCATGGAGCTTCAGCAAAACCCAACCTGGTACACGGTGCCCACAGAAGGGATTGCTCAGTTTATCCCTAGCTTGCCCGGGTCTGTTTCTGAAATGCCGTTAAAAGATGCTGATATTCAAGAGGAGCAGCAGCTTAAGAAAAGAATACCAAGGTCTCATAGAGAATATGATGAGCATGGCACAGAACTGTCCGATGAGAGCAGATCATTCAAAAAAATTGTAGACAGTGGAGTACAAACCGATGATGAGGATGGCGTAGACAGATCTTACACAGGGAGGAGAAAGAGAAATAAGAAGAGTGTAGACACCAGTGTTCAGACAGATGATGAGGATCAAGATGAGTGGGATATCCCCACGAGGACAAGGCGCAGATCCCGTTCAAGCAAGTACTCTGAAGGCAGCTCTGAGACTGGCAAGGCTAAACCACTTTCTAAAGTGTCCAGTATTGCAATCCAGACTGTAGCTGAGATATCAGTTCAGACAGAGCCTGTAGGAACTATCAAGAGGCCTTCAGTTAAGGCTCACATGGATGCCAAGGTAGAAATCATTAAGCATATTTCTGCACCAGAGAAAACCTATAAAGGAGGAAGTTTAAGCTGCCAGACAGAAACAGACTCAGATAAACAGGCTGGCCAATATCTGACATCTCCTCAAAAAGATAAGAAGCGTCCAACTCCCTTGGAGATAGGGTATTCCACCCATTTGAAAGCAGACTCCTCTCTTCAAGTTGCTCCATCCCCTCCCAAATCTCCCAAGGTTCTCTACTCTCCCATCTCCCCCTTGTCCCCCAGTAAATCGTTGGAATTTGTTCCCTATGAGAAACCCATTGGTGATGTAAGTCCTCAAAAAATGTCGAGTACAGAAACATCTAAACAACCTCCCCCAAGTCCAAGAACAATGAAGATGATGCAACGATCGATGTCTGATCCAAAGCCACTGAGCCCTACAGCAGATGAAAGTACAAGAACTAATTTCCAGTATTCGGATGGCTACTCGGTAAGTTTCTTTTCAAGCAAGGCTTGGTTTTCCTTAACTAGTGGTGCTAGGATACTCCTAGATCATTATGTTATAATAATGGTATTATGTACACAAGGGTCATTGTACATTTTCGTTGAATATTAAATCTATCAATGTACACAAAGGGGAAAGGTACAGCAGATGGCGTGATGATATCCTGAATAACTTTAGATATGTGTAGGTTTAAATGCAACAGAATATTCTATTTTCTTTCTTGGAAAGTCTAATTTTATCTTGACACCTACCTCCCTTCTGGTGTAACAGAATTAAAACTGTGTCGAGATGTTCCTGTGAAGGCTTAACCTTACTCATAGCAATTAGAAGAGTCAAATCCGCTGTAAAATCTCACTGGGTTGTCTATCACATACAAGCTTCAAATTTGGTTGATTTTGCCCGGCTTTGTTTTGTATTCTTTTTAAATATGTTTACATGCCCCATGTATGTGCTGTAACTTCTTTTCATTTTGGTTTAAAATATGGCCTGACAAAATGTTGACAGAATTAATATTTCCTTGTGAATTTCAGACCACAGATTTTCTTCGAAATAAGGTTAGGGTTCTTCACAGCTTTAATAGGTCTGAAGTCATCGCATTTTGCAACTGCAAAACTAGATAGGGCACTTGTTCTTTACAGATAAAGCCCTCATGAAGATGCCAGTATACTGTACATTTACACAGCTGTTTCTGACTGGTTTAATAGGGGTGAAGTTTCTAACTGAAAAATACTACAGCAGTGTCCTCAGTGAGAATTTGGACACATGAGAAGTCTGGTCATGGGTTAAGAGTCATAATCACTAGTTTATGGTGTCCACTAATTAATCTGATTACCTCAGCAAAATATGCAGGTGTGACCTTGATCTTGAATACAGACATATCACCTGGCACACGACTGATATTCGTATTCTTCAGTCATAACATGTTTTATTGGCAGAATAAGTGGCTAGATAAAATATAATTGTATAATCTGAATTCCCTCTTTTGCAGTTAAGAATGTGGCAGTGGATTGTGTACAAAATGAATCATAGCCCAAGAGCCTTATCCCAGATCTGACTCACACACTTTGAAGTAGGCGTAGTGCTCAGTGGTTTGTTCTATACTTATTAGAAGTATTCAAAACATTTTGCATTCATTTTGTTCTAATTATGAACATTTTGTGAAGGTTTTTATCTGGCTAATTCTCAGTCCAATTCAGAATTCATTACTGTGATTGTATGATTAGAAAGAGAAAAACAGCCTTTATTCAATTTAAAATATACAGTATATAGATATTTATAGTTGTTGATTAAAAACATTTGATATGTGATGTCTTTCTCCATAAAAACACATGAGCATTATTAAACCTTTACTAAATCCTTAAGGCTATATTCTTGAGTATTAAAATAGAATTCCACTAGGTTTAATGAAATACAAGAAGACGTGTTTGTTCACTTTCAATCAGTATGTATTCTTGATTATATCAGCAATACAGTCTAAGCAGCTCATTGACAGTATAAAAAAGAAGGGTGGCAGTTTGATGTACAGCATTTATGCAGCATTTATTGCTGAAAACTAGCTTTAGCAAATATGTTCAAGTGTAAAAGAATTAAGTCAGATACAGACAGTGCCAAAATATTTATTAGTTTGTCCAATTAAATGGAATTTATTACAAACAATGAGGAAACTGAAGCTTGAACTGTTTCGTACATCATTGACTCGCATGCTACTGAATTTTTTTTTTACCTGGAGGAGAGTCAAGTCTTGTAGCTGCACCAGCAAGCCTGCAGGGAGTGCTGTGTATATGAGAGATGAGGGAGCCCTCATCTGTCATACTAATCCCACCTAACACTCATCACAGATCCTCTCTCATAATCACTTTCAGGTGCCTGTCGCTCATTTCATGTGCAGTGTTTCAGTGATTGTTTCTTGATGTGTTCTGTTAATATTAATGTCCAGATTATAAAATCATTGACTTGGCGAAAGCAGTGAAACTTGAATGTAGAATTTTCATAAATGACAGACATGAATGGGACAGAGAATTCATGTAACATTGTTGTTATACATATGTGGTAGTTGTTCTTTATCTTAACCATCAACACTCACATTATCTGGTCCATCATTCTAGGGATTCATTTCAAATGATACAATTCTTGCCATTTCTAATATTTAGAATTCGTAATATACTGTGGCATCATCACACAACATTCATTTCTTGGGAAATATGCTGTTATTTTATTTTCAGTTTTCAGAAAAGGATAGATCTAGTATTATGCCGCCTAAGGTAGTTCAGGTGGGGAGCTGCGTCAGCATGCGTAGGCTGCAAAGGAACAAGTAATAGGTTTATTCCATGCTGAAAAGAGCAGAAAGAAAACACAACGTTTCGGCTGTGGAGCCTTCTTCAGGTGTGGTGTTATGCCACCTAATGCTTAGCTCTCTATACTGGAGATGTTAGCTCTCCAGGAGGTTAATTTGCCCACAGCAAGTAAAACCTCTTAACAACAGGTTGCAGAGGTTCCTGTGAAGAATTTCTGCCTTCACATACTAGAGTGAAGAGGATTTTTAAATAATTAATGATTTGCATGTTTGGTGACACGTTTTAATTTAAACATTAACCAGAAATTGACACAGCATCCTTGGGATAAGACACTTGCATATTTGGCTGTAACGAAGGCCTTAATTAAAAGAGATGTAAGCTATTGTTGTGCCTTTAATTAGCCACTTAATGTACTTTTTAAAAGAGCCATGCCTGATCTGTCTACTTGATTCTATGAGGAAAGTCCTCCAATACAGTAAGTGTTGGAGAGCACAATAAATACCACCTGTTAAATAATCTTGATGGATTTACTGTAGCTGGATTAAACAATGAATCACTCTTAATTACATATATAATCATTTAAAATCAATTAACAGTTTCTTGGGAACCTGTGTGTTGCAGTCATGTAATTTTACGGGGAGAATTTAAGACCAACACAAAAAACAGGTAGAAATCACACCGAATTTCAAGTTTGGGAATACAAGAGGTCAGTGGTTCCCACTCTCGGTCCTGGTAACCCACACTTGTAGGTTCAGTTCCAGCCGAGCCCTCTGTCACACTGTCAAACCCTTCACTGACTTATAAATAGTAAGACTCCTTTGAACAGCTCTTAAATAAGTTGCTCTACCTGTTCTATTTTTGTAAGTGAAATAACTTCCCAAACACGTGATAAGAAACAAAATTCAAATATTCCAATGAAGCAACGTCTTAGATCCGACGAGGCTTCAATTATCTAATTAAGAGAGGATGGCATGAAACCCAGCAGGTGTATTAGGTGGTTGTCTACAGTCAAAATCATCTCTGTAAGGCCTCACTGCCAACCTTAGATAGCAGTCTTCTCCGTGCCACCACACTGAGTCCAGACTCAGAAAAGCTACCTCCCTCCATTTGCTCTCCATCTTATTCTTATTAATTGAACAGAAGAATACACGTGAAAGAACAGCAGTATAAATGCATGCAGTAACCCAGAAGCTCACAATCCTGGTCCTGGAGGTTTACCCAACTGCTGTTTCTTGTTCCAGCCTGACTCTCAGTTGCACAATGGAACCCTCAGCCGACTTAATCACAGGATTAATGTGACCTGTTGTTTTTTTTTTTGCTCTTAAATCAAAAGGTGGAGGCTAGCTTTTGATTACTGCATTTCATAAGTAAAACCAAACCCCCCACGTTTAAGAAAAAAAGAACAGTCTTGGAAAATCCCAGTCCAGCAGTACGTCAGTTCAAGTAAGGCTTCAATTCAATAATTAAGCTAATGTGGAATGAAAACAACCAGGTGAGATCTTTATTCCAAATAAAATATATACTGTATGTTTTTTTTTATTAATACTGTATTGTTTTTTTTAACCAGTTTGCATGAACAGATGTGTCTGTCATGCAAACTGGATACATTTTTAGGAATTTTGCTCATATTATATTTACATAATCAAATTTAGAACACTAGATAATTAAAAAAAACATAAAAAGGAATACAATTAATGTAATGTTGCTTTACTAGCCCAATACAATTTCTTGCATTCAGACCCCTGCTTGCTCTCCATGAGACACAGACAGGGAGAGAAGCTTGGCATCAGAGCACAGGGTCAGCCATTGTACAGCACCCCTGGAACAGCTGGGGTTAAGGGCCTTGCTCAGGGGCCCAACAGAGTAGGATTCCTCTGCTTGCTGCAGGATTTGAACCAGCAACCTTCCAGTCACAGGACCTGGGGTGCTATCTGCGTGTAGTTTGCATGTTCTTTACACATTTGTACAGGTTAGCATAGGTTTGCTCCAAGACAAAAAAGTCAGTCCATTCAGTTGTTCAGTTGCTCCAAGTAAAGGTTTATTCTAAAAAGAGAAGAAAAGAAACACAACGGCTGTGGAGCCTTCTTCGGGTGTAAGAAAGAGAGGATAATCGGCTACAGATATACAGTATCATGGGAGAACAAAAGCCGGGAGTGGGGACGGGGTGGGAGCAGGGGGAGGCAGAGTGGGCACTCAGGTGGTGCGAAGTCGAGAGAGGTGAAGAGAGGTGTGAAGTCAAAACCTGCCAATGAATAGAGAGCATTAGAAGGAGAAGGAGTCTGTCGTTGAGAGAAGGGGGAAGCTGTGGTCCTATTTTCAGGATAATTTTGGTTTCGGATGCCTTCCTGCAGTAGGAGTTGAGAAACCCTTCTTTGAGAATGCAGACGGAGAGATCCCTGTGATCATGGCCGTTAGAGGTGAAATGAGAAACTACTGGCTTGGAGAAGTCTTTGATTCTCAAAGCCCTGACATGTTCTCTAAGGTGGTCTCCCAGTCTCCCTCCTGTTTCCCCAATGTAGATTGGTGGGCATTTTCTGCAAGAGATGCAAAAAAATAAGGTTGCTGTAGGTACAAGATGACATGTGAGTGATCTGGAATTGTCCACAGGGGCCTTGAATGAGCGTGGTATTGGAAATATAGTGATGGAAAAAAGAAACGCAACATTTTCTGGCATGAGAATACTATAGTTATAGCTTATGAACTTTCACAAAAAGTTGAAGTAGTTCAGGTATGGGAGCTGCGTCAGCAGGTGTAGGCTGCAACGGAACAACTAATAGGTTTATTCCATGCTGAAAAGAGAAGTAAGGAAACACAACGTTTCGGCTGTGGAGCTTGGAGAAGAACACAATAAATACCAGCTGTTAAATAATCTTGATGTATTTACTCTAGTTGGATTACACAATGAATCACTCTTAATTACGTATATAATCTTTTAAAATCAATTAACAGTTTCTTGGTAGCTTGTGTGTTGCAGTTGTAAAATTTTACTGGGAGAATTTAAGACCAACACCCAAAGAAGGCTCCACAGCTGAAACGTTGTGTTTTCTTACTTCTGTTCCTTCACAGAAAGTTGTCAATTTGTTTTAAGCCCTCTGACCAGCAATACAGCTTGTGCAGTGAGGCATTGCAACTTGCCAGTCACACGAAAGCTCGTTAGGTGCACTTTTACCCACGAAGTCCAGGTGGAACAATGCCTGATCAGGTCACCTTTAAAAAGGCCTTAATTCAAAGCTTAGGTCACTGCAAGAAAAAGGCCAGACAGTCAGTTTTCTGTGCATTCCATAATGGCTCGAATGTCACCAGAAGCAAGGGAGAGGGCCATTGGCATGCTGTAGGCAGGCATGTCATGTGCCAGCGTTGCCAGACACTATGGAGTGAGCTGCTCCACTGTGTCCAGACTGCAGAGAAGGATCCAGCAGACCGGCAGGACAGATGACCATCCAAGATCCAGTCACCCTCAAGTGACCACACCAGAGCAGGACCGACACATCAGACTGGTCCATCTGAGAGATCGTTTCAGTGCTCAGTGCCCACATCAGTGACAGGACAGTGAGGCTCCATGCTGCTGGCCTTAGAGCAAGGCGACCTGTCAGAGGCCCTCTGCTCACACCTCCTAGACGTCACACCCGACTGGCTCGGGCCAGACAGAGGCTGCGATGGACTTGTCAGCAGTGGCATCAGATCCTCTTCACGGATGAGTGAAGCCTGTTCCTTGAGACGGGAAGGCCAGAGTGTGGAGGAGGAGGTGTTGCGTTTCTTTTTTCCATCAGTATATATTTCCAGGTGATGCAGCGAGTTCTGTTGCAGAGGAAAGTGCCTGGTGTGGATGACTGCTGAGGGCGGTCAAGGGAGCTGTGAAAAAGAAATTTAGGCAGATAAGGTGGTTGGCGATATGAGATGATGGGGAGGTCAGAAAAAAGGGTACCTGTAGAGGGATCATCCTGTTAGTTAGGGAAGTTGTCGTTAAGATAATATAGAAAAGGTGTTAGGGTGATAGGGAAGCACCAATGGAATGCAGTTCTGAGGCTGGGAGTTCCTGATTGAGTTGGTAGGTACTGTATATTGGCTTCCTGAAAAATTGACCCTGGTCTGAATGTGTGTGTATATTTGTGTCAGTGTGTGCCCTGCGATGCACTACCATACACTTTCATTGCACTAATATGTTTGTAATTGCATATTTTGGTATTATTTAAGTTTGATTTGTATTTAATATTGAACAAGATTTCCCCTTTTAAGATCAGGCAAAAAAATCTGCATGCTGTAACTGAGATATGTTTTGTGTTTATTTATAGTTAAGTATGCAGACGGATGCTGTATTTTATGTTTTCTTGTTTATAAATAAGCGCAGATAGAAATATAGAGCATTTTATATATTTTGCATTTATACTGTATATAGCAGAGTACATAATCAGAGAGATAAATGCATATATTCATCTATTGCTTAATTATCCAGAAATCTTGTGCTGTTCATCAATTTCTGTAGCCATTATGGATAATGACCAGAAATGACTGAAAATATTGTGGTTTAGTCTCCTTGAATTTTTGGTTGATCCCCATAAAGGACAACGGTTTCCTCTTCCAAGCAGAACAAAAGCAGAGCACAATGTTGCTTCCTTATAAAGGTTAATAGGAAAGACCCAATAAAATGAAGCCGTAGTATTTGCATTTCTTATAATTTCTCATGTTCCATTTAAAAAAAAAGACTACTACAAACTCATAATTTTTCCCATTCATCGGTATTAAACGCTTTTTCAAAGCTATGAGTGCTAAGTTTTTTTTTAGGATGCACAATGAAGTAACAGTGGTTTTACTAATGTCAATATGAAAGGCTCGTGGATCTTCTACTTAATTCTCTGTAATTGCATTTTGGAAGTCTATAGAAAATATTCCAGAGGCTTAAGGAAGCGGCACAGATTATTAGAAAGACATTGCTGTATCTTCTGTAAAAGTCTATAGTAATGATTTAAATTTGGTTGTCCTTTTCCTGTAGCAAATTCATGGAAATACTTGAATGATGTCTGGAACTAGCATGAAATTCACACTTGAGGGCGGTGAACAATTCACACTGGTATAATTTACAATAAGCTTATGTTCATACATTTATTAATCACATCCATTCATAATACTGTAGATTTACTCAAAATTCAAGTCATAAGTAATGCCCAACTACGAAAGTCTAAAGCTTTATCGAAATTCCTTTAGCTGATCAAAACATGGTTTATTTGTGCTAATGAATACTTAATTTACATGTTGCTTTAATTTAATGTATTTGCTGTATTTTATTATTTAAGTATTAATGCAACAATACTGTGTTGTGCCACAAATGAAAAAATATCAAGATGAAAAAAACAGCAACACCTACTCTGCAAGATTTGTAAATAGATGGATTGGGTGTTATTCAGATCGACTGTATTTCTCTCCATGCAATAATCTAATATACAGATAATTAGGGAGGTGTCTCACATATCTGTCTAGAGCTCTCTAACGTGTAATTACTGTATATGCGTGTATGTAGAGATGTTAACATTATTTCTAAAGTTTTATTTTAAATCGCAAACATAATGCTTATTTGCACCAAGAAATACTAGTAAGACCAGATATAACAATGTCCCTTATAAATTCTTTGGTGTCTTGATAACATTGTCAGTATGTTATCAGTAGGAATTGCTTTCCTAATTATAACATTTTAAGTGCATTTGCAAAATAGACCAAGGGTTCATTCATAAACAATACTGGAAGCATAATTCTGCAATCTGTCAAATTATTATGTATTATGCATTAAAAAATACATTAATTGCTTTCTACATCTTTGAAATACATATTGCCATATTGAAATCTGTGGTTTCAAACATTTTAAGCATCAATACATGAACCATTAAGCAATGTACATCTAAATGAATGAAGCTAACCGAAATGCCGCCAAATCTTTCTATTCAAATATGTTTTTAATGACATAAATAAAGAATCTAAAGATTTTGCTTCGCATTTTTAATGAAACACTGAGCGTCTACTACAGATGTATAGATTTAGAATCTTTGTTCCAACAGAGAGCAAAATGAAGAAAAAAAAATGTGAGTAGCATTTTTAATACAGGTTCTACCCAATGATGTAGAAAACAGTTTTCTGCTTGAACGCTCCAGGCTTAGAGCACGTTATCCTGCTCATGTGAGTTGCATTTAAAAAAGCTAATGCTGAGTTTGCTGAAGAAAATTGAGCCACCAAGGATCTAGGGATACTTGATGTGAAGTAAATTATACTGTCTGTAGTTGCTCCCTAGTAGTTGAATTTTACTTCACAAACTTTAAATTTTTAAATCAACCACAGATATTCCCTGTCACATCTATTCCCTGGGATAAAGCTTCTTTTGTTACTGCACTTCCTCATCAATTGCATATGATACCTATTTACTTATACTTGGGGAAAACTCTGAGCTGTGCATCCCACAGTTTGTTAAAAGTTCTGTCTGTCGATTGGTCATAGATTATGATGTACTGTAGCATCATATGTGGTCAATTTCACATGCTGGTGAAGCAGCTGTGGAATTTTCTGCATTACACCATTCCAGTAACTTTACAATGATTCCTTTTTCTTCTAGACCAAAGGCTCTCAGAGTGGTACACCTTCAGGCACACAAAAGAAAGTTAAACGAACTCTTCCAAATCCACCACCTGAAGAGGAAACAGCTGGGGGCCAGTCTGGTTATACGACAGTAGGTTCAGTTTCGCGCAGACGAATCTGCAGGACAAACACAATGGCCAGAGCAAAGATCCTTCAAGACATAGACAGAGAGCTCGACCTTGTCGAGCGAGAGTCTTCTAAGCTTCGAAAGAAGCAGGCTGAGTTGGATGAGGAGGAAAAAGAAATTGATGCCAAGTTGAGGTACCTGGAAATGGGCATTAACAGGAGAAAAGAAGCTTTGCTGAAAGAGCGCGAGAAGAGGGAGAGGGCGTATTTGCAGGGTGTTGCTGAAGAACGGGATTATATGTCGGACAGTGAAGTAAGCAACATCAGAGGGACTAGGGTGGAAAGTCAACATGGTTTAGAAAGACCAAGAACTGCACCGCAGTCTGAATTTAATCAGTTCATACCACCACAGACCCAGCCTGAACCTCAGTATGCCCAGCCCACTAGTCCTTATACTCAGTATCAATATGCACCTCCTTCACTGCCAACACAAGCCCCTTCTCAATATACCCAACAGGCTCACTACCAGCAGCAGTCCCTGTACCATCAATCAGTTTCTCCTTACCAAACCCAGTCCAGCTACTCTTCCGTGCCAACATTGTCTTACCCTCAGGCCTCCCAACAGCAAAACTACCAGCATCCATCACAGATGCTTTTAATGCAGTCAAAACCAAGACAGACTACCCTTGCTGACCTGGAACCAAAGATTACCACGAACTATGAGGTCATACGCAACCAGCCCCTCATGATTGTACCTTCTTCCACTGACAGTACGTATGCAGTTCCCCACCTTGGAAGCAAATATAACAGTCTTGACCTGAGGATAGGTTTAGATGAGAGAAGCAGCATGGCTAGCAGCCCTATGTCAAGCATATCTGCTGATTCCTTCTATGCAGATATTGACCATCATGGTCCCAGGAACTATGTCCTAATTGATGACATTGGCGAACTCACGAAAGGCACCACAGGGCTGTCTTCTACTTTTAGCATCCCTGACAAAGATCTCTCAAAGGCTGACCGTCTGCTTCGCGCGGCCGAGGTGCGCAGGAGTGCCGAGGTAACAGATTTCCTCGGCCCCCTTCAGACTTCCTCCAGACTGCACACCTATGGGAAAGCTGAAGAAGATCCTATGGAGGATCCTTATGAATTAAAACTCCTGAAACAGCAAATAAAGCAGGAGTTCCGTCGGGGGACTGAAGGGCTGGAGCATCTCTCTGGACTGCCTCACTATTACCATGGTGACAGCAGTTACAGACACTTTCCAAAGTCTGAAAAGTACAGTATCAGCAGACTTACACTTGAAAAGCAAGCTGCCAAACAGCTTCCATCATCTGTGCTGTACCAGAAACAAACCAAACATAAAAAAGCATTAATTGACCCTAAAATTACCAAGTTTTCCCCCATACAGGAAAGCAGAGATTTGGAGCCGGATTATAGTAGTTACCTTCCTTCTAGCACCTCAGCAGTTAGTGGTCTTTCATCCAGAGCTAGATTACTACAGGATGATATTACCTTTGGCCTGAGAAAAAATATCTCTGAGCAGCAGAAATACTTGGGTTCCACACTTGGAACTAACCTTGCACAGTCTCTTGGACAAACTCTGAATTTAGGCCCTACTATGAGATCTTCTCTTCAGGATGAGCTGGACAAGCCATATCCCAGCGGCAGCAGGTCAAGACCTTCTTCAAGGCCTTCTTCAGTCTATGGACTTGACCTTTCAATCAAAAGAGATTCGTCCAGTTCATCTCTGAGATTGAAAACTGAGAGCGAGCCCTTAGATGTGTCGTACCCATCACCTTCAGTAAGAACAAAACCGTCCAGCCTACCGATAAGCCAGAGCAGGGGGAGGATTCCAATTGTGGCCCAAAACTCAGAGGAAGAAAGTCCTCTGAGCCCAGTTGGACAACCAATGGGTATGACCCGGGCTTCTGGTGGACCCCTTCCTCCTATTTGTGCTGATTCCAGGGATCAGTTCGGCTCTAGCCACTCTCTTCCTGAGGTGCAGCAGCACATGAGAGAAGATACAAGGACCAGAGGATATGACCGGGATATCGCATTCATAATGGATGACTTCCAGCATGCAATGTCAGATAGTGAAGGTAAATTAGGCCTCAGACTGTTAGCTCACTGTCATTCTGCAGACGTCCACTTTTATGCATGTATGTGATCGTGCTGGTCTATGTGTACAAAGCTTCGATTTCTCTTATTATGTTTGCTGTCTAAAGTTTATCTTGTGTACTGGTATTTCTTTGTATGCGGTTTTGTTTATCTTGCTGTGCTGTGTGCACATGAAGCATGCTTATGGCTCTTTTCCATTAATGTCTTTTTTTTTGGTCTTTTCAATGTGTATGATCTGAACGGTTTTGTCTGTAAAACCATTTCAAGTAATTTCTTGGCGCATTTTGTTTCCTAATGTGATTCTTCCTCTTGCATGTAGGTTTGTCTTTGAGAAATATAACTTATTTTGCCGATTTTGTTAAAATTAGGTTTTAGCACCTAATAGTAATAGTAATATGCTTTGGCTACAAAATTGTTTCTTTTTGTTAGGAAGTTTTTTGTTTTTATCTTTATACATAGTTTGTTATGTTAGTGATAGTGTTAGTTAGCCAGGAAAATAAATTAAGATGTTAGATAGATTTATGATGGCATATCTGCCATAAAAGCAAATCTAACCTTTTATTAAGGGCAAACAAGTGCCTCTCTTGACCAACTAAAGGCTCTCATATTAAAAGAAATCCAAATTTAACTTTTTAATACAAACTGAGGTTTCATATGATTGTATTTAAATCATATCTGATGTTGAATGAAAATGAAGACTTATGTTTGAAAGATGTTTCTTTCTCAGTTTTTTGCTGAATAAACAAGATTCTGCTCTGAATAAAACTTTAATTAGAAAGAAAAACCCCAGCTAAACAGGTTGCAGATAAAATTTGAAATCCCAACTTTTCTGCCATTGCTTGTCGGAATTGGCTCCGGCTACCCCGGGACCCTGAAAGAAGCAATTAGAAAATGGATGGATATTGGGAATATTTTTGCTGTGCTCATCCTTGCAAATGAGCAGTAAGGTGAGCTAGCATTGAGGCGGCAGCCAATTACATCACCATCCAACCCCAGGTTACTGTGGGCTGGGATCACCTGGAGATGATTTACGACCACACCCATTCCAGGTGATTCAGAAGATCAAGACTGTGATAATCCACTGCTGGGGCGAGACTGTGCAGGCCCTTGTTTTTGCGTGCTGCCTGCAGGTTTCCCCTCAGCAGCTTCTTTCCCAGCATTTTGGTTCTTTCCACGCCTCACAGGTCTGCTGCTTGTCCCATCTCAGCAGCAGATACTACAGTATAATAGAGCCCTGTCACATCCGAGTCCTTATCTTCTGAATCACTTGGAACGGACGTGTGTCGTAAAACGTCACCAGGTGATCCGAGTCTCCTGTCAATGGGTCTCTATTGACGGTGATGTAAAAGGCTGCCATAAACATTGCTAGTGCTCATCAGTGAGGGTGAGTGTGACTCTTACAGTTTGGACCTGAAATTTATTAAATGTAGGTTCTGCACCTTTTGAAACTTTTGAGAATTCTCTTGTCTTGATGGCCAACAAAATTTTATCTTTTATAACATGTGGGAGTCAGAAGTTACAGTTGTATTCCTGAGCACCTCCCCTCCTCTTCCAGTGAAAGAAGGAATTTGCCTGTATGTAAATGGATCAAGACTTAACTCAGTCTCTTTTACATGTGTATAAGGCATTGCAAGATGATAGATTGAAATGAATCTTGAAATTAATTGTTACTTTAAAGGCATTTATGTTTTGTCTGATTTGTTTCAGATTAGATAACAGAAACAATACATCAATTAAGATATGCAATTTATAATATTTATAATTATATGTGCAGTATACTGTATATAGTATCTGTTGCTGTTAAGTCCTGGAGTGCTTATACTTTGTATACTCCAATTCTAATACAGAACGTTTTTTAATCAACAAGTGTCATTTGGACTGCAAATTTAGCATTTTGTTTACCGTTAAACTAGTGTGTAGAAAGAGATACACTACAGATTTATTCACCTATCTGAGCCCAGCAGATTGACTGTTACTTGTCCACCTTTTCATTACAGGTATAGCAGTTACGTGACCCAGTTATTTTTATTTAAGGTTTTTTATTATATCCATTTGTGTTGTCAAGATAAAATATGCATTTTTTCCACATCAGAAGTTTATGGTTTGTTACTATTTCACAAGCATTATTTTAACAATACCTAAATTCAGTGTCATACAATTGCATGTACATATACAGTACATGTGTAATGTGTATATTGATTAAAATAAAGCAAATGTAATTTGCATGCATTTGATTTTTTTATGACTGCCATAGGATGTCTATATGCCTGCTGATATAATTTGCATGTCTTTATGTTCTGAAAAATTAACCAATCATCGTACTATCATTACAGTTCTTCAACAAACATGATTTTTGGCATAATTTTAAATTAGGGCTGCAACAAATCCTTGATTTATTTCTTGTGACATGGGTATGTAGAATTTTTCACAGTCTGTGGATTAACAATTGTAGAGGGTAAGCATCATGGGTCATTTTAAGTGAAGCATTTGAAGTTTACATTTTCTGGCAAAAACAGAAAATAGCACAGAGAAAATAAAAATGTAGAGACTGCATTGCCCCAAAAATCTGAATGCATAACTTTTGGGTGCAGATGTAAGGTGAAGAGATGAAGTAGTGGTCTCTGAGAGCCACATGCAGTGTTTACAGTAAAGTAGTATTACTGTATGTATTATCAGGTATTTGTTTATTACTTAAATCATCACATTCCATTCTTATCCTTACCACGAGAAATAATGGAGTGGAGCACGCTTTGCACAGGAAGAAAACGTCTGTTGTGTATATTGTTAGAAACAATAGGGATTATAAGAGGCTGATTATAAGAGGCTTGTCTGTTAAAAACTGTCACCTGCGGTGCAGAGGGATTTTCCTTGAGCTGCAAATGGGAGTTGAATTCCATGACTAGTTTGGGAATCTCCATACACTGTGCGAGAGCTGCTTGGAATTGCTAGCAAGACAATACATATATTTGAGTAGGGAGCTGTGGCAGCATTCATTGTCTGCAAAGGAATAGGTGAAGATCCATTCCAAGCTGAAAGGTAAAAAGAAAAGAAACACAAAGTGTCGACGCGCCAGAAGAAGGCTCCACAGCCGAAATTCATTCAGCTTGGAATGAACCTTCTCCTGTTCCAATGTACAGTGTAGCTTGCCATGGACCAGTGCTGAGTTTGTGCCGGGGACAGAATTAGAGAGTCAAAGTCATCTGTGTAATTCAGTTTTATGACTTGTCAGAGAGATAAGGAATGAGGGGACTGTGAGGCCCAGATAGACAGCAGAAACCAGCATCCTTGGGTGTCAAAACATTGGACAGAGAAGGTAAGCGGTTGGGCCAGAGAAGCTGTAAAGTGACCAGAGATGGACCCTATCTCTTAATGTCCATTATGAAATACAGCTTTATGAAATCCAGTGTACTGCATATACACAGCAGGAAACATTTCTGCTGTTCTGTAGCTATCATGCCGAGGTACAGTAGCTCCAGTGCATTGTAAAACTGTCAGGTTTGGAGGAACTGTTCTGGGTAGTAATCTCTCCAAGGGAAGCTTGTGGTCTGAAAGTCATTTAAGCCGCCTCTCCAATAGCTGCAGTAAATAAAGCCAAAGATTTCCCATATGCCAGTGTGCCGAGAGTTATCTTCCCCTTTGCAGGTTCCCTCCTGTCACTGGAGGGCTACTTACAAGATAACGTCAGTGTGAACGTGTCTGTCCAATTTGCATTCATGACCCACTTTTTGTCTTCCGTGTTCTCTGTCCCAAAGGAAGCAGATTGGCAGGTGTTTAAAAACTTGCGTTTCAGCCTTAGAGTCGTGGGAGTAGCAACAGCAGCGGCTGATGTTTAATGAAAAATCTGAAAGGCAGATTTGTTTTGAAAAGATGTGTTCCACATTTTAGTTGGAGGAGATCTATTCATCTGTAACCACCTTTCACACACGAGCTCTGCAGCCCTACTTTAAATATGCCAAAAGGAGGAAAGTTGCATGTGTATGGGTACTGTGCAAAAGGGTGGGGTGATTAAGGCTGTCTCCAGCGGGATACTGATTTGCCTTGAGGGTATTGAATCTTCTGTACAGCATCCCTGCTATGACATCAAGAATGAAAATGCCAAGCTTTTCAAGCCATCGTCATCATTATAAAACAATTTCTAGGTTAATCATCAATGTCCCACTCATTAATTGGCTGTTACTTGAGATACAAGGGTTTACTGTCACAATGTTCCTGATCACTTACATACGGTATAATTGTGCCCACAAATGGTAATAAAACTAGTTATGTTGTTTTTTTGGCAGCACTCTAGTACATATTAAAATGTTCAGAAAGAATTGCTGATACTCTATAGAAGTGGGAGGAGAATACATCCTTCGATGAGAAAACAGTTTAATAAACCTGTGAATTGAAGAAATGTGAAGAAAATGAAGAAATTGTATTCTAAGATAAAACCTGTTTAAAGGCACTGCCCATTCCTACTACTCTATTTAGTTAACAAAGTTTTACCAAACAGTTTATCCTGTGAATTGCTGACTGGAGCACTTCTAGTTATCAGAAATTACAAAATGCCCTTTTTAACCCTTCCAAACAAATGACTTCCACTTTGGATGTGAACTAAAAACATATTGCAATTGATGGATTTAGGTAAAAATTAAATGCTGCCTTTATCCCTTTTAAAAAAAGATGAAAGAAATTTGATAATTTCTTAAGTAACCATTTTCAAAAAGGAAATATTGCTAGGTGGAAAGAGAGGGGAAAGTGATAGGGATTTAATTTACATAAGCAGAAAATAATTACTATTGCTATGACAGACCCCATCTTTGAGTTACTCTAACTATCTTAGCACATGTAAACTCACCAGGAAGACGCTGTACAGTGCAGGAGTCTTTATTGCAGAGTTACCATAAGAACACGTCTTGCAGTCACAAACAGTCCCTTCTCCCCACTACTTAACACAAATAACCCTCTCCAGACCTCTACCAAAAACCCAACAACCACTGTCACCAAACTTTTAATGGACTGATTGACACCCATTGAAACTATTTACAAGTGACTGAGGCCTTTGTCAGCCTCTAGTGGCAGTTGGCTGTTACTGTACAATCTTCAAAACCTGATCTGCCACAATTATATTTCTACTGGCATGTTTTTTTTCTGTTTCTATTAAGGCTGATCCTTAATATTGCTAAAGAACTATAACATAAATCAAATACTCCTGCTTTTTTTAGTATACTAATCCTGCTAAAGCTAATGCATTAAGTAGGACAGAATATGCAGCCATTATGTGAAATTAGATGTCATACGGTACAGTGTAGTATAACCTTGTCCTAGTTGTGGTATTTAACACCTCTCTGGTGACACAAATGTGTCTGGGAGAAATAATCACGTTAAATCAAGGCAGGGTAAAAGCTGAACTTACTAATTGCTTACGTTTCTAATGAGTAAGGTAAGGCTAAAGAGGTTGTGAAGTGCTGTTCCTCTGGGAGAATATGGACTGTGTCTTGCAAGATTAGTTTTATTCATAGTAATATTTACTGTATACTTTCAAAGCACTAATTTACCGATTTTGTTGTCTCTCTGACAATTTGTCTGACAAAAACAAATTGTCAGTTATTGAGAATTTCATATGTACAGTATACCATTCGCAAAGTTACTTAACATTACTGTATGACCTACAGTGTGGCTTTATAGCATCTTAATATAACATAAACTCATGGTAAAACCCTCTTGGATATTTCTGGTCATGAAAAGGTTCCCTATGAGATCAGAACCGAATTTGCAGAAACAGTTTGCAGGCTTATATGTAGATATATTTATGTATAATCCACCGTTATGAGCCTCAATTATAAATACCTATGACTTATTATACAGTACTTATACTCATTATATTATAATTTGCTGAATTCAGATAAAGATTCTCAGATTACAGAAAAGTCACAGATGAAAGAGACAGTCATCAATGTCTTTTCTGCTGTAGGAAGCACTAACCTTTTCTTGTAGTAATTTGCCATTTAGATTCTAAAACATAATTTTGCATCACAGCAGGAGGCACTAGCTGGGATTTAGAAGGTGAGAGTTAAAATAATTTTAAAACTCATAAAGCATAAATATATATTTACCATATGTCTCATGGTTTGAACAAATTGCATCTCAGTGGTACACTTCCGATCCATTGGTATTCATCTCCATATGCACCCAAAGCTGTTGTTTAGGGATTGTGAGTCTTCCTTATCTACATGCATAATAATGTAAGTGTAAAAAATAATTTTGAATGCAAAACATACTTGTTCCAAGTTTTCTGTAGTACATTCATTATTATCCACTCAAACCATTGGTTCACACCATGATTGATACATTCTTCGTATTGTTAATGGAGGCTAAAATTAGCTGTCACTTCTGTGAATTGATGACCTGTACTAAAAAACTTGTATCTTGTCTGGCAACCTCTATGTCTAATCACAGCTGTATGGGACTGACGTATGCAACAACAACAAAGAAAAAAGGCTTGTCTGTTTTGTAATATTATACCTCTACAACTCACAATGGTATCAACACTTCTGTTTTCTCTTGTTGAGAAAGCAGTGCACCACAGTTATGTAATTCTAGTGCACAATTTATGTTTTTCATAAAGAGTAACAACTTTAATTTAGTTGAAACATCACTCATTTTAGGCTGACGGACTGATTACATTTTAAGTACACAGTATAACCATACATGTATAAAAAACTGATTTCAGGACAGATTTAGTCCATTTAATTTGACACTTCATCACTCCATGTATAAGAGGTTAATTGCATCTTTTTTGACTGCAGTTTAATTCCTTTTTAGAATGTGATCGCTACAAAAAAACATTTGAATGCGCCAAGAATACATTGGGATGCAGCGTTCCACAGCAAAATTACGGTATTTTTTTTCCTAGACATTTCTTCATTTGGCACAAGTCAAGAAGACTTTAGATTTCATATGTTATTTGTCATGAAGAAAATAAAACAAATAATAGTTCATTTAATTTTGACAAATCTGAGTTCTAAATTAAGAAGGAAACACGAAGATGAATACTAATCATACTACAGTATATGAAACAGGCCCAGGGAACTGTTCTATACCAAGGTATTGTAAATCTATTCTTTGTAAACATTCAATTTTGCAGATATCAATAACAGATACAAAACTAAAATGTATTAAAAGTATAACACATAGTAAAATTTGTTATAAAATAGTTATATTTTATATTATATTTTTTTCTGTTTTGTTGGTGTTTTTACAGTATACATAGGGAAAACAATACCTTAAGATAGATCTCTTGCTAGATTATAACTTTTACATAAAGTCAAGCACTCCTGGATTTGAATAAGTCAATATTGTAAGTCATACACTTGAAACAAACATGAAGAAAAATGTCAATTGAAACAAAAATGTATGGCATTTTTCGCATTTACTGTAGGCAGTATGTGAAATTCTGGGATTTCAATTTCAAACAGTGATTAAAAAATTATATATGCAAAACAAACTCATTCTTTCTGTGAAGAACGTAAGAGTCCAAAACCATCCATATTTTATTGCAAGATTCGGTTGACATTTCCAAATAAATTAACTTTAAAGGTCACTTAGGGGCATTCAAAGAAGTAGAAATATGGAGGTAGTTTCGTGAAACCTTTAGAAGGCGATATAAGAAATTAATTTCCTTCAAAACCCATGCTGATTAGGTGGTAGTTTTGATTTTTTTAATGCTTGGGGCAAATGGTCAGTGCCATTCTTATGAACTTAACTGAAGTACACATGACATGTTAGTATACCATCTATTCATTTTTAGCTGAAAAATATAATTTACTAGTTTTTGATAATGGGAAATAGCTTTCATCTTATGATGAAATACCTTTTTTTTCCAGAATAGATTACATTTATTGACAAGCACCTTGAAAAATGAAGGAAGTATTCCTTCAAAAATCACAGACCTTCATTAAAGCCTAATGTATGTTTTAGCTGTCTTTCCTCTCGTTGTGCTTCTGCTTACTGTTTTTTTATTTCTCCCAACGTGTCACACGTTTCCTTGCATGAACTTACTGATCCCAAGCAATACAATAAGCAGGTTGTTCTATGCCCTGCTGTCCATCACTGCTGTTGTTTTCTTCTGGGATGGGGCAATTGATTCTAACTTGCTTTCCAAAGCTTACCACCTGCGCCGGGAGGAGACTGATTGGTTTGACAAGCCTCGTGATTCCCGCCTGGAAAATGGGCACGCTGTGGATCGGAGGCAAAGTGATAGAACATCACATAGCAGACAAAGCCAGCACCAGCAAGGAGAGGTAAGGAGACCTGTTTTTTATGGTTTTAACAAGAACAATACACATTTTGAGTACCAACTTTATACAGTAGGTCGTCTTTGGAACAACTTCCAGTATTGTGATGGTAATAGCGAGCAGCAATTGCTGTGTATTATGGGATATATGAATAGGTATTAAGTTTCTGGCTGTTTCACAGCACTAGAAAGCAGAGCTGCCTAAAGAGACTTCATATTCTTAGAGGCAGAGACCTTATTATGGTTTATCAGTAAAGCAAAGCTCTACTATGACCAGTGAAACAGACACCTAAGAATCTGAGAAAATGCACAATTTGTGTGGTTGGTATAATTTCCAATAGTACTACTGAAAATACAAATTAGACATTCTGTTTTATAATTAAGATCATTTATTCTGTGTTGGAAATAATTATGCAGCCAGAGGAAAAATTATGTACTGTAAATAGCACTTGTATAAATGTGTGTGCATTATATGACATGCATAAAGTGATAAATATTGTATAAACATGTTCCTAGGATCATTCTGATTATATTTTTAGCCTTCCTCAACACATACAGCTGTGAAGTCTACAGGCAATTTTGATTTCCTCTTTGCAATAGCAGCCTTCAAAACAATCCACAGCATTTCAGTGAGATTGACATACTGTATAGAACAAGTAATAGGTTTATTCCATGCTGAAAAAAAAGAAGAAAGAAAACACAACGTTTTGGCCATGGACCCTTCTTCAGGTGTGGCTCCATGGCTGAAATGTTGTGTTTTCTTCTCTTTTTAGCATGGAATAAACCTATTACTTGTATGCAGGACCTCAGTGTTGTCTCCCACATTAACTGTTTTGACTTAGAGTTGCCCATTTCTGTACCCACCTGATATGGAATCACCTGCTGTGTATGTTTAAGACAGCTGGCAGGTACTGTACGAACCGCACGAGTACACATAGTGGAGAATGAAGAAGTGAGGGCACAGTCCCCTGACTCTATAAAATTTCAAGCTACTTATCTTTTAAAGTTCAAAGGTATCACAACCCCATGGGGGTGGGGGGTTCTGTGCCGATTGGAGGAGAGGTACATCCCACATGTTGAAGGCACCTCAGAGGTCACTGTGTCACTGAGAGCCCTTATTGACCAATCCCACCCTGCCCTTGGTGGTGCTCAGCCAAGTGTATGCTGATTCTTGGGGAACTGGTCACAGTCAGCTAGCAACATGACCCAGTCGAATCAAGGAGCACTGAGCCATTCCCCCTCCCCGTGCTCAGATGAGCACCTTTAGTGGTTGAGGCACTCAGGAGGCTCTTTGTGGTTTTATCTCCTTAGCAAATTCATGGGCGAAAATCAGATCACACTACAGGTATACAGCATGCCCTCTGCAAACAGAAAGTTGTAAAGAAGAGCATTATGAAGAGTGTGGCACACCCCCTCTACGGTGCATTTACTATACACTTCTCCCATCTGGGAAATGCCTCTGTTTCCCCAGGTGTATCAGTAACAAACTCAGGCAATCTTTCATCCCCTCTGCAGTCTCACTTTCAAAAATTCTAAAATAACTCTCGTATCTTATCTCACTGTTGTACTGTATATACATTTGCTGGTGATGTTTGTCTGTTTTTGTTGTGTTAATTATTATTAATACCTGTTTTGTCCCTGATACTGAAGGAGCCATTCCACTCCTTTATTTTCTCTACGTTAGACTACCGTCATTCCCAGCTCTATCCATGCTACTCACTCACATACCCATGATGGAGGCCACAAACACACAAGGAATGATTGAAGTGAATGAACAGAACTAGAAATTCCTCACGTTTACAACTACAATAAAGAAAAACAATTCCGTCATTCGCTTTTCCAGCAGAACCCTGCAGAAATTGCAGAGCTACATACCTTACTTTCCTTGCAGTCCTGTCTGTGTTCAATGAGCTCCAGATATCACCTGGCACCGTAGTGCAGTTGTCTAGCGCCAGATTGTTTTTCTGGCCTCATACAGTCCTGCCAGCTGGCATATCTTGTATTCCAGCCAGCAGGTCCAGTCTCAGATCTCAGATCTGTCTTTTGCACTTTGGAAGGGTCTCTGTGGCCACTGGGCGACCATTTGTCAGAGGCTTATGGTCTGCTAGTGACACTAATGGTAGAGTGGCCTAGACCTTCCTATGTCTCCCCTGGGGATGCCTGGAGTTCTACAGGACCAGTGTCTCCTGTTAGCCCTCTACTTCTTATATGGGGCCTGTTGGCCACAGTGAAGCACCACCACTTTCCTATACTATTTGAACATCTCCTGGTTTACACTACAGGAGAGCTGTCTGAGAGCTAGTCAAACATGGAGCTGGGATCCTCCCAAGTATAGCCTGATATTGTCCAAGTCATATTGTTGTTTCTGGCACCCAGCGAACATTGTTGCCAAGTGAAAGCCTGAGCTTTGTCCATACACTCCTGAGGGTTGGCCAGGTACTCAGAGGGTGAATTGGATGACAGGCTCATTGTCTGGTGCTGAAGAGAGGCACAGCTCTTTTAAATATTTTTGTTAATGTAACTGTCTATTCCCAAGAGCGGGTTAACATTTCTATTCTATTTCTTTTAGACCAAGCCTGTTCAGTACAGTTTTCCCAATATTCGAGTGAAACTGCAGAAGGATCCAAAAGACCACAGTGTATCAGGTATGTTTTTAAGTTCACATAGTATTAAAAAATTAGAGTTAAGCTATAATGCTTATGATGCTTTTGTTATATAAGTTAAAATTTTACGCCAACCTCTGTCTCTGGAAGTGGGATACTCATTACCATATGAATGATAAATAAAGATTATTCGTAAAGAAATTGTTATTTAATAAACGAGGTGTTTTGTTCTAAAGTCTTCATGTACATTCTAATTTGCAGAAAAAAACAAGGAACATTACCTTATCATTAATTCATATAAAGAATACATACTGTACCGTACAATAAGTAGGCAGTCAAACACAGTCTTAACGACACTCTTAACGAGTGGTTGTATTTAACTGTTGTTTCTTTCTGTAGAAGTAAACCCATCTGACTATGAATAAAATATTCTTCTTAGCTAATATACAGTATGAGTCCAAAGTGGCTTACAGAAGTTACAGTCCATTTCAGAATCAATTTATGCAGCTACAGTAGATTTGCTAAAGCAGTTTGGTTAAAGTGCTGTACCTTACTCAAGACTCCATACACCTGCGCTCTGAATCCAGGACTGCAATGTATAATTTTACTAACACTTGAATATTTTATTTTCCACGGCAACTTCTCTCCACTTTGATAGGTTAGAACACGAACCGTCATCATTCAGCGAGGAATTCTGGGTGATTCCCTTTTGAGGACTCCGCTCAGATGTGCAGTTTACGGAAGGGTGCATATAGGGCGCTTTGGGGGTGCTCCTGAGTAGGCCTGGGAAACACAAATTTAGAAATGGGACACCCCAAGACCTTGTCTCAGTGAAATGTGATCATCACACTTCCTGTACATGAAGGCAGTTTCCCAACTACACTGCTGTCCTCAAAAAGGATAAGAACATAAGTACTGTTTACGAACAAGAAGAGGCTATCCCATCAAGCTTGTTTGGCAGTAACTAATTAATCCAAGGATCTCATCCAGCTGTTTCTTGAAAGAAACCAGGGTATCAGCGTCAACAACATGGCCGGACACATTGTTTATGTTTTACCCTTTGGGTAAAAGAAGTACTTTTTACTCTCAGTTTTAGATTTACATAGTTTCCATTTCTTTCCTCTGGGTCTTGTTTTAATGTTGATCACAAAGAAGTCCACAATGTTAACTCTGTAAGAGCAGTGAGATTTGAAGTTTTCCTTTTCAAGGACTTTATTTAAGAGACACAGTGACAACTATATTATTGATCTGGAATAAGGTATTATGACAAAGAATGGTGAATTTATTAGACAAAACATAGTTTAAGATGATTTTTGTATCAATTTATAGCATATCTAGCTCTTACTTAGAATAAAGAGACAAATGAAATGGTTGAAACTGTGAAAACTTAGTTTTCATCCAAAATGATAAGATTTTTTTGTATGTATAACAGTTTCAAATACCAGTAAAATATGCTCCGATGATAGTGAATGTGCGCCCAAAGGCCAGTCATGAATAATGAAAAGAGGGATGATTTTTTGGCTCAGTTGGGCTGTAAGACACATCATGTGTGTCTTAAGAGTAGAGTAAGACTGTCAGTGTCAATGAACAGTTAGAAAGACAGGGAGTATAAAAAAATAATCCTTTTACTGTCTGCACATGGCACTGGTTGATATAAAACAGCTAATAAATTAGAGATGTTCCGTCTCTTCCCCCACCTAATAAATATGCAGTGGAAAAAACAGCAAATGAAATGAGGATGGTCAGCTGCCAGAGTTCCATTGCTGTCTCCAAGGCAGCTCCTAAGGCCCACTTCGCATACAGGGGCTGGAATGTTTGCCACCAGGCGACAGGAAGTTCCACCCTGTTGGACATCCAAGGAAAAAGTTGATGAAGAAGAACATCAACTACAACCAAAATGCAAATATTAGTGCAGTTATGAGTACATACTGTCAGGGTAAAGTCAATGTCACTTATCCAGCTTACAGATTTTGCCACTGCATCGTGTCGTTCTGTTAATGAAAATCACCACTGCCCTTTACAGGGATCTGCGCCTGTGGTTGGAAGTTTACATGTTTGTATCCCGCAGCAAGCAGAGGAATCCTACTCCGCTGGGCCCCTGAGCAAGACCCTTAACCCCAACTGCTCCAGGGGCGCCGTATAAATGGCTGACCCTGCGCTTTGACCCACAGCTTCTCTCCCTGTCTGTGTGTCTCATGGAGAGCAAGCTGGGGTATGCGAAAAGACAAATTCCTAATACATGAAATTGTATATGGCCAATAAAGTGATCTTATCTCTTATCTCTATATGAAAAGTTACAAAATTACTAAACTGCTTTTGTAACTTTTGGATGGACTTGGCATCATGTACTGTAAGTGGATACAAGTGGAAGCCATAAGAAAGTGCATTTAAAACCGAGAAAAGGAGGCATTTGTTTGCACAAAGAGTTGTGAGAGTATGGAGCATGCATCCCAGCCATGTTGTTTAAGTCAGTGCCCTGGCATCTTTGAGTATTGTGTTTCTATTGTAAATGAAGCTCTTCAGTATGTACTGGAAATATTTAATCTCCTGTTTGTTTTTTTAGGCAGTGGGTTAGGTATCAGAATAGTAGGTGGAAAGGAAATTCCCGGAAACACAGGAGATATTGGAGCGTACATTGCCAAGGTCTTACCTGGAGGGACTGCTGAACAGACAGGAAAAATTGTCGAAGGTAGGTGTTCTAGGGGAATGTAATCAATAAACTAGTCATTTAAACAGTAACGTACGGTACATAAGTTTGCTTATTTACAATGCTGATTTGTGATGATTTTATGTGGAGCCAAGAGGGCAGAGGTGCATGAATCGGGGCTTATACAGAATATGTCACGGGGAACATGTTTCCACATTTATGGAATGAGTTCAGAACATTGCTAAGGATAATGGGAATGAATATTATATATTAATTAGCTTTTGCTATTTTAGAATGCTGACAGGGGGAGGGGTCATCGGTGAGGATTTCAGATTACAAATCTGGTGTATAGTTTTTGCAGTAAAGTGAAAGCCAGCGGCTCTTCAATGTTTCACAGTTAACTCCGACCTGTGAATAAAGGTATCTTGCCAGGAGCCTTCCATGTCTGGGGTGTGCTTAAGAGTATGTGTCACAGATAGGTACATTATATATACTGGAGCACAGTGACCTACATCTGAGGGATACTTTGTAGCCACCTGTGACACCTACAGTAGCAATTTTCAGGGTCTTTCTCTTGCAACAGGATCTTTATATCTCCCAGAACCACCAGTACACCCATGGATCAGACAAGACAGTTATCCTACATAATTCCCCGTTTTATTACAGCCTATTAATTTAAAAGTTACAATGCCTGCCACTGCCTACCGACACACAGAATGCATGACACAGTTGCCACAGAGGACACATACACACACAGAAACACAGCAGCCCTCATGATAGCCAATTATCCAAAACCCCAAATGCCCCAAAAGAGGAGTCGATCACCACTATTCCTCCGTCTGGTACCCTGGTGTGGCTTCTACCGCCACAGAGCAGAAACATCGTGAGGTCTTTCAGAGACTTTAGGTATCGCCTTCGGTCCCAGCCGAACCAAACAATGTAGTCCATTATACACCCCTCCTACCCTTTCTCAGTAGTATGTAGGGGGACAGGAAGACAATGCTGGAGCCTTCCTCTACTGCTCCCTGTACTGTCCCCATATTTTGTTCTCTCCTGTGTCCAGGGGTGCAATCTGTGTTCCCCCAAATTCTTCTCTGTCTGTTCTGCTCCTGTGATTCCCTCTGACTGGGGCTGACAAAGCCTATTCCAGACCAGGGCGGGAGTGAGCTGGAGATGTCTTGGATCTAGGCAGAGCTAACGACTAGGGCCTAATTAACGAGCTGACCTCGTGCAAATGGCCAAGTATCCTGGAGCTCTGCCTCTTTTGTGTCTCCTGTTGGCCCACCTCCGTCCCAGGCCCGGTCCGCATGGTCCCAGCACCACCACATCCCTCAAACGTGCCGTCCCTCACTGTGTAGTAATTGTGTGGTGTCTGAGAAAACAACACTTGCAACTATAGCAAACCTAAAGTGAATGTAGTGCTCTGTATCACATGCAATCGCTATGAATCATGGACACAAATATTAATTCGCTCTTGGCATTTCACAGCACTGTGGGGGCAGAGCCTCGAGAGACGTCTGAGTTGCCTCTTGGTTATATACCTTACATTACATACTTTACATTTATACAGTACATGTGGAAAAATGAAGAAGTAACTCCATTCTGAGAAGGAATCTACAGTGCTGTGTGATAAAGTTGTTTGTACAAAAAGATGCGAAGTGTTCAGATGCTGAGTCATACAGCAACAGCCTTGAAGAATTACAAATAATTTGCTAGATGAGTGTTTCAATTTTACAAGCTCTGTATAAAAGTGAATCTTGTTCAGTTTTGCAGTACTTTTGGTTCAAAGGATGTGGTTATCTGTTAAAATGCTAGCATGATTGATGTACACAATTTCGGTAAGCTGGTAGTTTTTTTCTACTTTGCTACTGTATATTTCTAGTGATACCCTTAAAACACTTTGGTAACAAACATATTATGCCATTTGTTAGCAAGTATTCATGGTATCACTAGATTTAGTGACAAAATTGTTCAAATCAACAATGAAACATTAATCACAGATTTGAACTTGAAACATTAGGAGAAATGTTAAAAAAGAGAACAGGCTTTGTTTTTCACAGAAGGTTGTAGGAGTATGCAGCAAGCCTGTGTTAACACTGTGTGTTATAATCTTGAGTTCTCCAGTAAATACCAGGCTGTAGAAATGTGTCTCTTGGTGTCCTCTCTAAATAAGAGTTTGTTCTCAATTCACTGGATAAAGGAACAATAAAGAATAGAACTCTGTTATGAATACAGAGTGAAATTAATGGAATCTGTTTTATTTTAAAGTGATTTATATAATAACAGTTTAAGTGTATTTCTTAATAAATTATATAAAATTGTTAATAATTCTAGAAAATGTTCGTTGTCAGCAATTCCAGATGTGCCATTATCTATTTATTGAAAAGTGATATGGTATATTTTGAACACGTATAACATGAGCTCCTCGATACATGTTCTAAAATATTGAATATCAGAAAATGTTTAGATAAGAAACAGAAATTAAATTCCCACATATTCCCTGGTGGTAGGTAAACTACCACGTCTGTTGGAAAGTCCCTGAACTGATGCCATGTCAGGTGGCACTGCTTGGCAAGGATACCATGATGCTGTGGCTCCTGTAAGCCACTTGACTGAGGGCAGCGACAGTGAACATTGTGCTGGTGGGAAGTGTGCAGAAAATAATGGCATTGGAAAAAAATAGTGGTCCCCAGATTTATAATTACTTGTTTCTTGCTTCTCTCCTCAGCCTCACTAAACTTTGGTCCTAAAAGCCAAGATTTCATAAACACGAAAATAAATTATTCTCAGAAGAAATATGAAGACGTACTGTACTGTACATGGCTAAAGACAGTGTCATTACAGTTACAGTTCGCACTAAAACAATAGCTGTCCAATATGTACACATTCTGGATCACACAGTGTGGAAATAATTTAGTTGTGTGGGCTTTTCCCTATGCTACAATGTCGGCGTTACATTTTAATGTATAATTTCTCATTTTCCTTTCACACCAGATGCCTCAGTTCCATTTTGATTCTCCATTCTCAATAAGTATTATTGCTGCTGTCCGCTGTAACCTTCACATTGAAATCCTCTGGCTGTCCTTCTTGATTCCTCAGCTTTACCCATGGGTTGTAAGCATGCAGCAGTGTTTAGAGTAGTGGTTAAGGCCCTGGGTTCAACAGAGAACTGTGGTTGCTGTGGTTGTAACCATGAGTAACTGTGAGCAAACAGCCCTGCTGTTTAAATGGTTAATCTCTAGTTCATTGTTGCAAATTAGAATTTCTCCTGACTTTGTTCATCTGGTTAAAAAGTGCAGTATGCCTCAATGTAATTCAATCTATTGTTAAAAGATACTGCAGTATCAGTGTGAGGTTTCTGCTCTCAATACAAGTCAGTGCATTCCTACTGGTCTGTTTCTGGTCTGTGTGCTCCCAGGGCACTGACTCAGCCAAATCGTGTGCACATATATTAGAATATGCGCCTGTCTGAAACAGCTCAAGGTCTATTTTTTCATGCCGTGAACGTTCAATCTCTGTGACATAAGATTGATTTTGTGGGCTCTATTGATTTTCTTGTTCAAATCGCCTGATGATCTATGGCTGGCTTCGTATGCCCATTCTAGGCTGCCCCTCTGACTTGTTTGGGGTGTAAAACACATTGTTCCGAAAAGGTGATTTCAAACCATTTAATTCGTTTATATCTTTTTTTTACACTATATTGTCTATAAATTGTAACTGTCTACAGTACACGTAGAATATATAAAAAAGATTAAAGCGCATCCAGCCAGCCCAATACATCAGGGTTACCAATGTGAAATTAATGTTTCTTCATCGTGAACTTATGGTACCATCCTCTTGTAAGAGATAACTTGACTTTCCTATAATTCCTATTGTGAGAAGATACTGCCTTCTTACGGCCCTTCTAAAAGTGACTTAAAATCATTAATGAGACTTCTGTAGATATGGAGAGAATAATGGATGAGAAGCTTATTTCTTTCTAAGTAAAAGTCCCTATATGCTTGGTGGATCTCAATTGACATAATGAATAACTGCACTTAGTTAAATGGTTCAAAGTCTTTATATGAAAATAATTATGCATTTATATGCAAAGAAAGTGTACCTGGGTACATAATATAATGTCATCTATTATATAAAAAGATTTGTTCTTAAATGAACATGAACTCTGTACTCTCCGTCTGCCTATGCCTCTTTTGTTAACTGGTCCTGCTGCAGTCAACATTATGACATCTCTAAGAGACACAGATATTTTCATTTTCAAATATCTTTGCAAAACAGCATATTTTATAATTGATATGTGAATCTAGTGAATTTTTAACTATTGTAGGAAACTTGTTATTATAAAAATGCTTACAACTATTGCAGATATGAACACACAATTGTCTCGAGTGCCTTTTTTAATTTATTGATCCAAAATGGTCTCAATGAAAGGGAGAAAAGGTGATGGTTTATTTGTGGTGCTGTTCTCTAGTTTTTGGGATGTTTTTTGAAACTCCTCCTCCATGATGACCTGCTCCTATTTTCCTTGGGATGTGCTTGATAATGGAAACAACCTTTGATGGCATGTGTCCATGTAAAAGTGTTAGAAAAAGTCACGCATGACCAGTGAGGAGGAGAAAAATTACTGTTCGTTATTTTTAGCTATTCTACTGGATATTACATCTCGTAAGATGTAATTTCACGGTAGTTTTTGTTGTCAGCACAAAGCTATTATCCATTACACAACCAGGTGCGTTGATAGAGGTAATCTTGAAAGATCTATGAACTTAGTATGAAAATATAGTAAAAATAAAATTCTAGAGCTTCATCACAAAGAAGCAGTTGGAATTAATTAAAGAAAAACATGAATTTCGTAGAAAGCTTCATGCCTGAAATTGAATAAGGAAATAAAGGTGGCTGACGTATGAAACTCACAGAATGAATGGAGGACTAGATTCCTTTGACATTCAAAGTATCAGCTAAGAAGTTTCCACTCACCAGTTGCTAATGTGAATGTACTGTATTGCAGATGAGTGCAAAAATGTTTATTTTCAAATATCTGTGCTCATTAACCACAATTCTACAATTACCTTCATGTGTCTTGATTATTATATTTTTATGTCACAGCTCATGATTTACGTCGTAAACAAAGGGCATATCAGAAGACTCAGTTTCACTTGTGTAAGTGGTGGTTCAAAGGAGTGTTTTTGTGTTTGCTGTGAGTTTTAAAATAAGCAATCTGCTTTGAAGATTAATTTTCAGATTCTCTGGCATGTTTCCCAATTCTTTCCTGAGGGTGTAAATTATTATTTAAAATAATTATTAATTATTATAAAGGAACTAACTATCGTGCCTATGAGTTGTGATATAAATGGATATGTAAATATTGCATCCCTCAGTAAGGGAACTACGATACTCTTGGATTTAACTTACTGTCTGACTTGAAGAATATAGGGCTTTTTAAAAATGTTAGATTTTGACAAGTGAACCAGGAGATGAATTGTGAAATACTGTAACTACTGTGAATAGTGTGATGTGTGCAATCTACAGTAGATTATCCAGTTTGTCAGGTGTGAGAACAGCAAGCATATCAAACAGTGCAAATGGAAATAAGCTCATGACACTGTGACTCACAGTCCTAGATAAATGTTTTCGAATGATAATCTTTTAAAGTATATCTGCAGCAACTAAAGATTCACTTTACGTGTTAATTTGTAGTTACAGTATATATGTATATGAAAACTGTGCATCTAAAGAAACATACTTGTAACTGCAGCAAAATCCCAAAGTTAGCAAGTCTGACAAATATTTGTAGCAGATGAATTGGTGTACTTTTTATTCTAAAAACGTAATGCATAGTTTCTTTTGATGCTCAGAATATATATTATATATGTCTGTCTCTACATATAACACATACAGTATCTGCACAAATAAGTGAAAGTACTTTGTATTGGAAACAAGATTTTTCAGTAATTTATTATTCATAACCTGTAATTTTTCCACTAATAAATTGAACTCTGTTCAATATGTTGCCTACTAGTGCTGTGTTTTTCCCTTTTTGCTGTGATAAAACTACATATACAGTATAAACACATATTCAGCCTAGAATGTGGGAGTGAAGATTTTCTAGTGAATTAGGCACTTGAGTTTGTGTCACTGTGGCCCTACAGAGAGTATGCTATCGTTTATTGCTGACCAGGTATGTATTTTACACTGTCAGGTTTGTGTTTCTCGTAATTCTGCCCTTTACTTAGCAATAGTATTTGAATAGAGGCATTGCCACAAAAGTACTGGCACTTCCCATTGCAAAATACCATCCCATGTAAATTAAGGTAATATTTATTTTACACGTAGAAGCAGAGCATGATGTGATATTTGCACAAAGGAGAAAAAAATAAGATGGCAGAGTAAATCCAGATTTTTTTGTTTCTAATAAAGCGCCCTATCTTAATTTCCAGGAATGCAGGCTCTGGAATGGAATGGAATCCCTCTGACTGGCAAAACATACGAAGAGGTGCAGAGCATTGTGAGCCAACCATGTGGGGAAGCTGAAATCTGTGTAAGACTGTGAGTCACTCCACATCTTCCAATTTCAGTGCTATTTT
Organism: Lepisosteus oculatus; assembly: GCF_040954835.1. Classification (NCBI taxonomy): domain Eukaryota; kingdom Metazoa; phylum Chordata; class Actinopteri; order Semionotiformes; family Lepisosteidae; genus Lepisosteus; species Lepisosteus oculatus. The sequence continues at coordinate 47,696,065 of NC_090702.1, read as the reverse complement.
CATGGCTTTTTTAAATAGGAGTTAAACATTCTGATGGTCGAATAACCAGACAGGAGTTCGTTCTACACAGATGCGCACAGGTATAAAATAATTAGAACTTTATTTTTTCCGATTTGTCAGTAAACTGTTCAGACGAGCAACTTTTGCTGAAGGAGGAGATACAGTACTTGATGAATGGTTAGCTTTGATAGTATGAACCTGGACGAATATGGGCGGAGTGGTGGCTCTGTGGCTAAGGATCTGCACCTCTGACTGGAAGGTTGCCGGTTCAAATCCCGTGGCTGGCAGAGGAATCCTACTCCGTTGGGCCCCAGAGCAAGGCCCTTAACCCTTAGGGGCGCCGTACAATGGCAGACCATGCGCTCTGACCCCAAGCTCTCCCTGTCTGTGTGTCTGTGTCTCCATGGAGAAAAGCTGGGGTATGCGAAAAGATGAATTCCTAATGCAAGAAATTGTATAGGGCTAATAAAGAAACATTATCATTATTATACAGTAGGTAGAGTGGCTAACTACTGTATTTTCACAAGAAAGCTCACCAGTGAGATACAGTATTTAATGGCAAAATATACTCTTTCTAAGAGTAGTGACACTATAGTCAATTTTGTAGGTATATAAAAGTCTCAACAAGCAGTTTTAAAAACAGAGTCCAAGTGGGTAGCTGCCTCAGCATGCGTAAGCTGCAAAGGAACAATTAAAGGTGTATTCCATGCTGAAAAGAGCAGAAAAGAAACATTTTAAAAACTGTATTATTCTTTACTATTGCACTTATGTACAGGTATTGTTTAGTTGAGTTATTTACTCAACTAAACAATATTGTATTGTAGTAATACTGTAACAGTATATAACAATATACAAATACATAATACATTAGTATGGCTATAGTTCCTGCTACACTTATAACTAGACGTTTAATAGTTAAAGCTGTGCCTATGGGGAAGGAAGACTGCACTATATTAGATTGTGCTATTTAATTTTACTTTAGGTCCTACTGTATATGTATTAGAAAATAGTTTATAATTCTGTCTGATGCACTGTAATTGCTGTAAAATAACATCAGATTAAAAAAAGGTTTTATCATCGTTTACAGTAGAGTACTTCAGATTGGACAAAAACATGAACTGATATATTTAGTGTAGTTTTAGTACCGTATCGTGAGTTGCATAAGTTTACTATATAAACGCTATTGCAAATACATTTATAATAACATTAGCTACAATATGATACAATGCTGTATGTTTTGCTGGGTATGACTCAAGGAGTTAAGACTACAATTTGGATTCTAGTGCAGCTACAAAAAAAACAGCAGAAATCAAATCAATTGAAAAAGGTTTAAATGCTATTTTTCCATTCCAATGTTTTTTTCCACAATCCTTTGAGATTCTAATTTAGTATAATTCTATGGATTTTTTCTACTACCAACCTGAGTGAATTGTAACAGTTCAAAATGGGCCATACTTAAGAGCTGTTTTCTCTTTTACCAGCTCTCATTTTCTCATAATCACTGAATATTAAACTAGATCAGGAGAGCTGTTCATGATTTTTTTCTTGCCTTTGTGTAAGGGACTTGAATATGCTGTCGGATTCTGAAAATCCCCAGCTTTTGGAGCTCCATGACCAGACAAATGCTGGTAGGTGGAAAATGTTGACATTAATCCCAGATAACATTGTTTCCCTGTTTTATCATTGTTCACCTGCTGTTGCTTTGCTCTACATTTATAGGAGGACTACTTATTTCTTAGGGGGGGTTATATCTGTTCTCTGTGCACACAAGAGCATTAACGGACCTTAAGAGATGCTTGTCAGGATAAACTGGCTCAAAATGGGCTGAATGAGAACTGTGAAGCAGTAGAAAAGTTTTTAAGCGTTCCATGTTTAATTCTGATCTTCTAACACTAGTCTGACAATGTGATAACCCGAAGAAAGGATTAAATAGAAAATAGAAAACAGACTTTAAAAAAGCGCATTTATGGTCCCATGGATTGCAGAATGTGAGGTGATCACTGAAATAGCTTTAGAAAATGTGATTTTAGAAAATTATGTTACAATGGAGCTGGTTCAAGTTTCCTATTTTCCACTGAGATTACAGAGTCTGTAAGTGTATTTAATAAGTCTTGAAATTGTCTAAGTGTTAGATTGCTTGTCCTTAAATAGTGTAAAATGTTATATTAAAAATGCTGTGTTTCATGGCACAGTTAAACTGAATCCTACATATTGAACAGTTGAAGCACTACTAGATATGTTATTAAAAAGAAATAAAATGAATAATTGGTTCTATTTTGTTCTGTTTTCTGATGTTTTTATGAATGAAAACTTTTGCACAGGCAATCGAATGACATAGGCAATGCACAATATTCCATTCCATTTCAAACAACCTGTAGCATTTAATGATTTCTCAATAATTTGTGTTTGCGCAGGAGAAAGACAAAGGTCTCCAGGAGTTGATCCTAAGCAACTGGCAGCAGAACTGCAGAAGGTTTCTCAACAGCAGGCACCTTCTACAGTCACGTCAGCCACAGAGAAAGGACCCCTCACTCATTCAGGCACAACTTCGGCCGCCTCTAGTGCTGTCCCAAGCCCTGGTCAGCCTGGCTCCCCCTCTGTCAGCAAAAAAAGACACAGCAGCAAGGTGGGAGTATTTTGAAATGTGGACCTTGTGCTTAGTGCAGTCATTGTGCATGCCGAATTAGACTGTGTAAAGTGTAAACCACAAAAACTAAAACCTATCCAAACAAATCAGGTTTCTGTGAATGACTGACAAGAAAATCAGGAGTTTTAAAAAGTTATTGCAGTGTACAAACAGCAGGACTAAACCTGTGAGTGACAATTTTCTGCAATTCTAAGCAGATTTTCTCTGAGATAAAGATTTAAGCGAATGACATTTTTACATAATTTGAAATTTTAACAACTCATCACATTTACAGTATAAGAAGAGGTTCCATTTCTTCAAGAATTTTATAGCAGTTGTAATCAGAATTTTAGCTCCTTACATTTATGAACAAATGTTGCTTTTTAATTACCTCATTTACTGTATGTATTCACTTATTGTATGTGTAGTAAAATATGAATACTGCATACAGTTATGCATTTTCACAAATTCAGTAACAGTCACGTTTTTACAATGAAAAAATACCCCACATGAATTCATGAACTCACAAAATCTTCAAGTATCATTAAAAATGTCATATCAGAGTGAGAAACTGCCTTGCATGACCTTTTAAAGCAAAAATCTTAGAGTAATCATAATAATAGACATCTTTGCTTGTCCAAAGATAAAAATAGCTGAGTAGTGTACTGCTGTTCTTTGCCAGCAAAGTAAAGATATTTTAAAAAATATTTAAAAGACTGAAAGCAGTCTTAGCTCTGGAGTCAGGGAGCTAGGTTTCCTCCAAATGTCCAGAATCTTCTGAGATCCAGTAAAAACTTTTCTTTCACCAATCCTGTTCTACTTTGTGGCCAATTAAAATACAATACCCTGTACACTAGCTTTGCTGAAAAGGGTTAGTTACCAAATACTCTTCCAGTCTTCTAAATGTTTCAGTGTTCTACGAATTAATTATCTCTACAATTACTGTCCAGAAAACTTCCAGGCCTTAAAAAACACTCCTGTAATACTGCAGCAACTTAATCATGTCTTGCTTATTCAAATGTATTTCAAATAAACTTTTTTTCCAAATTCCCCACCTCTTGCAGGACAGCCAGGACAATTTGTAGTCAAGGCAGATACTCGGAGAAGTCCAACAACCTTCGTAGGACTTGCAGATAAAAATCTGCAATCCTGTTAAACACATCTCTCAGACCTTGTCTACTCTCAGCCAGTGACAGACAGAGCATGCTCTGTCTGTATTCAGTGTAACACATGCAAACAAATCGAACTGTACCGATGGAATCTGATGAACTAAAGGTCTGGTGGGCTAGGTACAGACTGACTGATGCAACAAACACGGGGCAGCTATATTATTAACATCCCTGCTCTATAATTTTAGGGAACAAACATTTCCACCTCTGACATCTACCCTTGATCTTCTCTACCACCCTGGTCCATTTCTTCTGCAATTAAGCCACATCTAATTTGCTACTTTATATCACTAAATACTGAAACCTCTCTTTAGCCTTACCTAGGCCCTGCTGGTAAATGTAGAATCGATTGACATTTTTACCCTTGGCCCAGTCAATCTTTGCATTGGGCAGTTTCTCAAAACATTCATGATATTCCTTAAATGTACTGTAAGTACCGATATGTCATCTACACATACTCTGACTTCAATCATTGCATTATGGTCTTGGGAAACAGCCAGTCCTGTCAATGCCATCTGGTGCTCTTTGACAAGGAGCTTCCTTGCTAAAGAGTAAAGCATTTCTGACGGAGAGCATGTCTGGTGAATCTATTGCGTCACCACAAATGTGGTACTTAATGTACCAGTGATGTCACAACTAAAGATATCACAATAAAGCAACAGGATTTTCTTATTAAAACACAAACAGAATGTAAAGGCTTTAAAGAACTTCCTATAAGTCCACTGATCAACCCTGTCTAGAGTTGTATGTGGTTGAGGGACATGATACTGGGATTGAACTAAAAAAAATTGGTGACAGTCATAATTACCTTGTTCAAAAAGAGGTAATCAAATGTAGTAGGATTGATATGGATGCATCACCTACTCTGTCACTGCCCTATGTTTTGACACTTTGAACTCATACTCAACTATTTGACAGACAGATCTTTTAACCTTCCCCAAATCCACTCAGAGCAAGGATACTGGTGTCCAGTTCCGTATAGTGCTGAAATGCCTGTTCTTAGACGTCAGAGTGATTAATTCCATTCTACTTTATCAACTTTTGTCCAATTTTAAGAGCTAATGTGTGGATGCCTTCATCTCTGCACAACTCTAGAAGCATGCCTTCACCAGTCCCAAATGTCTACAAGCCCCTTGTTTGCCTTTTGGGCTGTAGTCTATGGGTCACTGGGTCTCTTAAGATCTTTGCCTACATATCTCTCTTAAGGATTTATTTCTGAACATTCTGAACATTATTTGTGTATTGTAGAGAGAAAGACTGGATGGGTACTTTTCATACATCCCTACCACGGCTATAAAGAAAAAAACATGTTTTTTGTACATCTTTCCCAGAAAAATATTTCTACAATTTTGATCTTCAAGTAAATTACATTAAATAAACCACTGGAAACTCAAGACTTAACATATCGGGGTAGTACAGTTGATAGGACCAACTGTGATCAGAAAGAAAAACATTTGCGATGATGAAAGCAGTTTTAAAAATGTCAAATTATGTTCAGGTCTGTAGAAACCATCCAGTCTGGCCAAAGAACCGCAATTCCTAGTGATCTTCATCCAAGCGTAGTGTCTACAACTAACATTAAATGTCGTCTGTACCTCTACCAGCTGAAAACTCTTTAGTAGTCTCAGAAACTCTATAGCAGACTTCAAGTTTTAAATTGTGACGTTTGCTACAAATGTTTTTCAGATAGAACTGTTATTGTGTAATGACTCTGTGGCTGACCGAAAGATGATGTTTTTCTACATCCACATACGGTGAAAGATTAAACCAGAGCTACACTTTGAGTGAGCACAATCAGCCTTACTGTTCTCAGATGACATATGGCTCTGGTTCTTTGTAGTCCTGTCTTCAGCAGATTTACCTTTTAAAAACATCATCTTCTTCTGCCATTTCCCAGACTTCTTCCATGTGAATGTCCTGTCAAACACCGCACACAGTCCAATTTAATCCTTGGGAATATGGATCAACTGGCTTAATCTTTCTTTGAACTCTTCCATAAACTCTCTACTACACCTCTCAAACCATAATTACTTGCCGAACACCCCTATCACCATCTACACTATCATCCCCAGTAAACCCTGTTTCAACCTCCCCTCTGTAATGCGTCACCATTTCCTGGCAAGTAAAGAGGCCTGGTTGTGTAATGTTTTCTGACACACTTTGCTCCCTCTTGCTTCTAATGCCTATACCGTCATGTCAGCTTGTCCCATGTACTTCACGTTTCTTACACGTCTTGACGCAAACAGTTATTTGCTTATTCAGGACAGAAAAAAGGAAAAGCATGGTTCTTACCCTAGTAAGCTTGAGCTGGTGGCATCCCCTTGAATATATGCTGGAACTGGATCAGAGTTGTAATATCCCGACACAGATTTGTAGACAAACACAATACGGGTTTACGGGTTTGGATGGAGTAATCAGGACTAGACAAACCCTATGTAAGAGACATTGTAGCTGTTCAAGGAGATGCACATTGTACAGTGAATACAAGACCCCATATAAAGTTATATATCTTTGTTGGATACCCCTCTGGACTGTAGAGAAGAGGTTCAACACGCTATGCACCTTGAGCACACTGAACTTGTTACTATTGAGCAGCTCAGTTTTTCACAAAATCCGGGCCAAAAACAAAAGGCCTAAATAACAATATATTATTAAATTAGTATGATACTTGATCAAATTGCTTCTTCTTGTCAGGGAAATAAAACCAGCTTAAAAACCAAAGATCTTAGTGATCACCGTCAGATTATGGTAAAAACACATTATCAAAAATAGTTCTGTTTGGTATACAATAAGCCGTGAGATTCCTATACAGTCTTGAGAGTGTTAGCCAATGTCTTGCTCAGTATATTATAATCTAGAAAACTTACAAGATGCCATTTTAAGACACATAAATCTCCCTCTTGGGCAACACTAAAAACTAAAACTGCACAGCAAAACCTGATAGGTAGTTCTTTGTCAAGAATGCTTTCCTCAAGAACTTCAGACAGGTCTCTCCCCATAAGATGCCAAGGAGCCATGCAGAGCTTCCTCTGCAGGGTCACTGTGAGTTCTTGAAGGCCCAGATCTTTCTCAGGCTGCTACTTCTACCTCTTTGTGAACCTGGGCCAGACCCTATAGGAACTGCCAGACTCTCCACAGCTTCTCCACAGCTCCACCCGGTACAGGTCCCATATAAATCTGTATTGCCTCAGGCCCTTTCAGCTGCTGCCCAGTTTGGGTCTTTAAGGAATGGAATACTTTCCGCTGAGCTGCTTTTTTCTTTTTTCCAAAGACAACCTGAGAACGTGCATCCACCTATTAGAAGGCCTGCAATCTAGACAGCTTCAATGCACCCTGCACCCATCTAACAAGTCTGCCAGTCTTCCCTGTTTCACCATCAGGCTTGCAAGCAACCTGCAGAGTTCCTAGGAATTCGGTGATGTTTTGCTCCAGAAGATTAATGACTCTAGCTGCACTCTGTCATGTGTGCATTACTGCTGACAAAAACACCTTGCCCACACGTCAGCTACAGTACATCCCACCACTGTCTCCGTGAAGGAAAGACTTGTTTTTATCCTATCCTTAAATACTACTTAGATCCACTACAATTTGTACTCTTTAGGTTGCCAGATGATACATTTAAGATTTACCTTACTATGGTCAGAAAAAAATAAATGCAGCTAGAAATGCAGCAACTTGCAGCAACCTCCTGCCAGATTTTATTGAAATGTACTGTATAACAGTATCTGTCCAATTTGGCCAAAGATACCAGACTGGGAGTCTTTAGTTGATATGATCTTTTTGGCAGCTTGCTGGGGATTACTCTAGATGTCCAGCAGTTCATGTCTGGTCTAGGGTGTAGCTCTGAGCTGCTCCTCCCTCATGAAAAGATATTGGGACAGTAGCTAAGTGTAAGTAAGCATAAATATTGAACACAAAAACACTGCTGTAAAGCTAAATTCTTTACTTTTGCCTCAGTTTAATCTTTAAATTTGAAATACAAATTTTATTAATACACAGCAAACAATTTTCACTTTGCTGTCCCAATTCTTACTCTGTTCACTGTAATTGCTCATTTCCTGTTAAGATCACCAACAACAAACTACATACTGTAAGCTGCATCCCAGCTCTGAGTTAATGCACTATTTACAAAATCCAGTTACAGAAGTGAGGTCACACCCCTCTGATTACTCTGAATCAAGACAGGATAGAAATCTGTTACAGATACATCCTTTACAGGAGTACACCAGTACAGATTGTTACACTGGAATAGGACCAGATCTTTTCATAGAGAGTGCCGTCATGCAAGCTTGGAGCCCACAAGCGACCAGGCTGGGATCCCTAATGTGCCAGAGTGATATGCACATGTTCCAGGAGAATGAAAAAGAATGTCATTAAAATAACACCCATGTCTTGCTTCCCACCCCCATAGCTGACCATTCAAGCCGAAGAGTAATATCCGTGTGTGTTTGGTGCACAAAACTGCCACGTATGCTTCTCTATACGAGATACGAGACAGTCTATACGAGACTGTCGATGAGAGCTGCTCTTTGGACTGCATCCCTACCCCCATCTGCAATACATTGAGAGCCTACATGCTAAGATTGTGCATTAATAATGTGCAGACAAAAGCACACTGCCGAACGCTAAGAAAGAAAAACAAATAACTCACTAAGACAAAAGACATGTGACATCAGACGTTTTCAGGGAACTTTCACGATTAACTCACAAGCAGGTGGAGACTGGGAAAGTAATCACCTACAATGACAACCACCTGCTCTCACCATGTCTAAATATGCAGTACAGTACATGGATATTCTCCACACTGTACCCTCCTCTCATCTGCTGACTAGCTGACACCTCATAAAATGTGGAATTACAGTATCATCCCTTCTACTCACAGAGCTGCCTTTAGTTATAATTATCTCTGCATAATATCTTCCAGATTGAGCTTTATTGGTTTTGGCTCTGTGTTTCACTGTTAATTTTGGAAGACTAGGTTGAGTATGTCAGAGCCTTCGAGTTCATGAGTGTTCACGTTTGTGAAGAAAAGGGTTCAGCTCTTATAGCCTGTCAGTGTAGAACTAATTCTGAGTTTTTTCTTGGGTAGAAATGTTAAAATACCCAGGTGTTTGTTTCATTATATTCCCTTGAACTCTTCTTTTAACTTTCTATCCCAAATATCTTCCTTTCGGATTTTCTCTGACTTCTCCGCCTTTCCATGGATCCTTTTTCCAAAACAAGCAATGACTAGATGCACTCTGCCAGGTCTGTACAGATGGCCTTTGCCATGGAAAGTTTCCAGTGGCCGAGAATGATGAAGCATCTTCAGCACCGCATGTCTTCAGCCATGTGTTGTGTTAGCATTTTAAGTTATTCAGCTTTTTTCCAGTGCTGTTAAGATTCCTGACAAGACTACTAATTTGGTCCTGATCTTCTATTCATTTCCAGAAGGTTTTTAATTTTTTTTTGGTAAAGGTGCTGTTTAGGTAAAGGTGCTGCTGAGATAAAAGTGGTGTTTCTACCAAACTCGTTTGTGCCAATGTGGAAACACAGAAACCTTCGTTGCCTTAAAAAAACTCTTTGAATGACCCTGGAGCAACCTCTGCCATTTCATGGTTTCTGTTCCAGAGAATGGAGTCTCCAGCAACCACCACTTCTCTCTGTACACGTTTGGTCAAACTGGCAGTCAATGTAGTTTAGACAAGGGTCTGAGTTTCAGGGTCAGTTAGTGTCCTGAAGGCTCCTGCACTGAGATCCCAGTCAGGTCTTAGACTGGAGATACTGTAAGTGTTGTTGAATGATATCATTTGGGTGGTTGAATTTTACTTCCTTTCCTGGGACCAACTTTTCTTAGTTACTTTTTCCATGGTGTTTCTATCCAGGGTGCATATCGCTCTAAACAGCGGTATGGATTGTCCTTCAGGCTCTTGGGTTCCTCTGGGCTCCTTTAGTTCCTTCTCCAGTGCCTTTGCTTATACAGACTCAAGGAACATTTTTTAGTATTAAAAGTGTAATACTGTGATGGACTCACCTTTCTTCCTGGGTGCATCCTGCCTTGTGCCTGTTGCTTTCTGGGATAGGCTCTGGCCCCTCTGCGACCCTGAATAGAATATAGATGGATACAAGTGTAGTGTTTGGATATTTCTTTTCTACAGATGCTTAAACACTTCAGCCTTCCTGTCCACAATCGCCACAGAAACAATAGGTCATTTTCCTTGCTGGTTCTGCAAGTAGCCAAAGTACAACTACACTCACATTTATTACAGCTACATGTCTCCTTGTCAAGTTTGACACATAGGTAGGTTTCCTCTTGACTTAGCGGCCAAGTCTGTTCCCAAAAACTGCTTATACATTTTAGTAATTCTAGCAACAATGAATCACTATATAGTATACTCCCACAAAAGAGAAAAATTAACTACAGAAAAAAAAAATTATTCTCAGAATCACTCAGCTCCAAACATGCACCCCCACACTCCCAGCCACAGAACAGACAGGGCTTGTAGGCTTGTGGTTTTCCACTTATATTTGTACCATTCATGAAGATATGTAATAATGGTTCAGTGTCTTGTGTTGGCACAACTAATTACAGCTTCAAGCTGCAAAACATAACATGTGTCACCTTTTAATTAAAATGTTTTCCACACATCTAATATTGAATCTTTGTTAATGTTTTGTGCTGTTTTTTCTGTACCGACACCTTCCTTTTTAAGATGACTGTTTCTAGCCCATAAATAATGTATTGCATTTGTTGTGAAATGATGAGTATTCGGAGCGAAATTGTAGACGGTCAGAAAGGATATTGTGAGAAGTGGGTTTGTGATAAACAGATGCAGAAACCAATTTCTGATTCCTTTGGTTGCAGGTCTTCTAGAAAATTGTTAAGTTTTGGGACAAATCTCATTCTGGGTCACCTCATCCATCTCGCTCACACGTGCACACACAAAATATAGCATGCATCACCTTTTCATTTAAATGATTTCCACCATCTATTACTGAATCCTTGTAAATGTTATGTGCTGTTTTTCTGTACTGAAACCTTCCTTTTTAAAATGGATGTTTCTGGCCTATCAATAATGTAAAGTAGCTCTCGTTCAGCTGCTCTCTCACACTTCATGTCGTACTTTCACTGCAGTACACAATCTCGAGTCTGTGAACTGACCTAAAAATGCATTTTTCCCATCATTAGTTTATATCTTATTCCTGTGGCTCAAACCTCAATCCCTGCAAGATATCTAAAAAGTGATGCTTGAGGGGATTTTTTATGCTCAACTGCTGCACCATCTTGCGTTATGCATTTTTTAAGACAAAATATATTTCTAAATATAGCTCCCAAGTAACTCTTTTTTATGTCAAGCTTTTGCACACAGCTTACGCAGAGGGACTGTTATCTTTAGACATATATTAACATTATGTTTTAAATATTTTATGTATGAGTTGACTGCGCCCAGTGTCTCTGATTAATCTTTTGCTTCTAACTTGCTTTGTGGAAGGAGATAAAATAGAAACCTCCTATTTCATGGCTCTTTATGCAGGTGCTGTTGATAGTGGTGTTAAGGTTTTGAATTCAAAATACATTCAAATTTGTGTTGTTGCATCTGGAGTGCAGGAGATATTTGCTTGTGCAATGAATACTGCAAACTTTCACTTATTCTGTAGTAAAATGAAATAGATTGGAGAAGACCCAAGCAATCATCCATATCTGACAGGTATCTGATGGTGTCCAAATTACACTCGCTTGCCATTATTCAGCTGCTAGTGCAAACCAATGCTGAGCCATGTGGCTCAACCAAGTTTATTGCTTCAAACCATAACGTATGCCAACACATGTACAGTATACCAGTAGTAATTCTTCTGTCTCAATATTCTTTCTCTTAATTACAAGGAAATATTTTTCAGCACTATAAACAAGCTGGGTTTCCTCAATAAAATAGCTGGAAATGTTTTAGCTAAAAGATGATCATGCAGTTTACAATGTAAGGAATGCACAAGAATAGGGGAGCAGAGAACATCCATATTTTTTTGCCTAAGAACTTTTTAATTATTTTTGTTTCACACATATAGGTGAGCTTATATTTCACCTCTGTGTTAAAAATTGACATTTTCCACCATCTCCACCAAACACACAATGGAAATGATCTGTGAAACTGGCATAATTTATTTTTTCTAAAGCCTTGATTTTCCTAGGGCACATCTTTAATTACTAATTAAACAGGTGATAATTATTCATGTCCGTAACCTGTGTATTTGTACAGTTTGTGAGTTTATAGTGCAAATGTGTTGATCTGACTTTCATGGAATTTCTTCCAGCCTACAGAAGCAACAAAGTCCCAGTTACACCCAATCACTGGTGAACTCCAGGTAAGTTCTGTCGTAGGCAACTTAAAAATTCGTTTTTTAAAAGACTTGTAAATTGATACCAGCATTCGCGCTCTTTTTAGGCAATCAGTTGTCCAAATGTAACAGATTATTAACACATCATTAATTTATACCATAGGTGTTAATCTCTATGTTATTGTCACCAGAATCTTAAGGACACAATGTAAAACATTATGACTTTTGTGTAATGTGTGATCAGATAAACATTTTATAGATTGATGTCACAGGAAACACAAGCGGCCTACATAGCAGAGATCTGAAAGAGCTCCCAGGATTCCGTTTTTGGAATCACTCATTTTCCTTTCCTTCCAAGCTTCAAGTGAATTATGACAAACATCTTGGTCACCTCATACTTCATGTTCTACAAGCAAGAAACCTTGCTCCCCGGGACAACAACGGCTATTCAGACCCTTTTGTGAGAGTGTATCTCCTACCAGGAAGAAGGTATGGATCATGTTCAGAAGAGTTGACATTTTACTTTTTTATTCTTTGTTGTTCCTGTAACTTGAAACTTCAATACCCCTCCCTTATTATCTTAAGATAGGGTGCTTTAAACAAAAGCTGTGTTTTTTTTTGTTTAAAACAAAAGCTTGTGTTATACAGTATATACAGTAGGACCCTTGGGGGGGGGGGAGGTTGTTTTGCCCTTGTTGGACTGAAAAGAGATGTTTCCTAAGACAGAGAAATCAAGATGTGGGATCATGCCAGGATATAATTAGAGATTTAGCACCCCACAGGGAGGTGTGAGGAGCACTGATGTGTTGTGAGTAAGTGCTTCAGAGCATTGCGCTGGTCCTGGGCCCCTTAGCAGAATGTTAAATATAATATCTGTTTTCCACAAAGATGGTATCAACGGACCTCATTTCATTTGTAAGACATTAAAATAAGTTCTGTGATCTTCAGAAATGTGTGGCTGTATATTGTAACAGTTTAAGCACATCTTCTTATTCATATAACTGTTTAGAAACAATACATTTCTTACTTTCTGAAGGGAACTTAGAATGTATAAATTCAGGTTCAATGGACAAGGACTGGCACAGATATGTCAATAGTTAAGATTTTTGTTCTTCTCCCCACTGTTCAATTCTTGTTCTTTTTTGTCAGCTCATTCTGGATAAAGTAATATCTGGATTAAGATCTCAGACTGAATTATGAATTGGAGGACTCTACTCCAGCCATAGCCGTTGTTCCCTTGTATATCTACTATTTTTTTATTTACATAATTCTGCATATCAAGTGTATCATTCATACATTTGAGGATTTTTTTATTGGTAATACAAACTTTTAATAACCAATAATCTGAAGGTATACTGGAGCCTTCAAGAATAATATCAATTTTGCTATATTGCATGTCTTGCAAAACATTTCACTTTATACTACTGGCGAATTGTTAGAGTCCAAAGGTGGTCCTGAACAATCAAATTTAAACTGGATTAAAGTAACCGTAATGTTTGTGTTTTCGGTATTATTTCCTAATTTCTATTAACATTTTTTGAAATTATGAAAAAAATTAGAGGCTTTAAGGTCAAGGTCTGATGTGATAATATTTGTTGTTTCTGGACTGAAGTACAGTAAATAATGCGGTCTTTGAGCAAACCACTGACATTCAAGCACCCTAGCTGCTGTTTAATGGCAGCCACATTACAGATCTCTTGTTAATGTAAAGACAGTATTTCCAGTCTTCCCAGCTGTTAAAGATGTATACTGTATACCTTGCAGGTATACTTTAATGACAGTTCTCAATCACCTCTTGCATCTTTCTCTCTACTTTCCTCTGATTTTTTTCTCTTGGTTTCTCCCCCCTTCTGCTTGTCTGACTTTTTTTTTTCAAATTTGCTTTTGCTGCAAACCTTTGGATCTATGCAGCCAAGTCATGGTTGTCCAGAATGCAAGGTAGTGTGGTGCTTCTCCTTTTTGTTTTGCTTGGTTGCTTGCCATTCTAAAATACGAATCTCCCTTTAGTAAGTTGGGCTTCCATTTGCTGAGCTGATGAGTCTTCAAGCACAATTGCTGCTAAAGATCATATTTAATTCCAACTGCACACCTTTTAATGCTGTTATTGGCGGGGGGGGTTTTGTTCTTTGATGTGTAATGTAGTTGCAGTGATCATACGGTAAGGAAAACAAGTTCAGTAGATGATTGGTATCTGAAACATGTCATAATGTTTTATTTGATATTAAACTGAAGTCTCTCTGAAAACTGACTATGTATTTTTCTCAAGGGTACTGTATCTGTCTACATTTCTGTGTACTAAAGTAACATGTGTACTATGTACTGTATCATGTATTATCATGTACTGTATGCACATGTGCTCATATACTGTATATTCATAGAAGAAAGTGATATTCAGGTTATTAAACATGCAATTATAGTACAGTAAAACAGATATTACACTAAATATATTTTAACAAAAGTGAATTGCAAAAGGAACAAAACTATTCAGATAAATTAGTTATAGCATTAGAGAAAAACTTCATCACAATACAGTATGTAGAAACATAAGCCCAAGATGATACCAGATACCAGAACAAGATAAATGCTTTACCAGTTGGACAAGACCAACTGTATATAACTGTAATGGACCTTTACAAGTGGTTCCACAAAGAGTAATGGAACAGACACAGAACCAGTTAGATAAATGTCCTTCTAAAGAAGAAAGTTCTAGATTATAGGTATTCCCAAGCTTTTTTGTACCAGTGATATGTTCACTGATGTCCTACTCAGGGAGTTTGGCAAATACAAACTTTTTTTTGTCTCCTTAACCTCTCTCATGCAAAGAAAACAAAAAAACACAAACTTCCACAACATGACAGTTGTCTTTTTTCTCCTTTGTGGGCTGCTCAGGCTAAAAAGCAGTCCATAGCAAAAAACAATTCAATTGGTAATGTTCATTAAGGTTTCAGTACGGACTGGTGCCAGCCTACAGAATTGTGCATCTAGTGCTAGCAGGCTCACATGCCCCAAGGAAAGGATTGAGATCCTGGATCAGCCACTAGAGTCACCTGACCTGAATGCATTGAAAGTCGACTCGGGTCAGGTGACCCAAGTATAAAGTCGCTTATAATTAAATTGTGTGCCAGTGGAAAATATTGTTCAGTATGTAGAATTGTTTTTGTATGAGCATCATCTGCCAAATCTAGAACAAAAACATTTACTTGTAACCAAAGCTGCCGATGAAAGCCACACAATGTTTTGGCTCAGAGAGTGCAGATGTTTTACCCACGCAGTATTATTTGCAGTGTTTTGTTATAAAAAGATTACCTGTAATGTATTATATTGTTTCTGCCCTCTATGGTTTTATTTTTCTCAGTTTCTTATTGTGCATAACTTTCGCTGGAGGGTTACATTTTGTTTACTGCACATCTGTTGTTTTGTTTTTTTTTGGTGTTTGGTGTAGTTTTTTTAAAGATTTAAAAATTGCATGTGATCTTCATGAAGCACAACAATTTCAGCTGAAGCTCGGGTTTCTGTAGTTCTCAGAAATTGCATCACATTTCTTCATATTCAATTTTAGTGCCGAGAACAAGAGAAGAACAAAGCATGTGCAGAAAAGCCTGAACCCAGAATGGAATCAAACTGTGATTTATAAAAACATTCATCTGGAGCAGGTATGCTTATCTTTGACTGTTTTTCTGATCAATTGAAACACTGTATTGAAATGTATTTCAACACTGATTGTGATTTAGCTTGATTTGGTATTATTTAGCCATTATTTAACTGTGTAACTAGAAAGACTACAACTTCTGCACATTTTCTACATTGTAAAGCTCTTTGAGATTACTTTTAAAGGTACTGTGTATAATAAAGTTTATTGCTTTTATTAATTGTAATAGTCAACGCAAATTATATCCATAAAAAATGGATAATATTATGTCCTTGGTTTGTTACTGTACTTACTACCAGAATAGCTGCATTATCTGACGTGTTTTTGCTTTTGCTTAGGTTACTTTTTGTCATTTTAACTAACTTTTGTCATAAACGTCGAAGGAAAAAGCAGCATAAAGGACTGCAATGTGTTGAGAAGCATCCCAACTATAGGTTGTTCCTATAGTTCCTTTTATTCAGTCCTTTTAGAACATATCTTTCCCCTGAAGAATATCCCCTGAACATATCTTTCCCCTGAAAAATATATACTGAGATAAATGTCTATATATGACCATATACTGTAAATACAGAGAAAAGAAAATTAAGCAAGTAGGAAATAAAATAATTGGATAATTAGGGACAACAGAAATATAATTCTTTATCAATTTTGAATCAGTTTGCACATTGGAGGGCCAAGGCAATTTATCCCCCCTGTTCTCTGGTTTCCCATCTCCTGTTTTTGATAGAACTTTGGCAATGTTAGGAAACCCATCAGCTGCTTGGATATCTCTAAGGATTTTTCTGAAATGTTACAATAAAATGAACAGTGAAGTGAAAGTGCCAAAAGTTGCTCTCCCACCCATTCTGTCATTTAGCCATATCACCCTGCAACTCACACCTGGCAGCCCACTGAAGCTCAGTATGTGTGAGTCTGGTCGGTACCTGGATGGGAGACTCCTGGGAAAGCTAAGGTTGCTGCTGGAAGAGGTGTTAGTGGGGCCAGCAGGTCCATGTTGGTCCTAATGCCCCAGTTTAGTGACGGGGACACTATACTGTAAACAGGTGCCATCCTTCAGATGAGACATAAAACCGAGGTCCTGACGCTCTGTGGTCATTAAAAATCCCAGGGTGTTTCTCGAAAAGAGCAGGGGTGTAACCCCGTTGTCCTGGCAATATTCCCATTGGCCCTTACCAATCACAGCCTCTTAATAATTCTTATCTATGAATTGGCTTCATCACTCTCCTCCCCACTGAGAGCTGGTGTGTGGGGAGTGTACTGGTACACTATGGCTGCGGTCACATTATCCAGGTGGGGCTGCACACTGGTGATGGTGGAGGGGAGTCCCCATTACTTGTAAAGCGCTTTGAGTGGAGTGTCCAGAAAAGGGCTATATACAGTAAGTGTAAGGAATTCATTAATTTATGTGCCTGTTCTTCCTTAGCTGAAAAAGAAGACCCTGGAACTGACTGTTTGGGATTACGACAGATTCTCTTCTAACGACTTTCTCGGAGAAGTAAGTTGCAGTTTATCATAAAAGAATATGTAATTTATGCTGCTAAAATGCTTTTTTGTGAGTTACCACAATGATGGTAGCCCTTAATTGATCCTCATCACTTAGTAGAGTTTTGTAGGGTGCTAGTCGTAACACAAAGGTACAAGGATTGATTCCTACCAGGTTCACCAACCCACACAGTCAACAGAATGAGTCATGGCAAATTTCCTCACTGAGCGAACCTCCATTCTCAGATAGAATTGGCTAAAGTCGGTCTTTTATTTATCTAATGTGTATCTAATTTCAGTATGTCATTTCCAGGTGCTGATTGACTTATCTAACACCTCCAACCTTGACAACACACCAAAGTGGTATCCTCTGAAGGAAGAGAGTGAGAGTATCGATCATGGGAGGTCTCATTCGGGGCAGAGTAACCAGGCTTCGCCAAAGCCATCGGTGATCAAAAGCAGAAGTCACGGAATATTCCCAGATCCTTCCAAGGGTATGGAGAACCTACATTTTCACCAAGCTTTAAAGTGAACATATTGCATATTCACTGTACACTCTGCCTGGAGTGTACAACACCCCTTATCTAGACCCTGGATGTGGTGTTGATTCGCAATGAATATGGACAGGATCGGCGCCAAACTGGCCCAGCACTTACAGTAATGAATTAGGTGTGATAGGGTGGCTCAGGGGATCTTCCACTGGTGACTCCTGTCTCAGTTGCCGGGGTTCTGGCCAGGGTGCATGTGTCTCAGAGGCCATGTGTTGCCTTTATTTTTCACAGCTCAAGGCAAGTTAGAGAGTCAAAGAGAGTTGAGTTTAGACTATAGTTCAAATTTTACTGCATAGTACACAAAAGATGAAAACAATCGATATTAGTGCTGTAAATGAGGTGAAGATTAAAAATAGCCTACTAAGTGAAAAACAAAAAATAAAAATGCATTCTGAACCCTTAATTAACCAATGTAAGATGTAGGAGCATCTGTTCGAAGGCATATATGTTATCACCAAGGAGCTGTCCTGAATTTGTTTTTATTTTCTATTTTTAAATGCAAGTAGTTTTCAGTCTGCCGTCAGACCCTTTTTTTTTTCTAAGTAAGCCTCGCTATGGCAACTAGCGACCCAGAAAATTGCGACTTGCCGTGGCGACACTCTTGAAGACACGTGAGCGGGGCCGAGGCCCAGCAGAAGAGGGATCGAAGTGGCAAGAAGTGAGGAAAACGGCGCGGTCTTGCGGTGTTCTGTCTGTGTGAAGCGACTCATGGCCCTGTTGTTTTAGACATGCAGGTGCCCACTATTGAGAAATCTCACAGTAGCCCCGGCAGTTCCAAGTCCTCCTCCGAGGGACACCTGCGCTCTCACGGACCATCTCGCAGTCAAAGCAAAACCAGTGTAACTCAGACGCACCTCGAAGATGCCGGAGCTGCCATAGCGGCGGCTGAAGCAGCTGTACAGCAGCTCCGCCTTCAACCAAGTAAACGGCACAAATAACTTCCTCAGCATGGCAGCTTAACTATCATCTGTTGCTACCTTTGTTCGTTCCCTTCTCCCCGCCCCCCTCCTCCTTTGTTTTTTGCCTCTCTACTTCCTGTAAACACAAGTCTGCTCACAAGTTTTCTGTATGTACCTCTCTGTGTGTCGTGAAATGACTTCACCGAGTTCACTTTGAAGAGTTTATGACCCTTTTTGTTTCTGAAAAGGGGAGTGAAACTGGCTGTTTAAAGAGTACCATTGCCAAACGCCATCGCCTCAAGCTGCCATTTGATGCCACCTCATAGGTGTGAGAATGGAAACACAAAGCCTTCCGTGAATGAGAAAGCACGAGCTTTCCTCACACGCCCTCACAGTAAAAGTCAGCTTGTGTTAAAGACTAAATCGGAAATGAACCTTAAACAGATGTACAGAAACAGAATTGTATTTTTGTTGCTTCACAAGTGATACTTTTGTTTTACTGTCACAATTTTAGTTATAAAATTTACGTTTCTCTATAGAACTATAGACTTAGTCCTTTAAACAGAATTTATACAGAGTTTTCTATGTATACGGTAATTATCAATAAAGTTTAAAATGGTATCTTAAACAATAGCACAGGTAAAGCAGTCTTTTTTATATCTCTTAATAATATCTTGGAACCTGACACAGTTTACGCATCAAATAAACTAAGGCACATAAAGTTCTTCTTCCTAAAAATAACTAAAAAATAGAGCAAGATTAGGTCAAGTAAACAATATCTAGGGAATGTAGTACTCCCTAATACACTAATGACTGTTAGTCAGGGGTGAATAATTATTTACTCCAGAGTGTACCTCTCCTTAAAAAATAAAATAACAAATATATTAAGACCATATGATGGAAATAAGCACATTTGCAGATATATAGACTAAACAGCATATACAGCTTAAGTGAAACTATATGCATCAGTGTACAAAGAAGAGCAAGGAGATGAACAGTAGGGTCCTTTCCGGAGAGCAGAAAAAATCAATAAGTATCGAGCTATGAAGTGCACTGTCTCTGTGCTTTGTTTCTAAGAAAACCTTGTCTGTCTTCCCACCCCTAAAATTAGAAACCAAGGCTGGGATTGCACTTTCATAGGAAGATGTGGGCATTAAGATGCACTGCTCATAGTCGTTCTGCTACAGAATATCCAGTGAGAGCCTCCATAATGCCCCACATCTCTGCCCTTAAAACTATTTGGGTAGTCAGTACAAGTTTAAAAGTTCAGAATATGTAACATAGTACAAACAGCCAGTTTTAAAAAGCTCGACCCTTTTGATGCTGTGCATGTGATGTCTTTTTTGGTGTCCGGAACACTACGGAATTAAATTCACGCAATTTAAAGGAATACAAAAACACTTGTGTCTGCATGTGTAACGCGTAAGCTGGTGCCATGTGAGGATACATACTCTGGGTTTCCATTTCACCCACGCGTGCCGCAGCAGTTCATAAAAGCGGTCTGGCAAGTCATGCCAAGAAGCAGCACAGACACAGCATAACAGGAGTCCTCCCAATTCAAAGAACTCAGTCTGACAATCTGCCTTCACCAGCCAATGAGAGCAAAGATACAAGTCAGCTCGCCATCAGGAAAGTGATGTCTGAAGGAACACCCAAGACTGAAGGTGAGAAGTGCACTTCTGGTCTCACTGAAACATGAGGGGTTAACGTACAGTATATATACAGTATATACTGAGACATAGTTACTGTGTTTCCTGAATAATTCGTGCTCTGATGCGCTTCTTAAAGGCTGTGGACAGTTTGCTAATACCAAAGCAATGAATATTGACCATTAATAGGGTGGAGTGGTGGCTCTGTGGCCTGTAGCTGGAAGGTTGCCGGTTCAAATCCCACAGTCGGCAGAGATGGGCCCCTGAGCAAAGCCCTTAACCCCAGCTGCTCCAGGAGCGCTGTACAATGGCTGACCCTGCGCTCTGACCCCAACCGTCTCTCCCTGTCTGCGTGTTTCATGTGGAAAGAAATTCCTAATGCAAGAAATTGTATATGGCCAATACAATGATCTTATCTTTATCTTAATAACAGCAACATTTGCACACTACAGAAAAATGACATGTATGAATTTGTGCAATTGTTCTGGGATTTAAATAATTTTGTGTTCTTATATAATTAAGAAAAAGGTTTGTCTCTGCATCTAAGAGCATGAATTTGCACATTTGTAAATGTATTTATTCTGGTATTACAAAACAATGATCCCCATGTTTCAGAAAATCGTATTAGTAAACTGTTCAAAAACATTAGAAATTACTTAATATGGCCTTTGGGAAGGTTTGCATTATAAATGAATTATTCTAAATGGTTTCATAACAAGCCAAACATTTCATATCATATTTCATTAGATCTAGATTTTTTTTAAACCCAGATTCAAAGATAATCACAATTATGCAGAAACATCTACAGCATGTTTTATCATACAATTATATTTCAGGGATAAGTAGATGCAAATACTGTACCTGTACAATTTTTGAAAATGTAGCAATAGGTGCGTAGAGGTTGTATAAAGTCTGTGTCCAACCACTGTATGAACCAAAATACAGTATTGCATTTTAAGGACATTTTAAGGTAGTGTCATGCTATGAAGAAAAATTAAATAATTTAAATTTTTAATCAGTTAAAAATGTTTTAAAGTCACTTTCTAAAGGGTAATATGTAATTCTACACCCCAAAAAATGTTAACATAAAATACTAAAAACTGTTTCTGTTATTCAGCATTTACACAAGAAAGTCTTGCTATTCATCTAAAAATTAATTGTTCTTCTCATATAATTTGTGTTTATATACATGTAATTAAATGTGTAATTGAATTTGCTTTAGCACTTTAGTGTGGCTATGTGCGTACATATGAGCATGTGATTATGCTTTTATGATTGGTTTTATTAATGTGTAAACGTGCTTGTGTCCTCGTCTGACCTGTATGTTTAAGAAATAGTACATCCAAGTACCTGTAAATTCTCATAAAAAGCTTAAACTTTTGTGGATGTGAGTGTGCAAGTATTGTTAGCTATTGCTGATGCCTATATTTGCATTTATGTGTCAATGTTCTCCTTTGCAAAGAGATGCATTACAATGTACCATTTTTATTATTTTATCATACCCAATTTACTGAGAAGCAGACAGCTAAACTTATTTGAGTATTGTTTTCAGCCTTGTTGGTTTTTAAATGAAAGACTGTCATATGTACACTTATTTTGTTTAAATACATTATACAGTATTTTGCTTACAGAGGAAACAAAACTTACTTTTTGCTGTGCAGTGAAAGAGAAAGGACTGAAATCAGGTGTCTTTAAAAAGGAAAACCTGCTGAGAATTGTGAAAATATCAATCTCAGTATACTGTACGTGAAGTGAAGACCGTGAACATAGAAAGTATGTGAACATAATGAAGGCCTTTGCTCCTAGTATATTCAATGTGATGGAGGAAGGATCTCAACTTCTATCATTTAAAGCTGTCTCAACTACTGTATGCGGCTTGTATTGTATTCTGAACTACCTGGACAGTGTGGGGTCCTTTGCAGTGCAGTAGCAGACATTGCAGAGATTGAATTCTCTCACTTTATAGTGCTGTTCGTTCTTTGTACAGCAAGGTCCGGCCACAGAGTTACAGAATCTGCTGCATCGACTGCCTCGTCCATGAGCAGTTTTGGCAGTGGGTACAGTGAAGACAGTGAAGGCAGCACCACAGTGGGAGAAAACAATATCTTCCCTGTTCCCCGAATGTAAGTATACCATGCATGCATTTATTTTTTTATTTCTTGCCCTTTGGAAAGCATATTGACATTGACAAAGGCTTGCGGACACTATTTCGTTGAATAAAAAATCATTTTTTTACAACATTGGCAGTGTTAATAGGAGTCAGCAGTGGTTCTTCTTGGTGAAATTACCGCCATTAAATTCTATAAATGCCTATACCAGGGGTTGTCGCCAATATGTCCTCAAGCTCATTTCAAAACACCAACCACTTGAAGAGCTGGAATAAACTGTTAAATACTGGCATCCCAAGACGCCAGTAATGAACTGATTTAAGCTGTTAAGTGTTGGAATGAAAACCTGCCGACACACTGGTACTGGATCTGTATACAGGGAAATGTGTCATATTCTCTAGTGAAGGTTTTGATATCAAGATCAGAAAAACAACTATATCGTGTCAATCCTCTAATTTTCACAGTATTACTTTGTGACAGATTCTTCTCAAGCAAAACACCTACAGTAAACTAAACATTAAGCTTGTTTTATGCTATAAGCACCCGTGAGATCAGATTAGTAATGTAAGTATTCATTTGAAGACCAGGGGCTTGCAACAGTAACATCAGTGGGAAAATACAGAATTGTGGCTGGCGGATCACAATCATTGAAGTATTATCCTGGTTGTATCTGGCAGACTAAATTACAGAGCTGCCGATGAACATGGGAGACCATAGCAATGTCCTATCAACATGTGTGGCAGACTGCATTAAAACTATACTTCCTCGCATTATTTTAAATTGTCCAATTTTAGCTGTCTCCCAAAGGCTCAATTCTTATTTTGCAAAGTATTGAATGGCGTTTGTGCTGCATACAAATTCCCTAAAAGAAATTTAAATACGCTTTCTTGTAGGTTTATTAATTATAAATGTAAACCTTGAAATATGTCCAAACATGCAAATATGCTTGATAAGATGATTAACATAAGAAATTGAACAATGAAATCACATTATTTGGCAGTCATCCTACAGTACTTGGAGGCTTTTTAGAACATGCACAGAGTGGCCAACTTTCGTTTCATTTTAATGGTGTTAGAACAAAACACACTTAATCCTCTTGTACAACCACATCAGTCTCAAGTGGGAATAAACCAGCATGACAATTTTTTCCATTGTGAGGACATAACAGTATGACCAGAATTCCCCATTTATTTAAAGGGAGGGTAATCCTGTGCTGCTCATTTTCTAAGCAAATCAGTATTCCCCTGGAATGAAAGCTCACAGCAGGTTAACTGGAATGTTATTTTTTCTATGGATGTTGCTGGCATGCAATTAGATTCCAACTGATCAGTGTTCATAACAGTGTATTATTACCCCTTTAGATTGTCCAACACAGTCCCGACCAGAGCTTACTGTTAAAGGCATTGAAATAACATTCTGTGGGGGATCATAAATTATTCACATCCCTCACAATTGCAGACACAAAATCAATGCTGCCATTTTAGAAAATAATTGTTCTTTATCTGATTACCTGTGGGAATTCAAACTCTTTTTTAAAATTCAATTTTTACAGTTTTGTTTCTTTTTATTACATGAAATTCTTTATGATCTTAATGATAACACACACATCAACTGTTTTCCCCTGCTACAGCCTGTCTTTAAGCTATTACAGTGTAAACATTAACATGTTCATTGTGTTTAGGCATGAAGAACAAACATCACACTCCTACACAAAAGAATGGTAGGTGGATTTCTTGTCTGAAACACATTATCTGTAGAGTAATTGGCAATGCCATGCCCGCATCCTCCACCATATGCAATACGCCTGTGTGCAGGGTGCCATAATACAGTGTCTTGGAAAGCAGATACACAAACCATACAGCAATAACACTGCTTTATTTATCATGTAAGTAAAGAATATTCAATATGCAAAACTAAATCCTGGTCTTTATGAGATTGTCACTGGACTGCTTCTAAAGACCTTCTCCAAAGCCTGGAAAAGCTTGCCACCTTTAAAAATCCAAATCGATACTCTTAAAAAAGCACTCTTCCAAAACTCACAAGTTCCCACAACAAAACTTACAGGTTCCACAGTCTGTAACTCGGCTGAAGACTTGCTTCCTTCATTTCCTCTGGTGGAGGTGTGTAACAGGGGATTTGCCTTATTCAAACAGCAGATGCTAACCAAATCAAGGAGCCTCTGCTGCCTGGGTTTTAATTGCAACCTAACCAATGCTCTTCTTTCAGATGCTCAGGTGGCCAAGTTCAGCAAAGATCTCTGGGGAATGTGGCTGACAAAAGATCATCTACCTCGTCTCCACCTACCACCATCTCACAACACTTAAAAGGCTACAGATGTTTGAAGCCGACATTGATAATACTCGGAAAAAGTGAAAATTTATTTCATACTGAAAAGAAAAGAGACGTCGTGACTCTTTTCTTGTCACCTGAAGAAGTGTTTTTCTTTTCCACCTGAAGAAGGCCCCTCAGCTGAACTTTGTATCCCTTTTCTTTTCAGCATGGAATAACCTTCACTTGTTCCTTTGCAGCCTACGCATGCTGACGCAGCTACTGTACCTACAGTACTTGAACGTCAATGATAATACTATTCAGACAACACTGTTCTTTTTCTTTCCTAAAGGGGAAAGACTATTCCAAATGGCATGGACAAGACCAGAGGTCAGGACCCACTAAAGCAGACACCACTGGGCCTAGGAGATGCAGAAGGTAAGACCCAGTGATGAAACCACTGCTTTCTGCAGGTCTGACGATGACAATGTTGCGGAGCATTTGGTTGGAATTCATCTCACTCATGGACAGTATGTAAAGGGATCTTAAAAATGAATGTCAAGAACAAGACTTTAAGAATTTATGCATGTCAATGGTTAAAAAGCATTAAATGTACGATGCAGTTACCTGATTTTCTGTATTAAGAGAGCTACTTAAGAATAAATTCCTGAAAACCAGAAACTCATATGATGGGGTTAAAACACGGACACATACTGTATAATAATGTCAATACGAGTTGGGTTTTGCATCATTTGCCCAAATAATTTAATGGCACACTTAATGAGCCAGATTAATCTGCCTGAAAGTTTCAAGAATGTATTGATCCCTGCTACTGACAGAACAAATCCTAAGTTTCTAATTTCAAAGAATGTTTTATTTTGCCTCATATTTTAAGAAACATCCTTCTCATTCGGCTTCGAAATACAGTGGTAGATTTTTTTATGATGCCTTTTTACATATGGTACAGTATGTAATGTTTCCATGATTTATATCACACAGTACAATAACTGTATGGTATGTTCAAATTATATTGTCTTGCAACACGTTCTTTAAGGTGACAGCTTCCATAGGGATTTATTTCAGTGCCTCAGCCGAAGTAAAAAGATCCATCACATAAGTTAAGACGCAGAACTGTAGTAATCTATACTGTAGTGTGGAGCTTGCATGTTTAATTGTCCCTGTGAGTATGAATGATTTGGACTGGACAGGTGCCCCTTCCAGTACAGTATTCTATATGTACAGTATTTAATATCCTCCAGTTTGTAATGGAAAAAATACTAAACTAAAAGATTTGTATGCAGATCACAGTCACACAAATAGTTCTGGCCAGCTGCCTGTTCTGATATATACACTTGCTTGTTACAGTGGGCAGAGTTTCCTGGCTGCCTGAAATGAACATAGATCAAACTGCAATATAGCTTTTTTCTGCTATTTGTATAGCTAAGCTTAAAAATAAAATTGTTTGATTTTAACACAAACCACAAACTTGTCTGAATGATGTCTAAATGATTAAGCGCTGAATACTTCTAAGAGCAGGTGACATTTGGTGACTATTAGTAAAAGATAAGATCACTTTCTTGGCCATATACAATTTCTTGTGTTAGCAGTTTGTCTTTTTTCACATACCCCAACTTGCTCTCCATGAGACACACGGACAGAGAGAGAAGCTTGGGGTCAGAGCACAGAATCAGCCATTTCTACGGCGCCCCTGGAGCAGTTGGGCTTAAGGGCCTTGCTTAGGGGTAGGATGGAGTAGGATTCCTCTGCCGGCCGCGGGATACAAACCGGCAACCTTCCAGCCACAGGCGCAGATCCTTAGCCACTGCACTGCCACCCCCCAAAAAGATTACTTTACAACTTACAAGATATGTACAGTGTACTGCATTTACAAAGACAAACAGACTTAAATAAATAATTAAAATAGATACAGATTTTTTCACTTAAAAGCACTTTTACATCAAAGCACTTTCAATAATCTATATATGTTTTCAGAATAATAAATAATCACTGGAAATGAAAAAAACTTGTTTGCTATTAATTCATGCTGAGTTTGGTATGATTTGTCACGGGAACACTGCGATATTCAGCGATCGATTCGTATTTCATGCCCAGACCTTAACCATGTCAGATGTCCGGGGAATAATGATCTGCAGAATCTGTCAATGACAAAATACCCTTTGTGCTGAAAAAAATACCTGACTAATTAAGGAAAGATGTTTAAAAAACATTGATCAAAACATTTTATCTACGGGAGGATAGAAGCAAAATTGCTTTCCCGTCTCACAATTCACAGAAAATAACACAGTTTAGTTTCTCTGTTCACTCTGTGTATACTGTATATACACACACATACAGTATCCAGTATGTATTTGAAGCTATAGCATTAGTTATATTATAATATATCTCAGCATAGTATCAAACCGTATATTACAGTAAATACTTAACAAGGAAAATACGGGACATACAGTAGAGAGTAAAATAGGCACAATACACAATAGTACTGTTTTTAATTGATGAAAAATAATTTCATTTAAATATTGCTCTATGGCACTCAATTTCATGTAGAGGGTACCACATACAGTACAGTAGTTCCCTGTGAAAGTGTAATCAGTTCTGTTAATGGGTATAATCCTAGCAGGTTAAAATGTGTATGCTCACACATGGAGGTTTAAATGTTTTTCCCCATTTCATGAAATTGATAATGGTGAGACTAAAAAGGACCATCCTCTTATCTGCCTCCAGTGAGAGTAGTGTAAAAGAGAGTAGAGAGTAGTGAGACTGTCGTGACAAGAACACTTTCCATCCATGATGGGAACAGACAGCTCTTGCCGTGCAAGTTGAAATCACTGCAGTATCTCTAATCTCTCAGATGAGCGGAAGAGGAGTAATTGGATCTAAGTAAAAATGCTCTGTCATGGGCCTGGCACTTCATTTAGAAAGATAGCATGAACAATTGCGTGTAATGATGCTTAAACGCCTCAAGAAACACACAAGCGGATTGTTTTCTGACAAACTTCAAAAAATATTGTGGAGCATGGAATATAAGACAGCAAAAAAAGATGATTAGCAGTGTAAATGAAATAGACTGGCTACAAGTTAAATGGTTCAGTTCTAACCAATATTGATTACTCGTGCTTTTTATTCTATTGACCTTAAATAACGTGTATGTTTTTAGGAATGAAATATGAAATTAACACTGTAACAGAGGAGCCTGTCACAAGGTACAGATAGCACGGGAAATACAATATTCATACACCTTCCATTGAGCAGCTGCTAGATAAGTTCCTGAGGGCTTGACTAGTAAATGCTATTACTTAATTTCATATACATTCACGTACATAAACACATACTTAATTTCATATACAGTCACATAGAAAAAACAAACACAGGTATGAGTGAGTATTGTGGTGTGAATGGAGAGCACTCTCAAAATGGAGGATACTCACTGGAGGAGATGGGAAAAACCACATGCATTGAATTGGAGAAATGGTTTGCTCCAGAGGGGGAGGGGCTTACAGGCTATTTAAGGTGGCTCCTCAGCCTAAGAGTGAGTTGTTGATGGTGGTTGGTATGTCAGGTAGTGTGACTGAAAACAGAGAGAAAGCAATAAGAAAAGGAGGATTTATCTTTGTCTTAAGAATTAGTTTTGTTTCTATTTTGGGGTTTTGTTTTCTGGTGTGGGGGACTGGGAACACTGTAAATAAACTGCACTTATTTTACTTGAGTGCTTTTGCGGCAGAGCCATTCTGTTATAAAACGGACCTACTTTGGCCTTCCTTGGGCCATTGTGTGATAAACACTAAATAGTATCATTAAAGCCTTAAATAATTTCTCATCTGAAAGAAAGTGTTTGTTAGAAAAACAGTTGTGAGGCTTCTTAGGTCCTACAGTTTCTGATGAAGGTTCCACATCTGAACCTTTGTGATATCTTCCTACTTAATAGTGACAAATTAACCACTCCTTCGTTCTGGATGGAGATGTATGTGTAGATGTACTGGCAGTATGATGGAATGGTGGTGAATACTGAAGATTCATAGCTTTCTGCATCCTTTGAAAAAGTCCTCACTTGTATAAATTGTCCCTGTGAGTATGAATGCTTTGGACAGGACTAATGCCCCTTCTACTACTGTAGGTATTCCTGTTTTTCACCCTGTTTTCTAGGGATAGGCTGTGAATGGCAATGATTACTACAAGGCATTAGAGTTCTTGATCTGATGATGGAGTGATATTAACATTTATTGCATTTTTTAGCTATGCTTATAGCCAGTACATAAAGGGGTCTTTATTTAGAGTACATGATGCTCTATTCAAGTAAGTTATTTTTTGTGATGGAAGGTTTGTGTTTTAATGGAGTTTTAAAGGAACGTCTGTGGAGAGGTGAAGCCCTAATCCCACCCAGTTCTGCTCACCTCTGTGTGAGCATCAGGATTTCTAGTGCACCCCCTCTCGAACAGTACCTGTTCACACCTCTCCCTCAACCGTGCTCCTCCGCCATCAGACCTCTATCTGGTTTGTCTTTTGCTCAGACAGGCGACAAACCAATTCATGGTTTTGACAACTCAAATTATGTGTCTACTGCTTCTTAACTATCGCTTGACTAGTGAAGTAAGTGCTGCTATTAGTGTTGGGTGGATAAACTTTCAGAATTTTTTTAATAGACAGTTTGGACAGGTTGTCTCTGCTCCCCATAAGTGCAATACAGCACATTGTTCTGAAGCCATTCATTGGCTAGAATGTAAGTGTAAAACATCACTTTTCTCAGGCAGGAAACCAGTTTAAAGTTGATCTCTTCGTTGCGAGACTTCTTTTCTTAGTAGAAAAATGAGAATGAGGGTGATGCAGTGGTTAGCATTTCTGTCTCACAACTCTGGGTTCAATTCCTGAAGTACTATCTGCGTGGAGTTTGTATGCTATCCCCAATCCCCATGTTTGTGTAGGATTTTTCCTGGTGCTCTAGTTTTCTCCCACAGTCCAAAGACATACTGGTAGATTAACTTGCTTCTGGGAAAAGTGGCCCTGGTGTGAGTATGTGTGCGCGCTTGTGTCTGTGTGTGCCCTGTGATGGACTGGCGTCCCATCCAGGGAGTATCCTACCTTGTGCCTGTTGCTTGCTGGGATAGGCTCCAGCTCCTCCTCGAGCCTCTGGGTAAAGTGGTTAGAAAATGGATGGATGGGTGGATTTCAGGCAAGCCCTGTTGTCCAACGAAAAACAAAATGCTACTTTACTCTGAGCCAAACCTTACAGTTCTTATTTTTCTCAAAGAATGTGTTGGTTCTTCAAAGAATATATTTTGATTCATAAAGGATATTTTTTTTCAGAGCCAATCATTTTGTGCACGAGATGAAAAATTTTAATTGACGTTTCTTCAATTTCTTCATACTGTACATTCAACGTGAAATTTCTGGCAATTATACAGATTCTAAAAGCCTTCATTTCTCCTCCGTTTTCTGGTACTTTATTGAAATGGCATATTTATTTGAAAAATGTTGTGTTTCCTTGCAGTGAAGTCTGTTAATTGCTGTCAGCACAAAAACTTGATGAGTCATATGTGAGTGACAGCTGTTTTCACCATGTTGACACCGGAGCTTTGGCTCTGAGGGGATTGAACAGTGTAAATGAGATTTTGAGTTATGCTGTTCTCTGCTCAGAATACGATTTTTAAACCCTTGAAATTTAATTTACAGATGAGCTTTTTTTCCATATGCTCAAAAAACATTATTACATTATGTTGTATTCAGTGCTGTAATTCTGCTGCAATTTTCCTTCCAAGCTCTAAAATATTTTTGTGTCATTTTTCTACCATCACAATGGAGCTTTTAATGTCACAATTATAGCACCGAATTAGAAACTCCATGTATTTAAACGGTTTTTGCAAAACTCATCCTGGGTTTGTATAAAAAATATGTTTTGCATAATTAATTTGGGTGTTTCTGAACTTGTGGGATCTTAAGAGCAGTGTTTTTCTCCATCCAGTGAGGCTCTAGGAGTGCTTGAATCTTGAGAATGTGGTACAAATATGTCCAAAATGGTTCCATATCTGAAATATTGCATCAGCACGGTTTGTGTTGTGTATTATTTTTGCCGTCAAGATTAATTTAGACACAGCCTTTATTCAAACGATCTCACAATGATCTCTTTCCCTGGTTAGACAGGTTGATTTCTATTTCTGTATCTGGTGAGTCAGATTTCTTTTTGTAAAAGTTTCCCATTATTAATATATGTATGAACAGCATTCTTGTTTTTTAAATTACAAGAGGAGTGCTGGGCATTACATTTTTTATTTCCAAAATGCAGTAGTTTGCATTTTTATGTGCAAATTTTCTCTCAGTTGCTATTTATGTATTCTGTTACTAAATGTTCTCAAGTCCAGAACAGCTTTTCATTTTTACAGCAGAATAAAGCCTATAGACCATTGTATGGAGACAGTACTTATCTGCTGAACAAAATGGCTCTATTGGAAAATTCTTCCTTCTAGAGCACTGGTTCCCAGGCTTGGTCGTGCTGACTCACACACCTGCTAGTTTTCACTCTACTCCACCTTCATTAAGAAATTGAAGCCTTACTCCATCTAAGAAGCTGCTTCATTGCAATATTTGCATTTTGTTTCTAGTCTCAAGTTTGGGAAATTATTTCACTTACAGAATACAGCAGTTAAAACTCCAAGTCAATGAAGGGTTTGATTGTGTCACATAGGGCTTGGCTTTAACAAAAACCAACAGGTGTGTGGGTCTCCAGGACCAGGAATTAAGAACTCCTGCTCTACAGATTAGATTGGGCCTATTAGCCAGCAGCCATATCACTCTGCAGCTCACAACTGGCAGCCCACTGAAGCTAAGCAGGTGTGAGTCTGGTCAGTACCTGGATGGGAGACCTCCTGGGAAAAACTAAAGTTGCTGCTGGGGCGCTCACCCCGCGGTCTGTGTGGATCCTAATACCCCGGTATAGTGATGGGGACACTATACTATAAACAGGAGCCGTCCTTCGGATGAGACGTAAAACCGAGGTCCTGAGGTCCTGACTCTCTGTGGTCATTAAAAATCCCAGGGCGTCTCTCGAAAAGAGTAGGGGTGTCACCCCGGCATCCTGGCCAAATTTCCCATCGGCCCTTACCAATAATCCTAATAATCCCCATCTATGGATTGGCTTCATTACTCTGCTCTCCTCCCTACTGATAGCTGATGTATAGTGAGCGTTCTGGTGCACTATGGCTGCCGTCGCATCATCCAGGTGGACATTGGCAATGTTGGACATTGGTGCACATTGATTGGAGTCCCCATTACCTGTAAAGCGGAGTGTCCAGAAAAGCGCTATATAAGTGCAAGCAATTATTATAAGTCAAGAGATCTGGGCTGTCTTAAGCCAGCAGTGACCAGCTCCTGCCAGAAGGGGTTTGGTTTGCTTATAACTGCCAGCACTACGGAGAGATTTGAAATCGGCAAAGGCTTCCTCTGGTTGTTATGGTTGTTATGGCCCTTCGTCTGGCCAGGCACATTCATTCTTATCAGCGATAGCTGCAGTACATCAATAACAACATTCTGGTGGACAAAATAGATTAGTTTTGCCACACAAAAGAACTTAATTTAAAAAAAAAGAATGAGGTGTATATTTTGGATGTTAGTACTTGGGGTAAACATCCGTTTTGAATTCATTACAGTTTGGCTCACAAGAACATATTACAGTAGCATCTCGTAGTGGATTCTTTTTATAGCAGTGGCTAACATAATGGAAATGCCAATATAACTACCACTAAATTATGTTAAACAAATTGTTATTCAGATTTTCTTTACTCTCTGTTCTCTGCTGTGTTTTTTAATTACCTCTTGGATGCCTTTGTTGTCATGTTGCCTTGAGGGAAACGTATTTGTTCTATTCCAATAACTGAGCACGAAGCGGAGGCGAGTGCAAACACAGCTGACTTTTCTTTTTTTCCACACACTGTACACACACTGTGACTTCAGTGTTCTTTTTTTTAAAACACTTCCCACAGTCCGTCTTTTCTGGAGTACAAAAAGTCTGATGGACATACAGAACATTTGTTTGTTGATTCAGTCAAATACAACTCATTTTGGTATTAAGGGTAATTTTGTTTTAGTTGTGCTAAAAAGAGAGGTGAAATGGTTAATTAGCTCACAGCGTTGGAGTGAAATTAATTGCACATCTATAGAGGTCAGTGGTTCCTTGCAAAAGTGCCATTGGGCACCTTTTGGAAGGTATTGTTGGAATGAAATTTTAGTTCTTCTTATTCTATTAAAAATAATTAATGGAAACCAAACAGTTTTTTTTTCACAGCAGAAAGTGGAAATAATATGAGACATTTTTAATCTGGTCAAATATGTGGAAACCAGGAAGGAGGTATGAGTTTACCCAGCTATGTTTTTCAAGAAGATACCCTGGCAGTTTTCAAGAAATGGCTAGATGAGCCCCTTGGATCAATTCACTACAGAATGGGCAGAATGGACTAAACGACCATCTCATGTGTTTAAGTTTTCTTACATTCTAATGTTTGTGCCTTTCAGGCTCAGTTTGAGTGAGATTAATCTGTGATTTACTTTATATAAATATAGACAAGGACTGATTAGGTTTTGGTGGAATATAGGACTTCAAGCTAAAGCAAGATCATTAAAACAGCCAGGACTCTAGACCAAGTATCCTTAACACATTTTCCAAAGAGCTGTGAACACCATTAAGGAACTATTGAAAGGCTAGATCTGTGTTTTTAATAATGTCACTATGATCATGATATAAAGAATTACCTTTACTATTTATACTATTAATGAGTATTTTATGTTTTTAAAACCCATATGTGTATTATTTTAGACTTTATTCCAGTATTGTTTATTATACAAAATATTAAATGACTTTCAGATACTCCGTGAAGATTGATTCATCACAGGATAAATCATTATACAACCCGTAGTACAGTCCATGGGTAAGATTGTTCAACATAAGTCATGTACAGTTGTTTAATTTCTCCCCCTTGTGGACAGATTATGTAAAACATGACACAAAGTAACAATTTTGCATTGTGTGCATATTGTATTTCTTATACTGTACTTTTTTGTTTCTTTTTTAATTTAAGTTTGCTTAGAAAATTGCTTTGGAAATTTTTTTTTTGAAAAATCTTAATTTCCAAGTATTGAATCAATTCCTTTTGGGATTATCCATAACAAAGGAAGATGATGATGTTGCCATTTCAAAAACATAACAAACTAGTGATACTGTGCTAGTCGTGACAGGCATGGAAAGGAAGAGTTTTTTTTAACAAACATGTTATTTATCATCTTTATATTTTGTTCCATGGTCACTTGACACACTCCCACGAAATTCTCTTAAATGCTTTAAAATGGGTTATTCGGCACATCAGTATATTGCAGCCACGCAAAAAGCTGGTTTCAAACTGTATTTCGAAGTTCTCAGAAATACACACACATGGCAACTCCTAGGCTAGCTTGTTCTGAATAGCATTACCTCTCAGGGGAAAAAAAAACCCCGATCAGGTCTATAAATAGTGGATATCAACATGTGCAGATGGCTCCCTGTAGGATAGAGGCAGTTCAATCCATGGGCATACTCCCTGGAACTGATTAAGAGACTTAATCGTAGAGCATGGATTGAGCTCCTGAGGGGAAGACTGTGTGTGATTAGCAGTACAAATTGCATAAGAGACCTCATTAGCAAGATATTAACGAACTTAACGAAGTTTGCTGTTTCTGTTGGAGTTCCTTTGCACCTGAGTGGTTGGCAGTCTTACTGTGTGTGGAAGACAGGACCTTTAAGTCTTGAATGGGGTGATGAGCTTTCATGCATTAAGTTAGACACACAGTACACCTCCATCCTTGAATACTGGGCAGCAGCATCATGAAGATACTACTGGATGCGTCACAGGAAATAATCCCTCTCACCTGACTTGTACGTGGAAGTTCATTTAAAAACCGAGAACAGGAGGCACTTCTTTATTGAAAGGGCTGGGGGAATATGGGACAAAAAAACCCCGATCAGGTTTTTTGGGGTTTTTGAATATGGGACAAAAAAACCCCGGCCCAGGCATGTTTTTGAAGCTGATACCCAAGCTTCTTTGAAGAAATGACTATATGAGATTCTTGGAACAATTAGCTACTTACTAACTAATGGGCTGGAAAGGCCGAATGGCCTCTTCTTATTTGAAGCCTTTCTACAATGTAAATGATAATGTAGCGTGGAGCATTCTGTTTATGTGTTTTGAGCTGGGTGAAGTCTTAATTACTTGAAAGTATTTTTCATTTTGTAGAAGATGTGATTGATCTTCTGAGTGCATGAGTAAAGCCGCTGAAGAGATTTGCTTATTGTAGCATTTTCTTACTTTTTTTGTTAATGACTGTTTTATACTCAAACGTTTGTAGTCATGATTAGTGTGGAGAATTATGACTTTTTTCTGTAAAGTGTTTCAAAAATGGTTATATAAGGAATTAAAAATTGTGTCTTACATATCCTGTCATATGCGATTTTCTTTCTGGAAATAATCTTTTCAGAGTATTTATTTAAAAAGATGTCATAAAAACTAAACTTGTAAATAGCAGTATTATTTTAATTTAGCTTACTTCTTTTAGAGTTACTGTACCCTAATATATAAAAATGAGTGTCTATGACTAGTTCTTTTCAGTTAATTTCAAGAAATAAATATTTATTTTATAGGAAATATTTATTAGCACTGAATTTCAAGAATTTAATACATTTCTTAATTTAATTGACTGGAAACGGGTATTTAAATTCCTTGCTATTTGTTCTGAATTACAGACTGGTTCAACCTTGCAGTTCCTCAGCCTAAACCCTCCTTGCATTGTACAGGATTAGTGAGCCAATATTCCAACCTTTCTGTTCATCCAGTGGGGCTGTATTACTTCATAACAGAGATGGAGATGAGAAGTGGATTTCACTGGAGGGCTGATTGGTCTGCCTGGATGAGAGTGAAAAAAAGTGTCATAATTCTGCACATTTGCTAAACCTAGCCAGGATGACGTAAACCACACTTATTTCAACCTGTTGGTTTTCAAGTCAGATACCGTATCTCATAAATGTTTTGTGTTGCTCTGAATAAAAGGAAAGGCTGTTTTGGGATTTAAAAGTTAAATCGTGAGCACATTCAGAAAGGGCTATTTGCCAAAAACAAAAAAGGGAAAAAACAGAAATGCCGGTTGGTGAGCAAATACTGTCCTTCTGCGTAAACAGAAATCTTGAATAAAATTAAAAATATCATGAACTGGCTTGCTTGTAAAGCTTTGGTGTCTGATCCATTTGATAAGGGCATTTCAGTTAAAACTTAATTACTATTTATGATGCAGTATATTTGCACGATTGAACTTAATTAACTCTTGAAGATGTGCTCTGTGACAGTTGTTGTTGGCCTTTAAGTGAACTTAAGGGAATGAAAAGTAAGCCCTTTCTGTTTTGCAAAAATATACTGTAAGATGAGATGACAAACTTTGTATTTTGTATTTTTTCCATCTGTGACAGACTGATGCACATTTGCCAGTATTATTGCTCAGACAGCAAACATCTCATGATAATTTTACAACCAAATAAACAAAATGTATACATGAGAAATTTGCATAATTACACTTCCTGTAATTGTGGGCAAACTGAAGCCATACAGAATATAATTTATCGGAAACTCGGATAGGTGTAGATTAAACTGTTAGGCTTTATTTTAAATTTCTGCATTTACATTTCTATGTATTTCCAAATATTACAATACTTGTCTGGAAAATGTGTGTTTAGGTTATTTTTGTCAATCTTTTTTTTTCCATACAGGTAAAACACAAGTCATGGGGGAGATTAAAATTGCTTTGAAGAAAGAAATGAAGACAGAAGGAGAACAGTTGATAGTGGAAATTCTTCAGTGTAGAAATATAACCTATAAATTCAAATCTCCCGATCACCTTCCAGGTAAGAGATGAGAGTGTAGCTTTTAATATGATAATTTATTCAGTCCGGTGTAATAAAAAACAGATTCTGGTAGCTCTGGTCCCTGAGTGGAAGTGTCTTGCCAGTTTTGTCTAACACCACTGGTTGAAAAGGCTTAGTTAATTTCCTCAGTTTATTGGTTGGATTAATTATTAACGAGCTACAGTAGGATGAAGGGAAACCCTGAAGACCTGGCTATTCTTGGAGATGTGGAGAGCCTGTCAATGGACTAAGTTCACACAGGTAATTCTTTCCTTCTGCAGAAAGGCACAAATAATTCTGAGTACTAAGATATTCTAATTTTGCTGAGAATTATTTCTTGAAAAAAGTAAATGTATCAAAGAACAACAGTAGAGGACATGCAGAAAATATGCAAAATAGCATTTAGATTTATAGATGGCTTTGATAAAGTTTCTGTAAAAGATCTGGTCACATTTTACAGTAAGCATAAAAGTTTTGAATTGGTATAGAGTACAGATAATCTATTCTGGGGTGATGTAATTAGTGATGAACAACAAGAGTCTGCAATAAGACTATTCACAATTAGTAGACTTTGTCATTTATATGTATTTTATATTTGGTATTTAATAAATATTTGGAATATACATTAAAATACCATCTTTGGGATTATAACTGAATGTGTCTAAATCCTAACCCTCCCCAAAAAAGGAACATTTATAATAGAATACTACAATATTTGTTTAATAAAATATATTCATTATAATGGGAGGATTTAGAAAAGTGTAGATAATGTAATGAAAATTCCAAACAATAAAAACAATCTTCAGTAGTGTGTAGAAACCTGAAATTAAAAGTCTTCTAATGCAGACGTATGTTTAAATATTAATTTGCAATTTTATAAATGAATAAATACAGTATAAAAAGGAAAATACGGGGCTTGAAGTGACTTATGGAAAAATACTTTAAAAGGCAAAGAGAATGTTAGGATATGAGTCAAAAATGGAGAATAAAAAAAGGGATATTATGTTAAAATTGCACAGTGCCCTAGTAAGACCTTGTCTGAAATTGAATTACAAGGTGTGCAATTTTGGTTAGCTTGATGGATAACAGATTGCTGCTCTGGCATCATTCCAAAGCAGAGCAACCAGATCCATTTCTGGGTTTAAAGTAATATCCTATAGGCTGAAGGAAATTAATCTTTTTCAGTTTTGAACACAGAAGACTTTAAAATGCACTTTTAAAAATGCGAACAGGAGACACAAGGAATTGTGGGAGTGTGAACCACACTGGTCAGCCATGTGCCTTCTGTCAAGAAATGGCTGGATGATACCCTCAGATCAATTAAGTACTTGCATCCAAAGAAGCTAGAAGGGCCGCTGAACTTTCTTGTGCTCCTATTTCAGCTTCATAAACATGGCTGGGTGACTGACACAACCCTTTGTGAAAAACATACTGTATCTCCTATTCTTGGTTTTAAATGAATTGCCTTGTAGTTTGTATCCCTGTAGCTACAGAAGACATTATTTAATATAGGTACAACACTGTGACAGTGTTGTAACCCTCTGGAACGTTAAAGATGTTTCAAACACTTGACCGGTCCTTTTGCTCAGTGGATTTGACACTCACTATAAGGGTGTGGCTTTGGGTCTTGAAGATGAAGACCTCTATATTTTGACCATGAATGGTATTTCTCATTCAACTACAAAGAGTTGTTTTTGTTGATTTCGTTGCAGATTTGTACGTGAAGTTGTATGTCATTAATGTGGCGACGCAGAAGAGGGTGATTAAGAAAAAGACAAGGGTGTGCAGGCATGATCGCGAGCCATCTTTCAATGAGACATTCCGGTTCAACATGAATCCAGCGGGCCATTCTCTACAGGTACAACCGAGGGCAAAAGAACAGTGTTTCCATAGTAGGCACAGCAATAGCCTGCCCAGAATAAACAGTTACACACAGCTGTACACAGTAGACAACGTCCTCTTTATTTAGGAAACACTGTAAAAATTACATATATATTGAGTGGCACGGCAGTCAAGCTTGATAGCATTGCTGCCTCACAGTGCTGGGGCCCTGGTTTCAATTCCAGACTTGGGGTGATATCTGCTTGGGGTTTGTATGTTCTCCCTGTGCTCGCATGGGTTTTTTCTGGGTGCTCCAGTTTCCTCCCACGGTCGAAAAATGTACTGGTAGGTTAATTGGCTTCTGGTAAAATGGGTCCTACAGTAGGTGTGAGAAGAGATTTACATAATATCATGCATGATTTACAGCACTTTTTTCATTTTACCTTCTTTCCTTATGCAGCTCTTTTTGGTGTCAAATGGAGGGAAGTTTATGAAGAAGACATTAATTGGAGAGGCCTACGTCTGGCTTGACAAGGTGGACCTGAGAAAACGATCTGTAAACTGGCACAAACTACTAGTCAGCTCCACTCAGAGCCATTCATAAATAAAACAGCTCTTTGTTTCAGGTTTGTGAGAGGATGTCAAGGGTTTGGGGTTTCGTGAGATTACTGGTATCGTACATAAGATGAACAGATCCTAGTTTCCCATGGGGGACTGGAACTAATTCAGGGATGATTTTTTTAGAATATGGCTGCTATTGCGATTTAAGGTTTGCGGAGATTATTGGATAAGGAATAGAAGATGGAGCCAAGCAACATGCAAAAAAAAAAGAAATGGGAAAGAACCTATGAGCACTTACAGGAAGGTGTAAATCCAGTGGAGTGAAAGACGAAGCAAATTGGCTTTCAGTGTCAAACAACAGTAAGTTAAATATGCAGTACAGACCTGGGCAAGCACCAAGGCGTCAGCTTTTGCATCTTGTGCTTATCAGGAGTGTTAGAATATCCCCTGGACCCAAGAGATGTCAACAGCACATTGCCACAAAGGTATATGAAGGGAACATTTTTTTTCTCCTCCACTCTCATCATTCACCCATTACGGTACATTGCAGTGCTTGCAATGTTTTTTGTTTTTATTCGTTTGAAAGAACAGTTCTAGAACAAGTGAAAATGGTTGCCTCTTATACTTTTGAAACTATGTCATAAAAATACAAAGCCCAAAACATTTCTTATTGCAGTAGTTTGGTCAAGCCCTACGTTAGTAATAAGAGTCGTGAATTTCACCTGGGTAACTAACCTGCCTGAGGACAATGAAAACCCGTCCTTAAGAATGGAAGGTGAAGATGAGAAGGAGAGAGGATTGTGAAAATGAGACAGACCAGTGAGTAAGCAAGAGGCATGATATTTATACATAGGCTGGCAGAAGAGGGTGAGATTGGGGTTTGACCTCCTGAACATTTAAAACTCCATTATGGGTTGCCAGCAAAACATGGAAATGCAGCCATCATTATTCAAGCCCTTTGTCTTGAATAAGGAAATAGTACAAAATGCATGTATTAAATTAAAGAACTAAACACTTTTCCCTCGAGCCTTGCTGTCTCCAATATACTGTATATTTCCAAAATCCTGTTTTTCATATCAGTTACTAAACATACTAAATATGTAATTAGTCAGTGTAATAATGTATATAGAAATTCTAATAATAAAGGTAGTAATAAGTGGCCAGAAATTGGAAAGATATTGGACAGCACTACTACTGTATATGCACAAATAATCATAAATTTAACTATAAATGATATTAATATGCTTTACACTGTTCACCATTTATTTCTTTGTTGCTTTTGAAAAATGTTGTTCTGGACATGCATTTAATTAAAATATTGTCTTTTGAATCATGAAATGGTTTGTTATGGAACTGAAAGTTTTATTCAACAGTGACCACCATTGTTGTAGATACAGTAGATCTGCAAAGGTTTGGCTGTTAAGGCTTTTTGTCTGAACAGAGCACAGACCTCTGTTGCTTACGGATTTGTAATGATTGCTCTTTATGACAGTGAGCATTCATGTTAGGTGACACTGGTATTTCCATGGAGGATTAAACATGGAGAAGTGAAATACAATATTATGTATGAATCAGGATTCTTAAGATATATTGTGCTGACATTCCTGACTGACTCATTGGTAATGGCCATACCTGCAGACTTTTTAAATAAAAAAACATACATTTGCTTTTAGTTCATTGCTTTATTTATTTTTGTTTGATTTCTTTATGTGGTGCTACAATGAACTGCTTGTTAGAGTCACTTTGTCATGTCCAAATACTGTAGAATCCATAGAAGCTCCACTGAAAATAAAAATGCTATGATCTTTCCCTTAAGTATAAAAATAAACAGAATAGCATGTATATATTTAATTTTGTTCAGTCTTACACATGCTTCAGTCTTACGCATGCAGTTTTTGTTTCTCACATTTGCTTAGAGGTACAAGAATCACTTGGGCTCCAGTAAGCAAAACTTGCCTCCAGTTAATGGTACTGTAACTTCAGGCAGGCTCTTCACTCCAAAGAAACCAGGAATCTTGCCTGTCAGTATTTTGAATCCTTGGACTAAAATTTCAGTGTCCTGACACTATTATTCTGTAGATAAACTGGAAATGATTCATTTTGTGTCAAAGTACCATAATTTGTGGTTGTTGCCCGGCCTTCTTTGTGTAAAATAACATTCCAGATAACTGTTGTAAAATGTTGTCACAGGTACTTCTGGTGTCTTTTTTTTTTTTTCTAAAATGCGGAAGTTTACAATGTTAGAGTTCTGAAGTCCTGGGTCCAACTGTGTTACATTATGGTGCCAGTCGTCCTTCACAGTACTAGATGTTATTTCTAGATGTTATTTGCATTATGTTCCTTTCCACTGGTCTCATTAGCTCCTGTGTTTTCCAATCAATTACCTTTTCTTGGAGCAGCTAGGTTTCGTGTCATTCACCGTCATTATTCACACCAGCGCTCCTAATGCAGTTGTTTTTTTCCTCATTTTTTTTTTAAATGAGTGCCTAATTTTTTTTAATAGTATGCTTTCAGCTCATTAAAAACTGACCAACACTATTTGGTGTTAGATTTATACAGTGCTCGAATATCCCCATCTTCCTTTCCTTTACACTTGATTGGATGATTGTGATCATGTACTGTATAACTGTACAAAAGGAAAGTGAGAAAAGCAGACCAAATAGTCTCCGGACTTTCCATGTGGTACTGAGTACTATGAGGTATGAGTGAATAAACTGTTGAATACACATACAATACAGATGTCAGTTATGCTCTTGCAGTGTTAAAAGCTACAGGGTTGGTTAAAGAGTCAAATGTGCTTATAACACGTGCCAACCTAATTTTTATAACCAAATCCATAGATTCTGTTGAAGTAATTCTATGCAACATAGACTTTGTGCTTTGAATGCATTTTCTTAATGTATGGAGATATAAAGAAATGTTTTGTCTAAAAAAATGAATCTTATAAAGAGAATATTTGCTTTCTGTTTGTATATTATTCTGTATCTTTATTTCTTATCTTCTACCTGTTTTGGGTCTTAAATGGTACAAATTGAGTTTGTGCACTTTATGTTTAAATCCTTTTTTCCTGATTGCTGTATGCAATGTTTGTAAAAAAATTTTTTTGCGTTCTGTTTTTATTGAATGAAGGCAAAATAAATATTCACTAAAGGGGCATTTTGGTCAGCAGCACAAATCAACATTTTTGTTTACAAAAAGTTTTAACAAAATATGCATACAAAATTGCTGCATTTTTTTTCTGTGATAAAGTGGATCTACATTTCCCATAGTAAGTGGCTTAATGCTGTATAGAACATAAATTTATGGAGACAGAATCCCTTTTCACAAAATCTTTGAATCAGTTCTTAAGATGCTCCTTTCTTCAGTATTGTGTTCTTAACATTCCAAATTGTTCAATCATATATTTTTCATTATGTAAAACACTAACAACAAACAACTAATGTTTAACATGCACATACAGTACATAGAATCAAGGTTTACTATTCATTTTTTTAATCTGAACTTCAGAGTGTTTGGATGCTGTCTCCTAAATTTTCCTATTGCTCCATTTTCTGTTTCCATTACTGATCTCTTGTTTGCTGGTGATCTGGAAACCAAGAAGTCTTACAATTATCTTGAAGTGAATTGTGAGAATGTGGTTTCTTTATTTGTAACCTTGTAAATATATAGCATTTTTTTCTACAAGAAGAGATTTAAATAATTATTTATTTGGTCTGGCATTGAGCATGTGAATGTGGAAAAAAAAATTCTCTTTGACTGTATCTGTATAAATGTCCAGTGGCGTGCTCAGGTGATCATATACAGTAAATGGCTCAATAGAGTGTGTGCTATCAACCCATCAGAATCTATACAGCCGACCTAAAGTTTGACTTCTTGAAAATTCACAAAATCAAAAAATCAACTTGAGTAGATCCAGGAGAATTTAAATGTTTTCACATTGGATGTTGCATGTTTAGTTGGTGGTTTGTTAATATGATTTTTGCTTCCAGATTCTATTAAAAGAGAAAATTGTATAAATTTATTTAAAGCAGTATGCTGATTGTACAAAGATATGCTTGTAAAATCTGTCTGGGTTTTCACTCTATGTAAAAATAAAAAAAAAATAATGTCATGGTTTTGTGGTTGTACACAGGATGTATCGAGATATTATGCAAATTGTGCTGTACAAAAGGCTGTTTCCCTGAGTCTAAATAATAAATATTGAAAACAAAATCACATCTACAGTCATGTGACTTGAACTTCTATTTCTTTGTCTGAGAGATTTATGTTCTTTGAACATACAACATTTATGCACTATTGCTACACTGGTATTACTTACCAATAACATAAAAATAATGTTTTCTGTACACAAAATAATTTGTGATAATAAACCAAAATTCCACCAATGCACACTGTTATTAGATAATTATGTATTATTATACTAGAGGAGTCTTGCTCTTAGACCACAAACATCAGAAAGAAGTCCCAAGGAAGACAAGATGGAAAGGTGTACTCTCTGGACTGAAAATACAGAAAAAAGTACCACGGTTCAGTATTTTGGCAGCTGTGAGTTAGTGAGATGGCTTTGTGAGAAATCCACAAGATGGCCTCCTGTTAAGTGGGATAAGCTGCAGCTAATGGATTGAGATTTCACGTGAGGGAAAGGAGCAGTCAGGATAGGCTCTGACTAGAGTTAGCCACTCCTCTGGCCCAATGAAGGGGCTTGTTTTACCAATTAGGAAGAGAGGGATTCATGTCTGTGTCTGAGCACCAGCCTGGAAGGAGCTCCAGAGAAGAGGTCTTACTAATGATGGATTCATCTGGTTTTCATCATGTCTTCTTATAGCACAGAGTGTGGACTCCAGAGAGGACAGGCTGAGCCCTGAGTGTCCCTGTGCCTTATAGAACTTAAAGAAATGGGTGCTCTTGGGGATTGGGAACAGAGTAAAGAAATGACAAACCCAACCCTGTTCAAAACAACCCATGAGGCCTCTGAATGGCAGGACTGAAGAACCAGCGCTAGAGGTCGCTTTGCTCAATTGCATGTGGCCCTGTAACTGAGGCAGACCAAGAAAATCACCCTTCCACTAGTCCCCTCGCAACCTCCCCTGTTCTGAGATATATACACTTCCTTCAGTCTGGCAGTGGAGGACACCCTTTTTCCAGACATGAACCCAGAACCTTAACCACTGCTGCCCCCACCAAGAAGCAATTAATCCTCCACACTGGCCTCATCAGGAAGGGGTCCGTTGCTGCTTTGCTACGGTGTTCGAACAGCCCGATCAGTAAAATGCAGCTCTGATCAAATATTTCTGTGGATTTACCTTGCTGTACATCTCTTATCTCTTTTGGGTACCATCAAGTACTATTAAATCCATTGTACAAGATAA
Organism: Lepisosteus oculatus; assembly: GCF_040954835.1. Taxonomy (NCBI): domain Eukaryota; kingdom Metazoa; phylum Chordata; class Actinopteri; order Semionotiformes; family Lepisosteidae; genus Lepisosteus; species Lepisosteus oculatus. Next base: position 47,651,677 of record NC_090702.1, on the reverse strand, counting down.
AGAATGATTATGCTAACAATTCACATGATCCTTCCATCCGTATGCTTCTATCCTGATCATCACATTTGTAGGACTGCAGAATTCATTATTGGCATCATGGCATGTGAAAACTCTTACTTTTAATGCATATAATGGGAACATTTTCCAAGGAGCAAAATGTTCAGACACCAAGTGTAACAAACAGTTCTTTCCGGACCCTATGCGGACGACACAATCCGAAGAAGTGGGGAAACACTGGGGAAAGGTCATGCAGGAATACGAGGCTGAAAACGGGGGGGGCGTGTCCATAGTGCGCTGGTGCATGGGGAGAAGTGGCCGAGGCAAACCAAAAGAGTAATCCATAGAGGGAATCCAAAAACACAAGAGTAAGTCATTAGCCAGGAGATCCATCCAAACAAGGAATTAAAAACACGAACCGGCGGACTAGGAACAGGAACAGGAACAGGAACAGGAACAGGAACAGGAACAGGAACAGGAACAGGAACAGGGGTTAAAACCTTAACGGGACCAGGCGCTTCCAGGTCCCGGACTCGCACGGTGCAGAAACCAGATGCAGAGCCAGGATGAGCGTCAGCGCCTGGCTTTTAAGGTGGGCTGGGAAAAGGGATCAGGTGCACAAAATTAAGTCTAAAGTGAAAGGGCTGGAGCACCCTTAAGGAGGGGGGACTATAATCGTGACACTAAGGCTGTGTTGTAGGTTCTGCTGTAAAATTCAGCTGATGGAAAGATGGTAGCCTATAAGTGGATATCAGTGAATGTATCATTAGATGACTGATCTGGCCAATTACATTGATGCTGAAATCAAATGTGCACAACAGAAGATAAAAGATGATTTATTTAATATCTTTTTTATCCCTGGGATTTCAACATATCTTCTTACCCTATAGTTACAAATTTGTATACAGTAAGTTGAAATCTCCTCAATGACTTTTCTATATATACTGTGGAGGGGTTCAATTCAATTCAATGCACACCATCATAATTGGAATATGTAGGCAGTAATTATGTCAGTATTTATTTACATTGTTTTTGCTTGGCTAGTTTGAATTGATATTCAAATAACTAAAGTAATCACTGTTTACAGTATCTCCCTCTGAAACTATGTGTATTTTGACACCAAATGAAATGGTGACTACAATATGATGTCTGTGCTTAATTTATGTTATACTGTTGCTACTAATATGTCTGAGGATATTCAGGTTTACAATGACACCACCTACAGTATTTCGTTTTAAACAACTTTCATTAAGCCTGCACAGTTCTGTTTTGCCACAAGATGGTAGTAAAGCTTCATTAATAGTGTAACTTTTACTTCTGTTCTTTTTACATTTGTAAAATATTTTGAGAGTTATCAGTTCTTTTCTTATTATCAGTTTACCAGGTTATCAATTATCAGCATTCTTCTTTCTAAATTAATTTCCTAAATTTCCTAAATTAAATTAATATATCAGTAAAATTATTTTATAAGTCTGAGAAATCAGGATATACTGTAAGAAAAAAAAATGCATGATATTTCAAATAATTTCAGATATATGTATTTTATCCTACACTTTCAATTATGTTGATACAGAAATTTGGAACTCTTAATGCTGTCAAGGGTGCTGTGAGACATTTTCTTTGTCCACATAAAAAATATTGTAGCGTTTGCAGGTTCTTTTTCAGAACTAAAGAACAGTGGAGACGCGATTAACCAAGCACTGGCTTTATTTTACAACCACACCAAACCCAAACACAGGATCTACACACACATGAGGAGACTGACGAACACGTACACACATTTAGGGTGGTAATTACCTAACAACACACTCTACTTTTACAGGACTACACAGGGCACTAGAATTACTAGGACATATTTACACAGGTAGGGTCAGCCGCTGGTCATCGTGCTGACCCTCAGACTCTTCCCGGCTACCACTCCCAGCATGCCAAGCGGTACTACGAGCGCCTAGGGGCGCTTCCTCCTCACCACCAGCCGAGGGCGTTACAATATGTTATTTTAAATGTGTTCTTATAAAGTAATTTTGCATTTATCAACAGCACTAATTAGATTATTTATTAAAAGAAATGGATTCACCCTTACTTAGTACGATTCAATTGGTTATCAGTACTTTCAGTACATCTGTACTCACTGATGGGCAGCTCTTCAAGGTGTAGGCTGTATGGTCGTAGGCCCTATAGTGTACCAAATTTGCCTTTGGAATTAATTGATTGTATGTTAAAACCTACTTATTTACTGTATATGCATGCAGTGACTATGGGGTGTACTGTACATGTACTGTATGGCTTGTCTTATACAGGATGTATACAGGATTAAATAGAGCATTGCCCCAGAATAGGATGACCATTCGTCCTGTTTGAAACCCATGTCAGAAAGCCATGAGGACGAAAATTCCCCCACACCTCCTCACACCCCACACCTGCAAGGTCTGTTTCCCCCAGAAAGTAACAAACCACAGGTTTCTTCCGTTCAGCACAGAAAATTATGGACACCCTAACCAAAAGCCATATGTCTGTGTCTCTTTGCCATGCAGTAATCCCAGTGCTCTACTCTGGGTATATCTGAGGGAGAAAAACCACACACCCTTATCCTGCAGCACGAAGAAACTGATCTACCGCACCTCAGGCATCTCACAGCCTTATTACTAGAACTAGACTGTACAGCCCACTCAAGCCTGCTATGCCAAAAGCACTGGGGGTGACTTTACCGTTGCTGTCTCAAATTATAGAGTGAGACCTGTTCCACTTTGTCTCCCTTGAAGCAGCCCTTCAAAGATATACAATAACCTCACTGACAGATATTGATTGGTTTCATGTAATTCGAGTCACAAAGCCACTGTAGCTTATGTGAGCTCTCATGAACACTGCCTCCCAGTGCCTACACTGCACTACTCACCCAGGCTACAGATGAGCCTATTCACTGAAACCCCAATTTGATCGCTGGTGAGAATCACAGGCTTTGTCTTATACACAGCACTGTTAGACCAGCAAGCACCTGGATTTGTCAAAGTTGAATACTGTACATTTATTAGAAACTGAGTTCTACAGTATATTCCTGTTCTTTGTATGTTTTATGAGAGCCATTTCACAGTTTTCTTTGTCTTTTATGCAGTGGCCACGACCCACATGTGCCTTTTGAGATCATACATCCAGTTCTGAAACTGACAGAATAAAATGTCCCCAGCTTTTAGTGCTCTGTACCCCACCATATCCTGAACTACTGGTCATGCAGCTACCTCCCACAGTGAGTCCATCCAGCATCAGCAAGACAAGGCTATCCCGACTTAAATTACCCCCTATTTTTACCTCTACTACTTGTTCCTGTAGTATTAATACACAACACAACAGAGAGATTCAATTCTCCAGGGCCTTCACTCACCCAGATTTAAAGAAGCCTTAAGATGATTCGACAATACATTTTTTGTGCTAGGCAGGGAGATGAGAGCTAGGCAGGTTAACCTTAAATGACAGCAAGCACTTGTGAACTTTATCCAACCTAATGAAAAAAAATCCATGGAAAATCTAGCACAGTTTTGCTGGCCTTTAGCAAATATGTTTTTGCCACTTTCCTGTTTATGTATTTTTATCTCCTTGAGGACACTCCTGGTATTTTATCTTTTAAATTAGTGCTAATTTGTTTGAGGAGAAAAATAAAATAATAACTGCAAAACAGTGAGCTAAAAGAAAGGATCTTACTCCCTGTCAGATGCCCTGAGGTATCACCCTCTATAGAATGTTAGGGATTTTTGCCCTGTTACTTGTTTTTGCAACAGAAATTGCAAACACAAATGGGAAGGCCATTTGACTTTCAGTAGTTGTTTCACCCTTTATCTATGGAGAAATATACCACAATATACTATTGCTGAGACACATTTACCAAAAAGAAAAACTCATTAAAGTTTACTACCTTGTAGGAGCACCACAAGCCTCCTAGTGTTTTGTTAAGAACCAAGAGAGACTTTAGGGAGATGAAAGACTAAAGAACCATGAATAACAAAATGTGACAGCACATCTTCGCAATTTTTTCCCTCCAGCCAGCTAAACTCAGCCAGCAGTGTTAGTGCATCTTGAATTAGCTTTCATAGAAAATTTCTTTTGATATTTAATGACCAATGCTCTATTTCTTTGGAAAACTTATTGTAACTTTTTACCCTGCAGCACCCAAGAATTGTTTTCAGAATAACATCATATACACATAAAAGGAACTTTTTGTTTTAATAATGTATGATATAAATACACTAATATTGCAATCAAATTAAATACAGTAGGGTCTCAACATTTGTGAGGGTGCAGTGTAGAGACCCATTGCGAATAATCAAATTTACATATGACCAAGTCCACCCCTATACTGCTGCACCCTATATGTACTGCTGTCCTGGGTGCAGTATGTATGGTTAAATAACATAAGTAACCATACATTATATTATAATTAAAATACTAATACATTGGCTTTAACTAAAATAACATAGATTAACTTAAAGAAACAACAGTAATCACAAACTACACAGTTACTCAGTGCTTCCATGATTTAGCACACCTCACTGTAAAGAAAAGGACAATAAAACTGTCAAAGAGCATGTAAAATTGTCTTTTGCCTGTCATTCCCCACGCTGTTAACACACCTAGGACTGTTTGTTACAATACAAAAACAAAACCACATTGACATTCATCTCATAGTCCTAGTTTGTTGCAAGGTGAATTTAACAAACGTCAGCTAAGTTTCATCCCACTCTGCTCTTCTTCCACATAAGACCTCACTGGCCAGACCAAATTGTGAATAAGTGAATTTGCAAATGTTAAACCAATGTAGAAACCAATTTCTATGGAAGATAGATTCTGCTACCAAATTAATCATGTTGTTTAAAGTGAATATTACGAACAGCAGAAAAGAAGCAGGAAAGAAGTAGATAGGATCCCTCTTTCTGGGACTGCATGGGCCACTGGTCAAAGCTAGGACGCATCTAGGTGGACACATCCCACACCTCCTCCTCCCATTTACAAGGATTGAGGCATGTGAAAATGCTGTGAAGGTGAAGCTGAGGTGTCGGGTGGGGAACTAGAAAAGATAAGCACACCTCCGTGAGCAGCCAGGGTGGATTTATATATAGAGAAGCACAACATTAAAATTTGACCTCCTCCAAAACGTCTGTTAAATCAATACTATTAAGTCTAATAATGACGAAAAGAGCTTTAACACAGCTTTAAAGGGATGGCAAACCTAATACTTAGGTATCAACTCACCTGGTTGAAAAAAACGCCAACACAGCCAATGGGAAATTTGGGGGTAATTAGGGGTACTACGATTTCAAGCAACTCCAAGGGATTTTTAATGACCACAGAGAGTCAGAATCTTTGTTTTACGTTTCATCTGAAGGATGGTACCTTTTTACAGTATAGTGTCCCCATCACTATACTGGGGCATAAGGACCCACTCTGACTGCAGGGTGAGCGCCTCATACTGACCCCAATAACACCACTTCCAGCAGCAATCTTAGCTTTCCCAAGAGGTCTCCCATCCAGGTACTGTACTGACCAGGCTCACACCTGCTGAGCTTCAGTGGGCTGCCAGTTGTGAATTGTAAGGTGATACAGCTGCTGGCATGATGAACACCACTGTTGTAGGAAAATACAAAGGAGTGTAACATTTTGTACCTTTCTTTATATTTTTCAGTGTCACCCATTTTTTTTTTTTTGCAGGTCACGCACAGATGCAGCTCCTCATTCTAACCTCTACTTAGAAGTATATATATTTTTTAAAAATCGTTGTCAGATTGCATAACTCTCAGAGAAAAGTGTGCACCCACACTTGTCCTTTGGATTCCCAGAAGACAAAGATTTCATCTTCATTTTCTTGAGATGTGTTCAAAATACAATTTCACACAGCAGGAGCAACATTCCTGATGCTTTGATATTGCCACAGGAACTGTTGGCATCTGATATCTAACCATAAATTGCCTATCCTGCTGAGTGAGATACATTTAATGTACCATGATGTACACATAAGCCAGTGTATCCATTAAGAGAAAACTGATTTTGCATGTCGGAGTCCAGGAAAGGGGGCTTCATGTGAAAGCAGAAATGATGGAGTAAATTGTTGCAGTAGCTCCTGCATGCTAAGAAATCTGAGAACACTCTATTTCTGGAGAGCTGTTGATGTATTGTTCACGTCAGGCTGTCATGTCATGGAAACCTCTGCCCATACAGAATCAGTTCCAGAGAACGCATACCTTGCTCCTGGTCAGACACCGCGCTGTGTGCTGCTCTTATTAGATTCACGCTTCCTGCACATTCTTTGTAGCATTAAGAACTTAGAAATATGGCTTTACTACCTGGCAACCCTTTAAGCTCAAAAAACAAAAAAAGTGATCTATTGTTTTACATGCTCAAGTGTCTTAAGCATGTCTCTTTCTGAATTAACAGTGTTCTTTATCAAAGGAATTCTCTACACTGCCTATCATGAATAGGACAACATTTTGTGCATCCTTTGCAACCAATGCAAAGTACGGATTTTGCTTAATGTTTGTAAACGAAAACATATATCATATATGAATCAGATATTTTTGTATAAAGATAGGATAAAGGGCCTTTCAATTTTTCCCATGACTAAATGCAGTACATACAGTACTTTTAATAATTAACAAGTCTTACATTTTAATTATTCACATTGTGAAGCTTTAGTCCATTAATAGAATTGTTACAACCTTACAATCTGCTGAATGCCTCTGCATTATTCAACATGAATCCTATGTCACATACTGTACAGTAAGAGGTCGCACGTACCCTGATTTCAAGCTACTGTCTGTCCTCTGGGCTCCTGAGTAGATCAATCTATAAAAAAAGAACATGAAGAGAAGATCTTGAGTCATAAAGCTCATATTCCGCTAATTTGAATCTGGGTTAATTCATTAGCTTACTGTAATTAGGACTCCCCAAGCAGTGGCACACAATTGTTTGAGCACTGCCAGGCTTAGCTGGGATCGAGTTGGCCAGAGTATACTTGGCGTTTCATACAACTTACAACTCTACAGCCTTGCCAGGAGCCTTTGGGGATGCCTTGTTGTAGATGAGACCTGCATCTATCCTGTCTGTTGCTTCAGTTCAGTTGTTGGCTCTGCAAGGTCTCATATTGAATAAGGAGGCATGTGACCTGATGTGTGTACTGTACCTATACTGTTCATAGTCTTGATCCAGTGCAAGTATGACAGCTGTTGTAGCGAATTGTTTATGAACTGGCAATTGAAATCAGAGAATAAATGAATTAAAGGCTTTATATCAAGTTATATTTTGACAGTAGATATTGTATTAATAATTGTGTATAAATTGTGCTATACAATTTAAAAAGCATCAACTGTATATATGCACAGTTGTGTTCTTATTAACCTTAACCTCATCTTAACCTAATGATGCACAACTTCAAAAGTCTTCAGCTTTTGATGATTTTAATAAACCATGAAAACCTGCTGCATTCTGGCCCTGAAGGACTGGACTTGGCACGTGTGCCTTAATCTGTCATCATCACTGCTATATTTCTATGGGTGATATATGAACATATGAACATATGAACAAATGATATAGACTGCATTTGATAGTAAACAAGGATGAATGGAAAGCTTGTTAAACCTTCACTAATTCAACGTGATCTAAATCCTAACCACAAAATACTCATTCTATATTTTGCACATTAAAAGATTTGTGTGTATACTGTACAATGTTCTGTTTATGGCCCTGCAAGAATTGTGTGAGATATTAATGAAAAAAGGACTGCTTTCAAAAACCTTTGCTCTACTGCGAGGTCTGCTCTGCTAGAACAAAAAATCTCTATTTTTCCCAAATTCAAAGTTAAGGGAAAGCCAGGAGCAACAAAAATGATTTACTCCTTGGTTCATTCTAATCACCCTGTCACAGGGCCACACTAGTCCAAATAGTAATCTGGGGCCCAGTACATAGCAGAAGGCAGCCTCAGCCAATCCACAACATGTTTTTACAACACAGCCAGCAGGAAAACAATATGAACATTTAACAGCCCAAAAAAATGAGCTCAGGAGCCAGAGCACCTTCACCTTCCAAGACCTGACAGGGAGCTCCCGAGCAGAGCTGTGTCTGCTTTTTATTTTGGAAGCTCCGACTCTTGTTATTTCCCATAAGCCCCTTAAAGGTTTGCTGCACCTTTGCATGCATACATCCAAGCCATAAGAGCCAAAGGGCCAGTAGGGAGCGCTCGCCCTGCGATCTGTGTGGGTCCTTATGCCCAGTATAGTGATGGGGACACTATACTGTAAAAAAGACCTTCAGATGAGATGTTAAACCGAAGTCCTGACTCTCTGTGGTCATTAAAAATCCCAGGGTGTTTCTCGAAAAGTGTAGGGGTGTCACCCCGGCATCCTGGCCAAGTTTGCCATTGGCCTTTATTAATTATGGCCTCCTAGGTATCCCCATCCATGAACTGGCTTGTACATTCTGCTCTCCTCCCCACTGAGAGCTGTTGTGTGGGGAGTGTACTGGTGCACTATGGCTGCTGTCACATCATCCAGGTGGAGCTGCACACTGCTGGTGGTGGAGGGGAGTCCCCATTACCTGTAAAGCACTTTGAGTGGTGTGTCCAGAAGAGCACTATATAAGTGTAAGGATTTATTATTATTAATAATAATATTAAACATCATTTTTTAATGGACAGGGAGACAAGATTCCCTACAGATCACAAGATGACGCTTTGACTGGTGACAATTTCCTGTCTTGGGCTCTGAATCTGAAACCAGGTGAGTGAGACAAGATGCATCTAAAATACACAATGAACCATATTTACAAGTTCCTTTTCTTTACTTTCCTTTCCCAACCTGCCGTTGCTAAGGACAACACAAATCTGTTAACAGTTTAGTCCAGAATAAGAGGATAAGTACACAGTTTTTTTTTATTTGTATAGTCAAGCAACAAACACTGTAGGTTGTGGGATGGCACCCCAACATACCCCAAAAATAAATTTGGTAGTGAATGACAAAGTGCTGGGTTGTTGAAGTATAAAGATGTACAACAAAATAACGTAATCTGCAGTGGATGAAACATTCTTAAAACAGCATCCTCACAACATCACAAATGCAAGTCATCATTTCCATGGAAACACCTGATTATTGTGGAGAGATTCTTTGGTTCCTAGGCAGGGTTTTGCAACTGCTGTTTAAAGGTGATTCCAGAGGTGACCCTCCATTGGTCATGGACCAGTGCTGTTACAGTACATGTGTATGTCCTGAACATGTCCTGTCATAGACAGTATGATTGTGACCTAACATGGCAGTGTCTTAGAAGTCTGCAACAACTGGTTTGGACTTTCCAGTGTGAACTTCACCCATCTCCCGTTTTATGTACTTAATGTAAATCACTGGATAATCATGGAAGTTCTGTGTAAGGGACAGGGCTCTTGTTGTTGTTAAGTTATAGTTGCTCAGTGTATCTTCTTAAATACTATATAGCCACTTAGTAAATGGAGTCTGTCTACACATTGCACATGCAATTCAAAGAATTCATGATTGACATCTTGTGTTTGGTTGCAATACATAAAATGCATGAGTCACAGAAATAATCTGGATGATGTTTTTAGAATTTTGTCATATTTGTCATGAACAATGTCTCTTTAGGGACAGTATATACTCTTAAGTGTTTTGCATCTTTAAATTATAGCTCTTTCTTTTGGAACACAAGGAGAAAGGTGTGCTATGGACCCACCCAAATCCCTTGAGAATGTCTCTGTAAATTGTTTAATATGTATTAATATCATGCAGTGCCTATCTCAACATTTTTGATATGTTTCATTACATTTAACCAACACAGCGGAGGGGCAACAAGTAAAAACGGTGTGAACAGAATTACTGCATGTCTTTTGTCTATATGAGGACTATTTTTTCTTTCAAAATCATTAAGCTTAATTTCATACAACAGCATTTTCTGGGCTACCGTTTTATGATGTGTTAATTTTCCCTCGTGAATAACTTTAAATGTGTACATTTTCCATCTTCCCAGTGATCAAAAATTTATTTTCAATCATAAAGAACAAAATCGTAATGTTAATTTCCTTCTGATATAATACAAATTATATATAATATATAATACAAATACAAATTTGTAAGAGTTTGAGAACCTTGCCAAATCAAATATTTGCATGTACCAACCATCGGATACACAATAATATTTAATACTGTATATCTACTGTGTGTAGTCTTCTGTGAAAATAATTTTTGACTCTGCACCCCAAGAAAATCATTATGTGACTTTTTTTTCTGTGGCCAATTTCATTCTTCAAAATGCATTTACAGTACAGCGCTTTACACAAACCTTTAAGTGAAATATTTTTGAATTGCAATAATTAAATATTCCACAAAGGGGCGTATGGATGCTAGATGTTACACAGTTAAATGCTTAAAATATTTCACAGCTTAGTCTAAGAATCTATTCTCAGTACACAACTGAGATGGGGAGATGTTTTTATACAATACATCCTACTTTTCCATTTTACCAGTTGATCAAAGCACTGCAAAGTGTTGAACTGCATAGATATACTGAAGCATTTTCTCTTAGTATCAGTTGCTCAGCATGTGTTCGGCATAAATACTTGTACACGTTAATTCATAAATCCAAGTGAAAAAAAATGTTTCTTATTGCAAAAGTAATACCCATTGCGTACTGAGACGTGACTTTTCACCGGACCATTCCACAAAGCACTGCCCTCAGCTTTGAATAGGTAACTAACTACTCAAAAGATAACTAAGGTGAAATGATTCAGCACTTTAAAAAAGATTTTAAACTTTGATTGAAAATAAGGTACATGCCTTGGAGTTTGATAGAGATTTGAATGTTCTGTAACACCAGGGGAAGAATCCAATGATTAACCGAATTGATGTGGTTACTTCACAATGCCAAGAACTGTAAGAAGAGCTCTGCATTGGAGCCATGAAAGCAACATGCTCTATGACCTGAAGCCTTGCTCACCTGCAGGGCTATTGTTCTCTAACAATACAAAGCAAGCAGACCATGTTTTTCACAGCTGCATGCACTGACCAAGAGTGAGGCTCACAGGGGTGCACCTTGTCTTAGAGGTGATAATCTTGTATGTCTAAGATCACGTGGAGGGTTAAACATGCATTGGCTCTCTCCAGGAAATCAAAGATGAATAAATATTGTACAATAAAGGATAGTGAAGGTGGCCAGCAAAGTTATTGGCACACCATAGCTACAGTCAGCAAACTTCTATAGTAAACAAGTAGTGCAGAAGGCCGATATAATCATTGACTGTCATGACCACCCCTTGCACTGTAAATTTGAACTCCTTCCGTCAGGGCAGAGATTTAGACTTCTGAGATATAAATGCAATAGAACTAAGTTATCTTTCATCCCCACAGCTGTTCACCTACTCACCTTAATCAGGTAACTGTTCATGTATATTTTATTTTAATATGTATGTACAGTATCTTAGGCATTTGTTTCACTCACAGTGACCCAGCTTCTTTATTTACCTATTTTAGACTGTGGGGATTATTTAAATCTTCGGACTTGTTGAATTACATGTATTATGTGTTGCGCTACGTCTTTTTTTTACCTGCCTGCAAAGCAAGTTTCCTGTCTGAGATAATGCAATAAATAAGGCTTGGGTTTGGAATGTGCAGGAAAGGCTAATGCCAGCAACTCACAGCTGGCAGCCCACTGAAGCTCAGCAGGTGTGAGCCTGGCCAGGACCTGGATGGGAGACCTCCTGGGAAAGCTAAGGTTGCAGCTGGAAGAGGTGTAAGTGGGGCCAGTAGGGGATGCTCACCCCAACAAAGGCACCATCCTCCAAATGAGATGTAAAACTGAGGTCATGATTCTCTGTGGTCATTGACAAATCCCAGGGTGTTTCTCAGAAAGAGTAGGGGTGTTACCCTGGTATCCATGCCAAATTTCCCTTTGGCATTTACCTGCTAATAATCCCCATCTCTGAACTGGCTTCATTACTCTGTTCTCCTCCCCACTGAGAGCTGGTGTGTGGGGAGTGTTACTGGTGTACTATGGCTGCTGTTGTATCATGCAGGTGGGGGCTACACATTGGTGGTGATGGACCTGTAAAATGCTTTGAGTGGAGTGTTCATAAAAGTGATATATAAATGTAAGGAATTATTATTATTATTAATAATGCAAAGTGCAAGTGAGTTTGCCAGTCATAGTCTAGCAAATGTGGATAACATGAGCAGTGCGGGGCTACATCTTGGACCAGATGCAGGGCACACACGCCCCGTCACTTGCTCACACATATACGACTCCAATTAACCTGGACAACATCATCTCTGAAGTGTGGGAAGTGAGCCTGAATCACACAGAGAAAACCCACGCAGATCATTTTAATTTCTATTGATACAAACACTTTCAAATAACAAACGCTGTCAGTATAACTTATTGAAAAAGTGAATTTCAGGCAGTAAAGGTTTTAATTAGTCTTTTCTACCAAGGAAACAACCACCTGAATTGTATGCCTGTACAAGGTATGAACGTCTCTATTTGTTTTGTGTAAGAGGTGACAGCTGGTAAGACTAATCATTGACAGATGAATGGATCTCTAAATTGGATTCAAATTACTGTTTTTGAAATTGCTCACCATGAGCATACATTAGAGATGGAAAGGTCTGCTTTCTGAAAAAAAAAAGCTTCAAATAGCTTCATTTGCAGAAGCAGGTATACTTCTTTAGGCGAAAAGCTGGAAATGATAGACCTACTGTACACAGGCAGTGCTGTACACTGTGTTTGTGCTTCAGAACAATTCAGATTTATTTTTTTCACTATTTTTGCTATACATTTTGGTCACTGAAGCAAGCAAGCCTTAAAATAATGATGTGTCTGTATTAATACAAACATTCATATTTATTTTTACATTCAACTTTATTTTTCATAAGTCCATTCATCAAAATTTTAACTAAACTTCTGCTACACTGGCACATTGGCCTTAAAAACTAATTAAGCTAAGAAATGTCAGTCTTCCTGACTATAAATTAATATTTGAAAGATTGCTATTCTGGAGGTCAAGAGAGTCTATGCATTGTAAATTATTTAACACAATGTGCTATGTGATAGAGATCACCACAAGTGAACTCAAATTTCTGTGTAGCTGGAAACAGAAAATGCTTTAATACATTGTGGTAGTTGTTGGAGAGTTTATCTTTTTCTTAGTTCCTTAAATGTTCATAGATACAATTATATAGAAGCACTGTTGCAGTAAAGCATCATAATCTCTGACGTTCTGTTATACATGTTCTGTATTGTTTGTGAAAAATACACAATCATTATGTTCTGTGGATTTAAACCTAGGTAAATATCCATTAAATGCACAGTTCTTATATAAACATAAGCAAAAAAACATACCGATAAGAAAGATACTGTATAATATCCTACTTTATGTCTAGTCTATATGAAAGTGGCAGCCATATTACATGGTCATGTTTCAGCTTTGATTTACTCACTTGAAATCTGTGATATCCTCTGACAGATTAAAAATGATAAGAAATGCTGAATGTTATATTTTCATCCATCCATTTTCTAACTGCTGTTTAATTCAAGGTTGCGGGGGGAGCCGGAGGCTATCCCAGCAGGCAAGGGGCACAAGCCGGGATACACCCTGGATGCCAGTCCATCACAGGGCACACAGAGGCGCAGACACACACACACTCACGCCAGGACCAGTTTTCTTAGAAGCCAATTATCCTACCAGCACGTCACTGGACTGTGGGAGAAAAGCCTGAGGAAATCCTCTCTAAACATGGGGGAGAACATATGAACATGGCCGCAGGTGTGGCCCCCCAGGTCTGGAATTGAACCCAGGGTTCCATCAATTCTAATCACTGTGACACCACACCGCCCAATATCAACCTCCGGTGTGAGTGTGTGCGTGTCTATGTGTCTGCCCCGGGCTGGACTGGTGTCTTGTCCAGTCTTGCTCCTGTCTCTCCAGCAACCCGGAGCTGGAAGAACAACTCGGCAACAAGATGTGGCTTCCATGCTTGGAGGGTGAAGGGCTTGCGTGTGGGAATGCACATGTTGTCTTAGTTTGAGTAAAGCCCAATGAATCGCAATAAAAGCCATCATTTATAAATATATTGTACCTGGCTGTTGAATTTGTGCTGCTGTTCCCCAGCAAAATTGTTTTACAATTGTCATCATTATGGCATCCTTTCATTAGTCATTTGATTAGTCACAGATCTCAACTGTTTCTTTTTCCATATCATTTTATTTAAAAAATAGTGGTCTACAATTGTCCAAAGTTTCAAGTTTCAAGTTTCAAGTTCAAGTTTATTGTCATTACACTCATATACATGGTATATGGTATAACGAAATGCTATTTAGCTAGCTCTCGGACATAAGTAGTACAAAGAGAAAAAACAACAACAACAACAACAACAATACAATTGTATAGCAAAAGAAAGACAGAGACAACAGGCAGTGTGCAAAAAACAACAACAGACGATGTGCAAAAAAACAACAACAGGCAATGTGCAAAACAACAAAAAGGTAACAGGTTATGTGCAAAAATATGCATCAACAGAATAAAATAAAGGGATAGAAATGATGGGGAGTGAGCTTTTGACATGTATGGTAGAGGTAGATTTTCAATGTGTGTTTGAAGAAAGAAAGGAATAAGGGACTGTGAGGTTCAGATCATAGGTGAGAGTGAGAGTGAGAGAGGCTGGGAATTTAACAGTTTGATAGTGCGGGGGTAAAAACTGTCTCTGAGTCTGGTAGTCTGGGCCCAAATGCTCCGGTACCGTTTTCCAGATGGTAGCAGATCATAGCTTATACCAGATCATAACAGATCATAGATTATACCAAACTACTGTAGGTATAACAGATCACCTTGATGGAAAGACCATTCTGTCTTCCACATAAATCCCATGGATATTTTCAGCGATGTTTCTCCTTCATGTGCATACTTTTTGAGCATCAAAGACTGGGCAAGAGATTACAGAGGGGCTCGTGCTGGGCTTTGACGTCCATTACTCACCTGTCTTCATACACCTGGTGTAGTATTGATGGATGTGGCCTTGGCAAATTACTCTGAACTATGGCAGCTACTTTCCCTTTGAGCTCCCCACTCCCAAGCTGCAGTATGTGTACTGCAAGTAGTATCATAAACACTTTACAGTTGTTGGGAAGCGCTAATTGTCAGAACACTCTTTGAGTGTTTATGTGGTGGCCAATCAGAATTGGCTTACTGGTCGCTTCCTTGTATATAAGGTTGATAAACCCTGTATTCGGTGCTCAGCATTGTCAGATTTGTAACATCTCCGGTGTCAGCTGGTACAGTCAGACTTGCTCCAGTACTTAAGCTTTCGGTTTCCTGGTTGTAGATCTTCAGCATAGACTCCCGCTTATTCCTGGTCCCGGACTTCTTCGTGAATCCTTCTCCATGTTCCTGGGTTGCGAAGTTCCTGATTTTCCGGGTCCTGGTTTACCCCGTGGAAATGGCCTCGTATCAAATTCATGGTGACAGATGCCTTCGTATGGAGCAGTGCTGGTCTTGGGATTTGGGCCTCTATATTTGGGTTACATCATGATCGCTGAAGTCTGGTTTTGGAGGGACTTTTGTCTTTTGTGTTTTGTCTTATGCCTGTATTTGGACTTGTAAGTCCTGATATCCTGTTTGCCAGATATCCTTGACCTTAGACTGTGTTATAGACAATATTATAGTGTTATTTCACATGGGTTTGTTATTAAAACTTTGTATTTAAATGTATGTTCAGACTCTAGTTTTGGTTCAAGCCCTTTAACGCTTTCCGTTGTGCCGCATAGGGTCTGTTTAAGTTCTTTAGCTTTTTCTAATAACGTGGAAACCGTTACAACAGTGTTAACAACACTGAAACACTTGCACTGAACTCTTGCACATGTAATTACAACACAAGCCTATTAACACTTATGTAAATAAGTGTATTTACAGTACCTTATGTTACAGCTATACAATGCAGGCTTGTTTTTTTACATTGTGTTTTTTAAATTACATCCTCAGACTGTTCGTCTGAAGTATTCATGTACAGTATTAAAACATTGAAATGACTTGAGCAGGTGCATTCTAAAGCTACGAAGAACATGTCTTCAGGGCTAAAGATTTGGTGCAAAGGGTCGAGCATTATCCCAAAACGTAATTCTATGAGTATCAGCACAACTGCTAAATTTTTTAAACATGATATTAAGATGTGTAATACAGTAACAGCTTTAAGATGAAAACCATTAAATGTTCTGCATGAAAACCATGACCTCAGAAACAGTTACTGTATCTTGCATCCGGTAGCAGCTCCTGAAACTGGAATAGAGAATGATTATTTACAGTTTAGACCCCGGAAAAGAGCTTTGCCTTTTCTCCGACAATTTTCAGCCCAGTCAACCAGCTTCAGCAACAGACTCGTAGACACACCACTGCCACCCTTCAACTCCCAGAGATTAAACCTTCTAAATAAATATATAGAACGTCTTTGTTGTCTTTGTCTCTACAGCAGTAAATAGACTTCAATGAAAAGCACTGGAAAATATTGTTAAAGTTTCTTTTTCAACTATGGTAAACAAAATTGGAAGCCCTAACATTCAATAAATAGAACAATTCAGTTGTGTGCCTGTGTCACACTGAATGCTGCTGTGTCACAAGTGGATGATATCCGCTCCAATGCAAGCCCTCCTGACAGCTCTTCTGCTAATTTCGAGGAATCCCAGATGCAGCTGGCTGAAGACACACGGCAGTAGAGCTGAATGTGTGGTTGACACAAGGTCTTTCGCTGGTTCAGCCACTTGTGAGGATGTGGTTTTCTGCTTATTTACTAATGACAAGGTACAGTATGTACTACGGACTCTTGAATATATATGAAAAAATACAACTATATTGTATAAATATTTAACATTAATATCCAGAATTAAAAACATAACATGCCTTTGCCTCTAAATGATCCTTAATTTGGGGATCAAATTCAATATGGCTGCAAAATGATACAGACATATTTCTTTGTCATTGTAAATTAAAGTGAATGTCATTAATATGACTACCTTAAACAACACCAAGAAATGAGAATTTATTTGATTATTTACTGTATGTGGCAACGGATCGCAGCCTTGATATCCGACAACAGGACCTCTGGGGCAGGGCTCCATTGTGTTTTAAAACCAATTGGTGCAAATAGAGGCAAAAAAACAGAAAAAAAGAGCTTAGCAACTTGGGCAGGAGACAGCCTAGCACACTAGATGAAAACTGAAAAACAATACCGTGCATAGCATGATTAAACATTTCGTATAGGTACTGTAGATTCCCTTTTTAATGGGCTTCGTGTTTAGTACTTTGAACATGCCTACAAGGCATGCCACAGACCACATCATATGAAAAATGGATCCGCAAGATGCGCGCAAGTGACGAAACGAACTATTCTCATTGTCTTTGAAATCATTCCAGACATTGATTTGGACAAAACATTATACTTGCCATGGACAAGTGTTACTTCCAGGCTGTGAATATAACGGGAAATTAAGGCAAAATAAAGAAACATCTTTTCAAATATAAAAATAATTGTACCTTCTGTATAATTTATCTGTGAATGTACTTTATACGTTATTCAGAATCTTTTGTTTTACCATGCACTTGCTCCTAAAGTAAGTAATCTAAATAAAATGTGTCCAGTTTTCTAACTTGCTTTTTTATCTCACAAGAACTTTTGAATAATTGATTTTTAGATTGTGTAATTTTTTTTTTCAGTAAAGTAGCACTACCCTAGTGTGACAGAAAAAGTCTTTTGGCTCTTTCTAGACATAGACATCAGAAGAGACTCCATTTTTTTTTGCACTTTTCGATTCTATATTCCAAGTCAGCAATATTAATGGCCCTTTATTCCTTTTTTATCTCAATTAAACTAGAGATATAACACCATTTAAAAATATTGTTGCCTGTGCATATACCTTTTTAAAAGTCTCTTGCAGTTCGTGTTTTTACTAAGGTTTGTTTTTCAAGCTCATTTTTGTGTTTATACCATCCCTTGTCCAACCTCTCATTGTTTCCTTTGTAAAAAGGAAGGCACTGCATCTTTAGAATACTGTTAATGGTGTACAGGTAACACAAACAGACTAGGCTGGAAAACAGATAAGTGAATTGGCAGGCTTTTCAGTGAACGGCCGCTCCCCACTTTTCTTTAAAAAAGGAAAAGATGGCCTTGTTTTCCTGATATTGTTTCTTCCAAGGCCTTTCTTTCTCTCTACATTTCATTTCTCATTCCAACTGCGGTGCTCCTCTGAGTCTCCAAGGTACATCTGCTTGCTGAATCCTTAGCCGTGCTGTTGTGTGGAGACGGTGTTGGCGTTGCTAAGCAACAGCTGAAAACCAAATCCCCCAGCAGCTTGCCTGTTCAGACCCACCTGCCTCCACACTAGCTATTTATTTAATTAAAAACTCTGTCTCTGCAAGCATACAGGGATGATTACACAAAAAGGCAGATGAAGGTATTGATCTGAATTGCTTTTGACTTGATTTTATTTAATAAATGAAGTTATTTGAAAAGGCAATGTGTACCACTTAGTTTAATTGACTTTTCTTCCTATAAAGGACACAGTGTAGAATGCAATGACGATGATGAAGGTTAAAGTGTACCTGCACTCAGTCTAAGCCAATTGGAGAAAGTCAAATGGTACTGTAACATTGGATGTGATTTAACTGTTAAAAATGGTACATTTTATTGAAAACACATTCAGAATATCATGTTCTACGGAAACCTGCTACATTCTAATAAATCACGCATTCAAGGAAACGGAAACTGTTGTGATCCTCTGGCATGGGCAGTAATTGAAAATGCAATTTAAAGAATGAAACACAAGGTCGCAAACTTTCACCTTTATCAATACTTCCTCATCAAGCAGTATTGTTTAAATATCAATGGGAGTGGGCACATTTACAGTTTTCAAGATTCACAAGCTCAACAGAAAATAGAATTACATACATGGTTGTAACTAAAAGCACAGCTTGACAGAGGCTTTCGCTGGTGATCCTGAAAAATGACACCACCCACATACAATAAATGCAACAGCTTGTTAATGGGTGCATAAAGTTGTGCTTTAAATCTGAAATATTACTGTAGATAGAAATTAAGCTAGATATTTTTAAATATTGTTTGCTTTAGCACAAAGGCCAGTCTCATTCTTTTTTTAGGGCTATTAAGAACCACACAACATTTTTTCTATTTTTTTTCCGAAAATAAACTTTCTTTCTCCTTAGTGGAAAATTCTGCTAGTTCAAAATAGAGTCCAAATTCCCTTTTATTTTTATTAATTCATAAAAATGAAAATAGTTCATTGCATATTGTGCTCTCGTCATGGTTTGGATATAACAAACAAAAAATTCAAAAGCCTGTTTGTTTTTGCTAGAGTCAAATATTGTAGGATAGAAAAATGCTTTGGTTTTTAATTTTAAGCATCTGAAATCGTTTAGCTTGAAATAATAAAACACTATATGGTTCAGAAAGGAACTGACAATACTGTGACTTGGGTGTAAGAATACACTGAACACATGAAATAAATTATTCTTTAATGTTTTCTTGCACCTTATTAAGCTCTATATTGTTGATAACAAATTTTGTTTATGGAAAAACATGATATACTGTACATTGAAAGGAACCCAAACAGAGATAATGGATTTCTTTTGTTCTGTTTACTTATTATGAGTACTTAATGCTTCTCAAATTTCAAAATAGTATTTATAAAACAGGCCTATACCCTAGGTATTTTCTAAAACCCTTAAAGCACAATTACAGACCCCAGATTAAAATAACATGATCTGGAATTTTATTTTACATTGATAAACCTGATTTGGCATAATCTTTGGATTTTTTGTGAAATTCCTGAAACATCCTGAACTGCTGCAAGATCTAAACTGATCAGTGGGGCTTGCATCAGTCTAAATAATCTACAATATACAGTAAGCTGTATTTTTTACCACTGTGTATCATATGCGGTAAGTCCATGGAATTAAAATGACTTTTTCAGACACTTTTTTGAGTATCCAAGTCAGTAGTAATCAGTAGGAACAATGTTTAATTCTGATTATGCATCAAATGTCACAACGTCACTTGCAGCTATAATTAAAAAAATATTTAATGTGGCTCCCAGATTTTTATTAACCTTCACGATATAGTCTGTTCATCTCTGTGCTCTAATACCTTATTTCTTCACATAATAATATGTAGGAAGTCTGACAATTCTTTTACTTCTGTTGCAGCAAATTTTAAATATATTTTGGTTGGTATTGCAGGGGTTTTGTGCGTTTACTGGGACAATTAATTGTCGCAGTAAGTCACAAAATGATTCTTTGATGGCTAGTAGAAAACTGCCCTTGCTGGATAACTCAGCAATGCACACACACGGATACTAATACATGAGAATACATATATTATTATATAAAATGTGCACATAAACATAACAGATCTTATAGTGAAGGTTAGCAGAATACAAAAGGTACAGTATATATTCAATAATGAAGAGTTACAAACCAAGAGAGACATACAGTACATTCAGTATACCATTCATTTATACCATTTCGTTAATGAGCTTTGATTACAACTTCTACACTAGATACTCAAAAGCAAGTATGTCACTCATAGGAATTAAATTGAAATCAGCTAGGGTTGAGGTAACAATTGAATTCTCGAGCTATAATGCAGAATGTTGAATACTCATCCAATCTGTGTGAATCTCCCACTGACACAAAGGAACAGTGGCAGGCTGTTGCTGCATCCAATCGGCGTCTTCTGGCCCGGTGCCAGGCCATCCTGGTTCGGTGTGAGGTGGGGGAGAAGGAGGGAGAGATTCCTGCTGCATCGTGCTGGCAATTACTCTCTGAAGACCAGTTAGCTAGTCCTGGCTTAACTAGCAGAGATTGTGACACATGAACAGACTGGTTTGTTCATGACGTAGCGCTAGTCCTGAATCCTGAGATTCAGCTGTCGACAGTTCTGACCATAGTTCACTTGTTGATCAGGCGAGCGTTGGCGGTGGGGTGCCAGCGGTTCATGAGGCTTGCTGCTGGGCTAACCTCGGGCAGATCCTTTGGTTACCCATGGGCGACCTCTGTTCTCGACTCTTAGAACAAAGTAAAGTCCTGGCACTCGGACGCACTGGCCGTCATGTGATTGTCCGAGCTGAGTCTGAGAATGTCCTGGAGGGGTCTCTTTTGGGCCCTGTGCTGCCTGTTTTATCTGGAGGAACTACGGTTGTTCATTGGTTTAAAGTTCCGTGATCATGGTCTCTCGTGGGTTCTGATCACATACAGCGCCCCTCCATAGACAGCAGATAACTCCACCACAGGGTGAATTCCACATGACACCAGTGACCCGTAGCTGTTGAAAAGTGCCCTGCCCCTGCCAGGACTCGATCCCGGTCGCTCGCTGGTAACCAAGCAAGTGCACCACCACTTCACAACCAGCAGGTAACTCCGCCATGGGAGAATTTTACACAACACCAGTGACCTGTAGTAAGGCTCTGGTCTGCCAGGGTTCAATCCCAGTCCCTCGCAGGTCCAGAGCCACACAGCTCCACTCCCTAGACAGTAGATGACTCTGCCATGGGAGAACTCCATATAAGACCAGTGACCCTTAGAGCCCCTGCCAGGGTTCGACTCTGGCTGTTCTCAGGCCCAGAGCCACTCAGCTCCACTCTGTAGCCAGGGGAGAATTCCACTGCGAGACAAGAGCAGCTCCTCTGTCACAGCAGAGCGCCGCACTGTCTGGACTGCAGAGGGGGGGCGTCACCTCTGTCACTGGCTCAGCGCATGAGTCCTGTTTCAATCGAGTGTCTTTCCAAAGTGGAAGGAAAGTGGAGCACCCTCGTGAGCATGGAGAGCCCACACAGATTCCTCACAGGCTCCTAAGGCTGAAATCAAATCCAGAATTTTACAACTGTGAGACAGCAGCATTAGTCACCTTGCTCCTGTGGCACTCTGCTGAAACTCAGTTTCACACAAACCTGTAGGTGCCTTACAGACCGATTTGTGTAAACACGGGCAAACGCATCAGTGCATTCAATGTTATCCACTTATCTGTTTGGTCGAAAAATTGTATTTATTAAATTCTCTTTCAATTACACCGTTTACAAGTTTATTGAATGACAATTTTCAGTGTGAATAGAAGTCTGTACTTCCTAAGACAGTTGAAGAAGGCTAAGATATGTCCCCAGATCCTCACTAGCTTTTACAGATGCCCTACAGAAAGCACACTGACAGGTTGCATCCCAGTGTGGTATGGCAACTGCAGTACTGCTGACCGCAAAGCCCTACAGTGGGTGGTGAAAACTGCCCAGTCCATCACTGGGGTTGCTCTCCCATCCATCCAGGGCATTTATGACAGACGGTGCTTGAGGAAGCATCATCAAAGACCCCACACACCCCAGCTACAGACTGTTTGACCCTCTACCATTTGGAAAACAGTACCGGAGAATTTGGGCCCGGACTACCAGACTCAAAGACAGTTTTTACTCCCGCACTATCAAACTATTAAACTCCCAGCCTCTCTCACCTTCGATCTGAACCCCACAGTGCCTTCTCTCTTACCGAAACTCAAACACACATTGAAATCTACCTCTACCTGACATGTCAAAAAGCTCACTCCACATAATTTTCTATCCTTTATTTCATTCTGTTTATGTATG
The DNA here is from genome assembly GCF_040954835.1 of Lepisosteus oculatus. Classification (NCBI taxonomy): domain Eukaryota; kingdom Metazoa; phylum Chordata; class Actinopteri; order Semionotiformes; family Lepisosteidae; genus Lepisosteus; species Lepisosteus oculatus. The sequence goes on along the minus strand of NC_090702.1, from coordinate 47,629,018 downwards.
ATTTTGCACATCTGATGTTGTTTTGCACATTACCTGTTACCTGTTGTTGTTTTGCACATTCCCTGTTGTCTCTGTCTTTCTTTTCTTGTTGTGTTTTTGTACTTCTTACCGTCTGAGAGCTAGCTAAATAGCATTTTGTTATACCATATGCCTGTACATGAGTATAATGGCAATAAACTTGAACTTGAACTTGAAGTCAAGGTTCTTTGCACGTGTAAAAGTATATATATATTCATGTATTCATGTTCACTGAAAATAATCAAAAATATGGAACAGAATATTGAGGCCTTGTTTTTTTGTAACAGTATTTCTAACATGCATTACATTATTTGTACCTTTTAATTTATTATCTCCCTACTGTTTTCTCAGAACAGGCTTTATAATAACTGTCCTATTATTTCAGGATTTAATATGCCTTTACCAAATGTGTTCTGTGAAGAAAAAAAATTAAATTCTCTTGAAAGTACTAATTAGTTCCATTGTCTTTTCTGTTCTATTCTAGTCTATGTCAATTCTGAATTGTTACAGGGCAGTGTTCTGCATGAGCTAACTCTCCAACTAAAACTGAAAAAATAATACATCTTATTTTATTGTGCTTTCCAACAAAATGAAGTAACCCCCCCCCTGTACACACACAGCTCCCCTCAAACAACCCCATTAAAATATTGTAATCAATCCATGAAACACGTTGCAGATTAAAATTAGGCAAATACATTTTATTTCAGATTGATGTTGGGATATCAAAGTGACCTACAGTATATCACACAAATAATGACATTAGTGCATGATATGGATGAATGTCTGCTCCTCCTTCTGGCTAATTATATTTACTTTATTAAATAATTAAACTTATTCTCTTTCCCTCGTGTTATGTCTGGTACATCTGTAGTGCTCAAATTTAACATCTGTTTCTGTTTTCTGCCTTACAATTAAGGGCTGTCTGACATCAACTTGCCACAGAATTGGAAAGGCTCACTAGAAAAAGAGCCATTCAGATGCTAATGAACCCGCATTCAGGAAGACAACAGGAAGGTCGGGTTCCACGTTGTTAGATCACATTTGTTTGCTTTCTTCCATTTTCTTCTGTGTGTACATCTCAGTATCTGAAATCCCCACTTCACTGAATCACAAAAGCGATGTTTAAGACCCATTACCCTAAAGCCAAAGAGGAACAATGGCATCTCAAAATGACAGGGCAAGAAAGGCTTCATAGATTTTCACATTTCAGTGCATTATTATTCTTTTTTACCATACCCACCCCCCCAAGTGAGTTGATAGGCCCAAAGTGAAAAGTACTGTACAGTACCATTGAGTTGATAACCAAAATGAATATATGGTACAAACTCTACACAGATAGCACAAAAGTAATTTAACCCAGGTTTCCAGAACTGCGAGGAAGAAATGCTAACCTCTGCGCCACCCTTTATTTAACCACTCGAGAACAAATTCTTATTTACAATGACAACTTGGAGACAACCTTAAACTTGCGCAGCAGGGCATTTACTGTACCGTTCTGAGTGGAGTACTTTTCTCAAGAGTCCAAGAACATGTGATTGGAGTCCACAGCCCTTTGTCTGGAGTCCAGGACTCTGCTCACCATATCTTGTTGATGGCTCTGCCTGACGGTCATCTAGACGGTTTGTCTATACTGAAAATATAGAACACTAAAATATAAGGCTGACTTGCTCAGCTGAAAACTTGTACAGTAGTTTTGTAAAGAGCGTTTATATGCAAAATGGACTCCAAACAATTTTCCCCAAAAGGAATACAAGCTGTGCTAATGAAGGCAATAAATGCATAGTATGTTGTTTCATTACATTGTTTCCATTTTCTATAATTATAAGACGCGTGCATGGTGAAACTTAATTACTTTTCACTGACATTTCAGTGCATATTTAAAAGCTACTTCTCTCTGTGGAATCAATATACTGGATACATATTGATACCTGACTATAATCTGCAAACAGGATTCATTTGTAGAATTTTACTACAATTTTAATAATGTTTACTCTTTAGTTATTCAGCTATTACAGTCACTTTGTGTGACAATGAAAGAGGAAAAAGTTAATAAATATAGACAGTACTATACAACAATCATGTTGTGAGATGACAGAATTAGGTAAAGAAAATGAGTCACTGTATGTACAGTATAATGATTTTAGTTTTCCAAAAATATTTTTTTATTTGAAAGCATGCGTTTACTGTATTTAAATGTATTTTAAAATGTTCTAATGACAAATAACATTACAGAAAAGTGGGCTTAGATTTAATAAATACTGCAAACCATTCATTCCAAAAAATTCAACACACCCGAAGCCAAAACCTTGTGTCTCTCTTCTTTTCAGGATGGAATAAACCTTTACCTGTTCCTTTGCAGCTTATACTTGCTGACGCAGCTCCCTACTTAAACAATTCAGCTTTCTGCCTTCACTGCACCTGTTTTCTTCTGTATTCCCGAAAATGTATAATTTTATCAATCTGATGGGATTCTGAGCAGTCTTTTAGAACATGAAATTTTTATAGACAGCACTTAAAAATCTCTATAAGAAAATATTTTTTGTCATCTCATTACTGGAGAGAAACGTGACAATTATGGATACATTTAGAAATTTCAGACAGTGAGCTAAATATTGCATTAAACATTTGTTTTTAAACTGCAGTTGTTCACAAATGCTACCTTGCGTGTGTACCCTTATCATCATTACATAGCTCTCAGAAACTGCACAAATTGAGTTTGGTCAGTACTGGGATAGTAACCTCTGGTGGATGAAGAGGGTCCCCTACTATACATAATGCGTTATAGGATCCTTAGGAATGAAGATGTATTAAAACAATAAAAAATGGGAAGATGTTTAAAGTCACATTCAGATAATGCACCTTAAAATATTTGAGTCCTCTATTATTGAAACCACCAAGGAAAAAATATCGTTTATACTGTATATAATAAAATATTTGTATATAGAACGATGATTTTGACAGTTTTTACAATTAATAAATGTGAACATGCTTTTCAGGCTAATTAAATGAATTACATAGGTTGCTGACACTCTTATTGAAAATACCACAATGATTTTCTGTCAATCAAAAATATGGGAACACATATTTACACAAAAGATTAATTAATTCATTTTTTGAAATACTAGAGATATCTGATACACAGCAATTAGAAGCCAAAGTGAAATAATTAGAAATGGTTCTCTTGTTGGGAGAAGAATGTTTGAAGTAACGCTTTTTGCAATCGCCTAAAAACATGTCAGAGCAAGCAAAATAAAAAAATAGAAAGAAATTCACAACCACAGCATATGAAGGTATAATAGTAATAATAAGATGGAGCACTATTGGAAACCACAAAATTAAAGTAAGCATATAGTTACATTTCATTAATTTGCTTTAAAGCTTTTTTAAGCCAGGGTTTTGTAATTCCTAAGAAACCCCATGTAATGATGCTTAATCCTGTTAATTCTAGTTTGTTGTTTGGCTTTTTGTTCACAGATTAGTGACTGACATTAGTAAAAGCCACGTGTTATGTCTGTATTTCCACAGGATCAGAATGAGTCTCTACAGATATTAAATCCACACCCCGATCTCAAGACTGAGAGTTCTCCTACAGTGCTAGTCTTGAAAATGAAATGTCATATTTGGACAGCACAAAGCACATGAAAAACAAACCAAAAAGGCTTTTAAACATCTCCATGGTATATGTAGAATGGGATTTTTCTGGTAAGTGTGCATATACTGTTTCATCTTATTAACAATTGAGTATTTGTCTATTCATTGTTTATTAGGGACCATTGTATATAATCATCTCAAATGAGAGATGATTTACAATTCCCCTGATTGTAAAAAGGATTTTGCAATTCATTGACTAATTCCCTTCAGATATAATTAATTTCCAAACCATGAATTAAAAAGGAATGAATTTGACCAATATTAAGGTGATTAAATTGCAGCCAATGGTTCTGGTGAAGATCTTTTGTAGATATATGAAACAATTTCTGTATCTTGATTTTTATACTTCACAAGATTCTGGATTTCTGCTTTGATTTGAATTCAGTAACTATGCCTCTGTGGCCCTGTATGATTTTTCATTTTCAACCTATTCCTAAATGAAGAGCAATACTCCGATTTTGTTTTTTGTTTGTTAAAACATGTGTGCATATTATAATAGTGTTGTAAGAGTCCCAAAGCACAATTATTTTGCTTTTTCAGATGAAACATCCAACACCCTTTTCAGGCGTGTGATGTTATACTATTTATGCTCTAAAGAGGGTCATGCTTAGTTTATTTACTTACAGCCAATGGGTTCCATAGGATCAAATATAATCTGTGGTTAGGACATTCACTATGGGTCCTCTTCTATTTTAGTGAACAAACTCCTGCCATTGATTAACTGTGATATAATTAAGCTTGGAACACTGCAAGAAGAATGTGCAATGCCTCCAAAATAGTGTTTGCATCTTAAGTGAGAAGGTGGTATTTTTTTTCAAATTTGCCACACGAGCAACACAAATTAGACATGAACCCTATCGCATGTACACATGAAAGCTTTAATACCTGTCACCTTGAAGGTAAAAACACACAAATAACTATGATAATACTGAAGCAGCAGTGATTTATATTTCTAGAGTGAAATACATGCTATTAAACTATTATTTTTTATGAAACTTTAATTCAAGGTTTTCATTAATTAGGTTAGGGGTACTGTATCTAACTCTATATTGTTTCTCATAAGAAATGCAATGCTTAGATCTAATGGAGTTCAGCAATTGTTATACATATTGTGGAAATTAAATCACAGAAAATAATATATAAAAATACAGATCAAAGAGTTAATGAAACATGGCTTACTGTCAACATTTAAAAAAAGTTCTGGTCTCCCCAAGAGTACATACTATCCTGCTGGTGCCGGAGCACAGTCTTGGTCAGTCTCTTCTGTCATGCTCTGCCACTCCTCTTGTGCAACTACAACCTGAAGAGCTACAAGCATTTGTCTCCTGTTCCTGGCATTAATGAGTTGGTCTCACTGATGCCCTATTGGACTAAGGTCAGGAGAAAGTGCTGACTATAACAGGGCCTCAGCACTGTTTTCTTGAAGCTGTATCATTGCTTTGATGGAAAACTGACACTTTCAGATGGGTCTGAAGGAATAGGAAAATCACTGCCTAAGAGACTTTGTCAATGTATCGACGAGCAATAAAGTTATCAGATTTGGTGCCCTCAATCTGCACCAAAAGCAGATTCCTCACCCATCAACAGAGTTCAAACCATGTCACTGTTTGACACTGGCACAATACTTGCCATAATGCTCTCTATGGTATCTCCCAACACTTTGTCTTCCATCAGGTCTGCCAAAGGCGAAACAGCATTCATCAATGGATAGAACACTTCACCACTCTCTCTGCTGCCAGCTCAGATGTTCTCTGGCCAACAGAAGACAGCACTCACACCTCTCAGCTGTCGACGTGTTATTCTTTAAAAGCCTGCATGTAGAAGATTTATTTTTCTGCAGACAGCAAGCTACAGTAATTCTGCTGGTGCACAGGTTATTTCGTCCTGCAATTTAGTGTGTTATAGAAATGGCGATTTGAAAACAATTATGTATTGGGACCTGACAGATGGTTCTGGTTCTGGGTTAAGAGTTGACATGGAACTGTAGCTCTCAGCCCTTCAGGACATGGGCTCCTCATGGATTTGGTTTCCTGATTTCTTAGAACTAGACAGCAGGTTGCTGAAGTAACACATCTCATTCTCTGGACATCTCTTACTGACAGGCTGTCTTTAATTATGTCAGACATAACCACATGGTCTTAATTATTCAAAGGCTACATTGTCATATAATGAAAAATAAGAAATGATTCTTCCTTGCATCTACTGTACAGTAAACTGTATGTGTCTCATGGCAGTGATTCAGAACCTGCAGCCCTCAAAAGGAGATCAAGAAAGGAAGAGAGATATTGTGTCACCTGATAAATTAAAGGGGAACTTGGTTATAAATCTGCTTATAAATGGTTAACTCCCCTACTTCTGTGAACAGTGCCGTGTAAAAACCTGGAACATTTATTGGTTTATCATCAGATGAGCAGATTAAACACAGTGTCCCTGGTCACTACAATGGGGAATTGAACTAGAAGTCTTCTGACCTACTGGTCCACAAACACTACTGCAGCAGCCTAGTTTCCCTGAGAGGTTTCCCCTTCCCAGTACTCACCAGGCCCAACCCCGATGAGCTTCTTAGATCTGAAAAGATTAGAATACAAGGCGATAGTGCTGCCTGCATCAATTTAAATAATGTCTTTATGAATGGCTAGACAGACTCTTTCAAAAACTCATCATGGCCACTACAATTTGACTTAAACGGCAGACATGGTGTTTTTATGCAATCCCACGGCTTGCACTCTATGTTTTGTCATCCCAAGGTAAAATAGTGCAGCAATTCCCCCCTAGTGTTCCCATACAGAGTGGGTCCTGTATGAAGAGAGGCAGGATATGGGAACTGCAGCTCACTGACTTTATTACCCTTTTGTAGGTGCACTGTGTGCTAGTCACCCAGAGTGTAGCATCCTCATCAGGCAGTGATGGGGCACTGAGCAGATAAGCAGTGGTGCTGGTGATGTCAGCCCCAGGAGAGCATGCTGGGACAGACAGGAAGTTGTTTGGGATAGTTTGGAACTATCAAGGACAGTGTTAACTCCTCAGACTCACAGAGGAGTACAGAGGTTTGTGTGCATTTTATGTGAGTGTAAGTGTGTGGCTGTCCCATGTTTCCCCACCTGTGTATGTGGTTTCAGGTTCCCATCCTGACGTACCTGACCTTTATTAGTCAGGACCCCCACCTTCCCTACCTGGTGGGGATGATGGGGAGTCAGAAAGTGGTCAGAGTTCAGAGGATCATTACAGAGGTGGTATATTCCAATACTAACCAAACTATCAAGAAACACATTGCTCACAATTTAAGATGAGAAGCCCAATTTACAATATGTCCCCAGTAAATTACTGATGTAAAAGTCATCTGTTACATTTTCATTGGTTATCAGTATATAAGAGACACATAACAGGCATAAATGTATATGAGCTAATTGTTTAAATGGCAACTCTTCAAAGAATAAAAACTGAAAACAGAACAGGTTTTTTAAGAGTCATTCAGAAGATCAGTTTTAAGAAACAAATACAGAATCAGCTTCCTTTCTCACCCTAACCTGTTGTCGTCCTTGTCTTATACTGCAGATATGTAATGTCTTGCTCCTTTAAGTTTGCCAATAGGTTTATATTAGGAGGCTTGGTTGTGTATCTGATCAAAGGCGGTGGTAAAGGAGATCAGCTGCTGAGTTGGTGAGTTCCTCTCTTCCTTGTATGGAAGGCAGTACATGATCATCATCAACAGAGGAGGGGGGTTGCGGAGGGGGGGGCGGAGGGGTTTACTGTGTGCAACTGATCTAGTGGGGTCTGACACTGGTCTCTCATTGCAGAGGAGGAGATAAAGACCGTTCTACCCCACTTGCAAAATACAATTTCACTGCATCTATTTAAGGAAAACAAACTAACACAGCTGAAACTGAAACGAGAGAGAGAGAGAAAACAGCCGCGATCTGTTAGAAAGTAGCGCTGATGGCGGCTGATCAGATTAGCTAGTGGAGTAACAGACTGTTATCTGGCTAAGTGTCACTACAAGCTGCTGTGGACTTACAGTGCGTTTCTCTCATTAATCACATTCTGGATCGGTGCATTTTTTCCCCCCTCGCGTGCTGGAAATTGCGTTTAAACGATGGATTCTTACAGGATATCCGTCCTTTTTTTGGTACTCTTCTCCCTGTTAAACAATCTTTCTTCAACGGAGCCGTTTCCTTCTCAGATATTGTAAGTAACAGGAGTTGGGGTCATTTCTAGCTAGGCTACATGAGGTTTTCAGCTGTTTGCCAAATGCTTGGCAGTCCCGTGCGCTGAAGCTGCCGTTTTTAAAAACAGCTGCCGTTTTTAAAATAAAATCAAACTTGTGACAAATTGACATCCTCCCATCTGTTTTGTACAACAATGATTTGACTTGTCTTTAGTGTTAATACAGTACTAGGAAACATGTAGCGGTCTAATCTGTAAACAGCGATTATGCATTACTCTTTCATTGTAGTTTTCTTTGCTCAAGGTAAGACGTTAAATTAGCAGTCAGACATATCCTATTTGAAACTGGGTTTAGGATTTAATTTGCCAGACAATGGGTAGGCGACAGTTACTGAAAATTTTTGCGTTGACGAAATACAGTACGGTGAGAGCTTCATCTGTGCAGGGCAGGGGGTGGCAACTTTCACTATGATATGCTTTGTTCATCATAGATACTCTTAAGACTTTATCCGCTGTACCGGTTCATTACGTATATTCAAATATACAGTAGCTTTCTTAAAAAAAAAGATTTAAAACTGTTGCTCAGCTCAGTTGTTACTGTACTAGCAGCGAAGGTGACCCTTTTTAGATTACGGCGATGTCTGTTGTATATAAGTACATTTAAGTACATTTTCCTCAATTCGGGTCATGCTCTTACGTTATTATCAATTTACTGTATACTGCATTTCATAAAACCACATGGCAACTAATTATCAGTGTTGAAAGCTAGTGGCCGTGTCGCTTGATAAAGCTTTTTTCATGTCAACTTGTTGCGAGCCGAAAGGTACTGTATCTGCTTATAAAAGTGCAATTCACAGCGATGGACAGTTTGTATGCAGCTCTGTAGAAATATACAGAATTACATTTTTCAGTTCATTCAATGTAGGTACCAAATCGTACACGTTATCTTGCACAGCTTGCATTGTTACTGTGATGAGCAAGATATTTGAACTGCAATCAACTATTGAAGTTACAAAATTCCTATTGAAATGAATGTTTTATAAAAGTATTAGTTGGGATATTAGGAAAGTATATGAAAAAGCCGAAATGACAGCGTCTGATCTTTAAACATGTAAAAACCACCCTATGAGACATAGTTTTTTAGAACTTGTTGAAAATCGGCAGTTCTAAATTAATAGTCTGCAAATTCGAAGAACTCTACAAAAGTATTTTCTGTTTGATATTTTTAATATATATTATTTTTTTTATATTACACACTTGTTTTATATGGCGGTAAGGGAGGTTCCTTGGGGATCAACAAAATAACATTCAATAAAAAATATTTTAACATTTAAAGTTAAACATTTTTTCCTTTTTTATAAATAAAATAAACCAATTGATTTGTTTACATGTATGTTTATTCCACATAGACTACTGAATGATTTATTTTAAACTCCAGTTTTTATTCAATACGTTACGAACATTCGTAGAATTACAGTTGTTTGAACTAGTGTTTCGGTGATGGCATTGATTTTTATTTTTTTTTGCACGCTCTTTTATAGCTTCAGTTTGAAAATGAACTGCAATTATGTGTATCAACACTCAATCGTGTTTAGAATATTTTGATTGGAGAGCTTAGGAAAATAAACCAGCAAAGTGCGAGGTGGTTACTGTTTTCCCAGAATACAAATTGCACGTGGTAATACTGTAGAACCCTTTTCTTAAAATAAACCATAGAGAGATTTCCTAACTTAAACTGAGTGCTTCATATTCATACTCAGAAAGGGAATATGTTGTAGACAGAATGTTTCATAATTAAACATTGTGCCCGTACTTATACATAGTGGTTAGGTCGATAATGAACTGAAAACTGAATATCAGGTTGCCATGTTGCTGTGTATTTTATATATATATACTGTATTTTTTCTTAAATTGTTTTCACAACGCGCATGAAAACAACGAAACCTTATATGGAGAAAGTCTCAAAGATATTTATATACTTGTTAGTTTTTTGTTGTTGTTGTTGTTGGGCAGGGCATTGTGACTGGCAGTAGGAGCAGACAGTGATTCATCACCTTGTGCCACCTAGCCTTTGCCATTAATACGGTCTACATTTATAACAAATGCATGAATCTGACATGGTGTATATGGAAGTCCGAATTAGAAGGCAGTGCTAATCCTTATGACTCTTGTTTTTGCCAGTGGTGCAGATGCATTTTTAGTTTCTTGTCAGCAGAGGAAAGGAGTGGGTATCACTTTTGTTATCTGTATTCTGGGTACCTTTGTTGAACTGTTTTTGACTGCACCACAACCATGAAAGTGTCAGAAAATGTGAACAAAAGTTCTTTTGGAGACAAGATAAAAAGACCCTGGGGCAAGTATGGATAGTGGATGATATAAAAGATGACAGGGTTCCTTTATACAGTATGTGTTAGGGCTCATTTAAATTGTACAAAAGCAACACAAGCTCTTTTCTCTACAAACAGGAGCATTAAAATGCTTTTCCTTATTATATTTGCGGCATGCTTTATACGGTACATATGCAAGTTGCTGTCTGGCTTGTTGCTTGTTCAACTGCACTTTCTTACTGTAATTTGCTGTGTGATCAACCTCTCATTTCACACACTGTAATGGGAACTGCCCTGATTACAGTATAAAAAATATATACATCTTGCATTTATATAGTTTTGGGGGGCTTAGGAATAACATCATTTTAAACAAAGCTGATGCGCTTGCAGCCAGAGGTGCCCTTAAAGATTTTAAAGATAAAAAGAAATTAACGTATGCATTGCCGGACAGTTAAATTTCTTTTGTTCTTTGCACTTTAGTTGTCATATTTTAAGCTGTTGAAGGTGTGGATCTTATTGTTAATAAAGTGTGAGTTATGCTGTGCCAGTGATAGTGTAAGTGAAGGAAGGATTTTTTTTTCACCACAGGGCTACACCCTACATCAGGGTATCTTTTTTGTTGTTCAATTGATTTCTTTAAAACATGATACATTTTCACTTAAAATTGGAAAGCTACTCCTGAATCAAAGTGCAAACATTACAGTAAACAAGAAAGCAATTTTTATATCGTAATTTGGAGAAATATGTACAGTGTACTGTGAGATGCGTCTGCATCTAGGGAACGCAGACAGCTTTGTCATCCTCAAAGTCTTAATTTCATCTGAGAGCTGGCAAGAGACCTTCAGCTTTTTGTCTGATTCCAGCTGAAACCACTACATTTCTTATTAAGTCTGAAATCAGAACATATGGAACCAGTCAAGGAGCCCGATATGAAAGAGTCTTAGAGGGCGCTTGAATCACAAAAAAGATGAAAATAAATGGAAATTGAGAAAGTAGATTATGATATGCTGTATGTAAATATTTAGCCTAAACAGTTTATACTCATAGTTATACTCCATAAACTCCACGGGGCTCCTAAAATGATATATTTCAATTAATTTGACAATACAGTCTAAGATGAATTAACATAAAACTGAATGATCAGTACAAATAATACATACTGTAATACAAGTGTGCATGTACCCGCAAGAGAAAAATATGTTTGAATACAGTATTCGTGGTTAAGGTTTATTTTTGTGCTGTTTTAAAGTCCTCATCTCTTTCAATTTGCTGTTTTTTTCTTTATCGTTCTACAAAATTGGAGGCCACATGTGTGACCATCTCAAAAACAGAAGTGGTCCATCTTTTCAAGAAGTGGTTTCTGTACTGGATGAAATACAAAGCCACACGGGCTGTTCTCTATCATCGCAAAGCTCATATATTTTTCTGCCAGTAGGCTATTGAACACTGATTTTAACAAGGGCAGATTTCCCAACGTTTATCTAAGTTGCTAAAATGGTAAAAAAGCATGCCTGTTCTTAATATTATTACTACTACTATTACACATATAAAACTTACTCTGAGTGTTATTTACCCTTTATTTGTTGAACAAGTAACAATCAGAGAAAATATAAATCTGTTGTATGAAAGTAAATTTTAAACTGTGGTGATGGGGTAAAAATTCCACTCTAGGCTTGTATGATATGGCCTTCCTAAGGTTTGGCTAAATGCATTTGTTGATGCACTTTTGAGCTTTTCCACCTCTTCTACTGTGCAGAACGACCGCTGTGTGCTGCCCAGGTGGGGCTGCTGGTGCTGAATGACCGCTGTGTGGCACACAGATGGGGCAGCTGGTGCAGAATGACCGCTGTGTGGCATACAGATGGGGCTGCTGGTGCCTAATGGCCGCTGTGTGGCACACAGATGGGGCTGCTGGTGCTGAATGACCGCTGTGTGGCACACAGATGGGGCTGCTGGTGCTGAATGGCCGCTGTGTGGCACACAGATGGGGCAGCTGGAGCAGAATGACCGCTGTGTGTCGCCCAGGTGTGGCAGCTGGTGCAGAATGACTGCTGTGTATCACTCAGGTGGGGCTGCATGTCAATGCATGTCAATGCCTTATGCAAAACATTTTGAACTGAAAACCCAATTAAGTGCAAGGAATTATTATTATTAAATTTGAATCTATCTATCCATTGGTACAGTATGTAGCATATTGCATACTGTAAACAAATCATCCATTAAACATTGTGGACATTAAGCATTTAAAATAATGCATTTGTTATGGAGTGCATCAATATTATTGATTGCACAGCTGTGCTGCACTAACAATGCAGACAGAACCACCACCCTGACAACTTGGCACAGAATATGTTGCACAAAATGGTGTATAAAGTGCTACATTGCAGGGCTTATGACGATGGTTAATTCAGAAGCTCGCTGCATCTAATTTTTTTGGTGAGCCTTTGATGACATGCACTTTTAATTATAAGTCTTGCAAGTTACAAATAATTATAATAAATAATTAAAAAACATTTAGAGACAATATTGTGGTAAGGTGTTAACAAATGCTCAGCAAGTAAAAAACAACATCGGTTAATATTTTTTCTAAATCTCCCTCAATAGCAAGATAAACAAAAAGGTTAACAAGCAAATCTTGTGCTACTGTACTGTATGTCTCCTCATCTCAATTTATCAATTTTTATTATTTAAAGTAATTTAAATATGTTTTTTTTATAATCATTCTGTATTTGTATGGCAGGAAGTGGCAAGACAATGAAATAGATTATTTAATTCTTCAGCGGTTGTTCTTAACATGACCGGCATTCTGAGACATCATCGATATCATAGGTTAATCTGAACAGTTGTACAGTCTCGATTTTATATACAATGTGAAACAGAGAACAGTGTACCATAGATATTTTGATCTGGAGTACGTCTGTTTGCTTGAGGGATTATGACTGCGCAGAGGGCTTCTTCGCAAAGGTGGTGTGTGCACCAATATTGGGCTGCAAGTCAGTGGCAAAAAGGTCAGGATAAAAAATATTTTTGCCATTATATCATTGGGTTTACATTTGGCACGATCATGCTGTTGGCACTGGCACAATGATTATGCATCCCAGAATCACCCATTTATAATTAAAAAACAGAAAAAAATGCTGCAAAATTCAACAGCCTTATGTTAATATTAGTAAAAGATAAAGTTTATTTGTAAGTAGTACAGAATTATGAAAGATGTTTCCTAGATATTACAGCTGCTCACAGTTATTTCATACATTTCCCCAGGGAGGCTTGTGATGACTTCTGTTTTTCTCTCATGGTGCAAATATGGTACCATGCAGCATGCACAGTAAATAACCATAGTTGGGTGAATTGCTGCTACCTCTCTTTAAAACCTTAATTTTTGTTTTAATTTGCTTGTAAAGCTACAAATGTGTTTTGACAGATATAAATGTGTTTTGACAGACAGATATGCAGAGCACATACAGTAGGGGGTTCTGATATGATATCTGCATTGTTAAAATTGTTATTCACATAACCTAATATATACAATGTAAATCATAATATAATTGTATTGTTGATTGCTATTTATCCGGCCATCCCTTTTCATAAAGTTGCTTATTCTGGGTGAAGGTTGCGTCCATCACAAGACAAACACTCACACAAGCACACATGCAAAATTTAGATACAATTGCAAGTCAGATGGGTGAATTTCTATCCACTGTATATTGCCATATATGCATTATTTGTTATAGTATTAATAATTCCAGAGTAATAAGTATTTTTTACCATGTCAAAGTCTGGGAAAATCCCACCGATAGGACAGGCACTCATGCACTGGATATTTAAATGGAGAATCAAAACAAAGATAGAAGTGGGGTATGTAATACAGACCATACCTCTGATGAAGCAAATGTAATGTAGTAATCGATCACAAAAAGGGCATTTGCTTCTTTGGTCAGGATAATTTCAAGAAGCTGTGGTTTCTATTTTACTGTACAAACCTCAATGAGGAGACACAAAAAGAAACCAAACACAGTAGCTATGCAAATATACAGGGGTTAAGGAACAAAGAGAAAGCAAATCACATGAAAACATGGAAACATTTTTTTTTTTAATTGACATTTTTAGGTGCGTAAAGTTTCAGAATTTCTAAGATGGCAAATACATTCTCTGGACACATTTAAAAAAAATTCATGTAGTTTTTTTTGGTTGTCATTATTATTTTATTATTCTACTTCTGTAATGCTAAAACATAGACCTTTGCAGTAGTGAAATAATAAATGTACTGTACATTGAAGTACTTGAAATAACAGAATTAGATGAAAATTAAATTGGTCTTTTAGTTACTGTGAATAAATAACCTGACACTGAAAAAAACATTTTTTTTTATTATGTAGCACTTTATTTTTACGACTTAAACTCATCTCATCCACACGAACAATTTAAGGAAACAAGCTGCGTTACAGCACATGTTGTGTTACAGGAACCTATAACACAACTGTCAGCAGAATTTAAAATGGTTGCCACCATAAATGGCAACATAAACAAATGTCTTCCTGCAATGTTTACATTTTGATACCAGCCCGTGCTGCTTCTCATGGTGACACTCGTGGCTTTTGGGCGAAAAATACTACTTTAAGGTATTGTAATAGAAAATAGTGAAACAAATGATATTACCAGCACTGATTTAATAGTAACAAAACTTGGATATTTTGCTGAACATTTTTATCACCTTTCTTACAGTAAGTGTTAGCCAGCATTTTCACTAAGAGGTTCCAGATGTAGTAACATGTGGTAAACAGCTGTGCAAAACCATTTCAGTAGATGGCCAAATCTGGTGGTGAATACAAAATACTGATCAATAGTCAACTATTGTATATGCTGTCATAGTGGACTAAGTTTCTTAGACCAATTACCAAGAATCTGCAGATGATCATGGCAATGAAATTCTCTTCACAGACAGAATCATGTAGCTTGTTCTTCATGGCTCCATTGTGCATGAGCAATAACTTGTAAGATGTTGATATTGCGCAGTGCGGATAACACAGTGTTGGCTTACCTGTGCGTCTGTGCTCATACCTTTTGTAAACTATGACTGTGGACTCTAAGCGAAAATGTGTCTGATGGTGACACTTCTGCTAAACCCTGCCCACAGATTCACTATTAGATGTTGAAGGGTCTATTCAATAAATGCACATTGATTAGTCTCACTCTAGATAATGCAATTGCTGGTGTTCAATGAGCAGGGGAGATGGAAGTCAGCTTCATCAATCCACAACACTGTCATCCACTTGAACACATGCAATTAAATCCAAGGCAGAGTTCAACTGTTCCCGTGGATCTACAGAAACAATTCTGTAAGCTTGCATATGGAGAAAAACTGCTCTGGGCACAGTTTAGTTCAATGCATGGAGATCTCTTTGCTGATAACCTTTTGATTGCTTATAAAAGTGTGAAAACTTTGCAAACTCTATAAACCTAATTTACCCACCTTAGGGAAGTTAAAAAATAAGAATTCTAAGAAAGACTGATAGAGGGCTTGTTTAAATTATGGTAATATTTTTATCTACCAAAAATATTTTGCGTCTGTATATATAGAGAGCCTCTTGACTTTCATATAAGGCCCGAGCCAAGTCAAAACTTTGATCAACCTCCTTTGGTGTCTTTTTTTCGTGAAGCCTCTTACTTCCGCCTTCTGTTTGAAGAGTAAGATGTTATCCCAGCCTTCTGGCTATATTCCACTTTGCAAGTGACTAGAGTGGAGCTCCTGGCACATAATGTCTGCCATGTGCCCAGGTAGGAGCTGCACTTCAGTGGTGGGACATTGTGGGCCTACTCTTGTATGTGAAGTGCTTTATAAAAAGACCTATATAAATGCAATTAATTATCATAAGGACCCAAGGGAAATCTGCTATTAAGCAAAGAACTTATAACATGCACCTGGTGGCTGAGTTTATGAGTTTATTTGGACCTAAACTGGGTTCAGCATAATGCATAACTCTGCTGCTCAAAAGCTTGTATTGTATTGTATACAATTCTAAATGCATGAAAGCAAAAATGAACACTAGTTGTAAAACATCGCACCTAACACCTCAAATGATTGCAAGATGTTCTAACCACTGTACAATACATGAAAGTGTACACATCAATGTTAACCTGTCAAATAATTACAATGTTTCCAGGGATACCAGTCACCTATGATGTTAAATATAGCTGCTTATTTAGCATACACTGACCAGAGGAGGTGTTCATGGTCATTATTATCTGCTCTCTTCAGAGCATGTTTTTCTTTCTTCCACATCCAATAGTATCTTGGAAACAGTATGAGCAAACTGTTTCACTGTACTTGCACCAGTAGACCTACAGTATGTTAAATGACATATATTTGTATGACTCAATTGCTCATTTTAATCTACCAAATTACTGTATATACATATACACAGTAATCTGTATATATAGTGCATATAGTGTTTATGCACTATATATATGCAGTCTATATATGTGCATATATAATGCTTCTATACAGTATATACAGTACACTTAATATATGTACGTCATGTCTTTATTCAGTGCAGTTTCACAACTAGATATTAAGTGAATTCAGGCAGCGCACTGTGAAGCATATTACATTGCCCTTAAAACTACAGCCCATTTCCTTAAAAACTATACAACAAAATGGGTGTTTTAAAGGCAAATGTAGCTCTGTCAGTCACCCTGAGGAGAAGATGAGATTTTCCAGAGATAAAAAAAAATGTTTGTGACCCAAAAAGATTCTATGCCAAAGAAACCCTGTAAACATGCCCCCAGCTTGTCTGTGTTACCAACAGCATAAGCAAAGAGTCAGGAGCCTTTCCCATTCACTAAGACTGATCCAGTTAGTCATGCCCTGCTACACGGTTATAAGTGTTGGCAAAACTGAAAAAGCAGAACAAGGATTTTGGAGAAGACATTTGAACTAAAGGAAAAGCTCGCCCTCAGACAGGAACTCCCTGCTGTGGGCAGGGGTTGCAGTTAATTTCTAGCCAAACCTTCTATCTTGTGTACACACGGCCACAGTGGATCTCACTTGTGTTTAATCTAAAGCAAATCCTTGTCAGGTCATCTTAAATAGGAAATTAGCTAACTACCTTAGCTGTGAAATGTCAGAAACATTTTGCTGAAGCCCTTTTTTACATTTCATTGTTCCACTGTGTTACGCTGTATGCATTCACGTAACAATCATACAGTGTCAAATTATTTATAACCTCTTATTCATATACTGTACAAATATAAACAGCAGTTTTTTACACCACCAGCAGCAGCAACAGCAGCAATAATAATCCTCCTCCTCATCATCATGATCTGTTTTTAATCAAAGTAACTAGTAATATCTACAGGCACATAATTCTGCTTTGCACCTTTGTATGCAGCATTTGTTTACTTGTGAATCTGTATGTTATTCATAGAGAAGAAGAATGTTCCCCTCAAAAAATTATTGTAATGAATTTTGGAACTTATTAAGGTTATTATACTATACCTAAATGCAATGTTGAAAATTACAATTTGTAAAGCTTTTGAAATAAATCTGGCAGTAATGTTTTCGATATTAGAGTGACACGTATTCAAGTAAAATGTGGACAACAGGGAGATAAAACATTTCGATATTGGGCATTACCATTGGCTGCTGTGTTTGGTTGAGAGCCTTAGAGGAATACTTCTAAAAATACTGGAAATATGGTCTCATTCGCCTACTTTAGTGGCTCAGGTTTATTTTTATATCTCTGGCACAAGTGTTCCGAGCTGTATATTAGGACATGTGGTGATTTTCGGTCGTGCATCCTCCCATGACAGGTGTGAGGAAGGAGCTAAATATAGCAGGGATGTGCTTGCTACAGCAGGAAATATCGGGACTAAAGCCTCCTAACTAAATGTGAAGAGGATTCTGAGACATACTTTCACAAACAGTGCAAACAAAATGTATCGTGTCTTTTCCAGGCGTTTTAAATAAAAGCATCCCCACTTAGAGTGTATATATATACACACAATACATTCAAATTACAGAAGTATTTGAAGTTCTAAATGGTGAGCCGTGCTTGGTAAATGTTTTACACTTGTGTTTCTAGAGTTTTGAGTTAAACAGTGGCAAGAAGAGGTTTTATGCCATTTAACAAGCACAATGTACTTCGAAATAGCAATCATGGAGCTCATTTAATGGTACAGAAAGTTGTCAGATATACTGTACCAGTGTTGATGTCTGATATCATTATGCTCCTAAAACTAATTTTAGGGTTATACATGTTTGTAAGTGTATCAGAACATGTTGATGAATAGAACTTCATTCAAACTGATGATGTTTTTCATAAGATAAGTCTCATAAGATAGTCAGAGTGACACCTAATGTCCTTGAGAATCACATGAAGGCAGGACCTTAAGTTAATGATGTACTGCAGACCCATGTTTTCCACAGTGGCAAACTGCCCATTCCAGGGAGACAGAGAGCAGTTTGCTCACGGGTTTAAACTGCTCCCTTAATCTTGTCCTTAATCCTTGCATAAATCCATGTGTGCATTCTGTTACGTCGGGGTCATTTATTAATAAATGTAATCGTTAGCGTAATTGTGGGATAGAATTAATCATGCAATGTTGTAGCACTTCAGTGGGCTTTGACCAATTAAACAAACCCACATATTGCAATTGTTTGAGAAAGTACTGTATGTAATATGTGCATTGTCTTAAGTAGGATGTTAAGGGTTCCATACAGTATATAAACTTTCGTTTCAACTGCACACAACATGTTTCTGTTACTTTTTTCTCAATAAATTCTCGGATTATTGCCTACCCTGATCATGGGTTCCAGTGCAAAGGGCCATCAAAGATTATTCCAGGAGAATATTATATTGTGATGAACTTGTAAATTGAATGATTATTAAGTGTTGATTGTAGGGAATGTCCTTGGAATGGAATTTGTACATGAGTGTTAACTGACCTTGAAGAGCAATCAGTTGGGTTAAAGTATTGGACCCATGTAAAAGAGAAAAGATTATGTCTCACTAGGGGGTCCTGGACTGTGGTAAGTGGCCTCTTGTTGGTAGTCATTGTTGGTTGGACTGGACGACTTTGCAAGCTTTTTCTTGTATGTGTGTGTTTTTTTGTGGGAAAGCCGAGTAGCTGTCCTGATTTCTAGGCAGGTCACAGATGTGTTAGAGCTACAAGTAAACAGAGCTTCATTTTTCTGTGAAGTGTTTTGTTTGATTTGTGCAATGATCTATTCATAAACCTCTGTGTTTGCATGTTAGCCAGGTGGCATACAGTAAATATCCGAGAATATTCAATGAGACATAAATAGAATTGTAGTGCAGGAGTATCACATTATAAG
Organism: Lepisosteus oculatus; assembly: GCF_040954835.1. NCBI lineage: Eukaryota > Metazoa > Chordata > Actinopteri > Semionotiformes > Lepisosteidae > Lepisosteus > Lepisosteus oculatus. The sequence goes on along the minus strand of NC_090702.1, from coordinate 47,609,521 downwards.
ACACTTTGAGTAGAAATGGATGTAACGCAACACACTTTTTAAAATCATAATACTAATGATTTAAAGCATCAGGGTTTTCTCTTACTTCAGGTATGTTATTCTTTAGAGATTTTAGATACAGTAGATCTATCAAAGAGATAGTTAACATAATTTAAAATCTCGATTAATTAATTAACATCAGTTAAGATCTTCCAGCCACCAATCATTCTTCATCCTTTCTCCTCAGCTGTGGAATGATCTACTGTACCTATGATAGTCGGAGCTGCTCAATCACTGACCATCTTTCAGAGCCCAGTCAAGACTCATCAGTTTACACACCTGTGGTCTCTTGGCTCAGTCGCAGTCTTCGGTGTGCCCTTGACTCTCAGGCTGGCAGTGTGACTTGCTTGTTGCTCCTGTTCATTGTAGGGAAGGCAGTGCATGCCTTCAGGCTGCCTTCAATGCTGGTTGGTGCTCACACTGTCTGTATACTGTTTTGGATCTTACCGTATTATATTTTCTGTCCAGAGCTACGTTGCTCTTCCAGCTTTTGTCAGCTTTAATTTGAATTCTGCGCTAGTGTATTTTACAGAAGTTATAGTTAGATATATGAAATTTTGTGATATTGTGCAAGGACACAGGGATTTCATGTAATGTATTTATTGTGGGCTCTAATTTAGGTCGTCTGCTAAACAAACAAATAATAATAATTTAACAAAGTGTTGAGAAGTTGCCGTTCTAGCTACTTTAAAAGGGCTTCCAACTTGGAAATGTGTTTATTGATCTTACCTTTGGAATAAGTTATGGCATTATGGGGACATGTAACGGACAGTTCTTTCCGGACCCTTTGCGGATGACACAATCCGAAGAAGTGGGGAAACACTAGGAAAACGTCATGAAGGAATACGGGGCTAAAAACAGGGGGGCGTGTCCAAAGTGCGCTGGTGCACGGGGGAGGTGTGGCCGAGGCGAACAATCCAAAAGAGTAGTCCTTAGAGGGAATCCAAAAACACAAGAGTAAGTCCATAGCCAGGAGATCCATCCAAACAAGAAATTAAAAACCATGAACCAGGTCGGAACCGGCGGACAGGGAACGGGACCAGGCGCTTCCAGGTCCCGGACTCACATGGTGCGGAAACCAAATGCAGAGCCAGGATGAGCGTCAGCGCCTGGCTTTTAAGGTGGGCTGGGAAAAGTGATCAGGTGCACAGAATTAAGTCTAAAGTGAAGGGCTGGAGCACCCTTAAGGAGGGGGGACTATAATCGTGACAGGACATCTCTGCTTGTATTAAGAGACCTTAATTTTTATCTGCATTATCTGTGTTCAGAACATCCAGGAATAGATACTTCTGGAAAACAAAGAATAAAGTCAGACAACAGAACACTGAAGTCTTTGTCGCAGGAGGATGCTTTTAAAAATCCCCTTTACGTGGATCACGGCTTTACGCGTCATAGTTTGCATGAAGAGAACCCCTGTAATATCGACAAACTGAGTAAAGGTTAATTTAAAAAAAAACTGTAGGACAATCTAGTGATCCATCACTGTGTGACATGCTTTTCATCAGTCTGTAATATTGGAGGGGTAGATACTGTAGTCCATGCTGGGCAGTCAGACTCTGCGGCTCTGTAGTTCAGCACATTACCAGGTCAACAAAAGGCCATGTGATAAGCGTCCAATTTGTTAACTTGGTGATCATGGTTTATTTAAAAAAAGAATATAAATACATTAGAAAAGTTGCAGACTAGAGGAGGCTACAGTATTTAGCCCATCTAGGCCTTTGACTGGTTAATAGTTAATTGAGCAAATTACCTCATCCAGCTCTTTCTTGAGAGATGCCAAACTGCTTGAACAGCTTACCTGGGGTGCTTGTTCCATGCTCCCGCAAACCTTTGCACAAAGAAATGTCCCCTGTTCTGGGTTTTAAATGCCTTTCCACATAGTTTCCACTTGTCTGCTCTGCTTCGTGCTTCACTGTTCGTTCATTTGCTGACATAACTCAGACCAAGTTGCCTGACAGCACAGCTACAAGCTACTGTAAGGCATTAGTTGTTTTGTGTTTTGTTTTTTTTCCATTTTATTCCTAAAGGTCGACATCTCCTACAGGCTCTGTGGAAATTGGTAAATTCTAAACAGACTTGAAATTGTTTTAGTTTGCAGTGCCATCCAGCAGATCAGTGCTGTATAGAAGCCTCTCAGAGACTCAGAATCATAACATTCTAATAATTGCTAGACATACTGTACAGTATACGTTTTTTTAAAACATGCATTCCTGGAATTTAATAAAGTAAGGTGAATGTTCACGAAAAACAGGCAATGTTAAAAAAAACTAAGGAATGACATATACTATAACTACTTTTATTTGTTTCAGTCCTAGTTTAAACAGGAATGAAATATAAAATGTGCAAATTAAATTGGTTTTAAACAGGGGTTAAAAGCTCAGTCTTTGCTTTCCAACTATAGTGTAGAAAAGTGTGGAACATCCAATTTGTTCTATTTTCCTCTTTGTTTCACCTTTATTTTTTATTTATTTTTCTCTTTCTTGGCCATTGAAAACCACTTTGCAAGGGTTGAGGAGGAGCTGATAACAGTAGAACCAACAGTTATAATACAGTGTCTTTTTAAAGTTATAATTAATGTCTTTGTATCAGAGCATACATGCAAATAAGCATTTCATTGCACTTGTGTACATGACAAAGAAACTGAACAGAACATTATACCACATACCACAGTTTATTAATCACTACGTTTCCTCTGAAGAAATGTGGTACCTTCCACATTTAAAGAAAATACAGGCCACAGTTATGCTCTCACGGATTGATTTTCTTGAGAAAGAGGAATTACTGGGCTACTGTACCAGCAATCTATACTGTGTGATTAATAAGACATGGCAGTAAATTTAGAATCAATGACATTGATGACTTTTGTGGGTTAATTGGATGTGATACCGTGATGGAATGATAGTCTGGGAGATCTTAAGTTTGTCAGCATACATAAATACCACCTTTCAAGTGATTACGCTGTAACCTCTGCTGAGAGCACAGATCTCACTTAGCAGGGAAAGAATAGAGCCGTGGTTATACTGCAGTGGCTGGGAATTAGTATGACCAGAGGGCAATAGATTGAATGCTTACTTTCATTTCACCCCTAGGTACAGTGATCCATCATGACTCCTTAAGGGAAAGAAACCGCAAGCTTGCCACTCTATTATTAGTTGTCAAATTTAGGAAGGAAAAAATTATAGTCAAACAGTTCCTTTGTAATCTTTCTTATGTTCTTATATAGGTAGCTTTGATTTAGCTTTGTGTCCTAACATATTTTATGCTCTGTTTATGGAGGGTGTGTTCATTAAGTTTCACCTTGTGTACCCTGTTTTTAGAGATAAGTGACATCACAGATTTCTATGTCAACCCTGAGTTAAATTGTAGCATGATTATGCACGTCTCTTTTCGAAGACTGATGAAATTAGTTTCAAAGAACCACAAGCATCGACTTTTTAATATATTTGGGATAGATAGATAATACTTTATTAATCCCGTAGGGAAATTGGATGGGGGGTTGTCTTAAAATGTGTTAACACCATTAATAAGATTCTGTCTCCCCATTACTTCATTAATTGTAAGAAATGGTAACAGACTTCATACTGTTGTTGTGAAAGGAGAATGTGTTCCTTTGCTGCACTGCTGCTAATTAAGTTATTTATGGCATCTTCAAGATCCAGTGAAACAATCTCTGGGCATATGGTGCACCATTTCATTTTTCTTGGCAGAATGTATCATTACACACACATTTTGCATGTTCATTATTTTGCTAGAAGTTTTGCAGTGACAAGCAGTTTGTTCCTGCTTTTGGAACCTTTCTATCACATGGTGCCATCTGTCAAATCCATAATTGATAAATGCAGATTCTGCCTTTGTAGAAAACTTCATTAAGCTCCTACCTTTTGAATCTTAATTTTTGCAAAAATCTTCTCATAAAACATGAGCTACCCGAATGTTGATGTCCCGTCTGAAGTCAATCTAATTGCAGATATTGGGGTTTGTGGATTTTGTTCGTAGGGATGGTTTTCTAAATGACAAATTTCTCGGTTTTATCTCCTTAAATTTGCTCATAGGCTGTGGCTCATACTTTTTCAGTTCCAACTGTCAGTGACATGATTAGGATATCATTATGACAGGTCATTAAATGACAAAAAATGGAGCAATGCTTTTTTTAACACTGCATGTGGAACTGCCTGGTTAACTACCAGACACATTCAGGCCTCTGCTTTAACAGTAACGTGAGCAAAGATAGTTAGGGGGTTGGTGCCAACATGGAGAACAAAATCTAAGCTTTGCTTTTATAGAGTTAATTATTTTTCTACAGATGCTATCTGATAAGTGTTACTAACTTCTAGCTATTCCAATCTACTTTACTCACATTTCAAAAAATAAGTAAGGCAGGGCCAGGTTAGTAATGGCATAAGAGACCTCCACAGAAAACCTGGTCAATGCTGTAAGCAGTGTTGGTGGAAGAGTAGGTGGCACTATAGGAGGTGTTGTCCTTTTAATGAGACATTAAACCAAGGTTTTGAGTATAAAGATCCCACACGTGTAAGAGTATGTGGTATAATCCTGGTGACTGACTAACTTCCACTCTGGGATTGCTCAGTCTCCCCTGAATAAGGTTTCCTGTTAAACGGCTGGAAAAAAAATGGTCACTGTTTTAATTTGTAATGGAGCTGTCGAAGCAAGCAAAATGGCTGCTGCGCATTACCCAGCTGCACTTTAGTGAGTCTCTTCCTATATATCATTTATTATTATTCTTTGAGCTCAGACCTTCCATCCTGTGTACAGAAGACTAGCAGCACATAATAAATGGAGTGGTTTTCCCCCAGAACGTGTTAAGCAGTGCTTGTTAAAAACTGAGATGGCAGCTGTAGTTTACAGATCCTTACGATAAGCATGAAATTAAACATTCAGATGGCAAGTAATTAACAAATGTTCTTAAAAGTGGTCCTGCACTTGAGTAATAAAAGTGAATGGAAAAGGTGATAAACACTCATGTTGCAAAGCTGGAGATTCTAGAACGTAAGGTTGCCGAGATGCAGGGATGGACTTTTGCAAGAGTAAGGAAATCAGTAAGAGACATGGGAATCTGGTCTTTCCAGTTGTACACTAGATACAGTAGGTCATAGACCTCTATGCAGGTGCATCTGTTTACCATTATACAGGAAACAGATTAATGAGATCCAAAATGCCTGCATCATCATGGCTGATGCAATGACTTGAAATTATTATGGCAAGAGCAATACTATTACCTTTTATTCTGATCTTGTCAGATCTTAGCTATGCTAAGGGTGATTGGGCCTTGTCAGTGATGGGAGAGGATGGAAAACCTTTTGTGGCTGCTGCAGGTGACACTCTGCCCCCTGGACCAGAAGCACTATGACATTTCAAGAAATTATTATTAATATTCTTTCTGGCATTGCTTCACTATAGCTCTGCAGGTGTAGTAGTTGTGATCATATCTCGGTGTGTTTCCTTTTTTTGTTTGCCAAAGTGATTGATGAAGACTTTTATTTGCATAGCGTATTTTCAATACAGTTTGCATGGTTGCAGTGGTTCTTATTGGGAACTGAGATCTCAGTAACTTTGATATTCTTTCCATGTTTATTTTTGATCAATAGTGACACCTGGTCCCCCTGCAGTTGCGTACAGTAGATACTATTTAACTATGTCCTTTTTTAAGCATGTTCCTAAATTCAGGGGTGACATGGTGGACTGTGGTTAGCATTGCTGCTTCACAGCGCTGGGTGCCTGGGTTCAGTTTCTATAAGGAGTTTCCATGTTTCTCCGTACCCTCTGGGTGCTCCGGTCATACAGTACAATGACATGTTGGCAGGTTAATTGACTTCTAGGAAAATTGACCCTGGTGTGAGTTTGTGTGTTTGTGTCTGTCTGTGCCCTGTGATGGACTGGCATCCTGTCCAGGGCGTATCCTGCTTTGCAGCAGCCATATCACCCTGTATCTCACAACTGGCAGCCCACTGAAGCTCAGCAGGTGTGAGCCTGTTCAGTACCTGGATGGGAGACCTCCTGGGAAAAACTAAGATTGCTGCTGGAAGTGGTGTTAGTGGGGCCTGTAGGGGGCGCTCACCCTGCAGTCTGTGCAGCTCCTAATGCCCCAGTATAGTGATGGGGACACTGTACTGTAAAATAGTTGCCATCCTTTGGATGAGATGTAAAACCAAGGTCCTAACTCTCTGTGGTCCTTAAAAACCCCAGGACTATACTCCAAAAGAGTAGGGGTGTTGTCCTGGCATCCTGGCCAAATTTCCCCCTGGCCTTTACCAATCATGGCCTCCTAATAATCCCCGTCTGTGAACTGGCTTCATCACTCTGTTCTCCTCCCCACTGAGAGCTGGTGTGTGAGGAGTGTACTGGTGCACTCTGGCTGGCGTCACATCATGCAGGTGGGGTTGCACACTGGGGGTGGAAGGGACTCCCCATTAAATGTAAAGCACTTTGAATGGGGTGTCCAAAAAAAAGTGCTACAGTATTTAAGTGTAAGCAATTATTAGTTATTATTGCTCCTATTGCTTCCCGGGATAGGCTCAGGGTCACAGTAACCCTGGATTGGATAAGTTTAATGAAAGTGATGTGTTGCATGTTCCTTACGTTGTTCTTTGCTTTTTTGACGACATAATTTTGGCTCTTGAAAGAGTATCAGTGCTTTTGACTTTTTTGTCATGGTGGTATAGGAGCCTTTGTTGTTTTTGTTGTGGTCCACTGCACAGGACTGAGGTTATCATTTCTATCACTGTTAATTTGTCTTTCCTTTGTCACTTAGCTGCTTCTGCACATGCGTTATTCATTAAGTTAGCTCTTTAACACTGCTTTTGGTTTTTGATAGCCAACACTTGTTTCTGTTTGATTCTGGAATGTATGAAGACGATGTTCTCCTATCAGACTTGCTAGGAATACATGCAGTATAAAACATGTTAGTTTAGTTTTGTTATGAAGGAAAAAAAAGCAGATGTTGCTGTGATACTTGAGTCTCATTTTAAAGGATGGTTTCAATTTTCTAAGAACAGTTTTACTTCTTGTATCAGTTATTCGCTATGTACAGTATTACTTGTTGGCACCATCATAATGTCTGCACATCTGCACATATTGATAAACTGCCACATGTCCTCTAATGGTATTTTAATACAATGCTATTACAAATTGAGATGCCAACTGGAAGAGATTCTTGACTGTAACGGATGTTCAGTTCACTATGGTTGTTTTTCTGAGTTCTATGAGATGTACAGTAGATACGGCATAGGCATTTTTAAAGTTCTAATGCATTGATTTCCACCTACATAGATCTTGACACCAAGCTGGAATGGGTTGGACATGCTCAGCAAGTCAATTGTCTTGATGATACTGGAATTATTTTTCAGTAGTTCAGTAATGATGAAGAGCTGACCAATATGAAGAAATAGTATCTTAAAAACTTCAGCTTTAACGCGCCTGGCTGAGGGAATGACAGTGGTGTCACATCCACCCCCACTTACAAAGGATGAGTGTCACCAGCCAAGTGACCAGGCTTAGCTCAAAAGAAAAGAAACTCCCACAAGCAGTCTTCAAATGCAAACAAAACTGGAGTTTTTGCCCCCCCAAAAAATAGGGATAACAAAAAAAACCCCTCACAGGAGTACTCTCTGCACCTTTCCTCCAAGGCACCCTCCTCCATACTGAGCTCTCCAGGTCCCTTTTATAGCCCCTCCTATCCCAGGGCCCTTCTCTCTTAAAGGGACTTGCTCATATCTCGTGGACAATATTTACACAAAGTACTTAATACAAATCCAGAGTAACCTGTAAAGTTTAACAAAGTCATGCAGCAGCTTTTATACCTTTAAACCAAACAAATAATCATACATTAGTTATTTATAGATGGCCTACTAGTAACCTTTCCCTTTAAGATCAGCACTGCTAGTACTGCTGATGTGGCAGTGTGGGGAACTACAAACAGAAAGGTGACTGGTGGCCATGTTGTCCAACACAACACAATACTCCAACGAGGAAAAACACTGCAGTGGTTTTAGGGAAACAAGAAAAGGATAAGTATCATTCACACTTCATTTGTATTACAGTACATACACTCTCTCAAACATACCAGAAGGGTAGAGGGAAGTATTTCACATTCAGAAAGAAAAAATAACAAGCACTCTGTCACAATGAGTCAGGGAGAAAAAAAACTGCAAAGATGAAGTTATGAAGTTGGGGTAGAGGGAGGGGGGCTAGAAAAGATGAACGTAGCCAGGGAGCTTTTATATGTAGGGAACCTGAAGAGCGAGATTAGAATTTGACCTCTTCCCAAACTTCTGTTTAGCTAAACACCATTAATGGAAGTGACTTAATAGACAATTAAGCCACTTAATAGACAATGCATCCTTTTGGAAGGATACTAATACTGCTGTTACTATATATGAATTACACATAATTTCACATCATAATTAGGGAAGGATTTGTTGGAAGGGCGATGCATCTCTTCTCCAGTTGGTGCCAAACCTCTGGTTGGCAGGTGGTCTCTTTCTTTTGAGAAGAACATAACCAGGATGTCTCATTCAACATCTGGTGAAATAGTGCAACACCATACATGTACTGTATATCAGTTGGGAACCTACAGGACTGAAAGGTAAACTGTATGTCGAAGAAAGTACTGTATATACAGTATATAGCATGTTGCTAATTCCTGTCCTGATCACTTTACATTTGACAACATTAAATTTCACTGGTTAGAGAATCACAGACTGTACTTACTCTGTGATTTTGTATTGTGTGAAAATCTTAGTAGTTTGCTAACTATAACCTGAATTGTTGATATAGATCATTTTGGACATCATTCTCCTTGAAATTACTTCCTGTTTCTTTTTTGGTAACCCGTTTTTAAACCGTGTGCACACATTGTTTTGGCATTCCTATGGCTTTCCAATGTAATCGGAAAATTAACACTTTATGAGTTTATATTGTGAAACATTTTGTGGAAGTTGCATTCTGTATTATTGTTCTTTAAAGGTATCAACTGTCCTTTTTCCTTGTTCAAAGAATTCCAGTACGTTATTAAAAAACGCCTTCTTTTTTTAACTTCCAAATTAGCTGTCTTTTAAATCTGCTTTCACGCTGTAAGTAAAGGAGTAGGATCACCCTTACTGGTCTTGTTAGGTCTCAGCTCAGAAAAGGCTTAAGTAACTGGCACTGCAAGGGTGAGAATCAGATACCAGGCAGTCTTTCTGGTTTACATATTCCACCACCCCTTACTTTTTGGGGGTTTAACCTCCAAATGGAGGCTGTCAGATTCAAATCTTTAGAGCCTCCGGGTATTTCTGTTGACTGCCAGTACCTTTTTACAAGCTACTAGTTCTTTATCAGTGGGATGTCTCTCCTGCAAAGTCTGTATTTTCCTGTCTCAGTTGGTTCCCTTTTTATGAATTGGTGCTGTGTTCTCAGTTCTTAATCTGTGGCTACACCTCCCATCCTATGTGAGAGTTAAAATACTTATGTTAGGGAGTCTGTGAATAAGATCCACAATTTTCTGAAGTACAAATGGGAAAATGCTATCATACCGCAAAAATATAAAAGTGCTAAGATATCGTAGTCCCCGTAGGATCTAAATGTCTCTTATGTTAAATCACTCAAAATGGATGTCATCTCTTCTGTAACTTGGAATGTTAATTGACATTTTATAAAACATTAGTTGTAAGAGACACTGGAGTTTAAAACAGTATGAGAGAATATTGCGGTTTATAACCTTATGATGAATTTATTATGGCAGGCTCTGTGAAAGAGTTTGCTCTCAGTTTATGAAATAACTGCTTTGGAATTAAAACCACAGTTTTTCCCAAATGTATATGACATTTACTCCACCCTTGTCAACAAGGAATCATAATTGTTTGATTTTATGTTTTTTATAATTTTATAATAACATATTTTTATATTTGTGAAGTCATTTTGGGGTAGTTAGCATTTTGAACTACTGAAGTGGTGTTTTTTCCCCCCCAGTGTTAAATATTAACTTTTAATATTAATATTAACAGTGTTAAACATGTTTTAAATAACAGACATCTGGGAGGAGGTCATATTCTAATTCATCTTTAGAAAAAGAATTGCTGCCCACAACTTTATCCAAACTGTTCCTAGCACCCCTACCAAACCCCATTTTTGCAAGAGCTTCTCTAATTAATTCCTTGTAAATGAAGGGGGGTATTAATGAGGTGGTTTAATGCAAAGGTTTTATGTATACTACCCCTTTACAGGGTGGTAGCTGGCCATATATAATTTCCTGTATTAGGAATTCATCTTTTCGCATACCCCAGCTTGCTCTCCATGAGACACACAAGGAGAGAGAAGCCTAGGGTCAGAGCACAGGGTCAGCGATTTATACGGCACCCTTAGAGCAGCTGGGAATAAGGGCCTTGTTTAGCGGTCCAACGGGGTAGGATTCTTCTGCCGGCCACAGGATTTGAACCGGCAACTTTCCAGCCACAGGCACAGATCCTTAGCCAGTGCCGCTGTTCTGCCTTATGGCCTAAAACTAAATGTTTTTGAACAGCGAGATTACAACAGGACTTTAGCTGAGGGTTCAAAATTTTCAGAGTAGTAAACAATAAAAAAATATTCAAAGTGCTTCATCAGAGGACATAAGTGAAAACTGTGGGGAAGTGCTCTTAAAACTGAGAGCAGGAGGTACTTGTTTGCACAATGGGTTTGTGAGTCAGGAACAGTACTGGAAATTCTTGCATCGTTTAACTAACAGCAACCGAACAAGCTGGATAATCGAGCCTCTTCTTCTTTACACCCTTTCTTATATTCACTGCTGCTCGAAATAATTACAGTACACAGCTTTTTTGTAGATATTTCACAAAGATGCAATAGTGTTTATACTGAGAAATATGTTGTATTCTCCATGTGAATACACATACAGTACACAAATAGTACTTAACCATTTAATACAGCACATACTGTATTGTAGTATGACATATTTCAAATAACATTTGAAATATGTTATAGAAATTTCAAATATATTGTGTAAAGAATTTAAAGAAAGTTTCAAAGGTGTAAGGTATGTGTGAATAAACATTTGTAGGCTTTTAAATAACACCTAACACTGTGTCTTATCGGATATATATTTCAATACTAATTGTTTGTCAGACATTGTTCAATTAATCTCTAATGAAGTTAAGATAAGATTTCACCTCACCGCCAAAATAAACTATAGTTTATAGGCCAAGTTTGTTGTTTATTTGTTTGCCTTTGTTTATTTTGCTGGTGGAATGGGAAGGGTGTAGGTTAGGATGTAACGTTTCTTATATACAGTAACTTGAAAAACTCACCATAATTCCTGACCTAATTTTTGGCTGCTGTATTGACCTGGTTGAACCCAAGGTCATGATCTGAAGTGAACTAGATTCATATTACTGACTTCTTGTCATACTTCAGGCCTAATTGTCTCTCCGTTCAGTGATTTGTTCACTATCTAACTACATACAAGATTTGATTAAGTTAAAGTAGATCATTTATACTAATAATAGATCCTAATACAATTTCTTGTATTAGGAATTTGGCTTTTCACATTTTAAGGACAGTAGAATATGAAGACTTGAGTAAACTGTAGCCTTCATCTGCAAAACAAATCCGATAGCTGGATTAGATTATGTCATTTTGCAAAATGCTGTAAGAACTTTATTTGAATATGTTTTCCTGCTTACTACCAATAATACAGATATTGAGCTGCTTTTGAAAACCTTCATTATCAGAATTGGCTTCAAAATTAAAATATAACACTCTTCTTGTAAAATGATTCGCCACGTAAATTTACTAGTATAATTACCATTAGTGAGATTTACAATCAAACTCAAATTGAGAACTCAAACTCATTGATCTCAAAATTCTTAATAACTCAAATGTATTTCTTGGTCTTCACCAAAGGGAAAAAAATGCCTTATATGAAATATATTGATACACATATAAATGTATTCTGCTTCCAAATTGAGGTTACCTCAAGCGTATGCCCCATGGTCATCAAAGCCCTATTTATGTTGCAATTAACAAAATTAATTACCAAGTCGAGAAACTGAAAGGGATTAATTTAATCGTGTGATACTCTTATAATGGGCATTTATCTGATGTTATAGTTCAGGTGAAGAAGGCTCCACGGCCGAAACATTGTGTTTTCTTTCTTCTCTTTTCAGCATGGAATAAACCTATTACTTGTTCCTTATCTGATGTTTGAAATGAACCTACTGTATATAAAATAGATATAGCTAAAATATGGAAAAAGTACAGTAGGTTGGAGGAATAGCTTGATAAATTTGTAAAGTGTCATTTCTTCTCATAAGTTTGTATGAAACAATACCACTGTTGATGAGGAATCTACAACTGAGGATGTATAGAAGTCAGAGGATTTCTTATTCGGCCCATGTAGCCCATACAGTATGAATTTATAGCTCAAAATCTATTTTGAATGAGATCAGCCTTCTGGCTAGGCTGCTATTCCTTCAGCTAGGCAAGCTCTGCATATCTTGCCTCTCTTGCATTTATCAGGATCTAACAGAACTACTGAACTGGTCTTTGGGACATTTAAAAATCCCATTGAAGAGCATGGAGGAACGTGGAACGTTTTTTTAAGTGGCCGAAGTCTTTTGACTTCAAAAAGAAGAGAAGATTTGATGGTAATCAGTGACTGTCCTGCTCTTCCAAATATATCTTAATTTAAAGGCAAAGAAGCTCCACTTCTGGCAAGTGCCTCTAAACCGCAGCTATGTATGCCAGAACTGTGTACCACTATTGGATTAATGTCTTTTTAAGGCTTTAAATGGTTTATGCATTTTTGTTCCATTCCATTTTTCTACAAGGCAAAAATACAGATTTTGCGATTGCACGAAATTTTGTTTTATTTGCAGTCTCAGATACAGATCGTTGCAAAAGTATTCAATCTTTGTTGAAAACCTACTGCACATTATATACCTTCTTTTTAACTAAATGGACTGTGACATCATTGGAAACAGATTTGCAAGGGCCCCATCTGATATGTTAAATTTCCAGGAGATTTCAGATACATTATATGGATTGCGCTGGATTTTGTCAAGATCAATTCCTACATCACAGACTGCTACTATAGGAATATTTGCTAGGCTATCTGGAGAGAAGGATGTTGGTATCAGAGCTTTATCTTGGTTCTTCAGCCTTATCAAGATTGAGAGTTACTTTTACTCTATTGTATGGTAGATAAGCTGTAGTTTAGGAATAAGGACTGCCTTTTCAGTGTTCTGAGTACACCATTCCAGTCAGTTTGAAATGCACTGTCATTGTGCATGGAAACGTTTTATTTAGTACGTGACTTCATTCTGGCCTCAAAATGTCTAAAATGTTTTAACTTTAGAAGCCTTGGACAAAGTTGATATTTTGTGGCACCAGTTTGTAAGTCAGTTCCGCCAGTCCTATGTTTTGCAAGAAAGCAAAACCACCAGATATACTGTAGAAGTGTAAAACGTGAAAGGAAAATAGGTAATAGTCCATTTTAAAAACATTTACTTTTTTAAAAAAGTATTTGATTTCTGTTAGAATTTCAACAATTGTCAATTTATGTCTGTGTACGATGCTACAGTCACTGGGTGCCTAATTAAGTAGACCTATATACTGTATATAGAAGAATAATGTTATGGTTATGGGTCAGATTATATGGAAAAGCTTCATTCCCCACAAGCCAAATTGCTGCTTTGTGGTAGGATAAGCTTGTTTGTAAAATCAACAGGCACTGCATAATCTGAAGAAAATGTATTTTACACATCACGTTGTCTCCATTTCTTCTGTCTTTTCACTTCCACGGGTTAATTAGATTCCAGATCTCACACTGTCTCAGAAGCCATATTCTTTTTCCAAAGTCTGGTTGCAGGTTGTTTAATTTAGACTTAAGATCAGACTTTAATAAAGTCATGAAATTTTATTTTTTTGTGAAACGGGGCTGCCATAAAAGTTGTCAGCTTTTTTAAAATAACTGCTGCATTTATTATCTGTGACAACTGTTTCTTAAAATATAATTATGAAAATAGTGAGGCTTGGATTTTACCACCACTGTTGAGCAAAATGTGTGGTTATTTTGTATTAGATTGCCAGTTAATTACAGTACATGTTAAAAGGTACTTGTCTGTTTTCTCTTTAGATAAACCAAGGGTAAGTCAACATAAACTACAGTATATATGTGTTGTACTGTACATGGCTGAACAGGATTCTGTTCACATAAAGTACATTTAAATACATTTAAATATTTTACCTTTGTATTGCACCTGATCATACTGTATATGTGATAGAAAAGAATAATACTGTCACATATATAAGTGCTGTCCAGTTTTTTAACCCTGTTTAAGAAAAATACATTCTAGATCAAATTATTACAATAAGTCAATCCCATATATTAATTAAGTATTGTGTCAATACTATTGCAACTTTCTCTCAAATGGCACATAAATCTAGATTAATTATTTAAGAAAATATCCAAAGCATGCCTTTTCAATTTGAATTACAGTAAATTATAGTTTCTGTATTTTGCTGTTGTGCGTATTGTTTAATTGTCTTGATGAAAATTTCAAAGCTACCCTACATAATTTGATTATATAACCATGGAATAGCAGCTGATATTATGAAAGGTTCATGCAGGGTTTGCAGAATTTCAGAATATAAGGTGTAACACATAATAATAAACCTGCCTTTTAGCAGAAGCTCATAAGTTTTCGTTCTGTTGGCATTTGGGGAGGCACATCAGTAGGTCTGAATTGCATGGCAATGAATGAGCATATGCTTCACAAAGAATTTCAGGTCTCACTTCATGTAATATTCATTTAACTACTTTCAGGGGACCACATTGCATGACTTATGCAAAACACAGTTGAAAGGGGTGTGAAATACTTACTGATCTTTTTGGTAATATACCAAGAAAAATACAGTCATGGATCTCCAAAAACACGTCTTAATGATTTTGTATTAGTTGTTGAAAAGTAAGAGAAAGCTTTTTGAAGATTTTCAGGATGCTAAGAATTTGCAACATCCCTTGTAAATATTTGTCAATGCAGCCTGCTGAAAAAAATTCTGTTAGCCTTAAAACTAAGGACCAAACTGCTGGTGGTTACTCTATTGGTAATGTACTGTTGAACAGTGGCACAAAACTGGTAGGATGTGTGTTTACTTACTGTACATTCACTATACAGTACAAACACTTAAATATTAAATAATAAGAATTTTAATTTTGAATTTCCAATATTTTTCATTTTCTTAATGATGATCATTTTAAAGGGTGATATAGTATGGATATCTTAAATACAGCATTCTACCTAAAAAATACAGGGCAAGTGTATTCTTAGGACAAGTAGACTCTTGGGAAGCATTTCAACTTAAAAGTATGTCAGAATTTTTATATCATTTAATTCTGAAATTCAGTTTCACACTTTCTCATGGGATAAACTTTAGTTCCTGTTAAGATAGATTTTGCAGTACAATTATATCCTAGCCTTATATTCAGACATTTTTCTCACTGCTTGGTGCCCATAGAGAGAATTTCCACTTAGTCTTAGCTAGTGTCAAAACAAGATTTATACTGAAGTTAAAAATACAACCTACCAGAATACATACCAGTCTTTTTAAGGTAGAAGCTTTAAAATAAAGAGCATTCACTGATAATGCTGCTTAATCTTTCACATGAATATATTTACCAACTAGCAGAAATGGAGTGGTTTCTTCAGCAATGCTTTTTTGAAGAATATTTTTCATTTTACTAGAAGCTTGTGAAGTTTTTGTTCTGTGCACAACACTAAATAGCAAAACAGACATTTGTTGATGGAAAAATAATATTCTTGAATTACAATATGAAACGTAACAAGAGCTTCATGTAATATTACTGCAGCGTAGAAAAGGTTAGAAACTTTCCTGGTAGAAATCACTGTAGTTATACCTTTTATACACAGTACTCACCCTGTGATGGTTTAAACCCATAGCCATCCAGAGCTTTAAGCTCTACTCCACATTTCTCCTCTATAGCTATGTTTACACTGCATTTACTGTTATACTGTATGTAAAGCAGTTATGATATGAATTGAGTTTATTTGGGTTATATGTGCTGTTTACACTGCAGCTCAGAATGATCTGGCTCACGTGTAGCTCTACGTCTTTATGCTAACTGAGGGAGTGCTTAATGTGTGCTACTGGGGGCTGACCTGTCTCACTCAAGGCCCTTCAAAATCCTCTAGGGATGTGAAACATGTATGAACTCAGAGTTCCTGAGGGGGACAGTGATGTCATAATAGAAATAACCAGAACTGCTGGCAGTGCTGTGACATGTGTGAGACTTGTGTACAACCTAAGGGGCCAAATGGAATGAGGACAAGTATATAATTAAATGACTAGGACCAGGTGTGGTCCTTTTGTGTAAGTGATTAATTTAGAAATTTCCTTTGTTGTTGTTATTGAGGAGCATAAAGTAATAAAGTGATGGTTTTGCAGTGTTGAATGGTTCCAGAGTTCCATTGGGGATAAGGTATCTGTCACTAGCATGTACTGTATGGAACGAAAGGTGCTTGATTAAATCACCACTTAATACTTGTTGAGTTTTATATTAGCCACTTTAAACATTTTATTTCCCAGCATCTGAAGGCTTCACACCGTGCATCAAGCTGGTGACATCAAGCTGCTAATTATTGATGCTTTTTGCTTCACCTTGGCTCTGTCAGCTATATTTGGTACTCTGTGCATGCATTCAGAACACTTTCCCAGTACCTAGGAGGTACTCTTACAATCCAGTGCATGCCACTCCTTCTATTTTAGGTTAACAGCAGATACTGGTCCCTTCAGAGCAACTCCTAAATGCAGAATAAGTCTAGTAGCTGCATACTCACACTTCACGAGTATTAATCATTTAGAGAAAAAGGCCTGTTGACTGCAGACCAGTTTTCATTGTTCAAAACTTTAGCAGAAGTAATGTACTTATGTTTTCAACTGCCTGTTGTGTAAAAATGATAATATTTGAATTATTAATGAGTTCAAAATACATTTTTCACAGCAACACCAAGGAATGTTATTATGATTTAGTTTCCTGTTTATTTAAAACACTGCGAAAAGGAATCTAATATGTCCAGAAGCCCTGCCATACAGTACATCCGACTCCAATTTTTCTTCCTCCTGTTCTTCTGGGAATTTTTTCCTGCCTTTAGATTTTGAGCTAATGCAGTTTCTTAATTAATATTACAGTAGTTTATAGGCTATAATAAGCTATCAGTTAAGCAGTTCCATTAATTAAATTAAAACCACTGTAATCTAACATTTTATAAAAGGTGATACAAAACAAATAAAGTAAATCTTGTTTATGTTTTGCGGTAGAAACATCTGTTACTGTATCTTTGCTATATTTATAAACAGTGTATTTGCTATATGCATATTTAATAGACAAAATATAAAAAAATGGGATGAATGGAATGGAATGTGACAGTGACTCATCTGGTAGAGGCACAGTGCTATGAACGCAGGTTCGAGCCGAGATCATGTAACCAGCTGACTGTGACCTGGATTCCCAAAGAGGTGACATATGATTGGCTGAGTGTGGGATTTCTCAACCAGGGCTCTCTCCGCTCCCAGCAACACAGCAATGCTTGACATGAACTGGAGGACATTAGTCCATCTGTTCAAGTCTGCGTCTACCTGTTTAAAAATATTTCAGTTTTTACGTTAAAGAAATCTGAGGATGAGAGAATGATCAAATTGAAGAGAATATTGCGTAATAAGAGAGAATACTGTCTGACACTTAAAGTAGAACAGTATTGAGCTGAGCCATCCTTTTCTTACTGCTTTATCCAATTCAGGGTCATGGGTGATGCTAGTCCATCAGAGGGTGCACACACACACACTCATACCAGAGCCAGTTTTCCCAGAAGCCAATTAACCAGCCAGTATGTTTCTGGATTGTGAGGGACAGAGGATCATGAGCACCCAGAGGAAACCCATGGCAATGAAGGAGAACATACAAACACCCAAGGAATTTAATCCCAGCACTGTGAAGCGGCAATGCTAATCATTGCACCACCATGCCTCCCTATTATGCCGAATTCCTAGAAAAAACAATCCAGAAGTAAAACCTCTGTGTTTTACTTTTGGCCCAACAATTTCTCTGCTTGTTGCTTTATCATGTGCTCTTCCCTGTTGGAACTGATACATTCACATTTACTTACTGGTCCCATACTGTCCATAATATTAGTTTTTTCTAACATTATCTTTATTGCGATAAGAAATTCTGTACATTGCAATGGTGTGTTTTTAATGATGCAGACACCCTGTGTTCTAGAACTGTACTGTATAATGATATTTTTGATATATTGATACATTTATCGTTGTTTGTTATCTCTTTTAAGTCGCCGCATTGGTGAGACCTGGGAAAATTGGTATATTTAATCAAATAATTTAATCTGGTAAATAAAAGCTCAGGTATAACAAAACACAGGAGATAGTCTGTCTCTGGAGGTCAGGAGTTAGAGACCTCCATTAAAGCAATTCTTCAAACTCACATGCCTCTGAATAGTAAAAAGTGCTATTACCTTTCTAAAGCAAAGGCATCGGTCACTTCTGGTTAGTATTCACTCATTCAGAGCAGGTAACAAACCAGAAAATTGGGGAGGTGGGATGTGAGGGGGGCTCATATGCTCTGAACGCCTCAGGCATTCAGTAATGAAGCTCGGCATCTCTGGAAATAGTCCATTAATATTATATTGCTGATTTAATTCTGGAGCACACTTAAATCAGCTGAGCCTTTCATTTTCTTACACCAGTTATTTCACTTCAAATGGGCTGAAATCATTTTGGAACACAAAAGAACATATTCAATGGTAATTTTCTCCAAAATGTTATTACACCGTCAAAACTAAATAGCTTGTTTCCACCCCCCCCCCCCCTTACATTATGTCAGAGATGCAACACATGAAAAAAGTAGGTTAAGTAGGATGAATAGTATTTAATGCAAATAAAGGTATGCAATCGATTTCAGAAAACATTGAAATAATTTAAATAGGTGAAATATACCATTCCTTGACAAACTGCATTTGAAGATAGGCATTTGATACAGTTGACATCTACAAGCATTACTTACAGTACTGTATATAATGGATAAGTAATCATCCAGTATATGTTACTGCCTTGTTCTCACATTATTCAAAGTTTTCACTATTTCCTGGTAAGAACAGGGGAAAGGTTACAAGAGAGGAGGAAGCCTTTCCGCCAATCTAACTCATTTTGTAACTATTAGTTAATTGATCTGAGAATATCATCCCGCCAGTCCTTGAAAGAAGCTAGAGTATGGGCTTTGACAACCAGGTGTCACACCCTCTGCAGCCAGAGGGCGCTCCTAATCTGTCCTGTCCCTAGTTTCCTGTGCATTTCTGTCTCTCTCTCTGGGGCTATATATTTCCGGGTCTCTCATTCACCTTCACTCAGCATTGACGTTCGGATGTCCTGAGACCTGCCTAGCATCCAGGCCGCCCCATGTCCGCTGCCTGAGGGCATTGGTTTCTATATAACTCCTGAACTGCTGAGCCCGGGCTAATACCCTGTTCCGCCACTACGCATACAGTATGGGTCTTTTTCCGCTCTCCTACCTCCCCACGGTTCGTCCATTCCGAGATCCGTGACACCAGGCTGGGTACCCTGTTCCATGCTCAACATAGCCTTTTGTCTAAAGAAACTGCCTACTGTTTCCTCTGCTTTGTGCTTCACTGTTGAACAATTTGCACTGGAAAAAAGCCCCAGATCTTCTTCCAGAGGAAGCTGGCTGCTCCTTCCATGTTTTCCAGCTGCTCTCCCGCTCCGGGCCAGCACATGAGCAAAAGCTTTCCCAATAATAAACAGAGGTAGACATTAATAATTAATCGTGTCTTCTTCACTTAAAACTGTGTATCTCTGGAGTTAAGTGACAGTTCTTTTAAGTTAGCGCATTCCGCTATTTCCACCTGAGCTCCTCAAGCCCCAGAGGCGACAGAGTTGGCAACATCAGATTGAGTAACTGGACAACATTTGTGTTCAGAGAGAGATATACTGTACAGTACTCAGGATAGTAAAGGGTTAAGTAATTATAGTGATTTTAATTAGAAATTATAATGATTGAATTAGTTCTGCTGTGTGTGTGTGGACAAAGAGGATCGCAAACAGCATTTTTAGGATGCAGAAGAGAAGCAGTAATATGTTTCACAGGAATGAAACATAGAAGATTGTGTTGTATAAGCTGTGCAAACGGGAAAGATGGAACCTGTTTTTTTCTCAGCCCATTTTCTAATTTTGCTTACTCCTGGTGAGGGTCACAGACTGTTTGCTATATAAATAGAACCCTTTTGGGATGACTTCCAAAAATAAACTGAAAGTCCCACTTACCCAGATGCTAGGAACAGTAACCTTAGATATTTCTCTGTGCTGCTTAAACTGTACTGTAAGTCTCAGTAGGGGGTTAGAAGCATGCATTTTCACAGAGCTAAAACTGTCCTGTTCTAAATCCTTCTTTTTTTCTCTAGCCTCCACTGAGCTGATAGAATTCAAGAAAAATATAATAAACATGCAAATACATAATCTTGTCTTATGTTAAATTAAATGACCTCACACAAATACTGTATATAACTTTGCATGAGGAAAAACATCATAGAGGAATCAGATGCATTGTAAATCTCGGAGTAATGTAAGTATAATACGTTTTGGGTTAACTTGCTTGATAAGGGGGCAGCCACCTGGCCATAGGATGAGGAGGTTCGCCCCCCCATTCAGAGAGAGGAGTTAACCAATGGGAGATATCTGGGCGCAACACCTCCTTCTCCACGCTCTGGCCCTCCTGTCTGCATGGAACAGGCTGAAGAGTAACTCATTCGTGAAGAGGACCTGATGCCACTGCTGAGGAGTCCATCGCAGCCTCTGTGTGGCCCGAGCCAGTCGGGTGTGACGTCTAGGAGGTGTGAGCAGAGGGCCTCTGACAGGCCGCCTTGCTCAAAGGCCAGCAGCATGGAGCCTCACTGTCCTGTCACTGATGTGGGCATTGTATCTGCCGGCAGTTTCGGCAGCAGTACAAGTGGCAGATCTAAAAATGATCTCTCAGATGGACCAGTCTGATGTGTTGGTCCTGCTCTGGTGTGGTCACTTGAGGGTGACCGGATCTTGGATGGTCATCTGTCCTGCCAGTCTGCTGAAACCTTCTCTGCAGTCTGGACACAGTGGAGCGACTCACTCCATAGTGTCTGGCAATGCTGGCACATGGCATGCCTGCCTGCAGCATGCCAATGGCCCTCTCCCTAGCTTCTGGTGACATTTGAGCCATTATGGAATGAACAGAAAACTGACTAAGTCTGGCCTTTTCTTGCTGTGACCTAAGCTTTGAATTAAGGCCTTTTTAAAGGTGACCTGATCAGGCATTGTTCCATCTGTAGTCCAGGCGGGTAGCTGCGTCAGCATGCGTAGGCTGCAAAGGAACAAGTAATAGGTTTATTCCATGTTGAAAAAAAGAAGAAAGAGAACACAACGTTTCAGCCGTGGAGCCTTCTTCAGGTGAGAAGGCACCAGCCTTCTTCAGCCACCTGAAGAAGGCTCCACAGCCAAAACGTTGTGTTCTCTTTCTTCTTTTTTTCAGCATGGAATAAACCTATTACTTGTTCCATTGTTCCATCTGGACCTCATTGGGTAAAAGTGCACCTATCGAGCTTTCGTGTGATTGGCAAGTTGTAATGCCTCGCTGCAGAAGTTGTGTTGCTGGTCAGAGGGCTTAAAACAAATTGACAACTTTTTATGAAAGCACGTAAGCTTTATAAATGAGATAGTATGAAATGAGATAGTATTCGTTTCTTTTTTTCCATCAGTATATAACAAATGTCAGAATGTCTGATTATAATGATTTTGATTTAGAAAAGCTGGATGTAATTAATTCTTTGGCATTAACCCTCCTGAATTTCACAGTTATTAATTAATTGACAATTATTTCCTAAACATACTTGAGCAGTATGCAACCTATGATAAACCAAAGTGGACAATGTTAAATTGAATTAAAAAAAATAAAGATTGTAAGTGAAAGCATCCATATCCTGTGATTCTGATTTTGTCAAACGGGATTTGAATTTTGAAAAAAAACTACAGTATCGACAAGGCCGTTTCTTATTGCTTTTAAATCTTTAAAAAATGTCCTTTTAAAATTAACATGGAATTTCTCAATTAAATTATGCCAGAAAACATTTGGAACCCACCGAAAGCTCATTTGGTGGCAGTAATTAATTCTATTCATTTTCTCCTTACTATCGCTTTTGCCACTTTCCTTTAAAACTTTTTGCAGTTGCATGTTCACCAAAAGAAAAAGCAAAGAAACACTTCTGAGAAAAATAAAAAAAAAACACGTTGTTTTGTCTCTCTTTGATGTAGCACATCCATTAGAAGAAGAAAAGGGTATAAACAAATAAAAAAGGCAATATAGTGCTCATGAATGTCAATGCTGACCTTTTAGCACGAAAACACTTTGATCTGAAGGAAGCTGTTAGCCAAAGCAAGATCCATGGGCATCAAGACAACACGAAGGATGAAATGTCACGTTTCATTCGTGCTTATGATCTTTCGATATCCCCGCTGTTCACCTGACTGGACAATCTCTCCTTCATTTACAGGATCAAAGCTTGGGTGGACAAGATGCAGGAGGAGCTTGTTACCTTAGCTGAAACCGCAAGTGGGGTAAAGCACCTTATCCAGGTGAGTTAAAACACTTCAATAAAGTCCATTAGGAGCCTTCGACTGAAACTCCTAATGGAATCCGTCGGGGGAACACAACTTCAAAGATTTGTCATTTGTTCCCTTTCCACTCGTTTTATAGGCCTTCAGATGTGAAACCAATGCAAACCCATCCTTTGTTCATAGTAGAATATACTGTTGCACGTCTTTGCCTGAAGGCTAAAATGCTATAATATGAATATCCTTCAGCATGAAAAGATGACTGAAGATTTGAAAAAAATAGTTACTTTGGCATCAAAAAAGCTTTAGTATTAAATGTTCTCATAAAGAAACCCTTTGGCTACTAAATAATTGGTTATTTAGCATTTTATGTTTTTTTCCCTATGTTTTGTGTATTTGTACATCAGTAAATATTACCCCATGGCTGGCCTCAGAAAAGATGATGTATCATAAAGTTAAATGCTCTGGTTGTGAACACTGCAAGGAGCTATCGATCTAAGAAAATGAGATCAACATATCTTGCTGATGCCTTTATCCAAGGCAACATGCATTTGCTTTTTACAAAAGCCAACGAACTTTAAAGAATCAACATAATACACATTATGATAATAAGTAAACAAAATACCGTACCTTTTTATCTGAGAAAAAGAGGCACTTTTTTGTAAAAGTTGTGGGACAGTGGAACAAGCACCCAAGCCTTCTGTTAGTAGCTGGTATCCAGGCCTCTTTCAGGAAGCAGCTACATGAGAGACTGGGTTCAAATAACTACTAACAACTCTACAAGTCTTTTTTTGTTGTTATTGTGCATGGACTGCACTCCCCATAAGTATGGTGTGGAGGTATTCCTGACCATGTGATCTTCAGGGCTCCTAGGATATAGTTTAATCATTATATTCTTTTAGTGGATCTCTCTATAGATCTCAGCCATCACTGGGTAACCAGCACATAAGCTGTGATTACTTATACACTGGAAAACAAATATAATTAGTAGTGCAAATCTGTATAATGACAAAGATGAGTTCAAAGATATTGTGCTCTATCCCGACAAATGCAACTAATTTGCAGAAACTGCAATTTATCATTGAACCACATATAAAAGATAACAATCCACCAACATTTAAAATCACAATAGCAAACAAAAGGAAAGGCTGAGATTGTCACTAGTGAGAAACATCCTGTAATTTACAATTAAACAGAGGCATTGGTCTGTACAAGTATTCCTTTGGAAAATCCAACCAACCCAAGATTTCTCAACAAATGCAATAAATGACAGGTCTATTCCAACAGCAAGTCATCTGAGAAAGGAGTGTTTACCACTGATTGCTCAACAAAACAAATTTAAAGAACCGATGTCTGACTTTGTCTGTTTAGTTACCAACTGATCACAGATCACAATATTTTGCATGTTTTGTTTGTTATATCATTATGAGGAAAGCCAAGTATGGGTTAACTGAAAGCAGATTCTATTTATCTGCACTCTGTAAATTAGTCCTTTTTGTCACAGGGCATTGTGAAATGTATACAGTAAATGCACCTGAAGTGGATTTAAAAATTTGACTGGATTTGTATTAGATAATACCAGTTACAAGATCAAAGCATACAATGGCATTCTTCAAGGCTTGTTACCAAGTTCTGTACTTTTGACATGTAATGTCCATGTACTGTAGTAGCTCTTGTGCGCATGTGGAAAATAATTTATTGAAAGCGGGCAACATTAAAAAACTTTGGGAAACGTGCTCCAAAAAAGAACATCTGAGATGTGCAATCAAACAGAAAGGTGGCACCCTGCCCACAAAACTGCATCTTGAATAATTTACAATATGATGGGCCACTTTATATTCTGCTGCAGAATACCATTCCAGGTACATTAATTTATACCCAGACTTTGTGGAAATGTGAAGTCAGAACATAGCCGAAAGTTGTACAAGGTTGAGAAACTCAGCTCTCAGTGATTGTAACTGAATTACAGTCCCTCTGACTACCATAAATTTAGGGTCTATAACACATGCTATATAATACAACTACTGTAAGGCCAATTAATAAAGGTAATAAGGTACCCTGTATATGCAGTATTGGCACAGCAGATGTACAGAACAGACCACACAATAAGCAAATGTTATTTTAAAACTTTTTTGCCCTAATCAAATAGAAAATGCCTTTCATATAAAATGTTTATAAACATCTTAGTGTATTTAGGATATGCAACCCAAAACAGCTTTTCAGTTTGGTTGTGGATGATGAATATAAATCTAAGTTGGACAGATACTATAATACCACACACAAGGAAAAGGCTATGGAATGTGTTTGGGTGTATTTTGTGATTTTCTTTCATCTCTTCACACAAATCATAACTATACGGTCAAGACATTACAGTATATACATCTTCCTGCAGATTATTTTATTTTATTGCTGCATTTTTGTGATTCTGCTGTTGTGGTAAAAATGACTCTCAGGACAGAGAAATATGTAAAATCTTCAGTTTTATTTACAGCCAACAGTTAATGGCAGCTTAACTGGTTTTCACTCCATGAGCTTCATTTGGAGGGTGTACTACAGTATCCAGCAAATTACCTCCAAATTTGAAAGTTCATCATGACAGCTACAGTATACAAGGTTTATATGGCTTATA
Organism: Lepisosteus oculatus; assembly: GCF_040954835.1. Lineage (NCBI taxonomy): Eukaryota > Metazoa > Chordata > Actinopteri > Semionotiformes > Lepisosteidae > Lepisosteus > Lepisosteus oculatus. Next base: position 47,584,179 of record NC_090702.1, on the reverse strand, counting down.
TAAATTACTTGTTTGTCTTAAATTCTACTAATACCTTATTCATGATAGATAATGGGATGAAGCACCCACCTGGTGATTTTCCAGTGACCTCCATTCCCTGACTAAAGTTGTGATATCCAAGAACTCTTGCTTTTGCCCTGCCTACTGTATGTCACAGTACTCCTTCATTCTTTCTCTCACGAGTCATCAATAAGTTCAAGTTGACCCTCTGTCTACCCCACCTTCTGCACCACTTCACTATTGACAACATAACGACATGGTTTCACCAGCGGCTTTTGGTCAAACAACATGAAATGGCTTATAGGCTTATGGCAGTACCTGTTTATAGTCCTTGCTGTGCAATTGAATGCAAGTAAAACAATTTGTCACCTTTACTGATCCAGTTTTCTCCTGCATTTCCAATTGTACACATGTTGTTTTAGTAAAAGTCTTGGGCTATGTCATAATTGAAGACGACCAACGTTATACAATGCTTCACTAACACAGCATGGTGTTCAACTGAATACCTACGCGGTCTTGTTTTGGAAAGGTAACGAGTGATGGAAATCAGCCTCTCGTTAGCACTGATAATGCAGATCTCCGTTATGCTGCAGGGCAGTGCGATTCAGTAGAGGTGTCAGCGATGAGAAATGTTGGAAAACATTTGCTGCCTGTCTTAACCCTCTCAGACACCTTACATATTAAATTACTTATGCCTCATCTCCACTGCCACCACAACTGCGCTGAGGATAATAATTCATTGTATCTGTATAACTCTTTTAATCCCAAAGCACATTACACAAGGTAGGGAAAACACCACAGAAGTGCGGTCCTGTCTTGACTGACATGAGTGAGCCTATATGTTCCAACAGGCCCACTACATAGCAGATCATGCACAGTTAATTGAATTAAGGTGGAACTTTAAGTAGTCAAGATTGTCCAATTCAAGAGCCAGGACCCCATATTTAATAGCCTACTCTTTCAATAGTGCCATGGAACCTTTAATGACCATAGTACAGTAGTTAGGAGCTTGGCTTAGCTGTATCTCCTGCAGTACAGTATCCCTGCAAAGTATTCTTCCCTGACATTGGATTACTTGACCTTGGATGTCCCAAATCAATCAAAAAATGCCAAGTGTGGCCACAGCTGGAAGTTTTTGACAAAGAAAGTGATAGTAGAGCTTTATTCAGAAGAAGACGCTCGATCAAAGTAACTGATATTAAACAGGGAAGGAAAGAATATTGCTATTGGTAATTTGTGCTAATGGTTAGCTTAAATCACCCTTTGATTTATGTCTATGTCTATAATTTAAGTTATTATAAATAACGGAGTGCAAGAAAGTTTTATACACACTAACTTTTAGAATAAAAAAGAGCAAACAAGTGTCAATGTATATGTAACTAAATATCTAAATAAAATAAACATTTTAAGTTTTCTATAAATTTTTTTCTTCATGTTAAAAAACAGCACCTTCAAAACTAGGAATTAAGCACTGTTATTCTTACTGATATCTGCATTAAATAGCTGAATTTGTTTTTTTAAAAAAAAACAAATAGTGTTTGACCTCACAGGAAAAAAATCCTGGGGAGTCAAATTCCACTATTGGATTTAGCTATGTATTATAAAATATGATTTTTGTAAAATATCAATGCATATTATGTAGGATTGATATTAAGCTCTTAATTACTTTTATTGCTTTCATTACTCCAAAAGCCACATGGAACAAAACTTTAGGCGGGCAAAACTCAACCAGCCCAGAATGGAATTTAGCCAGGACACTGGGGTTCACACCTCTGCGTCTTTGACAAGCGCCTTAGGATATTTAATTCCAACTTGTCAGCACCTCGATTTAACATCAAAACACAGCGTCTCTACTGCACTGTGTCCCTGGCCACCATACAAGGCCACTGGATTGGACATTCTGGTAGAAAGGGATGAGCTGAAGGATTTGACAAATCCCCTTTCTTCTGATGACAACCTTAGCTAACTGTCTCTGTCAAGTTGATTTGTACCTGCGTTGCCATCAGAGAAAACAATTACTCCCAGATTTCAAAACCGTATTTTGCTGACATAACATATATGTACACTAAATAAGCAATGATAAAAAATAGCATGTCAGACACCGACACATTTAATCATGTGAAGATGACAGTCTTTCACGCTGACAATCCTACATTGTTAGCCAGCAGTTGAGGTTGTGGAATTTTCCATACTGGTAAAAGCTATTTACTATCATTAGTTTTATGAATTACTTTCACTGTATGCAAATAAGGAAAAAGAAGCATTTTAATGGAATTGCTTTCAATCACTTTAATATAACCACCCTCCCACCTAATCCTCTTTCAGTGCTTCAGTCAAATTCTGATTAACTAGACTAGACAATTAACACATTGGTGCAGTGGTTAGTATTGCTTTTTTGTAGTGCTGGGGCCTTGGGTTCAATTCCAGACCTGGACCGCTAACTGTGTGAAGCTTGTATGTTCCCCTGTAATCCAGTTTCCAGTTTCCTCCCTTAGTCCAAAGACATACTGGTAGGTTGGTTGGCTTCTGGGAAAACTGGCCCTGGTGTGAGTGTGTTCTATAGACCCAAACCACAGCTGGTTGCAAATGAATCACCTCTGCCTCTGTTGATTTCACTCACATCTAAAAAGGGTATGTAATTTAGGGTACTTAGGGTTAAAGGTTGACAAGACTAGACCATGTCATGAATGAAGAGGTGCGAAAAACACTCAAAGTCGCCCCAGTCACTGAGAAAATGAGGGAATCGCGCCTGCGATGGTATGGACACGTGCTCCGCAGCAATGACACATCAGTGGCAAAGACCGCCCTCGAATTGAATGTGGAAGGCCGCCGGCCCCATGGACGACCATTTACGCGCTGGCTGGACCGGCTGAAAGACAAAATGCGCTTCGCAAAAGTCACCTGCCCAGACACCGCAGACCGTACGAAGTGGAAAAATCGGTGCAAACAAGCAGACCCCACATAAGTGGGAAAATGCAAAGAAGAAGAAGAAGACTTAGGGTTAAGGGTACTTTACGTAAGGATACTTAGCTTTTAATGTATGTAGTACATTTGTTTATATGCATTATTAAGTTGAAGAAAAGACAGAATGGGCAAATTCTTACATTTTTAACTCATATTAGATTTTTAATTTAATAATTACTTTTATTTTGTACTATTTAAACTGAACTCCATACTTATTTACCCTTCCTGTCGGTCATTCAGTCTTTGCACCTATCACCCGATTTATTTGGGCAGATTTTGAAATTTAGGCTACATTCTATTTATGTATTTACAGATCAACACTGCATTATTAAAAACATGTAATGTAATGACCGCACCAGGTACTGCTTAATGGGTACTGAATCTTAAAATGGGGTGGGATGAATCATTGAATTACATTTATTTTTATTAAATTATTCTTGTCTTTCAGTATAATCTAACAAATGCTTTATGTCATGATGAACATGAAATGTCCCTGATCTAAATTATAAAAATAGCAAGGAATCAAAATGGTATTTCTGTTATATCCACCCCTCTTCTGAAACTTTATGGTACATACAGACAGTACAGTAGTCCTTAGTTCCCATCTCTTGTGAATTATGTTAATTTTCTTTTAGAATTAATTCTGTTATGGCACTGTAAAGCACTCATTCAAGTTCCACTTCTTTTAATTCTCACATACTGTATATCTGTAGACCCTAGGAATTGTAGCAAATCCTCTTTCTTAATGTGTTCTATTGTGATTTGACAATCTCTTCACAATCCACTGTGTACACCTGAGATGCAGGTGTATTCCTGCAGTATTCCTGCATTTACATGCTGTTCCCAGATTAAAGTCACACTCTGGGGAGTGAAAAAGGTTTCTTGTCACAGAATGGTTTTCCCTGTCCACTAAATAGAGGGGCAATAAAACATTTTGTTTTTGAAACAAGAAACTGCTGGAGTACCTTCCCGAGGCTAATGCTGTAACATGAATTTACCTTTTGTATCTTTTTTTATATCAAATAAAATGATAGGCACTGTACATTTAGTCAAGAATTGGAATTTAAGTGATCCAACACCATGGGTAACAGACATACCGTAAGTCTGAGTTCAGGTCTCCATGACAACTATCTACAAATAATCTATTAAAACATTGCTTGGTTTAGAGGTATTGGCTCAGGATATGGTTGGGATTAAAGTTTTTATCAACATCTAATTAATCGATAATAGAGTCTGATTATGATCAAATTTAAGTTCTTCTATGTTACTCCTAATCTAAAGTGTTAATCAGATCTCTAACACTAAAGGCCTGATAGATTCCAAACGTACCTTCATTTTGATGGAGACTTAACTGGTGACTTCTACACAGACATGAGCAAATACGGTATTTAACACTGAAAAAGACGTGGTCATTCTGGAGTTACACACACCACTGGTGAATTTAGACATGGGATCCTGCAACAGAATTAGACATTGTTTGCTAAAGATAAGTAATTGTGTCCAGTCTCCTGGTATGTAAATTGTATTATAAGAGTTCTGAGAGACTTTACCGAGGGGCTTTTAGAGTAGCAACTTGACTACAAGAATAATCTTCAATCCCTTGTTTTTGAGTTTAGATTCATTGTTATCTTCACCATGAAACGATGAAATTAGAGAATACTTTAAAATATGAAGGTATATAAATTTAAAGTAAAAACTTTTTTTCTTCAAAGAAAAAGCTCTGGATTCGTTACAGTACACACTCTCCTGTAATTACAGTGATAAAATAAAGGTCCAGTAAATGAGGAAATGACCTTGATTCCCATAAGGTTGTCAGATGGAAAGGACACATTATTGTGTTTATACTTGAACAGAAAAAAAAATATAGTGTGGTATGTATACAGAATTCTAGAAATGTAATGTCTTTTTATAAACATGCCAATCACCGGTAATAGTAAACTTGTGAAACTTTTGGATTATAAAACTGGCGTCACTGTTTTCTCTCTAGATCTTTACGGATAAAAGAAAGCTCTACAGTGTGGAAACAAATAACGCCAGTCAGCTCGTGGAAAGTGCAGCCAGAAATATAGAGAAGCTTCTTCTCAACAGATCAAGGGCACTGGAGGTGAGTGCATTTGATTATCTTATATAATTTTGGTAAGTCTGCTTCTTTTGTGGGCATTTATACTGTATCTGTAGGATTTAAATTACAGGATTCTCCCCAGTAGGTGTCCAGGGGGTAGAGCTGGCTGTAAGCTTCAAGTAGAACTGGTTAAAGACCCTCTTAATGTAACCATTTCAAGAGTAGATATCTCACTTCAGTGCAAGGAAAGACAATGTATGGGAAGGCTATTACCTGTATGTAGATTTACATTGATGTTGTGTTCTGATCAAAAAAGTGCTTTTGTTGGGATAGGGAGATGGAGATTCCACCTAGCCTTCTGGTTTTCTTTTGTAGCAACTTTTTTTTTGCTTTCCACATCAATGGGACATAAGGTCATACATGCATGATTCCTGAATCATTTTGATTATTTCCTAAACATTTTCCTAATATGCTTATGGGTAAAGCAAGGAAAGTTACAAGACCCACAGCATATAACTTACAATGATCCTGCACATGAAGCATGCAAAGATGATTTAATGAATGATGAAATATGTCTTGCTGTTGCACTGGATTTATTTGGAACAATGTCTAACCAGTTTCATCCAGTACAAGACAGCTCACATCCTTAATATGTACTGTAAACATTCACTTGGTTTCAAAACAATCATACACTTTAAATAAATACAGTGCTCTACATTCATTCTTAACCTTCATAACTCCAGCTCACCGCAATGTGATTCTCTTGAAATTTGCCTAAAGGCTTTATATATACAGTATAGAATAATTTATATATACAGTAGGTATATATGATTGGATAGTGCTTTTCTGTACACTCCACTCAAAGCACTTTACAGGTAATGGGGACTTCCCTCCACCACCACCAATGTGCAGCCCCACCTGGATGATGCGAAGGGAGCCATAGTGTGCCAGAACGCTCCCCACACATCAGCTATCAGTGGGGAGGAGATCAGAGTAATGAAGCCAGTTCATTTATGGGGATTATTAGGAGGCCATGATTGGTAAGGGCCAATGGAAAATTTGGCCAGGACGCCGAGGTTACACCCCTACTCTTTTCAAGAAACACCCTGGGATTTTTAATGACCACAGAGAGTCAGGACCTACAGTAGGTTTTACGTCTCATCTGAAGGACAGCGCCTGTTTACAGTATAGTGTCCCCATCACTATACTGGGGCATTAGGACCCACATGGACCGCAGGGTGAGCGCCCCCTGCTGGCCCCACTAACACCTCTTCCTGCAGCAACCTTAGTTTTTCCCAGGAGGTCTCTCATCCAGGTACTGACCAGGCTCACACCAGCTCAGCTTGAGTGGGTTGCCAGTTGTGAGTTGCAGAGTGATATTGCCTGTACTGAAGCTGGTGTTAGGAATAACATATAGTGTTTGATTAAATATCTAATAATAACTGTACTTAACATTTTTATTTTTTAAGTCTTAATGCTCACAGATGTATTTATCTGTATATTTATAGTAATGTCACTGAATCAGACATACAGTAGTGGATTTTGGCACAATAGATCAGACAGTGTAAAGGATGCTCTAGATTAAACTGCCTGAAGCTATGAAACCTTCAGAAGCTTGTCAGATCTTAAAGAATAGTTGTTTGATCTTTTAAAATACATTTGTCACTTATTTTAATAAGCCATGTGCAAATTGTATTGTATGATTGGCTCAATTAATCTTATTGTGCATGTCAATGAAGATTCCCTGGCAGGGCATATACTTTATGTATTAATTATATGTCCCACAATGCCGTTGCACTGAAATTACAGGGCTCATAAGGATTAGAGGGAATACCTAACGAACTGCCAAACCATAATAAATTCTTTATTAAAAGATTAATAAATAAAATATTAAATAGGCCCCTTGAGATTTTTTTAATAAAATCATAAATCAGATCATTATTGGAAGTTGTAATCCTTGCAAAGGTGTGAGGCTTTTGTCAAAAGTCTTCAAGTCTTCATCCTCCCACAATTTCTGCTGTTCTGTTCCATTTGTACTCTTCAAATTGAAATTTAACTGAGCTGTGGTAGTACTTCCATAGAACAGACAAGCAGACACTACCTACAATTGAACTATAAGGACGTAAGAAAGGTATCAAACACTAGGAGGCCATTGGGTCAGTTTGGTAATAAGTGAACTGATCCAAGAATCCCATCCAGCTGTCTCTTGACAAAGCCAAGGGTGACAGCATTAATAACATGGCAGAGTTGCTTGTTCCAGGGTCCCACAACACATTATGTAATGAATTTGCTGCTGTTCTCAGTTTTTATTGGACTTCCACTTAGTTTAGATTTGTGTCTTCTGGTTTGTTTCACTCTTTATTCTGAAGAAGTTCACTGGGTTGACTTTGTAGATACCTTTGGATCATTTGAATACTTGCATCAGGGGCCTTCATAGTCATCTCTGTTCATAACTAAATCAGTTAAGCTCTTTTATCTCTTTAAAAGGCAATATTTTTTTATAAGCAGCCCTTTCAAGTGCATCCTGTATATTGTATTTATATTTTGTGCTGTGCTGCCCTCATGTAATATTAAGCACTTATAGAACACTTTTAAAATCTACATTACATGTCTTCAGCCAATTGCTTGTCTTGAATTGTATCTAAATATGTTTGCGTTTTACTTGCTTCCATAGTGTTTTTTAGTCATTATACTTTTTAGATCTGCAAACCTGACTCATTTATTAACTGTATCTTTTTTCTCTCTCTTGCATAGCAAAGTCTTCACTGATTTTAAATGTGCTGGTATTGAAGCTAAATAACACATTCTAATTATAACACAGACTCATACAGTAACAGTGCATGGGACATCCTGCAAGAAATTCAGCCAGCAAATGAATCCCCTCGTGTTTATTGAGTACAAAAGACTGAGTACAAAGTACTGCTCCCCTTCCTTGTTTTGATGTCAAGAGTTTATTTTAAGTTTTACAAATAGCAACACTTTTGTCTGTTTAATTCCACAGTAATTATTTTTGCAATTATCTCTGGTCAAACCCATAGAGAACATGTCGGAATGAGTTCACAGTTTTTCAGGAATAAATGATTTGGATGCCTCTAGCTTGGAGTATCTAAAGCAATACACTATGTCAGATTTTAATACTTTCAGTAGAAATTAACAAGCTATCTATGCAGCTGTTTTAGTATAACAGTCTATCAACTTGTCAGCTAAGTTGCCTCACACTGTCATTAACTCCATAGTACCAGACCACCCATGTGCACAGTGTGCTGCTGCTTAATGAAAGGATAATAGCTAGGAATCTTAACATATCAAGGAACGCTGCATATTAAACTGATCTGTCGCCTACTGGGTAAAGTATATAGAACTTGAATACAATTTAGTATGCCTTATGAGCTTTAAGGTATGGCATAGCAGATGTCATTCCTTGTGATAGCTGGTAGCTTCCGGGCATGACTACATGGTGCAGATGTGCAAGGTTCTCTTAAGGTACTTGGCACTTCACTCAGAATCCACACTCACTCTGAGTTCTGAAGAGAGTTCATACAGAAGATGTTGGGTTGGCATGAAGAGAGCCTGGTGAAATCAATGCCATCTGGTACTGTGTCTCTAAACCTTAGTGAATTCGAAAGAGCTCAACAACGTCACTTTAGAGTGTGAATGCTATTGCATCTTTTGTCACAAACGGATGCGGTATTTGTTGCATATAATAATTGTCAGTGAAAATGCTAGATTGTGCAAAAATGTGCTTTAAGAGAAAAAGAAGGCGTCTTTGTAAAATTGTAGTGTCCATCTCCTGCATAACAGTATTGAAACTCCAGAATGAAATATGAATGTTTTTCTGCAGAGAATTTTTATGTAGAATTTGTTAGGGCTGAACAACAAAGCGTCAAATCTGTAATTGCATTACCTACAGCTCTTGCATTTCCATCCTTTTTGTGTGAATATAACTTACTACAGTTGAAATATACTATAATCTAAACACATATAACATTCGTACCATATAGTAGATCTAAAAATCCAGCTGGCAACCTCGTGTTTCAGGATCGCGATCAAGAATATGTTGATATAAAATTACAAGGCAAAAATATCCCCATTGATTTAGGGCTGAGACTAACATATTTGCTTCAGGATCCAACAGAATCCAGCATCACTTCATATATACTGTATACACTCACACACATTAAATGCTGCAGTGTAAGCTTCACATCAATAGCTCACGGGGTACCTAAATAATGTTATTTACATTTGAAATATTCTTCAGATTGATTGTAGGGCTTATAGTATTTCGTGTTCGATTTTTCTGTGATATCACAGAAAGTCAGGTGCTTTTATTATGTATTTTGAGCTGAGATGAAATTGCTGGAATTAGATGTTTGGAAACCCCTGTAAGTGCCATACAAAAAGGCACAATTTCAGTTAATTCAAGAACACTGAATATAACCATCTCTGGCTGTGTAATTAAAGTTGCCTGGCTGCTGGATTGAAAGCTGCCTGTCTGTGAAACAGCTGTCCATAGAATGAGATTTGTTTTGCTTCAACAGTCCAAAGGCTAAACCACAGTAACAAGCTATATCCTGTAAGGAAGAGGATGGCCGTGCTGTCCCAATAACGTCACATCTATCTCCTCCATCTCTGTAGTTTTCAGTCTGAGAAAATCTAGGAAGAAATAATCCAGATCTGAAAAATGCCTGAACCTTTTAGAGCCAGTTTAGAGATGTTGTGGTGCCCATTATGCTAACTGCTTAATTGTTCCAGCCAAGTGGTGGTATCAGATGATGTAAGAAGGCATACAGTATGCATTATCATAAACATGTAGGTCAGCCTTACTACTCAGCAATACCTTAATGAAATCCTTGAACCAAAAGTTAATTCACTGCAAGCCAATTTGGAAGTATGGATTATCTGGCACATAGTCAAAATAGGACAATGCAAGACCACAGAGTTCTGTGACTACAGAGGCACAACTTCAGGAAAACAATGACTTTTTACAATTGAACATCTGACATACCAACTTGCCAACACCATCAACAGGAGACAACCAACCAAGCTTTGCTATCAGTTGATACTTATCACTTGTTGTGATAAGTATTTTGATTTGTATTTTTGTTTATATTTTCTGTGATTTTGTTTAATTAGTATTTTATTAAGTCTTTTTGTTTTGTTTAATAACTATTTTTACAATACTTAATTTTTTTATTATGCCTGAGTGTTGAGTTCCTTTTGGGCATCTGCATAAATATATATATATTGATTATATAATACCCCGTATATATAAACCAAATATTTCATTCATAATAAAAACACCCCAGTCATTCATGCTGAGAAAATAACTAGGTTTATTGACATTTTTCATTCTAAATCAATCCATGCATCATTTCCAAGTGACATCTGGTGGAACAGGTGGGAGAGAATAGCCACAAGCTCTCTTCTGAACAGGCCATGCCAGTGGTGTAACTGAGTATCAGTAAGCAGTGCTGTTGGCAAGGAAATGTCTCTTGATAGTTAACATTTTTAGAGGGTTACTGCTAATCCTATCAGTGGAGAACAGTTTCATCCTGTAGCCACAGCAGACAAACTTACATACTGTATCTCTAAGCACAAAGCTGGAAAACTAAGTCTGACCCTTCAGGGGCAAATACGGTACTGTAAGTCAATGGTAGAGCATAGATTAGTATTTTTTATAAGCACCGTGGATGTATTGGAGTACTTTATTTAACAAAACGTTTGCTGGAGTTCACCCAGCTCAATTCACAGCATACAATCATGTATAAAATAACTTCTCAATTAGGAAATTGAGCTCATAATTGTTTTCTGGATTGTGCATAATTTATAGACTCACAACTAACTTAAAAATCTGAAAAATCAAAGTTAGATCTACTGTATCTTTTAAGCTTAAGATTGAGAAACTTTTTTTGGTTGGATTTACAAAGAACAGTAGGACAATTATTTTGATTAAGCAGATTAATCCCTTTCTTTGTGAACAGAGCCTTTAATATTCTAGATAATGTAGAGATGAGTCATTTGGCCATTTTTTTCCTTTTGCAGCTAAATATAATTATTTTCTAGGAAGGGATTCATCAGTAACAGAAAGTGTCCCTGCTGAATTTGGTTGTTCACATATGATCTTTAGATTGATTTATTTTTATCTCCCTTATTATATTGTTCTCTGGATTTAGAGACAGTTCTTGCAATGATTTCTTAGGAGATGATGAATAACAATAATTTGCTTGGGTTTATGAGCAATTTCAAAGTGCAATGCAATGTAATTTCTATCTTAATGTTGAAATCCTTAATGTCACAAAATATGATTTTTAAACTGGTCAGCCTTTCATGACTTCCTAATGAACATTTGGGTTTGTTATAAAAGAATGTTATTCTCCTGTACTTTAAAGAGAGTTATAGATTAAACTATATGTTATATTATTACATAGATTCTTAATTAAAGGTTACCATTCAAGATTAGAAAACTGTAAGATTTAAATCTAATTTAAAAGTATTTATCCAAGATGATTTGTTTAATTCAGTCTATTTCTTATGGCAATTTTCATCTCCCATTCATTTGACAGATATCCAACCTACCATATATAACCCAATTAGAACGTGTATAAACATTGTCAGTGGAGGTAAAATTACAGTAATTTATCAATAGAAGACCCTGCGTACAAAAAAACTGTGAAAATTCACTAGCTGTGGTTCTGTTCGGGTGTAGTGAAGAGTCTCAGTCAAGTGTTTGAAATTTGTCAGTATATTAAGGCATCAATTGTAATTTCCAATTTACAAAAAAAAAAACTAAAATAGCAATAAGACGAAATAAGAAACTAATAAGATTTATTTTGCAGGGAATCCCATCACTGTATATTGTAGCTTAGGAGATTTTGGTTGACCTGCTGCTGTACATCATCCTGAAACACAACACAATTCTTCTTGCTGAAAGCAGCTGCTGAATTTACTGAAGTGCAGCATGCCAGTGGGGAAATAGCTTCGAAGTCTGAACTACAGCAGCAGATTCACTACACTACTGTAATTGAAGAAGTGTTTAATTTTTAATGAAGGGCTTTGCACTTCAAAATACAATAAGGCGGTAACAAATACTGTAATAGCAAAACTGTCAGTATAATGTTGTGCTGGCACAAGAATTCACTAGGTGCTGGTGCAGTGATGCTGAATACATCTTCCCCCCATCTCTACTTCTGAAATAAACAGCGCTGTAGCAGCAGCAACATCATCATCATCATCAACATCAACAACAACAATAATAATTATCTCTTATCTATTTTAAAATGTGATTAACTTTTAAGTGAATGAGCTTTTCAGTTATGTTGGAAAAGTTGGAAAAGTTTAATTTACCTGCCACCCTCTCCTGTGATGAGCTCCAGTGCAGGTAATTCTTTATCAAAGACAGGTTAGAGAGGCATCACCCAGTGCTTCCAACTGTAATGGTAATTCTGAGCAGTACTTGCAGATGAAGATTTATCGGGGCAAAAATAACATTAAGCTCCCCCACACTCCATTCAAAATACAAATATATTCAAATATCATATTACAGCTAGGCAATGTGTCTTTAGCCATTCACATTTTATTGCTCTACTCAAGCCAATAAGAATCATTAGAGGTGTTTGTCTCTAACGTTTGCCACCTACCCTTAAGTGGGCTGAGAAACAGGTCATTACAAATGATCAAAGGGAATTTTCTGATTTACTCTTGTTAATTAACTTTTTGATAAATCATCAGAAGTGTCAACAGCATAAAAAGACAGATAAGAAAGGGGGAGATCAGGGAAGAAGACAGGAGAGACAGAGAGAGAAGGAACACCATCTCCCTCCTCTTCCTCTAAGCTTGTGCCATGCGAGAGCACCTCTTTCTGATCGGTCTCGGAGACCAGATTCTGGCTAAGTCATTTGAACTGTGTTATAGAGGGTTTAATGTCTTGTTTATTTTAGGAAATTTTGATTTCCTTTATTGTGGAATCCTCAGGCTGAAAATATTCTCTTCTAATTTGGTGATTAATTTTTCGAACAGGGAGACAGTCCCTTAACTTTTGGGTCTTTCTCAATTTCTGAGCTGACAAGATCAGGCTACAAAGTGATAAAACTGATACTTTCAGTATGGTGATGCAGTCTTAATATAGTAGGGTTGTGATTGACGTGAAATATTTCAGTGCAAAATGTATGTATATACAATTGGCAATGAAAAAGTAAATGGAAAATCAAATAATGTGGGACATTTCACAAATTGAGCTACAATGAAAATGAATCAGATACTCAAAGAAACATCTGCAATGTTTTGCATGAAGAAAGATTTACGCCCATATCAAGTAATGTTCAATGAGTTAAAACATAAAGTATCGACTTTTCGAGACACTAAGTCACTGCTCCTACCCCCCGCCACAAGCCCACATACCTTGGGTACTACTCCCTCATGCATCACAGCCTCCTCCACCACTTATATCTTATCACCGAAGTATGCAACACCACCGCCTTTACCACCCATTTGCCACCATCCAAATGTCAGCTTCTGCCAAGTTTTCGTGACTTCAATCCCAACTATCTTGTTGAAGAGCAACTCTGAATAGAGGAGGAAGTCAAGTATGCAGCACCTTCATCATCACCATTGTGTTGCTGCACACTCCTTTCATATTCATCATGTGATAAATACAAATGCCACTTTTGGTCCAAGTTTGGTGCAGGGGAGTCTTCTGTTTTGGGGGAATTGAGCACATGACTTAAGTCTTTTTCTCTGAAATTAAGAGATCACATCATCTAATGAGATGAGAAAGTAATATTGTTTTTTCTGGTCATGTCTGACCTGTGTTACCCAGACATCAGACCTACTGTACTTACCACTTGTTAATATTAGCTTTTGCTTATTTCCAGGAGATTCAATATATGGAACAGAAAGCCAAACTGCACTTAAAATTCAGATGAAAATGTAAAATTTCCTCTAAGCCCATCTGGACTTAATCCATTGAATGGTTCATCTTCTACAGGCTCTGCTTGCATTGCACTTTCTGCAGCTATTTTGCTTTCTTAAATGTTCGGATCAATGTCCTGCTTGTAAGATACTGTAGCACTTTTGCTTCTTCTGATGCTGTGCAAAATTAAAAATGGATACAGTAGGTGTTCCTTGCTTGCCAGCACATCAAGGTTTAAGTTGAGTGATTACAGTATAAATGATATGATTATTTGATGATATATGAAAACTGAAAATGGCTTTCACTGTTGTATTTTCCAGATTTGTGAAACTTTGTACAAAACATTTAGTAATTCCAACAGTTGTTTATGGACTGCTATACAATTTCTACAACAGCACTCCAGGGGATTACAGACAGCAACATTTTGTCTGTAGTGCTTTATGTGCATGACGATGCATTGATATTTAGTAGACCCTGAAGATATGCTGTAAATAAACTGCAATTATCCATTTTTGTGTTTCTATGTGGATAATCCCTTATGTTCTTCAGTTGTTATTTAATCACTTTAAACAATTCTGGCTATTCTTGTTTAAATAAAGAACATTTTTGTCCTCATGATCACAGAGAGCTGTAAATGATCGGTGCTGATGTCCAATTAAACAAAGTAGAGAAAACAAAAGGAACGGTGTCGGCAACATTTAGGATAACCTAACCTAGGCAAGTGATTCTTCAGAAAGTCGACTTTACTCTCATAGGTTACTGATGTAAAGTAACAACCAGCTCTTTGAGGGGGAATTTATTTTATTTACAGTAAGCTGCAGCTATTTCAGTTTCCTGATTTCAAGTATAAATAACTTCTGTAGTACAAACTTCACACTGAATTGTAACACATTGGGTTCAGAACCTCCATTATCACATGATGCAAATCAAGACCATATTTGCCGACTCGTGTTTGAATACTGTCTGTCCTGTACTGGTTAAACACCTGATGCTTAATTTAGAAAAGCTGGCACTTCTCCACAAGTAGTAGGCCTTTATGTACTGCTGAAAGTGTCATTGTTGTCTCATATTTTAAAACATTGTTGTACTTTCTGCTATATAATTTATTATTTTATTTTATTTTTGAAGATGCAGCTAACATTTTTGTGCTTTGCACTTGACTTCTGGAGCATACTAAATGTGATATCTGACTGAAGAAAATGTTTGCTTTCCTGTCTTCAATCTCAGATTTTTTTTATTTAAGGATAAGTTTGTTATTAACTGTAGAAAGAAGTATTATGATACTAAATTCCAGACAACATTAAATTGGTCTAATAATAGTATTTTTGTTTTGATTATATTTGCTATTATGGGTTTGTTATACAAATTACCTTCGGTTCCCAAGAACAGTTGCCAATGCTTAGCAGTAACTCAATTGTCTGTTTTTGGACTTTTTGCTATCACCATAGGCTGGGCAGAAGGTGGGAAGAAGAGACAGAATGTTTCTAAGCCCCACTTATTGTGGGCCCAGAGTATATTCATATTCCTTGATTTTTTTCTGAACACAGGCGAGATAGTGGCATTGAATTGACTTACTCCATACTATCAGCTGTCATAGTTTGGTTAACAACATCTTCCTTACAAGAATGCTTCAGTAGCTAAGGTTTTTCTTGAACCTTTCTAAAAATTGTTGACATTTTCTCCCTATTTACACTTATTAATATCTACATTTTTTTTCACATAGACTGTAGATCGTTCTGAGAATTGCTGATACACCCATGACTTCCATGTCATTTAAGAACACCTAACACTGCAGCTGGGTTCCTGTTTAAATCCTAGAGGAGTACTAAAAATCCAAGCTGTCTTTCATTTTTGTTCTGTGTTCATGGCATTAATTATTTAGCCCTCTTTTCTACTAAATAGCAGGGATCCTTGTATTTATTGCTCCCGCAGATGATATGATCCAACACCCACTGAACAAGCAAGATGTGGCTAGCCAGGATTCAGTCTGATCTTGCCTCTGAAATCAGATGACATGCTGGGTCTTAAAGATTACTTTCTATTGTTAATTTGACTGAGAAAAGCATTTCCTTTTATACATTACATTCAAGAGTAAGAAGCAGATTAACACACAATTAGTGTGACATCGGACATATATGCAGGTTTTACTGATGAGATGCATCTAGTTAAAATCAATCTAGGAACAAACAAGAAAATGTGCACGAATCAAGGGATATCGAGAGGTGTATATTTCTGGGATTACAAGAGCATTTAGTCATTGATTTCTATGTCAAGGAGTGAAAAATGTTTTAAAGGCCATGTCCTGAAACTAGATGTATCCTCGTTAATTTTCCCACTGGCTAAAATCAATTAGGATGTGTTAATAAAGGAGAAATTGAAAGGATTGCCCCTAATAAATGGTTAATGGCCTGAAAATTGACCTAGAAAATGATTAGGAAGGGAGAAAAATACAGTTGTATTCTGTGTTTTAGAACTGATGCATTAAAGATGCAGCAGTTCCATATATGTTCAGTTTAACATCAAAAAGACTATGGGAAACCTCCCATTCTTTGAGAAATAGAGGGGGCTGAAGATGAGAGGAGTAAACTGAGAACTCTGAGAATTTTTGGAGTATGTCAAAAATTTGGCAGCCAGAATCCTGACCAAGTCTAGTGCAAGACATCACATTACTCCTATCGTGGAGTCCTTGCACTGGCTTCCTGTCAAATTCCATGTGTACTTTAAAACCCTCATGCTCACTTATAAGGCTCTGCATGGCTTGGCACCTCAGTACCTGTCTGAGCTACTATTGCCCTACTCCCCACCCTGCAACATTTGCTCTTCTAATTCTGGTCTCCTAACACTCCCCCAAGCCTGTCTACACTCTATGGGTGACAGGGCCTTCTCACTTTCTCTAACCTCCTTCTAATCCAGACTCAAACCTTCTTTTTTAGAAGAGACTTTACTTAACTGGTTCTGTTCTTTACCCCTCTGCTCCTACTGTATTCAGTAACCCCATGCACTGTGTCCTCTCTTTGTGTATTCTCATTGTGCATACAGTACAGTACTTTATGTTGTATTTTTTTTTTCATTGTAGTTATCGTTCTGTAAAGCGCTTTGAGAAGTCACATTTAAAGGCACTATATACAATAAAGTTTATTATTATTATAACTCAATGTGTGCAAGTGAAGGCTAAAGTGAGAGGGAAGCAACAGGGGCAATGAGAAAGTAGAATCTGAAGAGGTCATTGGAATGCATGTATGATCATCATTAAGGAGCCTCTGTTTTTCGATTCTACAATAAAACCCATTCAGTCTGTCTGACAGAGACAGTTACAATATAACACAGGGAAGTTTATTTTTAAGATTTGTGATAATCTGAAGGTCCCTCCAGAGTAGCTGAGTTTTTATTCAACAACCGCTGTTCTAATTTATTCCTGTATTGGACTTTTGCATGTTGTTTTTCATGATTGTCTATTATAATTACAATTTCAGGAAAAACCTACTGTCAGACTTAAAAACTTATCCTTAGAGAAAAAACACAAAATGTGTTGAGGGTTAATATAAATGTTACACAGTGCCATACCTGTAGTCTCTAGGTTTTAGTGCTGTGGTGATGATTTTTCTCTCAACTCTTTCTTGCGAATAGCTTTTGTAAGTCTTGCCTGACTCATTTTGTTTGTTGGAGAAGGATTTCTTGGGAAATACCATCTAAGGAGAAAGTAGGACACAAATTCATGTGGACTTATCAATTACAGGAATAGTAATTTGTGAGCACAATTTGTGTAGTTGAAATAGTAAAATGAAAATATTAAACAAAAACAGTAATATTAAATAATTTAAAAATGCATTTAAAGATGGAATTAATTAAAATGAAATAAAAAAAAATCCTATATTTATTGCATCAGGTTCTATGAACTTGAAACTTAATGTTTCTAGTTTGTTTTTTTAAACAATGTGGAAAATAAAGGATATACTGTATCCCATCTGTTTTTGTTCTGAATCCATGGCCAAAACTCATGAATATTTTATAAAGCTCTGATACCCACTGCAGTGTACAGCTGTTTTTTCCTGTTATGTGTATGTTATTTTTTCCAGGTTCAAATAATGCATCTGATTTTTTCATAATGCTACCTGTGTACAGAAATAAGAAATCCAAACATACATTGAAAATAAATATTTAATATATTGTATCAATATTTTAGCACACCATAGAAATATGGTGACAAAAATAAAATCCATGAATAGAGACCTATCTCGTGATGATAATTTGCAGTTGTTGTTTTTTTTAAAGCTGGTCACTTTGATTCTATGATGGAGTTTTTATCCACCACTCCGCTCTTTCAGTCAAATTAAAATGCACCTGGGAAATCTCCATCCTCGCATCCAAAGAAAATACTGGAAGCCTAAAGCCTTTCCAAGCCATTCCAGACTCCATTTTCCAAACAAGTACAGGAGGAGAAATATTGGCTTTTATTTAATTTATTATACCATGCTCTGATATATTTTCCATATACTGTATATTGTCATATATGTCATATAAGACATATATAGTGTCTTATATATTAAACAGTTCTCTGATTACATTTTCAACCTTAGTCGCCTGTATCCCTAATGAAGACTGTTACTAAAACTTTACATTTTTGAATAAAATACCGATATACTTAGGATTTTTCTGTTTTTTTAGAATGTTTTATTTTCTGTTTTCGATTTGTCTGATTTTTCTGTTTTATTCACACCAAAGCAAAACTAAGTTGCTGCTTTAGGTGGTTTTGATAGATTAGTAGGTGGTACGTTTCCCACATGAACAGGATTTCTAAACCAAGGCCCCAGAATGGTGACGGGGACACTGTGCTGTAGGAGGTAGTGTCCTTCAGATTAACTGTAAAAAGTCCTGACTACTTGGTCATTAAAGATACTGTGGCACGTTTAGAAAGAGCAGTGTTAACCCCAGTGTCCTGGCTCAATTCCACTCAGGGCTTGAACCAATGGGCCTTGCCAAAATTCCCCCTTAATTCAATTGGCAAAGTGATTTCTCACTTCTCCACCTAATCTGCTGTGCAGTGGGGCTGCTGGCTAATAATGGTTGTCATGCATCACCCAGGTGGTGTGTAAAGGGGGTTTGCTTCTATAGTGTAGGTGAAAATTACACTGGGATCCATTGGGATGAAAAAACACTATTAATACAATTAATTATTACTACTTTCTGGAGTCTGGTGCGCCAGTAGGTACTCTTCTATTTTACTTCACAGAACCTGATACAATGATAAGATTTACCATGCAGTTGGAAGCTTTTACCATTTGTCCTAAATGATATTACTCTTTTCTGTCTGTAATGTGAATAAGTAACAGATTTTTTAAATCACAGTTTTTTATGAGCAGTTAGAACATGTTGTATGTACTGAAAGACAACAACTATTATAATTAATTGCAAATGATTCAATAATACTATGGAGCAAACCTATATTATTAAAATGATATTTTAAATGAATAGCCTATACAATCACAAATAAATTATGATTTCTTCATGATCATAAAGGCAATTTGTTATAATTCCTGCAGCAGGTGTAGAAAATTCTAATGGATTTTTGGTTGCTATGATACCTTATTAATACAACAATCCAAATATTTGTCCTAGATGAAAGAGAAACATCAAAGCTGATAGTGTTGGAAAATAGATTTCTTCATATTGTTAAACATGTCTTCTACTGGTGTGTCCAGTCATTCTTTTTGTGCACTTTGTCTTTATGCTGCTAACCTCTCTACAGCATAGTTTTGATTTTCCTTTCCTTTATTTGGCACATACTGTAAATATCTTCTTTGTGCTGTGTGGATCCTGTATGCATGAAGTGATAAAGGTTGTGTGATTAACAAGCTACGATTTTGAAGCCAATAAACCTGTTTTTTTGAAGAAACAGGGTCCTTTAGGCTCTTGGATCAATTAGCTACTGACAACCAAACGAGCTAGATGGGTCAAATGGCTTTCTCTTGTTTGCTACCATTCTTATATCCTTATGCATAATCTAATTGTAAGCATTGCTTAAATACATGTAATTCTCAAGATCATGGAAAAACAACTGGAATTGATAGTGCTGTAGCTTAAGGGTAAGACTACACTGTATTTGAGTGACCCATATGCTTAACATTAATGTGTATTTTCCTGTGATGGTACAAGTGTTCAAACAATTCTGTGCTTTGTTTGCTCCCTGCTACACAAACAAGAGCTGAATTTACAACAGCAAGTCTTAGAAGTAATTACTATGATGTGTCCTGTTTCCAAGGTATTTATTTTTTCCTTGGCATAGTATTAAAATGTAAAGTGCACATTGAAACACAGTGAATACAGAAAATGCTTTATACATTACCTATACATTTGTACGGCAGTAATTACTGTACATTTGAATCTGTTTTGCATTGGATAAAGGTGTTGGCTAAATTGTTGAACTGCGTAATAATGTTTTATTTTAATTTTAGACAGTTCACAAATCTTAAGTAATTGT
Source organism: Lepisosteus oculatus (assembly GCF_040954835.1). NCBI lineage: Eukaryota > Metazoa > Chordata > Actinopteri > Semionotiformes > Lepisosteidae > Lepisosteus > Lepisosteus oculatus. The sequence goes on along the minus strand of NC_090702.1, from coordinate 47,563,767 downwards.
TCTTTCTTATATTCTTCTTTCTGCATATTAATTAGGCTAGTCATACAAATCAGGTAGAACTTGTCCTTAAGATTATGTTTCAGTAATAGTATGTTTCCTTATACAAAATGCCAAACAACACAGATCTCCTTGTTTTAAGAGCTCTGAATTTTACTATAATGTAACAATACTGTGCACATTGTTTATTGTTACCTGTGGGCATAATTGTATTTATAGTAATCCCTGTGTTTATATTTTTCCAGCATTTCAATCTGCTGAAAAAAGTAAAATGCATGCACTAAAATATAATTTAGGGATTTTGCTAAGCACTCGGCAATATTGCACACCCTGGATGATATTTACCGCCATGAACTGAGGACAAAGGAAGTGTGCCTACACATTTGTTGTGCAGATGGATCTTTTCTGTGCTAATGAGAGCACTCTCTAGTCTTACATGCTTGCTTTTATAAGGTATAAAAAGGGGAGAGACCATGTCTTTATTTTTTTTTGGTAACCTCACCTACAGTTTAAATAATATTATAACCTTAAAGATGATATTTTCTAAACAGGTTTTAAAAAATCAATGGGGGTATTATATGACCCTTTACAAATTTACTTCTAGTGTATGAAATATGGTTTGAGCTATAGTTTTGCGCGTTGGTAGTCATTTGACTACTTTTTATCATCTAATAGTGCAGCCAGAATAAATCTGAGCACAGTAAATACGTGTTAGACTGTATGTAATTTAGCTTGTTTGTTCCTGATATGGGATCACTGTCTGTAAAAGTGGTTGGCAATTTGTAGGGCTTTGCTAATGTTACTTAACAAGGCCTTCCTGTCTTGCCATTAGTACTGTATTTTAAAATATTAAATTCAAAATAAACATTGGTCATTTATTTCAAATCATTACTAAATTGTAAGATTAAAAAAATGGATCTGGTTGATTGTTCTGTGGACACAATTATAAAAAAGGCATTTGTTCTCTTGTTATTCTAACATCTATTTTCTTTAAAAGGTTTGCAATATGTCTGTTTGATCTGCTTCTCTTTAATACCTTCAAGCAAAGAGCTCAAAGTTTTGAATGTTTAAGAAGGGAATACAGCAAAATACTGTATTTCAGTTGATTCTAAAGCTGAAGCATCCATATGGTCTGGAGAGATAGATAAATTAAAGATCTGACATATAATGTAGATTTCATTCTTTCTTTTTAAAACTGACATGAAAACAATATTTTGTAATATAGCTAGAGGCTATATACTGTAGCTGCTCGGACCTTTATAGACCAGTGACCTTGTGTTTTGGGTTGGTAGGCTGACAAGTATTGTAATCCAATGAATAGATATTGCCTTAGGCTATAATATTTGTTTTCTTGTTTGCCAGGCTAGGGTTATAAATATTTAGTGACCTTAGTCAATAATATATCCAAAAGTTCAGTGTGGGCTGTTCTTTAATTGCTCTAAAGTAAAATAAACCTGTCTGGAACTCGGTTACCAGGGCAACGTAAGAACGTAGCTCTGAATAATGGGATGTATTATGTAAAAGGAAGCAATAGTGGGATTTATTATGTAAAGAGAAGAACAAGTATAGTTCCAACTGTGTGTTTCACTCTTTCTTAAATGTTTTTTTTCCATTTATTAAGGTGAAATGAGAAAGTTAGGCCTGGTCTGAACTTGGATTTGAGACCGCTGAAAAACACGGGTTGTTTCGGTGTGAGGTGTTCGTGGACCAGTAGTTTCACTCTTTCCTAGCGGTGCAGACTTTACAGTCCAGTGCCCCAATATGCTGAAAAAGGTCATTATGCTGTATGAGCTGCCATACATTGGATGAGACATTAAACCGAGGTAGTTCAAGTGGCGAGCTATGTCAGCATGTGTGGGCTGCAAAGGTACAGGTATTGGTTTCTTCCATGCTGAAAGGAGAAGAAAAGAAGCACAATGTTCCTTCTGGTGTGTCTGAAGAAAGCTCCATAGCCAAAATGTTTCTTTTCTTTACCTTTATCCACTCCTATTAAAATCAGCTGCTGGCTACTTGAACATTGAACACCCTGATTGTAGAACTGCCCATAAATGTAGAGGTAACCCCAGTGTGTCCTGGCTGAATGTCAACCAGATGATTATGTGCTCTGCCCAAAGTTCCCCTTTAATTCAACTGGTGAGTCAAATTCTGACACTTTTCCACCACATCTGCTGTGCAGTGGGACTGCTACAGGGAACTGCAGTGTAAGAAGTGTATCCACTCCTATAGGGACTTGGTTCCTTCCTTTTCTGACCCACTTTGTGAAATTCCAAAATGGCATATTTTATTCAAATGTCTGAATGTCTGAATTGGACAGATGATTTCAAAGTGTATAATAATGCGCAGTAAATGTCAACAAAAATTAAAGAGAAAAAAATAAAATATGTGGCTGCAAACATATTCAATGCCTGTGAACTCAATAGTGGGTGGAAGCACCTTTGGCAGCACTTATAGCCTCAAGACTTGTTGGGTAAATCTGCACCAGTTTTGCACACTGGTTGTTTGATACTATTTGTGCCCGTTCTGAAAGAAGAACTTTGACACAATACTGCTGCCACTTTTCTTGACAAAAGGGATAGTATTGACTCTGTTGGGCTTGAGACATATGTAATACTTTGCATCTAGACCAGCAAGTTGGCAATTTCTTTCAGACCGTAGAAGACTTTGCCACATGTTTGCAGTATCACTTACAGTACATGCTCTGTTGCAAACCCCATGTCAGATTTGAGTTGATATTATTTTTTCAGTTCCATTCTTTTTTCAGAGTTGCCAAACTCTGTAACTCTTTCAAAGTTGCTGTTGGTCTCACAGTGATGTCCTTTACCATTTTCCTCAGTGCTACCCAGTTTGGAGGGTCAGCTTGTTCAGCGCTGTGTGTGGATGCCTTCCACTTCTTAATGATTGACTTCACCATGCTCAAAGAGATATTAGGGGGTTGTTTTCATACTGTTCTCCTGATCTATGGCTTAATGTGACTTTATCCCTGAGTTGCTTTATTAAAAGCACCTTGGTTGTTGCTTGAAATTCACTACCTTACAGAGAGGCCTTACAGAGACGGGTGTATTTATTCTGAAATCATGTTACCCATTATTATTGAACACAAAAAGAGGGCACTCAACTAATTATGTGGCTTGTTTAGGTAATTGTGTGCACCTACATTAATTTACAGTTGGCACAGTAAAGGGTTTGAACACTTATTTAGTTTAGATATTTTCTTTTTTCATTTTTCATTTTGTTTTGGTTTTATTTTTTGTATAGGAGGAGTAGTTGTTGTATAGAAGAAATATTACTATTAGTATTGCTGCTTCAATGTATGATTGCAAGCTTTATAGCAGAAAAATATGAAAACTGCAATACTGTTGCAAGGTACTGTACAGTATATGTAAAGTGCTCTGGAATGATTAAACCTGTTGTGTGTGTAACATTGCTTTCAGCCCAGGAATGTTACTGGTCATCTGGTCTTCTTTGGACCACTTCAGTAGCACCAATATTTTGGTGTCTGTGGTAACCACCCTGGGCCCATGTAAATCAGTTTTTTTCACTATCTTTCCTACCCAAGACCTTATCGTGGTAACAAGATGGAAACAGTAATGACTGGAAACTGTAGCACACCATTCTCAGTGCAGGATATAGCTACATCCATTAAATCATAAGTAATGGAGTTTGCTCTCTTTATTTTGTCCTTTACTTCAATGTCCTTGTGCCCTTGTTCCAACAAAATTAATAAAAGAAGGACAGTCATTTAACAACTTCTTTATGTTAGGAAGGCAACAATGAGAACATTCTAGCACTTGTGTCGAAAAGATGCCTGAAGACAAATCTTTGCTAAAACCCATATTTCATGCCAGGTGTTCAGTTCTTATTTACAGTGAGGTTTATCAATGAATACTGAGCGCTGCTTGTTCATGTGAATTATTGATGAGGGGTTTTGTAGACGGCAAGAGAGATCATTATCAAGTTTCAGTAAGACAGAAGTAATGTCACATGTTGCGTTTCTGGGACGAAGTCCGCTCTATCGGTATTTCTCTGGCAGGTCTTTTGTTTTATCAGGAAAAATGCCATTCTAGATATTTCAGGAATGACAAATGTCAAAGCAAAAAGCCGAACAGATTGTTTAAAATAATAATTGAAATATCCTTTTTCAATTAAAAAAAACAGAAAAAATACATTTGATTTTTAGAAGTCGGAGGCCAACCATCTCCGGGCTTAAAATTCACATTTCCTTTTTGGGATTATTTTGACGTCAGTTTAGTGCATTTATAAATATTCCTCTCCTATTAATACAGAGTTTCTGTATATTTGATGCTGCTCACTGGAGTCAAATTATGATACAGATTTAATAACAGAATGCTAACAAGTAAATTACATATACACAAACTCTGACTCATTATTGCATTCCTGTCTTATTGCTATTGCCAGTTACATGACAGGCCTGAAGCCTCTACATCTGCTTGTCTGTACTAGAATAATCAATGTATCATGTGCTGTACTTCTGCTGGGCCCTCTTGTTGGTGTCACTTTTTGTAGAAAAACTAAACAAAAGAAAAACAATATCTTCACTTCGATAATTAAAAATTGGATACTACTGAGAAGTGCCGTAATACTTTTTGTATATTAATCACAAAATAAAAAATATGCAAGGACAGAGCTGTAGAAATTAAAGACATGTGGATGTAGGAACTGTAGAAAGCTATAATGTCCTATGTTAGTAGACAGATTAATACGTGTGGTATTTCCAAGACGCATTGATTAAAACAGTTTAATAGCCCTAACTATTCCCCCATAATGAGGCACATTATTCTCCCATAATTACACCCGTTTCAATTCTGTGTGCATATTTCAACCCAGCTCCAGCCTGTAAGGATCTTGGTGGTGGAAGTCAGTGCTAAATCAGGACCGACCAATGGATAATGAACACAAGGCAGAGTGATCTGTTTGATTGTGTACCTGCCATTGTGCAATATAAATACAGAAGAAACAAATAACTTGAAAAAAAAATGGCCATTTTGATTGGGAAAGTTCTAATACACAATGTCTCGTGGGCTCTGATTCTTCAGTTATTCATAAAGTGTATGCGCAAGCAAATAAGATGTCATTGTTGTATTACAGTATGTAGAAAATCTGATTAGATTTAGATTAAGATTTCCAGCTTTGCTTAGATAAATACCAAAGCTTTACCATCCTGCTATAATATTATGGAAAATGATGAATAAACTGGAGATCAAAATCGAATATGTGTAATTGGCCCATTTTAATTTTGTCCTGTCACCAGTACAGTATGCGCAAGTATTAATTTGTTTTCTGTTAATTAAAAATATTCTTTATCTCAGGACACAGAAATTTAACACAGATCATTTCTATTTTATTAAAATAAAATTATTATCATCATTGTCATTATTAATTTTTTTTTTGCCAAGTGTCGCACCAAGAATTTACCTCCGTATTTCACACAACCTAATGCTTCCAAATTTTAGACTTTTTTGGTACCCCATCTTATTTCCCCATCATAGCTTATGATTAATCAATTGTTTTAAGCCATATATGAATTATTCAGTGGATAATGAAAGGTATAATCATTTTTGGGTTGCACCATGGACAGCTCTGTACTGTGAAATGGCTTTTGCTCAGAGTGTTATACCTTAAATATAGGCTCATCATTCCAGTACTGATAGGGTTGCTGGAGGTGTAATCCAATTCCATTGACACCATGCATCATGTAGCCCAGCCTTTTTGTCTGCAGGTCAGAGACTTGTAGCATAATTAAAACCTGAATTATTTATTGAGAACCATTAATGCGAGTGGCAGACAGATTAGTCAGAGGTAGGTGGAGTGTGACTGGGAGATGAACTCCCTTCTCAGGCCTCAGCCTAAGGCATTTTGTCACTAAAGGTTTTTGTGTGTGTGAGAGAGAGAGAGAGCTGCAACAATTACCTGGCTGTGATTTTATTTTACAGTAAAAATCTGTGCATTTATGACCTTTGCTGAGGTGAGAAGAAAACAGGTCCATACTGTAGTACGCTCCACTAGGAATCTAAGTGGTATAAAAGGTAAAGCCTTGCAAATAGACTAAGACAAACATGACATGAAACAAACTCTTCACATACTGTACTCTGGGCTACGTAACTACAATTAGTATAGTTGTTCCCATCCTACACATGCAAAAACAAGCTGCTGGGTCTCCTTAGACCATCCACCCATCCACCCATCCATCCATCCATCCATCCATCCATCCACTTCCTCCAATGCAGGGTCGTGGGAGCCGGAGCCTGTCCCAGCACGCAAGGGTTACAAGGCAAGGGTAGACCTTGTACAGGACGCTAGTCCATCACAGAGCACACAGAGACACACACACTCACACCAGGGCCTATTTTCCCAGAAGCCAATTAACCTACATGTATGTTTTTTGGACTGAAGGACGAGAACTGAGGGAGACCATACAACCTCAGCTCAGGTCTGGAATTGAACACAGGGCACCAGCTGTGTGAGACAGTGATGCTAATCACTGCTTCCATTCTGGCCCTGCTTTGAACATATAGTTGAACATATATGTGTCGTAAACGCATCTCTAACTTCCTTTCCCTTTGGATTTGTGACGTCCTCTGGGAGTTCATCAAATAATCTAGGAAGCACGTGAATAAATTCAGATGAACCAAATTTAGACAGGCAGTTACTTAATTGATCTGACCTCTGCTCTGACCCTTCAGATAGTGCATGTCAGCAAGAATCCTGGTATAGATTAGGGTTGCAGTGCTAATTGGTGTAGCCGATGTAACAATAAATGCACAAACATGGAGCCCATTTGAAACTGGAAATGGCTAGCTGGCACACATTATAGCTTTCTCTGTTGAGTGATTACAGAGTTGTGACCTCTTGAGAACTAATTTACACTTGTCCATTTTCTATGGCTAAAAATACAGTACCTCAGACATGCAGTGAAAACATTTCCGTTTTCTAAGTGTGCTTCAATGTATTGACATTCATTCAAAAATACAATAAAAATATTCAGATGCTTCCTGGTTTACTACATTTATTCTGTTTTTAAAGACATGGAAAATTATGTCTTTGTATTTGTACTGTATACTGTACATTGACATTGGCATTTATTAAATATTTCAGTTTGCTGTTTTTGGCATTTAGTTTTGCAACTACAAGGTTTTCATCAAACTGAAGTTAATATTCTTTAATTTAGCTCTGCATCCTAATTAAGAGAAACATATTCGGTGACACCTGGTTATTGGATATTTTCTCTAGATCATTAAAATTTAAAAACCTTGCAGTTGGGATTTGTAAACAGCTGTTCTATGCTGACGTAATACTTGTCACCAGATTCATTGTTTCCCTGGTGGTAAAAATAACAATAGAAACCATGTTTAAAGCAGTGTCATGTACTGAAAAATAAGCAAAATTAAGTTGACTGAAATGTGTACAGTCGGTTCATGTTATGTTTGTGGTAAATCTCAATATTTGTTTGGTTGGAAATGATAAACACCATTGAGGAAATGAATTCAGCAAATGAAATACAATCAGTGCAACTACCACAGTTAAACAATACCCTTTTCCCTTATTTTTGGTTTATTAAACTGTGAAAATATATACATGCAAATATATATTAAAGTAATAAATAATGGGTCATTCTATTGATAATGATGATTTCAACATTCAGATCGATAGATAGCAGCCTTAACAGATGCAAGTACACATCGGTCACCTCTGATTTCACACACCACACAGAGGGTCCTGTATGTAGAGTTAGAATGGTACCCTCTGAAGCTACAGTAATTGTCTATGTTTCTGAGTATGTTTTTTTTTATTGGAAAGCATGCTGCAGTTATTATTTGCTTTACTTTTCCAACTTAATTCAGTATTTGGCAATACAAAGGAACCAAAAGATGTGAGCCATATGCCCACAAAAGAACAATAACGTTTTTCCTGTGAAAAAAAAATCCGCTGAAATTGTGACTTCACAACAAGACTTTATACTGCTGGTCTACACTGCACAGAACCTTCAAATATAAAAGCACATGCTTTCCCCCATAACTCTCTAATTATGTGAGACCAGATGCTACTCTTTGTCATTTCCCTGTATAGCACAGATTGGCGTGCTTTTGTTGCAGAGGGGGTGGTTCATTTATTTCCATGCTTACCACAAGGATTGTACACAGAAAAAGAAAAAAACATTTTATGAACCATTTTTGCTCTTAGTGTTTTCAATTACCATACCCTTAGTATTAACAGTATTTTGAGGCCCGTGGTTGGACATACAGTATAGAACTCTTAAGAACAGGAGGATGCATTTCACACATTTAGAAATGCTCCTCAGGTTTTTGAACAAACTACCTGAAGTAATCAGGATGGCTCAACCCTGACCATTTTATGGTGCCTTAAGACACAGCTCCTTACCTGACAAGTTCAGATCTTCCTAAACTTTGATCCTTGTCATCTGTAGACTAAGAGTGCACACAGTGCCAGTCCCTAGACAGGTCTGTAGTCCCAAAAGACAACATTACAACACTCCCCTCCACTCCCACCAATGTGCAGCCCCACCTGGATGATGCAACAGCAGCCATAGTGCACCAGAAAGCTCACAGCATATCAGTGGGGAGGAAAGCAGTGTAATGAAGTCGATTCATAAAAGGGAATTATTAGGAGGCCGTGATTGGTAAGGGCTAATGGCTTGGTAAGGGCTTGGCTAGGACACCGCAGTTTCACCCCTGCTCTTTTCGTGAAACACCCTTTTTAGTGACCGCACTAGTCAGGAGAGTCAGGACCCTGGTTTTACGTCTCATCTGAAGGACGGCGCCTGTTTACAGTATAGTGTCCCCATCACTATACTGGGGCATTAGGACCCACATGGACCGCAGGGTGAGCGCCCCCTGCTGGCCCCACTAACACCTCTTCCAGCAGCAACCTTAGTTTTTCTCAGGAGGTTTCCCATCCAGGTACTGACCAGGCTCACACCTGCTTAGCTTCAGTGGGTTGCTAGCTGTGAGTTGCAGAGTGATATGGCTGCTGGCCAAGAAGCTGAAATGAAGTGGTTTAGAAGAACTCTCCCAGCTGGAGTTGGAATTTAGGATTATGTGGGGGCTTGACTCAAAATCTGAAATGCATTGACCAAAGCTAACTGAGGACACTTCTGCAAGATCATCAGCAGCACAAGGAGCCAAGAGAACACATGAGAATTGATGTTTAGGAATATTCAAGACAGGAAAACAGGAGCTTTTTCTGCATTGGGGAATGTGGCTAACAAGAAAGGGATAGATTTCTCAGAACAACTAAACTGCCTCTTTTGATTTTTACTTTGATTTTAACCCTTCCCAAAACCCTTTTTATGTTCTAACACTGAAAAAGTGAACCAATGCTCCATACTACTTCACTAGGACTGAAAACTATCAAATAAATGAGTCGGGCCCCTTTCCGTTTGTGATATGCACAGGCACTCTTCCCACTTGAAGCTCAATTATAGGATATGAGGGAAAACTACTGTAATCTGATTTGTTCCTGTGCAGCAATAGATCTTCCTTCCAAGAATGGTAATTCAACCAGTCTGATGTAAAGATGTGGGCTGTCAGTTACAGTGCTGATTTCTGAGTAAAGTGAATTTTTGAGAATGAAGAATACTTTTAAGAATTTTTCCACATCTAATTGAGCCTGCTCTGCTGAAGTCATTGCCTGTGATAGCCGTTTTTCAGAAGTTCACAAAGCACTATAATTTTTACCATAGAAATGCTTTCCCACTACATTACAATCCATCATTTTCTGTCGAAAAAAATCCCAATTTATTGTATCTATCATTCCATCTTTAACTTCTTTTTTTAACATTTAATGTTTTTTTACAAGCAACAAACACTCACACAAGGGCTGATTTTCCCAGAAGCCAATTAACTTACTAACATGTCTTCAGATTGTAAGAGAGGAAACCCATAGTGTGGGGAGAACATACAAACTCCATGCAACCAGCACCCCAGCAATTAAACGCAGAACCCAAGTGCTGCGAGGCAGCAATGCTAACCACAGTGCTGCCCAACATATTCTGTACTGTATTCATTTTAATAAAAATAAGAAAAATATCTCACCAGTGAAACAAGTGCTGCCAGAAAAAGTAGCATGGTCAAAGTAGAAGGTAGTATGAATAAGACTTGTAGAGATGCAGTGAAATGATAGGTACTGTAGAAAACATTTTCCTATCTTACAACACAAAGCACTCCAAGCCACATGCAGTTTCTTTGGGGCCTTGGCTAAGAAAGGCAGAGTAATTATAATTATACAGTAATATTGTATCAAAATACATTCAAAGAAAGCCATTTAGTTTATAATGAGAGAAATAAACAGATTCACGTATAATGGACTTTATCTCAAGTTAATGCTATGGTTCTGTCTGTTGTGGCTCAGGATATCTTATTTCTTCTGATTATTCTAAATACAAAAATCAGTACAAACCTTTTAAATTAAAGGTACCTCACTCTGGATCAAGCCTTTAAAAAATATTTTCCCTTCAGAGTTTCAGTAGTTAACACAAGTAATCTGATCATGTTCTGTGTGCCTTAATCCTTTTTTAGAAACAAGTTAAATATTGCAGAGTGCTATGAATTCTTCAGGAGTAAATGGATGTTTTGCTAGAGAAGAAGTAGTGAGTCACTATGCCCACAAGGGAGAGTAATACCCAGTTTGTTGCAGAGTACTGTAATGTGGGAACCAGGAGACACTTCCTGTACAGTACATACTTACACACGCTCCCACTCACTCCCTGCCAGTCTTCTCAAAACTACAGTCCAGATCAAGTGGAATTGACGGCTACACTCACCCACACATTCATAGTGACAAGCCAAAGGAATCTCACAGAGACAGAACCAGCATGAACAGATAACACATGTTGAAAATAGAACACCAGAACAGCACCTTTCAGTCCTGTAAGTACATGTCTCAGAAGCCTCCAAAAGAAGGAGATAATTATACTCTGGTCCTCGTCACTGGTCCAGATCATTGAAATAAATGACCCTGGAAGGCTCCAGATGAAGATGAATTTCCCTGTCGGTCTAAACAGTCTTGGAACTAGAAATCATAATCATAGTCCCCACAATTCTATCTACAAGTCCATTTGCCACACCTCGGAAGAGATTTCTTGACCTGGGTTTCCATCCAGCGTAATAGACTGGTCCTGTGTTCACATTGATGGTGCTGCCAGTTGGTCACAAAGCTTGAGTCACACTTGCTATGCAAACTCCAAGAATGGAGCAGGGTACTCACAAAATTGGGACAGTTTTGAGTACAGCTCCAAAACTGAAGCCAGCTCCCGAGTGATACAATTCCACTTTGCATGATGCAGGTCTTCTGTAGGTCATCTTCCTTGACCAGCTACTTCTGCATTAAATGTAACCACATGCTCTTAGATGGCTGACCAAGTACATCAGTTGGAGCTGGGGGAGAGCATCATTCTCCAGGGGCCGTCTCCTGAAAGAAACCAAGAGCTGTGTAACCTGTAGACTTCAGAATTATGGACTTTTAGCCCTGTAAGACCAGGGACAAGTGTTGAGCCCTTCATTTCTATTGTGTGGAGGTCAGGCTAAGCTCTTAGTTTAGAGTCCCATTGAAATGCTCGAACTGTCAATCTTACTGGGGATTCAGAAAGTCAGTCTTTCCAGGTAGTCCAGATTTTTCTGATTCCCAGATCTTCTTTACTCTACAGAGCCAACACACAACTAACTCAAGTGTCTGCCAATTAGTCGCTGTATAACTTTTCATGTGTCCCCAGCCTGGTTTACATCTTCCGCAGGAGCTCGTTAGCAATCAGGGTGGTGCTCTAGATATTCAGCACATCTTTTGAACAGAGACCTGGTTCAAGTACAGAGGTACAGACAAATGCAGCCCAACAAACTTCAGAACACTGAAACCTGAACCACAGGATATGAACAGAAATGATAGGGAAGTGCATTTAGAAAACACGAGTCTGGATTTCTAAGCTGTTACCCTGGGCTCTCTCAAGTATATTGTTATTCGTCTGCGGGAGAATATGTTAGACTTCAGTGCTGATTCTGATGTGGTGATGCTAAGGGCATCATGCTGGCTGCACTTTATCTCTTGTAAATGTCAATTCAAGGCAGTATGCTGAAGCCTTTGTTCTAGGCTATCAGCTGTGTTGCTCACGTGAAACTCTGGTTGTTCAGCTTGTGTCTGCTCAGAGTGGGATCGATATTATATTGGACACAAACAGATGGTAAAAGCTCCTTCACTGGCTTTACATGAGGGTCACTTGCACTGTAGTTTGTGCAGTGAACCATGGAAAGATGGACTGCGACAGCAGTCAGTGGATTTTACTACATCAAAGGATACAAAATAAGCTGTTTGCAGAGCTTTCTTGGCATATTTCTCCTGTACCAACTCTTTTAAACAGGGTATAGATAGAATGAGCTCATCATTCTTTGCAGAAAGCTTATCAATGTAGTACAGTACTACCAATGTAGATATTATGAAAATGCTCTGATTACGGTTATGACAGGTATCGCAAAAATGTTCTTTGAAAGTATGATCATCTCCATATTCTTCCATTACTAAACATTCCCCCTTACCCACACAAAACCAGCACAATTAGATAACGTCTTGAGTGACTTGAATACCTTTAGATTTTAAATGAGGAAATGTGCTTGTCTTGTATGTTTTCTAACACGTATTATATGACTATGCTATATAGTATATGACTGTTTGGAAGATGTTGCTTGAAAAACTTTGCTCTGTGTCACTTAAAATGTTAATCAGTCTGTATTTGGTAGGTTTTACAACAGTAGTGGTTATACTCTCTCATATCTGGTATAAAACCGATGGGTTAGGGTTTATTGTTCTGTAATGGTATCATTAAAGTTAAATTTAGCACATACAGTAGAGCAGGATTTAATGCAATTCTGTGATACTGTAACTTGGTTTCACAAGTACACTTTGCTGTCTTTATGAACTATCAGGAAACTTTTTTAAAGACATTTCTCATCCAAAATTGCTTTGCTTTTAATGCTTTGTTCCACATACAGTACATTTCACAGATTTCTTCCCAAACTAGTGGACAGATAGATAAAATTTGAATTCCTGAAACAGGGCAGCAGGAAAAGAACTTTTCGGCTTAGGCAACTGAAATAGTGGAGCGTAAATATTATCTATTAGTCCATCCATGATCAGAATGTCTGGTAAAGGTATTAACAAATATTACAATAATTACTAACATTCATTCTCTTGGAGATCCATTGATAAATTATCTGCCATGAACCAACACTTCTCACAGTTACAGATACAGTATACTGTATATCACACCTGAAGAAGGCCCCACGGCCGAAGCATTGTGTTGTTTTTCTTCTCTTTTCAGCATGGAATAAACCTATTACTTATTCATTTACAGTATATGAATGTTGTCATGTCTCTTTGTTTTCCTGCTACTGGAAGATTTACAGCCGGAGCGGTACAGTGCCCTCCTTGAACATGTGTTTTCTTTTTGTTTTTCTTCCTGCCATCTTATTGAAGGTTGTGTTTGCTGTGTGGAGTCTTGCAGTGTGCTGTCATTGCCACTTCATGACTCCCACTGTTGCAGGCTTTTTTGTTACATTGTGCATTTTCTGTGGCATTTGGCTTTTGAGTTTTAAGGTACAGAAGCACATTCTCTTTAAGGATGTTGCTTAAACCCAATAAACACTAAACCTCTCAATGATGTATCTACTATGTCTTCCTTTTGCCAGCTGATACTAAAGGATTCAAAGATTAATAATTGCCCATGTTGGGATAAACATATTTATTAAACATCTCCTTCATTTTCAGAATAAAATAGATGAATATCTTGGCAAGGCTTCAGTATGGGGCAGCAAATTTGTTAGTGCTCCCCAGTTTTTATTTTCTCTCTTTTTGTAGCACTGTAGCATTGCCTGTGTCAACTTTTCAGTGGCTCTGGTGTCTTATGTTTTGGAATAGCTGTTACAATTTTGGGGGGTGCCAAGGTGCAGTGGTAAGCATTGTTGTCTTGAAGTACTGGGGCACTGGGTTCTTCCTGGGGTCCTATCTGGGTGGAGTCTGTATGTTCTCCCTATGTGTGTGTGTGGGTTTCCTCCAGGGTTTGTCCATCTTCCTCCTACAGTCCAAAAACATTCTGGTGGGTTAATCGACTTCTGGGAATATTGGCCCCAGTGTAAGTGTGTGCGTGTTGGTGTCTGTGTGCACACTGGATTGGCATCACATCCCGGGTGTATCCTGTCTTGTGCCTATTGCTTACCAGGATGCACTTTGCTCTCAGGAGGCGCTGACAAGGCTCACACCTGCTGAGCTTCAGTAAGCTGCCAGTTGTGAGTTGCAGGGTGATATGGCTGCTGGCAATTTAGTAGTACCTTAGAAAATGATTACGTAATGAATTACAGTATTAGAGTAATTGGTATTACATAAATACATTTACCAATATTTCAGTATTGATTACCTTGTGGGCAGGGTAAGAGCTTTGACTGAACAATATTACATACAGTACTGTCAGAAGAAGGATACCCTTGTGACACTCCAAACTTGCTCAAGATGAGAAGGTTTCTGTCTTCCAATAGGGGTGTGGTTCCGCACACACACTTTCAGTAAAAACACGGAAATCATTACCTTCTGCAAGTTGGTGTTGTGTGCTGATGGGTATAACCTCAGTCTTGTCACGGAAAAGAAAGTGCTGTTGCGTCTTTATTTTAATATCAGACTGACAAGAGTGTGAAACTGGGTACTGTATGCTCTAAAAACATTGTGTTACATTTTCTCATTTCCGAATCTAAGAATTTACACTAGATCAGTAGAGCTTTGAAATTATTGATTAGTTGTTGTTTACCATTTCCTGCTTAATATACAGTACAATATCATAAGGCATCGTGAAGCTGATGGAAGCTAGACAGGATTTTTTTTTCTTAGTCAAGAGTAAAAGCTACGAACAATATATTGTTTACGGGGAATGATGGTTTCTTCTGTTTGTCCTTTTAATTAACAAAAATACACAGCATGTGGTTTATTCATATACCGTATAAAGCTATAAAATCTAAATGAGGAAAAACACAAAAGATTTGCATTATTTTATATATATACTGTATTTGTCCGCAAAACTGTCTTTTAAGCCTACATGAAAACATTTAGTTTTCAAACAACTGATGTGCAGTAATGGAAACATCAAACAAATGTCAGTATATTGTGCTTAGAGGATATGTCAAGGACTCCTGGTCCATCTGAACATTCATTCAACCAGTGTTCATCAATCGGCTAAGTGAATGCTTTACGCAATCAGACGTGCATGGGGCTTATCCTCTGAAGCAGGGTTATTTTTCCACGGGCTTTTGCTTGCAAAAGCTTGCACAAGATAAGCAGCATTTTTGCCCCAACATTGATATTCTGTATGTCTTAAGTGTGGTAGAAAAATATTGCTGTCAGGATGTGTTTACTTTGTGATCTGAATCTGCATAAACTAAATGAAAGTGCATTTTCACCCCATTGTTACTGTGTTAGAAATTGCCCATAAGTTACTATTTCACACAGACAAATTAGCTAATGTGCATAATTCACTCTGATGTTAGGCTCATAATGCATAGCTTTTGAGGTGTGTGGTCAGACTGTCAGTTGTATTAGATGAGGAAACATCATTATAGTGTGATCTGATTTAATGGCAGACAGACACTTTTTTTAATTGAAATGGACATTTTTCATAAGTTTGTGCACATCCTTAATGGGTACTGCAGTTTAATTTTTTTTTCTAAAAGTGCATTTAATGGTTCTGTGTTGTGGTGCCCTAAATTAGAGACACGTTGCTTTCAATGTGGGATTAAAATGAAACCATTTTTGTTGTTAAGATGAACTTTCCATTTCGTGTGTTGTGCTCCAATTATAGATTTTTAGTTTTTAAACTTTTCAATTTTCTTTGACTGTTGCTAAGGAAAGCGCTTTCTCTTTGGAAATGATTTTCTGGACCAGTGGGGTTACTGGTTTCAGAAGCCCCAGACAAACTCCCACATCAGCTAACCTAATGGAACTGATCTCATCAGAAAGCTTATTATATTAGTGGACATACGTCAGTTCTTAATATTGCAGTGGATCTCAGATTTATTGTCCCTAACAGCAATCTTTTTAAAAGCCAGACTGTAATAAAAGATATTCCCTGGAGAACACTTACAGCAAAGCCTGGCACAATAAATCGTTACAGCTTTTTCGCAGCCTGAGGTATTGGCAGATGCTCCAAATTGGGTACTTTGCATTCTCTACCTGCTGCACAGATGAGGCTTCTGGAACTGAGCAGCTGGGCTTCAATTTCTGGGCTGCATTCTTCATTTTTCTTATAAACTGAAAAATTACCACAGTGTATAGCGATGGCATTTATGTCATTGCTGCAGGAAAAAACAGTAGCTTTTTTATTTTTCTATTTCGTAAACCTTTATTTAGAACATTTTGTTTCACTGTGCAGTTGGATAGATAGGTAGGACTTTATAAATGAAACACAACAGAGTGCTGAACCTGTCCTTGTTTCCACAGGTATGTGAAAAGAGAGCACTCCCTACAATGGGACACTACCCCCAATATATACTGATACTCATTCATACAGCCAGGTAGATTGGAGCAAATTACAGTACCTCACTCCAGATACATCAGCATCAGTGTCTGCATTGAGGACATGAACCCAAAACCCATCAATCATGAGTCCAGAGAACTACTCACTACTCTGCTCCTCGAGTTAGACAGATGCAGAAAAAATGTATTTAATTATATGTATTGTTCGGGGTGGAGACCTGTTAGACAGAAACAGTTTATATATCGCAGATAGTGAATGCATTTACTGTGAGCAAGTTTTCTTTCTATATGCTGAAAACACTGTGTTGGGTATATTGCACTTCATATACAGGAAATTCAAATGCACCTGAGAAAGCAGAGAAAGTTCCATCAGCAGTGCTCAAATGCAAACGGGAGAATATGATGGCAAACATTCAGTGCTCCTGGATTTGAATGCTGTGCGTGACGGGAAGTGTGAGAATAGCCTAATTAGCACTTGCCAAATCCTTGTACTGTATATTTTAATATTTTAATGGAAAACATAACACTCTCATAAGTCACATTGTTTTACTCATCCTTTTTCAATCTCTCATGTTACCTATTAATTGTGAACCCTGCGCTAATGTTAAGGGTTGAATGGATAAGTCCAAAATCATCTAATTCAGGCCTACCTCTCAGTGCATTTTTACTTACTCGTCTGCATATTTTAAAGCATTAATTAATATAACCCTGGAGACAGATTGTACTGAGATTGATTTGCCATTGATGCAGGCAGCCTGTTCTCCCCCAGTCCCAGGGGGACCCGTGCAGCAGCTTAAATTGTCAATATGTGGTACTGTAGCTGAACCCAGTAGAAACTCAGGTAAGCAGACGGTGATAAATAATCTTGACTGAAGACAAAGATTTTCACACCAGCGATACTATCATTTTTACATTTAGCAGTAACTCTGCAACTTTACACAAAACATTGATTTTTTTTCCTGTTAAAAAGATGCACATTACAGTCCATGACATGAAAGTTAAAAAAAGCAAAAGTGCACATTGAAGTAATAAACTTGCCTTTCCCTTTCCTGTAACAGCTTTATCCTTAGAGTGTTGCATTAAGCGAGATCCCAACCCAGTCGGCACAGTCCATCACAGGGCACACAAACGGGAGAGGGGCTTAGAGGTGCCGGTTAATCTGAACAGCATAGCTGCAGACTGCAGGAAGAAACTGGAGTACCCTTGGAAGCCTTTTTTTCTAGCAACATGCAAACTCCACACACAGATTTCAACCCAAACCCCATAAAGTAACAGCACCACACATTGTTAATGACTTCTGTTTGAAATTAATGGAGCGAGTAATAAGAACATATCTGAAGATGAGACATAATTTGAAACAACAAGGTTTTTCATGCTAGGCCGAAACCTTTACGTAGACGTTGTAGTAAACTGCTAATGTTGTGTACTATCTATACTGTATATACAATGACACATTTTAAATATTTTGTTAAGGCATAAGTACTTCAAAAGACGTTATTAGTGGTTTATGAAGTTTTTAAGATCAGAATTTTAAGATCAGAAAAGACATAACGGTATTTATTTGGCAATTGACAATACAGAGCAATGCAGTGCATATCAATGCAAACTGTTACTATTTCGAAAAAAAACAAAGGAGACACAATTAAAATGCTTGTAAGAATGTTTTACTTCTACCAAGGACTTTTGCTGGCATTGAATCTACTGTATAGTTTTAGTATCAAGTATCACGTAGACGACTAAGGTAAAAAAATTCAACAATGGACAAAAATGTCATAAATTCTGCCCTGACTTAATGTGCTTTTGCCAGCAGGAACAAATACATCTCTGCAAATTGCAGTTCTAGACAGCTATTTTTCATATATGGAGGATATCATTAAAATTTCATTAGTTACCTTTTCACAATGGGTTCTACAAATACAGTTTATAAAGTTTAATTATGAAGAACAGCCTTCAGCAGAAGCCTTCTGTAAAATTAAATGTAAATGTGACCCATATGTTCATTTTAATTTACATTTGAAGTGCATAGGATTCCTTTAGTTTTTGGCATCAAACTTTTCATACAAAGCAGCAAAGCTAGGAAATACCACGCAACTGTTTATCATGATGAAACACCTGGCGACAAGAGTAAGATTATTAGCGAATGGAATGAAATATGCAATTTGATATTGTTATTACTAGGTCTGGTAACAAGTGCAGATCTGCTGTCAGTGTGATGTAATTGTAGCCTCTCAGGGGGCACCTACTGCTGCAGAGCCATATAGTATCACAGGCCAGGAGTGAATTCTACAAATCCAGGAGGCTGGGAGAATTTAACACTAGCCAGGTTCCAAGGAAGGAACCTACAGTCATTTTCTGTAACAGGCTGAGTACTGAATAAACCACTTTACACGACAAACTTTCTGTGGATTTCACTTGATCTGATTAAACTGTGCTGTACAGTAGTTCTGCAGGTTGATGTTGTTAGTACAATAAAAATAATAATAAGAGCAGGGTAACAAACACATGTTGTGAACTGAAAGCCCAGTTTTTTTACAGATTATTTTATTCAGTTTTATTTTAGTGCACTGTAAATCAAATGCGACACATAACCACTTTATTCAACACAGGGTCGCTGGGTAGCCGGAACCTATCCGGGTAAGCAGCAAGCACAAGGCGGGATGCACCCTGGATGGGACACCAGTCCATTGCAGAACACACTCACTTGTACAGACACACTCACACCAGGACCAATTTTAACAGAAGCCTATTAACCTACCAGTATGTCTTAGGACTGCGGGTAGAAACCGGAACATCTGGTGAACCTGGGGAAAACATTAAAACTCCATGCAGATAGCAGCCCAGGAAATGAACCCAAGGCCCCAGAGCTGCCGAGACAGCAATGCAAACCACTGCGGCACTGTGCCGCCTTCATTCTTAATGCCATTAGTGGAAAATGAGGCATTAGACACTCAGGACAGCACACACAAATCTCCATTTC
Source organism: Lepisosteus oculatus (assembly GCF_040954835.1). NCBI lineage: Eukaryota > Metazoa > Chordata > Actinopteri > Semionotiformes > Lepisosteidae > Lepisosteus > Lepisosteus oculatus. Next base: position 47,544,257 of record NC_090702.1, on the reverse strand, counting down.
TCATTTCTCTTAATCTTGTTAAGAAAATAAAGAAGGAAACACGATTGGCAGCATAAGGAATGCTTCCCAAGAAGCTTATGTTAACTGATTTACGTGGACAAAAATAAAAATGGACAAATCCAGCTCAGAGTAGTCTAACAGAAACCGTGCAAGCATATTGCTTCCTGTTTGTGCTATCCCTGACGTTGGGATATGTGTGGCTTGGGCTCTGGGAGATGACTAATTTGAGCGGTACTACAGTAGGAACCAGTGCTCACCTTAAGTATCGCTTTTAAGTAACTTTAGATAACTAGGTTGCAAGTTTCCTTTTTAAAACCTACAGTAAATCTGTTTTCAGCCGAAAGAACAACAGTAATTTTTCTGAGCGAGGTTTTGTTTTCCAAAATAAAAAAAACAAAACTGACACAAAAGATGGCCTTCAGTGGCATGACTGCTGTGATTTGCGACCTTTTGCCATTTAAGGGGTAATACATACAGAACACATAGTGTATAAGAAGAGCTAGCTTTAAGATAAGAAAAGACACCTGACCATAATTCATGGCAAGCAATGGCAACCTAGTGCCATTCAAGGGCGTCTGAGTCTCTGCAGTAAGACCAATCAACAGAAGTTCATAATTTCTCCAAGACTGATAGTAATTAGGAAATTGTCATTGGTAAGGAGATCAGTGTAGCTAACAACCAGTCACAACTGAGAGCACATTAATGCCACATGAACATAAAAAAAATTATATAGATAAATATAACACACTGAATACACCTAGATCTTAACAATTACTCTACTTTATTCTTGCATTTTTCCCTCCAAGGTGTTGTCTTTTCCCATATTATTAATAATGCAAATTATTTATTATTATAATTTCAGCTCTTAGACAAGCTTTATGAATTGCTATTCAATTGTTTATGCAATTGGTCAGACATACTGTATGTAACTTGATCTTTGATAAGACATACTATTAAGATATATACAGTACCAATAGTACATGAATATTTTCTGCTTTGTCAGATTGTAGATATAGTTAGTTGTGCTGCTAACAGTAAAGTAAGATTAACATTTTCCGTTGGAAAAAGATGGAAGTATTACACACTCAACACACAATCTCAGCATTTCATTTCCGGCATTCGAATTAGGATATTAACCCTCATCTTAGAGAAAACAGAAATAGAACATTAGAGAAAAGTTGGGAGTGAATTTCTGTAATGCAGGGTTTGACTCAACAGAGATGTTGAGTATAATGTGGGCCTTTGTTTGTTCTGTATGTTACTGTATGTTAGTTGTGCGAGTTCCTAACAACTTGCTCCTGATTAAAATATACAGTACATGCGGTACACCAAATAACATGCACCTGTATTTATAATAATTTGAAATATGAGCTGAAAAAAATGTGTTTTAATGTTAATAAAATATTTGAGCCACACATTGCACATCATGCTCAGACTCTAAATTACCAATGACTGAGGTATTTGATTGCAACTGAAAATGCAAATGATTATTATCTTGAACAGTACAGGTTTACGTTTATAAATAATGGATTTATGCTTCAATTGATTTATGGTTTGTTATTATCTTCATAATCTTCAGTGAGGCACATGGTTGTTGTAACAGTTCAAGATGGTTAATCATAAGGTTTGTCATCAATGAAAAGAATGTGTAATTGCTTTAATTTACTTCAGTTTCATTTCAGAGCATTTTCTACTGTAGCAGAACCTGTTAGCCACAAGGCTATGGTTACCTACAGTACATATAAATATTGTTCATTGGTTTTATGTTAACATTGCACAAACGAATATTCTCATCTATTAGAAGATATGTATACTTGATAAACACGTCTGAAACATTGTAAAATTGTAGTTGATAGACATCTCTAGATCATGATTACCTGCCAAATATACTAAACAAGAATTTACTTAAGTATAAAGTTCAAGTGAGAAGCTGTGTCAGCATTTGAGTTGCAAATGGGCAAATAAAAGTTAATTGCACACTGAAAATAGGGAGAAAAAGCCTCCTTGCTGTTCAGTATAGAGTATAGAGCTTCTAGTTTAAGAATTTCTGTATAACATTCTGACTTGATGAGGTCCACCGATCTACAAAATGACATGATCCATTATTCCCATCCCATATAAAATATAGGTTGCCATCTTTTAACTTTCCAAAGTTGAGAAAAAAAATTACTTTGCTTCTTAAGTGTACTGTATATGGCTGGTTTTAAATGTACAGTATTTATTCAAAACACATTTATTTTGCTCCCTTATTAAGGTAAATGAAACAATGCAGGTGGAGGTGAAAGAAAGAAGAAAAGTACAATGTTTTGGTCGTTCTTCTTTGGGCTTCATTCCTTTCTACAGTATTTCACCTTTTATCATGAAGGATTACCTTCTGCTTCTTCCATGCTTACATGCGAACATAGTTCCCCCCGTGAACCGAAACAAAAGATCTGCACACGAGTCTTAAGAGGCACGTTAAACCAATGGAATTGTACAGGAAAGAGGAACGGGGAAAAAATAAGCATTGATCTGGGACGAATCAAAAGAAAAGGTTACAAATGAGAGAGAACCATTCACCCTCAATAGGAACATACTGTACACAAGGAAAAGTGCACTTCCAATGCAATCAAGATGAGTGAAAGACCTACAGTGTTTTATACTTTCCTTTAATCTTATGCGGATTGTCTCTGCATTGTTAGTTACAGTTCTGCTGTCTAGGGTTTAGTCACCCCCTTACATCCTATGCTCTGGTTTGCATCAACCTTTACCAGGAATAAACAGCTTTCTGATAAAGGATGGATGGATTATCTCGAGTTTGCCGTGCTTTTACAGCAACTAATATGAAGGCCTGCTTTGACCCAGGAGATGTTGAGATGTGATTGAAAGCTGGTGAACAGAGAACTCTTCCACTCCTGTCAGACCACTGATTAGACTACAAGAGCTAAAGCTGACCCTCTGACTCCCATTTCAAATGATATTGCTGCCTGCTCCCAGGAGAGAAACATTTAATGAATGCACAGTAGAACACCAAGAGTGCTGGACTACCAGGTCAGTGTGGAATAGTTGACACCATACAGGCAGCTGTATTGGGGAAAATTCTAAACTAGGATATAAATGCAGCAGCAGGTTGCTATTAAACACACTGCTACACACCCAATTTACACTTTGAAATATATCTAAAAACTGTGTTATTATTGGTAATTTAACTGTTAGTGTACAAGCACATTAATATTGATATTTTAGTAATATGCAAGAAAGAAAATAACAGGTTGTATTTAATTGTATATTATACACAAATATAAGTAGATAATGTATAGTTCAATTAATTAGCTTAGTATTTAAGTGGTCCTTTTGTTAGCAATACATAGCAATGTACATAGCTTAACTAGAATTCAGAGGCAATTAAAAGTACATATATTAATAGCATGTTTGTCCTCAACAAAATATACTACAGTATTTCACAGTTGTTTTAGACGGCATTTCAACAATATTCTGGAGATCTCTTTACGGTTCAGTGTCTGTTTGCTTTCGGTAAAGTGGGGATCTGGGTTATATTTACAGTAAGTATTTTTTTTTTCCAAAACAAAGTATGTGACGTCTGATTTTGTGCTATTTTTGTTGAAGTATGAATAAGAGTTCTAGCTTTAGAAGGCGGTTCTCTTGGGGCTGGTTAATGACAGACTGAAGCAGAATCCTTATTGGTAGTATTATATTGTGTAATTTAGACTAGTTTAGCTTCATAATGCTTAAACATGAAGTGGTTTAACACAAGTGCTTTACTTTTGGATAATGCTACACTGATTATATAAAAGCAGCAAGCTAATGGGAAAAGGATTATTTGGTTAAGTGTAAGCAGATTTGAATGATATAGAATATGAATATTTAACTTATTCCAATTTAGTTTGCCAGTACGGTTTAACCCAGAGGTACAGTATGTTGGTTGGTAGAACTGCCCCTTCACTGCTGTTCACTCACGAACTGCTGTGACGACTACATACTGTACAGTATTCTCGTCCTTGTTCTCAAGGGGCTTTTTCCAAGTGCTTTGGTATCTCCCACCTTAACTAGTTCCTCAAAATATTGCCTGTGTGTGTGTAGAGTATGTGCACTGTAGGTGAACCGTCCAGTTCTGCACACTGTGCATCCAGGATAGACTTCCAGATAACAGAGGGGTAGTTTGTGTGCTATTGGATGTCCTGTTCTGCCTTACTGATAATAATGCACGGAAACACAGACACACCTGTCAAAAAATTAATGCATTTACAAAGAAAACACAAAACCCCTCAGAATAGGGCTTGATTTTTCTCATCCATAAATCTATCTTTAAAACTGTTTTTTTTTTAAATGTTAATCCTATCTACCATAGCTGTAACAAATCTGCTAATAAATTTTCATTGTAGATGCTGGTTTTACGGTAATGCAGTTGCTGATTCTTCCAAGATGTTTTATGTGGTGAACAGATTCATGTACCAGAACGTATTTAATCTTCTTCTTGGGTCCCTGCCAAAAGCAGTGATTTAATCCCACCTCACAGCCCCTCGTCTTTCCAGACAAAGGACTGTGATGTAATGAGTGAAGAGTAATTGGATTGCTTCTCCATTACTTGGAATATTCTAGTGAAAAACCTGCTTCTTGAAATTCAGTGATGGGTTTACTCTTTCTGCCGATCTCAAACCCCCTGGGATATGAAAGCATAATAGATAACCAGCCAGTATGGAGACAGAAAAAAACACTATAAAGCTGATTCATTTGAGCATTTTGTTTAAATAAATGTTTTAATGACTGTACAAATTAATGAATCTCAAAATTTTTGAAGCACGGTGATACTGCGGGGAATATGAAGAAGGAATATTTTAGTCATTTTGAAACTCATGCTGAAAAACAAAATGTAGTATATAATTGGTAATGGTAACAATGCAGCTCTTATTGTTTTAGTTCTGTCATTGATAAGATTAGCAGTCTGGAAAATGAATGTCATATACAGTAGTAACACAGACATGGTAGCCTTTACTGTCCTTAGTTCTAAGGGAATTCAGAAGACCTTCTGCAGCAGGTGTTTAAGACAGTGATGACTCAATTATAGTCTTTCCTCGGTGTCATCCTTTGAGGTTTCTTGTTTGGTTGGTCCTTCACCTTGCAAGAGAATCAAACAGCTTTTCAGCATCTCTCGAGAATGGGCTTCTTGCTGACAAAACTGCTAATTCAAAGGAAACATTTAAGATCTGTTTCGGTAAGAAAAAATTTCACTCTCCAGATAGATAAGATGGTCAGTAATATGATTCTTTTAAGTATAAACTGTAGTGATTAGGCTACCTGCAATGCTTACTGTACTGAACTTTCACAGCCACAAGAGAACATATTTTAATAGATTTGTTATAAGGCGGTATTACACAAAACTGAAGTGAAAGCTACTACCTCTGTAACATACTGTAAATGGTGAAATATGCTTGTACTACAGGAAACTTCTTAAAGTAGTGTAAACTATCTTACCTTCTTGTAGCATGAACCTCATAAGTAAACTAATAAATGTGTGCATTGAATTGAAGCACATCATTTGTTATGTAAATATGGAGATTGCTTTATTAATCGTGCTTAAAAGTACTGCAATCTTCTATAATGGAAATAACTTATCAGCACTATTGTGCAAGTCTTAAATATTGTATTGTGATTGTACTTTATTTACTCAATATTTTCCTTCTTTAGGCAGAAGCACATTTTTCTATGGCAATTTTAATTTGAAATTGTAAACCTTTTGATTTTTAGCTAATAGTGATTCCTCATAGATTCATATTTTGTATCACAAAGAGTCTGTTAGCTTTACAGATGTCTAGATGTATAAATATTCTTAATGATGAGAAACTACTAACTATGGACCAAATATATTTTATGGGTAAATGTGATGGTATAGCTACAGCAATACACCATATTGGCTGGTCTTGTAAAAGTTATTGTGATCAAGTTATTTTAAGATTCTGAGGAATTTGAATAATAAATCGCATGTTTTATTAATAACCAAATATGTTATACTGTAATACTATGAATCACTATTGTAGCTCTGAATGTTGATGCTCATAACGTACATTGTACAGTTGATTGTATCTAAGATGTCTATAACGTTTGCACACAGTAATGCATGTTTAACACAAATGTTTAAGTATCGTCAAATACTGCCCTTATGGCATGTGAATTGAAATCAGATTTTTTGACAGTTGATGGAGAAACATTATTGTGATTACTCTGACATATATAAAAATATAGAAAATACACCTAAAAGTGTATATACAGTATATATACTGTATTCAAATACATTGCAAAACTATATTTTTTTTATCCTTTACATACTGTAATATGGAAAATAAGACTTATTGTGTTATGAACCAGAGAAAAATTTGAATAGAATGAAAGCCAACTTTCATACAATTTCTGCATTTCCTTTTTAACGTGCTGCACTGTCAGATGAAGTAGTCTCAAAATACAAAGAATGCATGTGCATATATATACCTTTCCCTTTTTCCATTTTTTTAATTTGCATGGAATATTATGATGAATTGGCCTCATGCAAGGTTGAAAACATCTTAATCACCGCCTCGACATTTGTGTTTGATAAATAATGTATGAGGTGCTGGACTAAGTAGAAGAGGATCAGTAAACTGAATTTATGACAGCTTTAATTCAATGAACAGGGTAGGATGACAGTTTTTCCATTTGCAAAATATCTCCTTCAATATTTTTAATTTACACCTGTTCGTTTTGCATGGACGTGGGGTGATAGGAGAATTAATTACAGTTCTGAATCGAATCTATTTTCTAGTGTTTCATTGAAGTAAAAAGCCTAAATGTTGTGAATTGGCTCTTTTTTCATTTTTTTTTAATTTTCAGATCCATAAAATTCTTTGATCTTCATTACATTTGGGTTTTAATACAGGAACATTTACATTTGTCTGTACTAGAATATTTTTATCTTACCTCTGAGCATATTCCATCCGTAAAACCTAAGGACAAAAATAGTTTGTTGAGAATGCTCCTTCAGTATGAAACAGTACATTAAGACCAAGATAAGATTAATGTCTCAATATGTATTTTTTCAGAAAAACACATTTGTTAAGTTGTCATGTATGGTAATTGCTGAAATAATTAAGAAACAGTGTGTATAATTTTTGATTTGTGGATGATGAATAATTCCTGTACAGCTTCCTGATACATCTTCATCTAGTACTGAAGGTCTACATAATTATGAGCTTTTGTCTTTTTACTGAAATAATCAAATTGACTGGAAAACATATGCATTTGGCAGAAATTCATGTCAAAGATGGTTTAATAAAGTGGCTTAGAGAGAATGTGCAAAGCCGTACCCAAATGATTTTCCCTATTAATGTATGTTTCCACTGGCCCCTCCACAGGTGTAAGTACAGTATAATTAGGAATCATTGTTTGTTCACCTTTAAATTTGTGATCCAGTGATCCAGTGAGCTTGCCCTTGCTTTCAACAATTATCACTCATTCCTCATTTCCCGCTGAAGTAATCGAGCTACTCTACATATTATCATATTAACAACTGGGATAACAAATGTCCGTGCATTTTAAAAAAAAACTAGAAGAAAATTAAAAAATTGCTAACACGGGAGGCACAAAAAATGTTGGTAAATTACATGCAGCATTTGAAGAATCTGGAGGTCGATCTGAAGGTACAGTAACTCATTATAAACGGATGGTATGGGATTAAGGTGCGTCTGCCCCAGAAAGCACCCCTGCTTGCAGTTTTGTTTATATAGATAGATAAGACTTTATTGATCCCGAAGGGAAATTGAGGTGTTACAGCAGCCCAGCCCAAGACATGCAAAAACAGACATCAGAATAGACTAAAAATTAAAATAAGTACAGCAATACAAAATAAAATAGAGTTAGGTGTGTACAAAATATGCTAATAGTCACTGTAAAACAATAAATTATGTATATACCACAGTATAAACAGTATATTAATGCAGTGTCCAAAAAGTACATTAGTGCAACATGCTGTCAATAGATGAGCAGATGAAGTTCAATAGCCTGGACACAATACAGGTTATGACATTAGCCAGTCGCAACAGCAGTCTTTCCTGTGTGTGGTCAGACTCCTGCGCAGCTGGGCTCTATCTGTGTGCCTCCTAAGACTGGCACAGAGGCCCCGTTGTTTCCATCCCACGATTCATTTTAGGATGATGAGTGGCAGTGGACTTGTCTCAGATTACATTTGGCCATAGCTGGGTTGGAGCAGTTATCGGGTTAGAGTGACAGCTGGCTGTTCCACACGGGGTGGCACAACTAGGAAAAGTAATTGGAGACTGTATAAGCAGCTCAGTGTTAGTGCAGTCATGCATATCTTTTAAAAATAGTTTTGCCTACAAAAGAATTTTGTGTAAGGTGTACGTAGAGTGAAATGTAATCAAACAAAGTGAAACTGTGCACGATAAACCCTATTAGATGTAATTTTAATTTGATTTTGTTTTTATCTGATGTGATATCTCTATATGTTGCACTAACTTAGCATTTTTCAGCTGTCGGCAATGGTTATATAATATTTTCTTCTTATTAATAATACATAATTAGGCTGAATTTAAAGAATGAAATCAGCACATCCTGGTAAGACCTAATTTGCATTGAAAACATACCTATCTTTTGCCTTGTGACAGTGCACCTTAATTAGCTTTTTAAAAGCATGTCTGGCCTTTTTTTAAATAAAAAGAAGTAAGTGTCTTCCTTTATGCTATCAGAGCTGACAGGGAAAGTGAGAAAGTCACATAGCTCTGCTTGTTCTTCCGTTGTATAATAGAGGATCCTATCTCTTTGACAGAAAGAGGAAGGGTTTTTAATAACTACCTACTTTTAATGAGGCAAAACACGAGAGGTTGTTATGGCAACACAGAATATTCCTTTAACACATATTAAGCAGACTTTGTTTCTGGGCATAAATTATATTGGACAGTCAAATATAATGACATACTATAGGAGATTTAATATGAATTGTCTTAAGAAATGTATTTTAAATAGTCAAATTGCAACCTGTGGCAATACAAATGGCTGAATCTCTAAAAGAATTGCTGTAATTTAGATTACGTTTACTCAAATAAACGTGTCTATTGTATGTCATTTTATTGATAATTATCTGATACAGCATACAAAGAAGAAAGAAAAATTGAAAAAAAGAAAGGTTCAAACCCTAAACCAGATTTGTTTGTCTCTATTCATGCAGAAAATGGGACTTGATAAATAGCATATTTAGGCATGATACATCATTTAGACTTCTTCTTAAGCTCCACTCTGGCCTTCTACCAAGTGACAACCCCTTTGAGATACCTGGACTCAAAGAAAACAGATTTTGTTTCTTTACATGATCAAATAAATGTATGGTATCCCTGCTCCTTGGGGAGTTGCACTTTTTAAACTGGTGATTGCTGTTTCTATCACAGTGATATTGCAGTCACTTTGTTTGCTCCTTTGGTGTAGATTACAGATCAAAGATCTGCATGAATTTTTAGGTCTCTCTTATGTTTCAGTGATTTTGCAAATGGGAGATTAGTTCAGTCAGTCAGCTTCTAAGTCATTAACTAAGTCCTTTAGGGCATGCATGTTAAGACCACGAAATCAATAATTACATTGTAATATCACAGAGCTTATTGTAAGAAGGTTGAATCTTTTTTGGCTCCTGAAATCCAACAACTACAATGCAACTAATTTAGTTCACTTTTGCCAGCTTTGTAAGGCTACGTTGCATGGACATGTGGTGTCAAAATTACTTGGAATTCCTGATATATCAGTTGTTTCAACTTACACTGCTGTACTCTTGATAACCGTGTAACTTCAGTGCTGGGAATTGTAATTAGAGCTTGTGATTACTCTAACAGACAACCATTAAATTGCAGAAATCTCTGAATATGTAAACTCATTGGGATGGTCAGCAGAGCCTACTAAAAGTTGTACCTACAATTCAGAAATTGAAATTTATTGCCAGAGTTTTATGTATCTAAAATTGTCCATTTCTGACTCTTGAAACCTGTAATAAGATTATATGCACTTTGTCACACAGTCCCAAAGGGATCATTAAACTTACTCCAAATCTTCCACCATGACTGTAGAAAATGCAGTGTAAGACCTTTGTGAACACTACATCAATTAGGTCTAATCAGTTAATTGAAAATCATTAAGCAGCATTCCTGTGCCTTTCCAGTAACAAAATGATTGATTCTCCATATTGAGTGTATTTCACTATTTGAACCGTGTTGTAAAACTTACACTTAGTATTTTGGTCTGCTGTAACAGCTATGGTGTTAGTCTTCAACTTTTTCTTCTTCAGTTCCTCTGTAATTGTTGAAATCCTTTGAAATCTTTGTTCGTACAGGTCAAGGGAAACATTTCTGCTGTTGCATTGTAGAAAAGGATAGGCCTGTTGGTTCTGCTGTAGGCTTGGATCTTTTGCAAGGTTGGAGTTTTTGTGGACAAGCAATGTTTTGCCCAGAGAATTACATTGAGATTTTAAGGATTATAACACACCTTAGGGCTACGGAAGGACCCACAGGAATGGTAAGTGAAGTAAGTTACCATGAAATAACTTACTAAGAAAAATATACACAGATATGTTTAAATACATTCAGGACTATCGGGCAAACCCTGTATTGAATGAATGCTTTTTTGAATATCTTTTGCATTAACCCAGTTGGTCAAAGGTGACACTTGGCTATTCAAGCAAGATGTTTACCCAATCTCCCCAGCCCTGAGTAAGGTGAACCCAGAGACTACAGCACAGGGGGTTCAGTGGGGATGGGGGAAGCTTGCTGAGAAGTGATCAGAGGGAAAAAGGCCTGACTTACACAGTATTTATAGCAATGTAGAAAGACATGATTAGTGTCTTTGTCCCTTTTAAAGCTATAAACAAATAACATATTCCCCTGAATTTCTGACGAGTTGAATTCAGGCTTCTTTTTGCAGCCTTAAAATGCTGCAAATGGCCAGAGGTGTCTTCATCCACTTCTGTTTAACAGATAATCCAAGACATTTGATGTAACATTCAATCAGCTAGTTTAAGAACAAGGGAAATTCAAGTCTTCATTGACAAATGATATGCTTTCACGATAGGAATCTTTTTGCTAAGATAGTCTGGGCAGCTGGAAGCTTTCTTATTTTTAGCGGCTCACAGCGAAGGCCGAAGAGGCACCGCAGACCTGGGGGCATAGGCAGGGAATTGCCTAGAATGGTGTGATGAGACCTTGGAGACCCGAGACCCCAGGTGCAACTCTCAGCAGTCTGCTGTCACCAGCAGCTGCTGTGGGGTCATTCGACTCTCACGTCAACGTCTAAAAATACAGCTGGACCCTGATCATTCACTCCACGTCTAGCTGCTGATGAGACAGAACAGGCAGCGGGTAGACACATATTGTAGTGTTTCACTGAGATGATCAGCCCAGAGAGTCTTTCTTTGAGCTGCATCAGTGGCCTAATCAAGCCAGGCTTTCACCATTGCATTTTGTTAAACACTTAATTTGTTTTTTTTGGTCAGGTTATGTCAGTCCGTACCTGGCTAGCTGTCAGCTGGGTGCTCTGTTTTCTGCCCGGAAGGCAGCACAATCCTGCTCCATTCTGCTTCAATTTAAGTCAAAGGTTTTGTTTGCTTTTCATTTCCAATCAATAAAGCATTAAGGTGTAAAATGTTATGCTGTCTTTCAAATCTTATACTTCCCCTTGAAGTAATCTTCTCCTTGAATAATCCTTAGATGTATGCGGTTATTATTTCTTAATATTTAGTGTGTTTATTTCAAGTACATACTGCATACTGTACTTCTGTTTAGCCTATTTCCTGTTTTGCACCTCCAATGTCATGCTTCAGGTAATTATAATAAGGGTAACTTTATAACATTTGTGTATAGTAATGTAGGGAAAACCGGTTCAGGGACGCCAAATATGTAATCATAGTGGCTCTCTGAAGGCACCAGTTCTGTAGGGTTTGGGCATTTACTGAGACAATTATTAATTGTAGCAGTAAATCACAAAGTTGATTCTTTTGATGGATTCAGATCTCCTGCGGGCACAAAGAAACAGTTGCAGGCTGTTGCTGTCCAATCCGCGCTCTCTGGCTCCGTGCCAGGCTGTGCTGTGCGGCTTGCGACGGTGCGCTGCTGATGCTCACTGACCGGCTAGTTGGTGTTGTTTAACTAGCACAGTTTGTGCACAGGAGAAAAGATGACTGTGGGTCCCAGCAAGTCAGGAAGAGGACCAGTTCGTTTATGATGAAGAGCTAGTTCTGAATAGTGATTCAGCTGTCCACAGTTCCGACCTGTTCACGAGGCCTGCTGCTGGTTACTCTCTGGCAACCTCCACTCTAGACTCTTAGAACAAAGGAAAGTTCTGGCACTCGGACACACTGGCCGTTCCGTGGTTGTCCGGGCTGAGTCTCAGGATGGTCAGGAGGCGCGCTGCGAGAATGTCCTGCCCTTGGGATTCTCCTTTGAATTCCCTTTAGAATTGTTGAATCTGTATCTGAATCTCAATCTGAATCTCCCAGGCTCTCTGCGTTGCCTGTTTTTACCTGGAGGAACTTCAGCTCATTGATTGGCTGAAAGTTCCATGGGCATCAGAGTCCCACGTGGGTTACTCGGCCCTACCAGTCCCTGATTGGTTGATCAAGGTGAGATATGAGTCACTTACTCCTGACACTTAGTAATGCAGTCCAGATGTCCAACTGGCACTCCCTAGACAGATAGGCGCCAATGGATGACCATTGATCATGATAGCCAGGCTTAGCTAAGTGCATCCCCCTTTGGGAGCTGTCCTTATCAAAAGAAAACATCTTGCATGAATGGTTTCTCTGTGGCTGCACCACAGAGATGAACAGAGAAATGGGGCCTCATTTGGGAAGGCTCAGAACACTTAATTCTGCCTTATATTTAAGCCTCACCGCTACAGTATGTATAATTCCTTTATTTTTTCAGATTCAAGAACACTTAAATATAAACAAATTCACTTTATTTAGGTTCACAGCTTACTTAGCATTTTTTGTCTGTTATGTTTTGTAGAATAGGGATTGGTACAGTGCCCTCAAACAGTATTGGGAGAGTGAAGGCTAAATTGCAATCTTCATTATGAAATCCAATAAGCATTTTACTTTCAAAAACATGACTCATACAGTAAGTTCTCTTCCAAGGATATTTTATTAGCAAATTCAGTTCTATCCTTCTGGGTCAAATAAAGATAGTAATAGAGCTGAGCCTCATTATTTTGAAGAAGCAAACATTTTGGCACAAGTGGCTGACAGGTGTCTCTTGTTATTAGGTATTTGTTGTTAGGTAATTAAGCACTTGTAAAAGAGCTATGAACATTCTAACACGGGTCTGCTTGTCTTGCTTTGACTTTAGTTTTTTAGTCCTTAGTGAAAAGTCAAAATGAAAACCAAGGAACTTTCTTTTAAAGAAAACAGGCTATTTTGAAGCTTAAACTTTGAAAGCGTTGTATTCTCCAAAGAACACATCCTCATCTGTGAAGCATGGTGGAGGTATTATTATGGTTCGGGCATGCATGGTCACATCTGTTACTGGCTCACACATTTTTATTGATGATGCAACTAATGATAGCAGTAGAATGATTTCTGAAATATACTGTACAGGAACATGCTTATGGATATTTGCTAAAGCAATTTTCTGAGGAAAATAAAATGCTTCCTTAAGTTTTGGGTAGAGCCTCACCATGCAGCATTGCCATAGCCAACAACAATCATCAGGAGAAAAAAAATGGTAAAGATGAGGCTGGCAAAGTCCATCTCCAGATTTAAATCTAATTGAGCATGCGTTTTGCATTCTGAAAAACACTGAAGTCAGAACTCCCCAAGAAAAGGGAAGAACTCAAAATGATTGTGATGAGCTCGGTGGATCACACTTATTGCTTCATGGGAATATGATACCAAATTCTGACTTCTACATTCTGAAATTTACTTAAAGTGAAAGTGTCCCCTCCCACCACCGTGTGTTGAATCAAGTGCTTAGAAAATGGATGGATGGTTGGACTGGTGGAAGATGTTCCATTACAATTGAAATCAGTGTGTAGAACACAAAATATGTTTTTGTTCCAGTATGATCAAATCTGTAGGGGAATTACTCCCAAAGCAGAAAGTACATTTGTATTGTACTTCATTTATGATACTGCTTTGATGACATGTACAAATTGCTTGACCGTAAAGCAGAAATAATTTTTGACTTTGTTGTCCAAATACTTTTGTAGGGCACTGTCCATGCAATCAAAAACAATGTTTCTTTTTTTGAACCGTGACCAATGCTACGTTTTTATTTAACTCCTGGTGTAGATATAGTAAGTTGATTTCTGTCTGAATGGTCTAATGGGTTGTTGGTTTGCCACTGTTGTTTTGGCTCTGTAGACAAAGCTCTGCGACTGTCACCTTTTTGCTTTGGAAAGTAATAAATAAGAAAACAAATCGAGCCTCATCTTAGGGGGCTGTTTTGTTTGTAAATTGTAAGAAATTTGTAAAGCCAATAACTGCAAATGGAGTTTGTATGAAGGTTTTGGGAGGAACGAGGCAACCAGATTCCCCTTCACCTTTGCTGCTCCTACTTGTCATCCTCTGTGACATCACTTCCAAAAATGCTATAAAAACCACCATAATCCTCTCTCCTCCTCACATTCATTTTCCTTTGCATCTCTCCTCCATCTCTTCTCCACCTCTGCAGCTGCTGCTTGGTTAATTATACTCTGCGGGGGGTCCCAGCCTCCTCGCTCTACTGCCGGGGGGCTTGCCCTCAGCCAAGTAGGTTAAGCCAAATCTCATTCTGCCTAACCTTTTAAATAAACATAATATCATTCATTTTCTGTTTTGCTATCATTGTTCCTCATGAAATAACAAAGAAGTCAAATAAACAATCATTGCATATTAAATGATTACATTTTAGAAACAAAAACATTTGAGTTGTGTTTTATTGTTATTGCTCATTAAACTAAGCTCAGAATGGCTTTAGATGTTTTAATGATATCATAACTTAAATATATTAATTATTTTTAACCACAAATAACCCTCTTCTGCTGTTGTACTTTCATTCAGTTTTCATTTTTCCATTTTGGCAAGTACAACATCAGCCTTGTGTTCTTTTAAGCCAAAAATATATAGTTTAGTTCACACCAAAATATAATTTTCAAATACTGCTTCCACCATCAAAAGATTTGAAGTGCACTGAGGAAGCAAGTGAATTAAATTGTATTAACTGACTGACAGCACTGGTAGTGAAGTCTGTAACACACAATGCTATTGTTACGATTTTAAGTAATCTTTTCTGCTATTTTACTGATGTTTTCATTCAAGGGAATTTATGGTATAATCAAAGCATCCGATGAACTGTAAAATAAACTGTTTTTACTAACGAGCATGTTTTATTTTAAATTTGACCTATTTTCATGACTTTCCTTTTTTTTAAAAAACACGTTTAAACCACATGACCTTAGAGTATCGACAAAGCAGCACAGCTATGATCTTATCTGGTATACAAGTGAAAAATATTAGATACAGTAGTTGCCTTACAGATTTCAACATGAACAGTACAAGCAACAGTACCAGCAAGAGCTGGAAGAAGCTGCGACATTGGCCCAGTTAAACAAAGCTGAGGTGGAATAAAAACCTGTAGACTCACACAAGACCTCCAGGACCAGAATTTTCCTCCCCTGGTTTAAAACTAAACACGACTCTTTGAAACTAGGGCATTGGTAATATTGAGGATCACTGTGAATGTTTGATTATTAAGTACTGTACGGTATGTTTATTTCTTTTCACTCCCCATAAAAAACACATATACACAGACTGCTGTTATTTCTCATCTTGCTTGTATACCTTCAGGGATGTGAGTCTAATAGGGATATATACTGTACAGTGCTGTCTAGAAATATGCGAATATTGGATAACAGATCGCTGACATATAACATTGAACCTGCCACTCCAAGCTGTAGAATAGTTGACAGAAATAAGAGGAGTCTGTACTATAAAACAGGTATGACAATCAGGGAGGTGATCTTTTCACTATCAGATCAACCTTTCCCTACTGGCTTTCAAGCTGTCCTTTCCAAAAGAATAACAGTGAATGTTGTCTTAACATTTACATTTGAATAGAAGGTGAATCCATGGGTCCAGTGACACCCACTTTTTCTTAACAAAAGAATAAAGCTCACCTACTGTACATGTATGCAAAAAATGATTAAGCAAATTGCAAGAAATGGGAATGGAATGGTGATGTACAGTACATTTATAACACAAAATTAGATTATTACCCAACATGCTAGATAGTATGGCAGAACTCTGTTCAAATAAATGAATACATGATTTATGAAAGGGTGGCACAGTGGAGCAGTGGTTAAGTGGCTTTGGCCCTGGGTTCAGTTCTTGGGGTTCTATGGGGGTGGAGAGGTGGCACTGTGGCTAAGGATCTGCACCTGTGGCTGGAAGGTTGCCGGTTCATAATCCTCCAGCTCCCATCCCCCATAACAAAAAGAGCAAGAATTAAAAATTAGAACATCCTAAAACTCCTTACTCACGTTTTCAACCCCAAAACGACAAAAGAAGGGAAAAAAAAACCAATGTAATAATAATAATAATAATTGCTTACACTTATATAGGGCTTTTTCTGGACACTCCACTCAAAGCGCTTTACAGGTGATGGGGACTCCCCTCCACCACCACCAGTGTGCAGCCCCACCTGGATGATGCGACAGCAGCCATAGTGCGCCAGAACACTCCCCACACACCAGCTCTCAGTGGGGAGGAGAGCAGAGAGTAATGAAGCCAATTCATAGAGGGGGATTATTAGGAGGCCATGATTGGTAAGGGCCAATTGGAAATTTGGCCAGGACACCGGGGTTACACCCCTACTCTTTTCGAGAAGCGCCCTGGGATTTTTAATGACCACAGAGAGTCAGGACCTCGGTTTTACATCTCATCCGAAGGACGGCGCCTGTTTACAGTATAGTGTCCCCATCACTATACTGGGGTATTAGGACCCATATGGACCACAGGGTGAGTGCCCCCTGCTGGCCCCACTAACACCTCTTCCAGCAGCAACCTTAGTTTTTCCCAGGAGGTCTCCCATCCAGGTACTGACCAGGCTCACACCTGCTGAGCTTCAGTGGGTTGCCAGTTGTGAGTTGCAGGGTGATATGGCTGCTGCAATGTACTTGACCTTAGGGGGCGGAGCGGTGGCTCTGTGGCTAAGGATCTGCGCCTGTGGCTGGAAGGTTGCCGGTTCAAATCTCAGTGGCCGGCAGAGGAAGGCCCTTAATCCCAGCTGCTCCAAGGGCGCCATATAAATGGCAGACCCTGCGCTCTGACCCCAAGCTTCTCTCTCCCTGTCTGTGTCTGTGTGTCTCATGGAGAGCAAGCTGGGGTATGTGAAAAGACAAATTCCTAATGCGAGAAATTGTGTATGGCTAATAGTGATCTTATCTTATCTATCCCTGTTGTCTGCGTGGAGTCTGTATGTACTCCCAGTGTTGACATGAGTTTCCTCCAGGTGCTCTGGTTTCCTGCCACAGTCCAAAGACATACTGGGGATTGATTTACTTCTAGGAAAATTGCCCCCGGTCTGAGAGTGTGTGTGTCCGTGTCAGCGTGAGCCTTGTGATGGACTGGTGTCCTGTTGAGGTTATACCTTGCCTTGCGCGTATTGCTTGCTGGGATAGGTTCTGGCTCCCAAGATCCTGTATTGCAGAAAGTGGTTAGAAATTGGATGGGTGTTTTCTGAAGTTTTTAACCAATACATTCTCAGCATTTCTATTATTTGAGCCTTTGAAATAATTATTTCAGAAGTGTCTTGCTGAGTGCTTCAGATCAACAGACGGTTTTATTTTGCTCATGTGTTGTAAGTAGCTCATTTCCAGGGAGGACTTGAAAAACCAGACCTTGTATTTCCTAAGGGAAATTTATATAATAGACATTTTCTTAATCAGGAGAGATTAAAAGAAAGATATTTTCGATTACATGCCTATTATCAAAGTCATTTATGCAAATCTTTTGGGAAACCTACAAAAATTAATATCTGAGTTGAATACATTTTCAATGCCACATCGCACTGCTCTGCCCTAATTTTACTCTCAGTAGGATTAGTTTGAGACGACACATTCTAAAAGTGTAGTACCTCTTACATAGCCATATTGCAAATTAAAGACAAATAGATCTACTTAATCAAGGTAATAAGATGTACAGTAGACGTAATTTACAAAACTATAAAAAGCTTATAGTTTTTTATGTTAGAAAGAATGTTTTTTTCTTGTTCTGTTAAAACAGAAATTAATTTTAACAGTGGATGGGTTTGGGTTCTGGATTGTAATTCAGTTTATATCCCAAATCACAATGCTCAACATTTGGGGATCCAGAAAGAATATAAAGTAAAACAGAACGTATTTTGCTGAAGGCAGTATAGTGATAGATATACTGTATTGGCAGATGAAACAGATTTTAATTTTCTATAATTGTTACTATAAAGATTAGGTGTATTGTTGGCAAATACATTCTGGTGATTCACCTGATTCCAGTCAACACTAAGTTTTCTTAAAAAATAATATGAACAGATTGATTTATTTTACACGTAATTGGTGATTTGTCTTTACTTCATTGACAGTATCTGTAATAGGTGTGTGCAGCGGAGTATTTGTATTTAGAGAAGCTAGATTTTTTTAGCTGTGCTGTGATTTTACCTTCTGTATTGTTAGATAGTTTTGTTATCCTCAACTTGAAAGTATAGAATTTTAATTATCTGAGGCACTGGCCAAATATTTTCTTGAGTTGAAAGGCTGATATCTAAACTCTGATTATAAAATACAAAATAATTGATACATTATATTTTTCTTTTTCAGACCCTAGCAACATCAGCAGAAAATTTCCAAATGGAACATGGGTGGAAACATGAGTTTGCGGTAAGTGATGTAAATTATTAAGTCTTCTGTGTATAAATCTGCAATTGTATTTCTAGCCTTCAAAATAGACTTCGTATCAGGCACTCCTGTTGTCACTTTGTCAAATGGATTTAATTGGTAATTGTTGGTAATTACACAGCTTAAGCAATATACAATATATTACCAATAGAGGAAATGTTTTGGTGAATGTACGTACATGAGTACCACATTACTTTATGTTGGTGGTCAGCATTTCAGTGTTGTGCTGTTGTTATGAAAGAGGTCACCTAATGTCTTTAGATATATACTAGAATGACCGAATATATCCTGGGATACTTTCTTTTGTCATTCATCAAATTTAATCTCATAAACTGCAATAATACATTGAACACAGCAATGAAAGTGCATGCATTAGTCATTCTGTGTTAGTCATTAGAGTTGCTATAAGCAAGTAGGATGATCTGTACATCGCCTATGTCCTTCAGGGTGGTTAATATATTTTTTTAATTAATTTTGCTGCTAATGGCTTTCCGAATGTTTGCACCCTATATCATTATGTGAGGCACATCTGATTATTTATAAAGGATAGAATTGGGTTAACATCATTCAAACTGCAAAATAAGAGCTGATTTATTTTCATGGACTGGCTTTCAAAATTATGGCTACACAAATAAATTTGATTGAAATCCTGCTAATTTAGATGAATTGAACATAAATTTACTTATGTAAAAGCTTATTGTGGCATGTCACTATTATGTTTTATATCTCTACTGGCTCAAATAGAAGGCTATAAGTACCTACCAGGGCTCAGACAGGAGATTCATGTCTATCTGCTCTGACAATCTGGCAAGGCCAGCAGCTGAAAGCTCAGTAATCAGCTTTTGGTTCTTATAAAGGGAGAGACTGAAAGACATTAGAGACAAACTGTTTGGTAAATGAGTTACCCATGGCTGGAAAGAATGCAATAAAATATGATAATCAGATCCATAATTGACTTTCACAAGGCAAAGCCTCCTTGGAGGAAAACGTAAAGTAAATTAATGTTTTTCAACATAAAGTGAAAACTACAAGCAACTGATACAGAACAATATCAATACAAATGAAAATATGGGAGACATTTTCCAAGACAGAGAGAGGAAAACAACTAAAACAAAAAAAAGGTTATACAGTATGCAGTACAGCATTTACAGTATGTCTTAACATTTTAGTGTGTATGTGGAACAGTATGTTGCAGTTCAAAAATGTTGCTTAAATTAGTACATTGCCAAAGATACTAGGTCATTAAATCATAACGAATGGAGATGACATTATTTGAACTCCTGAGTTCCGAGATAAAGCAGTTCAGAAGGCATGGGAGCAGAAAAGCAGATGATTGTAAGAATGTTGCGAGATGCCCACAGCAAAACAATGAAGTTTTCAGTTTGGGGATTTTTTTTTACAGTGCACAAACAGGACATATGACAAAACATATGATGATTCAGTGCATATGGAATAATGTCATTCTGTTCTTCAACGACTTGCAGTATCATTGAGAAA
Source organism: Lepisosteus oculatus (assembly GCF_040954835.1). NCBI lineage: Eukaryota > Metazoa > Chordata > Actinopteri > Semionotiformes > Lepisosteidae > Lepisosteus > Lepisosteus oculatus. Next base: position 47,523,836 of record NC_090702.1, on the reverse strand, counting down.
GCCGCTCATCTGTGAAGAGTTTGTTTTTCAACACGGCGATGATCCCAAATACAGTCTAACACTTTTTAACATGTTAAAATGTATGTGCAGATCTAAACCACATTGAAATTAGATGGTAAAGTAGTACAAGTTTGCTGTGATAGATGATAAGGACCAACTGACCAAAATTTAGACAGTACACTTGTAAAAGTACAGTATCAGACATACTGGAATTGCTCTGCAAAGAGCAATTGTTGGATGAGGAGTTCACACAGTTTTGATAACCAAAAATCAGACAGAAGTTTCAAACTGTAAGAAATGGTACTCTATACTAGCATATAGCCACAGAGTGCAATGTAATAAGAAGTGCAGTTAGCTTAAATGCAGGACTGTTGTAAAGATATTCTGTTTGAAGAGTGTTAAAGAAGCAAAGCAAACACTGCAGTGCCCATTGTAAAAATGCAAAAGAACACAAAAATAGGTCCAGTAAACTAAAAAGAGTCAAACAGGAAAACCGACACATTTTAATTCTAGTCAGGTCATTTGTCACGATGACCTGACTAGACTAAGGAAGTCCCTCCTCCTTAAGTGCGCTCCGGCTCTTTCTTGTTTGCCTCATTCCCCATGCCTGTCCCCTGTTCCCAGTCCTCCTTAAAAGCCAGGCGCTGACGTTAATCCGGGCTCTGCATCTGATCTCCGTATCGTGCAAGTCCAGGACCTGGAAGCACCTGGTCCTGTTAAGGTTTTATTCTCTGTTCCTGTTCACCTTCCGCCGGTTCCGACCCGGTTCCTGTTTTTAATCCCTTGTTGGATGGATCACCTGGCCATGGACTTGATTTCTCCTTTGGACTCATCAATGGATTGTTTGCCTCGGACTCACCCCCCTGGACACCTGCACACTTTGGACACGCCCCCCCCGTATTCATTCCTGATTCCTGCATGACTTTTTCCTGGTGTTTCCTCAATCCATCCTGGATTGTGTCGTCCGCATAGGGTCTGGAAAGAACTGTTCGTTACACATTTGGTATTGTAGCATAACATAACAGAAAGTTATCTAGCTATCCTTAAATCCACTGGATAGCAAAATGTATATAGCCATTTGTACTACATCATGTCTGCTTGTCTTATCAATCAAACAGGAGATAAATGAAGAAAATGTAATTGAATAATAATAATAATTGCTTACACTTATATAGCGCTTTTCTGGACACTCCACTCAAAGCGCTTTACAGGTAATGGGGACTCCCCTCCACCACCACCAATGTGCAGCATCCACCTGGATGATGCGACGGTAGCCATAGTGCGCCAGAACGCTCACCACACATCAGCTATCAGTGGGGAGGAGAGCAGAGTAATGTAGCCAACTTATAGAGGGGGATTATTAGGAGGCCATCATTGGTAAGGGCCAATTGGAAATTTGGCCAGGTTACACCCCTACTCTTTTCGAGAAGCGCCCTGGGATTTTTAATGACCACAGAGAGTCAGGACCTTGGTTTTACATCTCATCCGAAGGACGGCGCCTGTTTACAGTATAGTGTCCCCGTCACTATACTGGGGCATTAGGACCCACATGGACCGCAGGGTGAGCGCCCCCTGCTGGCCCCACTAACACCTCTTCCAGCAGCAACCTTAGTTTTTCCCAGGAGTCTCTCCTCCAGGTACTGACCAGGCTCACACCTGCTGAGCTTCAGGGGGCTGCCAGTTGTGAGTTGCAGGGTGATATGGCTGCTGGCCTGCAACTTAATCTCAAGGTCCCTGGAACTTAATCTCAAGGTATTGTGAGATGATCCCTCAAAAAGGGACTTTAACTTTAGTAGAATTTGGTTTAGAAGTTTATACCATATACAAATGTACAGTTTAAAAATGTAAACAGGAAATGGGGTCTGACTTCACCAAAGGCCGTAGAGGAATTGTGCTGTCTACTGAAATCCAAGTACATATAAAATGATGTATGCATCATCGAATAGATGAAGAAAAAATAACTCTGACAGGTTTATAGCTATACATACTCATCACCTTGATTATACTATTTAATGTGAATTTGCTTCAGACCTCTGATAATCTGGTTTTAAATTTGAGTAAAACATAACCAATTGTAGAGACCTATTATAGAAACCAATTATTACAGTGTTAATGTAACAAATTGTACAGTAGGTGTTGCTTTTTACTCTTTACTTGTAAAATATGTATTTAAAAACACAGATTGGATTGGATTGCATTGCATTCGCAAGTAAAGTCTCATATCCCAGGAGCATACAAACATATTCATACAGTATATATTTATTTTAAATGTAATGTTTATTCATACTGTTTGTAGGTTTTTCTGTGTGTAAAACATAGATGCTTGGATGCAAAACCAATTCCTGAGAAATTAGAGAATAAAGTACGATTGTATTGTATTAGATAACATTAAACATGTCATCACAGCTGAGATGACAGCTCACACTCAGCTGGCAACAACCAGCAAACTGAGCAACTCAAACTACCCACCCCCAAACAAAATAACCATGAAAATAGCGCATGTGTAATTTAATGCCTTTAAAAGAAATGAGAGATCTCAACAAAAATGATAGAATTGAGCAACAAGCTGAACATCCACTCTGACTCATGTCCTCATTCGCAGTCAACAAATGCGCGTACACTAAAACGAAAACAATCTTAAAATGTAAATTAAAGGTGAAAAGGCGGTAAAGTGAAAGTGGAATCTGTGAATTATGGGAAAGGTCCGGTTCTTGTCCTCGGCTGCAAAAAGACAGGGCCCAACCCACAGTCTGAAGTGCTTCGCTGTGATATTGTGCCTGCATATTTAGATCACGCCAGTTTTAATGTCTCTTCAGTATCTGAAGTACCTTGTTACACCTCTGATATTTGAAAATATCAGTGGCAGTCACAAGTGTTCTTTACATGGCTGCTGGAAGACACTCAGCATTATGAATATTGACTATTCTGACAAAAAATGGTGAGACATTAGTGACTATGCAATCCTAATGGGTGACTGTTCCTTTTCCTCTATAGCAGGATTTGAAGATGTTAAAAATACAGAACTGCTTTAAATGATCTAACCTCCATGTTCAGAACCTCAATTAAATTAAGCATAAATGTAATAGGATTCCTATAATTTAATTTGGTCCCTCTTCCTCTGTCTTGTTCTTGTTATGGAAAATGGCTTTCTGAAATTAGTTTTACCCTCTGATCTTTAATAAACCAGTTTTATATTGAGTGGCTTGTCACTGTAATGGATTCTTAAAATCCCAGAATAAAAGACTTAGCTGAAGTTTTTTGAGCTCAGAGGAAAGACAACACTTTCAGACCTTGATTGTGATTTTTAGTTCTAATAGTGGAGTAAATCGTTCTGTGAATAAGTTTAGGTTTATTTATCTAAACTTTCTGTTCTACCTTTAGCTGTAACTGCTTGATAAGACAAAGAATGATTATATTTACAGAGAACAGTCACGTGCTCTGAACTTATTAGGGGATAACTGCACATAGTACTGTATGTCTGACTAAATGATTAATTGTAATTTTCAGATCCTTTAAACCTTCAATACCAGCCAATTCCAGAATCCACTTTGAGGTTATATAGCTGCTGTGCCTTAATATAATAAAGATATGCCCTAATTTAAATACACTAGAGTCATAATACATCTCCTTCATTAACACTTTCTTTTTTCCCTGGACCTGCAGCCCTGTATTGGACAAGACACTTATTAAAAATGGATTAATAATACCAGGTCTAGGAAATTATTTGTTCAATAAATTGTATGGAAGGATCAAATAGAGGAAATACAGAGGTAACCAGTCCAGGACAGACCACCATGTGGAACGAATTCAGCAACACATACTGTAGGGTTGTGTATTGATGTAACAGGGAACACAGCTGCATGTCTCTTCAGTATAAAGAGATTGCATCAGACTATATAATTGTAACTGACTTTATATTCCCTGTAGTGAATGTCAGATAAATCTTCTGTGCTGCGCATTATATCTACCCACATTAAAATCACTGCTTGTGCTAAGGAGATTCTTTGGATTTGTATTTACTTTTTGCTCCTATACTGTATGTGTTTGATGTACTGTATGCTGTATGATATACATTTTTGGGGAAACTTACCCAGTGGCTTTCAGATAATTGACCTCTTTTCTTGCACTAACTTCAAATCTAAAATAATAAAAAAATACATGCTGTTCAGTTAAGGTTTTAATGAGTTTTCTACTTTAAATGTCTTAATTTATGCAGCGTCACATAATTTATGATTGGTGTCCAGGGCCTGAAATAAAACTGTGAGAGAAAAATGAGTAGTGTGTGGAAAATTAATTTGTCCAGTTTATCAGGCATGTTACTTACCATTTAATTTGATGTGGCTTGATTGCATTGTGACGGTTGGTTAGTTAAGGTAATTTTCTTTCTAGCTGGGTCACTAATATTAATGTTTTTTACTTGTGCAGTGACATAAACACATATTGTTGATATTCGCTTAAAGCAATTAAGCCAGGAAAAATAATAAATTTGACATTTAGAGCCTGTGTTTCGGAACCTTTTCTGCTACTTTACCCTTAATTGTCAAGTGAAGGAAGATTGTATATGTTATCTCAAATGTAATTAAGTTCACTGGTTTTCCAACATTAATCAAACCAGTAAACTAGTTATTTGGACTTAAGCAGAAAAAGCCTTGCTGTATCCTGTGCAAATTGCCTCTTAGTTAAAAACAAAACTAATAAAGATTGGTTTTCTTCCCGTGTTAGTGATAAAATTGCGTTGCCTCTGTTTACACTGAGTCACATCATATTTGTGTATATTCTTGATTCAGCAAGACTGAAGCTAGTTAAAACAGAGATTAGTTATTGTCTTAAAATCGTCTTTGGAAAACAGCCCAAAGTCCATTGGAATGGCTTTTTCAATGCCATTGAGGTTTTTCAATACCCGTTTTAACATCCCTTGACTTAAATAGCACTTTAAACTAAATATTGTAACATTATGTTAATGTTTTTAATTGGTAATATCTTCAAAATCAACATTTTCAATTTTTTATAGTATGTAAATTATAGTTTTTGCCTGTAATATAGCACTTTTCATTTTTCCACATTAAATGTCTCATCAGCTGATTTATTAAAAATGTAACACTGCTTTTTAGACTTATTTACTTTCTCTTGGCATAAATCTGTTCTGTCCTTCAACCAGAATATCTTTTATCTCTTCTGCATGCATTATCTATTGATTACTTTTCCATCCCATTCTACTTCTCTTATGCCCGGTCTCATTCTTTCATTTATTCTCTTTTCTAACCCGCCTTTCTGAAATTGTACGCCATTGATTTACATTCTATCTGAACAATTTCAAGATGTGCTTCAGAGCATACCATATTACAATATTAATGAGTCTTTTACCTCTGTTTTCCTCGTTTCATTACTCATCGATTTTTTTTAAGCTCTCAAACAGGCAGTCCCCTTAGAAGTACTCTGATGGACTGAATAAACAAGTGGCTATTAGCTGTGAGATCCGCTGCTGACATTGTTATTGGTTATTCTCAATCTGTGTGAGGAAAGTTGAAGTCTCCCATGACAATTTATTCTTTAACACATTTCATTATACATTGTTGGATTATACTTAATATATTAATTTTATGGTCTGTAGCATATTCCTACTACTACGCCTTTAAATGTTTTTTAAGTGTGATTGATATACAGTAGATTCTGAGATCTGTGATTCCTCCAGGTTAAGGGCCTATCCCTGAATACTCTACATGCATAGCATTATGCCCCGCTCCCACATTTCCTGATTCTCTAGAATGCTGTGTACCCTCTCATGTTGGATTTGTTATATTCAATTTCCATTAGTCATGTTTCTGTGATTCCAGGCGCATCATATTCTGATAATATGGTAACTTTTACAGTATGTACTGTATATGTACAGTATGTTCTCTCAGTGATCAAATTGGTTTCTTCCGGGTGCTCCAGTTTTCTCCCACAGTCCAAAGACATACTGGTATCTGAACTGGCTCCTGGGAAAAGTGGCACTGGCATAGGTGTGCGTGTGTATGCTTGTGTCTGCATGCGCCCTGCGATGGACGTTGCTTGCCAGGATAGACTCTGGCTCCTCCATCACTCTTGAGTGGGATGAAGCAGAAAGAAAATGGATGGAGTGATCATGTTTCTAATTTTCCCCACTATTAGGTAGAACCACCTTTTATTTGGATTCTTTTTTATTTGTTTGTTTGTTTGTTCTTCCTGCCCATCTCTTCTTTGAGTTCTCCGTCTTTGCATTCTAGTTGATATGTTTGGGAACACTCTCTGTGGATCTTTTTGATTACTGGTGATTAAATTGAGATAACTGGTGTCCCCCTAATACAGATATAATTCATCCTGTCTTCTACAGTAGAAAGGTTTTGCAATGGTTGAGAAGGCTGACCCCTTGATGTCCTCAGCCATGTGTTGTTGATGGATTTAATGTTTTCAGATGTTCAACTTTGTGTAGCGCTGGAGAGATCTCTGATAATACCACCAATTAGCCCCTTTCCAGTTTGTTTCCAAGGTGTTTGAATTTGTTGCATGTGAAAAGTGTGCTGTTTACGAGAAGTGTCATATAGACAACACTGACAGCAACAATTGGGTGGTCACCTGCCTTTATTGGAGACTGTGGATGATGTCAGCTATTTTAGCTCCAGGGAGGTAGCATATTGCTTTTGTCTCAGGGTCCTTGATGCATATTTCATGTGCTGTGTTCCTAAGAGTAGCCGGCAATTATGACCACATCTTTTCTTGCATTTTTGGTTTGTCTAATTTCTGGGGATTTGTTTGCTAATATTATGTTGAGTCATTAGGATTGGCAGCCTTATTACAGTAGGGTCTCGACATTTGCAAGGGTTCGATGCAGAGAACCATCACGAATAGCCCAATTCTCATATACCCTTCACCCCTGTACAATATATAGTATTTACCCTGTATGTTAAGACATAAGTAACCCTTGCTTATATGAAACCTAAAGTTTGTCTTCAGTACATTCACTTTTTCAAACAGGAACTGGATTTTGTGGCAGTTTTCACAGATGTAGTCTGGCTGTTGGGGTTCATCCAAGATGCTGGCATGCATAAAACATTTGCCTTTGTTCAAATGGTGAGAAAAAAGAAGCTGCACCAAAATCGTGTGATTTCAGACAAAACTGCGAAGTATATTCTTTATACTTAATACTTTTATTCAAATTTGTAAGTCTGTAACTGTTTCTAGCATAGCCTTTCATGAGATATTTTAAAAAATGGCATTACCTGGACCCACTTAACATTAACAAATATTTTTTATTTTAAATTTCATTTAAAATTTACACTTTTAAAACTTTCTTAAATTTCAGTAAAATGTTAAGTTACTGTACAAGGGTGTGTTGCAGTGGTATTAGACTTTATTATTTCAAACTATACTGTATATGCAGAAAGGTAGTGCAAATATATTCTTAATTTGCAACACAGTAATATCAACTTGACTTACTTAAAGTAACTTGTTCCACAGTTTAGCTCACTGCTCCAGCTATTGAAGCAATATGGAAGTACATGTACAGTAAATGACAATGTCATACAGTACATTCCTCCCGAATGTGCACACTGTAAATCTAAAATGCAGATATTTGATATGGGTATCAGTTTCCACACTGATACAGTAAACTTGTGGGACAGCACCTAGCCTATTGAACACCATTCCTGGAGCACTTTGATTAGTGATGCAGTGTGTCTTGGGGGCATATGACTTTCTAATGGCACAGAACAGACATGAGCCAGAATCTGTGGACTGAGGCCTAACACCTATTCTTAACTGTTTGTGGAGTCTTTAAAACCTTTCATAATAAGGTACTGTCTCATTTAAATTGGAATGTTTAAAAATTGAGAAAAAAAAATTAGATTGCTTGAAATATATATCCGGATTACAACAGGTACAATAGGTATAATGTGTAAGTTAGAATTACTTATACAAATTTTATAATTTTATAATGGAGTCTGCTGACTCAGCTCCCAAGTTTGAGAAATTACCCACCTACATGTTGTCAGTTATGATACGCTGAACTTTTTAATTTCTGCTTTAGCAGATTTTTTTTATGTAATCATGCATGCAAAATTTAATTAATTTTCAAAATAACTTTTTGTAGAGTCCCGGCTCAGTGTACTGTAAAATTTAAAGTAAAAACTAAATTAATAGAAGCCAGAGACCCACTTAGTCCCACCTCACAACAGGTCAAAAAAAATTGTCAAGATCCGGTACATATTTAAAGTTTTAAATAAATTGAATCAAACTGATTCCGCAGTAAGAATTAGCATCAACATTAACAAAAATTTCTACAAATCAATTATAAAAGAGGCCAGAAACCATTTTGGCCTTTTAAATATTACATGCATTTTCAGTGTTTTTCAGTTATTTTGATAATTGTTTTGTAATTGATACTGCATTTCAGTTTAAATGTTTTTCCTCAGTCTGATCTCCATAGTTATCACATTTTACGGCAATTTCTTCTTTTGGCCTTTTTCTTTAATGTTGCATATTATCTGAGAAGAAACCTTCAATTATACTAAGATGGAAATCTCTTATTGAAGTTGATACGTGCCATTGAGTGGTGTATATCTTTTATGTAAACAAATCTGCCTTTTGGCTTTCTTCATTCTGCAGTGTTCATCACTTATCAAAATATTATATAAGGCATACTAATAATAGATATGTATTAATGATGTTATTTATAATATGTATAAATAACATTATTTACATCAAATATTTATATAGTCATTATGTATGATAAATAATATATATATAATTTAAATGTTTTTTATACAGTATTTATTCTCATAATCCTTCATACTGTTCATTAACAACAAATGTTCAGGAACTACCAAACTAGCTAAATGGGTGAAATGCCCTCTTGTTTGTAACATTACTTACTGTATCATATGCAAATACTGAGTTTAAATTATTGTGATTGTTTATTATGCCCCCTGTTACCCAACTGATGTAAACTGGCTGAATTCTGTCATCCTAAACTACAGTACATTGATTGCTGCAGTGTAGACTGCTTATCTTTACACTAAATCCACTCCAGAGGCCTAATTGGCCCTGTTTTAAATATGTCCACATCAGAAGATTGTTGGGCGCAGTAATTTTAAAACTGAGGCTGTCCCATTTATTTTATGTGCTGTGATTTCTCACTCCATTGTACCAGCAGGCCATTTCTTGGTCATTTCATTCCTGTCTCTGAAGATTTAAAGTAGTTTTCTCAGCCTTAACACAAAATGTTACACCAATATGTAAGATTTACAATGCCAGGGCCTGAAGGGAACAGCTACATAATACGCGAGGGAGATTTTGTGAATAAAATCAGAGTTCGTGTCACCCATGGTACTGTACCTTTCACATGTAGAAGAAATTCTGCCATCATTCATGGAAGAGGAGATGATGGCAATAACATCTCTCCTCTCACAAATTAACGATTAAAATGTTGTTTCCACTCAATGTAATTTTAACTACAGTATATATACTGTAGAATACTGCCTGCCATACAAAGGCATGGTTCTTTTTTTGTTATTTTTGTGGATTTAACCCTGTTGTCATTTGGTGTAGTGATACCAACCCCTGTTATAATGTGAGATATGTGGCACATCTAGAATTTCCTGTGTTTCTAAAAATAACCACTGCAGTAATAAACACTGGTATAGATGACATAATTTTAATAGACTGAATTACCGAGCAATTACTCATGTAGCTTTTTTTTAACTAAGACCCAGGTGCACATGCATTTGTAGCACTGCAATAATAATGTAGTGCTTGAAGTGCATAGCAGGTGGCAGTAACCAGCGAACCATCACAATGTCTCTCGGGCTGCCATATGTCATGACTGAGGTGTCCCTTGTTAGTGCCTGCTCGATGGTTAACATGACAGTGGATTCGCTGTGCAACAAGCTCAGCTGGTTAAAACATTCGCTTTCATTAAAAACGCAACAAGACGTCGCCTGTAGCGTCCCCAGGGGATGTGGTCGTCAACAGCCCCAGTGCATAATCTGCTAGACTTCAAAGGCAAAGTAAGGTGATTGGCACCCACTGTTTTTTTTTTGCTTAAGCTTTCATACAAACCTTCAGCACTTTTTACTATTTGAAATGAGGGGCTTGAATTTCATGTATGAAAAAAATGTTTTTGGAAGGATAAAAATTAATTTGCAGAAAGTCCTAATAATCGAAGGGTTCAGTTTCTCGAAAGAAATCGTGAAGGAATCGAAAGTTTCTTCACAGAGTGTACTTAACCTCTTGTAGGTGCCATTCAGGAAGTTTGTGCATTGTCTCTTCTGTAACCTCTCTCCAGGAGATGCTACGGGCACCTTTCAGTGATCCACATATTTCTACAAAGAATAATCTTTTGGTCTCTGTTTCTCATCATTGTGGAAGGTGCAAACCTGTGCCTTACTAATTAAGATTATTTTCTTTTTTTTCAGGATGACGATATCGTTTATTATAATGCAAAAGATGACCTCTATGTAAGTATAATTTTCTGTTGTTTGAAATCAATAGGATAATGACATAATGAGCTATAAATGGAAAGCAATTCTTTCAAAAGTGTAATTTCAAATGCAGAATTTGATATGGATCCTTGGAGTCATTTGTCATAGAGAAAAGATGCTACTGACTGTCAGACTGGAATTCTGTGGAGTCTCTTTCAAGCACTGGTAGAGTTAAATTTGTGTGCCATCTTAAAATAAACATACATTATATGCACTGTATGCAGCAAGAGTAAACTGCCGTCATGCCCAGTTTATTCTGCTTATATCATTACTGTTAAATGTTTTCATGAAGGTACATAGTAGGTACAGTAAATGCATTGTTGTCGAAGATTTTGCGATCAAAAATGTTTCACTAGGAAAACCAACACCCAACAAATAAGTGTAGTGACAGTGACACATAAAGGATTATGGGGTGTTTAGTGAAAATTTGATTTAACCCGCCTGGCTGAGGGCTGACCTCCTGGCAAGAGGACAAGGAGGCTGGGACCCCCCTGCAGAGTGAGGAGTGACCGAGGGGCAGCTGCAAAGGTGGAGATGGGGTGGAGGAGGGACTGTGAAACTGTGTCCTAGGTTTACCTATTTATAACCCCTTACGATATTATACAGTATATTTGAAACAAAATATGTTTCTGTTCTAGATTCTGTCTGGAAACAGCAGTTCTCTAGACTGTCTTTAAAGTTGCATTTAAAGGGGCCGCCCTGTGAAGATATTATTCAGATGATCAGCCCCGACCCTTAAAAAAATAAACATTAAGAGCACCAGATTTACTTAGTGATGTCAGCTTCGATTGATGCGCTCACCACTTTCAGAGTTGTTGTCATTCATTTTTTTTTAGAGCATGCAAGTAAATTCAAGGCATTGTAAATGGCACTTTAAAATCTCTGGGCATGCGGTGCTGCCCCTGAGTGCATTTCTAAAGCATACTTAGGCCCATAAATCTCCTCTCAAAGTACATTAAATTGCTAATTTTATTGGCCCGGTCGATGGTGCATTTTATAGGCGAACCAAAGAAACAAACATATCTGAAAAGCAATGAAAAAATCATCCATAAACAATAATGAGAAGTCAGTCAACATATCTGTAAAATGTTAATAACATTTTAAGAGTCTCCGTGTAATACAACAGCCCATAAAGCTTCTTTTGTTTCCAGAAAATGCATAAGAGTCATATGTTGATTTTTGGAAGAATAAAATATCAAAATATCCAACGGTACAACATTAAAATTATATGAAAATGTTATGCTTCCACAGCGGGGCTATGTGTAGGACCAAGAATCAATTTCAGGTACTGAAAAACACACAAGAAATTGCAAAACTGAGGGAAAAACAAAACATCCCTTGCAGCTGATGCTAACTCTTTAGACATTTTATTTAATTAACTATTTCATGTACAATATGATTGTGATTTACCATACTTGATTAAGGTCATTAACCTTATCAAGTATGTTTTGCAAGTCACGCTGGAAATGGAGTCTTCTAATCAATGATAATGATGATGATTGTCTAAAACTACAGCACATTTTACATTATCCAAATGCCAAAGTATAGTGGCAATGGAAAGGATTGGAAATATTAAGTATTGGACAGCATCCAGGATTTTTCTTATTTAACAAATAAGAAATATATATCCATTTAAAATTAATGTCAAACTCTGAGTTTGTCTAAGGCACAATATGTCAGTGAAGTAATAAAGTAAAAACTTATTTTGTCCAACAGTAAAGATTCAAACATTTATATGCATATTTGAGAGTGGCAAGTGCAGAAATTACTTTTTTAAAAATAGATTTAGTAGGAAATGAAAGCATAATGAAAACTGGGAAGTATTTATGAAACTTTAAGTAATTAATTGTTTGCATTACACTTGCCGTTATTTTAATAATACAATTTTGTTTTAAGATTACATACCTTTGTACTGGATGGTGATGTGACATCGTGCCTTGAGCAAAGTAATTTTCAGTCTCTCTTAGAGACATTTGCAGCTTTTAAATGAGGTTCTATATATAGCATTCCATAAAAATCAGCATTTATAAAGGTCCATACCAGTACCATCCATGATTTCTTTTTTCTGATCTTATGCTGTTTTTATGCAGTCTTAAGCATTTTTACATGTTTAAAAGGAAAAAAAAATCTAAAATAATGTAAAGAGGCTTACACACTGGGATGTTTTAAATTGCAAAACTAAACATTTAAGATCACATTCTTAGCATTATTGTAAGCATTTCAGTCTGAAGTTTATCCCTGTTCAGAGCTAAATCAATTATTGTTCTGATAAAGTCAGAATTGCAATAGTCCTTTCACAGTTCAGGATTCAATCTGCATTTCACTGTGATGTATGAAATGAATACAAGAGCAGAGTTCACACCTATTCATTAGGACTTAATTGGGCACAGCCGGTAGGATTGCTTGTCGCATGTTGTGTTCCTAATTGACAGATGAGATTTATTAGTAGAGGAGAGTTTCTTGTTGTACTGGGAGATTGAGGTGACTGATAGCGCAGCACTGCTCTCTAGCCTATTTCAAGATTTCTTAATATTGCCCTACTGGTGTTTCTTTTGAGGTCAATTTCAAAGGAGTTTAAAAAACCACTGGGTTGAAGGCAACAGCGTGTTTTCACTTGGGGCTTGTAAGGTAAATTAGGTCATTAAGGAAAAACAGGGTACTAAAAGATTTAAACAATGAGTGACAGCCAAAACACTTAAGAGAACAAATAAAATATCCCATTGCACAGACCAAATTGTTTACTCCATGGCTTTGTGGATATTTTGAAGGGTTACTGCTGCTATAAACATGCACATGTTACAGTAGCAGTCATAATGTTTGGTTTGTGTTACTCCCTGTTACTTAACATTTTTACATTAAGGCTGTCATTAGTACTATATATCAGTAGTTTATATTACCGATAATTTGTACTATAAATCCTAAGAGAATTCTTATTTTCGTATTTTCTTGGCTTTATGTTGGAAAATCGACTTTCTGGAAAAAATAATACACGCTCAACATAGTGTTGTGAACATGCTACAGGTACTGTATATACTGTAGTTATACATCTAACTTATTGCTCTCGTAGGCATAGATTTCTTATATTTTTGTGTTTTGGCTGTTTCACTTGCAATGCATAGATATAACAATCAGTCTTTACTTTTACACATATTATACAGTGTTTGCCACATATTTTCAGAAACATATAACAGTACATAAACTGGTAGAAAATATTAGGCACCCTTTTTCTCAATAATGTTGTTAATGTATGAAATTATTATTATTTTCAGTATTTTATGCACTTCATACTGTACATAGAATGTAACATTAAATACAATCATGAAATTTATGTTTTGGAAATATTATAAAAGGACAGTTTTTTTTATTCTTTTATGCTACATTTTCCGAAAATGTATTTTGTAATGTGTTACTTAATTTAAAAATTATGTTTACTCTGCCTTCAGATTTACAGAGTAAATTGAACAAAGGTTAAATCAATTGATGATTGTTCATGATTATTCCTTTTGAATTTAATAACACCAATTATTTTATCAAACAAATATATACATATATATAAATAGTACAGTACTATATATACACTTACTACTTATACAGTGCCTTGTAAAAGTATTCAGACCCTTGCAGTTTTCACGTTTTAAAAGTCATGACACTTTGAAGTACAAATTAATATTTGTTATGTACACAACCTACTCCATACATTCAAAGCAAAAAACAAAAATAAAGTTAAATTAATATGAAGAATTAAAGATGGAAAAGTCCCGACTGCATAAGTATTCAGACCCTTTGCTTTGACAAACCGAAATTAATTTAGATATACAAAATTATCTTAATAGCAAACACAGGTAGCTGTCTGCTGTAATAGTGGTTCACATGATTTCAGAAGTACACCTACAGTGGCAATAAAAAGTATTCACCCCCCTTGAATTGTTTTTACATGTTATCATGTTACAATATAATAATGAATCATAATGGATTTAACCAGTATTGCCATTGATCAACACAAACCAATTATAACGAAGTGAAAACAAAATTCAGTATTATTTGAAATTAATTATGAATATAAAACATAAAATGTCAGATTGCATAAGTGTACGTATCCCCTTTATGACACACCTAAATAGTCTCTGGTACTAACCATGGTCTTTAGAAACCACAATCCGTATTTACTTTTGTTCACATTGGGTGAATGAAGTCCACCTGTGTACGATTACATTTCATGACTTCAGAATAAAGAAACATATCTCTGGCAGGCCCCACAGTTGATTAGTATAGCTCCCAACAAAGACTACATCACAAAGACAAAGGAACATTCAAATCAAATTTGGGATAGAATTATTGAAAAGTACCAGTCAGGGAATTGGATGAATTTAACTAACATATCTTACCCTTAGGTGTCCAGTTTGAGCATACAGGTTTTGAAAAAAATATTAAGTTTAAAATATGTTCTGTATGCTTTATTTTCCAATGTGCGTACTTTTGAAAGGCACTGTAACCATAAACACTTATCAAATCATGCCAAATATGTAGTTTCAAAAAGAAGATTTGCTGGAAATGTAAAAATCAGCAATTGCATTAAAAACAATAGTAATTCTTCAGGTTTAGGGCTTCTGAGTTTATGAATGTTTCAGTGTTTGAGAAATTTCTGTGCACTGGGTTGTACTAACATGTATGGGTTACATTTAAAAATATTTCCTGTACCTCATTTGCATTTCGAGAAAGGACTTTTCCTTGATAGGTGTACACATCATAGTTCACAAAGCAATAGTTAACAATATCTCCAAGCAAAAGAACTAAATTACTTTACTCTCAGGAGAGATTATAACGTGTAGGATCTGTGTCTTGTTTTGGGTTTTGTTGCTTCTTAACTCTCTTTTTTTCATTTTGATACTACTATTTTTTTAGATCCTCTAAAATTAAAAAGAAATAAGCAAGAGTAATTTTAAAGTAGGAAACCAGCATTTAAAAGAAAATGGGTTATTAACATGTCATAATGCCTCATGTTTCATCAAGATTACTTCATAGGTATACTCTCAAGTGGTAACAATTTAGGATTTGCAGATCTTGTAGCATTTTGAAATTATAGCGAGGATAATAAATCTGGAACTCAAGCTCTTTTTTAAAAGATGTGAGTGAAATATTCTGTTGACTGTCAGTGGTAGGAGACATTCTAATGCAATAAAGAAAAAGATACGTTTAAATGGATGGAAAATTAATTTTCTGCCCACACATCCCATGGGAGTTGATTTTTGTTTTCATCTGTACTTTTTGATTGCATTTTAGCTCGTGCCTCTTCAGAAGAATCAGATTCACTTACGTTTTAATTGCATGCACTGTTGTAATAGATTACTTTTTGGTGCTGAAGAGTTGTCTGCATTGCATTTTTTGTTCTAAAATTAATCTATAAAAAGTCAGACACTGGATCAGGTTTTAATTCCATCCTTTGAATCCTTAGTGTATTGAATTAGATGGATTCTCCAACCAAAAAGGCAGATCTGTTATAACTGACATCTCATGGCAAGTTGGATTATCTCTCGAGACATACTGTATATAAAACCTTACTCAATGCACCAGTGAACACTTTTTTATGCTTTTCTGATGCTTCTTTGCCTTTGTTTTTTTTTTCTAATCCACAAGACTGACAAATAACCTCTTTCTACTGAGATAGAATTTGTGCTGTAATGTACAACATTTCAATACTTTATAGAGTACCTGCTGTAGCTTTTTCAGCTTTGAGGCTTTTTTGGTACATCTGCTGTGCATATCTGGATTTGGGGATTTTTGTCTATTCCTTCTTGCATACTGCATTTGCTCAGTCTCTGTCTAATTGCACAGGAGAATTGATGAACTGCAGTCTTTCCAGTCCTTTCATAGACTGTCTATGCTCCCACCTCCATGCTTGTTAGGGATGGTATTATGTGGTTGATGAACTGTGTTGTGGTTTAGACCGTTGTATTCAGAGTTCAAATTTCTGTTTCATCTGGCCAGAGACAGAGTAACTTTAGCCACATGGTCTCAGGGCCTGCTATGTGTCTCCTTGTAAAATCCAGGACTACTGTTAGCTCCTATAGAGGCTGTAGACCTTGTTGACCAAGGACAGGATGTCCAATTTTATGTCAAAGCTAAGCCTTGCTGGACAGATTAAATCCAGATTAGGATGGATTCTCTATGATCTATATGCCACAGGAAAAACAAATTATACAGTAAATTGCATTGAATTTCCTATACAAAAACCAAACAATCATTTTTACCTTTTATGTCTAGGTAAGACTCTTCTGGCAACAAAGTACCAGGCAAAAAATATTCTTCTGATCAAAAAACACTATTAATCAGACTTCAGCAAAACAAATTATGTATAAAATAACATTGTTTTCAATCCATAGTCCGATACAAACAAGACAGATGGACGAAGGAGGATCAAACCCGATTTCAAAGAGGATCCTGCATTCAAACGGCGCATTTCCTATAATCACTCTGCAGTCCACATTCCGACGGATATCTACGAAGGGTGTAAGTAGACTATTAGCAGTCTGTAAGCTTTTTAAAAATGCATCTAAAGTGCTTTGTTATCTTTCCATTGTCCTAATAGGAATCAAAATGTAAAAATGGGAATTGAAAATGATTTTTCACTTCACTTTACATGCTACAGTATATGATTTCATTTTTATTAATCATGTTTTTTTTTCATTTATTGTGTTTTTGTTCATTATATACAGTATCACATCATTAAGCTTTTTAACTGTGTACATTCCAAATCATTGGCTATGATTTTACATACTCCTGCTAACATAGCTTTATGTATTTTGTATGATATATTAGTCATTTGAACTTGTTAGTTGATTATAGATTCCTACAGTAGATTTCCCATTAAGTAGCTGTGCAATATCCTACTGTTGTGTGCAATGTTTACCAAGATTACCCTTTTCTACAATTGTACTATATACTGTAAAAAAACATTTCTACAATTGTACTATATACTGTAACTGAGCCAATGCTTTACTCTAACATAAACACAACGGGTGTCACACCCGAAAAGGTTCCACAACCGAAATGTTGTGTTTTTTTCTTCTCTTTTTAGTCTGGAATAAACCTATAACTTGTTCCTTTGCAGTCTACGCATGCTGATGCAGCTACCCACCTGAACTACATATACAACATGTAATAACTAACAGCATATTAATTAGAAAATAAACTTTCTAGGTTAGGGTGGGAGCTGCAGTAAAAGTAACCTTTGTAATTTGTTGTTAGTTTCAATATTAATTAACACTTCTAATTCTCTCATAGTTTTGTGATGGGATGGAAACCTAATTAATATTCCACTCCAAATCCATTAAGAAAATGGAGCTGTTTGTTTGGTGTGACAAACACAATATTGCCATAATGCAGTCTCAGTCACTGTAGATACCCATAATCACCATGTGGATAAAACTTGGAAGCAGTTCTAAATGTGATCAATTTAAGAAGTAACCGTGAGAGCTAGAGAATTTTTAAAGCAAAGAAAGCTCAAGGACAAAGATTGCCCACTGCTGGTCTTATTATTTTGTTTTTTAACATTGATTCCATGAACCTTAAAGCAGCACTACCTTCTCCTTGTATTTGCAGGTATCCACTGCCTCACTTAAGTTATTAAAAGACACGTTCTCTTTAGGTACTGAAAGTGCATGGGGCACTGGTGATTTGAAGTGCAGCAGTTCTTGATTCTTATTTCTGATGAACAGGTCTTTTTATAATAATGTCCCCCGCAAAAAAATAAAAAAACAAAAAATAAAACTTACCAATGCATTGGCATGTCAGAAAGTTATACGTTAGAAAGTCAATAGTTTATTTGGAAAGAGTGAAACAACAACAAGCCTTTGGAATAAAATCACAATATAACCCAGAGGGTACACTGTACACAGCACAAACCCACACTAATTAAAAATGGCAAACTAGACAAGGAAACGTGGAAGTGACATAGTCCTCAATACTTGCAGAGGGTTCTAGACAAAGGCGGACATATTTTATTCTTCCCTTCGAGTCTTGTGAAGACTTCTCAAGTCAGAACTAGTAAGTAAGATGTGTTGAGACTAAACAGAGAGTTCATTCCTGTACCCCAGGAAAGGTATAATGCTTGTCAAGACCTCCAGGCTTTTACGCTATGTTATACTAATTTGTTTTAACATTTTAGTAGCAGGAGGGTATTTTCTGTCAGAATGTGCTTGATTTTGAATGCATCTACATGAATCTCTGCCGATCGTGAACTCTGTAAAAACAGGGACAGAAAGCTATAGTAAAATTATATGAGTCTAAAAGAATACATGTAATCTGTCTTTTTGTATGTTTAACATTAAGTAGGGACACACTGTATGTGAAACATTTAGGTTAATAAAATAAGGAGACTTCAAATGATTTAAATATTGTACAATATTATTTTAAAAATATTATAACAAGCAGCAAAGGGTGAAAATACAATTCACAGAGCTGATAAAGGTTTAACAGAAGCTCAGTGATATACATACATGTTATATACAATTTTGAAAAAAATGCATATTATGTCTGGATTTTAGGATTAAACTGCATATCGTCATATGTCTGAGCAAAAATAACAAGTAAACATCGGTAAAAAACTTATTAACAAATGAGAATGCATTTCAGTCACAAACTATGTGCAGAGTCAGTGGAGGCACGTTTGTTGATAAAGAGTCTTGCAGTGAGGCCATTTTCAGATCATCTGCCTTCTGCCAATGCAGAGAGACCTCAGCCTTCCAATTGCAATATTATTTGCCGATGATGAAGAGTCTTGCAGTTTCATTTTGATTATTAAAATAAGTGCTGATTAAAGCAGTATTGTAATTGTTAAAGTGTTATGTGTGTTAACAACATGGGCAATTATCTGTTGCTTTAACATTGCACACATAAATATGGGTAGGCTTAATGAAAATGTTGTTAACTGTGTGAACTGATTGGCAATGTCATTGTTTGTCAATGTTTTGGCTTATTAGGTAATAAATGTTTTCTAATACTAATAGTAAAATTCCACCTACTGGATGGCAAAACTCATTGAAATGTAACCAAATTTACAGTATATACAGTAGGTTATATGTGCAGGTACCAGAAGAATCTGAGCTGCAAATAAGGTGCAGAAAGTCTGAAGGTAGTGATTTTTATTTTGCTAAAAAAATGTTTGAACAAGACCTGAAGTGGAAACATATTGTCACGCCCTCTGCAGCCAGAGGGCGCTCCTTCTCTGACCTGTCCCTAGTTTCCGGTCTGCTGTCCTTCCTGTCCCTCTCTTTCCCTTGGGCTATATATTTCCGGGTCTTCCACTCTGTCCTCGCTCAGCATTGACGTTCGGATGTCCTGAGACCCGCCTAGCACCAGGGCGCCCCACGTCCGCTCCCTGAGGGCATAGGTTTCTATACGGCATTCCTGAACTCTTTGCACTATGAGCCCGGGCCTTTTTCCCGTCTCGCCGCTACGCATATGGGTCTTTTTCCACTCTCCTGCTCCCCACGGTTAGTCCCTTTGGACGTCCGTGACAGAATGCTGAGCCACCTAATGACCCCGCGAGCGGCGCTTTTTGTTTTTTGTCTTGCCGCAGTTTTTTTTTTCATGTTCTCTGGGCTGTTTTTTTTTTTCAGTTCCTCTATTCTAATCACTGGATATCACTCCGATCTTCCGTGCCTGTGAGCGGGTCCTGTACCTGGCTTTCCTCGGGTAGATCACTCCGATATCAGTGATTGAATGTTGAGCTGGCTTGCCTATTCTCATTACTGGATATCACTCCGAGCTTCTGTGTCTGGAGCGGGTTCTCGTGCCTGGCTCTTCCTGGTCTTGCTCTCTCCGATATCAGTGATAGAATGGTAAGCTTTCTGCCGTTCCTCCATGCCTTTCGCTGGATATCACTCCGGGCATCTGTGTCTGTGAGCGGGCTTCGGTCTGGCTTTCCTCAGGTTGTCCACTCCGATATCAGCGTTAGTATGCGAACGTGCCCATTTGCCGTTCCTCCATTCTTTTGCTGGATATCATTCCGGGCATCTGTGTCTGTGAGCGGACTTTGGTCTGGCTTTCCTCAGGTTGTCCACTCCGATATCAGCGTTAGAATGTGAACGTGCCATTTGCCCAGTCTGCGGTATTTTTCCCCGGGGTTTTTGTGGTTTTTTTTCTCTTGTTTTTTGCCTTTTGTTTTGATTTTTTTTCTTCCTGGTTTTCCCTCCTTTTTGGTCCCCCCTGCTCTCTGTGTCTCGGAACTTTGGTTCCTACCTGTTTTTGGTTCCTATCTGTCTTGTGTGGTTTGTCTCCCTGGTCTTTCCCAGGTTTTTGTCTGTTGTGTTTGTGCTTGTGTACTTTTTTGTTTTTAGTCTCCTGAGGTCTTCTCTACCCCCCCTTCCTCCACCCAATAAAGGTTTATACCCCGGAGGAAGGGGTAGCTCTCAGCCGTGGATTCCCGGAGGTTTCCTTTCAGTTAAATGAGGTTTTTCCTCCCCCCAGTGCTGTGCAGCTTATTTATTTGTTTGGGCGTCGGGAGCCGCCCATGAAGGGGGGGGTACTGTCACGCCCTCTGCAGCCAGAGGGCGCTCCTTCTCTGTCCTGTCCCTAGTTTCCGGTCTGCTGTCCTTCCTGTCCCTCTCTTTCCCTTGGGCTATATATTTCCGGGTCTTGCACTCTGTCCTCGCTCAGCATTGACGTTCGGATGTCCTGAGACCCGCCTAGCACCAGGGCGCCCCACGTCCGCTCCCTGAGGGCATAGGTTTCTATACGGCATTCCTGAACTCTTTGCACTAATGAGCCCGGGCCTTTTTCCCGTCTCGCCGCTACGCATATGGGTCTTTTTCCGCTCTCCTGCTCCCCACGGTTTGTCCCTTTGGACGTCCGTGACAGAATGCTGAGCCACCTACTGACCCAGCGAGCGGCGTTTTTTTTTTGTCTTGCCGCAGTTTTTTTTTTCTTGTTCTCTGGGCTGTTTTTTTTTTTTCAGTTCCTCTATTCTAATCACTGGATATCACTCCGATCTTCCGTGCCTGTGAGCGGGTCCTGTACCTGGCTTTCCTCGGGTAGATCACTCCGATATCAGTGATTGAATGTTGAGCTGGCTTGCCTATTCTTATTACTGGATATCACTCCGAGCTTCTGTGTCTGGAGCGGGTTCTCGTGCCTGGCTCTTCCTGGTCTTGCTCTCTCGGATATCAGTGATAGAATGGTAAGCTTTCTGCCGTTCCTCCATGCTTTTCGCTGGATATCACTCCGGGCATCTGTGTCTGTGAGCGGGCTTCGGTCTGGCTTTCCTCAAGTTGTCCACTCCGATATCAGCGTTAGTATGCGAACGTGCCCATTTGCCGTTCCTCCATTCTTTTGCTGGATATCATTCCGGGCATCTGTGTCTGTGAGCGGACTTTGGTCTGGCTTTCCTCAGGTTGTCCACTCCGATATCAGCGTTAGAATGTGAACGTGCCATTTGCCCAGTCTGCGGTATTTTTCCCCGGGGTTTTTGTGTTTTTTTTTCTCTTGTTTTTTGCCTTTTGTTTTGATTTTTTTTCTTCCTGGTTTCCCCTCCTTTTTGGTCCCCCCTGCTCTCTGTTAATAGTAGGAACTAGTTCATTGTGATAAATCCACCTTTCTCTGCCCCACATTAACTTCATTAATGGTAATAAACACTCTATCATTTCTTACCATTACTTAAGTCGTCATGTCTTATGTCTTCAATGTCCAGTCAAACAGAATCTCTATGAATATGGAGAACTGAAATTCATGTAGTTTTTCAAACTCCTCGTTATGCACATTTTGTTTGTTCATTATTTGTTAAAAGCTTCGTAGTGGCAGCTTGGCCATGCTTATGAAACCAGAAGTTAAATGAAGGTATTATAAGGTATCGAGGTATTTAGTTTTTGTAGGAATTGTTTACCAAATTACAAATTTATCCAATTCCGAAATATACATATATCCTGTTAAATTTGCTCATTGACAGTGCCCTTACTGTGCAGGTACTTTTTCAGATCAAAAGTATTATTACTTATGATTAAGATTTCGTTGGGAAAGGTTCTTAAAGCACAAATCAACAGAACCATGATTAAATAACAGTCAGGTTAGTTGACTACAGGGTCTGAGACAAGACATAACAGTTATGTATGCCCCAAATTAAAAGTGAAAATGCATTCACCCTTGCTATAACAATAATATGATCAAAATATTGAGGTTCTTGAGAACATGCCATACTGCTTTCCATTTTTAGTGTACATTTCCTCGAATCATTGCATGCAAAAATAAAAGGACCAAATTGTAACTCACATTGTTCAATATCAGAATTTATCAGAGCTTAAACAGAAATTAGTGTTTTTTTATCTGCTGGGCTTGTCTCAGAAACGCAGTCTTCTTTTCTCCACTGCTCCCTGCATCCAAAACAGAGAATGGAGAGCTACAGCACATTGAAACCAAAGCATCCCCCAGTTTTATTGATAGCAGAAAGTGAAGTAAAAACAAAATAATACTGGTAGCAGGTACGGTATACAGTATGAACATTTGTTGCATGGCTTGAGATTCCTGTATAATGGGAACTTCCACTTCCAGAATCTAATATTTTTAGAGCGTTTTGAGCCACGCACATTCCAGAAGAGTCAATTGAAGTTAATAATAATAAAATAATAATAATAATAATAATAATAATAATAATAATAATAATAATAATATAAACTTTATTTTATATAGCACCTTTAAAGGTGGCTTCTCAAAGCGCTTTACGGAACACAATTTACGGAGATCGTGGATGGTGGTACTAAGAAAACCAGAGGGGTGAAGAATGGAACCAGTTAAGTAAAGGTTCTTCTAAAGAAGAAGGTTTTGAGCCTGGATTTGAAGGAGTTTAGAGAAGATGACTCTCTGATATCCTTGGGGAGAGAGTTCCAGAGCTTGGGGGCATAACAGGAGGCCCTGTCACACATACAATGTAGACGGGCTTGGGGGACAGTAAGGAGATCAGAATTAGAAGAGCAAAGGTTGCGAGGTGGGGATAATAGTTCAGACAGGTTCTGAGGTGCCAAGCCATGCAGAGCCTTATAGGTGGGCATGAGGATTTTGAAGTCCACACGGAATTTGACAAGAAGCCAGTGCAAGGACTCCAGGATAGGAGTAATGTGATCACTTGCACTAGACCTGATCAGAATCCTGGCTGCTGAATTTTGGACATATTGCAGTTTGTTCAAAGTAGATTTAGATACCCCAGCAAGTTGAGCATTACAGTAGTCAATTTGAGAGAAAACAAATATGTTGATCAGCCACAGTAATAGCATAGGGCGTGGTCTAGCGATATTTCTGAGGTGAAAAAAAATATGTTTTGACAATATGCTGCACATGTGGGTCAAATGTTAAGCCAGTATCAAATATCACCCCAAGGTTTTTCAGTTTAGACTGAAGCTAAAGTACAGAACCATCTACAGATAGGGTTACAGGATTGGCGTTACAAAGTTGATGGGGGGTGCCAATAAGCATGATTTCAGTCTTGTCACAATTACGATGAAGGATATTTTGAGTCATCCAAGTTTTTATGTCAGAGATGCAATTAGATAGAATAGAGACAGCCACATCAGTGTCAGGTTTGGTATGGATGTATATTTGAGTATCATCAGCGTAGAAATGATAGCTGGGGCCATTTGATCTTAAAAGCTGACCAAGTGGAAACATGTAAATGCTGAAGAGCAAGGGGGCAGTATTGAGCCCTGAGGAACACCAGACTTAACAAGACCAATTTCAGATCTATACCCATTAAGAGAGACAAAGTGACAGCGATCAGTGAGGTAAGACTTGAACCATTTGAGAGCAGAGTCAGAAACTCCAAACACAGTCTCAAGACGAGAAAGTAAGATGTCATGGTCAACAGTGTCAAAAGCAGCACTGAGATCAAGAAGGATGAGAATAGATAGAGAACCAGAATCAGATGCTTTAAAAGATCGTTAGTGACTTTGACCAGGGCAGTTTCTGTGCTGTGAATTTAATGGAAGCCAGATTGGAGGGGTTCGAAAAGGTTATTTGTCATCAGGTGGTTATGTAACTGAAATGTGACAGCACATTCTAAAATGTTTGCAAGAAAGGGTAAGTTGGAGATGGGGCGAAAATTGTCAAAGACTGTCGAGAGCCATGTTAGGCTTTTTTGACACGGGAGTAATGACAGCAGTTCTGAGGACTGTTAGTACAATGCCAGCGCTCAAGGATTCATTTATAATATTGAGGACAATGGGACAGAGAGAAGAGAAACGGAACTGAAATAAAGTGGTGGGAATGGGATGTAAAATAGATGTGGTGGGTTTGATGTGTTTATCTAGTTTATTGAGGGATGCTGAGTCAAGAAGAGAGAAGCTGGAGAGAAGGGGACCAGAAAAGTTTGATAAGGAGGGAGGAGGTATGGAAATTATATGTGTAGTAGAAAGAATGTGATGCCAGATGTTGTCGATCTTGGAGCTAAAGAAATCTAAGAATGTGTTGCAAAGTTGTGATGAGCCAGGTAATGTGGTGGGGGAGTGTAGCTTTAGCAAGCTGTTGATGGTGGAGAAAAAATGTCTGGGGTTGTTATGGTGATTTTCAACAATGTGAGAGAAGTACTGTAGGTGGGTCTAGCAGACTCTATTGTAACCTTATATTCACACAAGTAATCTCTCCAAACCTGATAATGTACATTTAGGCCAGAAAAATGCCACCTATGCTCAAGTTTGCGGGAGGCTGCTTTCGTAGATCGCTGATGGTCGTTGTACCAGGGGGCAGGGCGAGAGAAGGAGATGGTTCGCTTTTTTAGAAGAGCAATGGTGTCGAGGGTAGATAAAAGAGCACTGTCAAGTAACTATTTTGTCCTCTAGAGGGTCAGAGGTAGAAACAGGATAAGGAGGACAGAACAGAATTTGCAAACCTTGGGTGATCAATTGATTGCCAGTTGCAGAAATTTACAGAGCATGAGGGGGAAGTGTTAGAAACAGGTAATTCCAGATTGAAAAGAATAGCTAAATGGTCAGAGAGGCACAGAAGGTCCAGTTTTTTTTCTTTGATAATGTCACATAAAAGAAGAGCCTTGTTGTTTATGGAGCTAATCCTTAGTAATAAAGGTAACTGTAAGACAGAATAAATATAAAAAAGAAACCAAATCTACAGTAGCTAGGGAAATACATATCAAAATACATTCTGAAGTTGCACAGCACAAATACAGTTTTGATCACACAAAAACAGAAACAGTTGTGAAATCATAAACATATGTCAAACCACCGGTGCAATTAACACCTCAAACATCTGCCACCCAAAACTGTCAACCCATTCACTGCCCTCCTTAATGAGCAAACGCAGACAACTGATGGAAAGCTGCACAGAACAATTTGGGCCCCAAATACAGTAGCTATTATGTCATGTTTCTCTCCTGCCCTCCTGCCCCAGCAACATAGGTTCTTGGTGAACACAATGATGTCAAACAGTAGAACACCAGCTCCCCTCCCCAATTACAAAAAGAGCAAGAATTAAAGATTAGAACATCAAAAAACCCCTCACTACTGCACATGTTCTCAACCCCAAAATAACAATAGAAGGGAAAAAAAACCAATGTGGTTGATCTTATTAAAACCTGAATTATTGATGGGAATAAAAACAGCATTAACTTCCCCCCTTCAAATGTATATTTAATAATTGTACAGTACATAAGTACTGGAAATGGCTGAGGAAAACCTACCCAAGAATTATCTCCCTCCAGCCCCTCAGACAGGCTGACAAGTTGAATATTGCAGCAATGTAACATAAATTTATTTTGGCCTGAAATTAGTAGACAACATGAAGATAATGTTTACTATCTTTTTTAAACAGTTAAGCTCTGCTTTAGGTGTATTGACGTATGTAGCATATTTCTCCAGCGGACGCTTTAGAGTGGAAATGTGTGATAGGGTTGATTTCAGGAGAGACTCTAAAATCTAGATTGATTAAAAAACATGTAAAACTGCACTGCGGCAGCAGACCTGGTCTTTGGGCATGGTGGAATTATGTGCTGTTTAGGGAGTAGTGCTGTGCATGGTTGGAGCCCATTACTGGCCTGTGTCCTGTTGTGGCAGGGACATACAGTAGAACCCAGCAATCATCACGTAAGCAGAATGCGCAGGGTTTCCAGAAAGATAAAATCAAAGTATGCCTTTCATTCTTACCCAACTACCACATTTTCAGTGACTGTACTAAAAGTAAACTGATGATACTTTCTCCTATAGTAAGCCTTTAGGCCTTGATTCAGTTTCAACAAATACTGTATATTGCCACACACAGAGCAATTCAGGATTTTCTGTCTTTAAACTGTTATCATTAGGTATTGTGTATAAAATATGCTTATACATTCATGCGTGTTTTTGTCATGTGTGTGTCATATAGCTTTGTTTACAATTTATGACAGTCTTATTAAGCTTTCATTTTTTGTTTTTGTTTAACTATGTGTTTATGGCAATTCATCACACAGAAAACTAATAACAAAAATGCATTATTCATCATTTATGTTTTGGTATTTGAGCAACTGTAAATTGGTTATGTTTCTGTGCAATGCCAAATGTTAAAATGTCGACAAAAAACCCTCCACCACATGCTGAAGAAATCTGGCTGGGTGAGACAGCAGAGGACTGAATCTTTCTAATTTTATCCCCATCCAACCTTTACACGGCAGGCAATCTTCTTCGTCACTCCAGGTGCCTGCTGTTCCTCCTCTCACTGAAATCTTTCAAATCTCATGTTCTCTAGGGTGACTTTTGTAAACATTTGTTTAGAAGTCTTGAGGTACACAGGATGCTGGCCTAATATAATACAGTATGTGCTGTATTTATTCAAGAGTCCTTGAAAGGTGAAGAGAAAAATGCTATGATGTTACCCCTGTTCTACCTGGTTAAATTGGAAATTACCAACAAAAACCTGATGCATTCCCAGGAACACAAAGGCATGTGGCTTATACATTTGTATAATGCGTGCAAGTGGAGTGTTGTAACTGTTCTCCTATTAATATTTTGAATGTATATGAGTAGTAAGTAACCAATTATTAGAGCTAGTACAAACAAGCACAAATTCTAACCATGCCATGCCATACATTTCCAGAGTCAAAAGTATTATAATGAAGACTGGAATGAAGAAATACAAATAATTTAATCCATTAGTATCATTTCAAATTACTGTATAAACAAGAAATAAAAGGTTCATACTTGCAGTACAGTCAGAATTGTTTATGCTTCTTTTCTATATTTAGAGTTTACCCTGAATGGGGATTCATCCAGAACAAAGCAAATATGCACCTTTTTTTTTCTTGACACACCCCCACTATCTAGTTTAGGAGTTTCTAACTCTGCAATGTGACAGGGTTGCTGTGTCTGTGGCTTACTGGATCACTGCTCTCTGCCTCTAGCTTCCTCCTGGCTGGCTGATCACAGAATGAAGCCTCTTCTCTTTTCAGTTGCTTGTAATTCTAAACTACAGGGAATTGTTCTCATAAACAAATCAGATTAAATTATACGTAGGGATGCTATACAGGACCTAATTACACCACCTTCTTGTTCTCCTTGGCTGTGATTTGGTGTAAGTTTTAGTCATGTAGAATAAAAATTGTGGTCATTATTATACAGTACCTTTGTTTTGCCTTCATTATTCTTGCAAGTAAGACCCGCTCAACCTTTCGAAAATAATGCAACCTAATCATGGACAGAGGGGTAGTTTGTATCAAACATCGATAATTTAACTATTTACACTTATTTGAGGAAATAACATACATTATAAAATATTCTAGCACATTTCTGATTGTCTGGGTGGGGGAGCAATTGTTTTCTGTTAACTAGCATTTGAAATAAGGTGTGTGGACAGATTTCCATTGGATATCAATAACTTCAAATGATGAGTTCTGAAAATTATATTGTGTGTTCTGAGATTGTGCTTCACCTCCTGTAAAGTAGTAACGAGAGTTAAAAAGTTAAGTAACTATGTGGTTCAATTATCATTATTTACTAAGTAGGAGCACTACTATCCTTGTTATGGTGTTTCTCAAAACATGAAGACAGCCAGCCATAGTCTTGAAACTGATGCCATCTTGTTCTTACATTATTAACATTCTTTTTGTAATATCTCATAGAGGAAATAATTTATCTAAAATACTGTAGGTAGAGCTAGTCAATTCAGGCTGATTCATAGAAATGGACTTTTAAGTAATTTAAGTAGTGAATTCCTAGAAATCTGGCCTCTGCTTAATTCTCCCGTTGTGATATAGAAGATAAGGCAAATAATTTAGGGGGAAATTTCAATTATTTTCTTCATTATGAAATTATTGCTATTTTCTTTCTGATTACATTTTTACTTGACAGAGGGCCCTTTTTATTGAAGACAATCTTTCTATATTAAATTTTAAATGAATGCAGTCCATTCTGCCACTAGTAATCATTTAGGTTTAGATTAATGTAATGGTTCTGTTCCTTTAAGCAATTCTGTACATCCTAGTCCTTACCAGTGTCGACAGCCTCCAGTTTTTATTACATGTGGTTATACAGTAGGTCAGCATTTGCTTGATGTTCTTTCAGGTATTTTCCATTTTGTGTAAAGTTTGAAATGAGGTAGTTAAATCAACAATTTCCAGATCATTAACCTGTTAGGCAAAAATTGCAATATTCAGATAAATAATAATCAGTAGCACTTTGGGATATTTTGTATGATTTTTCTATGATGTACTTTTTGTTTTACAACAATACAAATATTATGCCAAACCTACCCTGAAATACAATAATATCTTTTTATATGAAATGTGTATAAAAATGTAAATATATACCTTTACATTTTAATAATTCCAGAAAAGTTGCACTGTGCATTTATTGAAATTTAAATACCAAGTGCAATAGCTGGAGGTGATCGGAAATCAAATGTTCACTTCATCCACTGAGGATTCTCGGTCTGCTTAGCTGAATTTAACGTTCCGCCTATACAGAACCAAGTGAAGCGTGAATGCAGACAAGATGGTTGAAGAGGTCACAATAGCTCTTCATTCTCTAAGGAGCTGAAGGATTTGTGTGTATTTTTGTTTGTTTGTTTGTTGTGCTTCTTAGGTCACTGACAGCAAACTACTCAGGGTGACAGCTTCTTAAAAACTTCCAAGTAGACCTTCCAGCACTTTAGATATGTTTTCACTTAAAGTACCCAAGCTGCCACAGTTTTAACTCGTCTGTGTTTTAAAAGGTGTCTTTTCTTGGCTGTTGGTGTTAGTATTGCATCTACTGCTTGCAAAACAATTGTTGTGTGGTGACTTAATCCCTGTATATTGTTTTCTAGGAAATATGCATGTCTGTATTTACACACAAAGACGTTTTCATCAATGATAAATTTAAATTTCAAAATGTAATACATTAGATAAATAAACATAGCCAGATACGATTTGATGAATCTGCATGGTTGTTGAATAATGTTTTTAAAGGTTGTTCAAGCAGTTAGTTTGTCTGTTTTCACATGTTTGAAGGATATTAAATGCAAGCTTATTTAGAAGTTAAAAATGTATTTAATAGAATCTGCTTTTGAAAGATTAGGACATTCTTGTAATATTGAAAGTCATAAGAAAAACACCAGTAATGCTGAGAAACCCCACCTTTCAGGAATATTGTATTTATTTTTGTTGATTTTTATGTTGTTGTGGAAAACCTAAAGGATTATATAAACTGTTATTTTTAGATTTTTTTTATAATTTAGTCATAAAGAGCCCCATAATATAAAAATGTGTAATTATAATCTCAACAGCAATGTGCATGGAATTTTAGACCTTTTTAAAGGAAGTACAGAATTTATTACAGGTAGTAAATACTGTATAGTATTTATAGCATTAGGATGTACTGTACATTAAATCTTAATCCAGTTTTGCCTGAGAGCAAAATAATAGATTATTCAAAAGTTAAATAATATGAGAGCTCCAGCTAGTGAAAAATGCAGTGTTCCCATTCCTAAGACAAGTAACACCCCAGTAACATGATGTATTAGGTGATCCTGTGTAGGCACTCTAGTCCAACTTAGATGTACACAGATCTTCTGGGCCCAATGTAGAAAACTTTTAAGTGTCATCTGTTGAAACTCTAAGTGATATGGACAATTAAAATTGTAGAGGACCCACACCTTTATATCAGTGACCTGTAAATCGCCCCAAGAGATGAGTATGGATATATTTCACAAGGAGCTGGTAATGGACCTGGTGGATTATCAACAGGTCCATTGCCTGTTGTTATTGGAGCAACTTGGTTTTAGTAATGAAGTGTTTTTGGTGTTTCACACATTCTTCTATGAACCATTCTATTAACTTTGGCCAACTGGATCCATGGTTTAAAATGGGGTCTCAGAGTAAGTTCCTTAAGGTAAGGCCTATTTCCTATGTATCAAGAGGGTCACCAGTGGAAATGCTTTGTGGAATCTCTGGTTTATGGGAAAGAGTGGCAGAGAAGTGAGCTTGCAAGAAAGTAGTTCTTGCCCATTAGCTTGTTACCCATTAGCTTTTAGTCTCTATTAAGGAGTACAATGGTCTTTAATGGTTTTTTCTCCTTTGGTTTTTGGGCTTATTCTATAGAAGGTGGCTTGTAAGAACATCTACAAATCAGGGCTGTTCCTCTCCATTATTATGGAACAACAACCCCAACCTAGATTTGGAGATTTTGTACATACTGTACACATAATCAGATCTGTGCAGCAGGATGTTCTTTCTGATATCCAGTATACGGCTTCTGAAACCCGGTCAGAGTTAATCTGAATAGGGTCCATCAGGGGGCTTTCCACAAGGGTGATGGCACTTTTGGAGTCTACTAAGAGTTGAACCAGTTTCCCACGGAAAGTAACTTCCTCAAATAGTTAAAGACTGCATAAAGAAGTGCCTCTTCTTCAGGGTGAGAGTCATGAGCAAAATATACATTCTAGCATCTCTGTGAAGTCTATTGGCTCTGTATCGGGCACTGTGACCCAGTGCTAGATAAATGATATACTGCAGGGACTCTTTGGGAATGTGCTTCAGCTGCTGTTCTGGCTGTTTTCTGAGTTGGTCCCTGTGAAGTGGAGGTCAGGGTCAGAAGTGAGGTTGGGAATGGGATTTACTGTAACTTCATTATATGTTTTGCGATATAATCATGACTCAGTTTTCCCTCAACTCTACAGGAGTGGACATAAAGCCAATCAGTGTTAGTGTGCTCTGGCCTATAGTGCATCTAAGGTAGTAGACTACAGAGATATCTGTCCAGCACATCTTTTGACTATGTAGGGGGAGGTTACAGAGGAGCTTTGTGCAGACACAGAAACTCTGGTTCTACCCTTTTTTGAGTTTTTATGCAGAAATAGAGGAACAGAAGGAAACAGAGGGCAGATATTTCCAGATATCATTGAGCTCAGACATGAGAAGTGGCTCCTTCCTTAGCCAATATTTTCAGTTCACAGCCCCCCAATTTGTGCCTGCAGATGCAAAAGTATCTGCAGATGTTTTTTTTTTTTGCAGGTTTTGTCTTGTCTCATAAGTAAGAAGCACACCGTTTCATTGACTTGCAGTTATTAAACTTAAATGTCCACCTAGTGCTATTATCTGCATTTCCATTTGCAGGAGCTTGGTCCTCTTTATTTCTCTTGTGAAAATTCCATCATTAATTTGTTCTGTATTCATTGGGGAAGGTTCTGCTGCACATCTCAGCTGCCTTTTTGTCACACAGGCCACTTATAGTATTTTCTTTTCCCTGGGAAAGGGTGTTTTTGCACGATATTGTATTTACTCTATGAAGTTTACTGCCCTTAATTTAGAATCCAAGTTTCAGTAAATTGAAAGGTGTCCGATATTGAAATACATTCCTTAGAACTATTATTATAGATACCAGTCTTTTAGGAGTTTAGACTGTTGTCTCTGTATTTACAACATTAGTATATTGATGGTCTGTGAGAGAGAACTTCGGTGATATTAAAGAGACTGCAGGATAACATATGCTTTCTGTATTTAGAAAATTCAGTCTCTTACTTGTAAATGTAACCAAGTTTATTATTTAAAATACCACCAGATTTTTATTGCCAAAGGAGACAAGTGAAGGAAATGAACGGAAGTGATGAACTTAATGTTAAGTTAAAAAGGACATTTAAAAAAAGTAACCTGAAGGTCTGTTGTAGAAAGTCCTAGAGGACCATATGATATTCCATGATTTTGTTTGTCCTGATAAATAGTGAAAGGCAGTGAACCTCATTTGTTTGATTAGGACGTGATGCCCGGCATCTCCTACTAGTTCAATGATTCCACAAACATGCAGTATTCATAGATAATGCATTCCTACAGTAACATTTTCCCACATTCTACCAGTACTATTTTGGGGTTTTGGCAATGAATTCCGGTAGACATCTGAGAGTTTTCCATCAAGATCTGATGGTAGATAATACAACACAGTATTAATCCAAATATTCTCTCCGTATTTCTGCTTTTTGTTATTGTTGCTTGGTTTTAATTTGCAAAATTAAAACAATCTGCACAGATAGACACCCAAGGCCAGAACTCAAACCAGGACCACAAAGCTGTGGGGTGGCAAAATGTCTGCTGGTAATACTGTAATAGAGTAAAATGGCAGAGTGCAGTAGTGATAAGGAACTTGGTCTCTTGACTCTTGCGATATGTCAGTACAGATCATTGCTTCAAAGATTTAAGGTATTTATCAGGGCACAAGGTGGTCACACCTGTTACTAGGCATCAAAGAACCTTACTGTACATGTTTGAATAGCATCTGTCCCCTCACAACAGTGTGCACTGGTTCTGTCTTTTGTATTTGCCAAAGTTTCTCATGGAAAACTTTCGTGTTTATTGCTTCTCTTTATGGTTTTGTCCTTTCTGTGGTGCTGTTTAGCTCTGCATTGTGAAGGGAAGTCATTTTCTGCAACATTTGTAGTCATAAATGAATTAAACTTGAATTACATCTTGCTCCTGACTTCCATGTTTCTCCTTAGTAGCAATTCAATTATTGAGCAGTCAACTGTTCTGAGATTTTGAACGGGTTCACATTTGCCTTTTCAATTATGTGCTCTGATATTTTGTCAGTTTTTGTAGAGTATCACTAATCTATTTGACACATAGCCATTACTTTCAATATTTGTACTCCTAAATATGTTCATTATTTTTTAAGTAATCTCTTAAGGACCACAGGACGTAATGCATGAAATGTGATCCATTGGTGTATAAAAAAAGGCTTTGGGAAAAAGGCAAGATATTTCTCATGACTTTGTTTATTTTTACATTTAAAAAATGACAACTTCATGGAAAATATCCCCCAACTGTCTAAATTATATGATGTAATAAAATAAATCTGTGAGTACAAGACCCATTTTACATTTGTCCATTTTCTGTTATTTCCAGTTCAGGGTCATGAGGGAGCTGGAGCCTAAGCCCCAGTTTTTTTCTTTTGTTATTTTACCTTTGTGTGGATAAGATTTCCTTAATAAATGAGGCAATCAGATCTCTTGAGATCTGTTTGGATGGAAGCAAACTGCTTAAACTGAACCTCATAATTTGTTTTCTCCATTCTCCTGTCAAATTAGCAGGAAACTTTTATGGTAAATTATGGATCAGCTGATTTATGAAAAGAAGAGTAATGCTTCATATAAGGAATCAGATTTGTGTGGCTTTGTTTTGCTAATAGGCCCGGTAATTTGCTTGAAGTCAGAATATTTCAGTCAGTCTCAGTTCCGTTTCTATTGTTTATCACTGCATGTGTCTTTATTAGTCATGCGCTCAATTGAGGACCTGCCACATTAAAATTATTCTGTGGGACTTCTGTTGTCTTAGCTGTCATGGAAACAAAACTTAATAATATTCAGCGTTTGTGTTTTCAAGGTAACGGTCTTTAGAACTTTTGGTCTTTAGAATTTCTGATGGTCTTTAGAATTTTTAGAACTGGTGTGGAGAGTTCCCTTCACGAATTGTCCTGGATTTCCCTTCCTTTGCTCCAAAAATGTTTTGAAAAAAACACAAATAATATTAGACAATTATACTGTATATTAGTGGTGGTACAGTAGGTAAGGCACCATTTCAATAAAATCATCATCAGTCTCATAGGGTCTAAATAGTCTCTGCATTTACATGTACCTGTATACAAAATATTTATTTTTGTATTTATGTTTTATGTGTCTTAAAGACGTGCTTTATAATGCAGCAGTTCGTGCAAGAAGATACTGTATGTGGATTCCATATTGATCCATATTGATTTTAGCTCTGTGAAGTCAAACAAAACATTCCTACCCAGTTTCCAAGAACCAGGATCTATGTTATACACAAAAGCATGGCATTTCAATCAGTGAACTGTATGTGCAATAAAATTTATGTGCATTAAGATTCTTGTCTGCGTTAAGATTTAAGCCACTACGAGACATACATTATTCCATTATACATTTGTTTTAGCAAAGCCAGTTGTCTTAGCCTACTGAAGAAACCCACCAATCTTTTTCAATTAAGAAAGATCATGGAAATTCGCATGTGTGTTTTAAATCCTTACAAAATGAAAGATTTTCAAACAATGGCAACAGCTGCATGTGTTATAAGAACCATGTCAGAATGGTCTACAAAGGCTCACAGCTGCAAAAATACACTAAATCTTTAAAGGTTCACAGCATAAAAACCCTGCCTAAAACCCTGGATGGTCTGAGTACTTTACTAAGTGAATTTCACAGTCCACCTGTCTTGACCTCAGATTCATTGTTCTGACAAAGATTTGTGGCTCACAGCACCCATTCAGCAGCTCTCTGCCAGCTGCCTCTTACCAGGTGCTCTCTTGGACAGAACTGATGAGCAAAAAACTTTTGTGCAAATTCATATACTTCTAAAATTCACATACTTGATTTGCAAAAGAAAGCTTTTACAATAATGTGACCTGTCGCCGTTTTTCTATTTCTGTCAATCCAGTGCCCACGTTTCAATGCTTGTGTATCCCAGCTTTGTGAAAGGGGTCAAAATTCTCCATTTATACTCTGTTTTTAATTCTATGTGAAATGAATTTTAAAAATGTGCAAAAATGATACTTTGTATGTAGTTTTTATAGTGCAACCTTTCTTTATATTTTTTAGGCTTACTATATACAGTAGTTATACCCTACAAAGCAGAACAAGGGTGGGCATTGAGGGTGGGGACCTGTATTTAAGATGCCTGGGTAGTGTATTTGAACATTTCTGGGGTTTCAATGTACTGTATGCAGTAAAATAGTAAATGGGAAATACTACAACAAGAACAAAAGAGAAAACACAGCATTTCAGCTGTGGTGCCTTCTTCGGGTGTAACCCCGAACTCACACTTAAAGAAGGCTCCACAGCTGAAACATTGTGTTTCCAAAGACTCTGCTCTTACAGTCCCTAGCCCTCCATATTTTCATTGTTCTTTTGTAAAAATCTCCCGGTATACTTAGTTTCACCACTTTCTGGTCCCTAACTCTCGTATGTTGCATGAAAATTGAACCCTTGTATCAATATTAACTCATTTAGAACCAAGACACAATATTGATCATTATGAGTGTGGGTATTCTTCTTCCTCATCTCCATCTTATTTATTTAAAGCCTATTATTAACCTCGCTGTTGAAAATACTATACATTAGTACAGTGTAGTTTTGGGGTTTAACTGTTTATATACTAACTAATTTTGAAACTTATACACTTTACTCGATCAGAAAAATAAAAAATTCAAAACCAAGCTGAAGTAAAAAACAAAGAAGTCAGTAGGTTTATGAAAGGATGTTTACTTTGAGTGTTAAGTTGGATGTATTAAAACCTTTGACTTTAAAATGAATCTTATCTAAGAAATTCATAATAATTGTTACATTACCCATAAATGTTATTATATTGAAATTAATGTGACTCAGTGTATTTCTGTATATTTCTTTTTTGTATCTTTGTTAAGATATGTATAAAGTGCTGCATGGAGCAGGATTTCCACTTTAAAGCCTCATCTAAGCATGGCTAAGCTTGCTCGGCCATGGCGATACTGGTATGGGAGACCTCCAAGGAAATCCAGTTTGCTACTCAAGTGGTGGTTTTGGACCACTTTGTGACTGCTGTAGGAGGTTCCCTTCCTCAAAAGACATGTTCAAGTTCAAAGGTTCAAACTACTTGGTGCTGAAAGATCTCATGACACTTTTCAAAAGAGTAGGGGTGTGAACCCCAGTGTCCTGGCTAAATTTCAGTCTGGGTTTATACAATCTAGACTTTTTTTTAATTTTTACCCTAATTCAATTGGTGGAGCAATTTATCTCCCTTCGGTAACTGTGAAGCTTCCAGCTATTTGAAGGGGATTAGTCCTATATGTAAAGTGCTTTGAGATCTTGGAATCTAAAGGTTTACAAGTATATAAATTAAATTCATTATTAAGTTATTAATTATTAATTATTAAATGCTTCTCAAATGCACTTGTGTTTAAGTGTCTTGGCTAATCTAAGAAACAGTGTCTTCTTGGTTTCAGATTATTCTAAGATAAAAGTGTTTGGTGTTACAAAATCCATTCCCTGTTTTGTTACCTTTTATGTTTTTCTTTCATTGTTTGTTTTTATTTGGAAGGAGTTCCATATACATTTAATGCACTGACACTTCAAAGGCCTGAACAATTAAATGGGTTTCTTTGGGTGATCTACAGTATTTCTTATCTTATAAACCTTTATATGTACAGTATACAGCACCTTTTTTATCCCAGCACTGTTTTAAACAATTACATGTAGACATGTAAATTTTTATCTAAATTGAAAATGAAAGGATGAGGAGAGAGAATTCAGACGCAATACTTATATCTGTGTAATTGTATAAATTATATCTTGTCACCTCTTAAAGCTATTTCTAATTATTAAGAGGCATTTGTCACCATGTTAATTGGCGTAAAGAAGATAATCTAGTTGACAAAAAATTGTACTGTACCTCAACTACAGCCCACAAATTTCAAGCCCAGTACTTCGACTTGATGACAAGCCAGAAGCTTCTTGAGAAGACAAGGCCTTGCAATACTAGGTCTGTGATTTGTGAATTGTGGGTGGGTTCGAGGTTTGATTTAATTCAGGTCAGTGATTGTTTTGAGTGCGCTCATAAATTACCACACGGTTAAAAAAGTGGTTTGGAGAAATAGATAAGTAATAATTAAAGTAAGTAGTTATCGTTTTTTTCTTATTTATAAAATGTATTATATTTTAAACAAGCATATGGTCAGGAAATTTACTATTGTTGTACTGAACATTGTGCAGTACAAAGCTCTATCCTTCTAGACTCCTAGAAGCTCTGCCTGGCTACAGGCTATTTCTGTATTTTGGTGTCTCTAGGGACCATCTACAAATTACCATACTCTGATGTATTATTATTAATGTGGGTAGTATCAATATTATGCATTAGCACTACAGTAATGACACAAAGATAATTTCTCATAATTTTTCCTGAGCGTGAGAAGTATACTAAACATTTTATATCTATTAAGAGTTGTAACCTTGTGAGATTTCTAAGTTTATTTCATGGTTTCTCACAAATCAGTAATACTTCTCACAACAAATCTTGAAAACATGGCCGATAGTAACAATTAAACAGTACTGCCTTCCCTGTCTGTATCTTCCATCTCATCATTTGTGTGTAGTTTTCCCAGAGGTCCAATAAGCAACCCCCAGCATGTTTATTGTGATCAGTTGTTTCAATAGTTTGAATCATGAAGAGCTAAAGAAAACACTGTAGCTCCTCATGATTCAATGCAGTAGATTCAAGATGTTTCAACTTCTTTTCACCTTTCAATCACCACTTTGCCTCTAGTCTGTTTAAAGACCTCTAATGAAGAAGAAAACGTAAACATGCCTGGTCAAGTTCATTTCCACTTGGCTATGATAGATGTCATCAGATAATTTTGAAATAGTTTGAGTCTTAATCATAGAAGGAACACAAGGACAAAGATTTATAGCTGCACACATTTTATTGTGAATCTTATT
Source organism: Lepisosteus oculatus (assembly GCF_040954835.1). NCBI lineage: Eukaryota > Metazoa > Chordata > Actinopteri > Semionotiformes > Lepisosteidae > Lepisosteus > Lepisosteus oculatus. The sequence continues at coordinate 47,485,437 of NC_090702.1, read as the reverse complement.
TTTCGTTGAATTACATTTGAATAGCAGATTTTATCCTGTCATAGCAAATGTTACCTTTTAGCAGTTTGTAGTTTAGTAGATTTTAGCTTATTTTGGTTTTTCGTTTTAGTAGATTGTAGTTTGTCACATTTCTGTATACAAAAATTCACTATATATGACATGTGCGTAGTATACCATTCTTCTAAATACTGTCAGTATTTTCCACAAATGTTGATCAGATCCTTGTTTTTTTAGTCTGCAGTCACCTAGTCATATTTAGCAAATCTGGTGTCACTAAAGCGTCACTCCCTCTGTTTGTACAGGGAATTTTCTAAATGTCAGGTGGATTGAGAGTGAGCCGAGACATTTTACTAATGGGCTGGAGCTGATACCAGGAGAAGGCTGAAAATCAGAAATGAAGTATTTAAAAGATGAGGTTCCTGTATCCCTCTGTGACTTCTCAGTGAAGTGGAACGGATTTGCTAACCAGCACACAATTCATTATCCATCTGCGAAAGAGTGCTGCTGAGGATGTTACATTCAACTTCAATAGAAGAGATACTGCAGAAAACATTGATCCTGTAAAGCAAACTGAATTGGCCTGGACTGAATAAACAGCTTTATATATTACTCAGATTGCCTCAGTTTTAGTGTACTACCTATACTAAAGACACACTAAAGGCTACATCGGAATAAATTCTGCGAATAATGAAAACCAAACGTTTTTGGGACTATAAAATTTGCTACTTGCTTCTTTTGTGGAGAGGCGGGAGGTTTTAAGGACAAAGCAATATGACTGTGAAGGACAACCCTGAATGAGTCAGTGACAGGACTGGAGTATAGAAACCCTTTCTGTAAACGGTATTTTTTTTTTAAATAGCTAGTTACTGTATATTTTATTATACCCGTTGGATTTAGACTAGCCTATTGTAAGTTCATATCTTAGTTTATAGCTATGAATCTTGTGACCACCCACAGAGGAGAGTGAATAAGACTTCTATGACCCGTCACTTTCAACTGCTTATCTTTTAACATGTTAATAATAATAATAATAATTGCGTACATTTATATAGCGCCTTTTCTGGACACTCCACTCAAAGCGCTTTACAGGTAATGGGGGCTCCCCCCCACCACCACCAATGTGCAGCATCCACCTGGATGATGCGACGGCAGCCATAGTGCACCACACATCAGCTATCAGTGGGGAGGAGAGCAGAGTAATGAAACCAATTCATAGAAGGGCAACACAGTCTTGTACTAGGGGTTCCGTGCAGATTTAAGGAGAGGTCTGTCCCTCACTGACAGCACAACATGCCTGCAATTGCAGTGTCAATAAGAAATGTTAGATCCCAGGTGCACTAATTCCACCTTGCCTTCAGTGGCGCTTAGTCAATTGTGTGAGAAATCCCAGTCACAGTAGGCTAATGACATGACCCATGTCAAACCTGTGATCATTACAGCTCGACTTGCAAGCTCACTCAGGAGACCCTTAAATATCCTTTAAAATCAGCTGAAGTGTTGGAAACCTGCCGAGGTAAATTAATAACATCAATAAATCTATCAACTGAGAAATTAGAATGTAAAGTAATTGAAATCAGTGGCATTTGTTGCCTTTTTATGCTTCTCCCGATTTTTAACGAAATACTGACTGTAAGATCTGTTCTCCCACAAGTGATTCTTCTACTTTCAATCAGTTTAATGTCAATTTTTCAGAATCTGCAAGGCTCTCGCAGTAGATTGTTTCGATGGTGAATGTTTGTGGTCATGGTCAGTTCAAGAGCTGCTATTTAGGATGCTATTATGAGTTCAATTTTGACTATTGTCAAGGTATCTAATAATATTAGATGTTATAAAATGTCTTTTTGATTAATAATTACAGTTGCTAGACTTCCTTTGAGCTGAAAAAGTAGGTTCCATAAAACAGAGAGTTTAAACAAACTTCCCTTAATTCACCTTTTTTATGGTCACTCTTTGTCGCCCATTTAGATTTACATACAATATTTGTGTCATTTCTTGTGAGAAAGTCTCCTTAAACAACCCGATTTATAACCGTGCAAAGATATTTTTCCATATCGCCTTCAGCACTTTAGCCTTGTCTGAAAGCTGATTTCAAGAGGAGTATTCAAAACATGTATGGTAGGTCCAAGCATGTTGAGACAAGTACAGTAGATTGTAGTTAATTTGCTTGGCTTTATTAGCACGACAAATCCATTCTCCTTGCCTTTTTAATTATATTGATTTTAGTCCAGAGAAACATCTGTGATATATGTATGTTCAGTCACATTAATTTGAATAGTTAGACATTTTCTTATTTATTAATGATAGCTTCTCTTGTTTATTGAATATTCATCAATCATTCATTACTGGTAGTGATAGCTAAAATTTTCTGATGAATTACAGTAACTAATGTAAAATACATGGTGCAAATACCAACTACCAAAGACAACTTCAGAGATATTAGGCTTGTGGGTTTAAGTATTGATTTAATCCAGACCATTTTTTTTTTAATTTAGTGATGTGATGCCATTTTATTTTTGTGTGAGATCTCTTTTTTCTTACTATTGAATGCTGATACTTTTCAGCACCACAAATTAATGTCTTTAGCATTGCAGTCTGGCAATTCAGGTAGAGCATTAATGTCAAGTGGAACCTTAAATATTCTGATTGGTTTAGGCCGACAGCCTCAAGTATTGTAGTTTCATCTGACACAATTTGTTTTTTGGCTACAATATGAATAATTAAAAAAAAACAGAATGAATTCCTTTGAAGGATGCGATAAAGGACAGTTAGGGCATTCAAAAACTGTCTGGGTGTTATAACATCCCCAGTCATGTTGTTTTTCAACATACTATATGGTTCATGTAGTATGGCTCACTGTTTGAAGAAGTATGCTACAATGGTCCGTTGAACATGTTCAAGCAAGGCAGTTCCAAATGCAAAAGAAACCACAGATGATCGATTTCATGTTTCCATCTCATGGCGTATCAGTCTTTTTCTTCAGTATTCATGATAGATTTTTTATGTGCTTAGGTAATTAGTAATGGGATTTGAATGATCAGAGCATTTGAGGACCTCAGGGTAGATTCATTTTAATTTAGATTGATTTTTTCAAGGGAACACTCATCTGTGTTATGTATGCAAAGCTAGATGAATCAGTGATGTTTCTAATAAAGGCCAAGTCCAAATTTCAGTAGCGAAACAAATCATTTCAATTTCTAATTACTCTTATTTTGGTGCTTCTAATAAATGATTAAGTAATGGGTACTGGTACTGGTATGAAGTGTACTGATACATTTGCACACCATTGAATTTATATGTATTATATACTTGGAATCATTATGCCATCTTTCTCTATATACACACATTTAAGATGGTGTGCAAATTTTCTAATGCACAGATATGGTTCCATAGTTTTTATATGTTGTCATTTATCACTGGAAAGTCTAGAAATTCATAAAGTTGAGTTAATTTGAGCTGTTTTTTATCTTAATCTTGTTGATTAATATCCTGCTCATGAAATGTAAAACTGCCAGTGTTACTCAGCAAATTAAGGTGGTTGTTCGGAACACAGATTTGTCCCTATAATCTAATGAATTGCTGCATCAACCTGGCACTATGTCATTAAGAGAGACACATACCTGTATGTACAGTATATGTGACTGGATTTTCCATAGCAGCAGCACTCAGGTCTAGACTTGAGTTAAGCAGAGTATTGTCTTGCCATACAACACTAAGGACCTGTGACAACGTAGAATAGGTGATTTTAAACTGGGAGATTTCTAAAGAATATTCATTGACAGTTCCAAATAAAAAAGTAAAAAAGAGCTATCTCTAAAGTACTGTATATAAAACAATATAAATGTACTGTATAATGACTGGAACATTTTAGAAAGTATTTAATGCTCCTTTAAACACTAAATACCCTACAAAACTCTTTAAACACTATACTATCTCACCCATGACCCAGGTTTCAGCTTTGAATGATTTTCACTTTACTTCTTTTTCATCTTAATTATGCAAACATTTGTCTGGAGTTGAAGATACAAAAAACCTACATTTAAACAAAACTGAAGAAAATCTACCTATCATATAAACTCAGTGAAAATGCCATTATATAAATACCTTTCAGAACTTACATTCATATCATGTACTGTAATTATTATGTGCTGCTTCAGGACCTACGTGATATTCAGGGATGGGTCATGGATGTTGCTGTGTTGGTATGTCTCCCATTTCATGGTTGTTGCTGACCTATGGTACTGTCTCCTAGGGCAGCTCATATTTGTTGATAACTCAAAGTGCTTTACAGGTAATAGGGACTCCCATCCACCACCACCAATGTGCAGCACCCACCTGGATGATGCGACGGCAGCCATAGTGCGCCAGAAAGCTCACCACACATCAGCTATCAGTGGGGAGGAGAGCAGAGTAATGAAGCCAATTCACAGAATGGGATTATTAGGAGGCCATGATTGGTAAAGAACAATGGTAAATTTGGCCAGGACACCGCGGTTATACCCCTACTCTTTTCGAGAAATGCCCTGGGATTTTTAATGACAACATAGAGTCAGGACCTCAGTTTTACATCTCATCCGAAGGATGGTGCCTGTTTACAGTATAGTGTCCCCATCACTATACTGGGGCATTAGGACCCACATGGACCACAGGGTGAGTGCCCCCTGCTGGCCCCACTAACACCTCTTCCAGCAGCAACCTTAGTTTTTCCCAGGAGGTCTCTCATCCAGGTACTGACCAGGCTCACACCTGCTTAGCTTCAGTGGGTTGCCAGTTGTGAGTTGCAGAGTGATATGGCTGCTGGCAAGTTAGTGTACAGATGCAGCCATCTGGAATGCACAAGTTTCTTATTGGTTTACAACTATAAGCACTGTGGTGTCCCGGATATCGGTGCATCCTGGCTTTATTTTTTCAAAATATCTGATGCAGGACTACTGTACTCTGTGAAACTACCAGGTATAGTGAATCCTTAAAGTAGTGCAAACTATGGTTCTAAAAAAGGCCAAAAGCATTATGGAGTGTTTGGCATACCTCCTCCATTGTAAATTCACAAAACTCCTATCTGGAAGACGCCTCTGTATAAAGCTGTAATCTTTTGAAATCTTCACTGATCTGCTCTGTGACACCAGAAATATATATTTTCAAGAAATGTGGTTAATAGACTAAGAAAACAACAGATTAAATGAAATGACTATTTCATTAACATCTAATGCAACATAAGTTCCATCTATCGATTTCCTTTGTGCTGTGAAGGCATGAATTTGCCATGTAAGCATAAGCATAGTATAACACAGTATGCTTTCCTCTGACACTAATTTAGACAAAATCACATGTAGACACATGTAGATGGCTACATCATTATAACAAATATTATGGTATAGAAACATTATTTTTTAATTACTGTCTATTAAATCACAAAAATGTTTTGAAGTTAAAGAATGTATTTTGGGGAAAGTAGGACATTTCTTCCGCAATACAATTTTAGGACTCTTATTACATGCAATTAATTGTTACTGTAGCTGTAGTTACTATAATTGTTACAGTCAAGTTGTTGAAGTTCATAAGATGGTGTTCTTCAAGAAAGAGATCCTGAATATTCAGGCCAAAAGGCCTTATCTTCTTAGTAGCCTTACTTGCTTATGTTAAGAGAGGTTGTTAACATGTCTAATACTAGTAGCAATTTTCTCTATTAAATCTTGTAAATGGTGTTTTAATACTAACAATCATTGTCTTGAAATCTGTTTTTGTTGCATCTTAGTTTATATTAAATAGGTTGAATGGCCTCCTACCTTTTTTGGAGTATCCAATGGAGGGGCAATTATACCAAAGATATATCAGGCTTTTAAAGGAATTACCACTCTCAGGCGATTAAATGGCCTTTGGAGAGGTATGCTTTTAGTGAGTCACATTGCTCATTTTTCTTTCATTTGATGATTACATGCTTCACACAACTCAATTGTATTCTGTTGTCATCTGCTCAACCACTATAATTATGGCAGAAGAAGTGATTTTGATCTCTTACTGTATTCCAGCTGAGATGATTGGGTCTATGTGAGTGTAAAGCTCTTCACTAAGATTAGCCCTACACATATAATGCATTTAATTAAGGGATTTCTATGAAAATTGCACAAGATGCTGATATTTGCAACTATGCTCAATAATGTGTGGTATTTTCCTACCATGATGTAATCCCTGTATTTTTTGCTTTTTCAGCATTTTGTGATTTAGTGAAATCACGATTAAGTAAGTGGGCCTTTGCCCCCCAAAATGCATTTTGGTAAATGTATGATTTCTAGTAGTATGTAATAATATTTCTTATAGACTATAAGAATGGATAATGTTAAATAACAAATATTTCCATTTTGCTCTTCTATACAAAATTGTATTGTATTTTATCTATATATAACACGTAAAATGTGTTTCTTAGAAACATACAGTACTACATGCATTTTAATTTTGCCTTATCCTTGCTCATTGATTAAAATGCACACAGGTTATACAAGGCATTTCCAATTAAGCTTAACCAACACAGCAGATGTAATGTTTCAAAAACATTACAGGAATTACTCAGAAGCCTCATTGAAATGGATAGAGCCCACCAAATAAGAGAGAATGTATTGAGATGTTAGGCTCTGTTAGAAACATCTTGTTTGAAGCAAGGAAAAGACATTGACTTTAGCTTGTGTTTGACAGGATCCTAAGCCTGATATACTGTATATAGATGTTGGGAGGTTGACTGAGGAGCTGAAGTGATTGATAGGACTCTGTGGCAGGAGTCACATCCGTGTTACGCCCATCGATTGTGGGAAGGAACAGCCATTAGTGATTTAATAGTTAGCTACCCTGAGCCAAAGCCTGAAACAACCTTAGAATGACATTTAGCTAGATGGATAGATTTGGCAGGGATTCAAGGAAAATGCTCTTAACCATAGACTTCTCTGTCTTCATCAGGAAAAAAAAATAGGTTGTTTCATGAATCTGTGTGTGTGAGTGTGTCTGACTGCAGTGGGTATGAATTTGTTACAAGAGATTATTTGTTCCGCTGTTTCGGTTTTATTAGGCTTCTAGTTCAGCCTGATCTATTCAGTTAGAGTTGATTAATTAGACCCCAGAGTGTTTACAGGACATGTTTTTAGGAAACAGGGATTGATTATTTCTGTAGTGTGCGACGGCGTCCATTGATATTGCAGACAAACACAATAAATTTGCATATAAATCTCAAGGGAAATAAAATAATGAACCGGCAGCTGCCACATGATTGTTTAAACTTTCTTTGTGAGGGGATATTTTTAGATGTGTGATTGTGTTGAATATGCATTCACGTTTCGCTTTATTTATTTTGTGTAAATATTTCTGGGCCCTTTTGAAAATGGTTTAAAAATTAAAATTACAGGTTTTTGCATATTTGTTCTTAATCATGTTGTGGATGTTGGGCAAGATCCAGTCCTGTGGATATAATTTTTTCTTTGCTATTTATATTTTATGTTTTGCTGTGGAAATTTACAAGGTCACAAATAAAATGCCAAGACCGGTTATGCTGTGCACTTGTACACAAATGTTATGAAGCACCAAATCTCCTCTTCCTGTCTATATGAATAGAAAAAAATAGTATTACACTTTAATATTTGTGGCTTACTGTCACTGCATATTGTTACCATGAATATCTATAGACTAAGTGTTCGATGGCACACAGAGCACAAACTGAAGAATTTTTTATTTCTTCTTTGAAAAACTATTCATTATTACTTAGTTTCATATTATTTCCATTATTTGATCAACATTTTCAAGCCAAGTTCTTAAACCATGGATATGCCATGGAAATGATTTTTGAAAGAAACTATACTGCAGTTATGCTATATTGTGCTTTAAGAATGAAAGAATGCATTTGCTCTTCTTAGGCTGTTGTAACTAATACATTGTATAATTTACAAATTTGGTGATGTTACATGTCAGAAACTGAAGGTAATTATTTACTTGTAATTACATTAAAGCATTTTTGGTCTAAGGCAATGGATAATTTATTACATAAGGAAAGTAGCAAATGCAAGCCTGAACTAAATTTAAGAGCCTTACGTTTCACCTCTGTAAATTAGTTCACAGTTAACAGTTGCTGCACTTTTTTTTGTGTTGGTTTTGGTTTATTTGAGCAAACTAAATAAAATCAATCAAAGGGATTTAATTGAAACACTTTTAAGCATTCTTGCTGTGCTGTCTTTAAAGACAAATAAGATTAAAAAAAATATCATAGATACTACCTTTGTTATCATATCTTAGTCTTCAGAAAATGTGCTTTCTGAGTTGAAGGTCACTTTGATAATGCTGGGTGATCCATTATATGATACCTTATTTAGGGTCTACGATGCTCAAAGATAATGAAAACATTCCAAAAAGGTAAAGGATGGTGTTGCGGGAAATGAGAAGAACAGTTCAAAGTGATTATATTTTCGGTGGGCCTTAATATTAATACAGAACAAAAGCGAAGGGTGGAATTGGGATTAAATGTTTGGTGCCCTTATCTTGTACTGTCTTTTAATCATTCGCAGTCCAATTCGGATACTGCAGAGACATTGAATTGTTGTACTGTATATACAGTACGTGACCCTGTGTTGGTTGAAGTGATTAGAAAATGGATGGGTGCGTCTGTGTGATAATGCAGCCAATCGCATAATAAAGCTAAGGTCACTGTACTGGTCTGCAAATCCCAGGGCAATACGCGGCAAGAATATAGAACCTCTTGCCCATTTATTAGCAATCAAATAAGAAGACTTGGGTGACTGTGCAATTCTTTCTGGCCTGGTTTCAGAAGTGCTGTGTATGTATAGGGAAATGTGTAGGGAAGGGCTCACTCAATAGTACAAAGACTCAAATTTCATTCTCAAAGTGAGATCTGAATTCACCTTGCAGCCTCGCAGCTCCATCCCTGAAAATGTATTTTTCACTTTGTAGCCCACATCCATCTCGGTGACCTTCACCCACGAATAATCGAAGGCGTGAATGCTCAATCTGCGAATGTTGAAACCTTACTCTACTTCTTACTTGTTTTCATTGTTGAAGACAGCATTGAATACATTCGTCAATCTATTTTTCGTGTTCTTATTTGTTTTCCTATGTTGAAGAAACTCTCAAATCAAAGATCATGATCAAAGTCTATGGAATATCTAGAGACAATCTACAGATTGGAGAACATCAATATCAGTTAATGTTTTTGTTTACAATAATTTCAATGATTTTAAGGTGCAATGTACCTTTCAGCGTTACAACAAATAACTAAAATAATACTTCAAAGAAAGAGATATATCTTGAAGATCTATGCATGTTTAAAAATAATTACCTGAGGGTCTAGGAACATAAGTTTAGACTTACATGGACTTAAATGCATGGAAAAAAACTTAAATGAAAATAGCTATAACTTGCCTGAAGCAAGTCAAAAACACTTTGGAATTATCATCACTTAAGCAGTTATAAAATCTAAAAAAGGAATTACAGAGTCTTGCAAAAGTATTAACACCCATCAATGATTCCCATTTTTAATTAGAAATGGCATCTACACATTTTTGAAAGTGTGAATATTACAAAAAAAAAAACATTTTAAGAAACTAAAAGTGAATCAGTAGCTTCTTTATAGCCAAACTCTATTCACTGGGCCCTTCGAGACCAGACATGTACCAGGTCTTTTTGAGATGAAATGAGGAAGTGACTGTTTCACTGCCTTCTACAGAAAGAAGTTTTAAATATAAGATAGACAACCTTCAAACTGAGATAAACCTGGGAGACTGAAAGATCCTTGGATCTCCTTTGCAACCCTTCTAATGTTCTTTTGGAATCTTAACTGCATTTGATATTTTAGCATGATTGCTATTCTGAGTGCATGTTATTGGACTCTTACAGAGCAAATGGTGCCTGACCCTGTGCTCTGACCCCAAGCTTCTCTCCCTGTGTGTCTCATGGAGAGCAAGTTGGGGTATGCGAAAAAGACAAATTCCTAATACAAGAAATTGTATATGGCCAATAAAGTGATCTTAACTTATCTTAAAAATGACTCTTCTGAGAGCATGTCCCTCTGTCAGTCATCATTTTCTTTTTCATCTCATGCAGTGCATGTTGGAAGCTCTTTCCTGATGGTAGACTAAACCTCAGAGGTTACTTCCTGAGTAACAGCAGTCAATTTGACCATATTGTCTTTTTCCAGTTGGTCATGTGTCGAAGGACTACAGGTCATTCCCCTTTGCCTTTTAGGGAATTGGGTTCTGATTAACTCTGATTAACTCCCCACAAGTCTCATCTTAAAATACTTTTAATCTACTTTAAACTGGCCAAGACATGGGGAAAGCATGCAGAATCCTCAGAGATGCATGACTCTCACTTGTATATGTTTGATGAAGGCATGCACTATTCTCTATTCCTCCGTCGTGTTTACAAGGGTTGTAGTGGAGATATACGTTGATTAATAATTGACATTTTCTAAGCTAAGAGGGGAAGTATGGAAGGAAAATATTGTAACTGCCAGTTTGGTTGAGAAACAAAATGTTTCACGGTCTACAGTGAACTAGCCTTTTTAATATGTATAATGTAAATATGCACTACAGACCAAGAAAACGTGCTAAAAATATAACTAGTCTTTTGTAATGATTCTGATTTGTCTTTATTTTTTATATAAATTATTCATATTTATGAACCTAATATTTTTTTCTGTTTTTTATGCCATTATCTAATTAAAGTTTAGATAAAATTTTTGCAGTTCCTTGAACGTGTTCATTCTAAAAAAATGATAACTTTCACTTTCAGTGTTGGCCTTTGAAACGGTGATGGTTTTTTTTAATTAAATTTTTTTTTTGGGGTCATTATAAACTCAGATTCCCCAGCATTTCCAAGAGTGCAATTTCTCTTTTGTTGATGTTTGAGGATTTCCACAACCTGTATCTGTCAAAATAATTCTATGTATGTTTGCTAATTCTATGTTGTGACACCTGTGACAGGGACCTTGAAGAGCATATTCTCGTGCTGGCAATTATACACCCTAGGAAGTTCAATACTTTATTGCCATAACAACCACTTACAGGGAATTTGACTCAGTGAGCTCATATAGTTAAAGACACACACCAGTAATTAAATAAATAATATTGAGAATAATATCAGTAGGGCCCGATAGAATACCAATAAGCCACGAAGAAATGTCAAAATTAAAGCATAACTTCATAGCTTCTAGCTACTGTAGGTGCTGTTACAAAACCTGGTCTTTGCAAAATGTGGCTGCAAGATGTCAACGGTATCCTACAAGTATGTGTGATTACTGCAGCATGTAAGGTATAACGTCTTGGCAGGAGTCCTTATGTTCTGTTCAGCAATTATGCTTATGCTTAAGTAATATTGTGTAACTGCAGTAATGAAGATTTGACTGCCTGCTGTGATACTGCAATCTGTGTGCCAGTGTGATCCAATGCGTTTGCAGGTTAATGCAGCAGGGTGTTTTATGTTATTTATAGTTTAAGTGCAGCACATAAGCCAATGAAATTGACTCTAGAGCATGTGTAGTGTGGCAACTAAGACAGTATGATTTGATTATTTTTAAAATCATTTTCACTGACTCATGATAAATACAGAACAGGGTGTAGCATTTCAACCTGGAAAGTGAAATCAACTCTAGAAGATATTCTGGTCAGACAGACACTTTCTGTGCCTCATCTGACATGTTAAGTGCACTTTGAGGTCTAAAATTCTCTTCATAGTATCTATTAAATTTACTTATGTGGGACAGAGGCCCATTGCGACTGTCTATTTAAGGAATTTCTGATAATGCTACATCACCAGCTTTACTGTCGTGATCTGCATTTACAGTCCTGATCTGCATGCACTAGTTTCATAGAGCTCATGTCAAGAAGAGTGACTGTTTTTCTGTGACTGACTCATATTTTGTGACAAATTGGTCAGTAGTAAATTCAGTATCCAAATTTTGATCCATGTATACTGGCTCATTCCTTGCACGGATAGTTAGAATTAAATTAAGTGTTTTTCTTTGCTAACACAAAATGAGTACTTTCACCATTCACCACGTTATGAAAAGCATAAGAAAAAATGAAACTGTCCCCATACTGTGTCCAAATTTAACTTATAGTACACCTTATAGGATTCACAAAATAGAACAGTTCTTATTTTTACTAATTGTTATATTAAATGTTTGATGGTGACAATTTGATGGTAAAGAAATATAAAATCTCACAATTGACAATTAGAAGAGATAACAACAAACTAAAAAATAAGATACTATTGTACCTGAAGACCAATAGTGACCTAATGATCATTGCTGAGCAGGGGGATTCTGGGACTCCTTGGTAAAGTACAGCAGTTCAGAATGAAAAGAAAAGCTCTGTACCTGGACATTCCCAGAGGAGAAAAATTTACATCCCAATAACTGTGAATTAATCTGTTGCAAAACAGATCAAGAGCTGTTCTGAAACACCAATGTGAAATCTTCAGTATGATGCAGTGTGCAGTATACAGTATTCAGTGTGCAAGTTTAAAATAGCTGGTGTGCTCACATTTTTTAAGTGGATTTTTTTTCCCAACACCACATCTCAGCCAGGAATATTGTGACTACTGTCTGACTCTTACTAGTTCTGTGCTCCTTTATGAGACTGATTAGGAAGAACCTCGCTTTCAATATAAGAAAAAGGTTAGAGAGACTTGTCCTCTATTAGCTGCTGTGGAGACATTTCAATCAGTCACTGGAGAGGCAGATAGAGAAGTGTTTCCCAAGGGTTTCCCAAAGGTCTTAGTGGAGCCTGAAATACTTAAAATAAGAAAAATAAGTATTGAAAAAATGTTCTTTATATACTGGCACATTCACAGACCATTATCATTTGAGCTGTCACTCAGAGTGTGAACTGTTAATAAGGACCAAGGTGTATACTGTAGGTAAAATGGTTGATATTTAGTCAAGAAAGTTATTCAAAATGTAACAAAGTTTGTGTAAATTCAGGATTGTGCCAAAAAAGCAACTGACTTTGGGTCGCTTGAATTATTAATAGCTGGGCCCCTTTGAGGTGAGACAGTTCTGTGGGTGGTCACTTGACATGGTATTCTTTACTTTCATTTACTACTTGAAAGTTCAGAGCTTCCACACCACACAGTGTTCACAAAACAGGTTGATGGACTAGGCCAGCTGCTGTAACTCCGACAAGCACTTTATACTTTTCCAAAAGGGAAGAAATGATGTGCAAATGGAGAGGAATAATAAATGTTATCCCATTCACAAACCTGAATGGTTAGCATGAATGGTTAATATCTCACTGCAAAATCATCTATTGCTGCTCTACATTCAATGGTTAGTGTTTTACATTAAATGAGTGAGAGGTGAAAATAAACCTTAAATGGGTAATCCACTTTTGACATGTGTTACATACAGATGCAGCCATTTACAATGTACAAGGTGTGAGGAGGCACACCACAATTAGTGCCACGGCAAAAATCTGTTTTTTTTTTCAGTGAATCCTTAATATTTAATGTGAAACAATAAGCAACCGCATACGGCTGTCAGACAAATCTTGTTTTAATAATACAGTTTAAATGTGTATTAACCCATTACTGCTTTTCTGTGCTAATCAAACTTTACAGTAACACTAACAGATTTTTTAAAATTTTATTGTTACATACAGTATACAGGAGTATTAAGTGTGTGTAAACTAGTTATGAAACAGATATTTTTATTTTAGGTTTTGATTCTTAAAATATATTATACATAGTGGGTTTAAAAAACATATCATATTTAAAAGCAAATAAATGTGTTAAAAAAAAGAGGCCGGTACTAACTTGGATGACTTTCAAAGAATGACTTACATACTTAATGTAAGTTGCATTGTAGCTGATACTGTACCATAAAATAATTTTCTTTAAATAAACCACACTATTGCCACAACAACATCCCAACAATGGCAACCAAAGTTTTTTTATTTATAATATGCGGTTTATAGTGTGTTTCTTTGTGTAAGTTTCTGTTCAGTGTTATACTATATTATAGTCATGACAGCAGGTGTTCATGGGAAATATAGTTAAAACAAACACGTCGATACTTTTCCAAAATAACTACAGTTATTACAAGTAACCAAGGAATTCAATGCAGAAAATGTACATGAACAAGATTAAATACTGTTATGTGCCTTAGTTTTTATTTTCAGTTATCACTACCAGCTCTATAACTATAATTAATTTATATTAATAATCACCATTGTTAATGACATATACTGTAGAAATGTTATTATACTTCAGTTATTTTAATTTTCAGCTGCCAAAATTTCCCTTAGTAACTTGCTAAATTCAGCAAACTGAATCATACCACAGTACAGTGCACCTTGTTTACCGTGAATTAGAGTTTTGAAATGGATTCTGAATGGCTGCATCTCTGGTCATGCGGCTGCTCTTAATTCACACATTAAGGAATAGGAACTTTCAGATCTACAGATGGAGCCATTTTAGCTCCTGTGACAAAGCCACAGAATGCCTTATCCAGGACTGAATCATTGTATCCATTGGAAAAAAAAAAAGTGTTATCATTTCAGAGAGCAAACATCTCAAAGGCTTTTCAAATAAAGACATACACCGAGCTGGCAGATTAAATACATCATCAAAAGTGTGTTTTTCCTGCTCCATTTAAAATAAGCCTGAATTAGAAGAGATGCAGCTGAATGTAATATTGATAACAGTTTTGGTAGAAAATTGAACTCAGAGGATTGTCAAGGCTTATAAGACCTGTATCATAAAGACGTGATAGAAAAAAGGAAGCCTGTATCTCTGAGGAATTATAAGGGATGATTGATATCACCAGCTGTGTAGCGATGCATATTATATTATGCTTGCAATATCATAATAGTAATAACAATGGATTTGGCTGGATTGAACGGGGAAATGGTCCAGAGCTTTGCTGTGGTAATGGAAGTAGGAGCGAAATGAGGGGTATAAAAACATTCGTGCCTTAGGCTTGTATTGCATTTTGAAGGTCTTTTGTAAACCTGAAAGTTCGAGGAAAGGAACTCCATCATGGCAAGCAAGAGTCAATACCCCTGTTTCACCATTATTAAAAAACTGGTAATGTAGGTATGAGAAAGAGTGTGGAGTGTACAATATGTTCTGCTTTCTTTTATTTCAGGTGGTGAGTCCTTGCTGCTATCCTGAAATTCATTATCATGACGAATAGTTTGCAAGGCCCCTGTAAATGGGAAATGAAATAATAGTTCTGTTTTTTCTTCATTTAGAATTGCCAATTTGTTTTTGTTACATAACCAAAAAAACTCTGGGGGTAGCGTAGCACTCTTTTTATGCCTCTGGACATGACAGGTTGTGGGTTTAATGATATTCTAAGCATTTTACTACTCTAAGCATTTATTCATACTCTTTTTATAAAGAGTATGCTCAGCATTTGGTGTGACATTTTGCTGAATTCTGTCGCCAGACCCAGGATGCTTTAGTTGAAGACAGATCAAGACAGAAAATGGATAATCTTGGATTAAGCTCACCTTTTTTCCTTCACTTCTGACCCATGGGTGTCAGTGCGTGTTATTCTAGCTTTACCTTTCCATCTAATTTAACTTCAGGCATCATTTTTTTGTTATAAAATGAGAAGTTCCGTAAGGACAATTTTAAATTCTATTCTAAAACACTGTATTTCTGCTTTGCAGAAATGCCGCCGACTGGTATGGTACTGTAAATGGTGTTTGTATAATCAAAGCACATTCTGTGGGAAAGAGATAAAGCAATAATCTTTTCTTTACAGTGCCCCTGATGGTATCATCTTTATTTCCCTATATGAATAGCAGAAACTACCATAAGAATTATGCATCGATTTTCTAACACCTTCCAATCCAGGGTCACGGATGACGTGGAACCTCTCCTTGCAAGTAATGGGTGCAAGGCAGGATACACCCTGAACTGGATACTAGTCCATCACAGGCCACACACGGACACAGACACCCACACACTCTCACCAGGAACAGTTTTCTCAGAAACTTACCAGTAGGTTTTTGAACTGTGGGAGGAAACTGGAGCACTTGGAGGAATCCCTCTTGAGCGAGGGGAGAACATACAACCTCCATAAAAATGCAGCCCAGGTCCGGGATTGATCCCAGGGCCCCAACTCTGTGAGGCAGCGATGCTAACCACTGGGCAACTGTGCCTCCCACCCTAGGAATAAAAATTACCAAAATAATTCTTGTAGGTGTTGATATCTTAAACCTAATATCAGTGGAAACACATCATAAGATAGTTAATCATAGCAAATTACTTTAACACTTTGGATCCCAAAGTATTCCAAAAGTACTTAACATGTAGGTCGGGATCTACTGTATATCTACTGTACCACTGCAGCATCCATCCAGGTTATGAGTGGCAGCCATTACGTGCCAGCAGATCCACTCAACAACAGGTCTGATATGAGAAACTGCTTCTCCTGTTGAATTAAGGGAGCACTTAAAAAAAAGCCAGATTGTGCAAAATGAGAGTGGAATTTAGTCAGGATGGAAACTAGTGTTTATACCCCTGAACAGTGCAGTAAGATCAGTAATGAACAGTAGTCAGGGCCTCAGGTTAACATCTGATATGAAGGATGGCACCTGCTACAGTGGTCCCCACTAGTTTCCTTGGAGGTCTTCTATTCCAGACCTGCCCAGACCCTGCTTTGCTTGTCTACTGAGATCTGACAAGATCAGTGGTAATACTGTAGTCCCTAACCAATGTTTGGCCTTAGGCTTATAGACAGAATTTCCCTTTTTATTTTTCAGAGGAAAATTGTCCTATTTTATTTGTTATGCAAATGACAGTAATCAGTAAAGCCTCACGGGATCAATAAAGTATGTAAAGTATCTATCTAAGAATGATTTTTTGTTTTCCTCTTTACCTGTAATGTTTTTCTGAAAGTATTTATTTCACAATTATAGCATAAGGTACAGTACATGCAGTTTATACTCAAAAGCTCACAGCTTGTATATTTACAGTCTGGAAATACCACAGATTAAACATTTCATTTTCAGACCAACACTTGATATGTATGCAGACACAATTTAAAGAAAGAACCAGCTAACTTTGATGCACTTTGGCACAGATTCATGATGCACTTTGTATCATTTCTCTTATTTGACATTTTATGCAATGTCATTTTAGCTTCTATGGTAATGTTCTGTTTTAACCACGGTCTCAAGGTTATAGGAATTATATATTTAAATATTTTTTCATACTGCTTTTGCACCTGGCCTAATGATATTTTGTACATTTTGTATGTAATGCTGTGGTGTGTAATGTTCAAATTGTGAGCATCTATTAGGATCAATTTATTTTACATTTTCTCTCTCTGTATCTTCTTATGTATCTTTATCTGTATCTTCTTATGTGAAACAACGAGCATCTATTAATTAATTATTTCCATTATTTTTGTTAGGTACCTGAGCCATGATAATAAAAAATGTTTTCTGGTATAATAAGGAAGTGCCTTCTGTACATAAAGTCTATCAACATAACCAGAAATAAAATTGTAATAACCAGAAACGTACTTCCACAACAACTCCCGCTACATTTTCTGAGATAGTCATACCAATGACAAAAGACTCTAAAACAGATTATCAACATGAATATTAAATAACTTGTATTTACAGTTACAAATATTTTAAAGTATGAACACTGTATATACACTATATATCTTCATTGATCGGTATATGACTGAAGTGAGTACTTTCAGTAATGTGATTCTGAATTGCTGTACATCAAATGAACTATGATGTTAATGTTTCATATAATACATATTTAATAGGTCCTCCCACAGACAAATTGAGTTTACAATTTGAACTTGCTTTGTGTCTTCTCCAGCCACGGTGGTGCTGAACGAGCTGAGCTGGACTGAGGCACTGGAAAACATCTTTAAGAAAAACAGAGAAGAGGATCCTACTTTACTTTGGCAGGTGTTTGGCAGTGCGACTGGTCTGGCTCGGTATTATCCAGGTGAGTCCTTAAACACTGAAGAACCCAGAACTGTTAGGAGAGAAGGAGGCCACCTTTTCATTTTACAGTATTTTGTTTAAAGATCCTTGAAGAGATCCTAGAGAGACATTACTAATAGTTGTGACTTTAATTAAACGGACATAAAATAGCACCTAGAGCTTCACTGACTTTTTAATGGAATTAGAATGTCACATATAATACGTTTTTGCAGGGAGGATTCCTAACTCCAGTGTGCCACTAGGTGTATCTGGGTGATGGTAATTACATGCTTTCACTACTGATGATGTGGCCAGAGTTCCATCTCGTTTTGTGATGGAAGGACTGCCAACATCCAACTGTTTGACTTTTTCTTTCAAATAATGGGAATAAACCTGTGTTTGTTTAACCCACAAAATCCGTTGTCATTTGCTTTCAAATAATGAACGGAGAATCTTGAAAAAACAAAAAAAATAGCATGACACACCACAGCATACATATAGATTTTCTTGTATTAGGAATTTGTCTTTTTGCATACTCCAACTTGCTCTCCATGAGGCACACAGACAGGGAGTGAAGCTTGGGGGTCAGAGCACAGGGCCAGCCATTTATACAGCATCCCCCAGAGCAAATGGGGTTAAGGGCCTTCCCCAGGGGCCCAACGGAGTAGGATTCCTCTGCTGGCCGCAGGATTTGAACCAGCAACCTTCTAGCCACAGGCCCAGATCCTTAGCCACAGAGCCACCACACCACCCCTGTTGTAACTTTAATATTGTAACTTGTCGAGAAAAAGAAGTACTGTATGTAGACATACTGTTATCTCTGTCACTGAAACCGACTTACATTTACAGTATATTGCTTTATTAGTTGCTTCACAGGGCATTTTTTGAGTTGTGAGAAGCTACAAATGTGATTTATCTAGCTTTATGTATGTTTTATGTTTCACAGTTCTCCGTGAAGGATGGACTTTTACTGTTTCTGAGAATACAGTATTACTATTACAACTGTTGCTGTTTTATTGTATTATTATTATTATTAATAATATTATTATTATTATCACACCTGATGACTTTATAATGCATGAGAAAATATCTAAGGCATTTTATCACAAAAGGCACTATATACGTGTACATATAAACATGTCCATTTTACTGATAAGATAACCAGGGAAAATATTTAATGAATGGATGTGCAGTATATATTTATGGAAAATATGCAGGGATTTTTTTAATTCTGGTTTCGTATTCTTGTCATAAGATATCTAGACATAAGGAGCAATCAGACATCGAAAGCAGAAAGAAAGAATGCAGTGGTTTGGCACAAATTGTGAAGTGTTCAGGTGTGAGCATTTCAGCTCACCAACTGAAACTTTGTGGGTCTTTCATATGCAGCTTTCCACTCATACCTCATACCTCTCTTTATAGTTAACTGGTAATGACAGTAATAACTACTGTAGATAACTACAGTATATTGCTTACTATTGCTATTACTAGCTATTACTACAGTACATGCACAATTGCATTCTATGACTGCAAATTGTCAGTCAGTAACATGCTCCCAGAAAATGTGACCATACACATACAGTAATATACTGTTTTATCATCTTTTAATAATACTGAAATGCTACCATTTTAATATAATTTACAAGCTATTTCATTCACATTTAATTTCAATTGCAAATCATCCTTAATTTTTCAGCACCTCTTGTGTCGGTAACTAAGTCACACTTTAAATATTGGATATAAACACAACTAGCAGCAATGATTGCATGGTGTAGACCCTTCATTTTCCTAATCAGAGTTTCAGAATAAAAGACACGTTACAAATGAGAGGAGGCCAATTGGCCATTTGACCTACTGTATCTAGCCTATCTGATAGTTAGTAGTGCAATACCCTGTGTTTGTCTGCATTAAACATCCCCTTCCAGGTGTGCCCACTCGTTAATTTTATCTAAATCATTTTTAATTTTATTTGCATCTTTTACAGTTTGCACATCTTCCTTATTTGGCTCATCTGCAGCATTGAATAATTTCTTAACTATACCAAAATCTAGATCACTGATACATTTTACTCCCTGTTTTTCCATAACCCATTCTCAATCCAAACAGTGTTTCCCTGAATTAGACATTTGTGAGGAACTTTATCGAAAGCCTTCTGAAAATCTAAATACACAATATCGTAGGCCCTGTGTGTATTCATTACTGTTGATTAGGCTTTTCTAAATCCTGCTTGATTACTTCTTAGGGTATTATGCTCTAGTTTAGATCTAATAATTGTTGGGTCAAAGTTATTGGTCTATAATTATGCAATTCAACTTGTTAACCTTCCTAAGGTAAGAACTGTTGAAGTAAGTGGTGACACTTTTATACATTTCATAGCAAGCTAATTTATTTCATTTTATGTTGTAGCTTCAGTGTGTTGTGTTTTACAGTATAAATCAGAGGTGACAACCCTAACTAAAAAAAGCAGCAATGATAATCATGAATATTTATAGCACTTTTCATCCCACAGTATCTTAAAGCACTTTATACAGTATATAGGCGCAGACCCACTTCATCCTCTGAGTTGCAGCCCCCACCTGTGTGACATACACAACATATTTATTATTAATTTAGTAATAGAATTTAGAGCTTTAATAAATTTAACATTTATCTCTTTGTTAGGCTTATATATATACATGGTGGGCAAAATTATTTACTGATACAAGGATAATTTCTTTTAAATTTAGTTGAAAAAGAGGGATATATACATATAGATAAACCAGGTGCAGAAACTCACTCTTTGTCATGTTTTTGAGCATATATTGCAGTGTAGATTTCTCTCCCTTTTCTCACAGAAGGTTATGAGAAAATTGATTTCTATTTTAAGAAAAGTGGGATCTGGTGTAAAGCCTCCATCGGCTGTTTTGATGCACAAGTGATATACAGTAGAGCAGCTACGCTTTTGAATCGCCATGGCAGACAGTTTACCATACTAAAATAGAACTGTTTTGGTCCTAAAATAAAAGAGAGAATGAGTTATGTTTGTGGTCCTGCTGTTATGCCACCAGAATTATGTTAAGATTTGTAGAAAACTGTATATTGACCAGGTAGACAGAGTTGTGGCAGACTGTGAAACTAAAACTCTCCTTTGGCGGCTTTACATTTGACAGGCGCTGTCAGGCTCTTCGCCTATTTGCAGATCTATTTCCAGACACAACATCATCTGCATTTCTCTATTTTGCCAGTACAGTACGTTATTCATGACAGTTTCATTACATAGGGATTTCAACTTAAAGGGAAAATGTAATCTTTTACCACAGCTTTATTTATGTGTCAACATTGATTTTTGGTCTGGTCAATCAGTTCACCAGGGGCACCTCCACTCACATTCATCCTGCCCCCATGAATGCTGTGTGACTGCTGCTCGGTCCCAGGGCCTCTGCAGGGAAAAATAACAACAAAAACGCAGGGCCCTGTCACCCCAATGCCCACACTATCACAGACAAACACGGGACAAAGGGGGACAAAAAAAAACAGACAACTAATGCTGAGGTCCAGTCTTCTGTGAATTTTGTATGACATATTAGAGTATTTGTTGCTTCAAGACAATCTGAGCATTATAATGACATATCACTCATTAAAATGGTAAACAAAGAAGGAGAAGAGCTTGAAATGAGAAAGCTATAGAGAATCATACCATGTGATAGGAACAAGTAATAGGTTTATTCCATGTTTATTCCATGCTGAAAAGAGAAGAAAGGAAACACAACGTTTCGGCTGTGGAGCCTTCTTCGAGTGTGACACCCGTTGTGTATCTGTTAGAATAAAGCTATGGCTCAGTTATATAGTACAATTGTAGAAATGTTTTTCTAAGGGTAATCTTCACACACCCGAAGAAGGCTCCACAGCCGAAATGTTGTGTTTCCTTTCTTCTCTTTTCAGCATGGAATAAACCTTGACTTGTTCCTTTGCAGCCTATGCATGCTGACGCAGCTACCCTCCTAAACTACTTTATCCTAGTATTTACTGCAGGCGGTAGAAGGATTTATCGACCAGAGCAGCCTACGAGGAATTACATAAGGTTGCAGTAGATATTCACTCCATTTACAGTAGTTCTCTTAACCTTTCTGAGGTGATGATGAAAGAGTACTACTTTATATTTTACCAATGAGGGGGCTTGTTGTCATTTCTTGTTTGTCTCAGTCTAAAAGAAAACAGCAAAGGAATGAAAGACGAGAGGTATCAGATGTAAATTAGGGATCATCCCCCACTTTTGTGTCAAAAGATATTGGCATAAACCACGCAGTGTCCACCTGAAAGAAATTCAAAAGCCTTGGAAACCAACGTAAGAGTAGGACTCATTGGTTTCCTCAGGGATCCTGCCTGCACTATGCAAAGGTGAAGAACTGGAAGTGCTAATCTGTAAGCACAGCACATGGTGTAATAAACAAGGCTTCATCTTTCTTGGCCATTGGAAGCTGTGCTGTGGCAAAGGCCATCCCCACAGACATGATGGATTACATCTGAATGAGATGAGCAACACTCTGCGTGGGGCGAGAATCTACAGGAAAAAACATTTAAACTAGAATGGAAGGTACCCAAAAGAAAAAAATATATACTGTATAGAGATATACTGTATACTTACTGTATAGTCATGTCAAAAAACAGAACCCAGGGAAAAATCAAAATGTCAAAACAAAACAATTTAAATGTATACTTAAATGCCAGGAGAGTTAGGAAAAAAAGCAAGAAGAAATAGAGGATATTGCATTATTTGGGAATTACTATGAACTGTAATTGGTATCACTAACACATTGTCAAAGGAGACTGATAAATACAGAATTAATTAAATTCTTAACAGAGAGGAAAGATACAGTATAATTAGTTGAGGTGTATCACTATACATCAAAATTAATACTCCAGCACAGGAATCTGACACCTGTGCTGTAAACATTGTGCACAAGTAAACATTGTGCCAAATGTTTACTTTATCACTTGGACTCTTTGTTGCAGATCCCATGTGGTGTCTTTTCAGTTTTATGCAAGCCCCCTATGTAGAGAGACTGGGATATGGTTGACCGATAAACATTTTCTCCCATCTTCCAAACTAAAGTCTGTTACTCTTTCTTAGTCCCTGTTAGTGTCACAGTGGCATCACTAAGCAGTTTCCTCTTTGCCCAGTTGCTCCATTTGGAGGTGCAGCCTGCTCTAAGCAGCATCTGGATATCTCCCTCTGCTTAATTACAGACGTCACCATGCTCAAAGAGATAAGTCTTTACAGAGAAAGGTAAATGTATTCTGAAATCATATGAACCCTTAATAATGCACACTGACAGAGGCCAAATCAAGTAATAATGTGACTCGTTAAGGTAATTTTGTACACCTGAATTAATGTAGGATTGCCACACCAAAGTTTTTGAATACTAATGCATCCAGAATTTCCATTTTTCTCTCACCTTCATGATTTATTTACTTTTTTGTTTGGGGTTGCGTAAACAACAAATACGATTATTTAATTCAAAGTGTCATGACTGCAAGCTTTAAAGCAACAAAATGTGAAAATTATGAAATGGTCTAAATAGTTTTGCAAAGCACTGTACCATCTACTGTATGGGTCAGACTTACAATAATGCATTCAAAAAGCAATAGGAGTTTACATTTAACATCTACATTTTACCAAATGCTGTTTTCAATTACTGTACAGTGTCATATAACTAAATCAGGGCTGCTTTGATAAAAGGTGATGATTAATTTTTCTCACAAAACTTGGAGAGAGCCATTAGAAATATCAGCAGTTGAAACTGGAATGGTACAGTAGGCATGAGCTAACAACAGCTTTTTTGCTCAGTTTGTAAGAATACCTACTAAAGGCCATGTCTGTATTGATCTAGTGTTTTCAAACAATCAAGATAGAGTATGGAAAAGCGTGGGTAAGAGAGCCATTAAGGAACTGTGGGAATAAGAGTATTCTTTGAAGTACGCTTTCAATGCCTGTGCCCATTTTTTACTTTTCTTATGTTTCTCAATCACTCTCTGCCTCTATCCTTTGTGTAAAACAGTACACCCTGTTCTCAGTGTTTAATACACTTTTCCACAGTTTTCATCTTCCAGTCTTCCAGTGCGTACATTTTTCCCATTTCTGGAGACGACATTTGGTTTTAGTTTGTTCACACCTTTAAGTATTTAGAATACTTCACTCGGCGCTCCTTGTGTTGTTTAGCTTCCCAGTATATTCTGTAGCATTACTTAAAATCCAGGAATCCTGCCGATTTTGATTGCTTTTATATTTTATATTTATAGTTGAGATGATAAGATAGAAATGGTATGTCAACTGAAACACCGATGTCGTTCTTGGTCAAAATCTTTTCTTTTTTTTTAATGTCCCTTGCAGTTTTTGGATGTTTGCCTAATAATCCTGTTGTGATGTAATTTGTAAATCTAACTAGTTTATTTATTCTAACTAGTTTCAGCATGTAAATAATAGATATATACAGTACATATTAGGGAGAACTGCGATTCTAATAGGACTGCACAGTGCAAAATGGTAAGCATTGCTGAGCTAGAGCCCTGAGTTCAATTCCAGACCTGGAGAGCTACCTGTGTGCAGTTTGTATACCTACATACTGGTAGGTTCATTGGCCTCTGGCGCAAGGCCCTAGGTGTGAGTGTGTGCATGTCTGTATTTGTGTCAGTGTGTCTGCCCTGAGCTGGATTGCTGTCCTGTCCAGGTTGTACCCTGCCTTGCATCTGTTGCTTGCTGGGATAGGCTCTGGCTCCCCCACAACCCTGAAGTGGAAGAAGTGGTTAGAAAACAGATGGATGGATGATGGATCTGAGGATTGCTTGGTTTGGTTTTGTTGCCCTCTTTCATTAGCACTGTTCCAGTCAACGACTATTACTTCTGTCTTTGAGTGACAGCAAGACGTATTTTGTTATGGATACCATCGTGTTTCCTTAAGTATAATTGGTATATTACCATGAGGCCCTGGAGGTTTGTTTATGTCAATTGCTTCTGGAATCTGTAACACATTTGACTGGTCTGTGCTAATAGTATTTAATGCAGGGCTGTCCAGTCCTGGGAGGGTTGGTGTGTCTGCAGGTTTTCATTCCAACTCCGCTCTTAACAAGCTAAATCGCCTCATTATCAGTTTTACTGGACCAAATTATTAGCTCCCTTCCAGCTCTTCAGGTGTTGCTGCTTAAAGAGACCTTGGAAATCTAGAGACACACGAGCCCTCCAGGACAAAGTTTGGACACCCCTGATTTAAAGTCTTTCTTCAGTCAGCTGCTTTCACAAACTCTGCATCTGGGCATGATTTTGTTAGCAACCAATTGAGCTTGATAGCTGCAATAGCCTCCTCTCATTTGTAACCATGCTTTTTTTCCTTCTCCTGCACTAAGGCTGAAGCAGTTGTGCATTATGGTTGAGTTCCTTGCGCTGTTAACTGATTACAACAACCTATCACCCCTCTTAAATTATTGAAACGAAATGTCTTAGGAAATGGTACTGCATATTGGAAACTAGAAAACCACGGGAATAATGTATTTTGAAATGTACATATAGAATATCCATTGCTTTTCATTATTGTACTTCAAATAGAAGTGTCACTAACATGCAAAAGCTGATAGAGACCTCTTACTGTTACTGTTACTAATTGTTACTGTTCTGAAATATACTGTAGCAGGATAAGTACCAGCTTACGGTATTAATGTTTGCCATTATCATTTGAATCTGTTTTGAAGCTCTTACAACACAAGTCAATAGTATAAAAATTCCCTGTTTTTTTCACTGGGAAAAAAATTGTATCCCTGCAAATGTTTTTTTTTTCTTTTTTAATATTACTTACTTGCATAAAAATTGAACCAGAACTATCAGAAGCATTATTGGTATTTTCTCACATACAGTAATTTCATGATATTATTGCCCCAGCTAGCTGCTTATTTACCATCCAAGTTCGAAAGTACTGTATGCCAACATTTAGAGAGGAAATGAAACATGCAGCAAGGGTTTGTTGGATATGTGCTCTGAAACCATATATGCATATCTGTCATATAGTACTGCATAGTCTTGGCAACCCAGGCAGTTAATCATGATGAATGTATTTCAGTAATATTTCTTTCAATGTTCTTGTAAATATTTTTTTTATTTCCAATTTGTGTTTTATACACACGAGATAGAAAGAGGCATGTCACGTTTCCTAATACTCTTCAGGCTAAAATAAAAAAATCACAGAAGCGGAACATATTCCTCTGTTTGAACTAAACTAGTTAGACCTCTTTCTAATCTAAACTGATACTGCAGACTGAACAGCAAAGGTTCAATGTCGGAGACTGTAACACAGGGTGCTCAAAACACCGCAGTCTGTTCAAATTGATTGTTGAAACTTTTATATTTAATACGGCAAAATCTAAATATGGAAATATTATTTAAAGTGGGCACCACAGTGGTGCCACAAGTGTTGTTGTCCTGGGTTCAATTCTGGACCTAAGGTGCTGTCTGTCTGATGTTTGTACAGTATGTTTTCCCCATGGGTGTCCTCTGGATGCTCTGCTTCCGGAGGTTAATTGGCTCCTGGGAATATTTTCCCTGGTGTGAGTGGGTGTCAGCATGCGATCTGCGATGGACTGGTATCCTGTCCAGGGTGTATACTGCCTTGTGCCCATTGCTTGCTGAGATATTGGAAAAGGGCTGGAAGGATTAGTTATCATTACCTGTTTGCTAAAGGAGTCCCATGAAGGGTTAAGGGTGGGGGCAGTAAAAGGTAGTGCCTGGGTATGTGCCCCAATACAAATTGGATTAGGTGGTCTTCTATAGTGCAATCTGCAAACAATGTTACATCTTTGCAAATTATAGTAAATAGCAAAACCATCTGGGGCTTTAATGGCTTCCTGCCCTGAAATCAGAAGCCACTTACAGTATCCACTGAAACTGAGTCCTTTCCAGGCATTTAATGGCTTTATACAAACAGTCATCAACACAGTCAATTAGCAAACAATTTCCAGGCCTCTGCTTTGAGCTATTCTTGCAGTGAGTTCAGATCCAGGTCACTATCTGGGCCGAGAGAGAGTGCCAGTACTACTTCTATAGTTGCTGGAAAGGAGATAAAAAAAATTAAAAAAACATTAAAAAAATAATACAAAATTTGCCAAATAGTGTATTGATTCATGTTTCAGGATTACAATTCAAAATATAAATCAATTTGTAATTCTTCCAAAAAAAAGTGCATTACGAAGTACAAGTTACAGAGTTAGACTATATTAACCCATTTCGTACCAGTGATATAATTAATGTATGTAATGCAAAACCTTTAAACATCATTCATTGTAATGGGAGTTTATGTTTATTTCAGCTTCTCCTTGGAAGGACTCACGGAACACTGCGAGTAAAATTGATTTGTACGATGTTCGACGGCGACCATGGTAAGCGATTCAAATTCACATTATATGAAATTATTCTTGGTCGAGGTCACAGCAGCTCAGTACCTATCCCAAAAGCATAGGACTACGCTCTGGTTAGGACAGCAGTCCATTATGGGTCACACACACAAGACAATTAAGTGACTCCAGTTATCAAACAGGTAGGTAACATTTAACAGAACTCCAATTAACATAACATACTGTAGGTAGCATGTCTGCGGAAGGTGGGATAGAACCAGAGCACCTCAAAGAACCCATGGCAACTCAGGAAAAGCATGTAAATTCCACAGGGATGGTGCTCTAGGCCAGTGGTCAACCAGATTCCAAAAACGGTAAGAAGAGCTAAGTTACGCCACCGTGCCAAGCCTTTTTCAGTTCAGATAAATTAAAGTTGACTGTCCAAAAATGGTATATTAGTTGTCACGGATGTCGGAAAGGCATGCCGTGGAATGACAAGGAGAGCAGTAAAGACTCTATGCGTAGCGGACAGGGGCGACCTGGTGCTAGGCTATGTCTTACAACATCCGTACCCTCAATGCTGAGCAAGGAGCACAGCAGACACAGGAAGTACATAGGCTACACAACAAGACACACCGGAAAGACAAGAATAATCACATGGAACTAGGAACAGGACTGAAGTAGAGCACCCTCTAGGTGTACAGGGCGTGACATTAGTAAGACATTTTTAGAACAGAATTTAACACATTTTTTAATAATAGTGAAGATCATAATACAAAGGTTGACAGAAGTATTTTCACAGTTTCAACAATTATTTAATTTTAATTTTTATTCAAGACATTCACCTACAGTAATATCTATGACATTTATTGACATGCATTTTATTAATTTTAGAATGCATTTCAGTGGGAAATATGAGTAAAATCATAAAAAGCCATACATCTGTATCTAACAGTGTATATAGACCACTTTCTTAAACCAGTGTGTATATTTCAGAGCTATGAATATTTATGTACATGGTATTTTTGTTTCTAGTTTTTAAACAGGCAACATAGAATTAATCACAAATTAAGCAAAAATAAAGCCCTTTAACAGAACTACAGACTAGATATGACATAATGGTGAATGTGATTTAAATAGTAAGCTATTGCTTTGTTAGAAATAATTCTTGATCTTTTTTTCTTCATTGTTCTGGATCAGTGAGTAGCTGGGGATCAAAGCTCTTGCCTTGTGTACAGTATGTTCATGAAATATTGGTTTGTGTGTTTTTTAGGTACATACAAGGAGCAGCTTCGCCAAAGGATATGTTGATTCTTGTTGACGTGTAAGTGCCTTTCATTTTAATTCAATTTCAATGAAAAATAAAAAAAAAACATTTACATGTAGATTTTCTTTGCCAGAACAGCCTCCTAATCATAAAATGAACACAATTTAGGTGATTCCATAAACATTTAGAGAGTTGTAATTTTATTTTTAATGTTTTCAGGACATCTATTGAATTCAGTTGAACTCTATCCAGACCTGCTTGTTAAATTGGATGCTTGTAGAATAAGCAACGTCCAGATTCCCAGATTCACTCTGTGACACCTGTTACCAGTTCTTAATTCAGGACTTCCCTATTATCTGTCAATGGTTGCAAGGGAACAACATTATTTTACTAAAATATAGTGCTTTTTTCAAAGCCTTTAAAAAGCAGTATTTTTATTTGTACTAATTATAGCACCAAACCAAGTACTAAAAAAGTAGAAATGTCATTCCCATGTGCATTTTTAGCTTTAACAGCTCTAATTGTCTTAATTGCAAATCTTTAGCTTCCTTTAACATTTAATATGTATTGGTTAATTGTCTCAGCCCTGATCTTTCATCTTTTTAAACACAAGTTTACACATTATAATTTCCCAAGGGTACGCTTATCCCCTCATAATCTCAGCAACCCAAGTGTTGTACAGCATAAACCACACATGGTGGACTCCTTAGTATGTTATTCATTACAAACTGAAGTTTGTTACTATTGATACACTATAAACATATGAAGGGAATTGAAACACTTCCAGTATACTGTATGTACAATATACCCAAACACTTGTGGAAGTGTAGAAAGGCTGCCTGGCCACATCGTTGAAGCCGATACCCTGGCACCCCTCAAGAGAAGGATGGATGAGATCTTTGGATATATTTGCCAAATAGGCTAGATGGGCCAAATGGCCTCCTTTCATTTGGAACTATTTCATGCTCTTAATAAAGTAAATATTACTAATTTAGGAAGAAGCATGGTGAGTTTGTGTTAATATTTAAAGGTTGTTGATATAGTACTCACTTCTTAGTCATACAATGTACATTGGACCAAATGGACTTAATAAACCATTTATCTAATTGTGAAGGAATACATTTTATTATGATACCGTAATTACAAATACTCCCCACATTTTGGGTTTTATGGGAGAGGGTAAGATGATGCCAAGACTTTTGATTTTTCTGCTGGGAGAAAAGTGAGCGATTATCTCACTTCTGCAGCTCTCAGTCCTCACTGAGGTGACAGTGACCACCATTTCAACAGATAAAGTGTTGCTCAGGAAACTGCAGTTCTGGAATCAAGCAAATGGGGGACGCTAAAATTTAAAACCAAATTCTTCTGTTTAAGTTGACTTCCGATAAATCTCCTCGATTAGACTGTTATACATAAACGTTGTTGCTCTTTCTTTTTTATAGCATAATATGTCTGCAATCCTGTCTCTTTTTCTTCCATCTTTTTTGCCATAATTTCATCTTTTTATGAAGTATTCTGTGGTGTATTCAATGCTACATCTTGTAAAATAAGAGCAAGATTTATTATACTTTCAGAAGATACAGATGTTAGGAACGCTGCATCTGTTCGTTATGTTTTGATTGAGAGAAATGTTCTGTGAATTTCTAACCCATTAATGTTACCAAAACTTTTCAAAATTTTAAAAAGTAAAAGTCTTTTTTCAAACAATTTGTTATGTGAAAACGTCCCATTTAAGATTTAAAATCAATTGCTTATACTATATATTTGCTTTAGTATTGTTAGGTAAGGTGTTATATTCAGCTTTCCAAGGTTCAGCAGGTGAGTCTGGGAAAAACTCAGTCACAATAGACTGAACTACATATATTGGTGATTTATATTGGTATTTTTATACGGTTGGCTTTTCTTATAAACAATGAACGTTGAGGATTGACAGTCATCCATTACTGAACTTTGAGATATGAAAGGGATGTACCACACTGTACACAAGATACTGTAGGGGTTTTACAGAAATATGAGGGATATTTTCATATCCCATACACTTTTTGAAAGGTTTTTAATCTTTTTTACTCTTTGTCTTTTTTCTACACAAGGAGTGGAAGTGTCTCTGGGTTGACTCTCAAACTGATCAGGACATCAGTCTCAGAAATGCTGGAAACACTCTCAGATGATGATTTTGTGAATGTTGTTTCTGTAAGTATTTACGGAAAATGCCTGGCATATGATTCAAATAGTGTCGTCACTGAATTTTAAGTTACAAATCCGTTTTATATGATTGTTACGTCCCAGTGTGTGGTCCACGTGTGTTTTGTTGCTGTGTTCCACACTTCCTGACCTTGATTGTTCTCCCTCCCCCATTGGTCCATCTTCTCAGCCAATCAGAGTGCAGCTTATTTAGTATATAAGTTGGAGGCTTTCAGAATGAAGGGGCCTTTTGTTTGACTTTGGTTCTGCTTGGCTCAGCTTCTGTCTTGCTTCGCTTTTGGTTTTTGCTTCAGCTTCGTTTCGTTCGTGTGTGTTGTCTGTAAAGCTTTGGCTTTTGTTGGTTTGTGCTTGTCTCTGTGTACTTTCATTTGTTTGTGTGTTTATCCTTGTTTTGCCATTACCTTGCCCTAACATGTTATATGTTCGACCTTTGTGTTCTTTTGTACCCTGTTCCTGTTGACTACTCTCTTTTTTATTATTATTTGTTTATTATTATTATTTGTATTCCTAGTTCACTTGTATATTTGTGTGAACTTTTGTGTATAGGGTTAGTTTAGGTTGTTGGATACATTCTGCACATGTAGTTGATTTTTGCATTAGTAACACTAGTTTAGTATGGGTGAGTGCCTTTTGTCTTGTATGGTTTTGGGTAGTCAGTGAAGGTTAGCTAGGGCGTTTGAAGATGCAGAAGACCGTGTGTTTCGGGTTTTCTTTTGTAGTTAGGTTAGCTTTCCCTCACTTTCTTAGCCAGCTCCATTTTGTTTGTTGTTTTCTTTTCTTTGGCACCACTCTAGTTTCTTACCCCTGTGTGTTATTGTGTCTTATTACGTGCCAGTCACTTATTCAACTTAAAATAATCACTTTTTGCACCAACCCTTGTTGTTACGCTTCCTAAGTCCCACACCAGAACTCACCTGCATCCAAAAATTATCCTAAATGTTACACCCCTTTACCCATAGACACTTGGGGTCGTAACAATGATGATCTGGAAACATGGATGATATTCAAGGATAATAAAGTCAAATCATGGGATTCAAGTATAAGATTTAGCTGAAACTTGGACGTTTTTTATATTTAGGAAGATTCTTTGCAATTGCATTCAGCTATAATTGTGATCTCCCCTACAGTATATCTGATGCTTTTTTCATTAGAACTTCAATAGTCCAATGAAAGGTCTAATCTAATTTATTTTACTCAATGCCGGCTGCACTTCATAAGATACAGTATATTCAAATGGACGTAAAAGGAAATCATTGCATTAATCTTTCACAGGATAAAGCTTACATTGCTTATGTTTTTCTTACACATCAAAGTATGTTTGTTCCTTCTAAAAACTCAAAAGCCCACTCATGTGGGCCTAGGTAAAATGAGAAGCATTGTCCAGTTTTTACATTACAATGCAAAATATAGGAAAACATTATTTTTTTCCAATCATCCATCCAATTATTAATCACAAATTAAATGTAGCCAGGGTATTGGAGTTACCAATCCTAGTCCTTAAAGCAGTGTCATTGAATTATTATGACCAAGTAGTTGGGACCTTGTTTTTTTTTGTCTTATTCACAAGACAGCATCTCATAAAGCAATGTCCATAGTCATTCTGGCTCATTGGTTTTGAAATTCTCATCCAGATGGAAGAGTGTTACCTAGTGGTCCACCAAGACCATTTATAGATGTACCTCATTTTCCTAGATAAAGGATTCCAATCTCAGTATTACCTAGGCTCAGCACTTTTTTGTGATCTGGTGAGATCAGCTAGAAAAGTTTAAAATAATTAAGATATTTAAAAGTAAATACATTGGAAATACTATTTACATTTGCATTTAGAAGCAGCTTGTCTTTGTTCTGCTGTTTTAAATGTAAAACTGTTTAGAAAAAGATGCCTTTTAAAACAGAAATAAAGGCCAGGTAAATTTTATGTTTCAAGAACATTATGCTGATAAATGCAAGAAACATAAGAACAAACTGCACAAACAAGATATCACTCTGAAACAAAGTCTGTTGTGTGGGTCTCAAATTTGGCGGTGTATTGCTGAGTGAAATAGTCCTTGCTCTGGGATGAGAAAAGACAGGTAAGAAATAATGAAATATGGATCTGAGTTGAGTCATGCACTTGAAAACAGGAGTTTAATGAAATCACCAGTATTCCAGCTTGTGAACAGAATTGAAATTACATTCTTAACCCTTGTCCCCAGAGCACAGCAGTGGTAACCAGGAAATCGCCATCCATCATGCTTGATATCTGAGAATCTCTTTGAGAAACCTTTAAATTATTTTTAGTTTGTTGCAATAAGCCAAAAGTAGAGCTCAAATTGATACGAATGGTACCCCTGCCATTCCTGTTATCCATTCATTCTGAGCAGGGATTTTCAATTTGTTAGAGTTTGGAATTGGAACTAGGATTTTTATTAAGGAAAAGCTTTATCCAGAAAACAGTTTAACTCACACAATCAAATGGAACTCCACATGGCGAAAACACCATAGACACAAAAACAAATAATTTTTGCACTTTAACATTTAAAATAGGATAATTGATCAATTGATTGATTGCATTTTTGTAGTACGTTTCATCCTAATGGATCCCAAAGCACTTTACATATACTGTAGAAGGGAAACCTCTTTATTCACCACTGAAGTACAGCCCTCCTTGGTGATTCACAACGGTCATTATTTTCCAGCAATCCCACTAAACAGCATGGAGAAGTGAGAAATTGTCTTCACTAATTAAATGAAGGGGTGCCATTTGGTAGGCCAATTGTGTAGCCCTGTTGGTAGAGTTATAATACTCCTATGCTTGCAAACATTATCATAGGATCTTAAATGACCTCTTAGACAGGGTAAGTTTAAGTTTGGGGTTTAATCCAAGGGACAGCACTTCCTATAGGATAGTGCTCCTGGTTGCTTTACTGGTACATTGTGTGTTTTTCACTTCTGATGCTGAGGGAAGATTATCATGTACTGGTTGTATGTGGTTTGTATACACATTTGGTGTACAGTGTTAAGTCTTTGAAGGGGGAAATGTCTATTCTTACTTATCAGCAATGTCAGTCAAAAATCAGTTTTAATGATTGACGCCAATACAAAACAGCTGGTTCACAGTCTGCACTTCCATTACTTCTTTCAGACAGCAGCTGCAAAGGCTAGAACACTATTTACTATCCACCAAGTGAAAAATTCATTTGGTAATAGTCATCAATACATTGTACGAACTACACATTGTAGTTATCCACACATTCGAAACCGACTGACTATTTAGCACGCGTTTATGTCCCCTGTTTGACGTTATGTGGAACAGCTGGATGACAGAGGTCTTTACATCATAAATATATTTCTTTGGAAATATTCTTATACCCCAACAACTCTGAATTTTGCCATATGTACTATTTGGAGTATAATACAGTCTAGTATGCACTGTTAAATTTAAATGAAAGTCTTCCTACTGTAAATGTTTGAAACTGATTGAGGTACTTTAGACTTTTTAAACAGCATGCAAATAATCAAATCAGTATGCAGTCCAAAACAGTGCCTGTATTAGAGTTTCTCCCACACATTTTAGTTTGAAAAATATTTTATCCAGATCAGTATGTATTGTGTTCCTCCTAAAACTATGACACAAAATTGAACTAAATCAGGTCCCTATCCAGATTCTCATCATTCCTGCAGCTGCTGGTTGTTGTTCCAGCTGAGCTCTTGATTGTTAAATTGAACCCCCTATTTAGCTAATAAATTACCAATTAGAAGTTTTCCAATTGTTGTGCTTTATGGAGTTGAGAGATTTTATTTCTACCTGTATAAATTCATGAGTGTGTTAAAACCAATTTTATTAGGATTGAGCCATGTTTAGAATGGTATAGTTGATCAAATTATCACTTCAATTAAAGCACTGGCATAACCACTGCTTTTGTGTACCTGGCTTGTAATGAATAAAAATAAGCTGATTTGCTTTTTATGGCTGTTTAATGTTGTTTAAAGGTATGGATAATATTCTGATTAGTATAGTAATAATTCAGGCACACTTGGTTAAACAAATACTTTATTTATTCATTAATATTTATGTTACCAAATATTTGACTTTTTGGGTGTTAGACCTTTAAATAATGCCTACAAAGGCCAAAAGAAGAGCTGCTAAAGATGCTAAACTAAATTAACCAGAATACAACCAGCAGTTAAGTCTGTTTTTCTGTTAACAAAACTAATAGGAACCTATTTCCATATTCTAAAAAAACACCTACAAATCAGAAGAGGCTGTTATAACCCAAGGGATTCTTTACACAGGAAATCAGAGTTCCCTAAAAACCACAGAATAGCAAACTCTCTTAACAAGTTTCAGATACTGAGCCCCATTCTGGTCTTCCTGGGTGGTCTGGATCAAGAAGCTCCCACCTTGGATGTTTCCTTTTTACCTCAAGTTCTTCACTCTGTCCTCCACTCTCTGTTCTCTTAAGTGGTGTCTTTCTGGACTTGATTGACACTTTATCATTTATGCAGAACTTGATTAAATAAAGTAAAACAAGGTCAACTTTATGGTTACTTTGATCACTGAATCTGGACCCCCTACAGTTCAGACAAACATCGTTTTGCTTTGAAGCTGGAAATGTTGACAAAAGCCAGGTGTTAACCATTGAATTGAGATTCTAAGAGACTCTACCATAGTTACCAGTGCTCTAATGACTCGGAGTGTGTTGTGCTTTATAAAAGTGACAGTAGAGTGGGAGCAATTGTTAATAATGAGGGGAAGAAGCAGTAAACTGGACAGATCAAATGAAAATGTTATATCTTGTCTTTTTGAGACTCCCAGGTATCTACCTTTTTAACATCTCGTATGTCTGTTGCTCAATTTATGAAACTTTGATGCAAGTGAATAAGACCTTCAGGGGATGCCATTTTCTTTCACAATGTGTCCCATTTTGTTTTTCAAAATGCCAACTTTTAGCTCTTAAAATTAATCTGCTGTTACTTTGTGTGCCTCATTTGTGACTCCATCCTGAGAAACACGGATACGCAGTAGAGACTCTGCCTACTTCTTGTCTCTTTCCATTGACACAGCTAGGCAGGATGGAGTGTTGTGATGTTCCGTTTACAGTGTCAAACAGGTACCACTGTAGGTACTGCAGGTCCCACTAGAGTTGGGCCATCCTGCCTTAAATGGTGGTCATATGGTCATGTGGCAGTTACAAGGAGTGTGACTTTGTCTAACAAAAGACTTGGGGGGGTAATAAAAATGGACCCTGCCACACTGAAGAGGTTAAATGAAAGAGTAATGCTTGAATTGCCCCCTTTTAATTCTGTTATGTGCCTTGATGGCCATTAGTAGTAGATGATAGGACCAGCAATTCAATCTCAGAAAGCTATGAATTAGGGACCTGCTTTGCAATGAGGACACAGGGGGTGTAATTTGTTTATGATTGCATGCTAGGCTGCAGTTGCAGGGAGAGAACACTGATGGCAGTTCGGCTAATGAAACCCATACAAATAAAGCTTTGATTTGCAACTGCCTGGAGATCTTAAAGGTCAACAAAGGAAGTCAGTGTTATTGATTGCAATTTATTAAAAGTAATCTCTTATTTTTCTGTGACAGCAGAACGTTGAGTCACACCTCGCCCATCTTTGAAGGGCTGTCTGAAAAGAGAGTAAACATGGTTAAATGTTAACGCAAAGAAATCTTTTAGACAGCATGATGATGAATCTTATTATATTAAATTGGTGCTACAGTATATTGAGGTTAGAAAGTTAATAACTTGGTTCAGGCTGTCAGTGTACAGATTTTATTTTTTGTTTTATAGCTCTATATTTGAGTATATACAGTACAGTATCTCATTGATATTTGTGTTGATATAAATATAGATTGTATTGTTTAGGGTCACCTTTGTCAAGGGTGCTCCTCTAGTCCCTTTAGCAGATGGCAGTGCACAGGTTGTAATCCTGAAAAATACATAAACCACTTCCCTGTTGCCCTAACCTCCCTGATACTAAATCATTTATCATTCACATCCATAAACCTCCACCTTCGCCTAAGGCAGTCTGAAGATTTGCCTGACACGGGCACAGCGTCTTTCCATCCAGTCCTTTTTGAGGACAGAAAATGTAAATTACTTTAAATCTATACTTCTGTCTTGCGGTGCCATCTCATGTAATTTTTTAGTAATTTTTAATTACTGTAATTTTTTAATTTCTGCAATTTATTGATTTTATTAGGCCTGTGGAATATGCTAAATGTAAAATATCTCCTCCTAATTGGAATTTTTCCCCGCATACGTATTGGAAGGATGTAAAACTCAATCTAGAAATACTTTATATTGTTAATATGTAAAAGGAAAACAAAATAAGTTCATATGTAGGCTTTAAAGCAATCCTGTTAAACTTGTAGTTCTTGCATTTTTAATTGATTTCATAATACATATATACGTAAGTAGTTTTTATATTATCTTTCACACTTTGGCACATTTTCACTAGCATATTAATCTCATCACAGGGTTTTCCAATCTCATGGCAGCTGTGGCATCTTGCAGGATTTTTACAAGATTTGACAAACCCAAAACATAGATTTGCAGACGTCCTGCTTCTTAGCTTTTTAATGGTAATCATTTGCTTATTTTAACATAGCTTGTATAAATATTAATGTCCTGGGAATCTTGCACATTGTTTATTGCTTAACAGGTAAAAGTACATAGTCCTTTGTGTCAGGGCAATAGAATTCAATATAACATGAATTACCTGCTATGCATAAATCAGGTTCTGCAGAAGTATAGCTCTACATGTGGTGATCTAGCAGTATCAAAAAACACTTCTATCATTAATCGTATGTTGATTTACATATCTTGCAGAGCATATCACTACAGACAAAATTGAAAAATAATTGCAGCAGTTTTTTTTTCTGTTCTTGAATGCCTATTATCAGCACAGGCTCCTGAAGTTAAGAATCAAAACTACTTTAGCACATGGATTACAGCACACCTTCATATCTTAGTTTTTATTGGTAGGAAATGATTTAACATGCCCAGTATAACAGGAATAATGGAAACAAAAAAACAGATTGCTCTCAATGATAAAAAATTATTTACATTTTGAGATTTGTTTTTCTGTTGGTGCAGATAAAATCTTAATAATACATATTTAATTTAATTTAGTTCCAGATCTACTCGATTCTTTGTTGGATGCCAGCCACTGAGGGATAAACCCAGTGAAATTCCATTGCAATGGTGAACGCAACATAGGAACAATATTTGTTACATTACTTGTTAAGTAGCTTTGTGACCTAGTTTTGTTGAAATGAGCAGTGCAGTATAATGGCGTTTATTAGATTAGGCCTCTCATGGAATTTAATCCAGCTTTACTAGTTTCATTTTGTATACAGGGCTACAGTAATAGGATCAGAGGGGTTAATCCCCTGAAAAACTGAGTTAGAGGGCTCAGGGAAACCTTCCAAGTGCAATGTACTGTATAAGTGATTAGGACTCATTGGCGTCCATTTTATGTG
Source organism: Lepisosteus oculatus (assembly GCF_040954835.1). NCBI lineage: Eukaryota > Metazoa > Chordata > Actinopteri > Semionotiformes > Lepisosteidae > Lepisosteus > Lepisosteus oculatus. The sequence continues at coordinate 47,447,189 of NC_090702.1, read as the reverse complement.
GATAAATGATACGGATACAGTATATATACAGTATCTATCAGAAGATAATGATAATATATAAATGTGATAAAATTATTGCTGTAAGAAGAAAAACGGCTTTTTCCCAGTACTTGCATACAATAGTTCTTACAGTTCCTACTGGGAGTGTGTACCAAGTGTTTGAGTAGATTTGGTAATTCAGTCAGTTATAAACCAATTGAAAAGTATTATAAAATTCTTACCTGGGTATGTGCATCACATATAACTTCTAGCCAAGTAAGAAGAAACAGATTCTGAAAAGACCTTTGACAAGACTGAAATAGGATTTGAGCCTTTTTAGCCATTCAATCAACTTGAAAAGTCTATCATTTACATTCAGTTAATGTAGTAAATTTAAAAATGCATGAAGGTGTGGATTGTTGTCTGAAACTAGCCGAAAGTAAACCAAATGTTTTTTTAAACCTACAGACAAAAGTACAGTACATGAAAAGTCAACGATTGTTCTCTCAGTGACATGTTTTCAAAGTTTTCCAGTCTTAACCAAAGGGAGGGGAATTCAGAGGTAAACATAGTATATGGCAACTACAGGGCACTGTTTGATTAGATGAAAATCACCCAAACCCCTGAACAAATTAAAGGGATTTTTGTGGTATAAATTCTTTCAGGACATAAATCACAGGCTTTAGAGATTAATGAATATACTGTAATCTCTTTTAATTAAATTGAATGCAGTATTTGGAGGCACTGTATTTCATATACTAGAGATTTCCTAAAGTTAACATTATAATTACTTCATGATGGTGAGTGACTTCAACATTTATAGTCTCGCTTACAGTCTTTTCTATTCTTTATCAACAACTAATTAGCCCATTGTAGGGCCACAGTGCTGAAATGGAAAAACAATTAGTGCGAAGCAGGATACGCCCTGGACAGGACACCAGTCCTTTGCAGAGTCCTTCTGTCATAGTACATTAAATTACATATAAAATATGGTGTTTCATTTCACTATTAAATTATAAAACATCATCGTACAGTAGCTACATGGCCTTAATTCTTATTCTATGTAATGCTCCCCATTTGCAATCATCTGCTGACTCAGATAATAATGGAGAGATGTTTGCAAAGAAGAATGCCAGTGGGCAATAAGACACTATTAATTGAACGTTATAATAAGCATTTTGCATTCCACTTCATTCATGAGCTAACGAGTGTCATAATGCAAAGTGTTCTTATTTTAATTTTTATTTATCTGCACTTATATAATCCCTGACATATTGTACATGGATCTAAAAACAACAAAAAAACAAGATTATTTTAGACAGGGCTTTTATCTACGGTCAGAATGTGCTGTTATGTAAAGACACTCACCATCATCATGAATAATTACGTTTATTTTCCCTTCATGGGCTTAGATTCTTTCCTGTTCATTTGTACACAAATTGATTTCAAATGTCATTGACAAACTCCCAAGCTAAATTATAGCTCTTCAGTGTGACAGACATGTTTTGCGTGGTTTAGGGATGCCTTTAACTCAGAACACGGGGGGCAACTGAATTTCTGTTTTGCACTTTTTCTTCACAGTTGTTAATCAACACAATATGGATATAACTTCCTTTTCAGCTCATGCATGCACAGCCCTGTGTGTTTTGACAGTGCCTGCTGTGAACCACTGATACAATGACTCACAAATGCACCCTGTATTTTTATGAGAATTTTTCCTTGCATTTAATGCAGCGCCTGCTTCGTGGTGTCAAGAGTTTCTTTTATAGAGAGACAAATCAAAAGATTTCTTTCATCATTAATATCTAGAATTGTGTTTTCAAGTGTCATGTGTAGCACAAAAAAATAAGGCAGTCGTCCTTTTGGTAAAATTTGTAATAGTTATGTGGTAGCCTGAGATATTTCATAGCATTTAGAGAATGCTTCTATGTCCTGGTGAATGTGCCTTTTCAGAAATTTAAATAATTGTGCAATGATGGGAAACAGTACTTGCTGTTTATTTTAATGCTGTTGATTAATGGGGTTACAATTAAGTACAAAAACAAAACCGGGTTGTCTTCTGATCTGTAAATATTCAGGATCAACTAAACTTTGACAGAATTTCTTAGGAAATGGTTTGTGTAAAACTATTATGACCAAGTGTTTTCATATTAAAATGCAAGATCTATACTGTATACAGTTTAATAAAAAAAACTTATTAGTAGGTTTTCATTTAATAGAAATGCTATTACGAATATAGAAAGATTGGTTTTTACTGATAAATTAATTGACCTCCTCATTTGTCTTTATGGCTTAATAAGGCCCACAGAGACCCTTCACTCTCCCCCATTCACAATTATTGCATGAATGTCAAAATCTGTTTTTTCTCATGCAATAACATCCTGCAAGGTTACTTGTACAAAATGTTTCACACCTTTGAGGCAGAGAAATGAAGGGAAAGGTAGGGAAGAACAAGGATCTTAAAATGCATCTGTACAGAAATGGTCAGTTATACTGTATATCTATAAAAGACAGAGTTACAGTAGATGGAAAAGAAGTATAATCTAACAAGGCTCACAGAAGTGACATCACCCCCCCTCCCCCCCAAATCTAGATAGTGTAAATGTAGACTAGAGTAGGACCTGATCTTTCAGTACAATGGAACTGAACTTTCTCTATAGCGAGGTAGCAACCATGATTGAAGGTTGGCAGGACCAGAGCAGAGCAGAACAGATGTCAAATTCGTCTGTGGAGGAAGACTTGGTCCTGTACTTTATCTAGGAGTGGAACTGCTATTCAGAGCACCAGAAAGACCAGATCAAAGCCTAAGAGGATCAGGAAGTGGTGCACTTGTCACATGGACGTCATCAGAATATAGATTGTGGGAGAATCCAAGGAAGGAAATGAGAGACGCTGGAGGCAATTGAGCAGAACCAGAAAAATTCCAAAGCAGCCAAGCAAAAATGACCAAAGCATTGTAACTACCATGGGCCAAGTAAATCTAAACTTCAAAACTGTTCTTTATTCCACTGAGCTGCAATTTAGTTAGAAAGTCTAATCCAGGTTTTAACAAGCCTGCTGAAAGCAGACGGCATAAATATACAGTACAGTAGGTGTGTTGAATAATGCATTGTTTTTTTTTGTTTCAGTTCAATAAAGAAGCGAACTATGTTGGCTGCTTCCACCATCTCGTTCAAGCTAATGTTCGAAACAAAAAGAAGTTAAAAGACGATGTTCAAAATATCACAGCAAAAGGAATAACCGACTATAAGAAGGGTTTCAAGTTTGCCTTTGAACAGCTTTCAGAAGTAAGTGCTTTCCATGTTCTTCTTAGTTCCTGAGGTCGTATCAGAAGCCAGTGTGAAATCAGATAGGTTTACAGAGTACATGTAGAAAACGGAGCTTACACATCAGTACTTGACTGATGTTGTCAGTCTTGATCACTGTCAGAGTAATTAACATGACATACTACAAAGTTTGTTGATTTCTTGACCTGCTGTAGAAGTCACTCAATTTGTCACTATTTGCTTTGACCAAATTCTGCTGCTATGCTATTTTGTCACAGGAAGCTATTCACTTTAGTGAGAAAATGTCTACCTTGGAGACGTGGATGTTAAATAAGGTTACACTGCTTCTTCAATAATCTTCAGTCACACATCACAAAAATTGTTCATTTTTCAAAAGTTCACAAACAGAAATAAAGAAAAAAAAAGGAAAGCTATAAAGATTAAATTAAATTAAAATTAAATGATACATGGCTTATAAGCACAGTGTTTGTCATTATGTTACTCATACCGCCATGTAAATGCAAAAAAAAGGTTTGAAGGTGGCTATTTCATGGACAGTTTTTATTGTCTATGACTTAACGACCGCAGATTGTCTGTTGATTTTCATTGGTACTTGAACTTGAACTTTATTGTCATGTGTAACCGGTACTGGTACAATGGAATTCTTACTTACAGAAAGTCTCTCGATTGTAAAACAAGTGTAAAAAACAAAACAAAGTGCAAACAGTGCATCAAGACAATATACAGACAAACAGTAGACAGTGTGCAAGTAAACATGTAGACAGTTTGAATGTAAACAATACAGACGTGTAAACAATGACTGGAGATGTGCAATAAATAAGAAATCATAAAGAGGTACTGTAGATGGTGATGGTGTAGGTGTGGTCTGAGGGGGATGGCTAAATGTGGTAGCCAAAGACACTAATATCTTGTTTTCAGATGGTAACTGAGAATCAGGTTAAGTATTGTCTACTCAACTTAAGGTCCTCACAATCCATCCCATCACAGCGCTTTGATACGAACAATGTTGTATTGTTGTATTGAATCTGCTTGCTATCAACCAAATAATTAAGGAGTTGGTTGCAGCAAAGCTATGTAATGGAGTGGATGAGAGGAGTGCAAGTTGAGTAGGCCTGGTCTGATAACTTCTGAAGTGGTTGTAAAGTCTTCTTCTTGGCTTTTCAGAACCATTCCAAAGCGTTTAAATTATAACATGGCATCACTTGTATTATCTTTGACAGTCTGCACTCTTTGTCCAAGAATATTTTTCTCTCAGGGTCCAACAGCAACTTCACAATCCTATTGTAGCGTCAAATTCAATTTTTTCCAACTGCAGACCTTTGCTGTGTTTATAACCAAAAGGCAGCAGCAGATGTACTGAAGAAAACACAATACAGTACATTTGTGTTAAGAAAATCTAGAAAACACTGTGTTTGCTGACAGTGTAGAAAACCCAACTTTGTTTTTAATGGAAAAACAGCAGGAGAATATCTAAATGGTATAGAGTGAATTTTATAAGTGGTGCAATGTAGAAATGTCTTTTCACAATTTCCACATTGGGATTTTTTTCCTGTTGTTTAATAGAATTTAAAGATCCACCCTGTTATTAATGTTGACTTCCAGTAAGAATCCTGTTGTTAATAAAGCCACCTTTGGTTTAATCAGGCGCACTGTCGCAGTGCATTATTATGAAGCATTGCCACCTGCTGGATGTACACAGTATCGCAACAATACTGAGTTCAAATTCTGGCTGAGTAAAACTTTAAAGTTCCATATTTTGATGCGTTCATATTTTAATGTCTCGGATTTTGTTGAAAATACCAACTACACTCTTTACTGTACAAAATATTTATATATATTTTTTAATTTAACACTTTCAGAAATTCTGAATATGTTTAGTGTGCCGTAGACATGTTTCCGTGGTGCATTTTCCTGTTTTATTTTTTAAACTTAGGGTTTTGTAATACGTCCGTGAGGAGCGTTTTCAAACCACCTCTTTGAAAAATACTTACTTTGCAGAGTAACACTTGATATTTACCAAATACTTGTTTGAGAGTGCTTGCCAGGATAGGCTCCAGCTCCCCAGAGACCCTCTATTGAAGAAAGTGGTTAGAAAATGGACAGATGGATTGGTTCAAGAGCTAGATGAGATTTTCAAAACCCCTGCAGGATTTAATAAAAGATTTTTGAATATCTTCAGTTTAACGGTTCCCGTGCACACTGCAACAAAATAATTATGCTCTTCACTGACGGAGGAGAAGAAAGGGCTGAAGAGATTTTTAAAGAATACAACCCAGAGAGGAAGGTAAGTAGATTTTAGTGCCAGAAACTGACACTATCGATTGCTCTAAGATAACATGAATGCCATGGATATATATTGTTCTTAAGATGCAGATAATTGTATCAATACCAATAACAAATTAAATATTGTTTGGCTATTTGTTGCATTACCAATAGCACATTATTGTTTTTTACAACTTTATTTGGAACTTTGGACATTTCAAATTAAAAATGCCATCCTCCAGTCTCTCGACTGTCTTATTTAGTTTAAGGGTCGCAGCTAGAGCTTATGACATGTCCTGAAAATCACAGGTTCAACTCTTGTCTGTGTGACTTGCAGGCTGTGGTGAAGGGTTTTCAGTGGAATAATACTCTGGAAAGTGACATACTGTAAGGAGGACTAATTACCTCTTGACCTCGGGCAGTACACCTGCAGGCCTTGACATTATTAATGTGTACATCCTACATCACACTCTAAACATTTGTGGACAGTAATGTAGAACTATACTTAGAAGCAGGAGCATTGATGTGGTTTTGAAGATCCATTGAGTAAAAGCAGTTCTTCTTTGATTGTTTTTAATTTTTCTGTAAATTTGTTTGGCATATTCAAGACTTTTTTACATTTACTTGTCCTATTTTTCCCCCAACAACTATAATTTCTATAATCTGGAATGGGTCACTGTTTCTTTTTTCACTGATTGGGATCCACATGCTATTTGTCTTTGAAAAATGGACTTCTTTTTGAAAAACCTATTCCAGTAGCGCAATATTGGCTTTGAAAGGATGGCTGCATAATTCAATTGATTTGTTATTGTCCCACTTCATGTTTAAACACAGTGTTTGAGCTGCCTGGTTTGAAGTTCATTAAAACTGTATCGCACGTCTCTACATTTCAATCATTTAAACCACCCCCAATTAATTGTGTTTTCTGAGTGGCAGATCCATTCTGGTTCTCTTCCTTGTTCATCCGCGGCACCACACTGTCACATCAATAAAATGACATCTGGTTCACCCTTCCCCAGAAGGGCTCCTTGTTTCCTAGTCTGTGATGTGTACTGTAGCTATCTGCCAGACAGAAATGTGTGTGAAAGTCATATTTGTGGAAGAGGTGCTTCTCTGTTTATTTATTTTGCTTTGTTTTTGCGTGTATGCATGTGAATAAAGGATCTGAACTTAACGCCTAAAGGAGTTGTTCTGCTTTAATGACAATTTTAATTGCACAGTGCATCATGCCAGCCTCTGCAGTTTACATCACAATAGGAGGATCTTTTTTTAATCTATTATCTAAATGCACTTACTGTACAGTGCATTCTTTTCAGCATTTTGATAAAACACACTCAAAACATATTTTCTATAATGTACTGTACTATGATTTATGAACATCGGTATTGTGCATTAAAAGGATCAATAGTATATCATTAAGAGTTGTCAAAAATATGGACATATAGGGACATATTGAGTAGCACTCACTCAGTGCTCAGGATGGAGCTTGTTATGATATTAAGGTCTGAGCCGTGTCACTAGCTACCTTAATCATTTTGTCATACAGTAAACTTTGACATGTGCTTTGAATTCTTATCCTTCTTGACAGCCGTTTGTGACCAAACTTGAGCTTTTTAACAGAAGGCGCTATTATATTTATTTGAATGCCCTGGTAGGTTTTGTTTATTAATCATATTTCCTCGAGTGTAGGTAGAATCTTCCATCCCAAAAGATCCCAAAGGGTATTACATTCAGTTGGAGACCATCTCCATCTGCAATTTAAGTACAGTGCCCATTTGGGCGACATGTGACAGCAGCTCCATTTAACTATAGATCAGGATAAGAATTGAGAAAATGCTACATTAAGGGACTTTTCTAGACCAGATTGCACAAGACCAAAGTGGAATTTAACCAGACACCAAGATTTTACTCTCATCCGTTGGAGGTGTAATCTGATTATGCCAAAGCTTCTTAAAGAATATTGCTTATAGACCTGAATTATCTTTTCAAACTACATTTCATGAAGGACATTTGCAATCATCCCACAAGCCTTGAGCTTCTTGGCTTTGGATATTGCCGAGATTCATTTTTTTCATTGCTGGCAGCAGAGTTGTGGAGGTCACAAATTGTGTTTGTGAACGTCTGACGATTCACCAATGAATATGAATGGCACTGATTGGATTGCTTCTGTGCATAGGCTCTTTTTATACCTAAATGGCAATAGAAATGTTGGTCCAGTAGAAGAAATATAGTGTTATTAAAACTTGCCTTGTGTAGATGGATGTTTTGCCCATTATGCCTTCTGACATGTAGGGGCAGCAACATTAGTTTTTTTACGGGACAGAATTGTTAGCCATGTGCCCAACCTCCAACATGGAGGACCTGGCGCCCGATGTGGGACACGACCCCACTCTCCTGAGATTATGAGTCTCGTGCTCTACCAACAGAGCTAGTCGGGGCCCGACTTGCCTTGTGGGGTTAGATATAAATATATTTTTACACTAATACTTTTGATACACATGATACTCATACTATTGTATTTTTAACATTTTGATGTATAAATGTTAGAAAATTCTGCATTTCTTTTCCTACATTCTACATAAACTTATAAACAATTATGGAAGTAACATTTGAATGTGTTTAATAGAAATCATTTTATATTCTCTAGGTCCGTGTATTTACTTTTTCTGTTGGTCAGCACAACTATGATAAAGGACCAATACAGTGGATGGCCTGTGCAAATAAAGGTATTATTTCATATATGAAGTAAAGACTACCCATAATGAATATTTACAGATTGGCCAAAATTCTTAAATATCAATCAGACAATGCCTATGTACTGTTCATAAATGCACTATTTTGACATGATGTCTTTGTTTCAAAATGCTTAATGCCACTGTTCAGGTTTTGGTTTATAATTCATCATGTGATTTATCATAATGTTAAATGATTGATCTTGGCTCGTAGCTATTTCTTGATGTGTTGATGGCATGCTTTTGTGGGAGTGTGGGAGATGGATTTTTTTTTTTCATGGATCATTAGGTGGACAGATCTCAGTTTTACAACAGACCTGTTACTACAATGGCTGCTTATTCAATGTCAATCATCAGTCTAGGCTTTGTAGGGAGTTTTTTACTGTACTGTATGTGTAGGATTTAAGGTGTCCCATACAGAACAATGACATCCTTATTATAGTAATGCTCTATATAGAACTTGATTTATTGTGTTAAATCGACAATGAATAGTTATTAATTATTACTGTATACTCCTAACTTTTCACGTATTATGTGGGTTTACCATATGCATCTGACAAAGAAGAGAATAATTATACATTGTATGAAACTAAATAAATTGTATGTTGTTTTTTTTAGGATATTACTATGAAATTCCTTCCATTGGAGCAATAAGAATCAACACACAGGTACTGTGTAAAACAAATTTGACTGTTTTTACAGATTTTTAGTGAAATAGGTTGTACTGTTCATGTTTAAACACCAAACTTTAGTAACATTGGCTGTTCTCATTATGACTGGCCATATCTTTAAAATTTTGCTGTTTTATCTTTTTTTCTTTGCGTGTACCATAGTAATCTGTCTGCACTGAAGTAAAATCAATTTCTGTTTGATTTTAAAATATTGAAAAAATATTTCATCTTTGTAACAAGGTGCTTAATTACTCAAAACTATTTATCAAGGTTGATATCAGCTTTGCTAAGTGACCTTCCTGACTTTAGTGAGCACTTTTCTAAAGAATGTCATTTTAATTCATAGTAGTTTAATAATATCAAACACCTTATATTTTTGTATTTGCAAGTCACAGGTTAACATTAAAATATTTTAGCTGTGACTTGAATCTTCCAATGCATGCACATTTATTTTTAAAGGTTGAAGAAGCAACTCTTTTTTTATTTCAGGAGTACCTTGACGTGTTGGGAAGGCCAATGGTTTTGGCTGATAAAAAGGCCAAACAAGTACAATGGACAAATGTCTATCTTGATGCGCTGGTTTGTGGTTTTATTTTTTGGGATCTTATTTCACTCTTCATTCTCTTTGAAAAACAAATTCCACAAACACAATTTTAATTTTAATATACAGTAGTATAAATGCAAATTCTCATTATTATGTTTCACATGAAAAAAAACAGTACAGTTAACTATTAAAATGTATTTTACATAGTGCCTTTACTATTTATTTAATTAGCTTTATGGACTGCTTAATAATAAAGTATCAGATGTAGATCAAAATGATCTTACAAACCATTTTGCAGGGGTGCAGTCTGTAAACTATACAACTTGGAGTCCTTCTGTTTTTCTTCAGCAGTGAAGTGGTAGACAATTGCTTTACAAAGGTCATCTTTTAGGGTATTTCTGAAGGACTCTGACAGTGTACAGTACAGACATGCATACTGTACTGTACAGTATACATTCCTAACAATAAACTGTTTACATTGGTTTCAGCTCACATTACAGGATTTTCGTGATATGAAAATTTTAAAAAATACATTTATTACAACAGTTACTGTATATTATACAAAAAGTGAAGTTCCGAGAAAGCAGAAGCAAGTGACTGCCCTCACTTTCTGTCTTATCAGTGATCACAGGGCTATTGACCTGATTTCTGTTGCTGTTTCTCTCTTGTTACTGGAAGATGAAGGGATGTGAAGTGAAGTTGTCATTCAGAAGGATGTTCGCAGTTCTTGTTCTCATACCATACATCTATGGACACTATTTGCAATACATTTTTGTTTTGTAATAATAACGTCTGTTGTAATAGAAAACTGAGCATTTATAACCCTTTATTGCTTTTCAGAAATGCAACCTTTTTTTGTCTTAATAGTGTTTTCCAGTATAATAGTTGGTTAGCCCCAGTAAAATACGTTACTATTTAAATAAATCACTGTTTTTATTGTCTGCTTTCTTATTTTACTGACATGTGTGTTTTCTACTTTGCACAACAGGATCTTGGCCTCGTTATCACGGGGACACTGCCAGTTTTCAATAAGACTGAGATAAAAGACAACAGTGGTCAAACGAAGGTACCTGTCTTTCAAGATAATACGTAGTCATTTTAAAATGACTCCCAAAAAGTTCCACAAGGACTATATTACCTTTCTACAATGTTCCTCTGCTAACTACAGTTCGTGTGCTAGAGAGTGACCTTTGTGCTAAATATCAAGACATGTAAATTTGTTACAATTGTAATGTTTATTCATGTAAAAAAAAGGTACAAGCTTTTCTAATAACCAATAAGTGTGAGGGAAAATTATTTTGAATGAAAGTTCAATTTCAATTTAACTGTATCAAAGGTGTTCAAATGCAAAGTTACGTAGAGTATCTGCATTGCCAGGAGTTACTGGAAAAACACTTTGATAAAGCTGTCAAGTACTAAATAAATTTTACTGCTTTTTTCCTCTCCTGGAGAATAATATTGCTAATTCTACAGTAAACAGGACAGTCTGTTTAATCAGACATCCGCTGTGTGTTCTGTACTGGCCTTGACCTCTTCATGCTGAGTGTTTTAGCATACAATTTGATATCATGGACAGTTACACATGCATAACATACTGTAGTTTAGGTTTGCTGTTAGTTTACAAAAGTTTCAGTTTACCCACCATTGTCACATGAGTGTGATGTAGCACAAACCATGAAACTAGCATATTCCCAAGGTAAAATATTGGGAGATAAAACTAGATACATCTAAAATGTCAGACTTTAACCCTTCTCCAATCTTGTCGAATGGAGACATGCACGAACTACAGCCTCTGGGATCTCTCCCATCACATCACAATACTTCCCCGAAAGGTCATTCTAGATAACATGTTCTCAGACTTGAAATCACACAGCAGCTCTCTGCCTGCATCCCAGAAGACAAATGGAAACATTCACTGTCGAACCTTTTTTTTTGTTCTTTGATTTCATGTTAGTGTTCAATATGGTCGGAAATGTGCCAGAGAACAAACAAATAGCAGAACTTAGGCATTGGGCTTGTGGAACCTGACTTGTATTCCGCACGACACTATATTCAACAACAACAGCAACACTAGCTAAATCATCTAGCTGCCATTGCCTATCTGCAAATCCGTTTGACAAAAAAAAAAGACTGTAGCTTTTTTATATTTATTTGCTAATTTTATTCTACTGCCTCCTAGAGAGTGCACTGGTTTCATGCTTTGGAGTGCACTTTCTAATATCTTGACTCATCAGTAAAACAAGAAACAAAGGACAGAAGTGGAAGCTACGTGAAAGTACATTTATAACAGGGAACAGAAGGCATTTCTTTGGGTTGTAAGAGTATGTAACAGGGTTCCTGGGGATTGGTGTTTGAAGCTGATACTTCGGCTCCATTCAGAAAACGGCTAGTTGAGGCCCTCGGATTAATTAACTACTCCAGTAACTACCGAATGGGCTAGATGGGCTTCCTCTAGTGCATAATGGTTTTTACTGTATGTTCTTTTGTTCAGTCACACAAAAGCATCGTATTAGAACCCCAGTTTCAAAGACACACTTGTTCCGCATCATTGGAGTATCACCACCCATAGTCTCAGAAAGTACTCGGATGGGAGTCCTCTAAGTAACAAACAGGCCGCTGCTGTAAGTGGTTCTCGTGGGCCATTAGGTGTCACTCTTCCCTCTGCACCGGAATTTCCCAACCAAAATCCATGTTTAGGGACCAGGGACACTGTGCTGTAGGAGGTGACAAGACTTTAAACCAAGGTCCTGACTACTTGGTCATGAAAGATCACATGGCATTGTTCATAAGAGCAGCTGTATTAATCCCAGTGCTTTGGCTATATTCCACTCTGGGCCTGTACAATCTGGCCTTACTACAGTATTTCAATTGGTGAGGCAGTTTCTAACTTCACTGCCCCATCTAGTTCCTTACACTTATATAGCGCTTTTCTGTACTCCCCACTCAAAGCACTTTACAGGTAATGGGTGCTCCCCTCCACCACCAGTGTGCAGCATCCACCTAGATGATGCAACGGCAGCCAAAGGGCACCAGTACACTCCCCACACACCAGCTATTAGTAGGGAGGAGAACAGAGTGATGAAGCCAATTTATAGATGGGGATTATTAGGAAGGCATGATTGATTAAGGCCGGGGTTACACCCCTACTCTTTTTGAGAAACGCCACAGAGAGTTATGACCTCAGTTTAACGTCTCATCTGAAGGACAGCAACTTTTTACACTATAGTGTTCCTGTCACTATACTGGGGCATTAGGATGCACATACACCACAGGGTGAGCGCCCCCTGCTGGCCCCACTAATACCTCTTCCAGCAGCAACCTTAGTTTTTCCCAGGAGGTCTCCCATCCAGGTACTGACCAGGCTCACACCTGGTCAGCTGAGCTTCAGTGGGTTGCCAGCTGTGAGTTGCAGGGTGATATGGCTGCTGGCTCACCTGCTGTTGCTGATCTCATGCTTCAGCCTCAATTGCTGATACGGGTTACCCAGGTGGGTGCTGTACATTAACAGGTCTTCACCTATCTGTGAGCCAATTTCAGATCCGTTGAGATGAAGAGCCTAATATAAATTTAAATAAATATTCATTCCATGCACCCATGCACACATTTTTGGTTAGGAGTTCTCTGATGGAGTCAAGACTATCAATTTATTGACATTTGTTTAAAAATCAGCACAAGCAGTGATACACTTCTAACAATCTTTAACTTATTTTTAAGCACCAGAACCAGCTCATTCTGGGAGTAATGGCAATTGATGTGTCTCTTGATGATATCAAGAGGCTCACACCACGCTTTACAGTAAGTATAATATTTAATATGCAAATGTTGACGTGGATACTTAACAGTATTACTAATACTAAATAGGCATTTCACTCTTATTGTTAAGGATACATTCTCAGTCAAGTGTCTTATCAGATTTAGATTAAGATTATTCAGATTTAACAAAAAATAAAAACATGATTACAGAGCCAAAATTGCTTTATTTCCAACAAGCAATAAAAGCTTTTTTATGGCACTAATCAGATAATTGCCTAGCAAGAATCCCTCAACAAATGCAAAAAGTGTTATCGAAGTGATTTATAAATGATTTATAAATGAAAATCTCGAGAACCTGATGTAGCAATTTATTGTATAAGTATTCTAGCTCATTTAAACTTTGTGTACATTCGTTAAATGCAGAATTGAAATGTAGTTCAGCTTTTAGTGATTCATGGTCTGTACGTTCACGTTCTTTATAGTAATGGGTGCTTTTAAAAAAACATTCCTGCTGTTCTGTCTTTTTTACTGTTTGGTTTTATCAGAAATGTCTTTAATTTTCAGAAGAAAGTGAAGAAAATGTACTGCTGTCTAAAAAATACACACAGCTGGGATTATATGTTTTTTCAGCTTTAATGATAGTGATTCTAGATTAACATTAAGTATTTCCAGATGCGAACATGTTAATGGAATGTGTATTTTGTGTATTACTACAAAGGCCTTTTATTCCAGAGTTAGTGTTGTTAGTGTATTCTATTGAATAACTCAAATTTCCTGTAAGGTTTGTGCAATTATATTATAACAAGAGACAGGGATCCGGGTGGTCCATGTACAAAAAGTGACTATAATGATTATTATACACTTCTTTTCTAGATTGGTCCTAATGGATATTATTTTGCCATTGACCCCAATGGCTATGTATTGCTTCATCCCAATCTCCAGCCAAAGGTATGTGATTTTTTGGCTTTTTTACCAAAGTAACTTTATAGGCTATTCCTGTTTTAAACAAAGTGCATTCTTCACACATTACTCATTATTTGTCAGAAAACATCAGTTTCACATGATATTTCCCTACCTATTTATACTTGTCTTTGTAAGGAGGGGGGAAATGAGAGACCCATGATGTTTCTTGAATAATAATGAATAATAAATGTAGACAATTTAGAACTAATGAGACTTTAAAATTCATTATAGAGGACAGTTCCATGGGTTAACTTCTCTTTTCAGTTTTGGCAGATTATCTTTCTGTTTTGAATATCTTAAACTATCTGTATATTTCATTTATAGTCAACAGTATGACTGTATATTTAATTATGATTTAACTATATTAAATGATTAATGATTAGTCTGTGTTGTAATAATAGGCAGCTTTATTATGTTACAATATTTATAATTTTACTGAAAAAGTATTTTTGTTTTTCCAGACACAAGTTACACAAAACTCTTTTTTACTTAAATTAATTATTAATTGAATATAAAAACAAGAAGCAAATTAAAAAGCAATCTCTTTTAAGTGCAGCAAAATGCAACTTTGAACAGAAAATATACGTAGTCCTGTATAAACTATGAAATATTAGGAATTTGGTTAGACATTTTTATATTAAGCCACAATTCTTTCAACTTGTTTGGAGAAATGTAATCTTGCAGGTACTTCCCTCTGGTGAGAAAAGGTTTATAATGTATACCTTGATAAATACTGAACAAATTCCAAGATGAGAAGATTCTCTGAACAATAATATAATAAGTAATGCTACAATGTCTGTTGTATGGACTCAGCAACAATTGGCTTACAACAGGTGCTTCATAAACATTGCAACTCAACAGGCAACTAAAGGTAGAATCCTATCAAGGAGATAAGTAAAATAGCTCCTTTAGTGATCTTTAGTGATTCAGTGTATATACTGTAGGTAATTTTTGACATTGCTGTTAAAAGTTCTCAACAAGACTGTTTATAAAAGGGTGAATTGTTTTCAGTTAATGGAAACTTATAACCTTACATTATGTACTTTTTATTTTCTGTAGCATTACTAGTAATTAAGTTTAATGGTGGAGATGAGCAAGAACCTCTCGTAAGAAAGTGAAATCCCAAGATACCATTTAGGATCCTTTGTGTTTCACCAGAAGTTTTACCATGTTTTGGTAAAAATTCATACATTCAGTTTATCATTCGTACAAGGAGAGGTTTAATACCAAACCTGCAAATACCGTAGCAGCGTTTTGAGATGCTGATATCCTCAAATACATAGCCTTCACAATTAAAAAGCTACCGTTTGCACGAAACTTGGAAATTGAAATATAAGCAATTCAATTCTTACACTTTTTTTTTCAGAAGCCCCAAGTGAGACTAAATGGATGTTTCACTCTTTCACCAATCTAGTGTACTGCATGTTTTAAAACCATTTTGATAGCTTAAACATCCTTAAAGGTTTTATATAACAGCAAATATAAACCAAATGTAACTGTGTGTTGGTGTCACAAATCCCCTTTCACTCTTAACTCAGTTTTACAAAGGTTTTATGAATGTGAAAAGTTTGCATTAGCACTTTTGCTAACTTTGTGCAGCCACACAAAGTGATTTAAATGGATGTACTTTAATAACCAATCTAATTTAATTAACTTTTACTCTTTTGATAGAAAAGGATCCATAGGATTAAACTTAATAACAAATATGCATTTACCTACAAGGAGGTGAGAGTATGTTGTAGATTAGTGTGACCTGCCATGAGTTTGGGATTATCCTTTTCAGTTGTTTCCAATCCTACAGTGAAAAAATGTTCTGAATATTCTTGGTAGCTTCACAAATCTACTTTATTATGGTGATAAAAAAAATGTTATTTACAACATGATTGTAACTGTTAGGTTTTCTGTACTTGGGAACTTTAGAAAAATAAATTGAAATAAGAACAGAACATAATGGGCAATATTAGCATTTAAATGCAATTTTATTTTGCTAAAAGACTCAAGATTCAGTGATAAATTGCCTTTATTGTATCTGTATCACTGCAACAAGCTTGTCTATCTGTGGTGTTGAAGCCTACATTTCAGGAGACACATCCACATGGTGGATAGATAAGCCTTGATGTTAAAAAGTGTTAAATTTATGACATATTTTGTCTAAAACATACAGTACTTGGCTTAAGGGAAAATATGATGGCCACATGGGTGAGCCAAGGGGAGCACTGGTAGAGAAAAGATGATGGGAAGAAATGTCTAAAGTCCTGAATTTGTAGCTTAATGATCAAGTGATTGATGGAACTTCAGTAGTCTTTTCCAAACTTTACTTATAGAATCAATAAAGGAATAATTATAATATGACATATTTTTTCAGAGTGTAGAGCATCTTTTCAGTTATGCTAATTGTCTCTATAGCTGAAAATGCTCAATGCTTTAATTTAACAATGAGTCACACAGTGTGCGAGTCTCAAAACTTTAAGCAAGGACGTTTTTTTTTTCCTGTTAAGAAGTAGTATAATGTAGCTGTAGCGATGAACTGTGCAACTGAAAGTCCAATCCCAAATTTATGGCACATTCACTTTCCCCTGCTATTACTCCTAATGATCTCAGTAGAAGGCATGGTTTTACACTTTAGATTTCCTATGTAATTATAACTTATTTGGCCAGAATATGGTCTGCCACATGAGTACTGTAATCTCTCACTACAGGTGTTAAATGTATAATAAAGGGTATTATTTATATGGATATCACTTTTTCACCATCTCAGCCAGTTGGTCTAGGAATCCCAAAGGTTTTAACGGGAATATGGAAGCCTGTTTTCCAGGTAATGGCGGATAAAAGGGGGATGTGTAGCCTTATGTGAATCCTGAAGCAAAACGTTTCTGATGTAACATAAAACCAGACATTTAATACATATTCATTTATACTCTTTAAATAGGAGTCAGTGAAGCCTTTAATATCTGAATGTGATAAAATTCAGCTATGGTAAAGGATATTGACTGTAATAAATAATAATGTATATCCATTTAAAAATTAAAAACACATCAATCTCTTTTTTGTTCTTTTTAACTGTTCCCAAATTTACAATTAGTGCTCTCAGAAAGCAGCTCTTTGAGATGAAAGAAGAAACTGATCTTGTCATCGAGTTAATCTCTGTTAAATCTGTGGTTTTTGTCATCCTTTTAATGACATACCACAACCTTAATCACAGAGTGAGGTACATCTAACAAGCATCTAGTATTCATGTAAAAGCTCACTTCCCCCTGGTTTGTCCAAATTTAAAAAAGGCTCAGACTGTTGTAAAACCAGCTGCTTTGGCAGACAGCTTTTCTACTAGGGAATGTTGCATGATACTTAGCACACGATAGCAGAAAATAAGGGCAAGGCAGGCAGCTGCTAAGGTAGGCTTTGTAGCTGATATGCTTTGCTGCCACAGCCTTTAAGCAGCTGTTTACTATGTAGGCTTATTTGACTTAAATAATGTTGTGTGTTTCTCATATAAATGTTCTATAGACATAATGGTTCTAATGTTTTGGTGGGGAGAGTGTAAGAGTAAGTGAATTCGTTAATATACTGTATGGTGTGTTTTCCCCTTCTAAAATATTCCAAACGCAGGATGAAATGAAAGTGCAGATTAAAAATTCAGTTTTGAAGAGTTAAAGACAATTTTATGAAAATAAAACTTAAAATGAAACTGTTTTCAAATGTGTAAATTATACTGTTCTATGTAATGTCAGACTTGTGCTTTCTCATATTAATATATACAGGTACAGTTTATACCATTTTAGAAAAAGAAACATTCAAAATCTTAACTAAAATCTTAGGACTTTTTGTTACATCTGTTATGTTTATTATCTGTGTTGTCTTTAACAGATTATATTTCATGCTGATTTTCAGTGTAGTAAATGATTTGCACATAGGAAAGTTTCTTTTC
The DNA here is from genome assembly GCF_040954835.1 of Lepisosteus oculatus. Classification (NCBI taxonomy): domain Eukaryota; kingdom Metazoa; phylum Chordata; class Actinopteri; order Semionotiformes; family Lepisosteidae; genus Lepisosteus; species Lepisosteus oculatus. Next base: position 47,429,073 of record NC_090702.1, on the reverse strand, counting down.
AATTTGGAAAATGCTGTTAATCAAAATTGATATTGTTAAAAATATTCAAAGAATATTATTGTTAAATTAACATTCTTTTAGATACTGTTTCCTTTCCGTTTAGTGAAACTTTGTTTCTAATGTTAAGTAAGACGTGGGAGCTTTAAAAATAAGGCTGATCAAATTGGCAAAAGTACAGTGCCTATAGAAAATCTATTCACCGTTTTCAAAGTATGTTTTCAGAATTTTGAGCATTTGCTTTTACTTAGACTTTACTTTTACTTAACATGTGTGTTGCAATGTGTAAATAAAGATACAATAAATTCTGGTTTAATGCTTCTTGATTTCAGGCCACAAAATGTGTTACTGTATAAAGGATGCATTCACTTTCCATAGGCACTGTCCAAACAACAAAAATTCTGATAAACATATTCATATGAGTCAGGAATATTTAGCAATGAGTACTTCATGTTATGCTTAGAAAATTACATGAAATGACCACAGTAGTTCAGTTATGAGAAAGAAAATGTTGTATATATTGTTCAATAAACAAATGTAAAATTAGACTTGAAAGCAATAATGAGGAATATCTTTGTATATAGTACTGTACATGATATGAACAGATAAACATTGACATGACCCTGACAGATATCCAGCTTAGGATTGACTGATGATAATTTATTGCCCCAATGTTCACTCTGTTGTGCAAATCATCATCAGTTTTAATTCTTATATTATTGGACCTTTTTCAAAATTGACCTGAATATATCTTTAATGGTTTAATATCTTTATTATCCTTAATGGCTTTAAGGTGTAAACCCTCTGTGAGAAAATAGTCTGATTTTCATGAAGAATCTGCTTTTATACAGTATATTTTTATTTTTGACTTATGCTTTAATTTGAATTTTGCATTGCATGAGCCCTTTCATTTAGCATATGTTTTTATGGTATCCACTGCTTTCCTGTTTGATTTAATTTGCATGTCATAATGTATTAACAGTTAAAATTACTAATGAATCACAACTTGCACATAATCTCACTGAAAACAAATTACAGTTCTATTAAATGTGATTGTCATCATACCCAATAAAATTGAACTAATTTAATTATAAAGAATATACATTTCAAATATATTTACATGGAAAATTGGTACTAAATATGATGTCTCCTTGAAAACGTTTTTAAATGAACCTCCTTTTAAAACATAACGCACATCAATGCAGAATATTAACATCATGCTGTTCAAATATACATTGCAAATTTGTGTCAGGATTTTTAGAACTATAGGGTATATTGTGCTTTCCACACAGATAATTGTCTGAGATTTTTATTGCATGATGAAAGAAAGAAATTGAATATTCATGGTTTCTTGTACAATTCTAAGGCACTAGTAAATTCAAGCAGAACCTTAAAACTCTCTCAAGAAGTGCTAAACATAACAACATACTCCCTCTTGATGAACATGATAATTGTAAAACTCCAGAACACACAATGTTTCCAGTCTGTTGAAAAGTAGACAACCTCAGTGAGACTGCAGTCAACTGTTTCTGCATAAGAGATTTGTGTGCCCCCAGCATTTATTTTAAAATAAATGACAGCTTAAAAATGACAGTATACAATATTAACAGCAAATTCAATTCCGTCTTATAAAACCAAAGCAAGATTCTATACCTTTAAAGATTTGTCATTCATTGGTTTGATTTTCATTTCATTACTTCTAACTTTTTGTTTTTCCCTTTCCATGTCCTGATGGTTTGGACGAATCATCTTGAACCCGTTTTCTCTACATCTGTCATGTTGTGCATGCTGCTTGGTGGGGTGTTTCTTTGCATTATTCGTTGCATGTAAGAAACTGTGACTTCACTGCATTTTTCTTTGATATCATTGCATATTTTCATTTCTCTTTTACAAGTGTAAATAATGAAAAGACAATTTCCTTGGTGAACCATTTCGTACATGTTTTCCTTATGTTGTATTAAGGTTCTTCTGTATACACTTCCAAATAAATTAATAATCCACAGGCACTGTATTTCTCTCAGAACTATAGCATGTAGGTGATTTACAGTAGCTGCCCTCTCCCATCCTCCAAAATATAAAACAATATATTGCATGTTTTTCTTCGATTTCATGTCCAGTGTGATGGTGACTTCTGAAGCAGTGGCAGATGTGAACTGATCTGATTATAACATTACGATTATACACACACAAAGAGAGATTCAATGCCCATAGGCATTGTAGGGCATATAGGCATATAGGGTATACTGTACTTACATTTACATTGAAAAACAGTACTATATAACCTGCATCTCACAACTGGCAGCCCACTGAAGCTCAGCAGGTGTGAGCCTGGTCAGTACCTGGATAAAAAATCTCCTGGGAAAAACTAAGGTTGATGCTGAAAGTGGGACCAGTCGTGGCCTCCTAATAATCACCATCCCTGAATTGGCTACACTGTGTTCTCCTCCCCACTGAGAGCTGATGTGTGTTGAGCGTACTGGAGCACTATGACTGCCGTTGCATCAGCCACGAGGGAGCTACACAGTGGTGGTTGTGGAGGGGAGTACCCATTGCCTGTAAAGCGCTTTAAGTCGAGTGTCCAGAAAAGCGCTATATAATTGTATTCATATCCCTCCTGTTAAAGGACTGATGCTTTGTTAAACAGTGCTCCTGTCCCCTGTCTCTGGTTGCAGTCTTTAAAAAGGGTTTGATGGCAGTTCTACCATCTTGTAGTTTGATCATGTCAGATCTCAGAAGCTAAGCCAGACTTCCTCTGGAAAGCACTGGGATGGTTGAGCTCTAAGCTCTAAGATAAATACTGTACTGTACTTGCTACAGAATTTCCAAACCACTGCACCAATGTACACCAGTATGTTTAGAAGGCACACTGGCCTATAGGAGATGCTATATTTCATATAAGATGTTAACTCAATGTCCTGATTACCTGGTCATTGAAGATCCTGTGGTACTCTTAAACTTGAAATGGGTCAGACAGCTTTGCAAAAGAAGCCTTATCTGTTTCTTATCTGTTTCTCTGAGTACAGTGCAAATAGTGTGAGAATCTTCTAGGATTTATTATTTTTTACTTTAAATTCCTGTGATATCATTGTTTGTTTGTTTTTTCCAGGGATTGCTACAGTAGATGTTATTCACAAATATTATCATTCCAATATGTATTTAAGAAATGCCAAAGAGACAATGTACTGTAGCTGAAACTGTGTGCTCTGCTGGTTACTGAATTAAATAATGATTTCTGAATATCTGATAGCCAAAGTAAAAAAAAAAGTCAAAAGCTGCATTATCAACACTAACCTAGATCAGTGCTCTTGAGGTTTCCTCTTTAATTAAGGAATATAATAAATAAATATAAGCATTAATTAAAAAAAACATTTACCTGCTGTTCTCTGTCAGTTAGGTGCACCAAACAATCATACTTATTTGACGTGTTTATCTAATTTTCTTCTTAAACAATTTTGCTCAGTATACTGTACTTATGTAATGTAATACATCCTAAGTATTAACTATATGTTAAAGACCAAATATATATAGGGCTTTGTTGCACAAAGGAACTAATTTTCAATGTACCATTAAATAGTGTAGTAAAGTTCTACATACAGTATGTACGATATAGTTTTAAAATACATATTTCACGTTACTGCAGTTAAAGTTACAAGAAACTTAACAGGTTCATTCTATATCTTCCTTCCTGCTTTAGAACCCTAAATTCCAGGAGCCAGTGACCTTGGATTTCCTGGATGCTGAACTGGAGAATGATATCAAAGTGCAGGTACTGCACAACAAGTATTGTAAAATGACCGTGGATTTACCAACAAGATTACTTTCATTTTAAACCTTGTGCTTACTGTGTCTTTGCTCTACGAAACACTATGAAGAAACAAGACGAGGGTAATTCTACAATGAAATCAAAAGAAAAAAAATAATTTTACAACAGTGAAGCCTTATAGGTGCACAGAGAGAGGAGAAGGAAAGAGATGAAATACTGTGTGAGGCAAAGGGTTGGGGTTGGGAAGAGAAAAGAGAATTTGTGAGAATGGGTAGGAAGAGTTCAAAGGGGGGATTAAAGAGATGGAAATCTGGGTGGTAGTATGGAAGGAAATAATCTGTAAATTAATGGAGGTCTTAGATATATTTCAGTTTATTATTGAGTGCCAAGATCATTTTAACTAAACTTCCACTGAAATAACACAGACAGAAAGTCCAGTGTAATCAGGGTAGGGAGAGGTGAAATGAGGCACTATTGACTTTATTGATGGCTTGTTCTATAATCAACACCATTCCTACATGCTCCTAAAATGTTTGGCCCGTTTTTTTCCAGTTTCTCAGATAAGAACATAACGAGTGACCCTTCTAGCTTGTTACTGTAGTAGTAGTACAGATCATTGATCCAAGGATGTCACTCAGCTGTTTTTGGTAGAACTCAAGGTTTCAGTTGTTCCACATTCCAACAATACTTTGGATAAAGAAGTGCCTCCTGTTCCTTATTTCAAATGCACTTTCACGTAGCTGTGCTGTGCATATGGGTTCTGCTGGATTTGTATTTGTAGGTGGTACGGTGGCTTGTGTTGAATAGGCGTAGATAACAATAGCAGGTTGTCAAGAGAGCTTTGACAACGTTTGTGTAAATCAGGTAGCTAACAGTATAGGAATAGAGGCATGGGGTCCAGAGAAAAGGGCCCAGTTATGGGGCCATTCTGTAAAATCTTTTGTTAAGTGACCTTGCGATTTCAAATGGTATTTGAGTTGTAAGGGGTGGCAGGTGGAAAGTGTGCCGGGAAAGGGTATTCCTCATGGAATTTTGCACCACCTTTGCCAGATAATAAATAACCCAACAGCGCTGGGTCTTAATTGCGATCTATGTCATTTGTATTATTATATGAGTATTTTTAGGAGTGCATTGCAGATTTTTCTTCTATGTGATTTTCTTTAATTAGAGCTATTGGATGGAAACAAAAAAAGTAATCTGACTGCTGCTTTGGAACGAGTGCTGAAAAGAAACACAACGTTTCGGCTGTGGAGCCTTCTTCTGGTGTGAGCCAAAACAGCCAAAACAGCCAAAACGTTGGTTTTCTTTCTTCTCTTTTCAGCATGGAATAGACCTTTACTTATTCCATTGCAGTCTACGCATGCTGACGCAGCTACCTACTTGAATTACTGAATGTTAATAGGCAACATTGTAGAATGCTGAATACATGATTAAACTTGATATCCTCTAAGTGAAAAAAAAATTCAAGATTGATTCATTTGATCACTTCATAAAAATGCCCAGCATGGGCACAAACACAGACAGCCACATCTGAATGAGATGCTCTGTGGTGAGGAGGTGGGGTTAGTGGCTCTTTTGAGGCTATCACATGCATCAACCAGTAGGGGGAGCTTAATCTCATTTCAGCTTTCCCAGTGGTTTCACAAGTGTTTCTTCAAACAAATGCTGAAGAAATAAATCTTACTTTTCCTAAGGGAAGAAATCAAAGATCAGATGGCCTCTGTACCTTTTATACATCTAATAATATTTTCTTTGTTATTTTGTAGATACGAAAAGACATGATTGATGGGAAAAAGGGAGAACGTACAATACACACCTTGGTGAAGTCTCAGGATGAGGTAATAAGAAAGGATTTGTTTTTTTACCTCTGTAACGATGTTATAAGTGTCGCATAAACTTCAATACAATCTGTCAATATCAAAGTATGTCCAAAATGTGTAACAACATCTTAGGCCATAAGTGCATTTTTAACTTGCTACAGTACAACATATCAGGAAAAAAAATCACATATCTGTGCTTTTTAAACAGACTTGAGAAAAAAGAGAATGACTTCCTTAAACCTTCAACTGGGACCAGTGAATTTACTTTTGAAATACCCGTGCTTTGTTATTTTACATAAACATTTCTTTTTTTGGAGAGTTGAAGAGCACAACATCCGAGAAAGTGATTTCTCACTTACATCTGTTACTTACACCGATACATCTTAGTTTATCTACGTGCTTAAAGTGGTGAACCATAATCAGTAAAAGTAGCAACAATCATCCACATTCCAAACGGATGAGTGTAACTCAACTAGACAGTGAAAACGTTTTGGACTAGAGCAATACTAACAATAACAACATCTCCCACATGCTTAGTACAGTAGGAAAATAGGCAATGTGTCAAACATGATACTGTTGGAGCTCAGTGGTTACAGAGAAGTCCTTTTTTTAGACATCCAGAATTTTCATTGATCATGAAATACAGTAGTAAGAAAAAATTCTGAAATAATTGAAAATAAAGATTATAAAAAATAGAAATACAGTCTTCTTGAAATAGATATACAGTCTTCAGTTGTTCTTTAGGATAGGGTTTTCAGATTTTTGGTTTCTTTGAGATATTGGTTTATCTCAGCATGTAGAATAAAGTAGTCTATGTAGTACTGTCAGGAGATGCATATACAGATTGTGTTCTTATGCCCACTTTTATCTGCTCTTCTGAGTATTCTGACACTAGCTCAGAACTAACTACCCAGTACTAATGGAAATATTAAACTTCTATGACTAATATTAAATATAACCTTTGTCTACCCCTGGATCTCTAATACAGTAGGTCATTTTTTTCTTAGGCCAGGACATTATTTTTTCATACCAAAGGTTCCACAAAAAAAAATACACACGTGTTAGAGTTATTGCTGTAAATAGTGTCCATAAAAATATGTACTGTAAGTTGTGCTTATTAAGAGTTCGGGGTAGCATGACCCTGGACTTTGACAGAATATAAACAGATGAATTTGCATGCTTTCTGTTTTCCCTTTGTCCTGTCTGTGTTCCCCAGTGTTCTGTGCTATCATTGTGTGTGAGTGTCTGCTATTTCTGGCTGAAATGTGGGTTCTGAGTCAGGGAGTACCAGAGATTTCTCCCCATTCAGTGAGTGCGTGCAAGGCTGTGTCCTGTGCATGTGACTTCCTGGCCTCTGGGTGGTGCCAGCCTGTTGGCAGAGATCTATAAGGTCTTTGCATGGATATGCTTAATAATGATCAACTTGCTGATCTGTTCATTACTACAGTCCTCCTGGTACTCATTAGCATCCCAGAATTACACGGGAAAATGATTGTGACAGAATGAGCAATGGAAATATGCAAATACTCCATATGCTACAAGTTCCCAGAAGTTTTAGTGAATCTTAATATGTGAAAAACGTTGACAGCAATGAAACATGCAAGTTAATTTATTTCGGCTAATAACCTGCATTGAATCTTAAAGGTCATTTGGCCTACCTAGCTTGTTTTGGTTTCTAGCATCTAGTTGATCTAAGGATCAGCTTGACTTCTTTCTGGAAAGAATGTAGGATATAGGTTGTGACAACATGAATGGGTAGTTTGTTCCAGATTCCCAAAACCTTTCTAAATAGGAAGGCCTTTAGAAGTGTTCTGTGCTGATCAGTCATTTTAGAAGCAGAGGTTAAGAATTTGTATGGAGAAAGAAATAGCATTTATTTTATTTGAAAGTTTTTGCAGTTTTTTCTTAATTATTTTAATTCCTTTCAGAGATACATTGACCGAGGCGACAGAACATATACTTGGGCACCTGTGAATGGAACAGATTACAGGTAATGGTACAGTTTTGAGCTTGTTGTGTATCACCGAATATACACTAGCAAATACTGTTTTTCTGTTTTGCTCTGTGTGTATTTTTTGTTAGTTTCCTGAAATTGTGAATTCTTTTGAGTATCCCGAAACCCTGTTCATGAGTATTTCTGCCCTTGCAAATTCCCTACTTCATTGATTAAGTGAGGAGCTGTCAAATTTGCAACAAGCAGGTATTGTTATACTTGTTACACTATGTGCTTATCTACATTAGCTGGTTGTCCTTTACAAGTTCAGTCAGAATCATTCTGCATTCAAAGTGCAATCTTAAAAAAATACCAAAGTCCATACAGCTAGACGTAATCAGAGAGAAGAATTTTCTGGTATTCTGTGCTTTTCATCGAAAGTGGTACACTAAGTACTCATTTTTAGACTTTTAGTCATGAAAGTCTCTCCTCCAATCCCAAAAGATGCTAGTCATCTGGGATTCAAAAGAGTGTTAGTGTGAACACCATATTTTACTTTAGGGACCTTTACAAAAATGCAATGAATTCATGTTGCTTTCACTTTGAGAAATCCTTCAACTTGGAAGAAATGAATAATAATATGAATTTCTTAATGCCCTGCCTTCCAATTGCCAATTGCTCTCAACAAAGACCAATCAACACTTGTCTTTTTGAAAATCTGTTGTATGAACAGTGTCATCTTTGATTTCCCTTGCATCACTTTTCAGTACAGACTAGATCTCTGACTATAGCATGAAAATACCAAGCCCCAATACAACATGCTACAGGAAAAGAACACAGGCTTTTATTTCTTATTTGTTCCGTCTAATTAATATTCCTCCTCTATGGTGACATTTCTGTGCTTATACTGTACCTAAATTTCACAGCCTTTCCTGAAACCTTGAATTTACTAGGGTCTGGCATGGATATTTCTTACTGCTGCCAAGAATGTGTATGCTAAAAGCCACACAAATTCCAATGTGTGCTTATATTAGAACATAATACAAATATGAACTGAATATTGTGCCATTAAGTTTTATTGAAAATAAGTGGCTGTCTTGGAGGGTTGAATTAAGTGTTCAGACACTTCTCAAGGTATTCATAGATTTCCCTTGTCTTACCACAGAAGATAGACTACCTTTATTAGACAAAGTGGAGAGGTCTTCAGAAAACTCTTTCTATCATTAGAAAGAATGAGGAAAAATATTGAGGAGCAGACAAAGGAAGTGGCTTGTCTATGTTTCTCCTTAAGTGACTGTAACAGAGCCATCCTTCTTGAGTCTCCAGACTTATGGAGTTTGAGAGTATCTTTAGAACGACGTAATAAGAGAAACAGTTGTGGATAACCAGGTTTAAGTGCAGGCATTCACACAAGGGTGCAACATAGTCTTTTGATGCAGCTGGCTTTCTCTTTAAATGGAGAAAGAACTCACAAAAATGAGTATTACACAGAACAATCTTATGGATCAGTAGATCCTCTCAGTTAGGATCAGTTATCTAGGAGTTGAGAATTAGCCCTGAAAGAAGTATGTTAATGATAGTGCTTGCCCATCAACCTAGCCACTACAATGGGAGTCTCAAGTGAAAATCAAATGGGGAGAAGAACTCCAAGGGAATAGTTCACCGGTTAACATATTATTGGTAGGACATTAGAATTATGAGGGGAGAAATAAGGCAAGCCCTCCCTATTCATATGTGCAGCCTACCCTGGTGAGGACTCTGTCGAAAGAACCAGCTCCAGTGGTAAGGGGGTTCGTAGGTCTCAAGAGGAAGTGGTGTCCCTGAGTAATGCTGAAGAAATTCCATTACAGTTAGAGAAAAATTGAGGAAAATACTGTAAGTAGACTAATTCTAAAGCAAAGTAATGGAAAAGGCAACTGCTGCTGTGTCAGGGGCCCCATGGTTAGTGGCTAATCCAAGCTGGTGTAGCTACAGTACGCAGGTTACAAGAAACAGGTTAAACATGGGTGTGGGGCAGAAAAGATCATGGTGGACGTTTTTACCTTGAAAGAGGAAGGTTGATACCGGAGATGGTTTGGTGTGCTGGGGCTTCAAGACCCCATGAAGGGAGAATCAGAAAAGGCACCTTTGAGAATCAGCAGGATAAAAGTGAGGCAGCAGCAAGGTCGTCCTATGGTGTGTAAGCCGGCTGGTTAGAAGAGAGGTAGTAGCCAGGGAGCACTCTGGTGAGCTAGAACTGAGTAAAGAATAGATCCTGGAAGGCAACCGTGGGGAAGTGAGCCCCTGTCTCACCCCTGAGAAGTACTGAGAAATTTCCCTGTGAGGAGAAATACTCTCATCGATAGTCCCAGAGGGGATTAAGGAAAGGAAATTCCCCTGTCTCAAACTGAAGCTGAGAGTTTCACTGAAGGCTGGATGGAGGGTTCTGCGGGTATCCTGACTCTAATCGGCATGGGAGAAAATGGTTGGTATAGTCACCCAAAGTAGTGAAGCCCAAGGACTGAGGAGGAAAAATCCAACCACAGGTCTGATAAAATGCTTAATAAAAATTGCCGGGAATCATGATTGAGGTTGCACGCTGCACGCTACACGCACAGTGACCTAGTTTTAAAGAGTCAGATCTCATTATTGTAAGTGAGAAACATTCACAGTCTTTAGGCACATGTATTGCAATTATCACCAAAGTGTTTATTTCTTCTAAATGGACAATTTGTACATGTAAAATCTACAAATGTCATTGTGTGTATTTCCCATTATACAGTACATGTTGGCACGCTTTTAGCTCTGCCTCTTGGTAATACAAGTTACTGGTGTCACAAGCTCCTTAGTCCCCTGGTATTTTATTAGTGTTATTTACTGTGGGAAAACAACAGAAGTTTTAAGTCTTATGTGCTCCTAAGGATTCTTAACCACATAGTATAATAGAAAAAATACTTTTAAGCAGATGCATCATGCTTCAGTTAGTGGTAAATTCTCTTCATACTCCCAATCCACACCATTGCCAAATATAAAAATATGTAACTAATATTTTGTTTCTTTTCAAATGCTGTTATTTGTAAAATTGTGTTAGTGTTAGTAAACAAGCCAAGTCAGACTTTTGTTTGAACTTGCTGTTTATTCATAATTTTATTGAAGAAATAAGGATGTACTGTATGTTCCAATTAAAAATCATTAGCTAGTTTTTGGTTACCAGTTTTTTTAATAGGCGTTCATTCTTCATTATAGTTCTTATTTTATGATCTTCAGCATATTCATAAACATCAGACAAGCTCAAAAAGCTGTTCTTTTATCACCTGTATTTATTAAGTCTTTTATATTTCTCCCTCTCATCTCTCATTCATGTCCCTTCGATACAGCATAAGATATTGTCTTACCCATCATTTTTGTGTTATTTGGAAATTGTTCCCTTGTTAACATGTTTCTATACATGATAATGACAGGTAGGGTATTTCAAAAGTTTAGAATTTTTCATATTTGCGTCACCTTTTTCCACAATTATTGAACATAAAAAAACAATATAAATGTTTAACAAATGCAAATACAATGTCTTTTACAGCTTGGCAATGGTATTACCTGAATACAGTTTACACTATATTCGTGCAAGAATTGGAGACACTATTACACAAGCTAAATGTAAGTATTGCAGAAACTGTGTTAGGTTTTGTTCCTATATGTTTAGAAGCAGTGTACAATAGCATTTTATTAACAATGTGCAGTATATGTAGATTAGTTTGTGTAGAGAAATTTTGTGATTCTAAAGTGAAAGACACACCAGTCTTTCTGGCATTCTACCTAATAGCTTTAATCCTTGTGAATACCATTGCTTTCCTCCTTTGCTATGCAATAATAGAATAATTATTCACTTGTATCTTCTGTTGCTGGGGTATTTCCACTAGATGGGTAAGGTACAAAAATTTGGAAGGCTCATTGTTGTACTACTTAGAAAGGTATATTCAGTAAGAATATACTGTATATTAAATCTCATAACACAGGACAAGTCGACCCCTGCACCCCTTTAATACTTTCCAGATAACATTTTTGTATTTAGTAGACTGCTTTTCAGTTATTTCAGTGCAGGTTACATTTTCTAGCAAAGAAACCAATTGTCTTAAAATAAACTGTAGATCTGTTCATGCATTGTCTGTGTGTTCTACAGTATAATTATTTTCAATTTTCAGTCCTATCATGGGTTGCTGCATTATCCTTAATTGCTTAACAGTAAGAGCCAACATTCCAGTTTAAACCTTTGCTGAAATTGACAATGGCAAACTTATGTTTGTTCTAGCTGTAAATCCAGACAAAAGAAAATACTGGCTATAAACCATTGCGACTGTGAGAAAGTGAAGCCTAAATAGGGATTCTTTATAGTTCTTAAAGCTTTTGAGCTTTAAAATTCCTTTTCAGCACCTTGGTCTGTTCTTGAATCCCACTTCTTTCATTGTGTAACATTTCCCATATTAAAATAATCAATTAGGGAATGTTTTCTGTGTATTGCAGACATTTCCCTCCCTTCCTTTTTGTCCGTTCCAGAAGGTTCCTTAGGTAGGGCCCTGGATCCAAAGCTGGAAAACATCTTTCCTGACAGCTGTAGTTTTCCCTCGTGGTTTCTGTGGCTGTAAATCAGATTTCACTTTTTTGGTACTGACGTAATGTCTTTTCTGTGTTCCCATAACTTTCTCCGGAATGGAGTCGGATTAATCAATATTGACAATCAAACAATTGTTTTAGTTAAACATTGAAATCATACAATAGGGCAAACTATATTTCTTGCGGTACTTTTTTCTTCAGCGATTCGAAAGATGAAAGTGATTCTTGGGCTAACATAACATACAGATACAGTAGTTCTCGATTTAATTGCTCTTAATTTGCAGAAAAAAGATAATGCATATTTTAAAATGTATACAGTACCATTTCCTTATTAATTCTTACTTTAACATTTTAACAATTTATTCCATGCTGAAATGAGGAGAAAGAAAACACAATGTTTCGGCTTTGGAGCCTTCTTCGGGTTTCATCGTTTCATCGTTTCAGCTGCTCCTAATTTCCAAGTCCAAAAGCAGATTAGCTTTCCTTCCTAAGTACTACACAAGTGCTACTAGATCCAGGACACCTGTGTTTTAGCAGAATTCCTATGTTAATAATTTCTTATACAGTATATTTCCTCATGTGGGCATTATTTTAAGGTAGGGCTTTGATAATATCTGGTGACTTCAGGCAGAATTGCAGTGCTGTTTTACAGCCACACTGTCACAGTTTATATTGTATGAAATCTAAAATAAAACCTTTGCTACGGTGTGAACAAAATCTTCAAAATTAAATTAAACGCAACAAACTTATAAATAAAACTTTGCTTTTTGTTTAAAATGACAATGATAAACAAAATTGTCATCTGTAATATTCAATAAATAAAACCATTAAAGAAAAGGTAATAATCATTAAAAGCCCCAACTAAAGAAAATGAATACCAATTTACAATAAAGAAATGTATATATAAAGAAATTATCATGTTACCAATGAGTCTTCAAAATAAATGGTATTTAAAAGTCTCACTAAGAGTAAAAGGAGTGAAGTTGGTAGTGCAGTTCCCTTCATGTTTCATGAGCAATCTCTTAATGAATTTAAAAATTACTTTTAGTCCAACTATATACTTGCATTAATAAATGTGTAATTGCTTTCATTTACGGAGTTGAGATTTCTTGTTCGGAGTGGAGCACAGAATGCATGCGTACAAGGAATTAATTTTCAGTTTAAGCATCTGTGTTTTTCAGGAACATACAGTATCTGCATTAAATCGAGAACTACACTTACTGCTAGAGTATGAAATTTCGTTGCTGACCTGTCAAATTAAATCCTTTTCTTGTGTGACAGATTTAAATTTAAATAATAAAATAACAGCTTTTGATTTCACCATCTACAGTAATAACACTACCAGAAACTCATCTATATTTAGTTGTGAAAGTACAACTGTACTTTTCATCTCCTGCTTCAACACTACTTGCTGTATGCTGATTTGTCTTGTGTCTTGTACGGTATTATATATTCTTTTTATTTTCTCAACTCATCTTAATTTGTACAGGATTCCAAGATGATTTACATTTAAAGAATTAAAGAAATACGTTATTGTTTTTATTAAGGTGATGAAGACAAAGTTAAATACTTGTAGTCCCTTGAACAAAAGGTGTAGAATGAGAACAAATAAGGGTATTTAATGCTCATTTTTACGTTTTATTTATTGATTTGTTTTATCTTTGTTGCAACATGTCTTATATGAAACAAAATTACTGAGTCAATTTTTAAGCTTTTGTTATGCCTTTGCAATTTTGCTATTACATTCATGGCTCTGAACCCCCTAACCTCATATGGTAGAGAATGAGGGGGACGCCTCAGACCCTCACTCCTTCGAACCACTTGTCTTTTAACACTTCACTGTCAATGCAGCCCCGAACAAGAGGCTGAGTGCCTATCTGAGGTGAGATCCCTCAGGAACACCACTGTATTCCAGCACAAGCCCAGTAGCCCACAGGGACTGCTGTGTTTTGCAGAGAGCCAAAAGAAACCTCTACTACTAGTCCCACCCTGTTCTCAGGGGTGCTCGGCCAATAGCACGCTGCAGCTCGGCAAATCCTTGTCACAGTCAGCTAGTGATATGATCTGGGATTGAACAGATGATCCTAACTAAGTTCCTTTACTGTATGGATAGAGTCACTCAGGGTATAGTGTTACAGTTACAGCACTGTAAGGACCTCGCTTTTACGTCTCATCCAAAGGACGGCACCTTTTTACAGTATAGTGTTCCTGTCACTATACTGGGGCATTAGAACCCACACAGACCACAGGGTGAGCTCCCCCTACTGGCCCCAGTAGGATCTCATCCAGCAGCAACCATAGTTTTTCCCAAGAGGTCTCTCATCCAGGTATTGACCAGGCTCACACCTGCTGAGCTTCAGTTGGTTGCTATTTGTGAGTTGCAGGCAAGCAGTTAATATGCCTGCTGGCAATTACTGGCAATTATTACATCTCAGTCATCCTTTGGTATATAATATATGAAGGTGTACTGCATCATACTGGCAGAGAATGACAAGCCTGAAGATAGTACATAAATTTCTGCCAATAATTGTCTTGTCACTGTTTTTTAGGCACTTTCTCCCCACTAATCTTGACATCTTAACATCCTCCATGGGTTCTATGCAATCACATACTGTACACAAATAAACACAAATAAACATCCTGCAGCCCACCCACAGTGAAACTAACAACATTATATCAAAATGACCATGGAGTTGATTTGTTGGAATTCCTTACATGGAAACATCAACAATATTTTATGGACATTAGATACAGTATATACAGTGTAGTACTACTGTAGACTAAGGAATATAGTTAATCATATACAATATGTATATATTTGAGTTGCATACAGTATGTTCACTGTTGACATGTTAATGTAATTATTTTCAGACTAGATATCATTTTCTGTGTTTCATCTAAATATTTTAGGCTTTTTCTGTGTGTCTGAAGGGAAAGCAGAGATGGTGAAATCAAAAATGTTGTTAGAATTGCAGAATTAAACACAATCATCAGTATAGCATGAGACTATAAACTCATGAATTCTGCAATTCAGTTTCATAAAATAACAAAACCATTGTCAATTTATTAAAAAATATGTACTGGAAAGCAGAAAATCCTACGAGGAAGGTAGTATTAATAGAATTAAATTAAAAAAAAACTTTAAACATTTCGACATTTTTTTATAAAGTTTAAGTATATGTTCATTACATATTAAAGTATATACAGTGTTCATTAGCTGCTTAGTAGAGTTTTGTTTTCATTGTATTTTAAAGTTCCCTAAATACCATTCTTAGTATTTTCACACAACAAAATGTTAAGTTAAATGCAGTCAAGAATGTCTTGCACCTGTAAATTCTCCCAGAAGGGGAGTTTCCAGCTAATATTGGTTAATATAGAAAATTACAGTTTTATTCTTAATAATACAATGGGAATGCCATTTTGTATATAAAAGCCACAGGCTATAGACCCTGCTTCAGTGTTCAGTAGTTTCCAGAAAATTAGTTTTCTTGCTGAGAACTTCTGTTATACCTCAAAGTAGGCCTTTTAGTCAGAAAACAATATTTTTATTCATGGATTCATTACTGAATAAAATATTGTTGTGTAATCCCTATTGTCTACCCTTTTTTGTGTTTCCCCAACTTTTTCTCCCTCTCTCTGCTGGATTTTCTCAGCACAACTTGGCAAGTATTTTTTTAGATGTTTACCTTCCTCATGTAGTTGTACCTGCTGTACTACTGTATGTGTGCTTACTGATATTTTTTGTTTCCTGCTGATTACTTTATTTCTCACATGAGGTATAGCCTTGTGTTGTAACCACTAATCTTCGGGGTTTGAGTTGTAACATTCACATATGTAAAATAGGTTTCATTTCTTACTATTTAATTCATTTGCCACCACTCTTTACAATTACTATTTACATTTACCATCAATAATAACAATTACTAATCAACGATTAGGCTGCTTGCATTTCCATAAAAAAGACACACGAGTTTTAAGACAGAAGGCAGTGCATGAAATAGTTTTTCACAAGTATATACGACTTTAATGTCACGTATGCAATGCCGTATCTATATTTCACCCTGTGATGACTAGGTGAACTGTGTTTTTGCTCTGATGCATGCATACTGTATGTTCCACTGTATGTCTCTTTTCTATTCCCACAACAATGTTTTCTCTATGGATTTTAGATCATGTGACTTTAAGGGTGTCTGCATCATTTTAAGGCACTGACAATTGCAAGTAATTTTTAAAGTGCCCTGAAGGAGTATTGTAGCAATGGCATAGCCTAATCTTAACTTAAACTCTCGTAAAATCATCCTTAATAAATCCTTAAGCTGGTTTCAAGATAAGATGACTGAAAAACATCTCATTCTGAAATGCAAACAAGGTAGAGGTGGTGAGAGAAACAAAAGATAAGAATTGCAGATAAAATATAACCTGTATTAGACAATAAAGTAAAACAGTGTCTATTTAGCAGACACATCATGAGTTTGATGAGGGCAGACAAATAAGGAGGGTAATTATTTCTCCTGTATTTTTCAAAATTGGACTTGTAGTAAGCATTGTGTTTAAAGGTCTTATAGCTACCCCCCAATAAAATATTACATACCTATCATTTATCTTATTATTGCAATATTCTTTGTCATTCATGCATTATAAACATTTTCCATGACAGTTGGTATTGATTTACAAGTTACTTTTTGTCAAGAGTAGAGTCTGAATTGTCATTGTTTTAACCTGGTGTGGGACATATTGTATTCAATTGGATAAGAGGTTACCTCTAATGTGAATGGCTCAAAGCCAATTAGTCCAAATGAGCACCAGACCCACTTGAAATATATCAGGGTTTTTACCTATCTGTGGGAATTGTGTCACATACAGGATCAGGCTCAAAGGGTAAAAGTGCTCTTTTAAAGTACAAATTGAGACTGGTAGCATTGATGTTGCCATTGTGAGTCTGGGCCATGTTGCTAACAAATGGTGCCTGGAATTCCCTAAGGAGAAACACAAAACTGACTGAGCACCCGCAGTGTAGGCTTGGGCTTAGTCAGCCAGTGCTCTTTCGGATTTCCGGCACACAGTGACTCCTGTGGTTCGTCAGCAATCAATGCCATTGAGAGACACGCCACTCCTCCAGTCAGCAGTAATTCTTACAAAGTGGCAGGTTATTAAGGACTTTAAAGATGGGTGTGTCACAGGACCCCAGCTATGTGTCTGATTCTCTCTGTAGAGTTTCAGGGTCTAAAAATCAAAATGTTTTGTGGTACCAAATGTATATAGAAAATCAACTTGTATTATCGCTGTTTTCGCTTTATTGTTGCCATCATGAGTCTACTCCTCATACCATCCAGTTTCTCTCAGTCAGAATGCTTCTTCAATCAGTATGCCAATTTTAATCAATATGCCATTTTGTCATCCTTAAAGTTGGAGTTTCTAGCTACCAAACTAACAGTCCAAAAAACTGTGTAACTGGTAAAACTGACCAACAAAAGTTTAAGAATTTAAGTTTAAATATCAAAATTGGTTTTATATATAAGAGAAAAAAGCATTGATATAACAAAAATAATTGTTTTAAAATAAAGAAAATACTGTTCTACAATATACATTCTAAATGCATATGATCCCGAATTGATTTTGTACTTGAGATTGACTTTATCTGTAATTGTATTGATAAAACTTGTTTTAAATTATTATTATTATTGTAGTTAGTAATCCTGAATCATGTCTTTTAATGGAATGGACTGTATCCTATTGTAAAGGTACTGCATAGAAAATACTTCCCTTGTTAGATGAGTCATGTCCCTAAAGAGTTTAAAAAAACATGGAAAACTTAATCCTTATCTTAAATACTGGTAATAGAATTGCAGTGCAATATATATATTTTAAATTAAGCTGTTTGCAATTATATTTCTTTATATAATAGGTAATGTGTTTATTATGATCTTTATTTCCTTTATATGATGGAAGGGGTGGCCTGACAGCCAGCGCAGCTGCCCCTCAGCTCGTGAATCCAGGGTTTGATTCTGGACTGGGACTGTGAGATTCACGCCTGGTTCTTGTGCTTCTCGCCCATTTTCCAAAGGCATGCAAGCTAGGGTGATCAGTGTTGGTAAACTGTCCTGCTGCAAGTGTCTACCTGCCCTGCAGCGTACCAGTATACAGTACAGTCTAGGGTTTCAGGTCCACCATGCACTGTGCCTTTAGGAGAATGCCAGGTTGATGTGATCCTTTCCAGGATTAGTTAATTTTCTAATAATGGATGGATTGAGGGGTAGCGTGACTATAAGACTTTTAAAACATTTAATAAGAACGTCATATTTCCTTCTCAAAACTGAGCCTTCACTAGCTCTCCCCTTGTCATCCTTATTTTCTGCACTCATTTTGAATCCTTGAAACCCTGATTAAATTATGCAAAGTATATGAAACCACTATCAATTCTCTAAAGAAAAATATTTTTTTGCCCCATCTTTCCATCTGTGTTTTTAGTAGGTTATATTAGTTATCTGCATTCTGAATTCAAACAAACTGACAAAATACAGTTCATCTACATTTTGTCTTTGGAAAGGCATTTGTCAGAGTAACTTGAATTTAGTAACTAGAGTACATGACAAAGTTCTGAATTCAGCAAACTTACAAAACTATGCTGAGAGCACTGATCAATACAATAAAATGCAGTAGTAGATAACAGAAAAAAATTCAATGAACTGTTCGAATATATTCAAAAACCATACTCAGGTTGTAATATGAGATCACAACTATGGTACTTTATATAGGTTCTTAGGAATTGTATGCTACAGTATATCATTGTCTCTGGATTTTGCTTTCAAAAACTTACTTTTTAAGGAAGATTTTTTTTTAATATGCAACAAACCTTGCATCTAATTACTTAAAGACTTGACAACATGCAGGACAGTTTCAGTGCACTGCACTGAAGGGAATAATTTTAAGACTCTGGTAGGGGCAGCCCATATCTCTTTCAGTAAAAGGATGTATTTAACATCTTTTTCATGAAAGAAGACATCATATCTGGCAATATGTAAATACCACAGCCCCACAGAAGCTACTAAGAAAACCTTAGATTTCTGCAGACACCTGCTTTCTTTAGCTTACTATCTTTACCATCTAAAGAACACCTCTTGATCAGATTGCAATATTTTTATTCAAGAGATGCTCATTGAATAAAATATTGTTTGCTGTAACCCCTGTAGTTTTACCCTGTTTTCTGTTTCCCTCCTTATTCTCTCTCTCTACTGGATTTTCACAGGGCCAAGGGGCAAGTATTCTCAAGCTGGTTGTTTTCCTCATGTGGTTGTACCAGTTCTTCTGTTCCTTGCATGTCTAATGCTGTCCTTTCCTGTAACATCTAACCTTTTGTTCATACCAGTTCTAGGCTTTTGTTCTAATCCAGTAATATCTGTGTTTTCAATGTGCATCATCTGATTTATTTTGGTGTGTCTGGTGGTGCAATCTTTCACCCGACTTGCTTTTCTTGAGTTGGTACAGGTCTAAAATGATGTAGGCTGCATGTGGAAACTGGAAAGTATTTGAAAGTTTTAAGCTCTGCAATCCAGCAAGATAGCCCTAGCATGTATCATCACTTCAGCATCACGCTTTGCATATTACAAGAAAGCTTAGTCAGCTTTGCTAGCTTATGAAAGGAAATTACATTGCATTTCAGTACATGTGAGTACTGCACTCATCATACACTCTGTAACCATTGAATGTAATATTTATCTCTTACAAATATGCATCATAACCAACAGAGTGAGATTTGAAAGAACTGTACAGTTCGAAGATGCACAAAAAATTAGCTTCATGAATACAAAAGGCAATTCAATTTTATTTTTAAACTGAATAATGACTGAAATATCTAAAACATCAGGAAAATAGGTCCCTATTTAATTATAAAGGCTATCCACAATGAAAAAACTGAATAATATGACAAGAAACCCCAAAAATGTTTACCTGTTGACTTATTTATAAATATACAGTACAGTATGTCAGTGGTTACAGTGAAACAAAAACCTTGAGCAACATTTTAATATTTTTTTTGACAGGGCTGAAAACAATTTTAGTTGACAAAAGTTAACAATAGAACAGTTAATGTTGTTTATTAGTAAAAATAAGACATTGAAAAAAACTGTGCCTTTGCACATAATTATTTCAACCATAAAAGAAAACCAAGTTGCACAACATCTTTTACCAGAGTTTTGCAATACCTCTCCTTATGGCAATTGAGGTTTTGGTGATGAACATTGCTTGGCACTATTGTAAGGGGATTCAAAATGTAAGAACTGGGTAAATACATACTGTATATACTGTTATAAATGTTTCTGTTCCACACATTAGGATTTCTTATTTATTCATGGCTGAACTATCTCATTTGTTATTACTAACCAATTTGATGTGGATGACATAGTAACATAGTATTTCCGAGGTTTATATTGTAACCTTAGAGATCCTGTAAAGAGGGATTGTCATGATTTTTTGCAACAAGTTACAAATGAGAATTTTAATACATATCTTTCCTCTTACAGTCTCTGAAAGCATGCAGCTAGAAAACTTTAATGAAAATGGCTACACACTCATAGCGCCTAGGTGAGTACATTTACTTCTACTTTGAATTAGCTTAATTTTTTCCACCCGGGAATGAAATAGGTTTCCCAATATATTAGACATTTAATACTGGATAAAACTAATTATTGTATGTGCTCTGTAATGCCACAGTACCAATCTTGAAAACTGGTGCTTTCAAAACTGCCTGCTGAGCTAGAAAGAAGGAATGATGCTTGTGCTTACATACAGTATTTAATACAGTATGTTGAAACCACTGCAGCTTCCATTAAAACATCCATGAGGCACCAACTAAGGTTTTCAACTTTGAATACTATGACAAAAACAGTCTTTGATTTTTACAAAAGACTTTTGGACTTAGACTTCTTCAGAGTGGACAAGATGTGTAAGTGCTTTTAAAACTGAGAACAGGAGAACACACCGGAGAATATTCTTTAAATGTTTGTCTGATAGTACCAATTGAAGATATTTAAAAGGTTATTAATCCATCTTATTGAGCCTTGCACCAATGCCTTCCGGGTACGGCTCTGGCTCACTGCAGCTGTCTAAGCAATTACTGAAAATGGGTGGATAATCTTCAGTTAACAAAGCATACATTTATTTGCAGTTACCGTGTAATTTTTGAACTCTGTATTTCTTCCCTGTGGTATGATGAGTTCCTAACAGTATTTAGATCCTCATTCTAATACACTATCCAGTTGCGCCCCACATTTCCTATTGTCCATTGGTGAGTTGGACTCATGCCCACTTAGAAACTGCTTGAGACCACAGATTTTATGTCAGTGGATTAGATTTATTGTCTTAGTCTCCAGATCATGTCTGTTGAAAATTCTAAATTAACCCAGCATGCAACTGAAATTTCTGTGGCATGCCTAGTAATTATGATAATGGCTGTACTACTGTCACAAAGCATTTACAGAAACTTTGTAAAAAATATATAGCTTTTAAACTACCTCAAGTTGTTCTGCTTCCAACCACTAGGCAGTGTAATGTACTCTAGTATATTAACTACTTAACATAAAAATGTAAGTTAAAAGGTGAAAAAACTCGAAATATCTGACTGAAACTAGTGGTCCCATTTTACGTATCAGTCAGTGTTTTGGACTTATACAGTAGATACCTGTACATATGGTATAGATAATTGCTCACAGCCTATGGTTTTATACAGGTTTTACTTAATATTTTGTAGTATTGCATAAATACAAAAAAAAATACAAAAAAATTGAGTGAAATTTAATTAGTCTTTGTAAACATTTATTATCTGCAGAGAGTACTGCAAAGACCTGAAGCCGTCTGAAAACAGGACCCAATTTCTTATGGACTTCAATGAATTTATAGACAGGAAAACACCAAATAACCCAACATGTAAGTATCAAAGGTAATAATAAAAGTTAAAGTAGGTTTGAACTCCCCTGGAACATTCTGTCACCCTTCAAAACCAGCACTCATCTGAGATTTGGGTTTCTATAGTGTGTCTGTGTATGCCTGGTTTCTAAAGGTTTTACACATCACAGATTGAGTTTCACACCAAAATTATGTTAATGAACAGATGGCTGCACACATGCTATATAGGTTTACATCTGTAATATATGTATGAACTGCACTGGTGTTTCACCAGCACTTAATGGTCGTCCAATTACACAGTGTTTGTGAAGAAAAACAGGACAAGTTAAAAAAATAACAAAAGTAGTACTTTGAAATTTGATCTGTTGGCACAATAACTATACTTTAAACATAGAATTTCATGTTATGAGTGTTTTTTTTGACAATGTTTGTGATTCCCAGTCATGATAATTTTTTCAGTATATTATCTGACACACCAGTGTTTAGGATTTCTGTATAAGACAGTGGTCTGTTCAAGTTTGGATTCAAAAGGTGTTCGGGTTCTTTCCAAGTATCAAGAGACACTGCAGCAAGTAGTAGGTTACTGTAAAAAGATAAATAAGTATCTAACAGATTGGCTAAAATTTGGATAGATTCTTTGTTAGGTGTATTCATTGCTTCTGCAGCTCATACTATACATCAAACTTAATTATTTCTGGCATTCAGAGTGTCCAGTGACAGATTTATTTGCTTAGGTTCAGTGAAGCAGATAAAAAAAAATTACATTAAAATTCATAGGTTCTGTTTATAATCAATTTTAATTTAAAGCATTTGAAGGAGAAAAGAACATGTAATAAGTGTTATGACAGGTGCGTCTGAGAGTGTGTTAAATTTTTTTTTTAATGAAGTCATAGAAGAGCGTTGGGGGAGTACTTATAAAACTGATTTTTTATGATAAAAAGCTTAAAGCTTTGCGTTTTATATAACCCAAGAGTTAAATCTAAAACACGTGTTTTGATCACCAAGGTCATTTTAATTTTTTCAGGACTCGTAATGATACCACTTTATTGTTATTTTATTTCTCTCATTTTCCCTAATATTGTCTGCAATTAACTTTCAATCCCTATCACATTGCAGGTAGTTTGGGTCTCCCTTGTATCACAATCTTTAAATTAGACAGTGTCTCCATGTTTTCTCTGAGCTGTGGTGCTCTTTTCAACACTTTCTGTGCTCCAAAACTCCTCACTGCCTTTGCTCTCCATCTTCACCAAACTGCAGTACTGTACCTGACGTTCTCTTGGGTCAGATTGTCTAGAGTCAGTCTTAACTAGGGTGGCACAGTCAGTTCAATCCCGGACCTGGGGTACTATCTGCGTGGAGTCTTTATGTTCTCCCTGTGTATGCATGGATTTTCCTCCCACAGTCCAAAAGCATATTGATAGGTTAATTGGCTTCTGAAGAAAGTGGCCCTGGTCTGAGTGTGTGTGTGTATCTGAGTCTGTGTGTCTGCCAAGGGATGGACTGGCGTCCCATCCAGGGTGTATCCTGCCTTGTGCCCATTGCTTGCTAGAATCAGCTCTGGCTCCCCTGCAACCCTGAATTGAAAATGGATGGAGGGACTCTTTTCTGTAAACAGCTGCCTCAAAACCAAACTAATACAATACCATAGATCTAGCAGCAGTCTTGAAATCTCCAGGAAATCATAACTGCATTGAGGACTGAAATGTCATATTAGTTCTGATATGTCAGAATTTCTATCCAAATTCCTTTGGGATACAAAGTGCAGGATGGAGAATCCTTTGGAATGCAAGTGGCGTATTCCACAATATGACTTTTCAGTTCCTAGATCTATATACTGTACATCACAATGGATGGTAGCTGTCTACAAGGCAAGGTCTACTGTTGATCATATCACCTTTTGCATATCTTATACTCTATCCCAGTACGGGACACTCTAACCACTCATTCTCACTCCTGCCTTTATGCTCAAGGTTGTTTAGAAATATGTGATGCTGTCATTGTGAAGAAGAGAGCTGAAGAGGTATAACATCTTCATTGCTTTGTGGTCCAGTGGTGTACTGTATATCATTAGTACTGTACAGTATATCTGCACATACTGGAAAATGGTCACTATTAGAGGCTGTAGAGCCTGTTAATTTAAAAATCCTGAACATCTAGTTACATGTTAATCATTGTAGTGGATAGTAAACACTAATATTTACCTTCTTAGTCTGAATTGTGTTTCCAAATTAAAGCTACTGTATACACAGTGCAACAGAAGTGCGCAAAAGTACTGCGTTTTGCAAGCCATTTTCTAAAAACACTGCCTGTGTATTTAAATATGCATATTTCACTTCAAAATGTTTTTCCTTCCCAATATTGACCATTTCAATATGGCTGTTGTTTCAACAAAAAAAAAACGTATTGATTAGTCACAAAGGGTGGCAAGTATCAGAAAGAAGATGAGCTGAACAGTTTTAAAAGAAGTAATGAAAATGACCCATTTATTCTCTTAGATGTTGTTGCTGATGTATTAGTTTCATCCATAGCATTTGTTTGGTATTCATATATTGAACAAAATGCTAACTGACATATTTTTGTTCTTTTAGGCAATGCTATGCTGGTCAATAGGCTCCTCCTAGATGCTGGAATTACATCTGAGCTTGTCCAGCACTGGAAAAAACAATCTCTGTAAGAA
The DNA here is from genome assembly GCF_040954835.1 of Lepisosteus oculatus. Taxonomy (NCBI): domain Eukaryota; kingdom Metazoa; phylum Chordata; class Actinopteri; order Semionotiformes; family Lepisosteidae; genus Lepisosteus; species Lepisosteus oculatus. The sequence goes on along the minus strand of NC_090702.1, from coordinate 47,404,396 downwards.
ATTTATGTTTTTAAGACCTGTACTAGGTATTAGATTGTCTTCCATTTTTATTTCCTGATTGATATAATCTTTAAATGTACAATGCAAAAAGATGTCTTGACTTTGGGTGTTGTTTTTTGGATCATAGAATGTATTCATAGTGTAGAGACAGGTCATAACTTCTAATATTATAAGAAACTGGATAATAAAAGGAAAATATTGCTGCATATGCTAGCACCTCACACTATAGAGAACTTGCACCTATTCTCAAGACTGAATTTAGTTAATTAATTTTCAGTTCTTCTCCAGGTTCTGCTCTGTGCTGAATGATGCTTCATTGTGAAAGAATTGTTTTAACAAATTAACCTCTGCACCAGTAATTTGTCACAGAAAAAAAAACAAACCATCGCACCGATTTAGTTCCCGAGTCATGTAAAATGCTTGAGATAATGAGCAACATTAATGAAAACAATGTGTTTTATATTTAACTTTCTAAAATCTATATGTGCATTGAGACTAATCTTCAGGGAAATTAATTCAACGAAAACCATCAGCCACTTATGGCGCCTCTACTTCATGGGATTTGGAAAGTTGACTTTAGAAAGGCTAAATGGATAAGTCTTTACGTTTTAGTATTATTTAGCCTAAACCATCAGAGATAAATGGAGTTCCCTCATTGTGGTTTGCATTCTTTTGAAAAAATAGAACTGGAGTCGTTGCCAGGTTTGTTGCTACGGATGGAGGGATCACAAGAGTGTACCCCAAAAGGTATGCTGTACCTCAGTATTTATTTTTATTTTCAAAATGTAGTGATGTCATATTAAGAATTAAAAGCTTTTCCTTCCTGTATGTTAGGATAGTCCACAATATGTTGAATATCATGCTACATACTAGGGGCAAAAAACTCAATTCAAATCACTTGTAGCACGTGGTTAAATTTGCCCGTGCCTGAGGAAAGTCACTTACTTCAGGATTCTGTTCTACTCTGTCTCAGTATTTTTATATGTTATTATACAGACAGCCAAAATTAGTGTTCTGCTCTGAATGGTGGCACTTTTGAAGAAACGTATTATAAATTACGTTTATATAATTGGCAGAGATTTCATCTCTACAAAAGTAGTCTCATTAGAATTAGACTCAGATATTCAAGAACGTCACAGTGTTTGTAGTTTATTTTCAGAATCCAATATAATGGATCAGTAAGGACCTCTTATTTAAACACACATTCACACTCAAATGAAATGTTGCTATTTATAATGCTTTTAGAATTTGTAAATATAAAATGCAGAGCTGCAGTTCATCAGGCCCATCATAAACAATTTGTAAGAATGGCTGGGGTTTGGATATTTCAGATAAACCCCCATTATTGGAAAAATATGGCATGGTATACACAACAATCATGACACAGGAAATTCACACTGAGAAATTTAATATGAGATTTTGTGTTGTATATGTAATATGACATGCACAATATGCCTTATAGAGACTTTTAACTACTGTCTGGTTAGAACGTTTTTTTCCACTTCTGAGCACTTGTAGTAGAGCATGCTTGTACCCTGTATATTATAAAGGAAAATAATGAATGAAAAAGTAGCAAATTATGTTATTTTAATTTGTTGCTGGTTAGTTATACATTAATAGCTTTTCCTTTACCCTGATATCAAGAAAAAAAATCCATAATTATTTTTAATCTATTATATATTTGAAGGGGAGAAGCAGGGGTTAGTAAAGTAGAGAAAAGTAACGCACGGGGAACCCAAGTGACCGATTGGGTTGGCTGACTCGGCAGTCTCCGGGGTGTGAAAACATGAACACCCCTGACTCGCTGAGAGTCGCTAGATAGGCACTGCCTCACGACTGGGAGCTAGGCCCTCAGGGGTAGGGAAGGGAGAGGAAGACTCCCCTGACTCCTTGAGGGTCTCTTTGATGGGCACTGCCTCATGACCAGGCGCTGCCCTCAGGGGATAGAAAGGAGGAGATAGCCCCTTGACTCACTGAGAGTCGCACGAGAGGCACTGCCTCACGACTGGGAACTAATCCCTCAAGGGAGAAAGGACCCCTGACTGGAGGAATGACTTTAAGAGGCGCTGCTCGAGGGATTGAGAATGAAGAGAAAGTTACGTGAGAAGGAAGCGAAAGAAGTCCTCTGACTCGCTGAGAGTCACTCTGAGACGCTGCCTCGCAACTGGGATGAGCCCTCATGGGACCGAGGGAACGAGAATTAATAAATTAGTTACCCAGAATAATGTTTCTTTATTAGCTCTATACAATTTCTTGCATTAGGAATTCGTCTTTTCGCATACCCCAGCTTTTCTCCATGGAGACACAGACACGGAGAAGGGGTCAGAGCACAGGGTCTGCCATTGTACGGCGCCCTAGAGCCTAGAGCAGTTAGGGTTAAGGGCCTTGCTCAGGGGCCCAACGGAGTAGGATTCCTCTGCCAGCCGCGGGATTTGAACCGGCAACCTTCCAGTCACAGGCGCAGATCCTTAGCCACAGGGCCACACATGAATTATTGTGAATTATAAAAAATCTTTATATATTAATTAAAACATTGAAATGTTAATTAATTAAGCAAGTTACAATCTGAGATTCCCTACTAAAAATAGGTTTTCCCTTCTTTCATTTTAGTGCTGGGGAAGATTGGAAAGAAAGTGCTGAAACTTATGAGGCTAGCTTCTACAAAAGAAGCTTGGATAATGATTTCTATATCTTTACAGCACCTTATTTCAACAGTAAGCTTCAGATCGTTATCTCTTTATCTCTGCTGTAGTGTGTCTTCTGCAACAGTTCAATGGTTTCTCTGTATTATTTTTCTGGTGGTTTTACTATTAACATTATCAAGTCCTTTTCAATAGGCAAAAATGGTACAAATGGTACTTCTGGAACAGTAGTTGCTTAAATCTTTTTTTGACATTTACCAGACAAGAGAGACAGAAAATTAAAAACAATAATATGATGGAGCTTACTTGTGTATTTAAGACCTCTTGTCACAATAATCAGTGCTGGATTTGGTGTGACATGTAATGTGCTGGAGTAAATAGAAAAGGTCAACTTACTTTCAAAGGTTATCATGAGTTTAACAATCATTAAAAAATAGCCTGTAGGTTCCTATAGAAATGTCCAAATACCCTACAGAGCTCTAAACCTTTGGGTTGTATTTGTAAAGGAAAAGACATATACAGTATCATATTGGGATGTTTGCACGGGTGAGACAGAATAATTCTACTACTGACCTGAAATGACCTGCAATAGAAAAGGTTTGAAAACAGGTTTTAAACAAGTGCTAGACATAATTGTGGAATCAGCAGGTTTTAACATGAATTTGGCTTTTATTTTTTCCTGACTCAGGAAGCGGGGAGAGTGGCTTTGATTCTGGCATCTTGGTGAGCAGAGCAGTTGATTTGACCATTGATGGCAAAAAGATGAAACCAGCAGGTATGACCAAGCAGAGCTTTAATGGCAGAGCAGAATATATAACATTATTTTTCATATTATATGTTTGTGTTAGATTAGATTGCATTCACATTGCCTTCAGATAAGTGACTTGTGAAAAAAGCAAAAACCCATGACAATAATAATTGTAATTTTAATTTCATGTGCATATTACAGTATAGTGAATTTGTAATTTGTCAGCTGCATAGTCTAGATTAAGAAAATGAAAAGCAAGATCACAGGATTATTTTTAAAAGTAAAATTGAGCAATAGCCACAAAGCAGATAATTTTAATAATATGAGGAGATGGGAAAAACAAATATTGTTTTTAAGAACCTTTTTTGTTTTTCACTGGACTTGTGGTAAATGTACCTTAGAACCTGATAAATATCAATTTATATTGATTTTTGTAGCACTGTAACTTGGATTGCACACTGTTTTATTCACTGCTCTTATAAAGATTTCTGAAGAGAGAAGTGTATAAACTGACTACAACTGTTTCTGTGTATTCAGTTAAAATTTTGCTCTTGAACTAGAAAAAAGGTCCAATTAAAAAATATATAGTATTTAAAAACTGAGATGTCTGCACTATATAGCCTGCCTTAGAAAATAAGAAGAGCTGAACTGTGGGAGAGATATGACCTAAAAGCTTTCTGACCAATAAAGATCAGACCAATAAAGATCAGAAAATAACATAAGAATGGCTATGAACGAGAGCAGGCCATTCAACCCATTTAGTCTCCTGTTCTTTGCTTTAAAGGAACTTCCATATAGTATCCACTCTTGTTCTCTCGTTACTGTTTCACTGTTTGTTATGTAGATATTCACTCGGTTAACTTTGTCAAGGATTAAGGATTATGAATACTTGTACAGTATCGGATACCCTTCTCAGTGTAGTACATTATTTTAAGACAAAATTTATCTAATTGCTCTTCTCTGGACAGATTCCAGAGCAGCAATATATTTCCTATAACATGGTAACTGTATACAGTATTCTAAATAAAGCATTACTAGTGTATTATACAATTGAGACCTTAGTAATAGTTTTATGGTTTTCATTAGGTACTAATAAAAATTAAGTAATTGCTGTAAGACTAAAATAATATTTGATGATGTATTGGTTTTTAACTTACCACAAATAAGGTGTCAGTTTGTGAAGAAAAAAGTACTGAGACATATCAAATAATTTATTTTGTGATCAAATAATTTACTTTTTGAATGTGTTTCATTAAATGAACATTTCTTGATCTCTTACAGTTGTCGGCGTAAAGATTAGTATCGCAGAATGGATGGCAAACTTCACAAATGCAACAATCAGGAAAGGAGTAAGAATACAATTTAGTTTTTCCACACATAATCACATAGAAAGTAATAACAGTGGCTTGTTACCATTATAGTAGGGTTGTCAATCTCAGGATTTCTGTACTGATGGCAAGCTTCTTATTTTTATAGACAGTCTTTTTTTTTTTAAACGGAGATCAGTCATTAAAACAAACTTGCTTCCTTCCTCAATTGAACATCTCCCAAAAGTAAAATCAGAGGGGTCAGGGGTCAGAGTTTTAGGGGGTTGGGGTAGGAAAAAAAGGAAATCTTGGGTTAAAAATGCGGTGTTTGCTTTCAATAAGCAGATCCCTCTGCCATGGAGTTACAAGATGGACCTGTCTCTTATTGAAACTAGTGAGGACCTAGAAACTCAGACTTGGAATAAAATGGCACAAGACGTTTGTGGTACCATAAAATTAAAGTTCTGATAACATTAACAGCATGGTGCAATTTCTTTTAATTTATATGGACCATAGAATGTGAAAACAAGATTAAAAGGCAATTTGTGAGATAAGAATCAAGTTTTTTTTTAAATAAGGAAGCCAACTCCTGCTTTATTTCTCTTGCAATTGTGCCCAGTGAGGGAATGTCTCAGACTTGTAGGTGGACGCTGGAGGGGTCATACACATCCCAGGAATAAAAACAATATGTGCAAAGTAAAGACGAGTATGTGTGAGCTTTTTAACCAATCAGGATTCAGATACCTGTACTGTTAAGATGACACATATTGATGTCATGACAATGCTGTGCACAAGCAGTGAGTCTGTGTGACCTTAAAATGAATCATTGAATCAACAACTGTTTCCCATGAGTCATTATAATATAGGGGTTAGTCATCATCAGGGTGACCGATAACACAGATTTGTATCAAGCATATGCAGAGACTGTTAGATGATCCCAAATAGAACAAAGAAAGAAAAAATTGTAAATTCTCATTCAATTAGCTTTATTTTCATAATATAATATTACAGGATTCACCATGGTAATGTTACGAGTCCTGGCTTGATAATAATCTCTGAACGTGTATTTTTCTAGACATAAACTGCAGACATAAACAGCAATTCACCTGTCCCACTCTACTTACTGAATGCACCAGTCATACCATGTCACATCCAAATTGCTCTGCTAAGGGTTTATATTAGCTCTAAACTATAAGGCATATACCTTTACTTTAATCAACTTTCACATGTTTTTCCACATTTAATTTGTGGGCTACAGCTTCACACTGTTGGGGCCCTGGGTTCAGGGGTGCTATTTGTGTAGAGTTTGTATGTTCTCCCCATGTCCATGTGGATTTTCTCCAGTAGTCCAAAAACATACTGTACTGGTAGGTTAGTTGGCTTCTGAGAAAATTGGCCTGGGTGTGAGTTTGTCTGTGTCTGTGTTCGCCCTGTGATGAACTGGCATCCCATCCAAGATGTATCCCATGTGGCACCCTTTGCTTTCTGGGATAGGTTCTGACTTGCGATCTTGAATTGGAAGGATCAGTTAGGAAATAGATGGATGGAGTACAAAAATGTTAAAATTGGGCTGTTTATTATACTTATATTTATATTTATTACACATTTGTGGATAGTTGACAACTCTGAGTAGAATCTGCAGGATTAATATTTTAGAGGACCAATCTACTGCTGTTGCTTGAGTAAGAAGAAAGATGATTTCTTTTAATAATATAATATATTAAGTTGGTTTTTCCCTACTCTTATGCATGTTCATTTTCATTTTTGTGCCATCTAGTGATCTCTATAATATATGTATAAAAACAGTCGCCTAGCATATTTATCTATATTAGGTAGTTACCTAGACGTCTACTACATGAAAAACATGGTGTCATATACAGTACTTTTGACCTGAACTTAAGCAAGACCTTCTTAAACTTACCCTGTAGGGAGTATTTGCTAAAGAATAAAAATCTGTGGAGATAATTAATGATGGGTTTTATTTACACTTTTGTCCTTCTGTAAGCGTATTGTAAATGTGGAGAGCCTAATAAAAGTAAATATTTTTTCCTATCAGAATAAATATATGTAAATATTTATATATAGAATTTGTATTTTAGCACAGTTGCACAAATAATTATTTTAGGATGTGAAAAAGTAATTTTTAAAGTAAGTAATGTCAATTCTTGCTTTCAGTGCAATAGCGAGATATGTGGCTGTGAAAAGAATTCTAAGGTATGTTTCCCTACATCCCTATATGTTTTCTAAGCAATTTATTTTAAACCATATGTTCACTTCGACCTGATTTTATCATTTTTCTTAATCGTAGCTTGTCGATTGTGTGATCCTTGATGATGGTGGATTTCTCTTGATGTCCAATCAGGACGAGTACATTGATGAGGTAAATCCTAAAATATCACCACAAATACAACATGTCATGTGAGAAGAGACATATAAGGATATTGACTGTACAGTCTGTCTTTTCAGAAAAATAGGGTTAACATGACCTCTTGGGTATGTGATATACCCAACCAAGTTATGGCACTGAAGGTCCTGACTGGATCAGGCAGCAGTCATCCTGCACACTGCATGTAAAATGAACTAATTGATCGAGGGAGCAACAAATGAATGTGCTACAGGAAGCCGACATTGCCACCCAACCCAGGTCCTGGACCAAGGCTCATTTGAAATCCAGACTCCCTACAAGACAAACAAATTGTAGTCAGCAAAGAAACAAGTAATAGGTTTATTCCATGCTGAAAAGAGAACACGGAAAGAAAACACAACGTTTCGGCCATGGAGCCTTCTTCAGTTGTAAAGCAATTTTAGTCATCATCTAACTTGCAAGGCTGTGCATGCTCAGTATTCCAAAGGACACAAACAAGTGGACCAGTGTCCTAAAATACAATGTGCAGCACGGATTAGTTTCAGGGGGCACATCAAGTGCACTTGAGACTGCCCCTCAGAGTAGTGGCAGAAGAGTGTTGGGCCAAAAGGGCTGGTTCATATGAAAACATGAACCAAAATGGATAGAAGGGCCAGGCGTGGTGGAGAGTGTCCAGAGATCGGACCACAGATATTACTAGCTTGAAGAGAGAGGTTTCCATACAGTTAGCTTGTGAGGTTTAGGATAGGAGCCCCTTGAGAGGCCTCTAACCAAGACATCAAGTGCAGATATTCCCTGATGACAATACCATGGTAGCCTGAGCCACCCACAGTAGCTTGGGTTCCGGCTCAAAGAGAGATTTGATGGGGCCAACCCATCCAAAACTATGATTCCCTAAGAGGTTTGAACATCTTGACTAGCATTGCCAAAGCTAGTGCTTATTTTGAGCACTCATGATATTTGGCCTCCAGCAAGGCTCCAGACCAAGCACAATCTGAAGAACCACACACCACTGTGGGGCTCATTGAGGCAGAGTGAGAGACAAAGAGTACTACCACCTATAATTATTGGAAATCCTGTTTGTCAAGTCAAGTCGAAACTATCACTTTTTCAAGCATATACTATATTGACATTAATTTGGCAGATGTCTTCAACCCAAATTCCTGAAAATAGTTTGTGACAATTTAAAGGACATTCACGTTCAATACACATTCAAAAAAATATTTGTGTCATTATCGTAATAAAAGATGAAATAGTAACAGCTTTGATTTTATTTTCCTTTTCTTCTCCTAATTAGAGTCAGATGTTACTGACCTCCAATCTGGTACCCTGATGTTAAAAAACAGGTTTTGTTTGGAGAGTTTAAAACTAATTTCATGTTTTTGTCTTGATCAGTTTTAGCATTTTAGCACATGTTTTGAATCAATATGTTTATTAGCTTTTAGCACATTTAAAAGAATTACTAAATGCATGGAGTTAAAATGGTAGATCTAATTACACCAGCTGTGCAACACAATGCAATGTGTTGTTTACAACCTTGGCAAAAGTCTGAAAAGACCTGTGAACTGGTGCTCCCACTGAATAGTTAGAAGACTAGAGTATGAACGTGTAGCTTCTTAAAGTCATTTGCTCTATGTTCTGTCTTGTTTTAGCTGATTCCATGTCATTCTAGTGTTTTTTCAGCTTTGTCATGAGATTGTTTGTTCATACAGCACAAGTGATGTTCTAATTTGTACCTTATTTAACCTGTGTAGATTGGGTGGTTCTTTGGAGAGATCGATCCCATTTTGATGACGAACCTTGTGAACACTTCTTTGTACGCCTTTAACAAGTCCTATGACTACCAGTCTGTCTGTGATCCTGACAGAGGCCCCAAAGCTGCAGCTGGCTTGCGTTCTGTTTTTGTTGTAAGTTAATCAATCACAGCTTGACTACACTCCACATATGAATCATGAGCCAGAATTGCAGATGCTGGAAATTGCATTGCATTTCAGACTTGCGTGCAAAATATTGCTAAAACAACTCGCCTCGTAATTCACCACAAATTCGTTTTAATTTGGGATTTCTCCCAACATCTTGTTTTTTGTGAAATTTAGCTTGATGGCTACTAGATTGCTGACAAATAAATCTGACAACACAGTAATTGGATGATATTTTAGGATAAACGATTTTCATTGAATTATGATTTAATGTTTTCCTTTCCTTTCATTTTATATTCATGGTAGAGATTACTTTGGAAAGGAAACATGATAATATTCTAGAGGGATACAGAAACAAAGACATAGTCCTATTTAGAACAAATGGTTTTATTAAGGTGTTTTTCTTAACATGTCATCTTTATTGTCCTCAGCCAACAATAGCTGATATATTAAATATAGGCTGGTGGGCTTCGGCAGCAGCTTGGTAAGTGATGTAATAGATTTCTTTTTATGTATGCATTTTTAACATCAGACTCTCTTTATTTTAATAGTGAAATTGCACTATTAATTTCTTTTGTCAACTCTAAAAGAACTCATTATAGTTTTTTTTCCATCTAAGCAGTTTTCATTTTCTAATGTATAATACCTTTTCTATTTGAAGCACTTCAGAATAAATGTTTTCTTCAAAATAAAGCACAGGGAGCACTAGGAAGCTACAGTTACTACCGAAGCAAGACTGACATCAGCTGGAGGTCATTATGTACAACATAATATATAGCTTTAACATGATATTGAAATGTTTTAAATTACTATGTATGGCAAGGACATTCAATCATAACAACCTTCCACATATCATTATGCTGCATATTAATATAAAACACATCTTATAGCAAGGAACCTGGTCAAGATTCAAGAATATCTGCATTTTTGTCCCTTGAATTGAGAGTCTAAATTACAAAGTCTAAAGTTTCACGAAGAACTCTCACTTCAGGAGGGCAGTGTTGTCTTATTGTCTTTCATATTATTCCTGAGTTGAATTGCTTTTATTTTCTTAAGTTGTTGATTTCCCTTCTAACCTGATATAACTGTAGAAATGACTGCCTGTCTTTGTTTTATAGGTCGATAGTACAGCAGCTATTTGTTAGCTTTACTTTTCCAAATTTCCTGGAAGCTGGTGAGTGGACTGAATTCATGAGATATGAATTTTAAAACACTACAATAAGTTTCAATGGTCTGTCTTTTGTTATCAACTCCATGAAGTCTTGTTAGTGTCTGTCATTCAGCAGCCTAGGTTTATGAAGCCTTCCAATGTGAAGACATTTAGCAATTGCTATTTTGATATGTTCACTAGTTAATTGATACATTTCAATTTCTTAAACAGTTTTCCAAAAACCAATGCCGATTTCTTTTCTTGAAATGTCCTTTTGGATATCTTATCAGACAAGAAAATACAGTGTATCTCAAAATATTATATATATATATTCCAATATATTCCTTATTGATAATTTTCAATGTATTTACAGCGGACACAGAAGAGGAGCAAACTGCAGCTCTTTCAAAGGAGAGCTGTATCACTGAACAGACTCAGTATTACTTTGACAATAATAACAAATCTTTCAGTGGGGTGCTAGACTGTGAAAACTGTTCCAGGTAAGAATAAAAACAGATATTTTTAATTGCTGTGTCTTAAATCACTAACTGTATATCATAATTTGGTAAACTGTCACGGATGTCAGAAGGGATGAACTATGAAGAGGCAGGAGAGCAGAAAAAGACCCATATGCGTAGCGGCGGAATGGGCGATTAGCCCGGGCTCAGCAATTCAGGAGTCGAATAGAAACCAATGTCCTCAGGCAGCGGACGTGGGGTGACCAGGATGCTAGGCAGGTCTCAGGACATCTGAACGTCAATGCTGAGCGAAGGAGAATCAGTGACCCGGAAATGTGTAGAGAGAGACACTGGACACCGGAAGGACAGCAAATCACAGGAAACTAGGGACAGAACAGAGTAGGAGCGCCATCTGGCTACAGAGGGCGTGACAGTACTCCCTCCTGACGTCCATACAAATAAGTGAGCTGCACAGCACTGGGGGGAGGAAAAACCTCATTTAACTGCAAGGAAACCTCCGGTAGTCCATGACTGAGAGCTGCCTCCTCCTCCAGGGTATAAACCTTTATTCTGTAGAGGAAGGGGGGGTCAGGCAGAGCTCTGGAGACTTAAAACAGAAAAAAGACAAGTATAAAACGCACAAACCACAACAAAGATAAACCTGGGAGACCAGGGAAATGAATCACAAAAAACAGATAGGAACCAAATGTTCCAAGACACACAGGACAGGGGGACCATAGAGAAGGGGAAACCAGGAAGTGAAAAAATCAAAACACCAAGCAAAAAACAAAAATAAAAACAAAAACCCGGAAAAAATACAGCAGACTGGGCAACAGGCACGTTCACATTCTATCAAAGCCAGGCTGCAGCCCGCTCACAGGCACAGATGTCCGGAGTGATATCCAGCAATAAGAATGGAGGAAGGGCAAAAAAGGCTCACCAAACTAACACTGATATCGGCAGAAGACAACCCGAGGAAAGCCAGGCCGCAGCCAGCTCACAGGCACGGATGTCAGGAAGGTGATATCCAGCAATAAGAAAGGGAGGGGAAAAAAGGCTCACCACCCTATTGCTGATATCAGAGTGGACAACCCGAGGAAAGCCAGGCACATGGCCCGCTCACAGATGACCGGAGTGATATCCAGCAATGAGGATAGGAGGGCCAGCTCAACATTCAATCACGGATGCCGGAAAGACAACCCGAGGAAAGCCAGGCCCCAACCCGCTCACAGGCACAGGAGTCAGAAAAAGCATCCTGCGATATGAATAGGAGAGCTGAGAGAGAAAAAAAAAGCGCCTCTCATGACGGTCAGTAGGAGGCTCAGCATTCTGTCACAAATGTCGGAAGGGACAAACCGTGGAGAGGCAGGAGAGCAGTAAAAGACCCATATGCTTAGTGGAGGAACAGGGGTTTAGCCCGGGCTCAGAAGTTCAGGAGTCATATAGAAACCAATGCCCTCATGCAGCGGACGTGGTTTTGACCTGGATGCTAGGTGGGTCTCAGGACATCAGAACGTCAATGCTGAGCAAAGGAGAATCAGTGACCCGGAAATATATAGCCCCAGAGAGAGAGACAATAGAAGCACAGCAAAGCACAGGAAACTAGGGACAGGACAGAGTAGCAGCGCCCTCTGGCTGCAGAGGGCATGACATAAACAAATGACAAATGTTCTTTGAAGTGTTGTCTCAGGGTCTAATTCATTGTATTCACTAGGTATGTCTGTCAGAGTTGTATAAATATATATCAGAATATACAATATTCTTAGATATATATTTCAGCAGTTCTTCGAGATCCTTATCAATACTCCATAGAGACAAAAATATTTAAAGTTTTATGTGGTGTAATTCGCCTGGCTGGAAAAGCAGCAACCAAACTGTAATGGTGAGGCTGACCAAACCCCCTTTTTGATATGCATGAGCCAGGTGTAAATGGGTTGGTGAAAAGGGTGAGTTCAGGAGGTGATACTGTATACAGTATATACAGTACACAGAAAAGCAGAAGTGGGTGAGGTTAGGATCTGACCTTTCCTTGAATATCTGATTAAAAACTCCATTTAGTGAGAGCCTGGGTAAAGTGTTTGGAATAATGCTCACTGAAATCAGAGAAAAGGCAGAGCAGGACATGTTATTTACTGTAAAATATACATTAAAAATATTATATCATGGTACTATTCTGTAGAACTTTCTTGTTTCTGAAATGTCCTTGCAGACATACAGTACGTATTACTGATTAATAGTGAAGGTAGAAACAAAATACTTGCCATTTGTTTTTTACTTTTGGACCTTTGACGTAGAGCTATAGGAAAGTAACCAGGTAATGAATGTGAATGCAAACCATCAAAGAATTTAGGTTTCTCCTTCCTTCAGTGTTTTTCACTCACTCTTTTAGTTATTATTCATGTTTGATTGTCTTCCATGTTTAAAATCAACTTGCAAAATGAGATTGCAGCAGTCAGCAATACATTTAGTAAAACTAGATTCAGAGCAAATACAAATTGCTCTAATTTATTTCTCATCATTTCTCATCTGCTATTAGAGATTTCCTTGGTCTGAGGTTGTAATCCCTAAGTGATTTAGTGATTAAGTGATTAGTTTTGCTTTATATAATTTCTTGTTACTCTGTTATATTGTCTTACTTTGTCAAATTACAAATGTTGAGACCTAGAGGGAGATCTAGAGGTCAAGGTTGCATAATGTATTCATTTATATATGAAATTGGATTTCCTGTGAAAACTGACATCAGAAATAATTCCTCAAAACAGACTGTATTCATTATTTTACCCTTGTATTTTACCCTTGCATCTAATTTAGCCTACCAATCCATTCCCGCACTCAAAAGTAAGGACAGCACCGTGCATAAACATGTCTTTGAAATAAGGTTGCTGTTGTTTGTGCCAGTCATTATTTTTTGTATTCAGTGATATACAGTGGTGTTACTGTTATTGACAAGAAAAAAAAAATGCCTTTTGATTTATTTTGATTTTTGCTGTGTGTATAATATGATAAGAACAATCAACTCCAGGTGCAAAATATGTACAGTATTTTATTGAGTATTGGGAGAGTTTTCATCTGTGGTTATTTCCATTCAATTGCTTGGGAGAAAAACTCTAGAGGTGTTGTAACTGTGCCAACTTGGGGACGTGAGTAAAGAATGTCTATAATACTCCATGAAGTTCTGTGACAACTCGGAATCTGTCACAGATGTTGGAAGGGACGAACCGTGGAGAGGCAGGAGACCAGTAAAAGACCCATATGCGTAGCGGCGGAACGGGGGATTAGCACCAGTTCAGGAGTCCTATAGAAACTTGCATGTACTGTAAGCCCTGAATTCCCTGTTTTGTGACAGGCAGACTATAGTACTTCTATATGAACCAAGCCAGTGGAAAATTGAACAAGCATAGGACCAGAAATTTCTTTTGGCTTGGGCAAAAGTTAATCTTAACACATGTGGAGACTCACCCATTGTAGCCTCTTCAAAAGGACTCACTCCTCCCTTGACTCCATTGCTGGAGGGAAACACTATGTCCCTTTTTATTATTTGAGTGTCCTAAAGTACGTACTTGGGTGTCAGTCTTGTCTATTGTTTTTTGCAGGATATACCGTGCTGAAAAGTTACCGAACACAAACCTATTATTCCTGATTGTTGATGCCAAGGAAACCTGTCCATGTTCTTCTACCAAACCATTAATACAAGCAGAACAGCCCTGTATCCTTTAAAAATGACATTTAAAATTTGTGGGGGGGTGTCACAAAAGGGTTGCATATGTAACCTAGACCAAATAACAGTGAAAGCGATTTGATTTTTATTTTTATTTATTTTAGATAATAGATTTACAGTAAGGGGAGATTAATGAGAGCTATTTCAGGGGCGGTGCAGTACTAGCTTTAAGCTTTAGAAGCTGTAAGCTTCTGGGTTTGTTTCCATTTTGAGGTACCTGTCTATGTAGTTTGCAGGTTGCCTCGACGTTCATGAGTTTTTACCAGCTCCTGAAGACAAGCAGGCTTGGTTTAATTGGCTGCTCAAAACTGTATTCTTTTCAGGTGTGTATGTATATGAGGGTGCATTTTAAATGGGGTTTAATATCTGTGGGGGTGGGTGCTGTGTTACCAGCAACAGTTCCAGTTATGGGACTGTACAGAAATAGTCCCAAATGAGCATGATGAGCTGAGGGCTTCCTTTCATTGGTAGCCCTTTTCATGTTCTTAAAATTAAAATATTATGTAAAAAACGGAATGTTCTTTGTTTTGTTCATTTGGAGATTGAGTGAGTAATCACTCAGAATGTGTTAATATTACCATAGGATAACTAATATATCATAAATAATATGTATACATATTATATAAATAGTATGTACTGTACAGTATCAAGTAGTTTAAATAGGCTCAGACCCGAAAAAGACTCCACAGCCAAAACGTTGTTTCCTTTCTCTCTTTTCAGCATGGAATAAACCTTTACTTGTTCCTGTATATACAGTATATTACTTATACATTCACATTAACAAATATTATATGTGAATGTATAAAATACATGATAATGTTTAGATGATAATGTATTATTATATATTGTTGATCATAATTATTATTCATAAGATATTGCTGTTCCTTTCATCCCATTGAATGAAATATGAGTTCTTAACTGAGTTACTACAGCTAAAGGACCGGATCCCTGTGATTTAGTTCACAATCCAAGATACAGGAAAGGACCCGAGGTCTGTTTTGATAATGATGAAAATGTAAGTTACACTGCTCAATATCAAAGTCAACACCTTTACCTGTTAAGTACAGAATTTATTTTTTAAATTCATTACAACAAAATAATTGTTTAGAACTTCCATATTATTAAAAACAACTGCATTTTATTTGCTTATTTAAACTATTTTGTATTTTTCACAAAACATATGCTTTGAGCCATACTTTATTAATGTGCTTTTATTAACTTAAATACTGGCTGCCTTTTCTTGCATTGTTTCTGTATTAAAAATAAATTTGTATATATTGAGCTTTCACACATTAGGACTCAATCATAAGATCATGCAAGTAAAAGTTATGAAAAGTTGTGCAGTTTAAAGAAAAGTTAATAGCATATTGCACATACGCTAAATTGTTAATTTAAATTTGGCATACTGTCTGCAAATAACATTTTCCAAAATTCAGGAGCGTTTGTTTTTTGGAAGGGCAGATGCGAACATGAATTTTGAAATCGATGTCGTTAAGCTACAACGGGTGTTTAAATTTGTTCCAATTTGGAAGTGATCCTGGAACAAAGCGACAAAAATGCATTCCCCCCAAAAAAAGCCTTTCTGTGTGAAAGCCTGATGCTTGCTTGCTCGATGTGTCTGCTGGAGCGGTTTGACTCATGTTAGTGTCTTTTGGTTCGTTTCTGTAACGGTGGAAACGTTTTCCTTTTCGTGACGCTCACTCTGATTCTACCCAGGGGGATGCTCTGTCTTCTTTCTTTCTTTCTCGGGTCACATTAACTCTGCTAACTGCCAGCCAAATCTTTGCATGACTTCTCATCCCGTCTGTCTTCTTGTGTTTTGTTTTCTTCGTTTTCTACTCGCTACTTATGGCCGTTATTAATAGGATGAGCCTATATGCACTACAAGTCGTGCCTCTACCATGGCGTCAACTCCTCTCTTCATTTTACTGCAAGTGTTCATGTGGTGTAAAGGGTCAGTTGTTTTTTCTTTTTTATTTATGCAGGTTATCTAGCTACTTGTACATATGAGCATATTCGCTAATTGTAGCGGAAGTATCCAGATTTTATCTTTGTTAAGGCTCCAGGTAGCTTTCATTTCAGGGGTCGAACAATTGTCTTAAGCTTGTTCAAAGGCAACAACATTTTAAGCCACTAACAAATCTAACCAAGCTGAGCATGAAAGGTAACACCCATACTTTGTATTGATATTGTTGTTCGGTGACTTGGGTCATTTAGATATTGCCAGTTTCGTTTTAAGCTTTTGCCTTAGTGCTGTTTTGATTTTCTCTGTATTTCTGCATTGACAACACTAGAGGCACTGTTTTTGTAAGCCCATGGACTTGGTGCAGTTAGAGATCAATGTGTATGATAAAGCACATTGAACAGCTGATTTGTCATCTATCACGTTTAGAGTAAACCAAATAATAACACCCAAACCTTACATGTATTTGGTGCTTTAACAGACTATCAGGAAAATATTTTAAGATGAGATAAAAATGCTTTTCTTTCCATTATGATCAGTAGTTAGTTTATAGAATCCTGTTCCTTTTAGAACCTGTAAGCTTTGGGATGAACACGAGAAACAGCAAACGTGTTTGCTGGTTTATGACACCATGTATTATATAATATAATACAGGTAGACAGTACATTTCCTAAATAGGCATTTTGGAACAGTGTCTTCATATAACAGGCTTTAACCCTAGGGTATCTATTGATTTCGTAATAACTATTTACAATCAATGCAGCATCAATGACTTTAACTGAAATCCATTTTACAAATAGGAGGAAATGATGGGGATAGTTCACCTATGTGCATGTATGTGTTACTAACTTACCTATTCTTCTATCTTCGTGACAGGAGGATTATACTGACTGCGGTGGGGTCTCTGGTTTGAGTCCATCACTGTGGCCAATGATAGGAATTCAGCTTGTGCTACTTTGGCTTTTAACTGGATCAAGACATTACCCTTTATGACCTCAGAAACAAGGACTGAGCCCCATAACGCATACATTTCAAGATCCTGCCAAATTTTGTTTCTGAGATTCTAAGGCAACAGGGGGAAACAAAAATAAATTGACCCAGGAAGTGAAAGACACATTATGACATGCCTGGCCTAACTGAGCCTGGGAAAGCTTGTTGAAATCCATTAAGAAGAACAAACCATCTGAAGCCAAATGTTTCCACAATGGCGGAAGTGTGGACCGTCTGCTTCTTAATCAGAATGGTGAAGGGAAAAGGTTACTTTCTTTATGTAGTGATTTCTTGGTGAGCTTCTTTGTCAAACAATTGTACTGCCAGACAAATGAAATTCATAAACACGTCAAAGTCCTGCCCCTAGATATTGTTTTGCAGTATTTTTGTTGGCTTGGTTGTATAATTTTCAGAGTGTAGACTGGCTAGCCACTCACTGTCCAGCTGTTACAGTATGTGGATAAAACCATGCCAGACAAGTTCTTGCTTCAAAAGTAAGAACAGAAAAAAAATGTAAAAGTAATGTATGTAAAGTTATGTTAAAAGAAATATTGAGAGTGAAGCCACATTTTCTTGGTTGTGTTGTTCATATACATTTTGGGTGCTAATGGCTTATCTAAATGTAATATAAGCAATTAGGCCAGAAACATTAAAATTCTCTTTAAAAAATACATGTACCATTTTTTCAGTTTAAGAAATGAGTTGCATTATATTCATACCTTTGTTGGCTTACTCTCACTTTTACAAAGTAATTGAATATGAATTTCTGTTTTAAAGAAATACAAGATCTTTGATTTTGTAATATTTTCAGTATACATTTTGTTTAATATAATGGCTATTGTAAACATTTAACACTTTTAAAATGTAAAAATATTAGAAGTGTTTACTCCACCAACCTCTGTCTTTTGCGTTGGTCATAGTCACTTAATTAGAAGATAAAATAAACTGTTAGTGACTACCTTAAAAGGACAAGATAATCCTGTCTTGCTCAATCATGCCAAAGGGAATACATTATTTATTCAGTTTGTTGGTACATTTTAATTTAATTACAATTTTAATTTTAATTTTGCAATGCAACCTAAATATTGAGAGCTAGCCAAGCCTCTTTATAATGCTTAAAGCTTGTGAATGAAAAGAATCTTTATGTGGCACATTTTTTGTTGTTTTTGCTAGAAATAGTACTTTGCATGATTTTTCTTTTTGGTTTAATTTTATTTAAGTAGTTTTGGATTGTAAATGTTCTTACAAAGGACAGCTGCAGTGGAAATGTTTATTTTTTTGGAGGGGATGGAAAAGTGCAGTACATCTTATTAAGGTCTCACCATCTTTTGTGCAAGTACCCATATACTGTTATCTGCAGTGAAGAAAAACAATGTTGTGTAAAGCCTGGCAAACAGATCCCATTAGTGAAACATCATTATTTGGATTAAGTATAAGTCAATCTTACATTGACTCTGCTTGTTTGTATTGACTTTACTCTAGGGCATAAAGAACATTTGTAGTGTATCACAGTAGGTCAAAGAAAATATTTTACACAATCAGATTGTACCTGCTTTTAACATTTGAATATTTAACTTTTTTTTTTCTGTGTTTATACACAAGGTTTCATAAAGAAGCTCTATTTCCCTTAAAAGCCAAACAAAAATAATCAGCCAGAAGCTATAATATAAAATCTTCTATTAACAGGATGTTAAATCAAATTAATCTGAAAACAAACACTAGTATCTGATTGAACAAACCAGTGGAAGCAGCCACATCATTTAAAACAACATATACAACTTACAAAATCAGCTGTAACATAATTATTATCGTTCTGTCAGTTTTGTCCCATGCTTTGTGATTACAAGCTGCAGTGTTTCTCTGTCTGCTTTATTCTTCACTATTGGCTGTTCTCCTGGCTTCAAAAATATATTCATTTGGTACGATTTGTTATTTTGTTATTTTTTCTTTAACTCGTTTTGAAAATTAGCTCTTATTTTTTTTAAATGCCATGGACCAGAATTAATTCAAAGCAGTTATAAGACCTTTCACTGGTTTATGATAAATGCTATGTGGTTAATGAATACAATTGCATTACACCAGCTAGTTATTTCCACAATGGTAACTTTTTAAAGTTTAAACATTTTACTAGGCAGAGTTACAGTACAGACAATTCATTTTAACATCTACAGTGTCTGGCACCAACAAAACGCAGACACTCTTTTTCTTCTTTTTTGTTTAGTTTATGACACACTTGTCGTTCATGGTTTCATTTCTTTCTACGGGTTTCTTCAGTGGTGTGAGCTTAAAAAGCATTACATTATTTTTTGTTGATTGAAATTGTGTAGCAAAATATTAATGTTTTTTAGCTAAATTGTGTTGTTGTTATTATTTGCCAAATTCGGAACGAAAATGATCAATTGTCATATTTGCTTAGAGTGGAATCTCTTCTCCCATGACTGTATCCTGGTAATGTGCTGATTAATTCTACTATATTCTCTCCAAAGCCTACAAATGCTGCTGTAATTCAGGCAACAGTCAAGATTAATGTACAATTCTGTGGGTGGCCAACAATGGAAAAGCTTTTTTTCTTGGCTTTATTTCAGAGATCTGTATCTCTGCTTTTTCTTTAAATTTTCCAGCCTTAAGACACATAAAGCAGGACTCTTGTCATTTTGTTTTACTCAAAAGGTCCTGAACCCTTGTTGTAAGATAATGTCAAACTGGCGAAAAATCATACATTTGCAAAATATTAAAAACACCCAGGATCATTTCCAAGTTTTACCATTGTATATTATATAAAGTCTCAAGATGATGTGCCATATGATTTTCAACTACCTGTTCAAAGAAACCTAATAAAAGTGGAAGTGTAGAAGGGGTCATGAGACCACCATACAGGCATACTTTGGTGACATTGCTTCCTTGCTGCATGGCTTAATATCAGTGACAAACAATGAGAATATAATATTTATACTCCTATTTAGGTATTCAACTTGCAAAAGTATAATATGGTGAATATTATATTGAAGCCTTTGTTTTTAATTATCGAACAGCACTACTGCCATTTTCCTGAAAGTGACAGCCTCTGATTTTTAGCTGTGCAAGTCTCAACATCTTTAGAAGCACAATTGTCTGTGCAGTGAAGCTGTTTCCCCAAAAGAGGAAACAGCTGAAGGTAATGCTGCAATTAGCTTGAATTTAATATGTATAATTCTATGCTTGGAAGAGAGTCATGTGCACTATAAGCACCGTCAAATAGGAATGGGGATAATGAAACTTTATTGGAGTATTGGAGGCTGTTTTTGTTACAATACTTGCTAAAAACAGAAGCTGTCACTTTAGGATCAGATATCGCAATGTGATTGGAAGTGTATTTGATGCTGTCAATGCTATTTGTGCAGATTGTCTGGATCATGCTTTTTCTGGACTGTTTTCTTGAGATTGCTTGATGTGTGTTTAATCAGAGGGCCCCGTAACTGCAAAGCGCAGGTAACACACAGGCCACTCTTTTAACTTCCCTTGATTGTGCTTTAATACATTACACTTTTGTGGAACTTGACAAGCCTGAATCAATTTTGTATAAATTTGTACAATAATGTTATTAAACAGAAAAAAAAGTGTTTATAATCCTAGAAATGTTGTGTTGATTCTTGTGCAAATACAGTATATTCAGAATAAAGATTTATCATTATTCTCTCAAATGTCCTTTTATTAAAACACAACCAGCAATTTCTATTTGAAATTGCAATACATACAGTAAAGTTGTAATTGAATGATGACTTGTAGACCTATGATAATTACGAGGATGCATATACTGTACCTGATTGGTTTTAATTATGGATATTACGACTGTCTATTTGAGATTTTGTGACCCTTTTTGTGACCAAAATATTGATGGTTTAGATCTGATGGATATTTCCAGTGAGTCAAAGTATTATATCACAATTTATGTGCAGTGAACAACTGTTTCAAGACTGTTCAGATATTGTATTCAAAACACATATCTAAACATGTAGGCTCTAGGCTAGGAAACAAGTCATTACAGCTCCAACATAATTCTTCTTTAACAAGATATTTCAAAGCATCTAGAAGGAAACTGTTCACAGTAGAAATTGCCAAGGGATCAACTGATGTTTTTCTTGGTGATTCTGTAATTGTCTTGCCTTCAATTAAAAGTCCATATTGAGCATTACATTAACAAAAATTGTGCATTAACAACTGGAAAGCTGTTCAAAAATGGGATTAAAGATGCCAGCAATTATGTTACCCTATAGATGCTGAAGATATATGAAAATAGATTAAGCAGTTTTCATCTGACATTATTTATCTATAGACCAAACAATGTCACATTAAAATTTAACAGTGTTAGGTTACCTGTTTTTTCTTGTAATAACTATTAAAATTTTAAACCAAGTCTAGAGAAAGCTGATTTTTGTAAGACTGCCAGAAACCATTCCCACACTGTTATAACATGGTTTTCCTTGGCTTCCAAAGAAATATAATACTTTCATTGTTGAAATGAAAATAGATGCTTTGACAAGAACTACGACTGACAGCTATGGCTGAAGACTTTTTATCAAGTACATTAATCTAGATATCATTACACGTGAAGAAGACAAATTATAATAGTCTGCAAACTTAAAAGAAGTGTAAGTCATTTCCTGTGTTCTACTAATACTCCATCAGAATTAATGTGACCACTAAAACTATGTTATAAAGATTCAAATTGCACTTTCCTGTTAGAGATAAAATGCAGGGTGATTCAAAATGACATACACTTTAAAGCATACAAATAAAATGAGAGCTCTGTGTGCTTAGGGATTATCGTGATTGCTTTTAACTGATATTTGAATCAACAGTAGTTCCTTATAATAAAAAAGTCCAGATGTACACGTATGTGTCTTTGCTTTAGTCTTCTAACAAGAGGAATTTACTCAGTGAATTGTATTGATCATTATCTGCCAATTAACTTGCATTTCATGACTTAACTTGTGTTCTTTACAGTGATAAGAAAAGGACATTTTCTTTGCTTGCAACTTCATATTAGTAAAAGGTCCCTTTTACAGTTATTTAGGTGATAGCCTTTTTCATGTCTTTCTCAATAGGTCAGTGACTATTGCAGATGAACCATGTAGGAAAAAATTTAATTTCATTGCAACATTTTCTCATTTTCCTTCACAATCCTGTTATTGTTGTCATTACCAAAAACCAAAAGTAAACCCTCTGATTTTCTGGATTTAGATTTGTCAGCTTGTCTTTATAATTATTTGCTTAATTGGACTGAAATGGTTTAATAAAGAAATCAGAAATTTCTCTATGTTCTTTTCTACTTCTTTGCTAGTTGCTTTGAAAACATTATTTTGTGTTTTCTATATTTATTTTTATTAATTAAACACATACACTTTCAGAAATCAATATTGACTAAAAATGAAAGGGTCCATTCCCTTAAGCAACTGATGTCGTTTAATGCTATGCAAGTCAAGACCAACTAAATTGGTTAACATAAAAAAAAGACTAAAAAAAACATAAAGAGGATGCTGTAATCATAGAAATCAAACCCTTTTATAACTTAAATGCCAAAAAATGCTAAACATTTTCAGTCTTCACCATATATGGAGTATTTAAAACTTCAAATTGTTTTCTGTAATGTATGTTACTCTTATGTATTAAGATACTGTATATAACATTCCTGTCTTGAGGCTTTGCTCAATTCTTCATCTTGAGACGTCTCCAGTTTCCCCTTTATTGGATAAAGAAGTTAGAGAATGTGTGGATATATAAGAAAAATATGTAAATGTACACAGAAAATGTTTATTGACCCACATTTAAAATTAGTTTTAATAATAATAATAATAATAATAATAATAATAAAAAATAAAAAACTTCATTTTATATAGCGTCTTTCAAGGTGGCTTCTCAAAGCGCTTTACAGGATGACAACATCAATAAATAAAAAGTATACACAAGATAAAACACAATTACAATATATAGAGGAGACCATGGATGGTGGTACTAAGAAAAGCAGAGGGGTGAAGAATGGAACCAGTTAAGTTAAGTTAAGCTTTTCTGATAAATAATTTTAATGTTTTTAATTACAGTGCAAGACTTGCACACTTGTCCAGACTAGAAATGCTCGCAGTTGCACTCGGAAAGTTTCTAATAACACAATGCAACTTTTGGTTTGACCCCTCTTTGAAAAACATCTGAAAACGATGAAAACCCTGTAGTTTTGTAATGCATATCAGAGAATATCTTAACATTTTTTTAGAATTACGCAATTTAGCAAAGGGAACCTGTACTTGAAACTAGCAATTAGTAAATAGGTATAGTTACCTGTTCAAAAATATAATGGAATCATTTGAAGTAAGCACTTTAACCCACAAACTTCAGCTTGGATTCTTCAAGGCTTTGTTACAACTGTGTTGCCCCAAGGCAACAGGTCAACAACACAAACAACAGGTCAGACTTTCACAGTCATGATATAAACATGCTTAATTACAAGCCAGAATTTGGGTGACCTTGTCTCTTAAATATAAACTGAAACAAAACAGCTTAAATCATGCATGCAGAAGGGACTAGGTTAGCCTGAATTGTTTGGTTCAACTAAGCCTCTTTGACTGATATCTACATTTGAAATATCTTTCTGATAATACTTCTTTTCATTTAAGCCCAACATTATGATTGCATTTCAGAGCATAATGTTTCTAGACACTAATAAACTATTGCAATTACTGGATAAAAATACAATTTTACAGCATTTTATTTTATACAGCGACTTATTCCTTAAATTTCAATTGATTTCAGATGTGTACTGCATGTAATAATTTAAACATAAACACTGGATTAAATGAGATTCGAACTTATATTATCAGTGAAATGCAGTTTTTCAAGCCTCTAAACTGAAACTCTACTGGGGGATATTTCTACTTGGCATATTAAACAGCAGTGTGTGTCTCCAGGAGTTCACTTGCGGGTGAAACAATTTTTTGATGTTAGCAACTTCTGCCTGTTCCCAGGAGGACATTCTCCATTAATGACAATTATACAGTATGTGTTACTGGAAGCTCAGACAAGAGCTCTTACCATGCCCCTGCAATCAACAGACTTTAGGTTCCAGCCCTTGAAGGTTATGTTTCTGTTCACTGTCACCTCCGAGAAATACTTCACAGGAATCTGGTCTTTCTTTCTTTAGGCAGACTTCCACTTAGGCAGTCAGCAGAATTGCAATGTACAAAACAGAGCATCGGCAGTACGTTTCACAGTGGTTAGCATTAGTGCCTCACAGTGCTGTTGCTCTGTACTAAATTCACAGGGAGCTATATGCATGGTGTTTGTATGCTCTCCTTGTGTTCAGATGGGTTTCCTCCAGCTGCTCCAGTTTCTCCCCCCTGTACTGGTGCTGTAGGTGAATTGGCTTCTGGGAAATTCTGATTCTGCGTGTGAGTGTATAAATGCTTGTATCTGTGTGTGCCCTGCAATGGATTGGCATCATGTCCTGGGTGTATCCTCCCTTGTGCCCATTGCTTTCCAGATAAGGTTCCAGCTTTTCCCGTGACCCTGTAGTGGGTAAGGTGGGATAGAAGGTGGATGGAAGGAAAATATAGGATATTGGACTCTCCGTTAGGTTTCATCACTAGACGACTACAGTTAAGCGGGTGAAAGTAAAAGAAAAACTGTAACTAGAGGAGGAAGGGTTTAAATGCCTAATTCAGCAAATGTTTTCCATTAATAAAGTGATAATATCCAAGGCAAAAGTGAAAAATGATTTTAGTTTCATTTGCCAGAGACTGTATGATTGCCAATTTAGTTGTTAGTCTGTCAGAACAACTGAAAATACATGATTTCACAGCAAGCAACAGGTACAGTTTATGACATCTGGCTTACCATATCTTTTTTCTGTAAGCGTAAATTTTATCATGGTATATGAGATAACAAATCCAAGAGAACAGGCAAACAATTGAGGGCCTAGATATTTATTTTTACATTTATATTTACTTCATTTTTTATTTAGCTGGCCCGTGCTCCAAAGATCACTAATTAGCTATCAATAAACTTTTCTGGTCAACATTACGGACAACAACTTCCCATAAGGCTTTATGACTGCTAGGAAACAGATATGTTCTTGTCATTAAGATAGATTTCCAACATCCTTTGTTTATTCAGGCCTACAGGAACATTGAGTTCATGTCAAAGGCAAACTTTTTTTTCAGGAACTGAAGAATGCCCAAAAAAGTACTGGTTCTGATCCATTTCTTTCAATTACAATCATGTATTGAGAGCTAAAAGGAATCTATTTCTTACATAATGCAGTTACATAGAGCAAAGTTATTAATCTGTAACAATGCTGAAGCCAGATCTTGCAGATCTGATGTGTATTGTAAATTCTATGCAGTTGGAAAATAGAGGGTACTGTATAGGAGCTCAACATTACACTGTAGACAATGTTTCTGATCACACACCCCAGTAATACACATTTAATAATAATGTACTTTTTAATTAATGCTTTCATAATTTATGTAATAAAAAAGATGGCAATACATTTCTAAGAGGTATATGCTGTAGATATAGCACATAAAGTGACATTACAGCAGCTCTGGATAATTTTCCATTGAAAAAATCAGCTTCAGACAAACTGGTATTTTCAGAGAAGATCATTCCTTCAGGACAAGATACCAATTCATGCTTACAGTAATTGTGCATTATTTATTTTAAACAAATCAAACAGATCGTGTGCCCTGTGATGGCACATAACTCACACAGACTCACCCTTTAAAAAACCTGTTTCGTTCGTTTTTAATCTTTCTTATATTATGTTCTTATTCCTAAAATTATTCCGTAAGAGCATAAATTATATCAAATATATGATTTATCTGAAAACAATCCTATTGGAATATGTTTTTATGATGTAATGACCAACATAAGTCACAAGTAACAATGTTGTACAGGGATCCTCTCTGATTTCCACGCCTGGATCAATCTTGTTCTTCTGCCTCAAAACTCTGTATGTTCCATTTTTTGTCTCGTTCTTCATTATTTTCATTTTTTTTCTAACATCAAGAGCTGATCATATTTCTCAAAGCTTTAAATTATACAACATTTCTCTGAAACCTATGCACGAACATCATTTCCTATAGCTACTGTACATAAACTGCATTTCCTCACATTCAGCCTGCAACATTTCCAGGATCTCTGCAATAAATTAACTAGATATACAATTTATCTACACTTTTCTTATACTTTAACGGAGAAATCTTTCAACATGAGCTGTTTCTTTACTCTATAGAACTAACTGATTTATTTAAAAATACCTTTTCTATGCAGATAATATCTGCTTATAATATACTGTCTATTATGTCTTGTATAAAGTCAATCTAGTGTTGAATTTTGTCATTCAGCACTAGTTGGTATATTATCAGTGCAAAAAAGTCTTCAAGTAAAAGAGATCATAATAACTTAATAACCACTTTCTTTATTAAATTTAAAACCATAATCTCATTGACAAGCGACAAAGAAAACCTCATGTTTCAGTCATTTTTAGGGCACAGTTCCTATCATTCTTAAGTACAAAGTACAAATATAAGTACATATAAGTATAAGTATAAGTCCTTATACAGTACAAAGGATTAAATACTCTGTTATCAATTCTGTGAACAATTAACTTCAAGTCCTCTATATCTTCAAGTTCTGTATACTGTATGTCTTGGATGAAGATGATGTACTGTATGCAGGAGCAAGCTCTCACTCCATCAGAGAAATCAAAACTCCCTAAATAAAGGTTTAAGGATATTTTTCATGTTAACTATACAAAAAAACTTACTATGAATATAAGAAAACTTCATTCAAGCCACACCTTTCGTACTTTTCATAATGACAGTATGGCACATTGGATTAAACACAGTCGAATTTCTATTTTGGGAGGTACTATACCATGTGGAGAAAAAGCTACAGGCCAATAAAAGTAACAGTTCACTTGGCAAAGAGTGTTGTCACAGACTTTCTCTACAGTTTTCTCTACACCCTGAAGGTAAAAAACCACAGAAGCCCCAACACAACCTCTATCCTCAAAAACAAATTAAATAAATGCTTCTTTCAAGTACTTAATTCTTACTCACAATCACATACAGGTGTTTAAACAGGAGTCATTGTTTCTGAACACAAACTTTAGCATGCAAACTGCAGCTGCACAAAAAATAGATTTTTTTTAGCTGTGTATTTAGTCCTGCGCTTCTGAAGTTATGATTAATCTTTTGGTCATTTAATGCAGTTCACAATCATCACATCAACCTGGTAGCAGCAATTTTCATTTTTTCTTTCAAGTGAATGATTTGCTTTTTTTTTACCCTTTCAAGTTATCCATCAGAAAAGTGAATCACTCGGAAATGGTCATGGAAAACTTTCACAGATGTCCAATGTCCTGGTTCTTGAGAAGGAATCATGTGAACACATTGCCAGAAATGGATGTGGTTTCAATTATGAAAACAAAACGTAAATCTGACTGATGCAGTCGCACACAATCTCTGAGGTCTGGAAAATGAGCAGGGGAGCTCGTCAATTTATACCTCATCAAAGTGCAAGTCAGTTAAATCAAAGTTAAAGTACTAATGTATGTTTTCCTGTTCAATAAGACTTTACATTTAGTAGTTGTGCTCAGCAGCAATTGGCAGATGTTTAGTGCAACACAAAATGTTACACATTTAATGGCCTAATTACCCATTTTAATACTCAAAAAGATTAGAGATACCATAGCTGCAATGGTAAGTGGTGGTAGGGTAAATTAGCAGGTTCTGTACACAACAGAAAACAACTGCCAACAATCGTTTTAGACAGAAACCAGAAATGTTTTCTGTTTTCTAAAACTTTTTTGAAACTGGTGATTTCTGCATAGTTTTCTATGTCACAAGTGTTGCTCTTCATGAGTGAGAGTAGTGAGATTGTGAGATATGAAATTAAAACAGAAATTGCTACACCACACTCTTCTCTTTGTTTTACAGAGAAAACAAAAGGTAACAGTTTGTGTGTATATAGATATACAGTATACTGTTTATTTAATGGAGGATAAAGGTGGTTGTATTTAACTTGTTTTTAGAAGCGCAATCCTGCACATTTACGGTCAAATGTACTGTGCATATCCTCTCATAAATTTTTAACAAGAAAAATCTTTAAGAGCAAGCTGAAGAGGAAACAGTAGTAAATGTTTGAAATGGAGTGAAGAAACTCTCTATTCAATAATATGACCATTCTTTAACTGATGAAACTAAATCTGTGACACAGCTGGTGACCAGTTTCACAACACTGGTATTTTTTTTTCTCTCTGACGTATTGTAAGTACACTTACAAATATGCATGATGTAAACAAATTTAAACTGATAAACACATTAACAATGAGAACAGGCGGATCGTAACCTTTATTTCAGATATGTTTGACCCTGACGAATTCTTACGTCAACATATAAGGAAGAAAATTATTTTTAGCCATGTAATATTATGTGAATAATTCCTGTTGAAATTATTTGGAAAATCATGGCTTCCAGATGTGTATATGACCTTTCTAAAAATGTGCAGAACTCAGGAACAACAGCCCTGCAGTGTTTTCATAATACACAATGCATTCTGTTAAGGTAGCCTTTATCCATCCATCCATTTCCTAACCACTTTATCCAGTACAGGGCCACAAGGAAACCTGGAACCTAATCTGGAAAACGAAGGGCACAAGGCACCTGGAGGAAACCCATGCAAACATGGGAAGAACATGCAAACTCCACATGAAAGTAGTGCCATTTGTTGTTAAACACTCAGTAGTTTGTGAATACACCACTCTTACAAGGTGGATCTCCTCTAACAGTACTTACAGCAGATCGGTTGATGTGGAGTTTTACTCTCATAATTCATAGTATTCTTATATTAATTGTATATTTAACGATGATACGATTTGTAAAATTAGGGATCCTTACTGAGAGTGACTTCTTGAAAAGAAGTTTGCAACAAAGAAACCGGTGCCCCTGACTTATATTAACTGTTTCTACAGGCTCTGAATAAGGAAAACATCAGTTAATCTTGACTGAAATCATATTCCTTTGATTAATAAAGATTTTCAGTCTGCTATTTTGTTTTGAAATATTCTAGACATTTCAAATTATTGAATCAGGTTGCTTGCATATCTAGTTAAAATCAGAACAGCTCTTGACTTCATCTCCTCTTTTTATAGGGTAAGCAGTAATCCAGACATAAAGGGATGCACATAATGCATGTAGTTTAGAAAATGTTTCTGTATGCTGATGATATATTATTTCCTTCAGTCTTTAATTGTCCTGTTCAAAGTACTTATCTCAGCTTTAATTTTTATTGCAATAAGGTACAGGCTATGACACTGAGTGATTTTGGCATCCCAGCTGCTTTAATCAAAATGCATTTTGATCCAGGTGTCAGAGCAGTGAAGGATAACTTAGACTGATGCATGGATCTTTCGGATAGAGAGAAAAACTGTTATCAAAATGAATGTACTTTCAATATATTATTTCATACAGATTGTTCCCTTATTTTTTCACAGGAAAGGTGGTGACAGATTTAATGAGCCACTTTTCCAAATGTATTTGGCACAGAAGGAAACGCAGACTTAAATCCAAAAGCTGGAGCTGCCATTTGAAAGTGTTAGGTTGCCCTAGTAAATCTAAACTTTTATAACTGGACTTTCCATGGCCACATTATTTGAATGTAGATCCATACTGTAGCTAAAGTCTGAAGGTGCACAAGCAAATCTATTGGTAGAAAAAGCTTCCCCTCAGTACTGGTACCTCTAATAAAAAACAGGTCTTTCCCCTAGATGTAAGACATAGTACTTTCCACTACTAGCATAATAAGGGTAATGAGCTGATTTCTGACCTTTATGACAGTGTAAACATTAATCTTTCTAACAGATTAAATCAAAATTTGACAGTTCAAATAAACACGGTTTGGATTCCTGAGAATAGGGCATTTCATCCAGTCTAATGTTTCATTCCCTGCTAATCTTGGATTGATAATGTTGTGAGTTCTGGTCTTTTAAAAACAGCTATAATAATTGGCTAAACAATTTTTAAGAAAGGAGCCTCCACCAGCCCAAGAATCCAAGTTTGTCAGGGGTCACTGGATGGGCATTGAGCTACGAACACTGGGCAAGTGGTAGGTGGCTGGGAAAAAAGCATAGATACTGTAGGTGGGATTGCATGTCAGATGACATTTGGATTGCAATATACCCTGTAAGAATGGAAAACTCCAGAAAGATCTAGCAAAGACTAATCCATACTATAACCATGTACTTAGGATGTCGCAATACAGTATGAGTAACAGGAAAGGATCAAAAGGAATTGGTGAACTAGATGGCAGGAGACTGGACCAAGAGATCTATAGCCAAACATCCAAGGTTCTCCCTTGATGGTTAACCTAAACCTATGAGCTACAGTACATACTGTAGCCCTAAAGAGACTTCTAAATTTAGGGAAAGGAGCTTTCAGATCTGTGGAGCTATTCCTGTTTTCATTCGTAATTCAAGGCAGATTTTGGCATATTTTGGTAGTCTTGTTTATTTGAATTTAATTTTGGTTAGGAGCCAAAGGTTATCTCTTTGTTTAGTATCTCTTTGTATTCATTAAGAACACAGTCTCACTTGTGACAAATCATTTAGTTTATGGAATCGGGTCTGTTTACTAGGCTGAAGATTTATATCTACTTCAGAGTGCATTAGCACAATCTAGGATAAAAATTTATTGGTTAAAGCTGGATATGTGATATGCTGGACTCAGTCCTGTTGTATTGTTACAATTATTGTAAATAGTTCTAAATGGTAGTTGTTTTTTTTATTCTTGTTTTGTGTGTAATAAATATTTGTTTTCAAATTAGCTCCTGTTCATTTCTCCACCACCAGATTATTTAGTCTTGTTGTTACCTGACAAGTGGGATGTGTTATTGTTTAAATTTAGATTTGCTTGTACTCGTTGGTCTTAATTACTACATTAAATACATTCTAACACCAACAATACAACTATTGTTTTTCAATTACTTTCTATTACAGACTAGGATTTTAAAATAATTTATAACAGCTTTTTTCTCTAGTTTACTAAAAAAATACAAGCAATATTAACACTGTCCTGAAATAATCTAGGGAGAGTGACCTGTAGATATCTCCTGGGAAGAACTCATGTCTCATTGTCTGGGAAGACCCAATATAACATTTTCTTCATAAAATGAATATAGAGATCTCATCTACCTGTTCTGCAAATAAAAAAATGGAACATACTGTATGTCCACTTATTTTTGACGTGCCCTTCTATAACAGATTTCTCAATTATGATAAAACAAGAACTGCAAAGAA
The DNA here is from genome assembly GCF_040954835.1 of Lepisosteus oculatus. Taxonomy (NCBI): domain Eukaryota; kingdom Metazoa; phylum Chordata; class Actinopteri; order Semionotiformes; family Lepisosteidae; genus Lepisosteus; species Lepisosteus oculatus. The sequence goes on along the minus strand of NC_090702.1, from coordinate 47,372,810 downwards.
TTAAAAAATGTAGACTAAATGTGACTGTCACAGTTCCGCGCGGGCTTGTGCTCTCCACCCATTCCTTACTGCAGCACCTGGGGCAGGAACCTGGGTCACCAGCATAATGCAACAGAGAACCAGCCGCATGAGCTAAAGGGGACCTCCCTCAGCCCAGGCAGCTGAGGTCCCTGCTACGCGCAGTGAGGGCGCCGACGTCACCGTATCTGAACCAGCTCCGCTACATAAACAAGACTATAAAAAAGTTACAAATAAGATTAGGCCATCTGGCCACATGACAACACTAGTTCTCAATATATTGTACCCTCACCTCATGAGACTCACACTAGTCATGTCACATTACTTTTCTGCATTTTTAGTGGTCTGGAAGTACAAAACTATTATGCTTGGACCCCACCTCTGGTATTTTAAATCTAAAACCAGACTTAAATTTCAAATTCAAATTATTTTTTGTTTGTTTTTCTTGTCTCATATCCATAACACTTTCAACTCACACTCTCTTGTTGCTTTGGTTTTCTCACAAACCATATTTCATGCTAGGCCTAAGAGTTTTCATATCGAGTTGTGGCACACAGCTCTTTCTCAGTTTCTCTTCTCTAAAAATAGTCATAAAGTATTCCTCATGGTTCACTCCCTGAGGCCTACACTTTTTTTTGCAGCTCTTCCCTTGTACTTTTTTCTCCAGGTTTTCCAACCTCCCTCTCTCTGCTCTCTCATTCACAGTCTTCCTCTGCCTCACTCAGGCCGCCCATCATTTTGCTCATTGTGTTCATTGTGACATAATCGGTGGTGTCTCTCTGTATCGCTCTGTGTCTAAACCATTTATTGCTCTCTTGTATGTAGTAAGAAGGTTCTGCCTTAGGAGTTGAAATAGGTAGCTGTGTCAGCATGCATAAGCTGCAAAGGTGCAAGTAAAGGTTTATTCCATGCTGAAAAGAGGAGAAAAGTAACAATGTTTCAGCTGTAGAGCCTTCCTCAGGTGTCAAACCTCTACTGATGCCTCCTGTCTCCCTGATACAACAAGTTTCTTCTCTTCTTTGGCAGTGTACTTCTTCTTTATTGGACTTGGCAAATGAGCTACAACACAACACCTCTGCCCAGTACTTCTGGCATCCCTCTTTAGCTATGTCTTCCTGTCAGGCTGACTTGTAGCACATTGAGGCCCACAGACCTATTAGCCAGGCCAATCCAGCGCTAGCAAGAATCAAAGTATTTGGAGGGTTCACTCCCTCTCCTTCCTAGCTAATCCTGTTTGGTCTAGGTCACTCCTTCATAATCATCACTAATGTCCCTGACACAGCAGTCATCAGCTGACGTCCATACCCTGCTTGTAACGAACGGCGGCCATGATTTAAGTAGTCCCAAAGCGGTATCCGATCAGTAGTGTAACACAAGTTATAGAAAAAGTCGATTGTACTTAGCCAAAATGCTGAATTCAAAATCCTAGTAAAAACAAAACGAGAGTCAGAAAGTCAGTGTTTTGGAGAACTGTAGATAGAACACAAGCGAGGAGTTTCGAAGAACGGAGCTGCAGTGGAAAACCCAATACTGAGCATTGGAATAGGATAATGAATTAAAGCACCGTTGTCTGCGGGACTTGGAAGGCGCTTGACTGAGATTTCTGGGAGGTGTATCGATCTGATGCCGGTGTTTGTTCTGATTACCGCAGACCGTGACACTGCGGGAGTCAGACCAAGCACGTCTGAGTCCCTTTTTTCAGACTGCTGTCTTAGAAGCTACTTGATCGACAACCGACATGTGGCTAATTCCCCAGAGTGACTATACCAATCTCTCCATCCTCTCCTTTTTATCCCGCCCATGTGTGTCTTATTCTGCAGTTTTTCTTCACTTACTCACCAGATGTCTCTCTTCAATACCACCCCAGTCACATGCAGCCACCTCTCATTCCATCACCGGCTGTCTAGCTTGCTTAATTGCTATTAACTAATTGATCTGAGATTCTCATAGAATTTCTTCATAGAAGCCTGGGTATCGGCTTCACCATGATAGTGGTCTGTAGCATTTACAACCATACTGGGAGAACACAATCATTTTCTTTCTTTTTTTTTTCATTTTCATTGCTATTTTTGTAGTGTTTCTGGAAGAGGGCTGCCTCAGAAGCCTGAGGACTTGGCCCCAGCCCACCAATTCCAGCAGACTCACTTCCCATTTTCCCCCTTCTGTCATAAATGGGGGACCCTTTTCCCCCTCTTGCTAGTCTCATGCCAAACAAGAGCAGTTGGCTCTGTACCATTTCCTGCTTTTGCGACCTACCTTTCTGTTCCAAGAGAGTAGCACACCTCTATAGTATTATGGGCAATAATTTAGTGACCTCCAGTTCCAGTCTCCCGCCTCTCTTTTTTCCCTGCTGTCCACTGCGCAGAGGAAAATTTAGGGAGGACCACAACATTTTCCCTCATTGATTTTTCATCGTTTTCATTTTCATCATTTACATTACCACATCATTTATAAGCTTTGGTACTTAAAAAAACATACAGTAAATGTATGTTTCATTATTACTGTCCAGGCACATTATTTCTACTGTAGCATGTTTGCTTATGGATGAGTTTAAAACATACTCTGTCTGTGTGGCATTATGCTTTGTTAGGAGTGTTTGAAGATATTTTTACAGTAAGTACTAGTATTTTCTGTTGGCAGCATTGACTAATAAAACAGAGGATGTAAGTAGTAAGCTCAATACTTATTTTCTCAAAGATTTCTTTACACGATAGCTTTGTTTATGATGTCTGAAACCATTACCACAGAACAACCAACAGCTGTTTGTTTTAGCATTGAAAATGTTCCTGTTTCTTGTCACTTACTGACTCATCTTGATTTGATCTTCTTTCTTCTTTCAATTGCTCCCTAAACGTAAGCTTTCTTGGCTTTCCCTACAGACGCTCTCCGGGGGGAGGTCAGACTGAGGTCCAGGTAATTTGCTAAAGAAGAAACCTAACACCGCTTTGAGGACTTGCATGACAAATCCCTTCAAAGCAGCAGGAAATCTATTAGCGCCTCGAGGGCTTCCCTCTCCTGACATTAGACTTAACAACACCGAAAAAAAGTGAATTACAGTGCTACCCTGCTGCGACTTTACTCTAGGGAGGGAACAACAATTTACTCGCTGTATTCTGTCACAGATGTTGTGAGTTAATAAGCTATAAGGGTGTCAAGTCGGACTACAGCCGTGACACTAAAACTATTGTCGGGGGTTTATTATACACACACCGTCTACATCTTGGAAAGACTGACAAATTCTTGACGAGCCAATATCCAATACAAAGTTTTGTACTGCAATGTATAGGAATGCAGTCCTGATCTTGTCTCATTAAACTACCCCTACCTTTTGTCAAAATGTAGACTAATGCAGACGTACAGTGCAGTATAGTGTTAATATTTTCAACCTTGTTATTCCTGAGAATGCTGACCTTACTAACTTGAAACCAGACTTAACACATAGAAAAACAAACTTTGAAATAATATGGAATGATTTAATGGAAAATACCAATGTGTATCAGTTAGAGCAAGCGTGCATCTGGTTTTATAAACTCCGCATGTAATGATTCCCGTTAAATTAGTCATTATTTCAATGTAAACTTTATTATAGTAATCACACTTATGTGTAGCACCATTTTGAAATTAAGCTTTGAAATGCTGCAACATCTGTTTTCCATTATTCATTGAATAATATCTGACACAAAGTGAGGCTGGCATTATTTTCACTTATTCTTCTCATTTTGAATTGGGAACAATCTACTGCTGCAGCTGGACAATTTATATCTCATTAATATGTGTGTATGCCCAGTATATTCATATTGGTTTCATTATTTTCATTGCATCACTTGAACATTTTCACACTTGAATAAATGTATAAAGTGCCCTCCAGATTTATTCATGACCCTATGAAATAGCGAAAAAAAATATATCTTATAAAAGAATGGGTTACAGATCAGATAATATGTCACGCTTAAAACAATCTCAACATGATCTACTGTAATAGCAGCATTGCACAAAGAAATATGTTTTTCAAGAATAATTCCATCCATCCTGTAACTGCTTCATTCAATAGATGCAAGTCGGGAGACACAATGGACAGGACACAAGTCCTTCACAGGGTACACACTGGGCCACTTTTCCTAACAGTATGTTTTTGTATTGTGGAAGGAAACCAGAAACACCTAGTGGAAACCCAGAAATCAGGAAGATCACATGTATTCACAATTCTACTGCAAGTATTCTTTTAAAAACAATCCAATAAATACAAATCTACAATGGCATTCTGCTGTTTGGTAGGGCACTGGGAGCCTCTTAAACTATATGCACCTCCAAAGTTTTCCTCTCTCGCTGAGTTTTAAAAGTAGGTAACTCAAGGAAGAAATGAGGTAGAAACGTATTATCATGGTTAAGCTCTCTGAAGACTGCAATGTACAGGTGAGTCCACAATGACCTCCACAAGTTAGGTATGGCTATAATAATACACACATGCTGAATCATCCACTTTGCTAGTCAGCCCAGTGCCAATTATTAAGGCATGTAAGACTACTGTTTGGTGGCAACTATGCCAGGAAGAGTACACAAGTGTAACTCAACACCATTGGCTGTGAGACAAATAGTTCACAAGACGGCTCTAAATCCAAAGGCCACAGTTGCATCTGTCATCTTCCTGATATAAAGTGTTGACAATTGTTCAGTCACCTGCCTGGATGTGGTATGTGGCAAAGATGAGGCTTCTTCCGTAACAGGCAAAAATAACAGGCTCCTTGAATTTTCTGAACTACATCTGAATGACAACTGGAACATTGGATCTTATGGTCAGGTGCAATGAACAAGAGTAACATGCTCATGGCATTGACTCAGCCATCAGCATTATGTTTGGCATAAAGAGGTGAATTTGAGTGAGAAAACACTCACAGGCACTGTGAAATAAATCTTGAGTCTGTTATGATTTGGAGTTGTTTCACATTTATGGGTCTTGGAGCCCTTGTAAAGATAGGTCTCAAAGTCTCATATTGAATGTCTTTTTCTTTGTAACAGAACTGCAAGAGCCTTATTTTTGCAAGTTAGGCAAATATGACCTAACAGAAGATCAACCCCTGGGGCCGTATTCTACATGGATGTGCCCTTTACGTTTAATTGAGATGTCTGTAGGAAACATTTACACAGTCAGAGAGAATAGGACTAGGTAAGAAAAACAGGAAACTGTGTTTTATTGTTGTATTGCTGCCTGAATGTCACATGTCTCCTGGCTCATCTTTGTACTTCTGAGCAAATTATGAATCGTGGTGGAGGTAATGTCATGGCCCGGACATGCACGATTGCCTCTGGAACTGGCTCTCCTGTCTTTATTGATGATTTAAGTAGGGGTAGCAGCAGCAGAATGATTTCTGAAGCCTGCAGGAACATTTTGTCCGCTCATTTAGAGGAAAATGCTTCCATACTTAGTGATGTAGCATCACAGTGACCAAAAACATATGACCAATGCAACTGAGGAAATTGCGTAAAAAGTGGAAAACTTCCACTCCACATTTAATCCAATCGAGCACATGTTTTGAATTGTGAACAACAAACAGCAATCTCAAACCCTTACAAATAGAACAACCTCAAAGAAGTTTCATTATTTGTTGAGCTTTATGTGCTGCTGACTCAATTTATTTATGGCCTTAAGGGGATGAAACTACAGTAAATACTGACATTTACACAAATATACAGCACTTAAAGTCCCAGTACTTATGGTCACTTGAAATCAAAGTTCTGTGTGCTTTTGTGCTAATAAGATCCATTGTGTATACCCATTGGAATTACCAAAAATGAAAACTTAATTGCAATAATCATTTTTATTAATAAAAGCAAATTGTTTGACTGTAAAGCAAAACCACAAATTTTAACTTTGTTGTCCCCATACTTATGAATACTAGTTAAAAAGTGTATATATGATATAGAAATATTATAGATAATAAACATTGTGGAGTGGCATGGTGGAACAGTGGTGAGCATTGTTGCTTAGCAGGCTCAAATCCTAGAGCGCTATCTAGGATATCTTAGGGAAGGGGACTTTGTGTGTTTGCTTCTCTAGTTTCCCCCCTACAGTCCAAAGACATGCAAGTAGGTTAATTGGCTTCTAAAAACTTTGGTCACATTGTGAATGTGTGTCTATGTGTCCCTATGATGGACGTGATGCACTCATTACTTACCAGGTTAGGCTCTGGCTATCCTACAATCCTCAATTAGATGAAATGGTTAGAAGGTGGATGGATGAAGTTAGTGGTATGCTGGATCTAACCAGTGGTGTCAAATGAACGACTTTTGAGAACTGGGTACAAAAGTAAAGCATGGAGTTGGGCTGTCAAGAGTAATTTAGAAAGCCTGTGTAAAATCTAAAAATCTTCCCCTTGTGTTTTCTTCAAACAAATAACATATAGCCACAAATACAAAAAGGACTAAGGATCAACTGTTAATGTACATACAAAATGGCAACTAAATCCAGTCATGACTATATGTTAGTTATGTGCACTTTAACTTATATTTAAAATAATTGTTAGTGTGTACATTTTAGCCATACAAAACATCAAACCTTTTCAGATTGCACAAAAAAGCACTGACAAGTTCAAGAAGTTTAAGAATAAATGCTTAATTTCCGCATCATTCTATTTTATTGATTTTGAAAATGTTTGAGATGTTAGAATGGTGCACAGTCTTTTAAAGAGGTTGAATGCAGATTCACTATCCAATGTTAACCTACAATAGAATGATTTGGTCTGATTCCTCATGAATTTATTGTGCATGCAAGCAGTTTTACATACACAGACACTTACAAAAACATATAAACAGTACCTAGAAACATTTAATTAAAAATAAATATATTAATACATTGTGTAATATGCATTACACAAAAGACATCAACCCATATATAGTCTTTACACACTACTCCTACACATACATGTACTGGAATCCACACAGTTTAGCCCACAATCATCCTAAACCTCTATAATTACCCCTTCATTTTTGCACATAACTACTTATTGCACTTACCCATAAATCAATACTCCTTTTTTGTGAACTTGTTTATTGAGTAGTTTGATGGAATGTAGGATAAAGTAATTTATCATTTTGTGACATCTGCATTGAGGTACTCCAAAATGTCTGTTTGAAGGTGCCAGTCGGTATTCTTCTTGCAGAACATGTAAGGGATCGGAGGAAATACTAACAGCTAGTGTCAACACACTCTTAGAACATCCTCAAGAGTCTGGACATTGCATTTCCATATTTTACCATACAATGCACTAGAGATGAAAGCACTGTAGAAACAAAAAGTATTGTTAGTATATTTTTAGTAACTGGGCTGACTAAGGGAACAGAAACCTTGCCATATGGACACTTTCGTGAGGAATAAGCCATGGAGCTGCTTCACAAGTAGAAGGGGTAGAAGGATGGATGCAACAAAAATGAGCAAAAAGGTTACCAGGAGGTGAGATTTGTATACACAGGAGAAGACAAATGGGCGAGATCAGAATTTGACATTCTCCCCAACTTCTGTTTTAAAAACCACCATCCACCATTTCAGTAGTTCAGGAAATGTGACCTAGAGACTAAATGTGTTAGGTGTTTGTTTGGCCCAACTCAACTGGCTGAGGGAACAACGGTCTGGCTCTATGGACCGGGCTGACAGAATCCCCAAAAGAGAAAAGAAACGTCAGTCAGTTCAGAGAGGCAGGCTCTTTGAAGACCACCAGCTTAGCGTTTTGATAGTAGGATTGGTATTCAACGTTGGCTTGTGGAAAACACTGTGCCGATTCTGAAGGTGTGGCTGGAAAAGTGATCAATGCTGAAGCTGGCTTTGGTTAGGAGGAGGTGTAGGTACCAGTGGCAAGTAACACCCTTCATTTCCTTGCTCCAGAATGGCAATCATTGTCCTCTTGTCGACTTGACCCTGAAAGCATTATTTCTTTTGGTCATGTTCAGATTTCACTGAAGCACTGAATTTTTCAGACTTACTTTTCACCCTCATCTTCCTCCTTGTTTGTCAGGCCTTTGCATTTTTTCTGTAATGATACAATCACTTTCCACCTCAAAAGGAAGCAAAACTGACCAGTCAGGTTGAGGCATTTCCATGCATTACGCCAAGCTCAATTCTGCTATCAGCACTTACAAGTCTCCAATAAGTTTGCCTCTTACTCCTTTTGCTAATTCCAATTGCTCACCGATGAGGATCAGCAAGGATTTTGATGACAATAGACAGACATTTAGGTGATAAAGGTAAATCCACTTTTATGGAGTCCTTTAAGGAGGAAAATGTATATGGTTTATCATAGAACAATCCAGTTAGGAGTCTGGAAGAACTGAAGACCAGATAAGAATATAATTTTGGTTAAGAGGGCGGCATGGTAGCACAGTGGTTAACATTGCTGCATCACAGTTCTGGGTTTCTTTCAGGTGCTCCAGTTTCCTCCCAAAGTCCAAAGACATGCTGGTAGGTTAATTGCCTTCTGGTAAAATTGGCTCTGGGATTGGTGTGTGTCTGTGCAATGAACTGGTGTCCCTCCAGGGTGTGCCCTGCCTTGTGCATGTTGCTTGCCAGGATATGCTCTGACTTGGTTTTGGATAAATTTATTTGGAAATGAATGGAAAACTTTTGGTATCATGAGGAAAGGATATATAAAGGTGCAACATATTGGGAGGTTGACCTTGGGAAAGGGAATATTAAAAGTGCAGGCAGCTATACTCTGGAGAATAATATTCTGATATATTGAGATGAAGGGGTACAAAGGATGATTCATGGGTCTATGGCCTCCGAATAGGGGTGAATCAGGATTGGTGTTATGTCTTCATCTGGAGGTAAGGTCCTGAATTTCTGAAATCAAAAATATTGATCAAAAGTATGGTTTGAGCATCCAGCATGAATTATGAACTGGTGCTGTAAAGATACCCAGGTGAGATACTTTACTGAGTCCATGATATGGGGGGAGGGAGAGAGTCTTTATTATCCCTGAGGGGGCAATTCGTTATTTTAAAAAAGGGGGAATTTTGAGCACCCTTTATTTATGAGGTAAACTACGGACAGGGCTCCAAGTGGAACTTCCAAAAGGGCACCTAAAATGATGGGGTACAATTCATAAAGTACAACACAGGAGTCTGAAATACAAAGCTGAGAGATTTCACGGGGCCAAGGACGTGCTAACCATTTTCCCATATAATAGACCTCGAAAGCCTGAAGACTAAGTAATGTCAGTAAAAAACTGAAGATCTTTTAAAGAGTGCATTATATTATTTTGTGACAAAGAACCATGGTATTGCCCTTGTCACCCCACCTCTGTGGCCTTGTGTTTTGTATTTTAATTGTTTATTGATGTGTTTTGTGTTTAAACGGGGACAGGGACACTATACTGTAAACAGGCGCCTTCTTTCGGATGAGACGTAAAACCGAGGTCCTGACTCTCTGTGGTCATTAAAAATCCCAGGGCGTTTCTTGAAAAGAGTATAGGTATAACACCGGCGTCCTGGCCAAATTTCCCATTGGCCCTTACCAATCATGGTAATCCCCATCTATGAATTGGCTTCATTACTCTGTTCTCCCCCCCACTGAGAGCTGGTGTGTGATGAGCATTCTGGTGCACTATGGCTGCTGTTGCATCATGTAATGTAATGTTTCTTTATTAGCCCTATACAATTTCTTGCATTAGGAATGCGTCTTTTCGCATACCCCAGCTTTTCTCCAGGGAGACACAGACACAGGGAGAGAAGCTTGGGGTCAGAGCGCAGGGTCTGCCATTGTACGGCGCCCCTGGAGCAGTTGGGGTTAAGGGCCTTGCTCAGGGGCCCAACGGAGTAGGATTTCTCTGCCGGCCGCGGGATTTGAACCGGCAACCTTCCGGTCTCAGGCACAGATCCTTAGCCACAGAGCCACCGCTCCGCCCATCCAGGTGGGGCTGCACATTGGTGGTGTTGGGGGGGGAGTCTCCATTACCTGTAAAATGCTTTGAGTGGAGTGTCCAGAAAAGCACTATATAAGTGTTAGCAATCATTATTATTATTATTAAATATGACCTATTTTGGATCCACAGTGGATCCACTTATCTTATGCTGTCTGTTCCACCATCTTGAAACAGTTACACTGCGCCTGGGAGAGGCTCACTTCCCGGCATGGCCATTGACAACCAGCGCATTCGCATGAGATCTCACTTAAGATCTGAACCCATGTAAATGCACTCAGGATGCATTTCCAGCCCGCCATCATTTTTTCAATCAGACGACCAATAATTCCATTGTTAGCTCCAGGAGCAAACATTTTAAGGCTTTCTCTTTGCTCATCTACTGTAACTTCTCCAACTCTGAAAGAGCAGGCATTTTTCTTTTCACCTGCAGCTTTTTTATGCTAATCTCTTTTCCTCTCTAGTATATAAGCTCAACCTCTTGAGACCACCTAATCAGTATCCGCTCAACAGCTCCCTCTGCTGCCTCCAGCGAGACAGTTATTCTCCGCTGGGCAAACCATTTAACTTTCTTTTAAGTGCTGTCTTCAGACCACTTTTCTATCCACCCTGCCCACTGCTAAAAATCATTTTTGGTTACCTGTTTACTTCTATAGTCCTTATTAGAACTATACCTGTTTACTTCTATAGTCCACTTAACCTGAACATATTCTCTCATTTGCCTTATTAACCCTTGCTTAATTTGAGGTTCCCGATTCAGCTCAGAGACACAGAGCCTGGAGCTCAGCTAGCTTGCCACGACACTGATTCTTTGGGACAGGTTACAGAACCTGCAGCCTTACTTAAGATCTGAACCCATGTAAATGCATTCAGACGACCAATAATTCCATTGTTAGCTCCAGGAGCAAACATTTTAAGGCATTTTAAGGCGGGGCGGTGGCTCTGTGGCTAAGGATCTGTGCCTGTGGCTAGAAGGTTGCTGGTTCAAATCCTGCAGTTAGCAGGAATCCTACTCTGGTGGGCCCCTAAGCAAGGCCCTTAACCCCAACTGCTCCAGGGGTGCTGTACAATGGCGCTCTGACCCCAAGCTTCTCTCCCTGTCTGTGTGTCTCATGGAGAGCGAGCTGGGGTATGTGAAAAGATGAATTCCTAATGCAAGAAATTGTATAGGGCTAATAAAGCAACATTATTATTACTCTTAAATGGTTTTCACCTGTCAGTCAAGTAGGACCTGGGTTGGGGCTTCGAGTATTTACTCTTTTCTAAGTTATAGGAGAGAGAGCATTTTTTGTTTTTCTTGTTTGATGTATCATTTGAATCACCCTGCTGCACTGTATTGTTTTGGTTAAAAAAGTTTTACACTAGTTTAACTTTGTCCTTGGCATTCCATTATCTGATTGGCCACCCTTGTTGGTGGTCAAGTCACAGATTTTAACAGAACATCCTTTGTTGTAAATTCCGCACTTCTTCACGCATACTGCAGCCTCATTTTATGTCTACAGTGTCAGGGTCGCAGAGCACCGACTGGAGGTTATTCCAAAAGGCTGGGGATGAGGGAAGGGAGGCAATCTGAAGAGGAGGCCGTCTGAGAGGAAATGAACAAAGGAGGGGTTACAATGCAGAGAGAATTCGGAAGCTAGAGCTGAAGTGGTTATGGGTGTGTAGAGGAAATGTAATAGTCATGTTATTGAAGAAAATGTTTTATCTTTTTGTCTTTGCATTGGTTGCTGAGTAAAAGACAGGAGTGTTTGCTTGTTAATAAACAATCTTTTACAGCAATAGGAAACTCTGAAAGAGGCAAAGAGTTACTGCAGAAGGCTGTAGAGAGCACAGAGTATATACTGTACAGTACATGGCAACAGTGTAATGCCATACATTACCAACAGTTTGATACACTGTTGTCAATTGTTTCCTTTCGCTGAGTTTATCTGGCCCATTCACAAAACGTAGAATACAACTGTAGCTGTGTATCCTTCTTTCTTCTGTAATTCAGAGTTGGACAGTTACCAGGTTTGATAATCGCAGAGTAAAGCTTGTGGGATGAAATCCAGCTGAGCAGCCTCTACAACAGCTGCAGTAAATAAAAGATATAATTTTTCCGTATTTCCGCATCATGGGTGACTTTCACCAGAACAGCCTCAAAGCCTCCACTACGCATGATATAAAACAGCAAACCCCACTCTTGGTCCAAACCACCTCAGCTGGTTCCCCTCTACCCAGGGAAGTTGTTACTCTACTCTGAAGATTTCTCTTGCGGATAATCTCCTCATCCTGGCGTGGAAAGTAAGCCCAGTTACTTTATGAAGGAATGTCATTCCTTCCATTAGTATCCAGGGATCTTGTCCTTTTGGTTATTACCCCAAGTTCATGACCCTAGGTGGGAAAAGGAATGTAGAAAAACCTGTAAAATGAGAATTTCACCCAAAATTCAGCTTTCACTGGAATGCCATGAAACTGCACACCCAGAATACTGCTAATGCATCACTAGTCTAAAAAAGACTAATCAAAGACTATCATTCTTCAACAAGACCCAGAGGTGCTTGTAGTCCTCATACTGTAAATATATATATAATATTCATAAAAAGAGCAGCTCCACTGAGCACTCAGTTTCACTCCTACAAAAACATTTCCTCCTTCTCTGTGAACTTACAGACTTGGAAGCCTGCTTGTGACTGAAGATACTAAACTAAATCAAGTGTCTGGGATTTATCTCAGCCTATGGTTTCTCAGCTGCCCAAGGGAACATTTATAAATCTTCCTAATAGCAAAAGTGTGTGTAGATTCCTGCAAAATAATCATCCAATTCACTGTCCCAGGGGTCCTTGTGTAACCTCAAGAACACTTAGTAAAACAAAGGCCACAGGCTTGTACCTAAATTGGATTGAATCCAACACATTTAGCACGAATTCTGTGATTTCTTGTTTCATTCAACTACCACACTAAATGAAATCATATTGAGAGGGGAAAAACACTGAATTGTCACATAATACCTCTTGGTATCAACCCAAAAACCACAACAAGAATAGTTTTACTAATCTTTAAGCCTATATGAATGTGTGGTTTTTAGATATAGCAATATACATTTTGCCAGCAATTCTGATACTATAAGACTTCTTAAATAAATACTGTTCAAAATTTGTATAGTGTACTGTACTCTTTATAACGCATAATAACTTTATGTTATCTTTGGTGAAAAAGCTAGATTTATATTAAGTGTTAAGTACTGTATCACTGACTAACATTATATAAACATCAAGTCATAAGAACATAAGAAAGTTTACAAGTCAAATAAGGCTATTAGGCCCATCTGTTCCATTTAGTAGTTAGTAGTTAATTTATCCAGGGATTTAATCCTTCATTTTAAAATTCTTTGTTTTTTGAAAGAAGCCAGGATATAAGCTTCAACAACATGGCTGTGTAGCTTGTTCCATAGTTTCACAATTCTTTGGTAAAGAAGTGAATTGAGTTAATTAACTTTTATTTCCCATAAAATAATTTGTTTTGTACATCAAGAGCATATAAACATATAACATATACAACAATAATACAATACAACAACAGTACAATACCATGATACAAAACAAGAGTCAACCACATCACTCAATCAGAACTCCTCCAGTACCATAAGATTAAAAAATAGGCAAGGCGCTTGAAAAGACACTAAAAATTACAATAATAATAATTTCAGATTTGACGTGAGGCATGTTATTGAATCCAATGATGTGCCATTAATCTAAACCAGTCCTGATTACTTTGTAATAAATAAAACTCTTGTCAGCATTGTGCTTCCTCTTGTAGTCTTTTCGGTTCAAGACCACAAAGTTAATTTCCTTCAAACTTTCTGTCAGAACATTCCCTTAAGCTCCAGATTGCATCTGCTTATTCTTCTTTGCTCTGATTCCAGAGCACCGATATCTTTTCCATAAAGCAGTGACCAAAATTGTACACAATAGGCTAAATGAGGACTTAATAGTGCATTATACCATTTTAAAATAATGACCTTGGCTGAAATTAAGATTTTTTGTATATATAGCCTAAGATTTTCCTTTCCTTTTCTGTTGCTTCCCCGCATTTTCGACAAATTTCTAACTCAGCATTTCCCAATTTGTATCTATACTTTTTGCATTTTTACTATCTGCAGTAAAACGTGCATATTATCTGTCAGATATTTGCCCAGTCTCTAAATCTATCTACATCTTTTTTTTCTTTTTTACTATCTAAAACTTTTAGTTAAACTTCATCTGCTACTTTAACATAGAAGCACTGGGCACAAGGTAAGACTGTACCATGGACAGTATGCCAGTCTGTCACAGAGAACACATATAGTGAAGGGGGTCAAATTTAGAGGTGCCATGCTGGACAGTGTGTCTTTGGGTTTTGGTGGAGAAACCACATCAAAAAAGAACACCCACTTAGACATCGTGAGAACTTTACAAATTCCATACACAAGCCCTGAATTTGATGTAGGAATCAAGAGATATGAGCTAATCACTGTGTCACTGTGATGCACTGTGTATTTACCAATATGCTCTATCATTGTACCTATAATATTTGACATAACTCGAATTCATACTACTTTTAGAAATGTACCATTAGTCAACCCAGATTACTGCTGGTTTTGTCTTGAGTAAATGTTGAGCTGCGCATCTCTTAAACTTTCAAAAAATACCTTTCCTTTCACATACTTTGTACCTATTCTCCTGAAGGGGAATTACAAAGGCAAAATCATGATTTACCACCTTCACTCACATATAATCCACTCCTCTGTCGTTGCCTTTAAAACTTGTCGACGTATTGTACAGCCCCGTTTGAGAACGATCTGAAAGATGCATTCGGCCATCTGACTGACGAAAGTGGATTCCAACACAAGGAGCAAAGATTTCCTGGAGAAAAAAAAAAAGATGAGGTAAAAAACGCAACCACTTTATTTTATTTTCAAATGGATATTACATATTTGCATAAACTGGTATCTTAACCGAGGAATACTGTAGAAATGTGCATTAATTAGCGTACTTATATTTAGGCATAATACATCTGTTGCAGTGTATCACACAACGTTACCACGGACGGACACAGTGGTAAATTTAAGGTTTGGCGTTGGAAGAATTCTTGGGGTAGAGTTCCCTTTAAATGTTTCTCACAGAGGGGGAGGGGTAACGGTGTGATACTGTCATGATGGGGGTTGAACAGAGGACGGATCCCTTCCAGTAAGAGGGTATCTTTGCCTTGGTAAGGATTTTCCTGTTAATCATACAGGCTGATTGTGAGATCAGACAATAAAAACAGGCAGCACGCTGCTGCAACCTCAGTCATTAGTAAACCGCGGAATTACTCTCCCGGTAACAGATACTGCGAGAATCATGTGGGCACAGTGGGTTCTGATCTGCGCGGTGCTCGTAGTTTACTCAGGTAAGTTTGCAGAAGAAGTGGTGTTTGATGTACCGTCACTGGGGGGGACAAAACGCCAGCTCAACTTTGTTAGAGTTTAAGACTGAATACAGATGCCTTTACTGGACTAACAAACTAATTGCAAGACCGGAAACTAATTCATTGCATACATTAATTGTTGTATGATGTACTGTACCTTAACAGCAGTCACTAAAAATAATGCTAAACTGCTCGTGTGTGATGAGATATTTCTAGTGAAAAATACAGTCTCCGAAACAATGTATCCCAACGCCTTTGATGAGGAAATATAAACTTAAGGAATTTTAACCATTGCATTTTATTGGTTAGCCAAGAAGTTATTGCGCAATTCACTATCAAGGTTGAGTATCTTAAATACAAAATTCCCTCGCGATTCACGAGTTAACTGCTCTTAACTAGATTCAGGTGTTTTACATCCTAACGTAGAAAAGTTGCAGTTCTCTAAATAGAAAATATTTTTTATTTTAGATTACCTGACGAAATGTCCAAAAATTCGTTGTTTTTACATTTGCTTGTAGAATGGTATAATTCTTTGGAACATTGTGACAGCAAATATAGACTTCACAAGTGGTGTAGTTCCTTATCATGATACAGATTTTTTCAATAAATGTGTATAGTGCTAATGGTACAGCAAAATAACGATAGTCCTTGAAGAGGCTGAAACATTCCTTTAACATTTCTTTATCAATTAAAGTGTAAATTCCTGTTTCTGACCCTGTCCTCCCCTTGGGTTTTAAGTCTTAAGATGAAACCGTTTTTGAAGTTAGGATCCAATAAACTTCTGTAGAAACGTAAGGGGACTCAGATGGAATTGTGTAAACATAGACTCAGTATTGCTCATGAGAACCGAACAGATGTACGTTGATGTGTTTGAAATGAATCCCGTATTATATGCGTATCAATAAGCCATACTGTTGTTAAGAACTGCAACCTTGTAAACAAAAATACAAAAAACTATAATGGATTGAATTCTAATATTTTTTGGCTTGTGTACATACGTTTATGTTAATACAAAAAATAATTTTACTAGGTTACTTACAAAAGTGCTTCCAATGCTTGTATTAAATGATTCAATGTATCATTGTGTTGTTTTGTTTACTTTAAAATAATTATAAAGTGTCTCAACCAATATTATATGCATATTAAAGTCACAGGTATTTGTAAGTAGAAAAAAAAAGGAAAGCATGATAAATTCAGTTAAAAGCAATATTAGAGGACAAAGTGTATTTTCTGCATGTGCGATGATAAAGATGACTGGTCTTGTTGCTTGTTCACAAGGCCATTGTCAATCACTGAACCTATGCTGTGTCGACGTTGCAAGGTCTCAAGATGTGATATCACAATTTATAGAGGAACAAGTAATAGGTTTATTCCATGCTGAAAAGAGAAAGAAAACGCAACGTTTCGGCTGTGGAGGCTTTGGGTGTCAGCAAGAAGAACCATCACTTTTCAACATGGAATAAACCTACAGTATTACTTGTTCCTTTGCAGCCTACGCATGCTGACGCGCTACCCACCTAAACAATTTATAGAGCCGAATTCAACCTGACATTTCAGTAAAATATGTAGTAGGTCTGGCCACTAGGGGTCGCTGTGACTTGAAGACACAATTTAGCGGTAGCTGAATGACCAAGTAAGACTTCAATAGAAATTTCCTAGGGTTATGCTAGTTGAACCACCAGGCTTAGTGCAGTCTGGTTTGTGAAGACATTTTCAATGCTGCCTTCTTTAATATACGGAGTTAATGCACATAGAGTGTTATAGAGTTGTAATTTAATCGTATTTATTTGAATTTTGGAGCAGTTCAAACCAGTCATGTTGGCAAGTTTAGTGCTTTTTACCATAAATTTGGTGCATAAATTAAAATTAGACCCAAGCATAGTAATGGTTGCATAAAGAAGTGATTTTACTCAAGAAAGGAAGCTTAATCTGGACAAAAATAGGAAAACTTGCAATGAATACTGCCAGATGTAAGCCAGTTTACCCTTGATTTAGAGGAATAATGTGAATGGGCAATATAAGTAAGATTGAGGAAGTAGAACATTGCCTTCCCAAGCAATATAATAATAAGACAATAAAAAATGTGTGATCATCCCTGTAATTAAAAAAGGCTGGATAATAAAATACAGAGGAGAGTCTGTGAAGCCTCACAGAAAGTAGTTTTGAATTTTTGGATGTGTTACAGTGACAACTTTAAGCAAAAAAAGCAGGAGTGAAGCAGATGTTCAGTTTTGAAAACATGAGATTTCTAAATTGATTGCACTGTTATATGGATTAAAAAGTCCTGCTGATGCTGACAAAAGTCTTCCTCAGAGCTTTGTAAATCTCTGCTTGGAGATTAGAGCAGAAGATAAAAGTGCTGTATGAGTCAATAGGTCCTGGGTTCTAATCCCTCTGCAGTTGCTGACTCACTGTGTTGCTGGAAAATGAAATGTTCTACCTTGTTGCCTTTAAGATGTCTATAGGAATGAGGTCAGAACCCCAGTGGAACTTTTGCCTCAATGTACTGTTTTGGGTGAATCACTCATGAATACTAATGCATTGATGGATGCAGTTAATTGCATTTCTAATTAAATACACCTCAGACGTCCCTGCTTGTCTTATGTTGTTGCATTTCAAGTAGCTCACTAGCTGTTCTGAGAAGTGTTCTGTGATATGCTAAAGTATCTTTTCCATTCTGTTTCCTTTAAAAGGTGTATTTAGGTTTTGTAGAATAGTATTATGTTTGCAGAAACTGTCAAAAGAAGTATAATGCATTAGCACAAATATATTCTTTAGAATAAAATGAACTTGTGATTTTTACATTTAAGCCTCAGCCAAGGCTAACAGGTTTGACTTATTATATTGGAATATAGACAATATGTCAATATGTTGTGCCATGTCCACTACAGATAACATACCCAAATATATAAAGGTTTTTGATTACTTAGGCACAATCAGGACTAGCACTATATGTTATGAGCATCAATATTTGACTTAAGCCTGCACTACTACAATTTAACAACTCTTTAAAAATATTCATAGATACCTTGGGTTTTTGTGATCAAAATCTTCAGCTTGACCACAACAACCAAGAAAACTATACATAAGCAGCCAAAATGAAGTGTAGTAGTACCTCATACCATACATTTACCAGTCAAATCTGAGTAATTAATTTCCTCATTTTTTACATTTGTCCTCTCTCTCTACACCCTTAAAGCTACAAGGCTACTTTTACAGATCATTCACGATTAAGTTCAATTTACTAAAGTTCAGTAGAAGATTACCACAGAACTGTTTCTGCATAAAATAAGATTGAAACGGTCAGTGAAAAGACCAATGTAAAACCCATTTGCCCAGTAGTGTATCCTGTATATAGTATGAGACATAGTTTGTGTGTCCCATACGATGCTCACTGAGTAAGACCTGAACATTTTACAGAAAGCAAGCATCCAAGGAGAAACAGTCTTCATGACTATCGGAAGAGTGATGGAATCCACTTGTTCAAAACTGACAGTTCCCTCCTGACCAAAAGTAAATCTCTTAGCGAAGTGAAGTGTGCCAGAAGATGCAGTAGAAATAAGGGATTATCTTTTATTTGCAGGTAAGATCCACTAAAGGATAATAATTCTCTTGTTGTGTCTTTTATTTTTCCCAGTTTTGCAGACGATACATGCAGAGTTTCTAAAATTTAATAACAATCCGATAATTATGTGCATGTGTATTACAGCAATCTTGTTTTGCTTGTGTGTTAGCTTGATATATTTACTTTCCAATGTGAAATTGTTTCAGTCTCTTTATTAGGATTACTTTATGTGCAGTCAAATGCATGACTTGTTGTCTTTTTCCAAGCAGTGTTAGGGCTTTGTTCTGTCTTTTGTTGGTTGTCGGGAATTTCTGGCTGTAAGATTCAGAGGTCTGGATCAGATTTTCCTTACCCTGTTAAGGAAACTCTCATGTTTACTTTAAAATGCGTTAGTTTAGCTGTAAAACAGACCCCTCTTCGTAATAGTTTGTATCTCCACCCATGCTGGCAGATAGAGTTAAGGATGACCTTGTGCTGATTTATATTATATTGAAAGTCACATGTACAGTACAGTACCTGCATCTGTGTGTTATTTGTGCCTTTACAGGGCTTTCCACTTTGACCAGAAAACAAGGAAATGCCATTGGCTGTCATTTGACAGCAATACTCCAGGTGTTAAAAAAGAGCAAGATTTTAGCTTTGATCTTTACGAGAAAAAAGGTAAATCTGTCTTATGCTGAACCTTGGCTGAACCTATTATGTTTTCTTACAGTTGTTTTCTCCTTCCTAATTAGTCAAATGATAACAGTCTGATTTAAAAAAAACTGTATTTCTGTTTTTAGTACGGTTGAACTATTATTAATAATCTTTGACTAAGTATACTGCTGCACTGATTGGCCTACTCTGGCCTAAACACAAGATGTAAGAATCCCAATGGAATCCTTTAGCAGCTTGATAGATTTACAACTGATTGATGATCTACATATTTAAGCATTAACAGAGTTTAAAAATCAGTCTTAATGTAATTTGTTCATTGTTTTTTTTTTAAAGATGTGTTCCACATTTTGTGTGTCTATCTGCAATTTACTGTGCTTGGTGCTGAACAGCTTTCTGTAATCACTTACTTATAGATTATACAAGAGAATGTATCATTGGCGAAGGATCAAGTTATAAAGGAATGAAATCTGTTACAAAAACTGGCCTGAAGTGTCAAGCCTGGGCTTCATCTGTGCCACATGATCACAAGTAAGGGAAGAATATGTGTGTGTGTTTATGTTTTGTTGCACCTGAAGATTTTACTATGTGTTCACCTTCAGAAATCTAGACCAGAGCAGACATGTAGCATAAGCAAGTAAAAAAATACACTTACTAATTACTCACCAAGATAAAATGTTTTTGCAGTGAATGTCTGTATCATGGGTGCCTGTTAGTTTAACTAACAAGTCTTCAGATTGCTTAAAACATTATTCTTATTTCCTCCCTGTGAGTACCTTGTCGGTTTCCCTGAACTTGTCCTCCTCTTTGAAGTGATTTAGGACCTTGTTAAAAACAAGTCATGTTTGTGTTCTTCCTCTGTGTAGTCCCGTTTTAAAACGGCAAAATCATTTGAATAAAGAAAATGAATTTGCTCTAGATAAACCATTCTTTGTACCAGCCTTTTGGTAGTGAAAATGTTGACTTCAGATTTTCATTATGGACAATGTGTACATTTTTCAGACATTGTCTCTTTGCACACTATTTCAGAAATGTGAAATTTTTAAGTTCCTAGGCAAGTACAGTAGGTTAGCTCACAAAATGTTACTTTGATATGCCAGCAGGTAGTTAGGGAAGGGGCTACATAGTTTAGGAGTAGTTTGGCTGGAGAACAGTCTATAAAACTCTCATGGTTTATAAGTGTGTGGGTTGAGGTTAGCGATCTTTTATTTGTCAGGTTTCTGGGAATGCTTTTGTTCTTGACAGGTTATATCTTTGGTCTTAAAGTTAACGTATAACAGTCATCGTGAGTGTTTGTTTTTGCTTGACATTAAGCATTTGTTTGACAGTTTTTTTAAATACATGCACAATGCCAAAAAAGCACAAAGTAAACATTTAGTGAGTAAATTGTCTATGCTAAAAAATGAAATGGGGTGTCTCCTTTTCCTAGTTCCACCACACAAACAAAAATAGTTTAAAAAATGTGAATGGATCTGTTGTAAAATTACAGACGTCTTCAGTCCATATAGTAGGTTCAGCTGAAACAAGATGTTGTTACAAACATCTGTTAGGACTTAATAATATTAACATGACTTCATCAAAAAGCTGGGGAAGGCATGCTAGGGGGGGTGTTTTCCAGAGTTTACCAGATTAATACTAAGAGGAAGTTTCTTTATTATTGTTCTCTATTAAAAATAAAAACAGTGTTTTAATGGCTGTTATGTGTATACACCAGCAAACTACAGCACAGTTTTCTTCTGTAAAGGAAAGAGCTTCAGTGTGTCAATTTTAAGAGAAAACCTTTTCAATTGTTCATCTTCCATGTTTGTTTTGATTTTCAACCTAATTTTGTATGAAGTAAAAGATATAAACTGAAGTATGCTCAGGGGCTGCAGCTCTGTTTCTGGCTTTGGTTAGCAGAGATGGTGAAAAACCTGAAAAACCCGAATGGAGTGTTCACAAAACTATGAAGTGGAACAGGAATAATGGCAGTTAACTCACAACAAAGGCACAAAGAGGTTTATGCAAATAACTTGTAAACGCTTTGTTCTCTCAACATTGCGACTAGGCTAATGAAAACTCCGGTTTTGGAAACACAGTTTTGTAACAGGAAGTGAACATTTAAGTGTTTGGATTATTATTATTATATTACAAAATTTACAATAATACATAAAAATGCAAAAAGGAAACCACTCAAGTACAGTTAAATACATGAAAATGTCAAGGACAAAAAAAAAACTGGGTCGTGAACATTTTTGAAAGAGCAATGTCTGTGCAATTCAAACAATGTCCATTGAACAGTAAAGGGTGTATACATCAGGAAACCTTGATAATAGTAGAGAAAGAATGCCATTGAACAGTGCAGTCTGAGCTGGGGGTAGAAGCTCACAGCAGTGTGAGAGAGTTCACAGGAGCTGACTGGCATGCATGGTCTTACACTAAACTGATTGTCATTTTAAAACTAGCTTTTTGCCTTCGAGATTCAAGAGAAAGGACCTAAAGGAGAATTACTGCAGGAATCCAAATAATGAGACGTCAGGACCATGGTGTTATACCACAGACCCCGATATCCGCCATCAGTCTTGTGAAATCCCGCAGTGTTCAGAAGGTAGTTTTTTTTTAATTTGATTCACACATAACAGACACAAAAGCGCCTCAGTGGACAAACGGGTTAATATTGCAACCCCCTGAAAACAAATAACATATTTTCATGAAGCCATACAGAGTGTACTAAACAGGTGTGTGATGGAAGTGTATTAAAGATTTGCCGTCTTGAGCTACATAGCTCTGCACATAAGAAATATAAAAAAAAAGAATCTGGCCTAAGATGAAAAAACAATAAGGCACTGAACAATACATGAAAATAGCGAGGACATCAAAGTGCCTTGACTTTTCTCATTCAGCTTTCCCTTAAAAAAAAAAAAACTAACTTCACTTGGCAAGTGTGATCATAAATTGTCTTAATCAGAAACATAAGCTGAAGTAAATCATGAGAATAGTTGGCTTTATAAACATCTGTTTTCAATTTTTTGGGGGTTTGCATTATTCTATTATTCTAGAGGTCAGGTTTGGTTGTAAAATGGAAAGCTATACAGAAAAGAGCCTGGTGTACAGTTACTGTACATTTTTTAGGAACATGTCTTTTAGAAAACTGTCAGCAATTAGAAACAGTAGTATCATTTGTGGTATCTTCTCTATTTTGTGATGAATTAAAAATGTCTTAGTCAATTCCAAAACTTTTTTTTCATTTACTTGTAAACATGAGTAACCTCCTGTTACTGTCACATAGTGTATCATAAAGTTAATTTCCGTTGTGGTTTGTATAGAAATATAATGTATGCCTGGAATTAATGTGCATACAGTAGTATTCTAAATCCACTCAATTGTATTTGTATAATGCAGTAAATACTTTCACATGACAATCATCTACTCTAACTTTTAGTCTGGATTTGATTAAAATACTATAATACTAAAATAATATCTACTGTATGCTGCTGTCTGAACATAGTTTAAGATAATGTGGTAAAAGTGGTCAAGATTGTGGTCATGATTAAAGTACAGTATATAGGGCATGAGACAGAACTGTAGATGTGAAGTCCTGACATTAAAGAATAATTATTTTTAAATAGAGTATGTAAGTAGAGTATGCATATTTTAGTATTTTGTCTTTTATTTAACTTTATTTTCACCATTATCCTTTATTTCCAGTTGAGTGTATGACATGCAATGGAGAAAATTACAGGGGTCCTATGGATCACACAGAAACTGGGAAAGAATGTCAGCGCTGGGATTTGACAAGGCCTCACAAACACACATTCCATCCAAAAAGGTAAGAAAAACTGTGAAGGTTGAAGTTATTAATACATGGGTACCGGACTTCCAAATTCCTTAATGAAGGAGTGTCAAATTCCAATCCATTAGCAATGTAAGGTATTCTGATTTTGTCCTACTGTACATGGGTTATCAGTGATCTAATTCAACTAGTCCTTGCTAAGCTGAGCATATGAACATTTTCAGACCTTGTCCTGTGATCTGTCCATTTCTGCCTAATTTTTTTAGTTGTCCACCTTCTATCCCTTTTTAACCTTTTTCTTTTCAGTGTTCAGTGAGGAACTAACTAACCTCTTCATGTTCAGTTGCAGATACTGTACCCTGGTAAAGTGGTTCCATACTCTAATCTCTTCAAAGTATTTAAACTTTAATCACAGGTCCTGTGCAGCTTTTTCCACTTTTCCAATTTTAAAGATAAGTGTTTTATTGGAGAAATATTTAAAGATAATGTTCAGTATGGAGTCGCAGCACAAGAAAGTCATATACTGTATATGAAGACTGCAGTCTGTTGCTCTGAAGATGACAGAAGGTTGATGCCTTCTTGTTGATGTATTCATGCACTGCCCAGTTAGGAAGCAGGTTCTGTATATCACCATGCCTGGTATTGCAGTATAACAAACAGTACAAAACTCAATAGGCCACTTTGGGGTACATACAGTAATAGTTTGAGTAGTTTATTGACGCCATTAACAGATGTACGTAATGACGCATCAGCAGCACAATTCCCAAGAGTATGCTGTCAGAGTTCCATGAAGTTGCTGTGTCACTGAGATTTCGAAAGAGAACCCTGTCTTACTA
The DNA here is from genome assembly GCF_040954835.1 of Lepisosteus oculatus. Classification (NCBI taxonomy): domain Eukaryota; kingdom Metazoa; phylum Chordata; class Actinopteri; order Semionotiformes; family Lepisosteidae; genus Lepisosteus; species Lepisosteus oculatus. The sequence continues at coordinate 47,348,630 of NC_090702.1, read as the reverse complement.
ATTCCACTGTAATGACCCAGGCTCGAATCCTTGATCATAGAGCACAACCAGTGCTTGTGTGAGCACTTGTATTCGTTAGGCCTCTCGGGAGGCCCTAAATTACGTCATAATAGAAGTACAAAAAAATATCATTGTCAGCTGCGTGTGCTTTGAAGTACTACTTGTGCACAGGTCTCAGCTTGGTTAGAGTACACTCTTTATGCAGCTTCTGTATTAATACTGTTTCTTCTAGGCTTCTGATTCTTTTCTTCTCAGTCCCGAGTAGTATTTGTTGGGATAATCAGTGCTTAGGTGAATGGTTTAGTCAGATTCTGGGCTTATTTATTAATAGAAAATATCATCTGTCTCTCCTGATGATGCTTAGTAGATGGACTTAATCATTTTTAACTCTTTGCAATGATTTGTCTTTGACTTAATTGAAAATGATTTTTGTTTACATAACATCACGACTGCAGTCACATATTACATGTGCTGTGAATTGATTGTTATATGCCCCCATGCAGTGTTTGCTTTTTAATTTAGAAATGCAGGGGATTTCTCTGGGATTCAGATGCTTCCCTGTAATTGACATCCAACACTGTCAACTTTATTTTCCTTTTGCCCCAAGAATGCTGATGCTTGGTTACATAGTAAATTACAGTGGTCTTTAATAGTTTGGTTAAAAGTGGTTCTCTGTGAAACCCAGTTGTAAGCTTATATTATAATATTGTTTACTGAGCTTACTTAGTTTACTGACTTAACTCGAAACAGACTCATTAAATAAATTAAACGGACTTTTTAATAAATAAATAAATTCATTTTTTTCTTCTGATAGCTCATTTTAAGATGGATTTACATTTTCCTGTATTGAGCAAAGAATTCAAGCAAATTTCAAGAATTTGTTCCATCTTCAGATAGTTTTCTGATTGTTGTCTCTTGGAGCAAAACATTTTTATTTTACACAAAGTTGTCAAAAGTACTTTAGAAAAATGAATTTTTCTAACATTTCAAAAAATATACAGCAAGATAAAATATTGCTACTTGTTTCAAAGCATGTAAAACAAAAAGCTGATGTTTTCTACTCATGACTTTCTGTAGATTCCAGTCTGTTCTCCTCATTGGCCTGTTTCGATAAGCTTGTCCATAACATACATGCACAGGTGGAAACAGTGACAGTGCATTTAAAACTAAGTACAGGAGACACTTCACTACCCCAATTGTTGTGGGAGTATGGAACAAGTTACCCAGTCATGTGGTTAATGTCTGATAGCCTGGATCCTTTCAAGCAAAAGCTGGTTGAGATCCTTAGATCAGTTCACTTCTAACTACCAAATGGGTTGGATGCGCTAAATAGCCTTCTCTCTGTAGCTGTTAATATTGACTTTATTTCCAGATTAAAACCAATTTTAGCACTTTTCCCGCTTTGACAGAAGCTGTTCATTTTTAAGTTTTTTTTAATTTATTTATTAATGGAATACACTGTAAACCATTGCAGGTATCCTGATAAGGGACTCAATGATAATTATTGCCGCAATCCCGACAACCGTCTTCGTCCATGGTGCTTCACTCTGGACCCCCAAACCCCCTGGGAGTACTGCAACATTAAAGTCTGTGGTGAGTCCGTGTTAAATTTACTGCTTCCATTTCCTGTCCTGGAAGACCTTCCAATTACTCCTGTATTTTATTAGCAAACCACTGAGGAATGTTGTTTGTAGAATCAGTGTTTGTGACTTTATATGATATCATACTTTTAATAAAAATTAATAAATTCAGATTTTCTAAAATTCTGAACTAAAAATGGGGAATCTTCTCTTGCATATAACTGTGCAAATTAACTCTTGATGCTTTGCAAAGACAAAACGCTCATAGGTTTGGAACTGTTTTTAAAGCAATTATAGACCTTGTATTAGCATCAGTTTGTGCATGGTTTTATTTCAGGCAGGTTAAAGGCTGTAAGATCTGTTACTACAATGCCATAAAGAACAAACTCAACTCAAACCAAGTGTGATAAACCGGTCTTTCCCAAATAATATATACTTTGTAGAACAAAACTGCTTTTACCAAACACTTGAATGTTAAAGACTAATTAGTTACTTTTATTATTTTATGCCCTAAGTACCGTTGAATTTCAACACAGTTAGTGGACCTTATCAAACAACACAATCTTATTGAGGACATGAAGATGTGTTGTACTTTGCAAGGGCAAATAATCTTTTTGTTTAAACTTCATAGTTTAATAGAAGTGTTGGTGTCTAAAGCCATATCTCTACGTGCACTAAGGGCACTGAAACGCGCCTCATGCAGCTCTCATACATAAAAGACGCATGGGGCCTCCCCGCCTGAGCCTCCAGTGTGGGGCTGTGTTGCCTGGGATGTGTTAAAAGATGAATGGCTTAAAGGTGGGCGAGTCGCAGGATTCCTCCTACACACCTCCTTCTTCTCTGTGTGAGGTTGTGGGATTCATTGCAGTGCGCAGAGATGTGAAAATACCCACATGATTTGGAACAGGAAACTGTGTATGAACAAATCCTTTACAAAATTAAAAACATGCACAGTTAATAGTGCACTTGATTGAGTGAACTGTTAATTGTAGTTGCTTTATCTTTGCTCTCGTTTTTTGAACTTAGATTAAATTCACAGTTGTTTTCTCCTTGTATATTTTACGCATCACAAAAATGCCTGTGTTTTGACAATGGAATGACTTAGGGAAGACAATCCATTGCTAGACAGGTCAGAAACAAAAAGGAATTTAAGTATTGTACATAAAATGACAACTATATGTGGAGAATTATGGATAGACATAAGTGAAATTAACTGAACTGATTGAGGTTATTGTTGGGATTCAGATGTCTGGGAGAGGTTAAAACAGTGCTGCTTTTTAATGCTGGTATAAATAGAATATAGGGTGCAATAGGTTATATTATATTATATTATATTATATTATATTATATTATATATTGACAACAGCTATATCATCCTGTAACTTATAAATGGTAACCCACTGGAGCTCAACAGGTGTGAGTCTGGCCAGTAAATAGCTGGCAGACCTCCTGGGAAAGCTGAGGTTGCTGCTGGAAGAAGTGTTATTGGGACCAGTAGTGAGAACTCACCCTGCGGTCTGTGTGGGTCCTAATAGATGAGAAAGTAAACTCAAGACCTGCCTCTCTGTGGTCATTAAAAATCACAGGGTGTTTCTCAAAAAGATTAGAGGTGTAATCCCAGTGTCCTGGCCAAATTTCCCTCTGGCCTCTACCAGTTGTGGCTTCCTAATAATCCCCATCTATGAACTGGCTTCATCACTCTGTTCTCCTCCCCACTGATGGCTGGTGAGTGGTGAACGTTAAGGCACGTTCTGGCTGCTGGTGCATCATCCAGGTGGGGCTGCACACTGGTGGTGGTGGTGGAGGAGAGTCCCTATTACCTGAAAAGAGCTTTGAGTGGAGTGTCCAGAAAGCGCTATAAATTATTATAAAATATTATTATTCATATTATGCTTTAATGTTTTGGTTCTTCATTTTAATGGAATGATGAACTCCTTGCCTGCAAGAAATTTAGATTTACAAAATGTTTTTTTTTCCCTGTAAACATAGTCACAAGGATCAAATTTGTAGATTTTCTCATCTAAATCTCCTTTTAATACTTTATCAGTCTCTTCAGTGCATTACTTTTAAAGAACACAGTATTTGTAAGTCTTGTTTGGATCTGTGGGCACTTTTTGTTCTTGAAACAATTTATAGTGAACCAGGTCGCTCATACCTAATAGATGAGTCCTGTGAGAGGTGACATCTTATTTTAGAGGGTGATGGTTTGATTACAGTATGTTCTTATTGGATATATCATGGTATGATATGTGTTATAAGATATCAGAACTGGAAGAGCAATAGTTAGTAAGGAGAAATGCATAGCAGTGAAACATGAATATGTTATATTAGTTTCCATTCTGGCCAGTATGTTGCAGTAGCAGTTTAAATGCACTGTTCTTTTTTTTTTCCTGTTAGATGTGAATGCCAAAACTGATATAGACACGACTACAAAATGTTTCAGAGGCCAGGGGGAACAATATAGAGGGACAGTTGCCGTTACACCGGATGGAGTGCAGTGCCAACGCTGGGACTCGCAGTTTCCCCACAACCATTCTTACACTCCCGAGAACTACAAATGCCAGTGAGTGCATCGCAACTGATACATCCTATATGCCACAAGTTAGAATTTGATTTAAAAAATAACTTAAAACTGTGGTAAAAACAAGTGTTTTCTGCCTAAACGTTTAGACGTTATTTTAATGGTGTCATGCTGAAAATGAGTTATTTTTAAATTATTATTTTCAGTACTCACTGTCATATTCTAGTACAAAATCTTCACTCAATCAAATTCAGCCTGAAAGGAAAAATACCGCAGACCTAGATCAGCTTTTAGATTATTCAATTACAGTGTGGCGTAGTATGAGTTAGATATTCATGTTAACAGAAATGTATAAATATAAGTTTGAAGGACACAGTTCCTTGCTTACGTATTCCCTCCTTTTCAAAGATATCTCATCGAGTTGAGTTACCAGTGATGCTAACCCGTTTTTCTAAAGTGAATGTTATTTTTTATCCAACCTTGAAAGCCTTTATGGGTTAAAGAAATTAAATGTCATCACAAACTGCTTTATTTTCTTTATTGGGACCTAACCTCTATATAGATTACCAAATCCATTAAACATGCAAGACACTTTCAGAGAGTATTTTCATGTACAGTACTTAATTCCTAGTTTAATTAAAATACAGCTTTGTGTTTTTTTTTCAATGAAAATAGTCGGCCGCCATTCAGTAAGTAATGATCTCTGTGACTTAACAGTTTGTGCTGTATGTTTCTCATACCAGAGATCTGAGAGAAAATTACTGCAGGAATCCGGATGGGGCTGAGCTGCCGTGGTGTTTCACAGTGGACACCAAAGTGCGAACTGCCTTTTGTACCAATATTCCCAGGTGTGATACAGAGCCGCCTGCTACAGAAGGTACAGATCTTTCACTCCTAACAAAACAAATCTTCATTGACCATTAAGCATAATATAGTCATTGACCACAGAGCAAATTCTATTTTTTTTTTTTTAAAGTAAGTTTTCAGAAATGGGACTAGTGTCACGAAGGACTCCTCTGGCTTCCAGCAGTAACACAGTTGAGTGACTTGCCACTATTGGTATTTGGGCCACTTAGCTTTGTAAATAGGTTCACGTGTGGCGTGTTGAAGAATTGGGTAGATGATGAAGGGTCGAGAGTCTTACGTAGGGGGATCCCTTTGCTCTGTAAAGAGATTCACAGTGATCCCTGGTGTTGGGTTGTTAGAGGGGGTGTTTCTTGTGTTTATACACTCATGAGCTGCCTGAGGAGAGGTGGGTCTGTCACACTTGGGGATTTGTCCAGGATCACTCTTGGGATTTGTTTTGATGACTAAAAATCAAAGAAACACCACCTGTCACTGTGAGTCCCTTTATATACCTAACATAGGCTAAATGAAACCAATGTGAGAATGTGACTCTCACACTTTACAAACTATCTAAATTGATTAACTAATTTACTACATGTAAAACCATTTAGGCACCAAATGACCTGTTATGGCAAGTCAGCTGAAATCACTGGGCGATATAACTGCTGGCCACAACTGCATTGTGTTTTGAACTTTGAACAAATATTATAATGTATTCTTCAACACCTATAAAATAAGGGGAGTTTTTGTATTTTGTCTACTTCAAGAAAAGCAGTATGCAATTATGGATGTGTGAGCAGTTGTACTCAGTATTGTGGTGAAACACAAGCAGCCTGTCGCCCTATTTTTGTGTGTGGTTTTGTTTGTGTCATAGAAAAAAATGAAGCTAGGTGCTTATTAAAATCAATGAAAGTGAATGAAAACTAAGATAATTTGTTGTTCAATTTCAGCCATTGAATTGGTCTTAAAATGTATAAATTAGAGTTCTGATTTTTGCTGGTTCTGTTTTCAGAACTTTCTTGAAATGGAGCTCGGATGTCAGAATTGTTTACAGCAACTTTTTGAGGGGTTTGCCACACTCCTCCACCATATAATAAAGTGTTTGTAGTTGTCTGTAAAACATGCTACTTATCATAAACATATGTAATCAGTATATAACAGTGTTCACTCTGTTTTCCCTCTCTAAGGAAAATATTATTCAATATTGCAGGGAAAATTATAATTTTATTTTGCAGGTTCAATCTGTATTCATCTGAGAATTATTCCTGCAGAGTCGTTAAGTTAAGATGTCAGCAACATCCTTGATGTTTTGGGGAGTAATATAATTTTATTCGTGTTCTGCTGAAGGAGTTGAAATCTTCATGGATTTAGAAAGCTGGAATTTCCTCTCTGCTCCAGAAGCTTCTTTGGGAAATACCAACCAGCTTTAGTCCCCCAAGGAAATTTTATCATACCAAGCATTATTTCTGTGTACTTCAGTCAGTTTGCTTAGAGTCTTATTTATTTTAGGAATAGATTGATATGGGAATTACATTCACAGCCCCAAAATCTTATTCTTCACAGAATGTTTCATTGTTTTGTTTCAGGTTCCAACCCAAAGGGTTTGTGTTTGGCAAAAAAAAATGTAATTTTTTTAAATATTTGTTTTCGGTGGCAGTAATCACATGTATACTGTGTTTTGAGATCCAGTTTCCCTTTATTTTGTGTTCTAGAGTGTTTTGAAGGCAATGGTGAAGAATATAGAGGACATTTGTCAAAGACCAGGTCTGGTGTTCCCTGTGCCATGTGGGAAGACAATCTTGACAGAAGGTGCATTACCAATTGAGCTTTATAATTTTTTTTTGCCACTTTGGATGTACAAAACCCTTAAACCCTTGTTTTGGGAATTAAAAAAAGCTATACATTTACATACATCTAATCAGTTTCCATGGAAACATGGCCAGATCCAGCAGTTACTACCTCTGCAATGCAGCCTTCTTTTGAAGGTTTTCAAGGACAAACCGGTATTCAAAGTTACAAAAACAGCTTTCTTTTTTTTATAGCAGTGAGCATTCAAAAGGAAATGTCAAGGTTATTGTTTTGTCAGTCAGAGCTGGCATGCTGCATTAACCTATACCTAATTTCAGTTTCTCTTTATTTTCAGATGTCACATACCTTGCCAAATACTTCTAAGGTTGATCATGATTGATGATACTTAAGACCTCTGCCATTTCTCCTTTCCCTTCTCCTTTATCTGTCTGTCTCAAAATTTACATTTTAGATAAGCTAATTAAAATTACAAAGGCAGCTCAGAATGGGCCTGGATGACACATCACAAAAATGCCCAGTTCACTTACTGGTATATCATGGAGGGTTATGTTAAAAAAAAACGGAAAAGCCATCAAGTAGTATAAGCCTCATCGACACCACAGGAAAACTGTTTTGTATTATATTTTGTAATATTAAGTTGAAAATCATAATGTCTACATGTAAGCAACGGTAATACAGAGGAACATATGTGTGATACAGTTAAATTTGTGGTTTTCAACAATTGAAAAATAGAAGACTACAAAAATATAGCTACAGAAAAATGTACTTTTGGGTCAGACGCTTTAGCATGAGTAAAAGAAGTGCCACAGTTCCCTCCAGACATGGTGTGACAGCATATTATATTGTTCTTATCATTCATATGCTTCACACGTGAATGGTATGTAATAACATGAGCAATGTTATACACTTCCATGCATGCATTATACCATCAATAAAAATGAGTGAGTGAGCTGCAGAGGTAACCCTGCAAGCCCAGGCTATGACATTACCTCCACCTTTCAGAATTTGCTAGGAAGTGCAGAGATGAGTCGGGAGACATGTGACTTTCTGTCAGCCAAGCAACAATAAACCACAGATTCCTGTATCTTTAACTAGAGCAGTTCTCTCTGACTGTGTAAATGTTTCCTACAGACTCTTCAATTAAGCTTCAAGGGCACGTGGATGTAGAATAGAGCCCCAAGGGTTGATCTTCTGTTAGGTCATATTTGCCTAACTTGCAAGAATAACGCTCCAAGCAGTTCTGATTCAAAGAAAAAAACATTCAATCTGGGACATTTTAAGACCTTTAATAGACATCCAAACGTGAACTGGTTTACAAAGAAATTGAAGGCGGCGATAACACAGCAGGACGTGTATATTAAAGAAGTCACCTTTAACCCATGGAAGTTGCTGTGCAGTCCCTCTGTAAAGTGGGATCAGAGTCAATCAGCCCCTTTATTTGGCTTAGGTCCAGCATCTGAGCCTTTAGAGGACAAAGTTCAATGCAGAAATACTTCAGGCAACTGGTTTGTATTCACAAGAGACTTCAAATTCTGACTGATTCGCATTGACCTAGGGGCTTGCCCTAAGGTTTTAAGGCAGTAATTGAGCTATTTTAGACTTTTTTTTAACAAAGTTTGTTCTTACCTCAATAATTCTTTTGGCAAAAAATGACATTTTACAGGATTAAAATGTGGGAGTTATGAATCATGGTGGGCATACGATGGGAAACATGCATAAGTACATAGTTTTGTATTCCCCTGAGCTGGAATCACGCAGAAAATTTGTCTAGGCCATTTATGGAATTTTGTACAGTAACTACAAAATCACTGTAGAGATATTATATGGCTTTAACTTCAGATTAAGCCACATTTTCACAAATTGACAGAGATTATCACATCATCACATCACTTTCAATAACCGCTTATGTAGTTCTGTAGTTTCAGGCTCTGGGCCACTGTCACTCTGTAACAGTTAGAACATGCAAACTCCACACAGATTGACCTCAAAGAATTGAGCCCTGGGGCCCCAGCACCTAGCTGCTCTCCAAAGATGATCATTTTCCTTGTATATAAACTTTAAACCTTTACAACTTTTAAAGCATACTAGAGTAAACTATATATTTTTGTTAGTTAACTTTATATTGTTCATGTTTTTTTCTTAGCTCAGCTACAAATTCAGAAATTGCAAGCCTGAAAAACAATTTCTGTCGGAACCCTGATAAAGACAAACACGGTCCCTGGTGCTACACAAACAACTCTTCAGTTCCTTGGGATTACTGTATGATTAAGCCTTGTAAGTATCCTTTTTGAACAAGCTGTTCCTGACATGTACCAAGAAGGACATTTCAATGATTTCCAGGACCATTTTGTCTTTCTTTTTAAAGCTCTAGTAGGCTGTAGAAACATATTTCCTGTTCATTGAGAACTTCAAAGGGTTACCGATCACCGTAGCCTTGCAACTCTAGTGTGTATGAAGAAAACACGTTATTTGGTTATTATGTTTCTGTGTTTGCAAATTCCTAATGATGCAGACAACTGAAAGTTCTTGTATAATGTGCAGTTTGGGTTTGAAGACAAGTCTGTAGTTGTAAAATTAAACATTTTTAAAAAGGCATAACCAATTACATCAATTCATTGTGGCCAAACAGCTTTGTAAGTTGATTAACCACAAATGATCTTTTAAATGTTTCAGTGTGACAGTGACACTTGTGGAGTGTAGATTTCAAGTCTGTTTAAAGTCTGCTTTGTGTTAATACTACGTTAATGACTGCAGTGTGGCCTGAGTTTTACATAGCTGCTAATAGTGAACAGCACATAACTGTTTAGAATCTCACAACTGTAATATCTCAAGGGGTTTACAGGCATTGCTGGGAACATCCTTGTTCTATTGGTGCTGCGTCCTCAATTTCTCTTTGTGTTTTAAATTCTAAAAATGCAGTTTTGTATAAGTAACATCAGGCTCCTATTTGATTAATGAGCAACAGTTGTGCTGTACAAGCTGTACATTTTGTAGCTAGTTTGCCAGCATTTACATCTCATATTCATTCCATCTCTTACTCTAATTACATTCGTCTTCCAGTAACTACAGCTATGTAACTAACATAAATACAAACCATAAGTGACGTAAAGTTTGTATCTTTTAAAGTAATGAAATCTTGAAAGTGTTTATGCCCACTGAACAAGTGAAAATATAAAGGTGTTTGTATTTCAAATAGTGGAATAGCATTTAAAACTGAGAACAGGAGGTAATTGTTTACCCAGTGGGTTAACCTGGCAGGTTTGAATAGGTAGAGTACTGAGAACACCATCACCTGTTTGGCCAGGAGACCACATTACAGTGGTGATACCTAACACTAGTTTAAAGATTGTGTGAAGAGCACAAGACTACATTCAGAACCATCTTCTGGTAATGGTATTCTGTCACCTGCCTGACCAGATGATTTCAATCTCTTTGGTCCCTTAAAGAAGCACCTTTTTAATCAGTTGACAGAACTGTTGCCTAGTACCTCACAACCAATAGCGCTGTAAACATATAAGTGTGTGATTACTAAAGTATAGTATATGAACGTCTGCATCGTATCCTGTCAGAAGCTCCTGTGTGCTTCTTTAAGGGAACCAAGGTGCACATGGACGACCAAATTGCACAGCAGTTTTTAATGGAGAAAATGACTATTTAATAGTCTCTATTTACTCTATTTTAAAAAAAGAATAACCAAAAGTTATTCTCTTGGGGCTTTTTTTAGATGTTTAAATTACTGTTGGAGAGATTATTTTGTTTATTTGCTAACTCTCTTGAACTGTCTTCACTCAAGTGCTTCTTTGTCTTTTTATTTAGGTAAGCCTTCATCTAATGTGATCCCTACAAAGAGTAAGTTGACAACTATGAAAGCTTTGGAGCTTCTGTCCCCTCTGGATTTAAACACTAATTGTGAAGTAGAGTTTAATCTTATTATAACCAGCAAATCCTAAATACTCTGTAATGTGTCAATTTCTCTGATAACAAAGAAAACTTGAATAACAGGATTCAGCTTTTACCTAAAATCCTTAATGTATTATATAACATATTTTAAACTGATTTGTATGAGCTATAAATACAATTCCTGTTCTAATCCCATTCCAAGCATAAGTGGTTTATACATTTTAAGAGTATAAAATCAAAATGACAGTAATAATACTAAAACTTAATTCCATTCTTTATGAACATTAACAAATAAGAACATCTTGAATTATTGTGATATTTTAGATGTGCTTATAGGAAAAAACCTTTGCTTTTACAGGTTGTATTGGAATTTAATTATTGTTTGTCTGGAATGTTCCTGTTCGAGTAGGGAATAGGGAAAAAGCAGTATTACACACTGAAATAAAACTTTGATGCTATAATATATTCTATTAAGTTAAATAATCTGGTTGATGGATTAACCTGTCTAGCTTAATTACTGTTTCCTAAATATTGGACTGCGTCTGTTTGGTAATAAATGGTCCTGTTGATTTTTTAGTTATTAACTAAATTCTTGTTTTTTTTTCCCCGACTGTGTATATTAAACCATGCATATTGCTTTTGTTCAAGGTGATCCATCACAGATTTCCTGTTTTCGTCATAAAAGAATTAGAATTGTTGGAGGAGCACCGGTAAAGATTAAGGAAGCAAGCTGGATGGTTAGCATACAGAAAGGGTAATTTACAGATTGTTTTCATCTGCTTCATATTGTTTAGAGATTGTGTGTGCTGGCTGCTACTCTAACTGTACTTGTTGAGGAGAAATACAGTCACTACCAGATTGGTAGGCCAATATTATTTTAATTAAATTCCACAAACGTTTTTGTTTTTCAAGTTTTCGTGTTTTGTGAATGTTTAAAAATGTGTAACAAATTCTGAAAGGTGGAGGTAACATGGATTTTTGTTTTGTCAACAGCAATTCTCATTGGTGTGGTGGATCATTGGTGAGAGAGGATTGGGTCCTTACAGATAAGCAGTGTTTCTCTTCCTGGTAAGTTTAATTCCTGTTCGTTCGGAAATTCCGCAAAAGGATATAGATAAATAAACCTGGATATCAAAAAGATACCCATTAAGAAAACTGCTTATTCCGGATGCCTGGTAATTTTAAAAAACATAATTTAGACAAATTCTCATTTATGAAGTAGTGTAAAAATTTAGGTTTAATTTTTCAAGTTACAGAATTTCCCTTTGACATTTGTTAACTAGCTTATTTGTCTAGTAGCTAGAATAACTACTGTATTTCGGAAGGTTATATGCAAAGAGTACAGTATGATTACAGCAGAGTATGAGTTGGCAAGCAGGTTTCCTTGTTTTTCATGGCATCACTCATCTTAATTATTTTATTAAACTATTTTATTAAACTTCATCAGTTTCCCTACGGGATCAATCAAGTCCTATCTATCTTAACAATTTCCTAAGATAATAAAAAGAAGCCAGTTATTTTTATGTCTTGAACTTATGCCATGTTCACTCTCATATCAGCTTAGTTGTAATATTTCCTGATATCCGCTATATCACCTTGCAACTCGCACCTGGCAGCCGACTGAAGCTTAATGGGAGTGAGCCTGGCTAGTACCAGGATGGGAGACCTTCTGGGAAAACTAAGGTTGCTGCTGGAAGAGATGTTAGTGGGGCCAGTAGGGGGCACTCATCTCACGGTTTGTTTGGGCCCTAATGCCCCAGTACAGTGATGCGGCATCATACTGTGAAAAGGCGCCGTTCTTTGGATGAGATGTGAAACCGAGCTCCTGAGTAGGAGTGTCACTCCAGCGTCCTGGCCAAATTTCCTATTGGCCTTTACCAGTCTTGACCTCCTAATAATCCCCATCTATAAACTGGCTTCATCACTCTGTTCTCCTCCCCACTGAGAGCTGATGTGTGGGGAGCGTACTGGTGCACTATAGCTGCCGTCGCATCATCCAGGCAGATGCTGCACATTGGTTGTGGTGGAGGAGAGTCCCTATTACCTGTGAAACTTTAGTGGAGTTTTCATAAAAAGGGCTATGTAAGTGTAAGGAATTTATTATTATTATTATTATTATTATTATTATTATTATTATTATTATTATTATTATTATTATTAAATATGTTAAAAATGCATACAAAAACTATAAATGTCAAGACTAGGACCGTTCTCCTTTACACCCCTCCTCGACACCATCTGTACCTTTTCAGCTGTCTCTCGGTTCACTCCTCACTCTGCAGGAGGTCCTGTCTTCCTTGTCCTACAGCATGGGGAGCTGGCCCTTAGCCACGCGGGTTAAGCCAGATCTAGCTGTAACTAAGTACTCAATAAACATTTTCAATGCACTTAATTATCGGGTGTCATTATTCTTTGGGACCAATCAGTTGCTGTAACTGTATATCCTGCTGGATCCTGGCTGTTTAAGACTGGAGTTGCCCATCTGTGCTTTAGAGACAAGCAGTTAAGGAGCAGCTAGAAAATAAAACTACACTTCTTGGTTTACTTATTTATTCTGTGTGGCTGTGTATGTCTGTCTTTATCCTTGCAAATCGTGTGCAATCTGTTGTTGGTGCCGTTATAATGTTTAATACCAGCCGTCTCATTAAATTATGTTTGGACTGCAATGTCTGTGAGTTTTACATCTACGGATTCATTTTATAAGTTTAGACGATACTGAAAGGGGTCCAAGTTTGCAAAAGTGAAATTTTCAGCAGGTGTTAATGACTGCATTTGCTTTGTGCAGTGTTTCTCTTTTAAAGATCACACAGAAGTTTTGAATTGCCACGATAATTCACTAAAGCTGTTCTTTACAGTGTGCCTGATTTGGCCGAATACAGTGTCTGGATGGGTTTCCTCCACCTCAACGATACAGGACGGGAAGAGTCAGAAAAACAGGTTCTGAAGATCTCCCATGTGGTCTGTGGACCTGAAGGCTCAAATCTCGCTTTGCTGAAATTATCTGGGTAAATTTTAAAAACCGTTTTACCAAAGACATGCTGAAAGAGCATGATTAATTTCTTAGACTGGTGTGGTCAGACATGCCAGACAAGTTACAATTGCTAAGCAGTGGCTGTACTGGCAATATTAAAGGGTAAAGACTGTCTTTGACTTCTGCTTTTTTAGAACAAAACTGTACCTTGATATATTAAGTTAATTATTCTGGGCATTGAATAAAATATATCAGGAAATATTTGTTTAAGTCTCTCCTTCATGGAGGCTCTCTTTGAATGTCAATGGTTTTGGATAGCACTCCATAATAATATAATAATGTCTTTCTGTAATTTGTTTATTACTGACCCTGTGACATCTCAGTACTGCTTTTAACTAAGTTCATCCGCTGGGTAGTTCTTAGTTTATAGGCTCATATTTCATGTCTAAGTGAACACGTACTGTAACTGCTGATAAGGTTGCATGCTCTACTGCTCTTTTTCTCTTCCAAGTGTCTGAATTAAGTTTTTTCATCTTCCAGAAAATCATTGTACAGTTTACTTCTGTGTTAAGCAGATGGAAAGTGCTTGTAGATAAAATAACAGTGCCAGATTACAGAAGTGATAAAAAGTGGGAAGTTAAACATTTTTGACACCATTTTTTTTGGGAGCAGTAGACATTAGCTGTATACGCTTCTTGATGTTTATGAGAAGTTAAAAGAAACTCAATATCAGGTTGTCACAGAATGTTTGATATTTTATTCTTTTACAAATAGGGCTGCTTTGCAAACTGAAAACGTTCGTACAATTCCGCTCCCCGTCACAGGATGTGCTATTCCGGAACACACCAATTGCACTATGTATGGATGGGGAGAGACCAAAGGTACTATTTTTTCTTCTCTATTTTTGCAGTTTTTCTTAATTAATCCTTTGTTTAACCAGAACAATAAACTGAGCACAATTTCTCTGTTACAATGATGATCTGCGACGTTCCCATTTCAACAACGGGGGTTTTCAGTACAGAGAATTCCTTTGCTCAACGGTACAATAGCAGTGTCCCACAACCTTCCATTAAAATTCCAGAACGCCTCATGTCCAGTCCACACTGCTATCTTGAAGTTTCCACAGAACTGCGCACATGTTCTTACTCCTGACTTATAGACATATATAGTTTATGTTGAGTGGTTTATAGAAATTATTTTCATAGGTTAATATCCATTCATTCCTGGACTGTGTTAGTAGAATTGCTACCGTGGTAGGGCAGTGTTGAGCTATCTAGGGGTACAGCATCGTCGCATCCAGTCAGTGCTAATTCTGCCTTTGGGCAGTCTCAAGCTCACAGCAGGTAAAACAACAAGGAGTTTGACCATCCTCATGTTGGAAGAGAGCATTCACTGTCCTTGTTTCCCCATTTCTGGAAGAGGGGTTGCAGCAGTTCACAGGAGTTGGAGAATGGCATATTAGGAAGGCATCAAAAAGAGCAATAATTGTAAATTTGAAAGAGAAATTTGAATTCGGCAGCTACCGTACATAGAGATGCAACTACAAAAGGTCAGTTCTGTGTATACAGTACTACTGATTTAGGTAAACCTTTCTAAGAAGTGTTAAAATAAAATGCAACACAGGGCGAGCCTCAAAGGCATTGTAGAGCTTGATCTGTGAAAGGTTTAATTCTAAACCGTGTACATGCTGAGAAACAATGATAGACACCAGTTGTGGGGAGTGTTTGCAGAGAGTGTACAGGTTTTTGTCATTTCAGATCAACTGAAGGCGCAGATAAGTGTTGTCCAAAATACTGTTGTGCTATGTATGGCAATCTTTATATGGGTTAGAATCTTTCTCTTTTGTAAACTACAGTAAAACAAGAGCTTATCTAGGGCTGTACTCAAGATGATAAAAACCCTCTGTGAATGATTGAATGCAGTGCAGCATACACTTTTGAGTGTTCCTTTGATTGTTCTCCAGAAGTTGCCTTTTTGTAAAGGATAAAAGCCCTTTTTATGTCTTCACTGAACTGCACTGCGACTTATTTCAGCCTTACGGCATATTACTGGGAAATCTGCACTCAGCAGTACAAAGCCATCTTATATATTCATCTTCAGTACTCATTTTCTCTTCCATGTCAGGCTCGTACATTACCCTTTCTGTATGGTCAAGGCAGGAGTGTACTTTGAAGATTTATTTTTTTTTTAAAGTCGTTTAGATTTGGCTCATTTTCCCTTTTTCTTCTTTCAGGAACCGGCCATGATGGCATCATGAAAGTAGTGCAGTTGCCAATTGTTAGCAATGAAAGGTGCAATGCATACCATAGAGGGAGTCTCCCAATAACCGAGTCTAGACTTTGTGCTGGAGGAAAGAGGGATGAAGGAGTTTGTGAGGTGAGTGCCCATTGGTGATCATTCTGAAGATTTCATTGAGACAGAAGAAGGTTACAGATGACAGGGGGCCATTTGGCCTATCTTGCCCATTAAGTAGTTTTGTAGTTACTTGATCCAAGGATCTCATCCAGCCTTTTCTTGAAGGATACCACGGTTTCCAGTGGAAAGCATGTTCCATACACCCACAACTCCTTGGGTAATGAAGTGCTCCTGTTCTCAGTTTTAAATGTGTTTCCACAGAGTTGATTCAGAAGAAGTCTGCTGGGTGGACTTTGTCGGTGCCTTTGAGAAATTCGAGCACTTGTATCAGTTCCTCCAACCTGTCAGGATAGGATCAGACTTGATAAATTACTTAATAAGCACGATTCATTTTATTTTTACCACCCTGTTTATTACAGTCTTCTGTAGACGCATCACACTTGAAGGGTTTTTAAAATGTTTAGTTTTTTTGCTTTAAGTTTTTTTGAGTGCTTGCTTCTTAAAAAAATCAGTGTTCCTTAATTCTCCTTTCAGAAAAAAATGTGAATTGGCTAGAAAACATAATTTAGCTGTTTCTTGAAAAAGTCTTTTAACTTCTACAGTATTTTGGGATAGCCTATTCTATACACTCATGACAATTTTTGTAAAGAATCTTTCAGTCATAAATGTACATTCATCATTTCCACTTGTGTCCCTGGTCCTTGTGTCTACTGTTATGTTTGATTGGTAAGGAGCATGTTTTTAGACAAAAAAATTATATTTGTTCAGATTTGAACCTTTGCTTGTCCAGTTTCTCACAATAACTGATGTAATAAAAAACAAATTCACCTTCTTCAAATTTGTCATTATAAAGCACGTCATGGTTTTTGTTATCTTTTATAAAAAGCAGTCAAGCATCAAGAAGATCTGTTGTAATAGCCCTTCATTTTGCAACATGAAAACAAACCACCCCACTCACCAAGTCACTCTTACAGCAAAACTAATTTTCAGTCACTTCTGAAACATTTCTCTTAATAAAATGAGTTAAAGTAAGTTTAGAAAGACAATGCATTCCTCTGCATAATTACAAAATTATCATTTCAATTGTAACAAATAAGAGGACCAAAAAAGAGTTGCTGATGCCAATTCTGTGGGGTCTTTTAAGAAATGGTTGAATGAAATCTTTGGATCATCAGGCTTCGTACGTCCATTTATTAATTTTGCTCTTATTTAGCAATCGGGTGTCATTTAATTAATCCTGTTTTTTTTAATCTTGTGTTTCCCCACTTACTCAGGGTGTTCCACATGGCTATGTGCTGGGAACTCTCCTAATGAAGATTTACAATTTCCCTGTTGGGCTTGGGTTAACAAATTCAAAACACTCTGGCTTACAGACAAACCAGATTATATACAGTACTACTACTCTCTGAAATTTACAGTTGTCTGTCTGATATTAAGATTTGAATGCAACAGAAATTAAAATATTGTTGTCAACACTAGAGAAATCAAGCTCTTGATGGATGTAAGAAACTTTGATGCTAAGGTTTGCCCCGTGTTATCTGAAACACGTGTTAAGAATGTCATAAGTACCTTTTTTCTGTTTGTTTTTAATTGCACAGTTGACAATTGCCATTACTCTCTGCTGAAATATAAGACTGCTGTAACACCATATACAGTCATATGAAAAAGAAAGTACATCCTCTTTCAATTCTATGGTTTTGCATATCAGGACATAAATAACAGTCGTCTGGTCCTCACCAACTTCTATAATCTCACTGTCATTATTTATTCAACAAAACTTAAGCCAAAATGCAGAAACCATGTGGGAAAAATTAAGCACACCCTTACTTGCTTCCACAGGAATTAAGAGGGTAATTAGCTGCCAGGTGCCGCTGATCAATTGCACTTGATTAGCTGATCATCCGGAAGTGTGACCAGCTCTAAAAGCCAACCTTTTGGCAGCTTGGTGGTCTGGAGCATTCAGGTGTGTGTTAACACCATGCCAAGGAGAAAAGACATCAGCAATTAACTCAGAGAAGCAATTGTTGCTGCTCATCAATCTGGGAAGGGTTATAAGGCCATTTCCGAACAGTTTGAAATCCATTATTCTGCATTGAGAAGGATTATTTACAAATGGAGAACATTCAAGACGGTTGCCAATCTTCCCAGGAGTGGGTGTCCCAGCAAATTCACCCCAAGGTCAGACCGTATAATGCTCAGAGAAATCACAAAGAACCCAAGAGCTACATCTAGGGATCTACAGTACAGGCCTTGGTTAACATGTTAAATGTTAAAGTTCATGACGGTACAATCAGACAAAAGACTGAACAAGTATGGCTTTCATGGAAGGGTAGCCAGGAGAAAGCCCTCTTCTCTCCAAAACGAACATGGCAGCACGGCTTAGGTTTGCAAAATTACATCTGAATAAACCGCAAGATTTCTGGAACACTGTCCTTTTGAACAGACGAGACCAAAGTAGAGATGTTTGATCATTATGCACAACGGCATGTTTGGTAAAAACCAAACTCGGCGTATCACCACAAACACCTCTTACCAACCATCCAGCATGGTGGTGGAGGGTTGACGGTTTGGGCTTGTTTTGCAGCCACGGGACCTGGGCACCTTGCAGTCATTGAGTTGAACATGAACACCTCTTTATACCAAAGTATTCTAGAGACAAATGTGAGACCATCTGTCCAACGGCTAAAGCTTGGCTGAAATTGGGTCATGCAACATAACAATGATCCCAAGCACACCAGCAAATCTATAACTGAATGGCTGAAAAAAAAAGAATCAAGGTGTTGGAATGGCCAAGTCAAAGTCCAGACTTCAACCCCATTGAGATGCTGTGGCAGGACCTTAAGAGAGCTGTGCATGAACGAATGTCCTCAAACATCAATGAACTGAAACAATGTTGTAAAGAAGAGTGCGACAAAATTCCTCCAAAACATTGTGAGATGTGTTCAAGTTATTGCTGCTAAAAGTGGCTCTAAAAGCTACTGAATCATGGGGTGTACTTAGTTTTTCCACACCGGGCTTCTGCATTTTGGCTTATTTTTTGTTGAATAATGACAGTGGAATCTGTTATGTGTTTCAGGTGGGTAGCTGCGTCAGGCTGCAAAGGAACAAGTAATAGGTTTATTCCATGCTGAAAAGAAAAGAAAGAAAATGCAATGTTTGGGCCATGGAGCCAACCTGAAGAAGGCCGAAATGTTTTCTTTCTTCTCTTTACAGCATGGAATAATTACTTGTTCCTCTGTTATGCGTTTATCACATGAGGTTAGATTTCCTAATTTTAGGAACTGGTAAGGACCAGATTATTTTTTTAAATCCTGGTATATAAAATCATAGAATTGAAAGAGGATGTACTTTCTTTTTCACATGACTGTGTGCTTGGGTATCTTCTAAGGTACCAAATAGGCTTGAGTATGTCCAGGATTCTGTGGTTCATGTGTTAACTAAACTCATCTGCACATAACCTCTGTCTTTTGGAAATTGCACTGATGTCCTGTGTAATTTACAATAAACATTAAGGTTCACTTATCCACATTTAAGGCAATGAATGATGTAGCTCCAGGTTATATATTGGACTTATTGCAGGTGTATAGTCCAATGCTGTGTTGTATTCTGTGTTGAGCTACAGTATTTTAGCTCCCTGGAAAGTACTCTGTAGTTTCTTTATGTTAGAGAGGCCAGCATAAATTTGTTAATATGATGGTTATTCACTCATCTGTAAAAGTGAATAAAATATTTTATAGCTCTACAGTGAGAATGACGAGTTTAGCATTTATGAAAATAAGGCTATTAATTGTGCTCATAAATTAAAAAAATATTTACATGTCTTTCACTAGAGAGTATAAATCTCCATCTGCCAAGTTAATATCTATAAATAATGCTTGCTGGCACCTCTGGGGCAAAATGAAACATTTAAAATGTGGCAGAAACTAACAGTAATGTATGAATTAAATGAATAATTCATCAATCCATTATGAAAATATTAAATGCCGGAACGTGAATTTACTGGAGTTTTGGGATATCCTGGTGTTAGGCTGATTGATCCTGCGAGCTGTCAATAATTTGCCGTTCTCCCGGTAACAGGGATTACTGCCAAGGAAATGACTCGTTAGTTTACCTGCCTTCTGCTTCCCTTTTACAGAAAGACTATGGAGGCTCGTTGGTGTGTGAAGAAGGAGATTTCAAAGTAGTAGTTGGCGTGAGTGTTCACGGCAGAGGATGCGCTCGTTCCAACCGCCCTGCAATCTTCGTCAATGTTCCGTACTACGCCGAGTGGATACATAAAGTCTTCAAATATTATTCGAACCTCTAAAATAATCCACGAGATTTTGAGCCTTTTCGTAGGCGTTGCTTTAATGTATAAATTTAAATGACATCTGTGATGTTTTGAATCTGTTTTAATGTGTTGTAGTGGTGACAAAATCCTAATTTGGGGTTTTATTACCATTTATTCC
The DNA here is from genome assembly GCF_040954835.1 of Lepisosteus oculatus. NCBI lineage: Eukaryota > Metazoa > Chordata > Actinopteri > Semionotiformes > Lepisosteidae > Lepisosteus > Lepisosteus oculatus. Next base: position 47,328,200 of record NC_090702.1, on the reverse strand, counting down.
TTATTTTGTTTTCCAGTGTAGCAGACTCAGTATTAGAACACCAGGGATGTCTTGAGGGGTTAATTCTGAATTGCAAGACAATAAAGCAGTAAAATATTGTTTCTAAAGGCACGAGGAAAACAAGTGTATGTAGCCAGTGTTCTGGCTACCGATGCCTGTAGGTCTTTTGATAAAATGTTTTTTTTATTCATGGTCTGTATTCTAGACTGTTGCTTCACAAATCATAGCACTCAACCTGCAAGTTATGAAAAAGTGACATAAAGATCAACATTCAAAACTGTGTAGTGAGTCTGAAACTGGTCATGTGTTTTTAATAATTCTAAATGATAATAGTGATAGTAGTGTTTTTGTTTGTAATGGCAGTATTATCTCCTGAAAGTACTTGAATATATGCAAGACCAAAAATATGACATTTTCCTTCTTTTGGAATTTCATGTGATATTTTAATTTACTTTGCAATTAGTAGTATCAACTGTATTGTTAATACTAGAAAGTAAATTATGCTTAAACAGGATGTAAATAATGTGCTTGTAATTTGGTTTGTCACAGACAATGCATTGTAGGTCTTATAGATCTCAAGATGTATTTAGGAAAATGTTGATCATTTACAAGTATTTTACAATTTATTTTTTTCTTTTTCTACTCCTATTTTTAAGATAATATGTAACATTATGATAATATACTTCCCTACATAAGGAGTTTTTTTAAGTAACTGGTTTACAGTTCATTTTTTAACGCACTGAATTTTGCAGGAGCTTTATTTAATGTGTGATACCTTTTCTTCTGGCCAAATAAAGTAGTGTCAAAATCCTGGTAGCATTTATGTGTTAAAGATTAACATACCTAATTTTAAAGATGGAACATTTGATTTAACACTGATTTAATACCCTTTTATGACTGTACTAAATACTACTACAGTACTACTGTTACCTTTTTAGATAATTTTTAGATAATGCTTCCAATGTTTTGATTCCAGCTTCTTCTGGAGATGGTAAAAGTAGCTGGACAGGGGACAGCTGAGTGCATTGGAGAGCAGCACCAGATTAAATGCTTTAGCTGGTCTGTGACAAGAATGGCCTCCTTGCACTGGTGATGGTGGGGTATATACTGTGCACTGTGTGGGTTATATACTGTCCATAATACCAAGGGTTGGTGTGCCGCATCCAAGGGAGAGTAATGGTGACAATAGGCAGCCCTGCACTGTGCAGTGGATCCCGGTCATGCTCCAGAAGAGGCATTCTTTCATCTGTTTTTTGTCCCAGCCATTCTTACAGTAAATCATGGACCAATTGAATTCAGTTTTCAGTTTAGGCCATAATTGTAGATTTTCAACTTTCAACTCCTAAGATGCCCAGTGGGTTTTGTAATTGGTATAAACCCTGTGCCAGTTCTGTGTTTTAGTCACGTCCTCTTTCAGGTGTGTTGCCTGCAATGTAGCCAATTGGACCTCTGGAGAAGGAACCAGATGCTCATTATGGGAGTATCTGATACAGTGTCATTCCCAATAGTGTCTCTGCATCATCAGTTGATCAACGAGTAATAGCTATTTTGTCAGAACTAATAGCCAGAAAGTTGAGGAGATTCTGTGTGCTGAAATTGTTGGAAACTCTACGCTTGAAGTAGGGTATTTTTGACACTAGGGACTGAGTAACTGAAGAAACAAGTAAAATAGACATTTAAACAACAAAGCTGGAATAAAATTATGTATAAACCATTCTTGTTCCTCTGTAACCTTGATGTTCCTGTGTCTCCACTATATTAGTATTTAACTGATAGTGATTATAAATTAAATTTAATGCACTTGTCTGTATGCTTAGATGGCTTCAAACCAGAACAAAAGTCCCTTGAATCTGTATGGTGTTTAAGAGGTATTTTGTGTATTCCCTAAAAATAAACATTGAAAAGCAACAAGCCATGATACTACCATTAAGAATGTTTTTTTCTGAATGTACCTGCAATGAAAGTACTTGTGTGCTTGCTCAGACATGTAGTGTAGCTGCTAGAATTAGACTACGCTACTAAGGATTAATAAAGCTTTTGATGATGTTTTCTGCTGGACAGAATATAGAGTGTTTGTGCATAATACCTGTTCTAATTGTTCCTAACAGGCAGAGACTAGGATTTGCAGTGACATTGTGGTGAAAAGTTAGTGGTCATTTATTATTAGTATAGAAGAGATTTTTTGTAAGATGTGTTTTCAGTGGTGTTCTGTTGTGCTTCAATTTATGCATTCTTTATGCTTAGACCTCAGTATTGGCAGCCTCCCAACAAGATCTGCTTGGGAACTCCATCATTAAACCACTGTAAATTTAAATATAACAAAGCAAATATGAGTAGAATGACTTTTAAAATTTATTTGAATTAGAAGTAACCCTTCTCTGATGGTACAGTATATACCTACTATGTGGGAAAAAGTGATGTTTTAAAGCTTTCCTTTTAGTTTCTAATTTTGTTTTATATAATCCTGTACCTATACACTGTAGATTACTGTTGCATTTGGAGTATGAATAAAAAGACAAAGGTGCTGGGCTGTTGTTCATGGTGGACAGTGCTCTGAATAAATTATCACAGCTTGAACTTTAATATATAAAAGGAAATGTGACGTGCAAATTTAAGGAAAGGAGCAAAATTTGGTGCTGGGAGTTTCATTAAAATATAAAATGTGAACACATGTAAGATGCATAGTAGGCTTATATTCAAAATACACTTTCCATCATGCTAAATTAAAGATGCTTTTTTTCCTTGTAAGGGGAAAAAAAACAAAAGCAAGTTTGGAAAGTAATGCATATCTTTCAGGACAGTAATTTTAAAAAACATGATGCTTTATAATAAGAATTTGTGTTTTTTATTAAGCAAAACTGGGTGTTTTGAAAGTTGATGTGTTTTGAATATGCCCATGAACATGTCCACTTAGAAGGTAACTAAAATGTTACCTGACACACTAAAGATTTTATACTTTTGAATCATTTTAAGTCACTGGCAAATGGGTCATCCAATATGTAGTAAAGGAAATGTGCATAAAATAATGTTTAGTCCTGTTATAATGTGTTGATTGCAATACACAAACCTTTTAAGATTATATGTGACCAGCAGTGATCCTGGGTGGTTGCAAGCTATCCGAATTTAAGTCGAATTTAATTAACAACTGGCCGGCTTACACAGTCAAGCAATCCATGATGAACAGTGATCTCAGAAAACCGGCTGGATGTTTTCCCTAGGTTAAGTCATGCTTGCAGTAACTTTAGGCATGATCTCTAGTCCTTGTTCCAGAAAGCAATATTGTTGTTTATTTTATGATTGTCCTTCCAGATGAACTCTTGTTACTTCATTAGACCTATAATTGTTCGAAATTTCATGTAGAATTTGTAGGACTCGGCCTGTTCAGAACCAGGGTTTGAGATCACTGCCAAACAATGTCTGGGAGAACTCTTTGTATGATCATATATTTTGTAAATTGTCTTGGCTTGTAATGTAATCTTTGAAGAACAAAAATCAAAATTAAAGATATATTTTAAACAATAAAGGATTGCTGTATAACACTTTCAACTTACTGCTTAGTGTTTGGGTTTTTATCTCATGTACAATATTTGTAAAAGCTGCTACTTAAATATTTTTGTCAAGTTTATGGTGTCCAGAAGCCTTTGAGTTATGTTGTTTTTACTTCATCACAATGATTTCTTTTTGTCTGTATTATTTAGATTGGCATTCTGATCTAAATAATTTGTAAAATAAGAAAAAGTATCTGCATTCTTTAGTTAATCAGGTGGGTAGCTGCGTCAGCATGCGTAGGCTGCAAAGGAACAAGTAATAGGTTTATTCCATGCTGACAAAAGAAGAAAGAAAACGCATTTCGGCCGTGGAGCCTTCTTCAGGTGTGAAATAGAAAAATAATAATAATTGCTTACACTTATGTAGCGCTTTTCTGGACACTCCACTCAAAGCGCTTTACAGGTAATGGGGGCTCCCCTCCACCACCACCAATGTGCAGCCCCACCTGGATGATGTGACAGCAGCCATAGTGCGCCAGAATGCTCACCAAACATACAATAGAAATTATCTTTCTATTGTAGCTATGATGCTCCACTTTGCTGTACGTTTTTGAAAGAGCATAATTGGCTATGACATGCTCATCACAGGATAGTGCAATTCAGCTAACTGTAAAAACAAACATAAAGCCAGTGACCCAACATGTTTCATCTGAAAGGCTAGATGTCTAAACTCTACAACATATACAATTTATTTTGCAGCCTGGTTGGTCAAGTGTCATGAAAGGACAGCAGGCTCACGTGGTCATCTTTCATTTCTCTTCCACCCCTGATAAAACTCTGGTACACCTTTAATTTGAATCCTCACAGACTTTAGATTGTCTCCAAGGACACACAGTCATTTGTATATATGAATGTGAATGAGGGCTTTGTCAGGAAGCAGAGAGACCCTACTTGTGTGGTAAACACATTTTGAAGAGCATTTCACCAGGAGAAACCTCATGAAATGATCACATTGTTCAAATATCACAAATGTGTCTTTAAAACCAAATATCTTTAATCATTTAAATTAAAAAACAGTTCCAGCAACGTGTGGCGATTGAGTGAGTATCACTGTGCTTTTCAGGACTTTGCTACTTGTTTTAGAACATTTAAGCTCAGCTGGAAAGCAAACTTCCTATGCTTCTAAAGGAGTGGAGCTGGCAATCTCTATATTTCACGTGCCAAAAGGAATGTATTTTGCTGAACTTTAATTATTTTAATGACTTTTTATTTCCAGTGTCTGATTTGGGAGTGATCTGGCAGGGCACTACAGTGAAACTTAAATGAACTAAAGGCACAGCTGTTGATCTCAGTTCTCTGCACAATTAGGAACTGGAAAGGGGTATGCGACTTGTATAACTTTTTCTTTTTTGATGCATAGATCACATTTTCAGACCTCTATTTTGCATCTGGTTTTAATTTGCTTTAGAAAAAAATGAATTCACTATTGTAAGAATGACTGGAACGGAAAGACTTAAGCTTTGTATGTCTAAGGGTTCGGTGTTAGCTATGGGAGCAGCAGTTAAGAGAATGGGTTTGTGGTGAGTGAGCCCCAAAAGGTTCCCACAAAGCTGGCAAAGAGAGGCCAAACAAAGGAAAGATGCTAGTCTTCTACATGGCTAAATGAGAGCCATTTTTACATTTGTTGCGCTATACGTTTTAATTGAAATATGAATATTTTAAAAGTATGAAAGCATACAGTACATGACCAAAGTGACTAGTGAAAATATAATTTTTGTTTACAGATCAGTATCACAGATGAAACTATCCATTGTTTCTTTGTATATTTCTTTCCAGTCCATGGTCAGATACCTACACTACATTTTATTATTTTACTGTTGGAGTTTGTAACAAAGTTGAATCGTCTCTAGTGCTGCCAGGCAGCTTTGCTACAGTATGTATACTACAGGAATAATGGGACCTGTAAATGATTTGGGGTTTTGGAGCAAGAACACCACATCTTGAAAAAATACATGTAATATTATAATATAATATTCTCTAAGTACTGTATGGATAGAGAAGGTTTTTAGATACCAGAGGAGCTAATGGGCGAAGTGTTTTACAGGGAATGAAAGTGCCAGTTTTTCTGTCTTTGAGAACCTTTGGAAAAGCCTTTTTTACATACTGCAAGTCACGGACATTGTTTAGTATTGTAAACTTCAGGACGCTTTCCTTCCCAGCATGCTCCCTGTAACAGCCCCTTCACTCGTCCCCTTTGGGGGCTGGACCACCTCATCTAAATGGACCGGCACTCTAGCCAAGTGGGTTAAAGCCAGACCAGATTAATGAACAGTTGCTAACAAATCCATCCAGCCATCTATATTCCAGCCACTTTATCACTCACACCAGAGCCAATTAAGCCAGCAGTATATCTTTGGACTGTGGGAGGAAACCAGAGAACCCAGAAAAAAATCCACACAAACACTGAGGGGAACATAGAAAGTCCACACAGACAGCACACCAGGTCCAGAATTGAACCCAAGGCCCCCCACACTGCAAGACAGCAATGTAAACCACTGTTCCGCCATGCTGCCCTTGTTGGCAAACCTTCCACCAGAAATTTAAAACCTGTTGTAGTTACAATTAAAATTGTCTAATTGCTCATTTTCAAATTGAAAGTAACATCTGGGGTTCAATTAAAAAAACATTAATCAAGAGCTCATTTGGAACAAATGTCAGCAAAGTGGGGACCTGCAGTGAACTAGGTGAGCTCACCTAATTCCTGATGGCTAGCTACAGTACAAGTCATAACTCTGTTTAAAATACCAGTTAGTTCTTCTGAATTGAGTTTCTGTGAATCAAGTTTAATGCTGTATCTCCTGAATAATTTTTTATTATAAAAATGGATGTTTGCCCGTTATACCTTCCAGCATATAGGGCAGGAATATCCTGTTGCTGTTTCCATAATATGCGTTTTTTACGGGACAGTTGTTAGCCTTGTGTCCAACCTCCAACATGGAGGACCTGACGCCCAACATGGGACACGAACCCACTCTCCTGAGATTGTCTCACATGCTTTATCAACAGAGCTAGTTGGGGCTGTTATGAAAAAAAAAAGCTATGATTAAAATTGAAAAGTTCTGATATTTGGGCATTGATTCAGAGTGATTTTGGACTTTCCTGTTACTTGTCAGTTTACTTAGGGATTTTGTATTTCTTTCATGTATTTTATGCAAAATTGTAAATAAGATAGGTCTTAATATACTGTATGCCAGTTTTTAAAATACCACCCTTTCATTTTCTTGAAAAGTCAGATTCTGAAACTTAAAACAACAGTTTCAAGAAACAATTTCAAAATTAAAAAAACAGGCATATAGTGCAAACTTGTGTGACATTAGTCATAAACATCATAAAAAATATTGTTACTGAATACTGAACTTATACAGTGCAGAAGGTAATCTGTGCAGTCAGTACTTTGTTGGGTGTTAGGCTTTACTGCATATCACCTCCATAAATATAATCAAGGCATTACCACAATTGATGTCCATTTGTTACTGTATATTGCACTGCTGCTGAATTAAGCTATGCATGGCATTTGCAAAAACTACACTAAATTGTCAGAAAAGCCATTTTCAATGTTTAAGCAGTCAATTGGGAGCTATATAGCTCTTTAACTGGTGAATTATTCATAACCTAGATGAAATAGGAGCAAAACACATAACATAGATTTATGGATTGGATAATGTGCCCTCTTTAAAAAATTATAAAGACATTAAACTGTAATCTTAATAGCATCGCACCGAACATAGACATATTTCTCATTAAAAAAATGAAATCCAGAAAGTACAAGGATCACATGTATTCACATCCCTGCAGATAGTATTTTGTTAATATTCCTCCTGCATGGATTACACTGTCAATAAGTTTAGTGCAGCTTTTTATGACGTTCTGGTATTTTCGTGTGGGGATTTTTGACCATTCCTCCAGGCATAAATACTGTATTCTATGTCATTCAGGCCCTGTAGTTTCCACTGGTGAACTGTTTCTCAAGTTTGAACCATAGCTGTTTAATTGGATTGAGGTCTGGAGATGCCAGTTGAGAACATTTCTTTCGTGCGCAGTTAATCACTTCTTTGTTGATCCAGATGTACAGTATGCTTTGGATGTCATGATGGAGTCTGTTTTCAGCCAAGCTTGACAGGGGGAATGAAGTGTTTGGCCAAAATGCCCTGGTACGTGTTGTTCATTCCCCTTTATCAGGGGCTCCATAGATGCAAAACATAACAGACCCCCTCACGATAATTTACAGGGGGCATAGGTTTTCTCAACACACTCTTCACCTCTCTTACATCAAATGTAAAATGTACAAGCACTTTAAAAGAGCAGAATGTTATTGTGACTCCTTCTCCATGCAGATCATATCCAGCTCCTCTAGGCTGACAGGCAGAGGTTGTGATCTGCTCTCTTCAGTTCATTTTTTAAACATTCTGTTGGAGACTGCAACTGCCAATCACAAGTTATATGCTCGCTTAACATTTTGGTTTTAGAATTTAATTTGTGTATCAGATCATTCAATGTCCATCTGGACAGCTCATTTTGCAGCCAAGCTTGAGCACCTTGACAGAAATCACCACTTATTTTGTTTTGACATATATTTCCTAGTGAACAGGCATGCCAGGACTGTAGGGAGCAAAACAGTCATAAATCCAAACAGATCCATCCCCATGACACTCAGAGGTGATGACACTCTTCTCAGAGTAGCACTATATAGTCTCTAGATCTAAAACCCATCAGACAATGTGCAACATGTCAGAATGAATGCATTAAGGTGTAGAAGAAAAAGGATTTGCTTTGTCTGTTGAAAATGCAATATTATAAAAGCTTTAACATTTGAGTATTAGAAATCATATGAACCCCCCTTATGCAACACAATGTATCACCTGTCACATATTGTATATGTAAAAGGTTTTGCTGCCCTCTACTGACAGGCATCTCAAATTAAAACTGGGGCAAATAGAGCTCATATTGAGCAATGAATCCTGGACACTGTATATACACATAAAATACAGCGTGATAATATCATGATGCTTTAATGATCTTGCTATACAAAGGACATCAACCCCAAAAAAGAAAACTGTGGCAAAACATTTAATGACATTTCTGGGACAGAATATGCTGTATTTGCAGAGTACAGACCCATGAACTCAATCAAGAATGTTTGCTCAGGCTCAGCCTCATAGTTCGTAGCAAACCTGATGTTCACCACTCTGCCACATGTTATGTCTCTAAACAACAAATTATAAAAAAGCAAGCCTGCAAAGCTATGGTATACAAACATTATACTTATAATAACATATATAATGGAACATCTTCATAATGCTTTGCACTATTGATATGTTAAATCATTTTCAAAAGCTAAGTTTAAAATATTTAAAAATGAACAAAATGAAAGCTTGAATGAAAGCTTTTAGCCTGTTAGCTTTTTTTTAGCTTTCACCAAGAAACACATCTGGGTTATAATGTTTGTAATACGATAAATTGAAGAGTGCATTATAAGGCCCAGAATTTTCAGGAAATATTCATATTTGGCCAGGATACTAAATTAAAAGTGCCCCACCCTTGTGCTGTGATATTCATGGATTAAAAAGAAGTATAAAAATACAAGGCAATGATGAAATTAGGAACAAAAGGGAACTCACTCAAACTTGTAAAAGAAAGAATATGAATCTGAAGATATTGCAATTAGGTTTGTAGTTCAGTAGAAGTGCTATCTGCTAAACAGTAATCTGCTGGGCTGTGTAAAATGAGTTCTATTATTCTGTAGGAAGGCTTCTGATTCCTCCACAGCCACTTGTATTGTGCTCTTCATTCTTCACAAATACAATAGTAGGGCATCACTGCTTGCATATACAGATGCAGCATTTCAAAATGCACGGTACAAACCCGTACCGCACGCAATTACCCACAGGTCACTGCGTTGTACCGCGGTATGTGATTGGCCGGCCAAAAAGACCGACAGGGGCACTCGTGGTGCATTGGTCGTGAGTGAAAAGATTTAATCATTTAAGCTCTTTACTGTGCATGTTTTAATCCATTTAGTATTGAATATTTACTGTATATGGAATTTTACAACTAAAGGGTGACAACTAAACTACAGATTAAAGATTGGTAACTAAAGATTACCAATTAAAAGATTGGTACCAACTAAAGATTGGTACATGGTTCCCCAGGTAGGTATGTAAGTATATTTTGTATATGCTGTAAAGGTGTAACGTAAAATAGAATATAAGTTTAAACCCTCTGATCTGTGTTAAATAGAGCTATTGTGTTGCATTTTCTCCTTTTACCTTGACATAAGGTGAATAACAGAAACAACTATTATCAGAGTTCTCACACAGTCTGAGCATACAGTGACTGAAAAGACCATACAACACCAGGACCTTTAGGGCATATTGAGAAGTGGCGTAGTTAATGCATTCCTTTACACAGCACTTGGCATTAAAGGCACTTAGAATTTATTTGATAACACTTGATACAACTTTTTTTTGTGAACATGGTTATTGTTACCTGTGGTATGGATTGCTGATTTTATCTTTCATATTTTGCTGTAGGAGGTTTTGACGTTATGAATTAGGAAAAAGCAATGGTGCATATGGCCTAGGAAGGACTGGTACTGATCCTCTGTCTGCAGTGGAGTATGACAGCAGAGGCCACTGTGAGCCAGAAAACGATGAACCACTTCCTGCAGTGCTGTGCAACACACCTGAAATAAAGGCCACATAATCTGTAGAAAATACCTTTTACATTTTCTTCCATTCTTGCCTGTGAGCAGTTATCCCACATGGTTTTGAGTGAATTTGTTTATTTCTATGATAATAGGAACATAATCATTATTTAATACATAAAAATAAAATTTCCAAATGATATGAGACCCGAACTAAAACAATTGCAGTCTTACCTTGATTAAAATTTTCAGCCATCAAAAGAGAACTGATATTTTCATAAGCATTTGCAGCACTATTTGGGTTGTACTCCTGAGCTCGACTTAGCATCGATGCATTTATACTGGGGTCCTAATGTGAGAAAAAAAATCACAGTCTATTAATTTTACATTTTAAATAGCAAATTTGACAGAAAAAAGAATTGTCCAGTGTGATGTACATCTGATAAAGTTGTTCACCAAAGTAAATGTAAAATCTCAATACTTCTAAAATTCACCAGTATATCTTTGTTACGAACAATACGGTAGTTAACAACAGGATACTTACTGGAAACACACACCACCTACTGGATATTTGAAGCAATGCAAATATTTCTTTGCATAAATCCATCCATTCATTATCTGAAAACTGCTGAACACTCTGAGTGTCAGAGCAAGTTTGAGTCTATCTCAGCCGGTCCATGCGATTATCAGAGCATGTCTGAGTAATTCATACCAGTAGAGTGCGCAAGAGGGTAATGAGAACACAAACCTCTGCCGCTCAAAGCAACTCAAAAGGACCCAGAGAAAGGTACATTTCAGAGTGGCTAACCCACACCAAAGAACTCAGTGCAACCCTACATGAACACCTGAGCCCTGAGTCTTAAATCATAGCTGTGAGGTAACAATGCTTGCCACCTTTCTGTGACACATACTGAAAATATGTATGAATCCTAGAAAACATAAAAGATAAATTATTGTGCAGTACTAGTATCATATTTTAAAATACTCAACTGGTATTTAATACATATGCAATATATCCTTGCTTGAACAGATTTCACTTTAATGGACTGCAGATATAATAGACAAATATTAATTGCAATTAACAATATCTTTATTTGAGTATCAAAATAATTTTGATTTTGCTAAGGAGCATGAATAACACTGCAGTACAGTAAAGTATTTAGAGTGTGCGCTTTATGAAATTGTGAATGTACACAGTACAAGTATATTGTTAAATACAGTATGTTATTTTCCATACTGTATTTTATATAATACAATGTAATACACAACACTATATCATTTTTATATACAGCACATACATATACATACAGTATATATTCAGTAAGCAAATATACAGTATATACAATTTTCATATACCAGATAACCCTTTCTTCCTATAAATCCAGTAAAGTGAGGAAATAGTGTATTTTAATATTAATTTACTGAACTGTTGCTTTTATAAAAAGCAAGTTACTTTATGCACCCATTAAGCATCCTGAGATACCATTCTACCCAGATAGAAAAGCAGCTCCACACTTGGGATTTAAACCTTCCACCTAACAGCCCAGAGTCCTCACAGCTGTGTGTCTTATGCAGGAAGGAAAGCGAAGTGTCAGTATTTCTAGACCCTCTGTAGATTGGTTTGAAATGTGACTACATGCTCTCCTACAAAATGACATGTGGAAAAGAACTATTTGTATTAGACTTAATGTAAAGGATATTTGCAATACCATTTTAGCATACAGCACCTGTAGAATATGTCTGTCAGTCTTAGTTGAATGCAATGCTGCAAACCCTTGTGCTGCTGTTCTTAAGAAGTTTGGATTTCCTGTGCATAGGCTATCTGTGGAAAAAGTAAAAGAATTATTTAGACAATTACTTATGCTAAGAATTCTAAGAAAGATACATGTAGCTAAATTATATATTTTTTCAAAACTGTTGAAAATTGTATGTTTTAATAGACACTATTTCTTCAAAAACTCAATTATTACATAATGAACATAATGTCAAAGACAGAAAGAGGCCATTGAGCTGATTTAACTCATTTGGATTCTGCATTAACATTGCTGAATGAACTAAATAGTTTTGGTCTTTACATTTTGGATTCAAACCAAATGTTTAATTCAAAATCATGTATTGATGACCACAGCAGGGCCTTGCTTTTTCAACTGAAGCAAAGACCTAGGGTCATTTAAAATGAGATTGTGTTCCATCCCATGACATGTCAGACAGCAACTAGAGCAACACTTTCTTACAGCTAACATCCATCAGAATCAAACTGAGTTTTATTTTTGTTCTGAAAAGCGCGTACACAGAACAACACAACTCACTCTCCGTACGATAGATTCCGCATTTCAACTTTTCCTCTCGCCTCCATTTTGCTCTTCTATTTGAAAACCAGACCTTTGGGAGGAAATTTAGATTAACATCAAGACAATTCAAAATCCGAGCACTTACGTACAGCACCTCTTAAACGCCTTTACAAGCCAAAAATATATTCTATCAAGTCTTATCTTACTATTGTCCAACATGACTGTGGAATAAAAATAAATTGTGTGAACTGTGCCTTAGTGTAACAAAAAAAAACTGTAATGGATGCACTGGGAATATTAAAGTTGGTTACAACAAAAAAGGAACTTTACATCACAGTAAAGTGCAAACTTTTACCTACAATAGCTTGCAAAATATAGATTCTTTACCCTTATTGTTCCTTCAGGAAGGTTGATTTCTGCAGCTAATTTCTCTCGAGTGAAGATATCTGGATACTGAGTCCTTATGAATTCTGTATCCAGAACAAAAACAACAAGAGGGAAGAGCAAACATTTTAAAAAGCTATATTTGTGGATTCTGATATTTGTTTAGTTGGGCACTCCACATCCTCACCTGCATATAGGAACAGACTGTATAAGAACATACAAGGATATAAGATGATACAAATAAGAGGATGCCTAATTTTAGTACAATAGCTAAGAGAAAGTACAATTTCATCCCACTGTCTCTCAGAGTTTGGGACCAACCACTTGGCTAGGATGCCTGTGCAAGACATCCTCAATTCCTTGTGTAAAGAAGCATTCATGAAGTTCTTCTCCATCCTAATTGAATTTGCTTTTAGTTTCCAGTTCTCTTTTAGTTCGGTGATCCTTTATCCTTTTGATTTTGAGTGTGAAATAGTTCCCTGGGTTCTCCCTATCTCTGCCCTTAAGGATTTTGTATACTTTAACCAATTTTTTATTTTCTTTCAATCTCTGTTGTTCTAGACTGAAAACATTTTCCTCCCATAATGTATACAGGGAGTCTAATATACTGTACATCTGATACATATAGATTTAACATACAGTGCCAAAGCTTTACTTGTAAGAGACATAAAAGTGATCTATAGTTTCCTGTTTCAGAAGAAGAAGGATGATGCTGGAGCTGGTGGTGAGGTTGTACATATACATAATAAACTCATACAAACGTAATGATCCAACGTTGTGTTTCAAAACGTCTTGTATTGTTAGGTTTTCAGCTTTCTATGGCTTTATCTTCATAATTTGAACTGAACACAGTATCTAGTTGCTACCAATATCTCCTGACCATAACAATCACATTCTATTGACAAGAACTTTGCTTTAGATTAGTCATTTACTCAAAATCCCAAAACTTTATTCAATGTTGCATGGTTTCTTATGGACATTTCCAATCCCAAGACTCATCAGGTTTTCTTGACATATAACATACCCTATTGGTAAAGACAGCAGGCACACCCCACAACACAGAGCATTTCAAATCAGGTGATTTCTCCACAAGTACCACGACTCATCAGATTGTCATATGTCTATCATGAGAGTCCTTACAAGGATTTTTCATTCTTTTTTCTCTTTGTTCAGGAAGGTTAATCCCAGGATCATATTTCCTCCCAGGCAAGTACATGATGAGGATGATAATGAATCTCAGTTTTCAGGTAGAATGACAGAGAGGAGTTTTCTTGGGATTCTGTGTGATATTCAGAAATTGCTCTCAAGAACAAAGTAGAGTACAAGTGCTGTCAACTCTACTGTTATCTCTAGGTGCTATTTTTCCTGTTTTCAAGAAGGATGGCTACTTTTAGCTGACTTTCTCTTTATTTCTAAGGTACAAATAGGCAAGTAATCATGAAGTAGGCAAGAGGAATCCATTTGAAAGGGTTTGAAGTCATTTTAGCTTTTACTTTCTGCTTTAAGACTAAATAGTTTAATTGAACTATGTGTACAGTAAGTAGCAAAATCACCTGTTTTCTTAGATGTTAATGTGTTTCCTGTCGGGAAAGTACTTCTAAAACCCACAGGAGCCCAGCACTCGCAGTAATCAAGAGCTGGGATTGCCCACACCTGCCATGCAGCGTACCTTGCTCTAAAGCCACCGATTGCTCTTGAGTGAAAACTGTCCTGTTCCGGTGCTGACTGCTTTTGACCAAGATCTTCTGCAAATCACAGTCATTTCCCCTTACAGCATTCATTCCATCTGTTGCTTTCTTTTTGATTGTTTCTATAATACAAAAATAAAGAAAGATATTTAATAAGATCTTAAATTACACTAGGGCACTAAAGCACTTAGAAGAACTGCAGAAAAACAAGTAATGGAACTATGAATATATACTTGGGGGGCATTAAAATATCTACAATATTACAAAGTACATAACACTTTGATACATCATCTAATAGTTTCCTTTATTTAGACACATTAAATTCTGACCTGAGCTCCATTGGTATGGCACAGATTCCTCAAACTGCAGATGACCTGGGTCCAGCTGTATATTCCTTAAAATCCGATTTACAGAGGAAACCTAGGTTTGAAAGAAAAGAATGCCATTGGCATTGTTTATTCAAAAGAAGAGTTTTGTGTTTTCTGCAAAATAAATGTTCCACACACAAGGAACTCTCTCATTTACAAGCAGCCTTAAGGCATGTCTTTCTGTATTATTGACTAGTATTTTTCAATAATGTAAAATGTGCTTTGAGCACACATTATAGGTATTTTGTCATTTCAAAAGTTAATATCATTATTGAACACTCTTTTAACTTTTCTTTAGATAGATAGATTGACCAGTCATTTGTTTCTGGACAAATATGGACAAAAATCTCAACGTTTAAACAGCTGAGTATTTTTGTCCAATACAGCATGTCATTATTTAAATTTTGTGTACAATTTAAGACTTCCATTTTCAGCCATTTATTGGACTGTAGTTCAATCTACACTAAAACCTACATAGAAAGAAAATTATATATTCCCTTTTCTTTTCTCTTGTTAAAATGCTGCAACACTCAGCATTACTTTTTTTTAATTGTTAAAAAGTTAGGATATGTGTTATGTAATTTTGTAATTCACCTACACTTGGGATTTTGTCTGGTTTACAGACCCTTGCTGCCAAAAGCTTCCCCTGAATTTCCCAGGCAAAAAGCGATGGGTTTTCCCATTTATACTGGATGATTTTACCAATCACTTCAGGTGTAAGGAGACGAGGCTTGCTCCCTCCGATTGTTTTTGGGCACAAAAGACCAGTCTGCTGGTATCTGTACAATATCTTACTGACGCAGCCATTTGATACCTGGAAAAATTAAACATTCCACTTCGTTAAAATTTCAATATAATATGAAGCAGCATTTATACTATATATAATATACATATATATCCCATACTGTATATGGGAACACAATGTGGGTGCATGGAACAAGCTACCCAGCCATGATGTTGAAGTCAATACCCTGATTTCTTTCAAGTAATGGCTAAATGAGACTCTTGTGTCAATGAGCTACTAACTACCAAACAGGCTTGATGCACTGAATGGCTTCCTCCCACTTGTAAAACGTCTTAGCTTCTTGGTGTATCACTCCATGTGGGATACAAAGCATAACATTTCACATCGCAGCCACATGAAAACAATTACAGCTGATGGGAAATCACCCGCAGGCAAATACCAGATCTCATTTGAATGCCAGGTTTTGTTTTTTACACTTTGTTTTTTACAACGAGCAATCGCAACATTCAGAGTGAGGGGACAGCAGTGTAATGTGTTCCACTGGCTGGATGCTTCTCTTCCTATATGTGTCATTACTGCTTGATGGGATTTGCGTCAATGTGCACGCTGAAAAAGCACAAGTGCAGGTCAATGCCATGCTGTGAAGCAGAAATAAATACACAGCATTCAGTTGTTGAGGCTTCTCTATGAAAAAGGAGTTTTTCAAATGCTGCTTCAAAAGGAGTGAATTGTCATTTGTGTTATTCCATGTTCAAGAAATATAATTGTTTACACATCTTGGATTTGTATCCTGGCATGCTGCCTACTATTGTACAGGAATGACTGGTTTCCTTTCCTTTATTAGCACATTAATTATTCACCTGACTAAGCATGTACGGAACTATCCACTTCTTTATTTTCAATTATCTGTTTTTTATGTCAGTCACAGCATATATGGCTTTGCTGTTGCTTACTGTGATGTTTTTAATTTCTTGTCGGTTTAGAATTATTTTCTTATGGAAAACATTTTTGTGTAACAAAGAAACCCTGGAAAGTTTCCAAAATACAAAGTAAAAACATCTCACACTTTGTGAAAGCACTTTCTTTTTTGCTCTCTAGTTTTCCTGGAAATAATGTAGACATACAGCTTTGTTAAAAAGTTTGGAAACACTGTATTTCGAGAGATGAAGGGAGAGAAAAATATTGATCATTCTTCTTTACAGTAATCTCCTAATATGTTTGGTGTCCTCTCATAATGTGCTGCACAGACACATGCACATTGTACATGTGGCTGTCCACTAGATATTTATTTTATGAGAAAGATTGTATAGAGTGTGTTTTTCTGTCTCACAGGAAGCTTTGTCAGAGAGGTCTTAAATAAATTTTTAAGTTTTCTCTGGATTTTCTCCAGATGCTCCAGTTTCCTCCGACAATGCACATATACTGGTAGGTTAATTGGCTTGTGGGAGAATTGGTGTGAGTGTGTGTCTGTGTCTCTGTCTGTGTGTGCCACTGGCATCCTGTCCAGGGTGTATCCCACCTTGCACCACTTGCTTGACGGGATGGGCATCTCCCTCACGACCCTGAACTGGATGAAGCGATTAGAAAATCGATCGATGGACAATAAATTGTCAAATGAATGGGATGATGCCGTATTAGAAATTCAGGGATCAGAGTGAACAAGAGACACTGATAACATCTGTTAATCAGAACCAGGAAGTAACCATTCTTCAGGGAATATAATCCATACTTCACACGAGAGAAGCTGAAACTGATTGTTTCAGGAAACAGACATACATTTCCAGATGTACTGCTATCCTTATAAATGGAGAACATGCTGAGCCATCATATGAGTATCTCCCAGAGATTATAGTGAAGAAGAATGGTAACTAATCACCCTCACCCCCATTTTCTTGTACATGGCCTTTATAGCTTTTAAATGGTACTACATATACACATACAGAGGCTCAACAAAGAAAAATAGCCATTCCGATCACAAGATATAAACATGACAGAACATGTGCAATTATTATGAATATGACAGATAGAAACACGGCAGAACATGTGCAATTATTCTTTGAACTGGAGATCAAATAACCCCATTGACCAAGGGGTTCATAGTGACTGAGTTGAAATGGGACTAGCAAACGGATAAGGAGATTTTGATAGAAACGTTAAAAAGCGCACTGAGCAGGTCATGATCAAAGTGATCTTTTTAGAACAATATAAAAGCACAACTGCTTTGGTGTATCCTAAATGGCCACATTTAACAGATTGAATACTGTCTCGTAAAAATACAAGTCCATCTGACTCTGATAATCGGTTGCACATACAGCAGAATACCTGTGAGTGTCTATGGATAAAAAACAGAAAAAATAAAAAAGTAGAGCAAAAGGGTGCAAAGAAAGCACAGTGTGAGTTTGAGCCTCAAAAGGCAACAAAGGCATGGTTCTGTTTATGTGTGCAACAGCATCCAAAACGTACTTTGAATCACCTTAATGCTGAAAAAACAATTCTGACATGGAGTGGAGAGCTGTCAATTAACGATGACTTCTCCCTTGCATATCAAGTGTTCAAAATGAACAGCCTTTCTTTCTATGCTGATTTTTCTCTCTTTCTGAAGAAGATGGCACCCTATCTCAATCAGAAGCACGCATGGGCTACGCTAAACCATTTTTTTCAAAGCATCTGAGTAATCAGACTTGTTTTGGAGGCTACAGTGACTCTACCCAAAATGGTCTGGGATCCCTTAAGCAGGGTTTGTTGAGTTTTTTCACACAATACCCCAGTACAGTATTGCCTTGCATACAGTAAGACTACTTACACAATGCTACATGCTTGTTACTTCGCACTTATTACCTTTTCAGAATCACAGGAGATAGACTATATATATATAATGCAATATATAAAGTCATGTTTAACATAAAAACCAGTTATTTTAAGTACCTGTAAAATCCTGGAAATTTCACACGGTCTCATTCCACCCGATGCCAGTTCAATTATTCTTTTTCTTGTGCACGTGGGAAGGGGTCGTCCATTTACAAACACCCCCCCAAGTTGATTTACACAAACAATTCCTTAAAACAAAATATATATATAACAATTAAGCAATGTCATGTACAAAACTGAGAAAAAAATTACATTTGGCATCCCACATGGCAGATTCAGTTTCAAAATCAGGTAATGATGATGTGTATGCAAATCAAAGATTAAAATGCCATGTCATGTCATTTACCAAACCGCTTTATACCATACGGTGTCACAGAGTCTCCCGGGCAACAACGAGTGCAAGGCAGAGTACACCCTGGACGGGACACCAGTCCATCGCAGGGCAAGTGCAAGCCAATCATATATGGGGACAATTTGGAGGCCATGGTAAAGGATAAGGGGAAATTTGGCCTGGACACTCCCTACTCTTATTGAGAAATGCCCAAGATCTCAAATGGCCAATGAGAGTCAGGACTTCGGTTTAACGTCTCATCCGAAAGAAAGCGCCCAGTATAGTGTCCCCGCCACTATACTGGGGCGTTAGGACCCACACAGATCACAGGGTGGGCGACCCCCGCTGGTCCCACTAACACCACTTCCAGCAGCAACCATACCTTCCCAGGTGGTCGCCCTTCCAGGTACTGACCAGGCTCAACCCTACTTAGCTGCAGGGTGATATAGCTGCTGGCCAAAGTTAAAATATTATGTCAATATTCATTGTTTTAGAAGAAAGGAGGCATTGTAATAATTATAATCACTGGTATTTCTATAGTATTTTTATCTCAAGGATCCTAAAACACTTTGCAAATAGAAGGAGCTCCACTTTATACCCCATTGAATTGGCTGATGCATATTAGTCAGATAAAGTGTACTCATATTCGGAAAATAAATCGTGCCAAATGGCATTATTTATGTACCTGTATAAAAAGTTATTATATCACTTTAAGAAACAGAAATTAACAACTCGGTAAAATGTCCTTTGCTTTTTCTTCTGAGAAAGTTTGGGAATATTTTTATAAATTGGGCATTATTTTTAAATGATCCTTAGCTCTTTTTTCACAATATTTCTTCCCCAGTGCTTAAGTGCTGGTGCGTACAACAGCACAGAGAGAATCCAGACAAACATTACAACATCCACAAGCCTGGCCTTTTGTTCCATCCTGCACTCATGCATAAAGAGGATATTTATTTCTAGGGTGTTATGGGAATAACAGGCATTTACAGAATGGTTTGGCGATTTTAATGGAATGGATATGTGCACTATTAAACATTTAGTGTTACTTTACCTATTTTCCTGTTGCTCTCTGTCTTTTCTAGTCCTTCTGTGGTAGAACCAGCTACTGTACCTGTAGTGTACCATAGTGTACCAGGATGACCCCATCTCAACTCACGTTTTCACACTGCTCCTGGGATTCCTATGCCCTATCCACCCTGTTATCATCAGCACTGCCTTGCTTAATCAATATCTAAAACACAGGCACCTTCATGTTTTCACCATGGGAGTTTTAAGCCATGGATAAGGTTAGTGTTTCTCTTTTCACTTTATAATTTCAATTTGCTGTTTATCGGTTTTAGTACTTGTTGTCTGCCTTGAATGGTACTGTACTGTATGTCGTATTTCATGTTGTAGCATCAGAAGATTACTATTTTAACATTACAATGTTTACAATGAAGGCTAGAGCCTAGGAAGGTAGATCTAATTTCTTGTAAATTGAGCATCAAGTTTCATTGAAAGAAGTCTTCAGTATCGATTTGATTTCAATTAAAATACATCATACATTATAGTTCAGGACTTCCCAAATCCAATTAATCAGGTTGATATTCCAGATGGCTTGCTAGGCCTCTTTTGATGATTGTCAACTTAAGACCTGTAGAAGAAGGTTAATGTATTATAGTTAAGTCTTGATGGATTAAATCCATTTAACTTCTCTTGAGGAGTAACTTTGTTTATACCTTAAAACTTATGTGGAAAAGCTACTTGATTTCTCTTTTATAAAAACAAACCAATCAGAACAAAAATGTTATATTTGGTCATTTGAATTACTTATTTATAATAACTAATGTATAACTGCACCCACTCCACACATAAATACAATGAGAACGGATGGAATAAAATGTCACAATTGTAAGTTTCAGTAAATGAATCTGACTAACCCTCATTTGCCATTTGCATCCTGTATTACAGCATCTTCCTTCTGAAATTCTTCATGGATCCTTTATTCAAAATAATTTAAAAAAATAATTACAGGTACACAAAAGCAGACGTTTAAAGCAACTCATTTAAGCAGATTTTTAAGTATTGATCTGGAAAGTTGAAATTGTTGATTGTTCGATTAAAGTCTACTTTCTTATTATAGAATCTAGGAGAGATACGGTACTTTTCTCCTCCTAAATAACAATAACAATACTGGAAAACCAGTATAGGAAGTTTACAAATACACAAAGATTTAGTTAAAAACATTCTGTCTTCAAAAACAATTATTCAGTTTTTTTTTCTCCTACGGAGAAAGCCTTTTCTCCGATTTAATTAGTTGCTTCTGAAAAGACTATTTTATGACAACACAAGAATGACATCTTAAAGCTGTAAAAACAAGACAAAGATTAGGTGTAGGCAATACGTTATAAACTGCTTTTGCCGGTCACTTACCTGAGAAATAATCAATTGAGCGTTTTAGTACTGCTGAGTTTCAGGGTAGAGTAAGAGTAAAGTATGTTGCGAATATCGATTGAACTCCTGCGCAGATTTATCACTCTGCATTCGCTTTGCAGCATAGACTGACTTCAGACATGATAGCACTGATATATACAGACCTATCCGGATTACGTCATGATCAATGATGGGGAATTTGAATATTGCAGCCCATTGTAAAAAAGAATTATGTGACCAATTCCCTCCCCTTCTACAGTACATAACATCCACGCAAACTATATGCATTCCACACGCAACAAACGCGTGATATCTCTTTGAAAGTTACCCTTATTCATTTTTAATTTTGGTACCTAATGTTAAAACCATGCATACTCACGTTTTAGAAACAGAACGGAATGAACGTAACATTGATGTCATTGATGTTTTCTCATTAAGATCCATTAGTTAATATTAGCCTTCACACCGTAAATTAACCACCATAATATAATGTTAAGGTACCCCACTTATTAAGATAAACAGAAATAAGCTTCATTTCAACCTCAGAGAGAAATAACCGAATAAAATAATATTGATGCTTTAATATTATTATTTCAGTACTTAAAACAGTAGTGACTACCATCATAGAATGGAAATACGAAAATATATTTTCCATACCTCTTGACGTCTCTTTAAAATGTCGGTTTAAGTATTAATCCTTTCTCAAATATCCAGATATTTGAATGCCCACGTTTGACTAATATCAAACCTTTGTGTCGTGTTGTGTAAAATTGAATGTGCTATGTAGTTTCATGCAGATACAGAAACGCAAATAGATATAATACGCACACTTTCCCATGCTTCATTGGCCCTAATTTTGATCACAAATATAATCACACCCATCGAGGTATTTAGTGGGTACAATACAAAACCATTTTGTTTTACTGATATGTAAACTATATAAACTAGATGAGCTTATTGCTTATGTGAAGCCAAATCCCAAAGCAAGGAAATTGATATTGAAGGATCTTTAAACTGGCTCTTGAATGGAAAGCAGATTTCAGCACCAAAACTAACTGGACAGCATCCGTGCTATACCGGTTACAAAAACACAATGAAAAACAATAACTCCTGTATGAGAGGAAATTTGATTTAGATGTTACCTACTGGTTTCTTCATCTTATACTATCCCGTTTATAAATTATGTTTTACCTAAATGTTTTGAACCTACTGCACACAGAAAGGCCTTCTCCAGTCACGTGACTTGAGCATCCTCACTTTTAACATAAGTGTAACCCGTAAGCCTGAGTACTGTTTTTTAAAACAAACATAAAAACTGTTTCAAACCCGCCTGCCATATGGTAAAGTGCATTTGATAAATCATAAATCCATCCTATATACTGTTTTATTATATTTTTTTCAGTCATGAACAAATAGAGTTAGATATGGTAAATGTGGATGACCAATTGAGGTTTGTATTTATAAAATACGGAGCAGAAGAACTTTCACAGATGTCTCTCGTCTGGCCTACAGATAAAATATGTTGTAAACGTTTCAAAGGAAATATTTGAAGAGCAAATATTAGCGAATGAAAATCTATACAAGCCTCGTCGTTTGGTCTGTTTAATGACTAATTGGGCATCATTAGCAAAACCCACACAGATCTTAACACTCCAGAAAAAAGGATAGCATTTTAAAATACCATATGTTCCAAATTATACATTAACCACACGTTACCTTACAATAATATTTTCGAGACTGGAAGAATCACCTGTTTAGAATTAAAAAAAAGTCTTTGCACACCAATATCCCCTTGTGAACAGAAGAAAGTGCAAATCAAATTACGTTCAACTATCAGACATCAAACTACATTTGCTTTCATTAACTGAATTTTCCACTCTCTTATAAAAGGCAAAGCAAACTAATAGATACTAAAGATCTGAACGTAACAAAAAAGATAAACAATACATGCGTAATTTTGTCCAACGCACAAATGTGTCCACTATAAAACCAGGTGGCTCTTACAAGTTATTGTATTTATTGAAAATGTCTCAGATAAAATGCTATCACATACTAAATGAGATACACATTTACCATTATTGTCTATTTATATGCGTTTAACACAGCGCCCAATGAGACAAATCCCTGTGATCTTACTCTTTTTTTAAAGGTAAGGAGGTCAAAGCCTTTCCAAAGCGCACACTGTTGCACGTGTAGATATATTAAGCGCCGAAGCTTGTGATAAGCACCCAGACCGTCCACAGGCAAATTATGTTAACATGTAATTTCAAACAGTTAATATGTGTCACAGTTGCTGTCGTAGATGTACTGTATCCCCTATGCAGACAACCAGCTCTGACTTTGCTGTTTTAGATGTTTTCCAGTGTACCTTAATTGGATGACGTGAGACGTTTGGATAAATCTTGCTATATTTTGGATGAATCGCGTATCCCCGTCTAACTGTATTTATGACACTAATTTAAATTAAGATTTTATATACGTCAAGCATTGATTTTTATGAAGACATGAGTAATAATATGATGCGCCAGTGAATGAGGGGTAATGGAATCATTTTACAAAATTACAGGAAAGCCATATAGCTTTGACTGACGTTTGGAAAACTGCGCTTTGTGTCCAACGTCTTTTACGCGTTGAATTTCCTCACTCTGTAAAATATTATGCTAAGGCAAACGCCAGCTGGTTGTAATCGGATTTGAAATGCGACATAAAACCACAATAAGTGGATATTTCTGTACAAACAAAAAGGAAATTGTTTTTAGTTACCACAATTTCATAGATGCCTCGGTCCCGTCGATAGTGCGAAATAAATTGTACATCTTTTACAATTGGGAAAATTACGTTTCGCACAGATCCTTCAAATACAGTGAATAAAAGCAAATTCCAACTAACTCCTTGTTATACTGGAACCTGACGCTCATAATGTGACGTGTCATTTTTTTTTGTCTTTACATTTTGGGGGGGATTTGGGGAAGAATCTAAGTTACCACGAGCTTCTTATTACACCCTAGCATCTCCTGCAGAATCATTACGAAGGGATCCTGTATTTCTTTCGGAAGGATTGCTTAAGGATAGTCAGCTTGTTCCCAGTGAAGATAATGTCAGGAGACGTCTCAGACAAGTCATGCGGATTTTCCATAATATGTCATTCTTTCTTTCTTTCTTTCTTTCTTTCTTTTATTGGCGCAGAGTGATCTAAGGAAATATTGCAACATCTGTCCGTTACATTAAAGTCCTACATTTGGCATCTCTAAACATCAGAACCAATGGTTATACAGCATTGTCTCCTAGAATAGAGTACCATGGAAAGAAAATTATAGTAGAAAACATAAGTCTGTCGTGAATGACTGGTAATCAGATACTAATAACATTATAATAGTCTCTCTGCATTCCAAGTTCTCAAGAATTCACTTAACAAAGATCTTATTTCAGACACTAAAATAAGTATAAGGTAATGAAAAACCACTCACCAGAGCTATAGATCTGGCTCACAATGTGTAAGCGCTTTGCTCTGTTAAATGGTAATACACCACAATTAAATTCAAATATATTTTCCCAGAGCAATGTGTGATTAACTAAGTAATGCACAGTTTCTGCAGTTAAGAATTCGTATTACTGAATGAAGACTTGTAAATATCTACACATTTCAGTTGTTTTCAAGCATGCTGCAAGCAGCTTACACTGAAATAGAAAATCATAAATGTGATAAAAAATATAAAGCTAAAAACTGTAGGCATATGTATCATAGGTAAACCCCAAGCAGGTAATCTGTAAAATGGATTGAAACATCTAAAATGAATTAAAAATTAATTTATTCTCAATACACATGTGATTAATTCAGCCATCGAAATATGGGATATCAATTGAAGAAAATATTTTAATAAAAATGCAGACATCTATAAATAATACACTGATGAGAATGATTATAACTTGCTCATGAAAACAGTCTATAAAGTTATATTAACCATTTTGTCTGTATATTTTTTTATTTTAGAAAAGCCCTGGGCACACCAATACCTTATTGTGATATAATCCTGAGGGCAATGTAATTCTGAAAACCTCAACTATATTGTTAGGGCAAGTGGCATTGGACAGTAGAGTATAAAAAGCTATTCCACACTGCATAAGTTTACGAAAAAATCTAGTCTTCTCTCAGCTGCCTTCAGGGTGCAATTTGGAGCTGCTGGTAGATAACATGTAAGTGAAGTTGGAGATCTGAAGACAGTATCTGGAGAGTAACTGGGGGCTGGTTGCCGCAGACACCTTGTACATTGTCTTGGTGTCACAGTCGACATCCCCCCCTCCAGAGGGCGCTCTAATCATCTTTAGACAGTCCTTTTAATTATTAGTTCCTTGTGTGACTAGTTAAGTCGCTTATTTCAGTTTTCTTCGACCTGCCTTCAGGGCTTAGCTTTGGAAAATGGTTGCCTCATGGCTCGCCTACCACCAGGCTTCACATAGTGAGGGCATAGGCCAGTAGTAGTCACCCTGACCTTCTGGGCCCGGGGCCTGGGACAAAGCCCCGTATTCCTGGTTCTTTTTTTTCGTGTGTCTATTCCTGTTTTGTCTCCAGAAATATCTTAATAATGGACATGTGGACTGTTTCCTGATTCTCCTGTGGACCTCCCTGGATTTGTTGCAATGGATACCTACTGTACCCTTCTCTTCTGCACAGACGTCCCTATCATCACTGAGAGCACCAACAAACCTTGTGTGTCTTCCCTCAACTCTGTTCCCTATTCCTTTCCAGATTTGCCGCCTTGCATAGGGTCTTAAAATACTCTTTCAATGGGAGCCTATGCAGATCTTGCATTCCAAGCATTCTGATGCCTGCTCACCTCTGAGGAGCTCTGGTGCCATATCTGTGTCCTAGAAACAAGCCCTCTTAGTGATGAGGACAGAGCCTATGTCACTGACATGAGCAGAAGCCTTACAAGATGACTTGTGCAGTCCATCACAGTATAATTATTAATAATTATTATTTACACTTATATGGCACTTTTCTGGACACTCCACTCAAAGCATTTTACACGTAATGGGGACTGCCCTCCACCACCACCACCACCAATTGCAGCCCCCATCTGGATGATGCAATTGCAGCCATAATGCACCGGTACGCTCACCAGATCAGCTATCAGTAGGGAGAACAGAGTGATGAAGCCAGTTCATTGATGGGGATTATTAGGAGGCCTTGATTAGTAAAGGTAAATGGAAAATTTGGCCAGGAGGCCAGGGTAACACTTTTTGAGAAACACTCTGGGATTTTTAATGACCATAGAAAGTCAGCATCTTGGTTTTACATTTCATCAGAAAGACAACACCTTTTTACAGTATAGTGTCCCCGCCACTATACTGGGGCACTAGGACCCAGGTGGGAACCCCCTGCTGACCAGACTAACACCTCCTCCAGCAACAACCTCAGTTTTTCCCAGGAGGGCTGTTCAGGTACTGACCAGGCTCACACCTGCTGAGCTTCAGTGGGTCAGGATAGTGATGTCAAGAAACTCATGGCCATGATCCCTTCCAGCTGTGGCTTTGAAGTCTCCAAGCAGAATAAATCTGTCAAGCCTTTTTGATTCCCCAGAAATATGTGTAATTTTTTCATAAAAACGATGTGGATTCTTAGGAGTTCAAACTCTTAAGTAGGGATACGTGGAAATCATGCAAACATGACTGGATGGGACTGAAACATGTATTACATACTATAGACATTAAAAAAAGGACTTGAGTTGCAACCTCAATGTCATTTGCAGAACATTTAACAAATTAAGTGGGAATACAGACATCAACATTTGTTTTCCCACAAATCAGACTCTAGGATCCCAATGAAGTTTATTTTCTCACGGGCCCGCTGAAACTGCCAACAGGTATGTAATTACTGTATTGATCTTATCAGTCACCTTGAGATTCAGGGAAAACAATCATTCTTAATTGTGCAGAATAGACAATGAACAAATGACAAGAAACTGAAAAACATCAACCAATTTCATGTGCAGTGATCCTTTTCTCCACTAGACAGGGGCTCTAGTGGTTCAATGTGATGCCTTTTCAGGCCCTGCAATGCCCCTGTCATCTTTGACAGAGCCATGGAGTGCCTAAAAGCCTCTGCTCCCCTCACACAGTTTATCCTCTTTATATGGACAAGCTGGTCCACAACTGGTCTGCAGCACTGCTGACCTTAAAAGACCTCCCACAGCACTCCATTGGACTGTTTCCACCAAACCAGGCCCTGTTTCATCACCAGAAGTGCAAGTTGTTGTTGTTGGTGGTGTTGATCTTGGGGCATGCCATAGACACGCCAACATACAGGACTATCAAGTCTCCATGTCCAGCGCCGGTCTCCCCAGCTTCCTGGGGTTTGTTTCTTAGTAGCTAACATTTTATTAAATAAGTTGCAAGAATTGCCAGTCACTTGCATAGCCTCATACAGATTAAGTGTTACTCTGAATTTTGGAATTTCAGTTCTGTGATATGCTGGTCTGGCCCCTGTCCTGATTCCTGTCTAATCTGGACCCCAACTCATTTTGTGTAAGACACCAGCAATATTGAATGCTGTGCAATGTCTGGAGTGTCTGCAGAGAAGGAGCAGATATTGTCTTCAGCTGACCTCTCAGCAGTGCAGAACAGAATCACTGTGCAACATGGCAGAACCTCCAGGTTATCCCCCACTGCTGAATCTACCTCTGTGTTGTGCCTGGTTTCTTCAGCAGCCAGACCACACCTCACTCTCCTGAGTCCACAGGACACCAGGGGGACCCTGGACCCTATTGAACCAGGGGGACAAATGGCATACTTACCGGAGGTCCTACAGTGTTACAACTTCCACAAGAAGCACCAGGCAGGGAAGAGATGCATGAATGTAGACATTCTGTCATGTTACCCTTGCTATTTGAAGGATTGCAGTGCTGCAGGACCTTATCCAGGATGAAGAAAAGAGTACTATGTGTTGCATGGACTAATAGGAAAGCTTGTACAGCATGGTAGGACTGTTGGAGTAGGACCTGGGGAAAATGACTTGCAAAGAGACAAAGAACTGAGAGATTGGGCTGCTCTTTCACTTGAGGGTCAAAGACCTCAGGGGATTTTCATTCCCCGATCTGTAAGTCAACAATGCACTCTGCACTGCAGGACAGGTCCATTTCAGACAATTCTACTGTCCCCAGAGCCATCACAGGTTCATGTCAATGTGGAACACTAAATCTGGACCTAAGGACTTGTACCTGGCCAAAAAGGGCCCCCTGGATCACCCCTGGTCCTGACTTTAGTGGCATAAGATGAGTGCAGAGTCAAGAACTGAGCAGGGGAAAGCTGATATGACTCCACATTAAAGCGGAGCCAGCAACAATATGTCCTGGTGACCATAGAATATTTCACCAGGTGGCTCAAAACATATGTCCTGGCGGACTAGAGCTGCACCACAATTTCCAATGTCCTAGTAGCTTTTCACTCTTTGAAATGATTTGTCAGAATTGCAAGTACCTTGCATTGCCTTGTACAGATGAAATGTGCCAGGGGTTTTGTCTGGTTGAAGATATGTGGCAATATATGGTGGTGCTCTGCAAGGACCAGCCGACAGCATACCAGTTCAGAGAAAATCACAAATTAGGTACTGTAACTGGGAACTGAATCAGTGAAGCGGGACTGTCTGTCCCTCAACAGAGGGGTGACCACAGATAGGGGGTTCCAGTGTGTAACATTCATCCCAGTCATTGAGGACCACATGACAACAGAGGTCACCTCCACAGCTGGAGGTCTTTGAAAGCAAGTGTAATGCTGACAGAGGGGGCTGCTCTTCACCTTACACTCGTTCTGAATCACATTCTGTGTTTTAACGCCATTTCAAACAGATGCAATATCATGAGTTTGAATGAACACAACGTTTGCTCTTTGTAGCTTCCAGCTACTGTAGTTTTTGCAAGCAGACTGTCATGATTATGTTGGTGAAACCCTTTACACTGTTGTTTGTTACATCCCAGAAGGCTAAACTGCAGAAGAAAACGAGCACATTGCTCCACTCTTTTAAAAAGATTATTACTGTCACGAAAGCCGGAAAGAGGCCGGCGAGACGGGAAAACCCTATGCGAAGCAGCAGGAACGGAGCAAACAAGGGGGTTCGCTCCGGGCTCAAGGTATCGGGTGGAGTCGGGGACGAGACATAAACCTTCAGGTAGCGGAGCAAACTGGTGAGGCAAACCTCTCGACAACCAATCCCAATGCCGAGCGAGGAGGAAAGGACAATAAATAGTAAACCTCCGCCAGACGCACCTGACGCACCGGAAGCACATAAACAGGCGCAGGGAAGCAAGGAACCGCACAGAAAGGTGGAGCGCCCTCTAGGGCTAGGAAGAGGGGCGTGACAATTACCTTGCCCCAGGAAATTTGAAGTTTGTTAAACGATGCATCTATGTGTCGTTATCTCAATTGGCTTGTTAAACATTGCATGAATCTTGGTTAAATATATACAAGTAATGGACTACCGTGTAGCGCCATTTCGAAATTAATAATTATTTTTTTAAAAAACATAACAACTGTTACAGGTGAGAGGAGAACATTTGGCTCAACTAGTTGAGTTGACTTAGTGCCTTTAAGTATTTTGAAAATTTGTATCAGGTGTTTTGTTTTTAAACTACAAAATATTTATGGGACTCTCTCATTGTTTTCAGTGAAATAATTTACTTCATTTTCATAAAAACAATAGTAGACCACAACAGTTCCTTGTTCAAATGACTGGCTTTAAGCTATGAATTGTCCTTGTATCCGTTACAGCTGATCTCCATGTAAACGTATTGGGGTCCACCGAATTAGAAGATTAGAGACTAAAAATCTATGCTGCTCCGGGGTGGTAACAAGCAAATAAAGGACTTTGCAAGAGGAGGAACATAATGGAGGTCCCAATTATTTAAGACGGCTTTGGCACGTGTCAGTAGCATGAAGACTTGATTTAAGTTGCACCTTACACATCTTTACAACAAAATTGGTGAGCTGGGTGTCTGCAGAGACTCTGAGTGCAAAGAAGGTGGCACCTATCATTTCAACAGTCTACAGAGAATGTTTTGGCAGCTTCTGCTGCTGTTTTTCCAAGTATGACAATTGATTACCTAGAAATTTAAATTAGGTTTCTTCTATTCTTAAAAAAATTGATCTATGCAATGGATCTATAATGTCACACTGCCAATTACAGAACTGTGTTTCCTATCATTTACCTCTGGAAACCTCAGGAGGAATAGAATCTCATCCTCCACATTGGTTTGTAATTTAATTTTTATTTTGAAAATACACATATATCTTAGAGCCCACGACTCTGCCAGAATTTTTACAGAATTCAAAGCTCACTCCAATTAGAATTTCCCATGACTTAATTCAGGGGTGATGTTTTATGTACAGTACAGACACCTTAAATTTAATTTAGAATTAAACCGCTTCTCTTAGTGACCTCTGATGGAGTGGTGTTGCATCCTGTCTTGTATCTGTTGTTAGCTGGAATAGTTTCTGGTTCTGTTGAAACCCTGTATTAGATCATGGATGTTCTGGCATGTAGGAGCACCAAAATCCTGTTGCTGTTTCCATGACATTAGTTTTTTACGGGACAGGGTTGTTAGCCTTGTGCCCAACCTCCAATATGGAGAACCTGGCACCTGACATGGGACACGAACCCACTACCCTGAGATAAGGGGGGTCATGCTCTACCAACAGAGCTAGTCGGGGCCACCAAATTGGATAAGGCAGTTAGAAAATGGATGGATGTTTTTCTTGGAAAACTAGTTGTTTGAAAGCTGTAGGTTTTGTTTGATCCTAAATCCAAAATTAACACGTATATTTGTTTGTTGAGCATTACCATTTTTGGCTTATGTAAACCAAGAAATAAACTTGATGGCTTGTACACATAAAGCTTTATTTCATTATTTGGTCTTACAATAAATAGTGTGTTTTGTTGCCCAGGGTTGAGTTGGAATCCTATTATTTTACAAGTATGTTTTAAAGAGTGACTGTGATAAAAAGGTCATTTGACTTTTAGCCAAAAAATTCGCTCAGTTAAAAGGTCAGAAGTGACTTGAAAAATAATAGATTGACATGCAGCCTGAAATGACCCTTTCATGCCTTGGATCCACCATTTCAAATACAGTTTTGTTTTTGAAATATATATTCACATACATTTACTATATACTTTACTATACAGGAATCTAGGTTGTGTCCCAGTTTATTTTAACAATGTACATATAAAAAGAAAGGAACTTTTGACCATTCATCGAGTGAACTTACAACAGGATATTTTAAGTTTATTAAATCCACTACTTCAAAAAGCAATGGAACAAATCTTACAACAATTGCTCAAGATAAGGGTAGTACTCGTGGGCTGGAAAATTGCTAATTCAGTGTCCATCCATAAAAAGGGTGACAATATTGAACCATGTTCAGTAATTATAAAATTAGTCATTAAGTATGACTAATTTTACATATAACATTAACTAAATAGTAGTTAGATTTAAGCTACATGATCATCAATATGGAATATGGAAATAAGATGGGTAGAGGGTACTCAATATAGATATAGAAAAAGTAAAGCATACTTAATTATCTTGTTCTTTGAGCAAGCAAATATAATTTGGTATACTTAGAGGTAAATTCTCTTTGAAAAAAGATG
Organism: Lepisosteus oculatus; assembly: GCF_040954835.1. Classification (NCBI taxonomy): domain Eukaryota; kingdom Metazoa; phylum Chordata; class Actinopteri; order Semionotiformes; family Lepisosteidae; genus Lepisosteus; species Lepisosteus oculatus. Next base: position 47,296,280 of record NC_090702.1, on the reverse strand, counting down.
AACTGTTCAGATAAAATTCAAGAGCGGGGAAATAAATGGTAGATGATGTGTCATGCAGACAAGTGCATTTGTAGTGTAGACAAATATCTATGTTCAAAATTGGAAATGCTAAACTTAGAGGCTTCATATAAAACACGTTTTTTGACAATTTCGATCTTCTAGGAAATGTTGGGAAATGTTTGGATATACATATCAATAAATAACTCCTCTGGAATCAGTAAGCTGATATCCACCAGGGGGATTAGATGGTCAAATGGCCTCCTCAGATCTCAGATTTGTAACTATTCTCGTTTTTATATCTAGCTTTTATACCTGCATTCCACGTTAAGGTATTTTTTAAGTTTCTCTTTTTAGTTTTGCAATGAGAGCACAATACACATTAAACAATATTAAGTTACTTGTCTGCAAAGATGTCTTTACAGTTACTCGACGCAAGGTAAAGGATAGGATTTGTGAGTCGAGACGCACGGATAAACGGAGCGCATTTAAACACACACCCAACAACAAATCGATAAAAAAGTATGAACATTAAGATGTTACGTCCCTGGTGCGAGAGTGTTGCTTTTTTTTGTTAATTATAGACTTCGGTATACGGAAACATCATTTTCGAAACCTGAATCGGCACTAACACGCATGCACATACACACGCAATAGCCTACTGTGTATGAATGAAATTTTCAGATAGCCAAGACGAGCCTATCAATAAACGTAATTCGAATCAAAACGTTAGTAAACATTTTCAGTTATAATGAAAGTAAAATGAAACTATTTTACAATTGATTTAAAAAAATACACAGATCTAGGCAGGGAAACATGCCTCTTGAACACCATAATACAACAGCCGCGCGAAATCCCAGCATTATGAACATCCAGCCAGCTGTAGACTCCAGTATAGCGGAGATCGATGCTGACGTGTCGTTCCCCTTCGGAACCCGGAAGCTGTCTTCTTTTCAGAATGACGTAGCTCTGAAATTGGCCTATTGCTACAATGTCTTGCCTTGACTGGTAGCCCGGAAAAGGTAACAATTTGACGTGTATATCCCATGCATGCTGGGGTTGCATGGCTCCGTGTGTTTCCGGTGTAGTGAATGTGTAGAGTAGCATTCAAGTCTGTCTCTCTTCTTGGGCTGCAGGTCTCGGCAGAACAGTTACTCAGACTCTCGCTTCTTCTTATCCTGAATCCCACGGACTGTGCGTGAGACTTTAAACCAACGAGCATGGCATCTTCGTCGTCCTCCCAGGCTCAGGCTAACGCTGCCCCGAGTTTGCCGCTGCAGAGGGGAATAGTAAAGATGGTAAGAACAAAATACCCAGCAGTAGGAAGCTCGGGATTGAAGTTCTTCCGAACTGATCCAGGAGACTTCTTAAAGGTTCATAAATTGCATGCAGTGATAATGCCATGATTGTTAACGGACTTAGGCGTACGGTAGCATTTTACAGTCAGCACCGGTGGAACTTCAAAGTAGAGTTGCAACAAAGGTGGCTGTTTCAGGTTTAGTTTCTTGCCTGGAAAAAAAAAGTGTGTTCGAAAGTATGTAAATGTGTAATTAGAAAGCGTGTAGTTACTTTTAATGGTCACATGAACGATGTTCTTGATCAGCTTAAAAGACTTGTTTGCACAGGCTTCGACTGTTTTGAAGAAAGAAATCTTTTTTACTCTTTATCATTCAACTACACGTGTAACGGGGAAGACCATCGTCAGGAATGTATTGACGCCTTGGAAGGCATGTTAAGCCGTGCATTGACTGAGATATACTGTGTAATTAGTATTGAACGAGTCATCTCTCTGATTTACCCAATATCCACGCTTTTAAGCTCTGTAGTAGTAGAGAGTGAAACGTATGTCGTGGCTTGTTTGGGGGGGGGGGGAGGGGGAGATCAGATAAAATAGTTCTTGGAAAGGTCAGGTCATTCTTTAAACTAGATCAACCTTTACCCTAAAATCACGCTTACTTTAACCTATATTTGGAGGGCACCATGGCGGGGACAAGTGTTGATATGCTCTCTGTAAAAAAGAAAAGATTGGCCAAAGCCAGTTTATCAAGACCGGTGAACTTCAGCATGATATAGGTGACCAAAACTTGGGGAAGTCTGAATAGTTATCTGTCACGCGGAGATAAAAGTTTAATAACTCCTGGATATTTGTAAAAGCAAGGACTGTGTCCAGTTGTCTGTGGAGAAACTGACACGTAGCTCTGAAAGTCTCCCAAGTGTGCTACGCTTTCGCTTCAGCGGAAACTGAATTGGCTTGCGTTTTCGGAAATGTAGGGTATTTTGTTTTTTTCGTCAAAAGTTAGCAAGCTGCAATGATTTTGTCACTGGTTACCGTAAGCAGTTGGACCCGTTGGTTTTAAATCCAAAAACTGCATGTGTTCGGCTGGAATGGCGGTCGGACCCAAAGCACATTTGTTTAAAAATCGATGTTGGCAGAGACTTGGAATAACGTGCTCTTTTTGCAAAACGGCTTTTCCCCCTGTGATTTTATATCGACTGATTTCCTCTTTTTTGAGGAATTAAGCGTTTTGATTCTTTAGTTTCATTTTTAAAGAAAAGCTTGTTAAATAACCTCTTTGGGGGTATTAAAATGTTTGCTAATGCGTCTGCAACGTTTTCGCGTAGTGATATTTTTTTTTCTTTCGGTGCTTTAGAAAATATGAAGTATTTAACTTCATTTATTTTGACACTATTAAAATGAAATATAAACAAGAACCTATACAGGCGACTAATAAAACAACTCAACGTGGCTCCATTGAAACCCAATGACAATTGCATTGGATATATGTGTATTTTAATCATGGGGTTTTAATTTAACTTTTTATTTGCCTTATAAGATTTATTTTTATTGGGTTTATGAATGTAAATAATTGATCAACTGTACAGCTTTTCTGCTTCCTAATATTGTATTTTGTGGTAAAATGGATAGAGCTTCAGATGCATTGAAATGACAATAAATAAGAGTGGAGAAGGGAAAATGATTATTCTTCACAACTGCATGCTTGATCCTAGGCCCAACAGCTCCCTGTCACAAACAGCCTATCTTCTAAGTGTAATGTAAATGAAAATTTAAACCTCGAGGCCACTGCCGCTTGTTGTCCTTTGAAAAGTATACACTTTGGATAAGTTCAGTTGAAAGTTTAACTGGTATCAGTTGTGAAATGATATAATGGTTAAAAGACTTCCAAGGGTGTTTCACTCCCCTTAATGTTCAGGATTTAAAAACATGCAAACAAAAAGTTAGGAAATTGCTTGTCATATTAAGTAAGAAGTAAATAACGAGTCTCTCTTGGACTTTTTAATGGTTTTTCCACAACCATTTTATTTGTCCATGAGTTAGTGACAGTATTCTGTTTTACTGGCAGGAGTTATTAGGCATGGTGGTTTATATTTAAATTATCCGCATCCATATTTAGGGTCAGCTATTCCAAATGTCTTCTAGTGCTCCTTAATGTTTCGGCTGTGAGGCCTTCTTCAGGTGTCACACCTGAAGAAGACTACATAGTCGTAACGTTGTCTCTTCTCTTTTTCTTTCAGCATGGAATAAACCTTTACCTGTTCCTTTGCAGCCTATGCATGCTGACACAGATACTTACTAGAGCTTCATTAATTGTTTTTCTGTGCTATAAACTAGTCCTTCAGTTGAGGAATCTTCTTTGAATGGGAGCATTTTTTCAGAAAAAGTTTTAAATGATTCCCTGGAAATGTTTCTGTGTAATTTTGTTTTTCCCATACATCTTGAAAGGCTTTTACCAAAAATGAAAAAAGGTGCTATAATTGTCTTTTCAGTGATTTATTGAATTTTCACAACAGTCACCTACAAATGTGAAAAATAAGGTTAAGAGTGAAGGCTGTTGGGAGTCTTCACATCAAGCTGCTGCTGGTCATTTCCTCCTGGAAAACTGCTTTGCTAATTTTAAAGTTTGTTAAAATATTGCAAATACATATGGAAATAACCACCTTTACAGTTATAGCAGTTTTCTTAATTGTAGGGTAAATGTGTACTTACATTTAAAATGCTGAGCTCTGGTGAAAGCTGTAGGCTGTTGAGCAAAGTAGGTGCTAATTAATGCTAAACAGCATTATCCTTCAGGTGTTATTCAGAATGTGCTTAAAAGTAACTGCACTGAGGTTAAAGTGCGAGGATGCTGATATGCTTTTCTTAGGAAATGCACAACAAATTTATCACTTCTTAATTAAAACATGAACCAATGTAGCAAATTCTTCACAATTTGATGTATTCATTCCAAGTATTGGAAGTATTCATTGGTAACACTATAAATTGCCATTAATTGCATGCATTCTCTTTAATATACTGTCAGTATGGTTTCTAAATGTGGCTGCTCTGCACTGTCATTTAATGTGTTTTAATTTAATAAGGTAAATGTTTTGTTAATTATTTTTCTGCTTTGGCAACACTAATTTGGAATTAAAGCTCTTTGAATCTGAATTAAAACCACAGACCTACCCCAACTTAAGGTGAATTTAAGTTGCTGTTGTGTGTTTCCGCGACCTGCTCACACAATTGCAGGCCTCTCAGACGCGGGTTGATTTTCTCGTGCCAGGTGCTGTCGGGATGTGCCATCATCGTCCGGGGACAGCCACGAGGCGGCCCCCCCCCGGAGAGACAGATCAACCTGAGCAACATCCGTGCTGGCGCTCTGGCCCGAAGAGCTGCTCAAAACCAGCCCGACACAAAGGACACCCCTGATGAGGTGAGAGCACAAGTGGCAAAGTCCACTTAAGTCATGCTGCTGTTGTCTGCCATTTTTCTTCCCTGTGTTGAAATAGTGTCTTCTGTGAATATGGTTTGATACAATCATACAACTATATCACTCCAAAGCTATGAACACATTTTTAATCCTACTGATCCTGTGGCATTCGGTTTAGTTTCTGGAAGGCCCTGATCTGGGAACTGATCTGGCAGGTTTCCCTAAAATACCTATTAAGTTCAGCAAAAATCAATGTATACTATGTATATTGAGGATGATAAATTAATGGTTATCTATAAATACTGTTGGTTTTTCTGGACAAGGAGAACTAAGCCAATAGAAACCCAAGCACCTTAGCTTATTTCATTAGCTAAGAAAGATTTGTGCAGGCGCGTACTGATGTGTTTTATGCTTGATCTAAAATATGCTCTTTTTTCTGGGAAATATTTACATAATCAACAGTTGATGCACCTGGAAATTAAATTTAATGACAGTAGACCTATTAACGTGCCACATAAAAGACATGTAGGGCAGACATGATCTAATAGTTTTAAGATTTACAGTCTTATTGTAAGATCTTCTTATTGAGACAATCTTATTGTCAATGTAATTTTTAATTATTTTTTACAAGAAGTAAAGATGCACTTAAAATACAGCAGCTGTAGAATGGTCATGATTGCTAAATAGTATTGAGAGAGATATTGTGATTATCTAGTCTTGTTTTCTGTACTCCAATTTCACAAGAACTTAACTGTTCATGATATGGGGCTATAGCTCCTTTACAGCCAGCTGAGAGAGAGTTTGATAAACCTGTAGATAGTGTAGTTTGAACATTGCACACCTTGGTGGAAATTGAGGAATTGCAGGATTGTGCAGTTGCATCAAATAATTTTTAAATCTTTCTTGGTCAGCTGTACAATAAATATTTGTACGGAAGTGTCTCAACATTTTCTGCTCTGAACCCTTGTGAATATGCTAATTTGGCTATAACTTAGTCCACCCCAGAGACATAGGTAACATTCCCTTATATGATAGTTTAAGTAATAATGCATCGCTTTAAAGTTAACTTAAGTAACATTGATCAATGAAAAGAAACAACAGTAATCACAAATCTTTAGTAATCAACTAAAACAAACATAAATCCCTGGTCTGTATTCAGCCTGCACTTTCTCCCTCTGCCTCTGTGATTATCATGCCGCACTGTAACGAAACGGGCAGTGATATTGTCAGAGAGCCTGTAAAGTCATCTCCAGTCTATCATTCCCCACACCGTTGAAACGGAACTTGGAGTTTTTGTTACAAGATGAAAACAAGATCAGGTTGAGATGTAGTGGGTACCTGGGCGGGTGGCAGGGGGAAGCTCACTTGTTAGGTAGATTCAACCCATGATCCTACTGTTTTGACACTACTTGGCTGAAAAATCTGGCTGAAAACGCCTGTTTTTTTTTCCCCATCTAAGACCCTGTTGGCCAGACTGAATTGCGAGTTGGTGAATTTACGAATCTTAAATTTGCAGATGTAAAGACTCTACTATACTGCAAGCATGTTGGTAAATATCCAACGTAAGTGAACTGACATGAAGATATCCGTGCCTTTCCTTTATATTGAATTAAGATGCACAGTTTGGAAGCATTAAAGCTATGTTAATAAAGCTGTCGAGTTATAATTTAGGTGCTTTATCAAAAGCAGTGGGATTAAAATCTCAAACCTCAGCTGTGTCCCAAAGAGTTGATCCAAGCTGGTTGATGGTAACATCGCTTGTATGGTTTGCTCCAAAAAATGAATGAGTTAAAAGAATGTGTTGTGTTACTTATGTGTGAGATGCCAGAATAATCAAATTGTCAATGCCTTCATTGTAGCCATGGGCCTGGCCAGCCCGCGAGTTCCTTCGTAAGAAGATGATTGGGAAGGAGGTCTGCTTTACTGTGGAAAACAAGACTCCTCAAGGAAGAGAGTATGGAATGGTGTACCTCGGTAAAGGTATGGCTGTTTTTACAGAAAGAAGCCTTGAAATACAGATACCTGTTTTGAAATGTTGTAATTTGTTTTTTCTGAAAGCCTTGTTATCCTTTTTTTTAACACTGTTAATGACACTACTAAGAATAATGCGAAACTTTTAAATGTCGTCCAACTGGTGAAAATGGACAAGGCCCCCTTCTGGGAATCGTCTTATCTTTTTAATACAGCAGCTCAGTTACAAATCAAATGAGAAAAATCAGACTTGTCCTTGATTATCTACACATTTGGTTATTTAGCTACTGATGTAAGTTAACAGCCTCAGCATTGGTTTACTTTGTGCTTCTAAAGATCAAGTATTAATTTTCTTGTCATCTTGTCTGGTTCTGTTATTCTACTATTCCTCTACTATGTTTTGCTGTTGTTGGTCATTTTAGTTCAGAGCCACATGAAATTATATGCTGTATCTAAAACAGCCTAATTAAAAGATTTTATACATTTAGTTTGTTTTGGTGACAGTTAACCATTATTATCTTAGCGAAGCTGAATTATTTGGTTTTGCATTGCTTTATCCCATTAGGCAGACTAGAGATGTACAACAGGGGGAAAGTGCCGTTAAAACATAGGGGAATGAAAATTTATAGCACTACCTTTCCCCTTCAGTGTAGTGTGTAGTTAACCTCACCCCCAAAATCAGTTTTTCTTATAGTACAATGCATCACTGAGCCTCACAAGTATCTCATTGACATTTTGAGACTGGAGTGTGATTAACAGATTAACATTCAGGTAATTTCTCTCTGTTCACAGATACTTCTGGAGAGAACATTGCAGAGTCTCTTGTATCAGAGGGTCTGGCCACAGTCCGACGAGAAGGGATAAGAGGAAACAAGTAAGCATTCTAGCCAGGCCTTCTGATTTTTGTATTTAATCAATAAATATATTAAATACGCCCTGTGTAGGGAGAAAGAAAAATATTTTTTCCCAGTCAATGCCGAGAAAAATGATCAGAAAGGATTATTTTTTAGTGCACTTTTGAAGGTGACTGTTCTGGTGGCACAATTGGTAGCATTGCTGCGTTCCAGTGTTGGGCCCCTGGGTTCAATTCCTGGGGTGCTGTGTGTGTGTGGAGTTTGTATGTTCTCTCAGTGTCCATGTGGGTTTCGTCAGGGTGCTCCGGTTTCCTCCCACCTACAGTCTAAAGTCATGCTGCTAGGTTAATTGGGTTCAGGGAAAGTTGATCCCGGTGTTATAGTATGCTTGTGTTCGTGTTTGCCCCGTAATGGACTGGCGTCCTGTACACAGAGTATCCCGCCTTGTCGCCCGTGGCCTGCTGGGATAGGCCCTTACTTCCCTGCGATCTTGAATTGGATAAAGCAGTTAGAAAGTGGATGTAAGTTCTTGATCTCCCTGCCTGTGTGGAGTATATTTAACTGGTTCCCAGAAGCTCTGATCTTTAAATTTTTAAACATTACAAAGCTCTTAATAAAGTGGCCAAAACGTCTACAAACCCTCCTCAAAACAACCATTGAATTGAGAATAAATTTTTAGAATTTAATCATATTAGTCACGCATGCCCTAAACATTTGTAAATTTTTTTTTTTAGCATTCTGTTTGAATTGTGAAAAGTTCATGTGGTCCAGACTCTGGCGTGAAATAGAATGAGTTAAACAAATATCAATGAACTGCTGGGACAATATTAATGTCATCCAATATCATATTTTATTTTCGTTTTATTTAAACATAAGACTGCTCTTTTTCAATGAGCTTGAACGGAGTCAAGCTTGTATAGAAGTAATAAGGGCAGAAAATATCTCAGTTCCTGTGTAGTGGGGTTTTTTTTTTAGGTGAAAGTGGGCACAAGATTACAAGTAACCCTGTAAAAATCATGGTCCAATTGTTAGGTGTGAGTAGGGTGTAACTTGTAACATGTACAAGTTGTTGGTCAAAGCTGTCCTTTTCAGGGGATGAGTGGCCCAACTACCTGTTGTAATGCACAGGCTCCATGATGGTCCCTTTTTTAAGATGATGGGTTCCAGTCCCCAGTGAAACAAGAACAAGAAGAAACCTAGCTCATCTTGGGCATAACTGAACTGTATGATAAGAACGTGCTTGTGCTGTGTCGACAGCCGAGCTGTATCAGCTCAGGTCCCTGGGGGACCAGAATGGAGAAAGTAAAGGGCAGGGCGTGAACTTTACCAGGAAACCTGACTGTTGAGGACAGGTGGGCAGGAACAGTGCTAGAAATCCCCATATATGTGAGGGCAGACAGGAGAAGTGAGGGTTCCACCATGTGAAGTACTTTGGGGAGAACTAGAAGAATGGGAAGATGAGAGAAGCAGCACGTGTTGAGTGAGAGTCTGTAACATGAGACATTTGAGATGAATATACAGAGGGAGAGCTACGTCGGATAGGCTCACATTCGGTTTGCTGTGGGAATGCTACTGCTGACACAAGTTTTGAAACCTCCTCAAAGTAACTTTTCTTTCCGATTATGTCTGTGTAGTTTTGATGTTATTTGATAGGTACTTGACTCATTACCGGACTAGGTTCAGTAGTCTAGTCCATAGTTACAGGTATTTGCTTATGTTTATGCTATTTGATGTGTTCATGAGGGATTCCATAATGCTCATTTTAATATTGCTCGACTTGTATCTGGAGTATAAATGTTGAATGGCATCTGTGGAGAATGAGCAGTGCTGGATAGTCAAGATTTAAATGGTATCACTTTACTATTATGGATTATGTTCCACACAACCATACATAAGATGAAATTTACATAGGTTCGAATGCACTCTTGAGCTGCACATTCACACTTAGAACGTATTACAATACCTTAATATAAATTTACATTGTTACTATATTACTGTACTTTAATAAAACTAACTCAAACATAGAACATCGCTAACGTTTAAGTAACAGAATTTCGCTTACCTCCTGATGCTGGCTTGCTTTTCAGACTTAAAGGGTAGCACTGCAAACGTGGTAGAAATTATTCCACTCCATTATTCCATGAGACACTGCACTCATAAGAGAAGATACAAGGCAATGTGCGACAAGAATATATAGATAAAACTAGGCAAAGATGATACACAAGGTTTGCGCTGTGCGTAATTTTTATAGTAATTGAGTACACCTAAAGACTGGAGCTGGTAGGCACCAGTCTTTAGGTATACAAGCCTAAAGCCCGGCTAAACAAGCCCGAATTGGTTTTAGCCAGGACACTAGGTTACCACCCTTGTGCTCTTACAAATAGTGCACCAGTTCCTGTATGCTAAGGTCCTTACTACTTGGTTCTTAGTCTCCTCCAAATGACATCTCCTAACATCACAATATCCTGGTTCACAATATCGCATCGTTGGTTGAGAAGTTCTGGACTAGAGGGGAATGTGCCATCTACTGGTCAAACACTCTCATATACAGCAGCAAACTGTTTTTTCAACCTTGCCCATCCCAGTACTAACCAGTTCCAGCCTGATTTAGCTTCTGATTTAATGATGATGATACTTTTATCTTTTATAGAATTACGTTTATCTTTCCAAAGAGGAAAACAGGGTTAAAAGAAAATAGTAACATAGAGAGGAGATGACAAAATTAGCACAAAGAAATGCAAGGGATTAGAACTGTAGTAAAAGTGCATGAGCAGTCACAGCTGCCAATTAAATAAAACGCCTTACAACGTAGCCTGCTGGATAGCCCACTTCTCTAACAAAAGTCAGTTTATGATGTTGAACTTATCAAAACTGAAGGTTTGACACATTACTTGTGTAATTGATTTAATACTAATAACTTGCATGAGAAATATTTAAAGCTAAAGTGTTCAAGTTTATTTCTGAGAAAGAATAGTCTTAGTATTAATACACCAGTGAGGCATGTCATGTTCTTAAAAACATGTGCTGTAGACTACCACTTGCTGAGTTTTCCTTTCCGATTTGACACGTGAAAGGAGAGGTGTGTGTAGTGTCTTTTCAGAAATATCCCAGAAATTGAAAAAGCCACAGTTGGACTGCAGCAAAGCAAAAGCTTCTAGATCTATTGGTTCTTATGCGAAATTGTCTGAACAGATCTCCACTGGAACAAAAAAGTTTTGTAGAAGATAATGTAGGCCAAAAATATTTCAGTTTTGTTCTTAAAATGTCCTCTTTTTGCATGCAGGTATTTATATTTCGGTGTGGGATCAAAAATCTGTAGCGAACACATCTGTGTCGCATTAATTGTGCAATGCGTCTAATTTAGCTACACTTTTCCTGTGTTAATGTGTTTAACCAATGCAATTCTGATTTATCCTAGTCCTGATCAGGTCAGGCTCTGTGATCTTGAGGATCAAGCAAAAGGTGCAAAGAAAGGGATCTGGAGCGATGGCAGTGGGTCCCACTCCATCCGTGACTTGAAGTACACCATCGAGAACCCTCGGCACTTTGTCGACTCCCTGCATCAGAAACCTGTAAATGGTAAGCGCTGGTCAAGTTGGAACCTTTTTTCTGTATTAATTCTTGTTAAGACTTATCCCCAGTGCCAGGTTCGGAGGCTGACTCGGAAGCATCTCTCGGTAGAGAGCCACCAAGCAGAGACATCTGCGTTGCACAAAGATCAGCCAGCCAGTCAGTCGGTGCAGGGAATGTCTCTGCCTTTAGGAGTCCAGGAGTCCATGCTGCCGCAGTTTCATAGCACTCATCCATGAAATATGGCTTCTTACCTACAAAATGGTAGCAGAGACTCGTGTCTCTCTCTCTTGAGCCTTACGATAAGTTATGTGCTTTTCCTCTTTTGTTGTAGCTCAGTGTTTGGTGAGCTGCTTAACAAAAGTAGCTGCACGGTGATTAGCTATTACCAACTGAATGTGCTCGATGGGCTGAATGACTTCCTGTCAGTTGTAAACTCTTATCCACTTTAAGCATCTGAAATATATTTAACAAGCCTAATCTTCCCCCTTTGTTAAATGCTTGCCTAATCTTACCGCCTTAGTTTGTTTTCTCCCCCTCTTGCTTTTAATTCCATGCGTGTTGTGTTCAGACACTAGAGGTTAACACCGAGTTCGTTTGTGGAGTTAATTGAATACAAAAATCTTGAATCTTGAAAGCCACGGAGGCATGCAAGACATTCAAATTGGATATGTTCCAGATTAAGCTCTTATTGTGCCCTCTCTTTAGTTTTCAGTGTAGCATCAATTGAGTATCGGTTTATCAGAGGATCAGTTTAGCTGTGGATTCAGAAACATGTTCTCTGTTCTAGTGATTCTTTTGTGTCCTTTTCCTTCAGCCATCATTGAGCACGTGCGTGATGGGAGTGTGGTCCGTGCTCTCCTTCTTCCAGACTATTACCTGGTTACGGTGATGCTGTCAGGTGTCAAGGTATGTTCACGTTTTACACTACATGTAGTCAAGCCCTGCAAATTTCTCGCTCATCCGCCCATCCAAGCAGAATATTTTGTGGTGAAATTATAATATTATTATTATTATAATATATTCATTAAACAATGTAGTAATGGTTGAAAGCAGGCAATCCCTCTTCAGAATTCTGTTTTGGGAGCTTGAAAAGAAAGTCTTTGGTCAAAAGGTCATATGGCCTCTAGAGATTTTAGGAAACCTCATTCCTTCCAAAATTCGTTTTAGTGCCCAACTTTTAAACGGGAGCCAGATGGCACGGAAACGCCTGAGTCTTTTGCTGCGGAAGCCAAGTTTTTCACAGAGTCCCGCTTGCTGCAGAGAGATGTGCAAATCATCCTGGAGAGCTGTCCAAACCAGGTCATTCTCGGGACCATCCTTCACCCGGTAAGCGGCCGAGAAATGGAACACATGGGCTCAGTCCAATATTTGTTTTCTGTGCTTGCCAGCCTGCATGGCAGGTGGCACCAATTCCAGAAGTTTTTGTGGTTAATTTTGGGGTTCCTTAATATTGCCTGGGGGCTGCGCAATAAATAAGGGCGAAACATGCACAAGTTGAATGTAAAGTGATACATTTTCATGAAATCATACCTCATTAGCTGCAAAGGTTGCTTTACTTAAAATAACATGTGGTTAACTAAAATTAACCTTGGCCATTATTAGTTTAATCCGAAACAACAAATCTTTGCATTTGCTACAGACGGTCCTTCAGAAGGAGACATTAAACCAGTGTTCTCAAACTCTGTTCCTCGAGTCAATTTAACAGTTAAGCTAATTGTTTTTAGACATAGGATTTTCTTCTCTGGTTGATTATAGAAAACTAATTTTTTTAAGGCATAGTTCACTGTAAAACACCTTTTGTCCTGGTTAAAAGTATTACAAATGGAGGGGGGAAGCAGAAGACAGTAGGTCCACCATGAATTGTTTGAGATCTCTCCCTCCTGATTACCTGGTCTTTAAAGATTTGGCACTGTTTGTACAAATGTGGGTGTTAAACTCGGTGTCTGGGCTAAATTCCTTTCCGTTTCTGTACGGTCTGATCTCCCTAAAGATGCACCTTAATTCAACTGGTAACAAAATTTCTCACTCCTACACCTGCTGTGTGTCTAGATCAAGGTGATACGTAATGGCTGTAACATGTTATCCAGGTGGGTTCTGCACTTCATTGTGGGTGTAAGCGGGTCCCCTCAAATACAATGCCTTGCAAAAGTACTCACCTCTAGTTGTGCTGAATTATAAATGATGTATTAACATTTTTTAATGTGAATATTTTTAATCAATTTGAATGTTCAGACTGAATCTTTTAATGGGTGAAAATGTCAAAAGGTAAAATAAATCCATAAAAAGAAAAAATACAAACTAAAATATGTTGATTGCATAAGTATACATAGTGGAATCACTTTTTCCTCTAGTATTTGCCTGGTCTTTACTCTGTCCTCTTTCTTCTCATTTTTGACAAGCTTGTCAGGTCCCTGCTGATAAATAGCAGGCCCATAATGCTGAGAGCACAATTTTTCACAGTAGGTGTTGACTGGGTGATGTGCTGTGTTTTAGTTTGGCACACAGATGTAGTGCTTTGCATTTAGGCCAAAAAGTTCCAATCTTGTTTCATCTGATCACTAGCCCTTTTATCACCTGTTTGCAGTATCGCTTATGTGGTTGGTTGCAAACTTAAAGCAGGATCTGAGATGTTTTTCTTCCAGTAATGCTTTCCTTACTGCCACTCAGCCATGTAGGCCTTATTTGACTCGTGATCTCATAGTGGCTCTCTACGTTCCCCGTTTTGCTGTTGGTTGGGACAGCCTGATCTGAGCGGTGTCTGGGCGGTACACTGCATCTTCCACTTCTTAATGATTGACTGCTCAGAGGAAGCCTCTATGCCTTTCTCTGGCTCTGTGCCTTTCTACAACTCAGTTGATCTGAAAACTAGGTCTTTTTGGTTGAATTAAATAAAATCTGTTAAGAGCTACCTCAGCTTCCTGCAGAAGGATCTGGTGAGCTGTTTGTGAAATTGCATAAGGTATTAGAAAATTAAAAATTGTTTTAGTTCTATGGTTTATTTTTCTTTACAATGTTTGCTAACATTTATTTTCTTGCACCCATACAAAAATTTACTTTGAAAAAACTAAATTGAAAAATATTCACTTCAATCGTGTATGCGTCATTTGTAATTCCAAAAAGAGAAATCGTTGGAAGGGGTGGATACTTTTCCAAGGCATTGCATGTAAACATTTGTGGGATCCTGGGATCTGAGCTATATATATAGGGATGTTGTAGTGGATCTGTGTCTCAGGATCTGCGCCCATTGCTGGAAGGTTGCTGGTCCGTATCCCGCGTCCGGCAGAGGAATCCTACTCCACTGGGCCCCTGAGCAAGGCCCTTAACCCCCATCTGCTCCAGGGGTGCCGTATAAATGGCTGACTCTGCGCTCTGACCCCAAGTTTGCTCTCCATGAGAGCCACAGACAAGGAGAGAGGTTGGGGTATGCAAAAAGACAAATTCCTAATACAAGAAATTGTATATGGCCAATAAAGTGATCTCATCTTATATTCAATTAATTCCACCTATAGCTCTTTCATTGGTAAAGTGCATCACCCCCACCTACAGTGTAATAAAATGTAGTTGGCCAAATATTTTGTAGAAAATAAGTTTGGAAGACGAGATTTGAAGTTCAATTTTTTTTTTAACATTACTTGATTAACATTAGAGCAGTCTGAAAAAATCAACGTAACGTGCTTAAAAAGCATTTTGGTCTAGAGTTGGCTTCTAGTGTTCATTTCTCATAAGAATGTTTCATTATGCAATGGGTGATTTTGTTTTCTCCAGAACGGCAACATTACTGAACTGCTTCTGAAAGAAGGCTTCGCCCGTTGTGTAGACTGGTCAATGGCAGTGTATACCCAGGGAGGTGAAAAACTGAGAGCTGCAGAAAGGTGAGAAGACGATTTCTTGATGAAGCTGTACAGTGTCTTCCTTTTGGAAAATATTGAATGTAGTGGTAACTAAAGTGGAATATTCCACTTTTTTTATAGTTCCATTGTGATTTTGGTGACATTTCAAACTGGATTAAAGCAAAACATTATGCAAGTTTTAAAGTACAGATTCAAGTGGTCAGCTGTGAGTTAACTGCAAAATAAGAGTAAACTATTTCAGTTGTGGAGCTCCCACTGTTACATTTTAAATCAATTTAAATTAGTTTTGGGTGGCTGTGTCTTTTAAATCAAAGGGCTGAATTTGTGGAAAAATAAATTGTAACTGATTCATTTAGTTAAAATGTGATGCTCAATTTTGAAAACCTTATGTTATTATAACATACAAAAGTTCTTGCTGAGTGCACATGCTTGGGGCTGAGCTCCGTTTTCCATTTTAATCTTAAACTTGAGTGTTCTGATTTCAATCCCAAAATATGTAGTGAGAATTCTTTGCTGCGGAAGTTTCCTCTCCTGAAGTGTTATTTCATTATTTGTTTTTGGACAGGTCGGCCAAAGAACGGAAAGTAAGAATCTGGAAGGATTATGTGGCTCCCACTGCTAACCTTGATCAGAAAGATAAACAGTTTGTAGCAAAGGTAAGCTTTATTAGAAATTCTCAAACGGCTTGTGAAAAATGTGTGGACAGCATGGCCTGCGTTGTGCTGCAGTAAATGACTTAGTAAATGCTCTTGGTGTGTGAAGGAGATGTGCAGCTTAATCATTATACAGATCATTTACATTCTTACTGGGGAATAAGCATACCCACTTAGGAGTATAAACCTAACTGTGAATTAGCCTTTTGAGGTTGAGTGTCATTTATTTAATCCTGGCTTGGGTTCAATATGCTTAATGTTGGACAGTCCCTTGCTAGATATTTGGGACAGCTTGCATTGCTGCTGGGTGAGTTTTAATGGATAGTTTGAAATTTCTAATAGTATTTGAGGTTATTTTGTCCTCTAGTTCATTAATGTCAGCGGTTGATGGGAGGGAGACTTACAAATGTTTTTGATAGTGAAGGTGACATTAAATTGTGCAGTGTCCATGTAGCTGTCATATTTTGAGGATGAAGGGATATTTACACCTAGAAGGAGCTTTTAACAAGCTGTGTGTATGTGACAAAAGCCTTATCGCCTAAAAAGTGTTTCAGTAGCTGGATCTTTGTTTTCCTGATTGGCTAAAAGCAAGACATTATAGGAAAGCACTGTTCAAATTGTTGCTTTGGGACAGTGTCACTACAACAGTGTGGTGATTCTAAAAGTAACTTTTGCTCCAGTTAATTGTATACTGAGAAAGCAGGCTATAATAAACTGTTTATGCCAAAAAATGTTTTTTTAATTTGTTGTATTTTTATATGCACCCAGTTTTTTTCCACTTTATAATGGAAACTCTTGTAATCATATTTTTTCTGTAACTTAAAATTTAACTCAACTAGAGGTGTTCTACTAACTTCCATTTTCATATAAAGCTTAAATGTCTATTTTGCTTTTCATTTTCTGTTCCACTTGAGCAATTAAAATGTTTCTTAACTGTAGAATAAAGTGTATGTGCAAGAGTGGTTTTGTCACACAGTTTTCTGTACTTGTTAGTCTTTTTATGCTTGCATTTTGCTGACATCTCAGGTTTTTTAGCAACCAAAATGAGCAAATCAAATATTATTTGAGTTTTTACCCTTTTTCATGGTTCATAAAATTTACATCTAATGGTTCCTTAATGATAAAAATACAAGGTTCAGTACATATTTTCTGTATTGCATGCTGTAAATTGCATTGTTTTGAATCCTTAAGATGGCATCATGCTTTTCTTGGAATAACAAAGCAATAGACATTTAATGGCCCATGAAATCAGTTTGGTAAATTTTATTATACAGTATACACAGTACTCAAGTATGGTAATGAGTGTTTTATTTTATTTTGGAAATAGCTATTAAAGAGCTGAAGAGTTTTAATAGCTAATTGTGGGAATGATATAAATTCTACAATGTCTAAAGATTCAGTGTTTGCTCAATCAAATTTTACTATTGGAGACCATTGTGTTTCTGTAATAAGCTTTGCATGCTAATGATTTGTAATCCTAGTGACTTCTCATTCAAATACTGACAGGATTGTTGAAAAACACTCCCTTCATAAGCTCATACTGTGTAGCATATAATTAATCTTTCATGACCTTTTTAATAGAGATTGTTTTTTATTTCATTGGTAGATGCTTATAATAGAATATTAATTTAGTTAACCTTTATGGGGATAAAAAAAATCACAGTACCTTTTCACCTTGTTCTTTATTTCAAATGAAATCACGATATGGTTTAAGGATGGTTTAAGGAAGGCTTTAAAGGATGGAGAGCTGGTGGGTAAATACACACTAGGTGGTGCAATTGTTGTTCTTCTGCTCTTCTCTGGAAAATCAGGTTATAAAAATGCTTTGCATTAATTTCTTGGCTGGATTCATCAAAATGTTCTGCATATACAGCTGTTCATTAGCTGGGAATTGACATCCTTAGTATCTCAGATATGCATTTGTGGTATATTTTTGCATCAAGAAAATATTGTGAAACAATAGTTATTATGAATGTAAATAGTAAAATGAGAAGCAAATTCATGAAAGGCTTTTAAGAGGAATTTTGGACAGTTAATTCATCCTTCTATTTTTTCTTTCCACTCTAAATATTCTTAATTAGGCAGATATTATAGGCTTCTTATGAAATGTAATGGCCATAGGCAGCTTATGGAATATCATTTATGCCATAGAATACCAGAGATATTAATGTGCCAAATGATTATGACAAAGATTGGGGCTTTCAGTTAAACATAAAAGTGAGAACCAGTATTATGCATTTGCTAGAGCTTCCATCTTTTTGTTTTACTTGGGTTCACTGTAACTTTAAATCCTGTTCTTAAAATTTACTTGCACCATCATTTGAAGTGACTTTGAGTTGTATTGAACTGAGTAAAGGTGCTTGTATGAGACAAAAATTGTAGTGAGGGCTTTTAAGTGTTTTCATAAGGCTTACTGTTAAAACATTTTACAAAGCACCGCATACTAAGGAAGCTGTGTCATACTGAAGATAATATAGTAAGCAAATTGTTGTGGTATTCTCCATTTGTCTTTGTTTTAGTACCTACCTGGTTATTTCAAATCAATGCTTGATGTTTCCAGCCTACGTAATGAAGGCAGTACAACCTTTCATGAATGAAAGGCAGTGTAACTTATTTTGTAGACGAGTGACGAACATAAATTTTGATTGAGAATTATCAGATCCAATTGAAGTGGAACCCTTTCCTTATTTCACACTTATGTTTTCGCAATTAAGACAGAAGGCAGGGATATCTAAAATGAGATTAGACATTGCTGATCTAGTTAGGGTTTAGCTCGTTCTAAAAGCTTTTTAATGTTAGACTATTAAGAGGTGTTATTGGGCTGCAGCATGGATAAACCTTCATATATTTAATGAATGTGAGGGCCTCATTAGATGCTAAGGGTAATATATTGGACCTACTAGGATAGGATTTTCCTTAGGAGGCCAGCCTGTGGAAGTTGAAATGGATTTTCGTCTCCCTGTGGTTTAATTTCTGCTGTGTCAAAAGGCAGTAGGTCAGCGCAGACAGGTGGATGATAAAACTGCTAATTCTCTCTCTGGAGGTAAGCTCAAAGCTGATGCACACCCACCTTTTGCTTAAGAATCGAGCGCTTAGCTAAACACTTTTCTGGGGGAGCTGGTTGTGTTGATGGTAAATGCGAGATGTCCTTTAAAAAAAATAGGACCAGCACCATCAAGATTTCTTTTCCCGGGGGAGGGGCAGGGCAGGGGTATGTGGAGGGGTCTGAAGGTGGTGAGGTTACATTCACTGCTAGTAATGCTCTTCCCAAGATCTGCCTTTGCTCCTTTGAATACACCCTCAGTTTTTTTGTGAGTATAAAAAATAAATACTTTGTTTGCTTCTGCCTGACACTCATTCACCTGAATTTTGTTTGCTAGACCACATCGTTTTTTTTGCTGAGTAGTGTTTGCCATCTGTTTTCAGAACCCGTCTGAGTTTGGATAATGAGTTTAGCAAGTTGGCTACTTGGAATTAAGCTGCAAATGACTTTTGAAAATCAGTAATTGAAAAGCAGTTGTTTTTTGATGGTTTAGTTGTATTCTTCAATTCAAACAATCTTGTTTTTCCTAAATTCAGCAAATAGAACTTTTTCTTGTTTAAGGAAGGAATGAACTGGGACTGAAAGACTTTGAAATGGCTATCAACTGTTAAAACATTTAAGCATAATTAAGCCTATTATATATATATTTGGTTAATATTTTCCATTTTCTCACTATGCACATTTTCCTGGTAATTGTATATGATCTTCTGTGGGATATTCTTTCATTACCTCTGTGTACCAACTTGAAACCGAGATCGTTCAAATACAGATATGTTGGTACCTGTTCTAGGTCTGATAATGTGCACGGGTGGTAGGATTTATTTTTGGTGTAGGAGAGTAAACTATGTGGATTTTGGAAGTCACTGTGTACATCTTTGAGCATGATTATACCATTGTCCTATAGCTTGGCTTCAATTTCACAGCAGTTTGTTTTTGTAAAGGGAGTGTTCCCTCCGCAATTTCTTATGTTCCCAAGTGTTTTTTTGGTGTCAATTCTAAAGAAGTTGCTTTTTCACCTTCCTATAACTAGTAAAATGCTTTTAGTTTGCAATGTGTTTTAGTAATACAGAGATTCTGTTCGATTTGAAAGTTAAATACTCATTCATGTTTGTTTTTTTAAATAGGTAATGCAGATTGTAAATGCGGACGCCATCGTGGTGAAGCTGAACTCTGGAGAACACAAGACGATCCATCTTTCCAGTATCAGGCCTCCAAGAATTGAGGGAGAATCTAATCAGCAGGTAGGGGTTATTATTAACTTGTGAATTCCTGATGCTTTTTTATTCCACACTCTAATGTAAAGTTCAGAAAAAAGAGAAAAATATGCTGAGCTGGTATTGTTCCTTAAAGCGCATAATATAGCTAAAAAGGCTTTGGTTGCCATTTCAGTATTGTTTCTTAGGGACCTCTGAGTTGCTGATCAGAAAGGTTTTCTTGAGCTGTTTACATGAGTTAGTAACTTACTTTTATCGTACTGAAGAATTGTGACTGGAAAGATTTTGTTTTACAGCTGTCGGGAGAGTTGCATTTGGATTTGTTTTCAGCCTTGCCTAACTAGATTTGTCATCAAGAGAATCTCTGACATGCAATAGCAGCAGAACTGGCCACACAGTGGTGCTCCTGTAATAAGAATATTGGTGCAGGAGCTTTGCAGTGAATGGGCTTGACTGCCAATTCGCCACATGGCTCCCTTACTGCAAAGCCTCTTTTGGTTGTTCCAGCCTTTATCTGTTACTTCTAGCAAGCCATTCAGTGATTTGTGCATATAATCACCTGAAAGATTCTGTCATTGAAACCAATACGCTAAGTGCGATTTGTAAAAGCCTTCTGTGATTTTTTTTTCTAAAACTGAACTGCTTTTTAATCATGCATGGATGAAATTAAGCCTTGTGCCATCATTTTGAAATGCTCCTTGATGCAGAATTCATTGATGTATTAAGAAGCTATCACATAGGCTAAAAGTATTCAAGGTATGCTCTGAGAAGAGGAATTAACTGCGGTTGATCTGTACCCTTATATTTTTGTACTTTAAATCTTTTAGTTCTCTTGATTTAGTCTACTGATACCTGTGGTCTTTTGGGAAAATTCCATCCCAATGCAGTTGTAGACAATTGGGAACTGACCATAGTCTTTTATGGTCTGATTCTTGTTAGATAAAATCCAGCGCATCTCTGTATGAAAGGTTTCACCCCTCAGGGATAACCATCCTCGTGAAATAGCTGAGAAGACGGGGCCTCAAGCCAGCATGATCAAGATCCAAAAGCCATCTTTTTCTGTTACAAGTGCAATTCCCTGCTGAGATCTCAGAAAGCAGAGGGCTGAGGCAAGCCTAAAGTGTGTGGTGACGCAGCTCATGCTGGGATCAGGATTTTCCCGATGACAGATCCGCAAAATCTCTGCCGTTAGGACCAAGATTTGTGATATAATCCTCATTGTTTCCAAATCATCTTTCCAAATCATTAGAAATTATGCCAGCTGTTTCTAATGGTAGCCACAGCATGTTTCACTGCTCGGTACGCCACAGAAAGAAACATTATGTTGAAAGTGTTGCCAGGCACTCAGCTGCTGTCGGTCAGGATGAGCAGCAGGTGGATATTGAGCTACAGGGAAAACCCAAGTTTTAATTAAAACAACGCTTGGATGGAACTGCAATAGTAAAACTGTAAACTAGCACTACATTGGAGCTGATTAGAGAAAGAAATCGGGATGGTTGAAAGCAGTTCACTTAGAAATCCCTAATGACAGACAGCATTTATAAAAGAGTAGAAGCTCACATTGAATGGGTTATTGGCCAGTGCCCATGCTACATACCATATACAAAGAGAAACAACTCAATATAAAGAAGAAATGAGTCATTCTGCTGTAATTAGGACGCCAAGTTTTGGTTTTAGATTCTGTTCTGCACACATTTGTCTGAAGCTTCTAGGCTGTAACTAAGAACCTATTCTTGTGGATTTAAGCACAGTCCTAACTAGGATGTATTCTGTTACTTCTGTGTAAGTACAGTATATTTTTCCCATGATTGAATAGTTAAATTATGCCTTCATGGTTGCAAATAAATATTATCTTTGTGAAATAAACATCTGTTTTTCAGGGCCTTCAGAACTTAACAGGATTTTAAAAGAGGAACCATCCGCTTGATAAAATTCTGAAGCTGACTGGCTTTAGGCAGATGTAATACATTTTTGTTCAGGCACAGGTTAATTAGACATCTGCTTGCAAAATTGTGTTGCTCATGCAAAAAGGAAAGTTTTTTTTCATGCAAAAATGTGGTAATTTGAAGTTACTAATAGTCTGATCTGAAATAACATTTATAGTTAAGTTATATGAAATCACCTCTTATTTCAGTGATCATTCAATGACATGAGTATTTTCCTAATATCATGGGATGAACCAGTACTGCAGGGCATTTTTAAATCAAATATTCTTAAAGATGTGTAATATATTTTGAAAGCCTTTGATATTTTTCTTGCCCAGTTCTAATTTAAATTTTTCATTTTGAAGGGATTTAGTCAATGCAATGTGATCTACAATTTTTTTGGGTGACTAACCTGTAACAGTTATGAATTAACTTCTCCATGGTGGTGCAATTAAACAGCCCTAAATCTGACCAGTTTTGTATTCTGTTTCGGGCGTGGTCAACCCTGATCCTAGAGCCACAGTTCTGGAGGCTTTATATTTTCATCATCAGTTTGTTGCCTTTGAATGTGATATATAATTGGTTGTTTTAAGTTGGGAAATCAGACTGTGGTTCTTAAGAGCTATAGGGTGTTGTCATTTTCATTTCAGGTGCTCTCTAACTAAAATCACCTGCTTCTGTAAAAAGATAGATATGATCCCTCTGTTAGCCATATACAATTTTTTGAATTGGGAATTTCTTTTCGGGTACCCCAGCTTGCTCTCCATGAGGCACACAGACAGGGAGAGAGAAGCTTGGGGTCAGAGGACAGGGTCAACCATTTATACAGCGCCCTTGGACCAGCTGGGGTTAAGGGCCTTGCTCAGGGGTCCAATGGAGTAGGATTCCTCTGCCGGCCGCAGTATTTGAACCGGCAACCTTCCAGTCACAGGTGCAGATCCTTAGCCACAGTGCCACCGCTCCGCCCTAATGCAAGCAATTTTCAAGAGTTTTAGGAATTGAATTTAATGGTGTTGGTAAAAACATGCTAGATTGTGGATATATTGTCACTTTGCATTAAAAGATTCACATCATTCTAGTTCTTGTGTAACTTAATTAGCATAGATGCTAATTATCATTAAATGCACATTGAGTATGATCTCATCACCTGCAGTCAGATGGCAGATAGGGATTGCATAATCTGACTGTGCAATTACCATAATTTGGATTGCATGCTCACACATGTTATTTAGCTTGATTCTTATCTTCTTGCAATTGGATGTGATCACCAAGGACAGCCATTCAATCCGTAAACAAGGGGGTATAAAAGATGCTATCAGTGATGGGGCTTGACACCTATCAAGAAGGCAATTGCCTGCTGCCAACTGCTACTGTACTCTTATACTTTTATATGCATTCTATGAATGTAAACACAAGCACAGTTCTTTGTATAGTGCCTTTCATATTGTTGAACAAAACAGTTTTCTGTGCTCCTTTGTATTTAGGAATTTACTTTAATGGAACAAAGCAAAAAAGAGCTTTCTCCAGATTTTCTGAGCTGAATTTGTCCTTCATGGCAAAGTCACATTGGAGATCAATGAGCTCCATCTGTAACTCTTCGGGGGCTTTCAGATAGTCAAATGACAATAGGCACAATATGAGCTTCACTGTCTCTGAATTTGTCAATTCCGACTGTCTAATATCTTTGCTGTACTTGTCTGCCTCCTTCAGCTTCACTTCCAAGGATTTGAGCATTGGAAAATGAGCAAAACAAATGTAATGCTGTTCCTACAAATACTACAACGCTGTTTGACTTTTTGAAAGTTTTGCTCTTTTACCTTAGTTACTTCTTGAACAGCTGCTTGTCTCCCAAAAATATGCTGAGCTTTTTAGTTGGAAACAAGCTCCTTGACTTTCCTTCTTTCCTTGATTGTTCAATACTGACATAATTATAATGCCTGTGGTAAAGTGGGGATTTATGTTATATTTTTGGAATACTGCAACATTTTCCTGAAAAATCTATCCCTACAGCCTTTGTATTCACATTTGTGAAGCAAATGTTTTGGTGGCAATTCCTGCTTTTCTGTGGCAGTGCTCATTTTGATCACATGCAGGTAAATCAGATATCGGCTATAAGCTGAGGTTTCACAAAATTGCAAGTATTTAACGTGTCAATATACATATTAGCATTTTATGAGTTGTGCACGATGTAGAAAAGTGCAACATGTTTGGAATTGATTGTAATACTTCTGAAGATAGATCAATTTAATGTTTTTATCTTGGTAATTGGGTATTTGAATAACTGTTATGATTCGGAATAAATTGTGAAAGTGTGAGTGCTGTCATTGTGAATTGCTTTTGGTCAGAAATATAGCACTCGAGCCCAAAAAAAGAGCAACCCCAGATATATTAATGTGCTGTAGGTCTCTAAGTGATTTAAGAGGATTACATGATTTAATGTCAAAGGCAGCTGTACGGTCAACCAGAACAAGCACAGGGAGGATTGAACCTATGTGGATATCAGTCACTTTCACCATGGCTGTTTTAGTCTTATGGAACAGTTGGAAGGCTGACTGAAAAGCTTCAAAGAATACTGGCACCTAGATTTGTCTGCCTCAGTCTGCACATAAATCGGAGTGTCCTTACTGTAATGGTGCATGTTAACATGGTGACGGATGATCAGGCCTGATGGTTACTTAAAAATAAACAAAAGGCAAAATTTTAAAACAACCCAGAAAGGAAATGATTATTTAATACTCAGAACATGGAAACTTGATTAGAGCTCAAAAATATTTCATCTTTCACACTGTGGTAAAGTGTTGAATTATGATGCCAAAATGTAATATACAAGCTGGTTTTCTCACATAGGTAAAAATACTTGCTTAGTTTACATTATACCAAACAGTCCTGCACAGAAATGTTGATTGCTCTAGAACAGTGGTTCTCAAACTTTTTGGACCAAGTACCACCCCTGAACAAACCAAAGCATCCAAGTACCACCTAAAAGTCATCTTCTCATAGGAACCCCAGAAATTCTCAATGACCAACATGAGCGTGCACACTCACACTCACGTACACGTATAATAAATATTATAATTAACTTTATTTGGTATAGCGCCTTAAAAGGTGGCTTCTCAAACTGCTTCACAAAAAAAAAGCAGGAACAACAACAATTAAACATAAACAATATAAAAGCACCATTTCAGTGAGAGGGGTGAGCCTGTTTAGTTGAACAAAGCAGATGTAAATTTTTCAAGCATTGATACAGTTCACAACGGAGTCTGACAGATTTTAAATCCTCAGGCATTTTCTTGACGGCAAAGGTCTCGCGGTAGATGTTGCAATGTGTCCGTTAATTTCTGGAGCAGCCTCTCTAATTCGTGCAACTACACCGCTGTGTCGGCTTGTCATTGCTCTAGCACCGTCTGTACAAACTCCAATGCATTTTTTCCAGTTGATGCCATTCTCTTTGATAAGTTCATCCAGAAGCTGAAATATGTGCTCTCTGCTAGAGGCTTACAGAACAGAAAGTCCTCATGGGACATACCCTCAAACAAATTCCTATAGAATTACATTGTAGCTCTGTGTCCACTCAGGTAGTAGCGCGAGCTGTATTGTAGTACGTGGGATGTGTATTCGACGCATATTAAAATAGAAAATATGAAAACCCGTCCCGATTTTTCAGTGCACACAACAAAGATCCTGCGTCATATGGCTTACCACCTGGCGGTGCGAGTGGTACGCGTACCATAGTTTGAGAATCACTGCTCTAGAAGTACTCTCATGTATATCTTATGTTTTTAAACAATTGAAGATTCAGGGCCTAATCCGTGGTCCAGCCTATTGTTGCAGTGTCATGACAATGTATTCTTTGACCGGAGTTGAATTATCCAGTAATTGCAGTTACAGCAATTACTGGTGCATGCTACTCCTGCCATAGCATTCGTTGCTTGCATTGTCAGCGACTGTCAGCCATTATAGGTATGCATGTATTAATATTTTCACTACATTCTATATCCACACCCTTTATTTTCTGCTTCCAAGCCCCCTGTGTAGTGCATGCACTCGCGCTGCACCCTGTTACATGGTATTCACTTTTTGCTCTCAATAGTTTGCATGCAGTACAGGAAATTGCACAGGGTATTGATCCGAAATAAGGCGATTGGGAGTGATGTATGTAAGGGTAAGAGTAAAAATCGAATTGCTCAGATACCAGTTTAAGGTATCTGATAATTCAACCCCTAACATCATGAATGTGACCTATTTTTTTTTATGGCCAGCAGAGTTATGGACTAATAAAGTCGTCGAGCATAGAGGCAAAATAATATTTACAGCTGTCATATAAACTGCTGTTTACGGATTTGTATAAGCAGGAAGACCCTGAAATGGGGCCTGCTATAGTGCTGGGCGATAATTCGATAACGATAATTTTCCTCGATATAAATGTTCGATATGTGTTTATGCTGCAAGCGCACAAAATACTGCGCGAATGCGCGTGTTGCAGACCGGGTAGCTAACATGGTGTTGTTTACCCACACGGTGGTGGCTGACAGGATTGTAGTTAAGAGTGGAGAAAAGAGCGACACTGAAGCAAATGTAGTGCTGCCAACGGCCAGCTCGAAGGACGATGACATCGTCAACAGAAAAGGTCATTCAACTTTGGAGATGTTTTGGCTTTTTCTGATCAGACATAAAACGGAGCACTTTAAACTTTGCAGTCTGAGCCATCTTCTATGTGTGTTTTATCACACTGCAGTATTTAATTTTTCTATTAAGATATTTATTTTGTAAATTTTACTCATGCATATTTTGACATAAAGACTTGAATACTCTCTACCTCAGATTTGTTTAATGTTTCTGCTGTTTGGCAAGTGTTTGTGTTCTTAAAATAAAGAGTTGTTTAATTTACCAATTAACTGTCTGGTTTCTTCAACTTTAACTCAGGAGAAAAAATCTGCCTTTAAACTTGAAAGAAATAATGATTTGACACTTATCGTGATCATTATCTATATCGACTGATATGAAATTTTTTATCGTGATAATGTTTTTGGCCATATCGCCCAGCCCTACCCTGCTACCATTCAAAGTAACCCTTACCTTTGGCAGGTGGGTCAGATGTGCAACAGCTAAAACAAACGTGGCAGCTTAAGGAGAGTGCTGGTTTCCACACAACAAACAACTTTTCAAAGGAAACCTGCTCTCTCAAACTGGTCCACACTTTCAGGAAGCAGTTCTCGAAACACAATTATGCATTTCTAAGAAATGAACTTTGCCTCGCAAATGCTAATATAAATTTTCCTCACCTGTGAAAAGAAATCTAGCCCTTTTGCCACTAAATTTTAGTTCAGTCTTTTCAGTGGTCAGGTATGCTGTACCTGTACTGTTCTGGTCCTCTTAAGAACTCTTTAGGCAGACTTGAACACAAAGCAGGAAGAGACTGGATTGACCCTATTACGTATATTGCAAGAAGGTGAGCAACATCATTGTGATACAAATTTGAAGTAAATATATTGCTGGATCTTTTTAAATGTAAAAATGTTTCATAGTTTGTTCTGTTTATTTGTGTGATGTTTTGTTGAAAGTGTATATTCTAGCAGAAGTAAAAGCTAGAAAAAGGACAATGAACTTAACATAATTAGATGCAGATTTAGCTTTAGCACATTTAACTTATGTATAATAAGATGGGTATTAAGATTTATGGCAATATATAGCAATGAATGTGCAGGCTTCTTTTCTCCATGTGAATTTGAATAAGCTATTTTTTTACAAGTATAATCTTAAGTGAATTTTCATTTTAAACCAACTTTTTATTTTGAACCTTTAATGGTAGGAAGGAGTCATAAATCCCCCTTAAAATTGTTAGACAGCATGGCCAATGAAGCATGAATACTCAGTTTATAAAAGCTTTCTGGTATGAAGTGTGGAGATTCGCTAATGTGAGAAGCAGTTTACCTCCTGCTGGAAATGTGCAACCTAGAACATTTTTAAACTGTTCTATAGCAGTCCAGGTTTTTTTAAAATCTAATTTAGAAATAACTAATCTACCTATTTTCCTGTTAAGATAGACAATTGCAATCACTGCTTGAAAATGTTATGATTTTACTGACTTTGACAATCGGTTGTGTTCCTCTTTTATTATAGATTTACCACACGGCACTACAGCCTTTACTACACGGCTGGCGGACTTCCTAATGTCTTACAAATTCCTGTATTCCTATTAAACGTTCAGTTTATGGTTAGGTTTAAAGGCTAGTATATTTGTGTTCACTTGTATGAATTACAAGATGGATTAATTTTTATGTCATCGTTTGGATATTGCCAATGTAAAGCATAGAATCCTTAATAGCTATATTTGGTTGACAATACATAGATCTTAAAGCTGATGTTGCAGCTTAAAGATTATATTATGTATTTAAAAGATGAGATTTGAAACAGTACTTGCAGGCAAGTAACTCACCACATAAGTATGATTTTAATATTCTATTTCCTGACCCTGCTAGGCTTTAAGAACCAGCATTGCTGCTTTGTGACACAAGTAACCTGAAAGACTCAGTCATAGCGTATTCTGCCTTTGTTCTCCAGATTGCTTTGCCAGACTTAGCAGGTGCCTGCACTTGCAATGTAGACCAGCTGCCCGCAAACAAACCAGGAACAACTTCTGAGTTATATTAAGTGTTTATCAACCTGCACATACTATAGTTCAAGCAAAGCAGTTGAGATTGGGGGGAACAATTTCTAGAAATGTAATGCAGCATGTCTGTTTCACAAGCTGTAATGTTAAGCTCTACTTGTTTTGGGCAACAGTGATATTTTCACTGTAGGGGGAGTCAAGTAACACAGGTAGCCATGGGTTTGGCCAAGTATGTTGAGTCATTTGGTTATGATCGGATCTACTGTACATCTGCGAGTATTGCACTCACAATTGAGTGTGCTTTCTTTTTTAAACTGTCGGTCAGATTTAAAATGATATCGACTCATCTAACGGCAGGAAAAGGATTTACCGTTCTACCTCTTGTGTTCTTGACTTTTAGCCTATGGACAGCCTCTGGTCTGAGAAGAAACCTGTTCTTTTCCTTAGCAGTTTTGCATATGACTTCCACTGAGGCAAAGGAAACAGAATTTGAGGTCTGCTGTGAGGGTTTTGTGATGTAATATTGTGCTGGCTGTTACTGGAAAAAGCTCACTGATAGATGTCTAAACTAGTCAGTTTTGTTTTTATTTTTCATTTTTCTTTTGGTTCAAACTGGGGAAAAAAACATTCTAAATGAATAAGCAGAGGTAATTGCTTTGTCTATTTTCAAAGGCACTTTCATTCTTTGGAAAAGTAGTGGGTGCTTTTTTTAGGTGTCATAATTCATCCTTCTGTCATTGGTGAAAATGACCCCAATAGTTACACAACTATACTTGTTTTTTCTGTGAATGTCATTTAAAGAATATTTAGTGTCTTGTATAGTACAGATTTTTGTTGAAATTCAATGCTGAATGTCTTATGTGAAATTAGTTAAAATCAACTGCATTTCTTGACAGCTGTGCTGTTAAAGAAGTTATACAAAGGGATATCTTCAATTTTCTATTTATTTCAAGTCTTCTGAAAATTCATTTACATTAAGTTGCTTTCTTGTTTGTTGAAATGTAGCCTTGCCATTTAGATCTTCTATGGCACAGTGAGCTGATTCACTTTTTTGCATAATATTTGTGATTTGTTTCAGTTTAATTGATTTGATTCAAGAGGTTTCAAAGTCAACATCTGAACCTATTGGCTATTAGTTCACTTGTCATAACTGGCACTTCTTAGCAGCCATTTCACTATTGGATGAGCAGGGAGTGAAAGGGGTGAATGAGAGAGCATTTTTCCCCCCAAGAGTACATTAGCTGGCCTTGCTTTCTCAGGATTTGATGCTGCAGTCTAATGGTTTCAGTAATCTTGTTCTGGGTCAGTGAACAGCTCTAAGTTTGTTTCATCAGTAAATACCTATTGAGGAGACCTTGCTATTGGCTTTCTCCTTTAAAATACAATTTTCATTTCTTGACTAGGCCAAATACATGGTGATAATGCTAACTATAGAGGTTTTTTTTGTCCTTGTACTTTTTTAAATTTTACATCGGGGCAATTTAGAGCTAGATTTTGTGAAATCTGTAATGCAATTTGAGTGACTACAGTGTAAAAAACACAACTGAAGCTTTTACTGTACCTGTAACATCTGATAATTGAGTGTTAGTTTTCGGTCTCTGATCTGTTTAAAGTCTATCAATTTAACAATTTTTGTACTTTTGAATGAAAGGTAATGTAGACTGCATTGTCAATAATGTATGTGTCTGTATGTTACAATGCCACATGAGGAGTAAATCCACAAATATATTGTAGATGGACATGCTGAATAATTCGATTTTAAGAAAGTTCTAACCATTTGGACAAGAACCTGAAAATACATCACTCATTGTATTTGGCAGAAATGTAACTAAGGCTCCCTCTTGTTTCCTTCCAAAGAAAGATATTGGTGTTCATGTGTGTACATCTGGTGATGTTTGCATGGCATTGGTTTTGTTATTGCTGGTCATTTCCAGTTTATACTGCAAATTTTATTTGGTTTACCTTTGAAAGGTTTTAATGCCATACCAGACTGGGTAGACTAATCCAAATAGCTGGGCTGCCGTGGTTTACTGATGCAATATGCCATGTGTTTCATTTGGTCAGATTTGTCATTGATATATATTCATTTAAGTACACATCCTCAGGAAAGTCACAAGCTTTGTGGTATCTTAGACATGCTGTTGGCAGGCATCTCTGCATGCAGATACCCATTGTGACAGCTCAGAGACAATTGCATAGCATACTCTGGTGACGACCTATGAAGACTAGTTCTGGATTTATTCTTTTCTGTTATTGCTTGTTGAGTTGAGTACTGGAGTACAGGAGCTTTGCTATTACTGTGTGTATGAATAGGTGCCGATATAAAACTCTGTGTAGTTAATTACTGAATGGCCTATATTTTACCTTTTTAAATATTGAGATTTTATACCTTGACCTTCAACATGCAGTACTGTATACTTATCCACGTGTTCAGTCATGCACACCCACTTAGTGTAGCTTACTGTTCATAAAGTAATAAGTATCAGACTTTTTTGCAGTTGAATAAATGGAACTGTGTAGCAGCAGATCATTTTTGGCTGTGATTTCTGCCGTGATTTCAAGATTCTTGTATTCATGGCATGTAGTATTCTCTCAAATAGGGTTGCAGTCAACCTCAGGATCACCTGCATAACCAAGCTCACCTTTCTCTCAGTCTGTAGAGCATCACAGACTTTATCGGCTGTCAAGAGTCCCACCTATTATGCTGCACTGTTTCTTTATCAGGAATCTTTTGTTGTAACTTGTCTCCATCTTTTTTTGGAAGCTTACTGTGTGCTTACATTTCGTCAAAAGAGTTGGTTGTCTTTGAGACTGTCAGTATTCACCTAAGGTAATATTTTAGAAAAGTCTCACTTGCTGACAGCTTTTCTAAAATAAGGTGAGTAGCTTACAAGCTTACCTTTATTTGGTATGTGATCCCTTTAGCTGTGGCGTGATAGTCACTAGTGTTAAACTTTTTATTAAATGTGCAGCACCTTGTGGTAACGAGAGGTTAAAATGTGTGAAGTGACAGGATATTTGCATTTCTGAATAAATGTGTAACTTTTGGTCACATACCCATTTTGTAGCTAACTGAATTGTCTGTTACTTGTTTGTGGATGTTGTGTATTATCAAGCTCATTACCATTTAAGAACGCTGTTGGCTTTTATGAAATGTAAAGCTTGTAATGAGAGAACAATGACTTTTCTGTGAGCTCTTACAAAGCTAGCTGATGAAATGCAAATCACTTTAAAATGGTCGACTTCCAATTATGTGGATCCAGTGAGGAGTCAGTTTTGATAATGAAAGTGATTAAGAAGAGTTGCTTTTTTACAAGTGTTGGGTTCCAGCAGCTTGATTCATCCTTTTTAATTGGGATTTGCTAATGAGATTCTAATAACTCTAGGTTTCCAATAATGATTCTAATAAATGTTTGTTGAAGATTGTTCCCTTTATATAATCAGTGCAAGGATGCCATGTTATAATACTTTCTTCCACTTTATCTTCAATTAAAATGATGAGTGATGGGTTTGGTTACAAAAATGTACGAGCATAGCAAGTGATTTGCCCATGTCATCATCCTGCATGCTTTTGTATCTCTGCTTTTTTACAGCTGTACTGTAACCATAGTTAATGCCTTATTGAAATAATAAACACTCAAATTGAAAACCAAAAGTCTTCAGTAGTTAATGCCAATCGATGTAAGAGTGAATTAATGCAGAGAAAGTAAGAAGTGATGATGAGGTCCTCCAGTAGGGTTCAGATAATTGGTGGAGTGCCCCAGGGATCAGACAGGGACCCACTGCTCTTCCTGATCTGTATCCATAATCTATTTAACTGTATACATTTCTCACATAAGTCAGATAATAAATTGATAGTTATATTTAACTGGATCATTATATCCTTTATATGTAACCTTAAGCCTCTTTGCTGGAAGAGCCTCAGGGCCAGAACGTTGGTTGTTGCGCAGTTCATCTTTACAAATGT
This sequence comes from Lepisosteus oculatus, assembly GCF_040954835.1. Taxonomy (NCBI): domain Eukaryota; kingdom Metazoa; phylum Chordata; class Actinopteri; order Semionotiformes; family Lepisosteidae; genus Lepisosteus; species Lepisosteus oculatus. Next base: position 47,263,913 of record NC_090702.1, on the reverse strand, counting down.
GTAGGGAATACCTTTTACTATTGTAGCAGAAAGGCAATGGTGACACCTTTAGATTGTTAATGGCTGGCCAGCCGTGTGGCAATTTTGGGCAGTCTTTGAGGAGGATCAGGTATTTAGATTGATAATTAATATGAGAATAGGGAAGCAATAAAAATGGGCACAATGCTGAACTAAATCAAGCGATTTTTAGATTAAGAATTTATAATTAAATTTTGGGCACAAAATAACATTTTGGAAAAGAAAGATGGGCAAACCAGTTAGCTTCTGCTCTCAAAAGAAAGAAAACCTTTGAAGGTAAATGATACAAATTTCTTAATTCTTGAAAAATAAGAGATTGAAAGAATTTTGTTCTGGTGTTCTGCTTTCCAGGTTTCTACAAAGCGCAGTGTCAAAGCCTACTGCACACGATAAGTTAAGATTTGGATTCAGCATTGGTAATTGTGAAAAAGTATACAGAACTGAATAGTTATTTTTCCCATGTTGAATGCAGCTTTTTGGGGTCTTTTAGGATGTGAAAATAAAACCCAGGGTATGATTAGCTAACAGCAACCAAATGAGTGAGATGAACTGAATGACCTTTTCTCATTTGCCCCCTTGTAATCTTTATTGATTTTCTGAATGAATTTTCCCATTTACTAAGACATTTCTGAGGTAATAATGTAGCTTTGGGTTTTTATTTTTTCATCCCGTGAGGCATTTATTCTGTCAGAAGTGCGAAAAAGTAGTATACCAAGATCTTTTCTACTCACTACTGTTTTGTCTTAATCTCATTATTAGAAAGCTTTCAATTAGTGGGAAGTAGCATTCATATCATTTAATATTTAGGTTGGTTTTACTAGTGGTGTCTTGATGGACATTTTGACGTTCCAGATTTGAAACTCAGGTTACCGATTTTGATTTGCCTGTGAAATTTACAGGGTTGTAGTCATGATGCAAATGTCAGAGCTTCAGTCTCTGCAGTGTGACTAAAAGGGTTTGGATCAATAAGTGCTATAACAGTCACCACTGTGATCACTCTTGTGATATCGATCATTTATTCATTCATTCAAGATATTGGCAGTGAAAGCTGGGGCATTGTTTACATGTAGTGTTTATAGTACAACAGTTTTTGTGTCTGGCGTACGGCAAGTGTAGTGCGCAAACATCTCTCTCCCTTTCAGCAATATGTAATTACTTTTGATGAACTGTGGTTAAAGTCTACATTGTCAGCTGTAAGATTCTTCATGTCCTATGCCTTTTGGCAGCATAAAACAGTCCTTTTCTCCAACTCCGCATTTTAGATTTTCTGTAATGTTTAGCATTAGATTTATATTTGGCCAATTAATGAACCTCCTGTGGTTACTGCTGAATTATCAAACGGGTATTTTGCCAACTTTCCAGCAGTGCAGAGCATGTGTAACGTCACCCTTTTCTCTTTCCTCCTGTTGTCCCTGTGGGTTTGGGCATATGTTTACGCAACAGCAATGGGTAAAGGAAAACCTCTTCTGTGATGTTGTCAAATAAAGGAATCTTTATGATTTCGGTGTTTATGCCAGTTGTATCAGGTAGATCACATTACAGTTTGCTGTGTTTTGCTGGTTGTGTTTTTGTTAATTTTATTCTTCAACTCCTTAAACTGACACGAAATATTATGTTTATATTAACAAATCATTTTTGTTGAGTTATTTTGTTCAGAAAGCACTGTGGCACTATGAATTAAAAGTTCACTGCACATCTTAATTAGAAAAATGTCTTTGCTAATCATCGAGCTAGAGTTTGTTTGAGGCTCAACAGTGTCCACTGAGATACGGATCAAGGTACTTTATGTGCTTATGATTAATGAAATTGTATCCCCCTTTTGAACAAATGAAATTCAGCTTTAGTAAACTTGATCGGTACGTAGATTTATTAACATCATCCTGCCACCTGTGAACTGTATGCTCCCTTCCCCTCTGATTTCTTTATACTTTTAAATAGAAGTTTGGCAATTTTGACACCATGATTGCCATTTTAAATATAATTTAGAACATAGTATCAGTAGACATAGAAGCTTATAGCAAAAATAATATATAGTTATATTCATTCTGCCTTTTTGTGTACTCTAAATATGGGCAGATTATAAGTTTGCAAAAATTGCTTACTGTTTATGGTCCTATGTTTTGTTTCCAAAAAATGAGGGATTGCATACAGGACACAACATGCATACACTATATAAACATTGAAGGTTGTAAATGGTCTAAAAGCAACATAATTTCAAGCAAAATCTTTGTGTCTATAGATGTAATTTTAAATGGTAAATTTTGAGCTACAATTTTGCCCCGTGTATTTCATCTTGATGTTCTTAAGTAGCTATTTTTCTAGTTGCTCTTCAAAGTTTTTTTTCCAAAATTCTGTTCAAACCATAAAGCTTGGACCTAGTCAACAGATCATTACCTGGGCACATCAGAGAGACAGTTCTGGCACATAGACACACCTAGAGTCAAAGTGTTTGTTTTATTATTAAACGGTGAAATGTAACTGGGTTTAACTAAAAGACTGGGCAGCTACCCTGTTGCCAATTTGTTCAGTAATGCTTTTTTTGCTTGAAATATGCAACATTTCTTGAAATGAGGGTTCTCTGTGCTCACAGTCTGTTGGGCTTAATGTTTGTTTTGCATTTAATTTCATACATTAGTCCTTAGTCTCAGCTATTAAAATTTCTTCTATAGTCTTAGGTCTGTACCATTTCTGAAGCAATCCCATAATATCCTCTGTTATAGCAGCCTTCTCTAACCCAGCACTTCTTCCCAACACTTTCTTTACTGGCTTGGTAGTGGATTTTATATAGGCTGGAACGGTGCACAGCTGTTCCCTGTTCCAGTAATCAGTGGCGGATGCCATTTTGAATGCTGACATTCTCTCATGACCATTTTGTGGCTTATGGGTAAATCTGTTAGCAAATGTATGATGCTTCATAGCAAGTACCGTCCTTCTAGGACAACACCCCTTGAGTCATTGCAATATGTACATGGAGAGTTTTAATTCAAAACCCCGAATTTTAGGTTATTGTTAACTAGTACATTGGTTAAATATCTGAAAAGGATGAAAAGAATGGAAGATGCAGGATTTCTGTACTTATTTTTGGGCTAAGACATTTTGTAACCTGATAACTCTTAGGTACGTTAGAGATTCAGAAGTGAAAGTGAACATTTCTATAGGTGTGCCTAATGAGTGTTCTTCTAGTCAGTTTTGACTTTGCTGACTTTTTGGAATTTTCTGTCCAAGGATTATATTTTAAAGCATAACACTCCAAAAATTTTATTTCACACTGCATCTGAATTAAACTTTTACAATAAAGAACGCTGTGGAGAGCTTCAAAAGACAACATAAGGAATTTACAAATTTAGCTTCTACATTAGTGTCCCTGTACTAAAAGTTTTTTTTCCCAATCCTACTTTTTTCTGTTTGGATTTTACACATTTGTAGAATGACAAGGCTTCATCCATACAATGTATTTTGTAAAATAAAGAAGCTGGCTAAATGCTACAGCTTGCCTATTGAGAGATGTTTTAATATTCCAGTGGATGTTTGTCCTCTGTGAACGTGCTTGTTGTTGCAAAGTATGTAGATTCAGTCTTAATGTGGGTTATCCAATTCTGCTTTCTATTTGGAGACAAGTGCCATTCATTCCGAGGTATTCCCTAGCTGTAAGAGATGTCAAGCTAGTTTTGTATCCCTCAAATCCATCGGGGAATTCCCTTTTTTCCTGTTGTAATGTCACATTTCATTTCCAGTCTGTAACTTGAGTTTGCAGCTTATATCCCATGGCAAACAGTTCCCTTAATATACTAAGTATTGTGTTTTTCTAGCAGTTTAAATAAGTTATTCACCAAGGTAGATTATTCCTATTTCTGTCTGAACCTGTTTATTCATCCATGCAGTTTTGTTAGCTTTGCTATATTCCAGTGTCCCTTAACTGAGATTTAAAAATGAAATGAAATATTCATTTCTGTCCTTGTGCACCTTCAAACCAAGTCCTTGTTTTACAGTATTAAATGTATAAGAAAAATGCTGTTTTTCCATTAGACAGTTAAGCTTGTTGTGGTTCTTATGACTGTATGACGTACTTCTGCTTTCCCATTGGCAAATTCCATCAGTCTTTCTCGACTGCAAGTCATTTGCTTAGAAAACTATCTGAACTATCTGAAACTATCTGAAAACTTTGTCAGCCTGCGTCCTATAGCTTATTTTGTAATAACGGCAGTGAATTTAAGTTGCATAAAATGAGGTTAGGCCAATTTATGAAGAATCCTATCCAAGAAGTTATGCTCAACTGTATACTTGAATTTAAAATTAAATATTTAATAAAAGGAGTTCAATTTTAATTACATCTGACTGAAAGGTGAAAAAATTGTTATTCCATTAAGCAGGAAAACACGGGTCAGGCAGCCAAATCTGCATATCCGCTTAATCAATTCCATTTAGACGTTTTAGGTATTAGTTGGATTCCAAAGTATAGCTTTTTTTAGAATGTTTAAGAGAAAAGCTTTCCTTATGTTAACCTTGTTTCAGAATGGAGCTGCTGGCTGGCCTCAAGCCATGACTAAAAGCTATGGAGTCTGTTAATGTGTTTGGTGCTGCTTTGGGACATCAGCCTGAGTTGACATGAGGAAACAAGAGTTTGACTGTCTGAGGGTGAATTCATTATGCACTTTCCTGTGTCTGAGCACAATTCTGTAAGAATCCACCATGAATGAGGCTTGAGTAAAGCTTGGACAAGATGTAATGTAGTAATTACATATTCAATGATTGAATATGTAATTGCCATCCATCTATTTTTGAGAGGCGACTATGAAACGTATTTAAAAATAATGCTGTATGGACAAGTGTGTTTGCCTTTCTGTGCCCTTCTTGCAGTGACCACTTGGCCTTAAAAAACTCAGTGTTTTGGCTCTTTTCCTGCCCACTGGGAGCTTTGCTGCTGTCTGTGGAGTATTTTTATACATTGCTGTTCAAGCTTTCTTTTGCAGGAGAAACTGGAATAGAGGCGACAGGGGTGAATCAGTGTGTATACATAAGTAGTTATGTAACTGTCTCTAGAAGCTTTGGCATCTAAAAGGATACATTAGTGTGCTAGTTATTCCCTTGTATACGTTTCTTTGTTTTAAGGCATCTAACTTGAGATTTAAAGCAGTATTATTTGAACTAAGTTGTTAAAGACCATGATTCAGTCCCTCCATGATTTTAATGAGCTGAAGCAATGCCAGGCTGAATTCTCAAATGAAATTTGTCTGTAGTGATTTTTTACAGTAATTCTTACTTAAGGCTATCAAATTAAATAGGAAGGTTCAAGTGAAAAGTGTGTAATTGCTTTACAAAAGGTGATTACCTGGTAAGTCCAATTTACTGCTTTAAAGGCTCTGTAATAAGAAAGGTATTTTCTCAGTTTTGTAACAGATGAAAGAAAACCGAACTTTGCTTGTAAGTTAGGAACTTTAACCTTGGATTAGATACCTGCCTTTGTAATTTTCTTCCTGAAATTTGTCTTGGAGTACAAATGGGTTATGAATGTCTCAAGTTGTTCTTTAATGGTAGGATAGTGTATCCCTTCCAAAGTTTGTCACTCTTTTCTGATTTTCAGAGTAACTAATGAAAGGGCCCAAAATGCTCAATGTGGACAAGGCCTAATTCAGTAATCACAAGTGTCACTTTAAGGGCAAACTAAAATATATTGCTTGATTGACACTTTAGGTCATGGCTTTATTCATCTGTAAAGTATTTTTATTCATAATGCAACTTTCAAAGATGAGGAATTTATGTATTTTACATCTGGACGGTATGGTGAATTTATTAAATTAAAATGGTTTAAAAATATTTAATAAGATGGTTATCTATTGCATGTGCCATTTCATAGGCTTTTAACATTTTCCTTGTCAGTCCAATGCTGTATCTTGGCAAATGTGGATCTCAAAGGAGCTGATCTTCAGGCTTTAATTTCAAGGTGACCTTTGTGTAAGTAAAAAGATTCTATCCATGTATTCTCAAAAGAAATCTCCTGTTTTTCACAGGATTTCAAACAGCTGCTTGTGCTTCTCTCTAAGGGCGGCATTTTCCTACTGGGATAAACAGTAGATAAGCTTACCTAGTGAAATGCATATTGGCGATTGCCTGCCTATTCAAGTGTATGGGTTTACAACGACATTGGGGTGAGTGAGAAACATTTGCTAATTTGGTCATAGTTTTCCTATTGGTTCTTCAGAGTCACTTTGTTGTAGCTCTGCAGCCCCTAAGTACACAAGGCTTAAGTAGTTTAAAGTTAAATGGCACCACTGCCACCCCCCTCTTTTCTTGGTAAATTTCTGTTTAAAGATTTAAGGCGACTGCTTGTAGTATAAAAAAAAAGAAAAACAATCTCTTGTTTTCACCCGGAGTGACTTTACTTGAGCTGAAAGCTAATGGTACTCATCTGGTTGTCTGCTGCAACACCAGTCTGCAGTCCAGCGGGCTCTTGAGGCAAGCAAGTCTGACCCTACCTGTGATGTAAATCTTTTTCTGTGATTTGTGAGTCATAATGCCGGGTATAGACGTAACTCAAAAACAACATTTTGTAGATGTCATATATACATTTTCATTTTCCTCTTGTAAGAAAAAAAAAATGAAGGGGGAATGGTTTGCTGCCTTTAAAAATCCTGTCTCTAGCTTTAGGTCTTGGAAACTTTCCAAGCCAGATGCGTTGACCAATACAGAAATTAACTTTGACAGCTGCTGCCTAACCTCTCTAATTCTTCTATCTCCTTCAGCCTTTTCAGAGCACAGGGGACTTATTAGATATGAACAATTTTACCCTGCTGGGGACAGGAGCTCCCCGTGATTGACAGGGCATGGGCCAATAGCACTTGCTGCAGTGCGATGTGACATCATTAGCAAACCTGGGGAATGGATAATAGCCTTTTTAATTTTCACATGATATTTGCATTTTTAATAACTGGTTTAATAACTAAATTGTTAGATATACTTCAGTTATGGCAAAAGCTTTATATTGTGGCATCACTGTCCCATGTTGGTTCCTAATAATCATGTGAAGGCTATATCTGGTGATTTATGTAACCAAAATCTTAACTGGAAAATTCTTTGCTTGGTTTCTGTTGTACATCTCTTGTCCAGTGTGATCTAATTCTGTGCCTCCTGGTGTAAAATTCATGTGTAACCCTGCATCAGTGTACTGACCCTGTGAGGGGGTCACTGAGCGTTTTCGTGACTCATCTCTTGCAGGATTGGGGAGTAATCTGCAAACATCATTGTAGTATGTTTCAGGTATATCCCAGTTATTACAGCCTTTCTTCAGTTGTTGTGGAATTGTAAGTCTTTAGCCTCTGCCATGTGTTGCGGTACCTCCTTATATCTTATTCAGTTTCTAATGTTATTTCTCCAGGAGCATTTGGTTCCCCCTCTAATAGCATTTCCTGCCTAATGAATCCAATCACCTGATGCTGCGGAGCTACTGAACCCTGAATGTGGTACAGTATTTCTCTTGTGAGGGATCACTGGATGCCAAGTTAATTAGCATTCGTGGAAAAAATAAAAACAACCACAACCTAAGTATAAAACCTTTTCTTAACATTACGAAGGTGCCTCTCACCCAAGAGTTGCAGATAGGAATATTGAAATGGTTAAACTTCCATATTGTACATTCTTAAAGCGCGTCTTATTTTTGGAAGTCCTTTTTGGATTGGGTTAATGTGGCTGTTGGGGACAGCATGCTGCAGTCATCGATACACAGCTTTCTGTCCTGCTTTTTTTCCTCTCGTCCTGAACATGTGCAATTTACTTATTCGAACAGAGCTCCTGGCATTGCTAGGAAAAAAGATGGCTTTGTCGAGTCTTCGCTCCACCATGGCGTGTATGCCTTTTGGATTGTGAGTCATTATAAATGCTTCAAATAACCATTAAAATATCAGTAACTATGCAACAGTTTCTCTCAGGCTATCGTGCTTTGCTCATGATTGCTTTAAATGCTAACATTATTTTGCTAGCTCATTAAGGATGCAATTTTAAGGCAGGAAAATTAGAGGAGTGATTGTAAATGTATTTAGAAAATGTTCCTAAGTTTCCACTATTGTAACTGTCCCTATCATTTCTAAATATTTTTACTTGCCATGTATTTTTTAAACCTAGCTCAGTTTGAAATGCTAAAGTTGAAATTAGTTTTAAAATCTACAAGGTTAATGGTTTGTTTTTATAATAGTCAATGGGTATTTTTAATTTGCCATCAGCTATAGTCAGTTTTTAAAATAAATTGATGGGAGCTTGTAGTCTTTTGAATGTTTACTTCTAAACTCACTAAGCTGCTTGCAGTTTAATGAGTCAAGCTCATTAAAGTAAGTCATTTTATTGTATCTATTCAAGTGTGTGTATAAAATTCAGTGAAGTGCTGGTTACTATAATTTCTGCAGCATTTTCTTTTGATTAATTATGAATACAAATGTCTAGCCTTTATCTGGAGCTAGTTAATTTTGGTATAGTGTAAATTAATAGCTTTGTAAAAGTTGAACAGGCTAATTAGTTCTATGCTAAACAAATTGCCTATGTTCTTCACTTTTTTAAATTTGGGGGTTTTATATTAAGGATAATTGCATCTCAGATGCATCCATTAAATGCACAGTAAGCAGGGCAAAAGTTAGTTTTTCAGTGGATGCATTATTAAAAATCCAGCTTTTCAATAGTGCAAAAATAAAGGTCACTCCTGTCACAATTTATTTTTCTTATTTAGAGCTGGTGTTGATCAGGATAAATATGTAGTGTTTCATTTTGTCACAGCTGCTTTAATTAATTACTTCACCTGACATGTTCCTCTTGTATAAATGGTAATTTCTTATAATTCCAAGTAGCTCGTGTTATGTGAAGTTTGTATCATTCCTTTCACTCATTTTTGTTTGACAACTGTGGGGGGGATAAACCTTTGCCAAAATAGACAAATGTCTGTGTGCAAAAGAAGCAAATGAAAATACTCAACATTTTTCCTTGATAGATTTCAGTGTGCAAGACATTGCTCTTGGTAAAATACAACACATAGGAATGTGCTCAAGTATGTCAGTTTGATTGCCTGTGAACCATCCACGGATTTATATTGCTGGATACATTCCCTGGAAGAAAGGTGAAGTCAGAATATATCATTTAAGTGCTTCGCTTCTATAAACTGTGGTTAGTCAATTAACAATATTGATGATTATACTGCTGCTGTTTTAAATCTTTGTTTCACGTTGCTGCTGCAGCACAGTACACATCAGTTTGAAGGTTTAAAATGTACTGATTGAAACAAGGCAAGGCAAGCATGTTGTGCTGTGCTATTGTGCTACTTTGAAAACATTGAACAGCTGACTGAAAGCAGGTCATTGTGATAACTAGTGAGATCCTAAATTTTAATCTACAACATGGCCCTGTGTCAGATTTGAGTAATTTAATGGAAATGTTACCTTCCTGTGATTTGTTTTAAATAGTTGGTTTATCTGAAGAGCTTGCGTTTTAATAAGTAGTGTTGTCCTTCTGTTTTTCTTTGGTTGTTTGTGTTTTAGTCTGTCAGTTAAGAATTCTTGTAAGATGCATACAAGAGGGGGGCCACATACCAGTCAGTTTGGTAGTTATTAGCCAAATTATCAAAGGGTCTCATCCAGACATTTCTTGACAGAAGCTGGGTAGAATACAGGAGCCAACTTTGTCCATCACCCTCAAGGGTGGGTTGCTGTTTGGTGGAGTACTGGTATACAAGAGCTGCGTGCAGATCAGTGGGGAAGGGAGACAATAGCCTCACAAGGGGAATTTACAGGGAATATTAAGCAGGACGTATTGCTCAAATAGTAGAATTTGTCTAGGATGCTCCCTCGTGGACACTGCCTTGGGGTTTTTAATGGCCAAGTAGTCAGGACCTTGGTTTAACATCTTATCGTAAGGAGAACACCACCTGCGGCACAGCGGCCCCGGTCACCATACTGGGCAACACCGCTTACTGCATGCTGGTTTTCCTCGGTGGTCTGCCTGCCAGCACTTACCAGGCCCAGCTTTTCTTGGCTCTGAGGGCAGACAAAACTACTTTTTTTATGCCTCTTAGTTGGTTGTGAAAGTCCGCTTTTAATAATATGCCAATTACTATCTTTGAAACATCCTTTTGATTTTTTTTTTACTGTAGTGAATCATTATTATGAATTGTCCAAAGTGTGGAATTATTATTTTTTTACACGAGTTCATGAAACAAATGTTACATAAGAAAATGAGAGATGGCTGTTTGACCCATCTAACCCAATATCTCCCTGTATGAGTATCAAACCTGCCTGCTGCATTATGAGCAGGGACTCACAATGCTGTACTGACATTTTCAATGCAGAATATTTTCAGAAACTATTTACCAAAACCCATCCTGTTACTTTGTCAAATAAGCATTAGCCTAGTAACTAGCTGTTTAATGTAAGCAACAGCTTCTACAGTACTGTCTAGTTTAACTGCTGGGCTTTAAAGTCTATGATACAGTAGTTGCTGGCGGCAGTACACCACAATCTGATTTTAAAGGAAAGCTCTCCACTCACTGCTTCAATGTCACATTTAGCCTAGTGCCATTAATCACCAGCAGATAACGAGGTTGCTTAACGACAACCCTTTTTACAGTGGTTGAGAGTTCAGGAGCCACACAATGATTTTAGATTGTTCTCTTCATTAACAGGATTTTTAGTTTCTAAAGCAAATCAACACTCTGCTTGCATTACTGATATTATGAAACCCATTTTAGACGGAAAGCTAAAAATAAAATAGTTGACCTCTCTTTTGCAGAATCAGCAAATTCTATGTATTTACAGGCACTTGACTCAATACAAAGAAATGATTGGTTTTGGTGTGAGGTTTACATTTTTTCCCCCCCAATCACACTACAGCAAAGTAAGTTGTTGTGATTGTGTGGGAAACCAGCCTGACTTAAAAGCAGAAACCTTTGTCGCATATCCTGTCAGAAAGGGTCTTTTATTAGCTTATTGTTTATATGTAAAGCCTTCTTGGCAATATGCAAGATGCATCTTTTTATTATTTTGAGATTTAAGGGTAATTGAATGAGTGATACCAATTTTATATGGCATTGGTAGTTCTACATTTGGTGTGCCTAATGTTTCCATTGAAATACAATTTTCACAGTGATATTGGTAGTTCTGTTACTGGATTGAGTTACCTCCCATCACTTCGCTTTAACAACCATCTCCAGTTTATCCTGTTAAATGCATTTCTGTTTACATTATATTTTTCACAAAAACAGCGGTACAAGCAGCGACCCCACAGTGAGTAACAGAATCGTCCTCGTGCACGCTGCTCTGCAGAAAAAAATTGCCATGGATATTTATAGTTGGAATGTAAATGAAACGTCCTCTGCCAACAACATTTCATACTTTCTCTTCATAGGGGACTACATTTGTTATTCCTAATTTCTGTGACATTCTTAGGCATTCAGCTTTGGGGAGATTTGAAAACTACGATTGTGTGGGTGATATGGAGTGTGACTCAGTCTTGCAGTCTCTTTCTCATTAGAGTGCTTTTGCCAGTTTCTGTGATTTATGTGACTCCATTGAAGGAGTTACCAATGCACTAAAGAGAAACTGAAATAAGGCTATGGTACTTTGATATGACAGCCTAAACTCTGAAGAACAAAACAAAAACAGCATGTTGTAGAATACTTTTTATCCATTTATTTTAAATATCAATTGCATCCAAAACAAAACAGCGCTTTTAACCCCTAAATTTGTTTCAGTATCTTTTCCTATAAAAACATTTGATCTTTCTAGGGGATTAGTCTTATGGATTTCGCTTGTCTCAGAGACCTTAGACTTCTATTTGTGTTTGATCTTAAAACGTTTCTTGAAGTAGATAGTGTCTTTTGGGCTTGGGTCAGAGGTCAGTTGCACATGCACTTGCATTTAAATGTAAACTTTGTAATTATTTGCTTATTCCAAGCTGAAGGTATTTGCATGATTGTTTTAAAATCACAGAACAGGTTTGAAAGGGTATTAAATACTGTTCAGTAATGAGCGAAGTTTACATTCACCTCCATGTAACCCCCATTCATCAAGATGAGATCTGCAGTTCACACCTCCAAGAACTGCCATGAATTCAACTCAATCACTCTCACCTGTTGACCTCTCAGCTCGTGATGTGGCACAGTGTGGCTGACAAAGGCAAGTCGTTTCAGTGATTCGGTTGCTGTTTACTGGATGCTTTGTTCTTTTGAGTAGACCACCAGCTGCAGGTGTTAATGACTATAAATACCCTCTGCAGATGATTGACTATGAATGGCTAACACACTCCAGCAAGACTTTGTAGTATTAGCCTTTAACGAGCTTCCTGTACTGCTACACCAATACCAGAAATTACATGAATACAGGTTTTATTGAATAAATGTACTCCTTCTACATCACCTTTGACAAAGGCTACTACTTAATGATATTGTTTTAGAGAAAAACTCTTGTTTATGGAATAAAGTGCACTTGAAATGTTTAGTTCTTGTGCATTTCTCATTTGTATTAAGTTATGTTAGTAAATATATAATTAACATATGCGCAAATTTACATTTGCATGGAAACATTTGTAGTTAATTACATTTTTCCCCATGTCTTTGTTATTGAAATTGTATAGTCTCCCCCAAATTTGCAGGGACTATTTTATCTTAAGGGCACAGGATAAATGTTGAGCTGTAACCTTTGTTCTTATTTAACCACAGACAATTGAGAGATCTTCCTTGTTTGGTAGTTGAATAGCTAACTGAAACGAAATTTTAATCATACCACGTATTGAAAGTGCAGGGTCTTGTATTCAGCCACCTGGCAGGGAAGCATGTTGCAGATCCCCCAACACTTTTTATAAGCGTATTGCTTGTCACTAATTATTTCAATATTTTTTTTTGAATGTGTTTTTTCCATCATTTTTAATTTAAATTGTCAGCTGTGATAAACTCTAAACTGCTGGATAGACCAGCAAGAGGCCCAAAACGGATCTCTGTGGCACACCACTGCTATATCCTTTCAATCTGGGGGACACCATTTATCATGTATATACATTACCTTGCATTCCAGTGTTTCTTAATCTGAGAATCAGCCTTTTATAAAGAACTTTATTTAAGGCTTGTTGGAAGTTTAAATGTATAACGTGTACTGTGGTTTTATCTGCTGTCCTTGTTGCTCATTCAGAGCAAGTTACTTACACAAGATCTTACCTTTCTTTAAATGTATTTTTCTGCCTTTTTGTTTTCTTAGTATTCTTCTAGTTTAGCTGTATTATTTCCAAAACATTACTAGTAAAACTATTTGGTCTATAGCTTCCTTGTTCTGTCTCCCTTTATAAATGTCTTAGTTGAAATATACTAGCTATGCGACTATGAACAGCATCACTCATTTCCTTGAGTATGACTGGACAAATACCATTAGGACTTAGAGTTTTAGCTACCCTTGCCCCTGCTGAACCTTAATGTCAGCTGTTAAAATTATGCAATGCAAAAGAAGCTTTTTCTATAACATGAGGTCCATTATTCACGTCTTCCATAGTAAAAACCTCTGTGAAATATTCACTTGGCACATTTATTATGTCTGTGTTGTGTTATTAAACCTTTTTATCTCAAACTTCCTGCATTTACAGTTCTAACTGTTATAGTAAAGACAAAAAGGCTTTACATAAGTTTTTATTTCAGAATAAATACCTTTTCATCTTCCACTTGGCTATTCTGATTTTTTTCTCAGCAGCGCCTGAAGCACAATATGGTTGTTTTTGGTTATTGGGTCTTGGGTAGTTTTATTCAGTCTGTGAAGGTTTCACTTCTTTTTGAAATCTCCTGTGACGATAGTCACTGAGACAGTCAAGGAACATTACGAAGAAAACGGGCTTTCATACAATGGACTCTCCTGAATCTGAGATCCCACTGTTATTGAAGTGTTCATCGGTCACTGCCACCATACCAAGCATTAGCGTAAAGGAGGATGAGCAAGACTGGCATCAACCACCACACAAATGACACTTTACATGCAAATAAATGCAAATCCCTGATTAAAAATACTCTGATTATAGTACCAGTGTATTTGGAGTTTTGTCTTGTTACCTTTAGGATCCTGATCCAGGAGTATAAGTGAAACATTTTTTCTTTGTTTTAGCAATGTTCAGGACCTCCTGTGATTTCATGTTTAATTAGCAAGGCCTGATTGTGTCATTGGGTATGCCATAACAAGGAGTCTGTGGCCTGTGTTTGGGAGTTTGTCAAGAGAGTTGGGGTAATTTGTGGAGTAAAAATAGTTTTTGAGAGCCAGTGTGTTTTGTAAGCAGAGTGGTACAATTGTAAAGTGTCCTACCGTGTCTCCTTGTTTATTCCTCTCCAGTGTTGAAGCCTGGAAGTGGTGGGAACGCCACAAGCTCTGGTGTTGCTGCCTGTGTGCAGCATCTGCTTCCCGGTAGCCTTGTCCATCACCCAGTTATGCCTCCCTCTGCGGTCTGGAAGTTTGTTGGCTCATGGTGTGCGTCTAACCATTCTATAGGATGTGTCAACCTGATTCCAGCAACTTTAAATGTATGTTACAACAGAGGTTAGGAAACTGCTTGTTAAGCTCAGGGGTATTGCACTCAAGGTGCACAACAAGTTAACTGCATTTACACATTAATTCCCCATGGGACATCTGTCCAGAAGGCTGATCATCCTGCAGACCACACTCCTCAGTGACCTGTAGAAAGCATAATTATTTTACTTGTTTGCTTGTTTCCTAGATTGCAGACATAATTTGGATAATGCATCTTAACCTCGCCTTGTTTTTACCAGGTTTGATTCCATTTCATGCCTACATTAAGGTCATTAAAGTTTGGAAGCAATACTAATGCAAGCCAAAAAAGGTTCAATTTAAAATTAATTGGCTTTTGTGCTCTTTAACATTTGAACTTTTGGCAGTAATGAAAAGGGCAGGACATTGGAGAAGCATTTTGCCAGTTGGCAGTGAGCACAAAACGAGGGTTTCTGTGTTTGAATCTGAATTGTCAAACTGCACATGTAATAGCTTGCCATTGTTTTGTCAGTGGGTCATTGTGAAACGATTTCCTGCAGTAACTGCATTGTGCGATAAAAGACTGGTTCAGCAGTGGTAGTCCTCAAAAACCGAAAAGAAAAAGGGATGTTGGACAAGAGCGTTTTTGAGTGCTGCACTGTAAGATTTATGACTAACTCATGTTTATTGTCTTGTAAAGCCTAGATATATTTCAACCACTTAATTAAATAGATTATTAAAAATTGCTCTTTTCATAGTGCAGAAAGAAAAGGTAACTCTCAATATGCCTACATTCTGCATGCGGGATGCCGCCTTTTTATGTGAAATACATTTTTCAGAGCTATTAATTTGATTCCTATTGAAATTATCATTTTTTGTACTGTAGTAACTCGTATTGAAAGCCATTTTAGAGTTCCAAAGAGCAGGGCTTATTTCTGCCCATTCATATGCCTCATTGTTCTGCATGTAGGGTTTGTCTAAAATTGATCTGCCCTTTACAGTGAGTTGAGCAAATGAACCTGAAACAAATGAGCTTTCAAAATAAAATCCTCCTTTAGAATACAAATGTATGAATTGTTTGTTTCTTGACACACATTGACACGCGTCATATTTTGAAGAGGGTTCAGTATTGTATATTGACTTAATGCTTAATTATGTTACTTAATGCTTTAATTATTGACTGTTGGATTTTCTTTTAGTCACAAGATCTACATATGTTGCATCTTGAAAATAATAGTTCATTTCTTCTGGATGTTCCCTTTGTCAGCTCCTTCAGCATTCTTGCAGATGTCCAAAACTATACAGTTTAATGTATAGAATTCTTAGAGAATAGTAAAAATGGGAATGGAAAATGTTTTTATATGATAAAAAAGTCCTTGTCTATTTCGAAATGTAGGAACAATGTCTCAGACTTCTAGGTTCTATTAGTGTCAGATTGTACATTTTATTTCTTCTAAATTGTTAAAAGCGAGCTTTTAAAATGGTTGTAGACCTTTAAAACACCATGTGAATATGCTGTGGAGTTTATAACAGATCTGGTAGAAAGACGGACAAATCCTAATCCTAGACAATTACCAACTTTAAAGTATAAATTGACCTTTAGACTTATTTGTGACGATAACATGCTTTCAATATCCCAGTCATCACTATCAGTGCAACAGCCTTCTACATTATCGGAGAAGTATCAGTTTCCTTGTTCATGAGGCCAGTTGGCTGTCCCTCCATCCAAGGGGGGTTAAAGACATGCATATCAATAAATATTGTACTGTCCTATTATTGAGGTTCATCAGTATCGTCTGAGATGAGTTTTAAGAAGGGTGCTTATATATTAAAATGTACTTGTTAGTGTGGTAAAAAGCAGTATGATTCAAAGCTTTGAAAGAATGGGGTTTTCAAGATAAACTCACCTTACACAGATGACTACTCACATTGTTTATTGACAGTCCTAATGCTGGTGCACTCAAGGGGAAAATTTTGTAATGAGATTGAAAAAGCAGAAAAGTTTAGAGATGGAGCTCTCTAAAATAAGGACAGTACTATTAGGACAGAAATTTGACATCTACATGTGCATGTTAAGGAATCGAAGGTTTTAAAAGCAGCAATGATATGGATGTGTTTTAGAGTTTGCGGTCTTGACGGTTTTCTCTTTTTTTCCACCTTAGGAAAAGAACAAGGACAAAGACAAGAGATTCCGTCCCCTTTATGATATTCCATACATGTTTGAGGCCAGAGAGTTCTTGAGAAAGAAGCTCATTGGGAAAAAGGTAAAGGCTAATTTTTACTTCCTGTATCTTTTAAATACTCCTGGAGAAATTATATGAGCTGACAACTCTTGTTTCCATAATTTATCAAGTAATGTTAGTTGCATTGAGTACAGTGGAACTCATAGGTAACATTGATTTGAGCTCCTTATTTAACTTAACACACAGGACCTTTGATATTTGTGATTTTAGATCATTCTGATGGACTACAGGGTGATAAGTCATTTGATGAAATGACATTTAAAAATCTCTTGTGCCAACGGAAAATGTCATCATTTGTCAAAATGTAGTATAATCTTAGAAAATCAGTTCTGGAATTTATTTTTCTGATACTGAAGATAATAAGACACCTTAGAATTCTTAATCTTGTCATTTGCATGCCGACTGACACTGTAATGAAAAAAATTAATATTAACCATGCTAATTTTAAAGTACTTAATTATGTAAATAGTTTCCTAATTTGGACACTTGGAAATGTTTTTGATGAAACAATGTGAAAATTGTGAAAACATTCTATCTGCTATTCTGAACGATTCTATTGTAGTCAATTTATATTAAAGTAAGGCACTTAACATGCCACAGTGTTGGTAATGAAAATGTTTGATTTGTAATTTTAATTCATCAGTCATAATAAACGGTGAAGTAAAAGGGTATTGTCACTTAATAAAGTTTAAAGTGTACCATTACAAAAAAAATAAGAGGATTTTTACAAGAGACTGAAATAAAGTTCGGTTCTTTGAGGGGGTATTTATCATTTTATGGATCTATGGTTTTAAGCATGTCTGTACCAGTTAAAGATAAGAAAAGGACACCAGGTAGAAATTTAGAGAGGTTTTGAGTTCAGCCTTTTGACATTTTTCTTTGCTTGTTCTGGGACTTTCGTATTGTCTCACTGTTTGGTGAAAATGGGACATTTTATATGAGCTTTTTTGAAGGCTTCGGTTTTTCCAGGATTTTCCATTCACAAATGGCAAGGGTCAGTATGGCAGTCAAAGTTCCTACTCGGTGGCAGGAGTAGCGTCAATCCTTGCGGAAATCTTTTGTGAACAAGTTTGTATTATTCAGACAACATGGTACAGTAACATCATGTTGAGATGGTGATTTATAACCCTTTTCAGCTGTGACAGAGAATATAAAGACTTAGAATTATTCAGATTTTTAAATTTGCCATGGCGGTGCTTATTAGCTTTTAAAGCTTTTTGATAAGAGTTTTGCCTTCCAACAGAACACTCTTTAGTACTGTACAAGGTGTAATATTTTTAAGCTTGGGAATAGCATTTTATCCTGTACTTCAGTTTTGCATCAACCAGTACAGAGGGTAGGACGACTATATGCACACTGCCCTGAATATGCTTTTATGGACCCGTCAAGGTTTGCTATTCTTTCTACAGGGCATTGCAATAGAATGATCAATCCTCCAATCCATACTATGGCTTTTATGGTAATCGTGGCAACAGAGGTGTCCACTTGAAGAAATCTAGACGTATCTGGCCAGTGCTGTAGCCTGTACTCAGATGATGGTGAACTTTTGGGTTTACCCTGAATTACAGATGCTTGCCTTAGCTGGTTGTGACTTGCTCATCCCTAGGGACAACGTAGTCAGAAATTGCCCTACCTTTGACTATTGTTGACCTTCAGCTCAAAGGCATGCACCTTTTTTAAAAATATTGATTTAAGGATTCTCTTGAGATTCTCTCTCCCTAAAGGTTAATTTAATGACCCCTTATACATATTTAAATAGTTTTGAGCATCTTCAAATCCTTTTTAATCAGCGCTTCACACTTATCAGTTTCAGAAAAGGAGTAATATATGTGGAGGCTAACTAATAACCTTTACCTGTGAAATTCTTTGATTGTTTAAGTGCAAGATGCTCTATTGAAATGTAAGGTTATTAATCCCACTTATGGTGCATTTGGATAGTGAAAAATGCTAAACTGTAACTGGATCAGGCCTCAAATTCTTTTGCACGTATTTTCAAGTTTGACTGCATTTTTGTCATTCCAATGTGTGATTGAAAACAGTGTGGGGTATCTTAAAGTGTACTGTACTTGATCCATTTTCTTGATGTAATATAGGCTGACACATAAAAGATGATTGTAGCATGCCTTTTTAAAGACTAAAGAACATTAGAACCTCTTCCTATAGAGTGAATCCTCCCTGGACTGCAATGCCATTTTTCTTCACTCTTGAGTTCTAGAGAAAAAATAAACTGATCATTAATCACTAAATGTGTTTTGCCTGCCTTTTCTTCTGGAACTTCACCAGGGACAATGTGAGGTATATTTGTCTAAAATTATTAAACATAAAAAAAACTGAAATGATGTGCTTTTTGTGAAATGTTGCTCTGCGGGGTTTAGGTTAAATTTATTTTATAAATAGGTGTATAATCCAGTTTGTTATTGTTGGGAATGGAAATATCAAGGACAAGCATTCCTACTAAACAGAAGAACAGATCTGCCATGATGGATGGCGTTAAAAAAAAAACTTTTGTACCCAACCCAATGTGCCGATCTGACTGAGTTCCTCTGATCTAGATTTTAGTGTAGTTAGTAGGAATAGTCTAGTTTGGAGATTCTATCAAAATGGAAGGATTTGCAAACACTATAGAAGCAGCCCAGGAAATTCAAAATGGGCAAATGCTCGAGAGATGACTTTTAACAACAGACAGTTATATGCAGATATCAAAAACAAAATGAGAAATGCTGAGCCTGAAGAAGCTGCTTCAGAAAGTTATTTATGTTAATATACCATTTATATCTTCTCAACAATGTGGAGAAGCAATAAAAAGGCATATATTAGGAGTTATAGTTGGAGGCAAAAATTTGAAATTGAGGGATATTGCTTAAATTGTACAGTGCACTATTGAGGCTTCATTAACAATATTATGCTAATGTTCAGTCACCACATTATACAAAATTATTGCAGCCCTTGGAATCGGTTAAGGGGAGAACCATCATTTACATTTTGGGGCTTAGAGGAGTGTCCTATGCTGACATGTTTAAATAACAGTCCTTGCAGTTCAAAACTAAAAAAAGTTCAGTGATGACCTAATAAAAGTTTTGGAAGTTTCCACTTCCAGTGGACTTTAATGTTTCACTTTTTATACCGAAAGTCACAAGTGGAAATGATACGGGAGAGCAGTGAAATCAGAGCGCGGTAGTCACTTCTTTATGCAAAGGTGAGTGGGAGTATGGATCAAGCTGAAACCCTGGCTTCTTTCAGTACATGCCCGAGTGAGATCCTTGGGACCATATAGTTAACTACCCAATGGGCTAGTAAAGAGAAACTGCGTTTCAGCTCTGAAACCTTCTTTGGGTGTCGAAGTCTCCGAATGCTTTTCTGGGTGGTATCCGAGCCAAAGGAAAAGGTGTTGAATTTAAGACGCAATCCTTTCAGAAGGATATTGTGATGATGGCATCTCAGTTTCATGTCCCTGATTGCATACAGGCCGTTTAATCCTTCCTTTACCTTAATGAACACTTTATAGTCTTCCTGTTCATCCCTCACTACACAGTTAGGTATCTTCATGGCTTATGTAGTGCTCCTAGCCAAGCTGTTATACTGCATCTAAGCAGTTTCATACCCAAGAATGGGTATATTCTTGATATACTGTAACTGTGCCAGTACATTGTTTTGGGATTTTAGTAGTTGAATTTATATAGTGCTTTTCATCTCCAGACACCTCAAAGTGCTTTGCTTGTTGGTGACATTGTTCATTCATAAATAAAGTGCAGCACTATCAGTTATACGCTAGCAGCTCCACTGCAAGATTGGACAGAGAAGTTGGAAAATATTTGCCCCCAGTTCAGGTTGAAATTTTGGGTAGGCCAGAATGCATAAACTGTAGAATTTAATTAAATAGGATGCCAGGGCGAACATATGTATTCTTATCCAGGGATAACCCCTATTGGTCTCTATTGAGTGCCACCAGATCTTTAACAACCCAGAAGTCAGGACCTTGTTTTAATGATGGCACCCCCTTGTCTGTATGTCCTTAATAGTGTTGTAAACCGCTGGAGCACAGGGGCTGCTATACATCACTCAGGTGGGTGCTGTCTTTCGGTATTGAATAAAGTGAGTCCCTTCCTTTGTCTAAAGTGTTTGGGAATAAAAAGCTCTATACGACTGCATGACATTACAGTAAAAGCTCTTATCTGGCATCCATGGGGAATGGGGGTGCCAGTTAATCAAATAGGCCAGTTATATGAGCGTTACACTTATGGTTACTTGTCTCATAATTTCTCACAAACTGGAGTCACTCAGGCTGATCTATAACATTAAGGCACAGAAGACAGTTGAATTCCTACATTACCCTGTTTCAGTTTTCTCCTTTCTCCAAGCACTTAATTATTTCCAGTTGTTACTTTTTCAGGGTGGTAAAGTGCTAGATGATACAGTGAAAGCTGCGTTATTGATTATGGAGAAATAAAACCTCTATTTGGATTAGATTTGTTTAAGTACTCAGTTATGTATTATAGTCCAAATAGATGAGCACATTTAAAATAGCACAAGGTCACAATTATTTCATATGTCTACATTTTATTTCTTCTTTGGGACTTAAAATCAAAACATAATAGAACCACATTTCAATCCATATAAAACTAAATGAGGCCATTCAGCCCAAGATACCTGTTTAGTAGGTTCTACTTAATTGATCTGAGTATCTTATCCAGTCATTTCTTGAAAGAAGCCAGGGTTTCATCTTCAAAACCATGGCTGGGTAGCTTGTTCCAGACTCCCAACAGCCTTTTGAGTAAAAGGGTGCCTCCTGTCCTTGGTTTTGAATACGTTATGTCTCTGTGTCTATATGTAACTGTATATATTTCCCTATTGAATAATTAATCATTAGAATTCGATTTGGAAAATATCCTCAATATAGTTATATATCTAGTAAACAACTGATTACACGTGGAAATTAAGTTACGAAAGAAACAAATTAAAATATTTTAAAAAAATTGTTGCGGTCAATGTGGAATTTAAATTACATTATTTTTGTCCACTAAAAAGACTTTGAATTCCCTTGATAGTTTTATGAAATTGCAATTTTAAGTATTGTTAGGCATTTTAGGTAATTGCTTTTAAAGGCACTATATGACTAAAATTCATTATCTGTATTTTGCACAATAATATGCGTCATCCTTGTGGATGTAAATATTATACATGGTAGAGGGTTGCAAAAAATGTCACCTGAAATTAAATATTTTTTGGGTTTTCAGCACTAATACTTAGAACTAACTTTAGAGGAGCTTAACATGATATTGGTAGTATTCTGCAGATGTGTGCTTGTAAAGTCAGGAAATCTGGGACCCATTTTGCATTTTATATTCTTTAAGAGGTGAAGTGATGTTTATTTAGGCATAATTTTTCAGTGTCGAGGTAGACTCCTCTATTGTCTTTGTACAGCTGCTAATCATTTTTACAGTTATGTAAATGATATTGTAAAATGAAAAAATATTCTAACAATTGTTTTCAATGTGGAGAGCTAACAGCAGGTACACAGCCTGAAAGTAATTGCCAAATAATTACTTTTAATGTGGTTACAATTTTCTCAAATTCCAAGTGAGATTCGAAACACCGTCTTTCCTGGAATTTGAGGTCAGACTCTTGACTTCTAATGCTGATACTTCTAACAATAATGTATTTTGACAGCTATGGATCTTGCCATTGTGACAAAGTATATAACAGTTGTCTGTGTATCACTGGTGAAGAAAATACTTTTTTAAGCTGTACATAATTTGCAGCTATTTTGCCATCTGTTGAATCTTTAGACTAGTGTGCTTATGCTTCCGTTTTGTCATGTTAAATTCTGTGCATGTGACAACTGTGCATACAGTTGTCAAACTTCAAAGACTAGGTTTCGGCAAAAGGATTTTGTTTGCATCTTGGTTTGCATCAAACACTGTAGCTAGATGTCTCCTCAGAGTGTATTGTGTTTGAATCAGTGCATGTTACTAGGCAGAGGCTTTCATTTTTAAACAATGCCATCACAGTAGGTTTGCTGCAGTTTTTTTAATCAAAATATATTTTGGAGAAACAACAACTCACACAAGATTTTACAAGTCATGGGTTTAGCATCTATAAAACATTCATCTATTGAAGTATTTGAAGTGGGAAGTTTACTTGTGGTGGGTAATTAGGCAGTTCTATAGCCAAGTTTATTCCCCTTTTGCAGCTAAAATACTGTTCACTCAGACATAATCCAGTGAAGATTTGGCTAACTGTATAAGTAGGGCTTCTGTAATGTCTCCCAACCTCCGAAAGTCGAATGGAATATCTTACTAATCCACTTATCAGGAAAGTGCACATTCAGATAATCCTGAATTCTAAAACTGCCTCCTGTTATACATGACTGTAGTGCCGTCTGTTGATTTGTGTCCCAAAGCACAGGCCTGTGATGGAGATGCATGGGGGGGGGGAAAAGGTAGACTTTTGACGGCTATAATTTATCATAAAGTTGATATACCATGAAATTTAGATGGTCTACCTATAAAATTAAAATCTGAACCTTTTCTGGTTTTGACTGGAAAGAGTTCCTTTGCATAAGTGCGCAGTTAGCTCAGGTGTATTTCTGGATATCCTAATATTTACGTTTACCCCAAAATGTAGTTTTTTATACATCACGTCTCATTTTCAGCACCCTTTGTTTTCTAAATTGGATTCACTCAAGTATCTTTGCTACTTGTTCAACTAGGTTTAGTTACATGATGCATCACACCAATTATTAATTTAACAAAATTATATTTAATTAAGCGTTTCCCAATTCAGGGTGCTAAGTTTTTTTTGTAACTACGTATTTTCTGAATTACTTATGCCTATAAAGTGTTTTTGTACTGGAATATTTGAACAAATTTGCACTTTCAAAAGGGGGAGGTTTTTTTGTGTTCAAGAGCATGAGAACATTTGATCAAATTGCCTGCTTTGGTTTGCAATCCAGCTCATTTGGTTTGTGCTTGTGCCTGGCAGTTTACTTACATGAGTTTACTGCAGGTGTCCTTGCTGCTTAAAAAAAACAGAAAAAAAAAGTCAACATGAAGGCACACAGTTACCCCTTTTATATAAAATCAATCCATTTAAGTAGTGTACAGAGCCGGGCCTGTGCTGGGGAGAACAACTAGCATTAGGATGGTTGTAAGTCTGGAGCCAGCAATCCAGCCACATTGTTGAAGCCGATACCCTGGTTTCCTTATAGAAGCCTTCTAGTCTTCAGCTAGATGAAGCCTCAAACAAGCTAGATGGACTAAATGACCTTCTCTTATTTGAGAGAAAGCAATGTTTTGTCTGTGGTTTTTTCCTCTTCTCAGTGTTGAATCTACCTCTATTGCATCCCTTTCAGTTCTGTTTAAGCCTGTTCTCTTTATTTAAAACTGTTCTTGTGATCCCTCATCACAACGCCCACTATCCGTTCTGGAAATATCTTCACCTGTTAGTCACACAATGGTGTTGATTGGTTACTTTATGATCTGATCTGTGTGCAATCATGTGCAGTGTGTAGGCTGTATGGTTTATCGGTGTCGCCATCGGATAAACGTTTTGGTATCATCAGTATACATTCAGACCAGCAACGGGGAGATACTGTAACTATAATGGAGAGAAATAAAAGATGGAGTGGAAGGCTGAAAGAATTAAGATGACTTGTTGTGAACTAAAATAGGGCTTAGATATTGAATTATGAAATCCCCTGATTGTTGCTGCTTGTGCTGGTGGTTTCAGGAACTGTAGTGCTAGTGTAGTGTAATGCATGGTTTTCCCTCAGTGTCTCTGTACTAATTCATGACTATCTCTTGTCCACTATTAGTGGAATTGTCACCTTGAATATCCTCCAAAATACCTAATTTTTACCTGATGATTCAGCATCTTGGTTAATTTATTATTTGTCTGTTTTAGGAAACAATTTCCAACAGTACTATAAACTAATTGTAAACAGTGCAGGCAGCTGGTCTGTTTGCTGGAAGTCTAGCAGTCTAGCCAATATGTTACAGAAGAAATTACATCTATTAAGTGCATGGGAAATGTTCAAAATCTAAAAGTAGTCAGTAGCCTTTTGTAATAAT
The DNA here is from genome assembly GCF_040954835.1 of Lepisosteus oculatus. Classification (NCBI taxonomy): domain Eukaryota; kingdom Metazoa; phylum Chordata; class Actinopteri; order Semionotiformes; family Lepisosteidae; genus Lepisosteus; species Lepisosteus oculatus. The sequence goes on along the minus strand of NC_090702.1, from coordinate 47,239,103 downwards.
GTATTACAAAAGTATGGGTTCTTATTTTAAGGACAGTAGCCTGTTTGAATCCCGTTTTTCTTTCTGCACAATGAAGACTTAATTTTCTCTTGAGCAAATATTTGAAGAAACATTTTAAATTGATGCTATAGTAACCTGGTTTGGCACAATGGAGTGAAAATATTTGGTCTATTTCTAGAATTGTTTTAACTTATGCTGAATATCAGTGTGTGTATATATATATAGGCATCTTATTAAGGGATTTGTTTGCCAAATACTTGAATTTTTTTGGGGGGGAAATCTACAGGTGTAAATTTGTACATAGTCAACATTGTTGACTAAATCTTAGGAGTTTGTGGTGCATTTGACTGGTATTTTATCCTAATTTGATATTGGATGATGTAACTATTTAATACCACCAGTCTTTTTGTTTGGGAAAGAATGAGTTTATTTTCCTCAGGTTAGCAGCAGCAGTAGTATGTGATGTTTGAAGGGCAGTTATTCATCTTTAGCACAAGGTAGAAACCCCTATTTTTATGTTGTACACAAGTCTGTTTTTCCCTAACAAGGCAAACATTTAATCCCTTGTCTTTTAGATGTCCATCCTGTATGTACATTGTGTAAATCTGTGTAGTTACTATGGTTATTCAGTAGTATTACTGCAATTATTCAAAGCCCCTTTGAGTGAAGACTAAAACAAGTGTTCTTAATATCTGTGAGATCACGTTTCTTTTCTAATTATTTTGTCTGCATTAATTTTAGTCTTCTGGGTATCTGAGTGTGACATTTGAGCTTGCCCTCTTAAAATATTAGTTTCCTTTTTATTTAAATAGAGTGTTTCAGAATACTAATTTGGAAGTGATCTCATTTTCTGCACTACCTAATCTACAGTCTGAAACAGTGAAGGTCATTTATTTCCTTTTAATTTAATATTACATGATCACATGTTAATAACACAACAGATTTTTCTTTAAACTTTTGATTCAGATTGTAAGGGCATTCCTGTGCTCCATCTGAAGGAGGTTGAAATTATCGTGTTTATAAGAGTATTTGTGAATTTATAAAGACTGTCAAGTAAAATATGCAGTGTTATCAACAAAAAAATATATAGGCAAAGATGATGGATTCTGTTATTTGTAGAGCTTGTACCTTTTTAGTAACTTACAAAATGGGGGGCACAAAAAACATTTCAAAATGAAAGTGGGGTTGATTAAGACTTGTATATGCTGAAAGGAGAGCCCGACACATGTTGGACTATGGCTGTGATCGCTTAAGTTACCTTTGTGATGTTCTTGGACAGCGAGATATTAGAATATGCGTTCTGTGACTGGTGCTTAAAATATTCCTCATTCCATGTACTGCGTGCCGTTTCACATTCAGTTTATATAATCTGTCTTTATTGTAGTCTTGAGATTCATGCATTCGTTGACCAGGTCTGTGTTTGGATTCTAAAAGGCCTTCAAAATAATTTTTTTTGGGACACAGTAGACCTTGAGTTTTTTTCTTCTCTCTAGATGGCCATCTGAATAAACTTCAAAATTGTACTGAGTTGCATTGGGACTAGTGCTGGGCGATAATTCGATAACGATAATTATCGCGATATAATTGTCCTCGATATAATTTTAACAAAAGTTCAATAAATGTTCGATATATATGTTAATGCTTTGTGCATGATATAAGCATGCGTACAAAATACTGCGCGAGTGCACATGCGTGTTGCAGACTTCTATGTGTGTTTTATCACACTGCAGTTTTTAATTTTTCTATTAAGAAATTTGTTTTGTAAATTTTTCTCATGCATATTTTGACATAAAGACTTGAATACTCTCTACCTCAGATTTGTTGAATGTTTCTGCTGTTTGGCAAGTGTTTGTTGTGTTCTTAAAATAGTTGTTTAATTTACCAATTAACTGTCTGGTTTCTCCAACTTTCACTCAGGAGAAAAAATCTGCCTTTAAACTTGAAAGAAATAATGATTTGACATTTATCGTGATAATTATCGATATTGACTGATATGAAATTTTTTATCATGATGTTTTTGGCCATATCGCCCAGCCCTAGTTAGGACATCTCACAAATGTATAGCATGAAGCATTTGATATGTCTGAAGCTTTATCAGAGACTGCTTTGAGTGGCTTGGAAGTAGTAAATTCTTATGATGTTCTGTCAATAGTGCAAACATCACCTGCGAGGCAATTGAAGAAACAGACAAATAAAATTTTAGGTTCCAGAGCTGCTGAAAAGCCATACAAGCAGTGAGAGCAGAATGGCTGCCTCCTTTCTGCAGCCTTTATGCTCTTATTTTCCTTCACTAAAGAAAAAAAAAAGATTAAGATAAAAGCAGAGAAAGCATTAAAAAAATCTTCAGTGGTCTTTAAAAGCTACAATTTGAATATAATTTATGAGTTTTTGACTCAATCCATTTTTAAGGTATCTTTTTGACAGGTACATGGCACATTAAAATATTTGCTATGAATGCAGCATTTTTCCTAAATGAAATTGAATGTCCATTAAGGCAAAATGTAAATTATCTCATCATTTAGGGCTGAAGTGCTTATTGTAGTGTTGGATTGAAATCTACTAAAATGAGACTTAAAAAATTGACATTCAGCTTTCAGTGTCATTGACGATTAGGTTATACTTTGGTTGCAGCCTTGATAGCTTGGACATTACAGTTACACTGGGTACATTCACATTTGGCAGGGGGAAAAAAAGATTTTCTCCTAATGACCTTTGCAGGTTGCAACTCCTAGTTTCTTGTTAATTTAATTTTTACAGATAAGCTTTGGGCCTCATATGCTGTATAGTAGGGGCTGGCAAGTCCTTTAATGAATAATGTAAATAGCATCTAGTTTTGAAATTAAACAGGATCATTTTCCTTTTCTGCTCCAGATTCCCTTGAGATTGGGAGAGGTGGTGAGAGCAACAAGGGTGACATTGAGTGTGTTTGCTGTACAAAGTCATAAACAATCTCCATGTTGTGGCATTCTTCTTGTGGACGTATCTCCTCTAGGGAGACCCACCGTTAGACTGATTTGATTCACACTGACTGCCAGTGACCTTGGAAACTTGCCTATAGATAAAAACTCACTTAGAGACAGATGTAGTCTAATATGAAGCTCTGGATTTAAACTGTGTTTTTTAGCAGCATCTCGCCCTTTTGTCTTGATTGTCTTTGCGTACACTGGTGGTTTGTATTTTGGGGATACCCAGGAATCCTACTGAAATCATGCAAAGGCAAACCGTCCTAGGGTATGAAAGGACTATTGTACATTTCATAAGAAAACATTGATGAATGCTGGATTAAATAAAGTCTGAGATTACAATATTTCCCCACAGTTTCCTCTCCTTGAAAAGCTTCACCTGTCACCTTTGCACTTCAAAACCTCAGACTCAGACTCAATTTGAGTAAAGCTTGTAGTCTCTTAGACTTGCATCTGTCCTTTTTTTAATATTTGATTTTTTTCCCCTCAATTTTTATTCCTTTAATTTTAGGTCAATGTCACAGTAGATTACATCAGAGCAGCTACCACTGGCGCAGACCTGGGCACCGGCACTGGTCCAAGTTTTCCAGAGCGCACCTGTTCTACTGTCACTATTGGAGGAATGTGAGTTTTTCTTCTACTTGTTTTGAGACAATCGCCTATTTCAGTATATTCGGTTTTATGTGATAACGTGACATTAATGGGTCTCAGATGTAATTTCTCTACCTGTTTTTGCAATTCTGACTCTTCATACTTGTGAGCCGAGCATTCTGCATGACTCAACCAGCAAGTAAATTACTGGAAGTAAAGTGGTCCATGAGTGGAAAAAACCTTACGTTTTGGGTCTGTTATGTGGCTTTCTTACTGGAAAATGGGTGGCCAACCTGGTCCTAAAGAGCCATATTTGTTTGGGTTTTATGAGTCACAACAATTTCTAAATGTAAAGCAATTGTTTAAACCACTGAAACAGATGATGAGTTAAATCTGGAATTAAATACCCAGATATAAATAAATCTGGATCTAGAATTAAAATACCAGTGCCTTGCACCTTTTCAAGGACCATAGAAGGCCAGTCATTACTTTTGACATTTCTGGTTAAGGGTTTCATTTTGCTGTCTTAAACCAGAGCTGACCACCTTTGTACTCGCCGAGTATGAATATAAGGCATTTTTATTACATTTCATTTTGATTTTTTGTTGTTGCTTCGCCGCTTTCAAGTAGATCTATGACCTAAATTTAGGAGAGAAGAAGAGACCTATATCAGGGGTTCTCACGCCATCTAAGGATCCAGATGGGGGCATGAGAGCTTTTTATATACAACAATTTCAAAATACATACTGAAATTTTCCAATTACGTGGCAATTGTTTACAACAATTAATAAACAGAAAGTATGATCTAATCACAGTAATTTAATAGTAAAGACCATTAATTAAACCTGTCAACTGCCTGCGTCATCTTCCATCAGTTAACTTTAGAGAATATTTGGCATACATGCTTTCCTGTCTACCCCAAAACAGGGCGAGCGAACTCTGTGGATCCTTGTACCATTTTCATCCACCTGTTTTCAGGAGACTAGTTTTTCTGCACTCTCGATCATCAAGAATAAGTCCTTTATATTAAAACTAACTTTCGTTGTCCTCTTTCTTCCACGGAGGAGAGAATTTCAAAAACTGTGGCAAATATGCAGCGTCAGAGCTCACTCTGAATGTTTGAGGTGAACTCTTACATAATACCTATCAATCGGTTTTCCTGTTTATATATTAACGTTTTTCCTTGATGTTACAGAAGGTTCACAAATTTAGAAAATTACAGTAAATCTAGAAAAAAGCTTAATTTAAATTATTAGCCCATACAACAAGGAGGAGGGCGGTTTTTGCGTTAACCAAGGCGGCGGGGAATTGTTTGAAAAAGGTTGAGAACCACTGTGCTTTAACATTTCAGAGTATAAACAGGGCTCATAAGTGACCTTTCCTGCACTGTACCCCTACCTCCTCCCCATTATTGCCATTAAAGCAGCTCATCGGCTCATTCTGTTTAAAAAGGGTTCAGTTATCCTAATTTTCACAGACAGGCTGTCGTTCCTTCAGCCAAGCAAGTCAGTGGCTCACTCACCAGATCACCCAAGTGCTAAAATGACAGTAAGTCTGTTCCAGATTTGTGTTCATTCTATGAACTGTACACTACCTTTGAAGTTATACAACGTGTTGAAAAGAGTTTGCTGTTTGCTTACATAATTTTTTTATATTTTAGTTAGCTGTTTAATGAGCATTTGTGGCACCGGAAATTGAACTTTTTCAGAAATATTTTGTACCAGCAAATTGAAAAGAGGAAACATGGAGAGGTCCGCATATAGTAAAATTAAATTGAGTGTGCCATTTTAAGATGATTCAAAATCACATAATCTTACCTATAAGGTATCAGTTATGAGCTATAAGTTATTCATTAGTTTAATCTGTGTCAAGGCAAAGTTAATAAATCCCATCAATCTAACAGTCCCCCTTTTCACGCTCGTCTTTAGTAATTGTCTGGAAAAGTTCAGACTTTCAGTGCTTGTGTTCTGAATGATTTTGGCATTTTTCTGAACACTTATTTTTAACCAACAATAACTACCATTATTTTAGAATGTTTTAATTGCAATTAGCTTGCACACATCTAGCAGTGTGTTAAGGTATTTTTTGGCTTTACTCTTAGGAGTTTTTGTTGTAGTTGTATAGCTTGTACCTACATAACATGTCGTAAGGAAAATTACTCTTTTGCATAACTACATGCAGCATTTATTCAATATGGAAATCCTCCATTGATATTCAACTCTGGTTTGTCCAGCGCCATCTGTAATCTTACAGTAGTTTACATTTGTACCTTCCTGTAAACATCTATACTTTCCCATAAACACCCTGCATTTGCTCATCTGCTTACATTTCCCAGAGGCATATTCCATGAATGCAAATGCCATTTTGAATTAGGTGCAGTTCCTGGACAGTATAGATTTTCCCCAGAGAGAGGGGAAAAATACCATTAGTCTGGAGAACTGACATTGGATGATAACTTTTTTTGTGCTCAAAAAAGATATGCTGAACAAACTGATGGTTTATTTAAGATCAGAGAAACCAATGGATTCTGATCTTTTAAGGGCTGCTAAACTGTACATCAGTACAATTCAATTAAATAATTTTTCTGCATCTTAGAGTAATGAAATATTAATGTTCTGTCATTTTAAATATTTTTCAAAATGAATATGCATGCTACAGAAAGGCTTGTATTAATTCCTGGAAAAAAAACACTTTAAGAGCATCTTTATTTTTATAGTTTTAGAAATAAATAAGAAATAGGTCTTACCTACATGTATTGAATAATTTAATATATCGATTTCTGTACTGTACTTAAATCTTACCTTTTAAAACATGGCTGTTTTTTTGCTTTTGTTCATTTTGCAAGTAATTTTGATCGAGTCTGTCAGCTAATCTTTACTTGGTATTCTGATCTTTCAGTCAGTGTCCTCGTGGTTTAAATACTTCAATATAAAAGATTTAAATCCAGCTACAGTAACACAATTGAATAAATATTGAATTATACCATTGGATAAATAAAATACATCTCCTGTATATCATTCAGTATAACCTGATGGCTCATTCATTTACATTAGATCATATAGATTTTGAAACAGTTTTGGAGCTTTGTTTCTAACTGATGTGGTTAGGTGAACATGCTGCTAAGATGAAAGTTATTTGCTTTCATCCTGCTGGACTTTTTCAGTGCTGAATGGGGGAATGCAATCTTGAATGAAGTGGGTTGTCCTTTTTACTTAGCGATGACATAATATTGGTAGAATGAGCTATTTCTGATGAAAATTCAGAATTTCAGTATTTCAGTTTGTTACACCAATAGTTTTTGGACTTTGGACACTGGGACTTTTCTACTTCAACAGCCAGTGACTGCAGCAATGATTTGAATTATATTCTACAAATTCACAATCCTAAAAATGAACTGCATTCCTATGCTAATTTAAAAATCAAAGATAACCAGATGTACTATTATGTTACCTAACGTTTTAATGCATTTGTTCATACATATGACATGAACAGTACTTTTAATAACTTTCGATTATTTCCTAATTTGTGTAAATAAGATGGGGGGAGCCTTTTAAGACCTTGAAACCCTGTTAGCTATATTTTATTTCATCTTGAAGTTACCAAGGGTAGAAACTTGGATAATTGACTCTTTCACAATTGTAGGATAATTGCTCAAGAGAAGCTTTGAATGATTAATCTTGACAATACACATATTTAACTAAGAACTTATCATACACTTGATTTCAAGTGAAATTGTTTCTGCTCAAGATGGTTAATTTTAGATATCCATATGGTCTGTACCTGTCTGATCATGATATCTACATTAACTCTTTTTTCAAATATATTATGTACAATGTATTTACACATTTTATGACTAAATTCAATTAGAAGCAGAGCTTCTTCAGAGATAAGTGAATGTAATAGATATGAAATCTGTGGAGAATGCATGGCACGTTTAATGATATTTCTCTTGAAGAGCAGAACAGATTTATCTAGTCAAAGACTAGAAGGCAGTAGCCCGAATAGTAAAATCAATTAAGGAAAAAAACAAGGAGAAAGGAACCACTTAATAAAATTATTTAAAAGAAATGGGATCCAGTTACAGAAAAGCAAGGTAATACATTGCAAGCACAGGTAAAAGGCATATAAGATTGGCCAAGACAAAGTAGAACTATTGTAACAGGGACAGTAATAGTTCCTTTCAATATTTTAGTAGCAAAACTAATACACATACTAGTACCACTTAAGCTAAATATCCAATATATTAATATGTTCTGCCAATTGTACTCCGAGAAACAAGATACTGTTCATAGGTCATTAAACAAAACTCTTTGTGCAAGACAGGGGTAGTATCTGTAGACTTGAAAATTGCTCTTGTACTGCCCATCCATCAAAATGATGACAAAACCGAACCAAGTAATTACGAATCAGTAGGCTTTACTTCTACTACATGCAAGGTTAAAGGCATAAGATTCTAAGGGATAGCACAAAAATAGATTCTAAAACAATTTTTTGAAAAAGGTAGGGGTGTTCGGCTAAAATGACTAAAATGTAGAGGTTTCTGAACAACCAGCAACAATCATGGTCTCACATCTTTTTAACAAAAGGCTTCTAATCTTCCTTATAAAAGTAATTCTCAAGTTGCTGGCAGTGTGTATTCAAGGTAATATGTGTGCAAATACTCAGAACTAGTTTATGGACCAAAAACTGTACAGATAAATTAAATTATCTGATTAGGGTGATGTAAATTGCAGAGTACCATACAGATTTGTATGAGGACCACTGCTCTTTCCAATTTAGAGTGCCCTTCAGATTTTATTCATACTCTATTGAAATTGGAACAAACAATCAACAACAAAATTCAATGTAAAAATTACTTGTTCAAAGAATTGTTCATTGTTCAAAATTCAGTGAATAAAAAACATTGCTAAAAAAAAGTTATTTTTAGTACTATCATAAGTCCCAGGGATATTTGTCTTTATTCATTTACGCTTCATCTTTTTTGTCCAAAAGCTCCCATTTTGTTTCATCTGACTGTTAAATATGGTTCTCCAATTGTCATTAATATGTAGTCTATCCAATTTAAGTTTTTGTGGTTTGTCCAAAGTAGAGGCATCTTCCTTGTATGCTAGCTTTGAATGCCACATTCATGTTGGTGATGTTTAAAGGTAGTTTTTGACATTTTGTATTCTGAAAATGCCGGTTTGTGTGGGAGATCTTCAGCTGTTGCCTTGAGATTTACAGTTGATTCCCAAACCACTTGTTTCACAGTCTGTGGTGATGTGATACATTTGCTTCCTTTTCCTAGTAGGCTTTTTCTGGCGGAAAGCTGTAGTGGAAGTCAGTTCTTTGTGGTTACATTTATAGCTATCTCCCGAAGTGTAGAGATCAATGACCATTTGCCTGCAGTCTTCAGAGAGCATGGTGTTGCATGCCAATAATGAGGTCTTCTGGGTGTACCTCCATTTCTTCCCCAAGAAAACAGACTTTAGAGGCTTCTAAGTCTGAGAGTCCCAGAAAATTCCACTACTCTTCCAAATTCTCGTATGTTATGGTACATTTCTTGCCTTTTATTTAAAGGTATGCTTAGAGCTGTAAATAGATTACTCTTCTTTTTTCTGGAATTTAATTTACATCAAATGACTTTTCTCTGTACAGTGCTATTGCTATTAATGTACAATTTTTAGATTTTTATTAAACAAGGCAGATTATGCAATCTGTAGTGCTGATTTTTTTCTTTTTATCATAGAGTATATGGAAAAAATCTGAAAGGCACTTTATATTCATATTCTGGATTCTTGTATAGTTCGTAAAAATAGTTAAGTTTGCAGATGATACACAAATAGACTAGAAAGCAGCAAATTTTAACGAGTTAAAATTCGTGTAGGTAAAAAACTTGCAGCTGACATTGTAGGCAAGGGCTTGAAGCGATCTTTAGTTACAAAATGGAAAACATTGAACTTGAAGAAACTAATATAAGAGAACATAGTAGCTGATGTTGCCACATTAATTACATCTTCTATGTAAGGTATGGAAGCAAAAAAGGCAAATAGAATAATAGTAGGTAAGTAGAGGATATATCGGTAAAATCTTCATAGTAACACCTTTAGAAAATTGTGTGCAATAGGGAATCAGTCCTGAGAGTAAAAACTAGATGCAGTTCAAGCCTTAAAGGAATGTTCTACACTGACAGGCTGAAAGACGTAAACCCCTTACTCTTGAATCATAAGGTAGAAGACCATTAGTATAAGCACAATACTCAAAGTTAATCCTATGGACTCATCAGTAAAAACTATTCAGGAGACACAAGTGGAAAGTACATGGAAATACATTTAACACCCAGAACAGGGTGCTTCCCAGCCATGTTGTAGCATCTGCAAATTCTGCCTTTTTTTAAGGAGTGGCTTGATGAGGTCCTTGGAGAGATGGAAGAGAAGCTTTATTTATTTATATAGATGCTTATTCTGCAGCAAAATATTTTTTCAGCTATGTTTAATTTTTTACCGTGGATCATAATTGTATATCAAAGTATAAAATTCTTGTAACCTACTGTCTTTATATAAAATGCATGCTCTAAAAAGACTGGCAATAAGATTCAACCACAGCCACAACTCAGTTGTAAGTATGAATTGCATACATGAAGTGTTTATTCAAATTCCTCTCCCTGTTTTGCAAAACGTAGTTATCCTGCACCTCTGACTTGTGTGCTTTGAGGATGGATAAATCTAATTATGACTTGGTCCAAATATTTTTTACATTAGTGCCAAATGAGTGTTGAAATGAAAGAAAAAACAGATCTGCAAGTTGGATTTTTATTTTTTTTCAGCATTCAATCTGTGAAAATTGTGGCTGAGTTATTCACTGCACTAAATTTTTAGTGAGTTTAATTCCACACACAAGTCAGGTACTATTACATGCTTTTGTTTGTGTGGGGTTGCTTTGTTACCTTGCAATGAATGGAGATGGATAGGATGCTTGGCATTCTGTTCACATAGGGGAGGCAAGACAAAATCACCCTCAACAACATTTCTGGTGTGTGCAACTCCAAATTCAAAGTGTCAATACTTGAAGTGTTTTTTCTTGGTAGCAGTTATTTCATTAGTTGGTCTGACTTCCAAATTGGAAAGTAGTGTCTTGCCTCAGTTTTGCACAAGCTCGTTTTTTTTTTCACCCGTTGAAGGAATGTAATTTTCTGGGAGGGGGATATTCTGTCCTCTCCCATTTTCCCTGTTGTGCAGAGAAAAAAACATTTCCAACTTTTTTAGCACACTGTAGATCTTCGGTGTTGGTCAATCAGTAAGTCCTGAAACCTACTGAATTAAAGCTCAAACAGACTTGAATATTAACCATCTCCATATATACTGGGTCCTCTCTTTGGTTCTACTAACTTCTTTCCACCTAATTAAAAATGTATGTTATCTGTAAAACCACTGCAGACAAGTACCTAATGCTGTCTATGTGATAGTATGTATCCTGGTCTTTAATGTGATTTGTGCAGAGAATGGTACTGAATGTGCAATGACTACTGCAGAAACTAGTGTAGATGTGATATATAAAAATATCTTGTATACTGAACTCAAATTGTTCAGAGATTTCTTCTGAACTAAACTTTATATGAATTTTCTGCTAATATAGGAATTACAGAAATTTCTAAATTTTCAGACTTTATTTTTTACTTTATTTGCAATTCATTACTGTCAGTGAAAGGTTGTTAAACTATTTTTGTCAGTTCACGCTCTGAATGAAACATACAGAGTATTTGCTGATCCGTTTTATTAAGTTTTTTTTCTATACCCTAAAGCAACAGGAGCTTAATATTGGGGAAATTTGACCTCTGCCGCAAAATGCATTACTGGCATACATATTTTAAAAACATTTAGTATTTTATAAATGTAAATTGAAAGCTGCCATTTAAAATAGCATGGATGTTATTAAAAAGGAGGCATGGGAAAACCTGTACTTGGGAAACAGTGGTTTTATATCTATCATTAATAGGGGATGACTGAATTGTACTCCTAGTGCCCTTTAGAGAAAACACTGTGCAATGCAATTTGTTTATCTTGAAGCACTCTCTTGTCTGTATCTCTCTACACTAGCTTAAGTGTTTGAATATATGTGGCTGATAGCTGATTTTTAAAACCAGTGAACAGATTAGTATGTAAAAAGGAAAGCAATTACATCAGATGTGCACTCTAGCATGAGACATCTTTTCAAATTAATAATTCTGATTTTCAGTGTCATTTTATATATAAATGACACTCCTTGCAGGGATGTACACCCCCAGCAATTTGGAAATGACTAAGCAGTATTTGACTATTGCAAATGTATATGCTTGATTGTAAGTACTAATGGACCTATTAATTTGGTCAGCCTTACTGAAAGTCTTATGCAAGACCTGTTAAATTACAGATTATTGAAGCATACAGATGTGTGATGCTCTTTGTTACATCTCGGTATCTGATTGCAGACCATTTCTTTTCTTGTAGTGTCAGACGTTTCCTCATCTGTGCTTTTAAAGCCAGAATCATAGTTTTTACCACAGCTTGATTACGTTTGTTTATTTTATTCTATGTTTATGAGTTAAGCATTTTGAAAGCATAAAACAAAAAATAGTTTAAAAAGAGTTTCAATAGAGCTGTTACATGTGGATGTTCTGACAAATTCTCTCAGCTACAATAAAGATTTAGTTATTTTATCGGTACTGGCAGTGTTCAAGATTTATGATACTGGACATAGCCCTCTTCATGCAATTCATTAGCTGTTATTCCATGTCTATTTTCCATTACACTTTGAAAAACCAAAACATCTGATCACCCTCAAATGCATGAAACCCCCAAATTATAAAGCATCTTTCTGAGGCAATGCTACAATCACCATTACATCTTGCATTCACTACCATTATCAAACATTGAATAGTTTGAATGTTATACAACATTGTTAGGTCCTCTGAACTGTGTAGCACTTGAGAGAACATGCTGAGTGTCTTTTTCCTCACGTTCTCTATGGTATAATGATGAAGTGCATTCCATAAAGTCTGCAGGTAATCAGATTGAATACAGTTGGAAATAACTAGATTATCTGTGTTCTGCGAGGCCTGGAAACAGCATCAGTCATAATTCAAGGCTGCTTTATGCAATGTTAGAAATGCATATTGCTCCAAACTGATTGGTGCTGAATATCATAATCCAGGACATCATTTTAATGTGTTCAATAGTTTTTGTCAGCCTCCCTCTGTTCCTCCTTTTGCCTCTTAAGCAGAGACTGAAATGTGCAATGTCTTTTTTTTTCTGGAAAATTCTTTCCTTTAGGTCAAACGCTTCTGTTTTCTAGGTTAGGGTGCTAACATACTGCTCCCTCTAAACATATTGGGACAAGCTGTATTCATGATGAGGCTATCAAAAGTGATAAGTACAATGTTTTATGTTTGTGTAATTCCATTTCTACATTTGTTTACAACAGAAACATACAATACCTCATGGTCCTCCCAGTGATTTCAAGTGACCATAAGCGTTGGGAGACCTTCACTGTGTAAACTGATTATTTTAAAAGTCATTATTTGTTTGCATATCCCTTTGAAGAAATATGGGCACAGTTTAAAATGCATACTCACTGTAGAGTGATTTGGTTAGTTTGATTTTCCACCTTTTCTCCAAATGAAGTGCTTCTTGCATTGACTGCTGCATGATGTCATGCCACCCTATTTACTACTGCAAGAGTGGACAGTGTTTAACTTAAGAATTCATTCTTCCGCTGCCATTTTTAGTAATATCCGTAAGAACAAGTGAGCAAGACCCAGAGATGACCATGCATGCCCAGGTCATGACTTTACCTCCACTATACTTCAGAATTTTCTCTGAATCACAGAGGTGAACCCGCCATGTTAAACCAAGATAAATTTTGTCCAAAGTATGGATAGACTAAAGTGTGAAGAAAAGGGGATTACAAGTCTTTCAAGGGACATCACATCTGTGAAGTATGGTGGATGTAATGTCATGCAGGGCTGCCTCTGGGCCTGGCTCACTTGCCTTTATTGGTGATTGATTGTGATTGAACACAAATATAAATTACTTTACTGAAAATCTAAAATATATCGGGCCAGTAAAGTCAAAACCTTTTTGGAGGTCACTGTTGTGTTCAAAATTAAGCCAAAATGTCTTTGTTCTAGAGCTGTCTTTCCAGTCTTGTTAATATTTTTTTGTGTTTTGCTGTGGTTCCTTCTTTCTATAGGCAGCTTTTAAGACCATTGCTGAATATTCCTCATGCTGAAGAGCATTGGCCCTCTATTTCAAAATTGTATAATGCTGTTTTGGTATAATGTGGTATTTATTAGCTGAAAATGTGAAAAGGGGTAAAGTATCTTGAAGTTTAAGTATCTTTAAGTGGGAGTTTCCACAATAAGGTAGAGGTGAGCTCTGCTGGGGGAGTTCTCTTGTGGGTTCCAGGGAGGAAGGTGCTCTGGTCCTTTTGTAATGGGCACTGTAGGAATGCAGTTTGGTCTTTTGTTGCAACTGTCTGCTGCCTTATAAACGAGGACTCTTTTTTTGTATCTTTTTGATGGTGAATTTGTTTAATTTGGCACCTATTGAGAACTGAATCCTGGTGACTGTGCTGGGGAAGGGCGAGCCTGTGACAATCTGGTGTGTAATGAGTTGTCATATTTCAATCCATATCCTGTCCAAAGCACAGCAGAGAAATGATCTTATTTAGGGTTTCAGATACTATAATGGTTATGTATTCTGGATCCTAGGCCATGCTTGTGTTTTCTGTTCCACATGTTGCCTTCGCCGGCTGATTAGAAATCTTCTTAAATGCCAGAAAGGTTCAGTTGAAATTACTGACACCAGTTTCTGCTAGTTGGAATCTTATTTGTGGGATTGGATCAAGTTAGTGTCAACATCCTCTAATGTACTGAAAATAATTTGCAAATGTATACTACCTACTTTCATACCTTGTTCAGTAGATGATAGTTAGCCATTGTGCCACAAACCAGGTTGGGATCTGTGTATCAAAGCTGTGGATTTCTTTGCCTGTATTAGTACAAATCACCTTAGTATTTTAAAAACATAACAAATTAATATTTTATGCATGATCAGTTAAAAGAATCTGATTTATTGTAAATGTATTTCATATTTCCAAATGTAAGGCATGTCTTTTTCTGCCTTAGCTTTTCGGTTCTGTTATATTTTATGGAGCTGGTGCTTTGCTTTTTACATCTGACTAGGAAAGTTGTTGGTTAATGCTGTTCTGGATTTGGAATTTTGTCGTTCATCACTTATATGAGTAGATGTTGGATCTCTTTTATAGATTTGCAGTTTTAACAGGGTTGTTTGCTGTTCTTTGCCGACACCTCTGAAAAACGTATTGCCAATTAAAAAAAAAATTCAACACTTGGCATGTTATTAAAGGCTCAAGTTAAATCTTCAGTGGTGAAATTAGAATGTTTTTTCGTGAGTCTTCAGTTTTTAAAGCTGTTTACGTTTTCATTTTAGTCCATATGGCAGTTCTTAGAACTGCCTTATGGAATATCGTTCCCATTTACTCATCAAATGTGAATCTTAACTTTGGATTATTTAGTTCCCAATCAGTGAAGTTCATTTTCTGAATATAATGCAGATATTGCGGAAGTCTGGTACAAGACAAAGTTATGTAGCCATATTGTTGAAGCACATACACTTAGCTGCTAGCAACCTAATAGTATGGATAGGCTGAATGAACTCATTTGTAACATATGGAACCTCTTATTTCTTATCCCCTGTCCACATTGTACCTCTGCTACCTTAATCACTGATAGTGACAAAGTTGTTGTGATTTCATCACCTTGCAAAATATTTTTGGTTCAAGAATTGCTTTATTTTGGGTATAATTGCTCTGAATATGTAGATGTATTACAGCAGTCTTAACAATTCTGACAATTTAATGATTTAGAAATGTTTTACAGAAATATGCTATGCTATTTAAAGTTAAAATGACTCAACACTTTGTTGGCCTTGGGGTTTAAATGCTTCTCATCATTTGCATACAATTTTTCTTTTCTCTAAAAATTAATTCTAATAGTGGCGCTCAGTAGCCATTTTATCTTCCCTCTGTTGTGAGCAGAGTGTGTTAAGAAATCTGAAATTTAAAATGCAGTGCTCAGTTCCTTAATGCAGTGAACGCTGCTATTGACAGGGCCTCACTGCAGCGAACAAAACCTTACTGAACACCTCATAGCTTCCTATGTTTTTGCTTTTCATTTTTGCACTTTGAATTTCTAAGACGTTTTAAGTAGTGGATAGTTAAAGAGGTAAATAAAAGTAACAGTAATCTGACCTTTGAGGGCTGGATTTGCTAGTATACATAAAAAAAAACAAATACAATTTCCTGAATGCAGCACTGTATTTTGCAGCATGTCCTGGGAGCTGTTCTAGAAAATTAAGGAATTTAATTTGTGCGTTACTCAGCATGGCTAATATTCAGGGCTTTGTTTCCTAAATTAGAATTGCTTAAGTATTTTCTTCATTACTTTTCGGTTTCATTTCCTCCCCCCCCCCCACAGAAATAAGACATTTTATCCTAAGTGCAGGTGAAGACTTTAAAGTTAGTTTTATTCAATATGTAGTGGAATATAAAATCCATTTTTTACTTGAGCATTGGCTAAACCAGAACCTAAGACAGCGGAGACTGGATGGTTAAACACTGTTCCCCGAGCTGTGGGGGCATCACACAATGAATGTGGAATTGCATCCATGGAGTGAAAATAAGGACTGTTGTAAAATAACTAGTCTTGAGGTGGTGGTTGTCTGCTTGGTTTTTTAGTTTCAACTTTTTTTTGTTGGAACGTAAAATTGAATCGCACTCAATGACTGTGAAAATAAGATTCTTGGAGAAGAACACCTTCCCCCCCTTTCTGTTGTGCCATGATTGTGATCGCAAAAGTTGATAACCCTGTTCCAATAGACCCACTGAGCAAGCAATGGGTTATGAGGCTTGTACTTGTTGGCATTGCTCTCATCTGCTATTATAAAACAGTCATTGGAATCCCAGGTTATGACCATATGATAGAGCTGGGATTTGCCAGGCTGTATAATATATGTAAATCTATATGCTATAAAGACCAAAACTGCCAGAACCACCAATTTTGGGTGGTGTCGAGATTTTTTTTTGCCTTGTGCTCCATTGTTTTTATCTGCTTTATTTGCAGTAACATTGCAGAGGCTCTTGTTAGTAAAGGACTGGCTACAGTGATCCGGTATCGTCAAGATGATGATCAGAGGTCATCACACTACGATGAACTGCTTGCTGCAGAGGCAAGGTAAGAACCTATACTGCCTTGACAGAAAATTGAACTCATTGCGCTGCCACAGATGACAGAAACTGCTTGTGTGAAATGAAACTGCTTTCTTCTGGGTTTAAATCTGGACTGAATTGCGGTAGTGCTGGATCCAACAACCAGCTTATTTTGTGTGTTGTTAATTAACAGATTTCCCTAATGCCACTGTACTTTTTCTTTTTAAGAGACTGATATAAACCTAAGATTTAAAGTACTGTATAAAAGTTTCACCAAGATGCTGTGGGATAGAATGGTGTTGTTCATTCTGTTAAATCATTTGATTCATTGATCTTTCAAGATCAATGAATTGTGATACTGTACATACGTTCCCTGTATTTTATACATTTCCTTTCCCCAGATTTGTTTCATAATCTGTCAGATTTTTTAATATAAGACATTTTACTGTTACAGTTATGTACATTCATGTATAGGACAGAGTATAACAAGCTGTTGCATTTCTAATTTAAAAAATCCACTTTTCAGTGACTTTTTTTGGGTGATTGTTAACTATGTAAATTAACATATAGTGTAGATTTTTTATACTACTGTAGATCTTTACAGTTTCTGTAATTCTTCCCCACAATTTTAATGCCGTCTCCACATGTTATGATGACCCTGTGCAAACTGGCGGATTTCTTTGTCTCAAATCTCGCATTCTCACACCACCCTTATGTGGAAATGCAAATTAAATTAGAGGTTCATAGTTAAGCACTGTTAATGATATTGCTATGAAACTTTTACATGTTTCAGCAATGTTAGCTGTAATATATGCTTGATAAGATAATTATTTCTAAACTAAGTAAGTCTCTCTGAAGATGTTTATTGTGAATTCTTAACACTTTGTATCGCTAAGTCAACTAGTTGCAAGCTTTATATTAAGGTTTGTGCTAGATGTATTTTAAAAATCAGATATTTTGGAATCCTTTTTTGTGCACAATGCACAAGGGGGGGCTTTTAATCAAAGTACTATGATCAATATGAAGTGCTGAATGTTTGGGGCTGATGCATATTGCTGTACTGTCAAATCCCTAATTATTATTTGCTTGTTTCAGTTTAATTGTTTGGGGCTGGGATATGCCTGTAGTAAATGTTAAGACTCTTGTCTTCTTTTTGCACCTCTGCCCCCTGAGTAGGAATTTCCAAAGGGTGAAGAGAAGTGTTTGTAGAGGCAAAAGTGATGTGCACATGCATGAAAGACAAAAGGTTCCCTGCTTTTAATCACGTCACCATGATACTATTTCTCATAGAGGTCAGGTGCCCTGAGTGTTGCAGCGAGAGGGCACTCAGCTTGACTGTACAAGCACTGTCTGACAGGATAAATCTGCGATTGGTCCAGAACTGGTTCACTACATGACAAGATCATCAGATTCAGTGAGCTAATGAAGGGAACCCTTGACCATGGGTGATGACAGAATTGGGCACCAACGAAAATCCATAAACCCAATCACAAGCCCATCAGGCTTCTCTACAGTTGTAGCCTGATGTCTCCAGCTGGCATGACTGCTGATTTTGCATAGACATTGACTATAACCTCCTGGTTAATTAGCAAAATGTTATTAATCCTGCTTCTCTATTTCTTGAAAAGTAGAGAGCTGGAGCATACAGAAGCAACCATGAAAGGTTTTCTGAAGTCTGTAAAAACATTATTGCTTTAATGGTGGTACTGTAATGGTGTTAAGGGCCTTTTGATAGCGGTTTCAGTAGAAGGCTTCTTGTAAATGATCTCATTGCACAGTATAACGCATTATGAAGTCCACATTCCAGTTTTATGGTTCAAAACATTAGTGTATAGGTCTTATGCAGGTTTTGACAAAGAATACTTCGTTTTCTAACTTTTAAGTTGCAAAATAGATCTTGAAAGTACTTGAAAATTGAAGTTTTATTGAAGTGGTTTGAAAGTAATTGAATTTGTGATTATGTGTAACAATCTGTTGAAGGATTTTGGAAATTATAACTTCTTTAACTCATTCCCTGCTTGCTGGTGAATGTTCCACCTATCAGCAGCAATGATTCTGTAGATGAATGCAATTAACTGCTTTCCTAGGTCTTAGTACTTAGCTGTTTTGGTTCTTATTCTTATTATTCTTATTGCTTTTTGGGTATATACCCTATATATACAGGGTTATATTAAATCATTTTTGTATACCTTAATTGTGCGTTAATTTGTTATTATTGGATTATTGGCTCATTATTATTTCCCTCAGATTGATTTAATACAATCAATGTTGTAACCAGTACCGTCAACTAATAAGGTGTTTTGATCAGAAATGAAGAATGGGAGCAATATTGCCAGACTGTCCTTTGTTTGTGACTGGACTGAAAAATGTGAACCCATTCATGTATTTTTAAGTGATATTGGATTTGCCTGCCTTCATTTCCTGTGACTCTTGAACTTTGTCAAATGTCCCGAATGCTTAACTGTTGTCGTAGCCAAAACATAGCTAAGGAAACCAATCTTTATTTCATCTTTTGAATCAAGTATAGAATTAAATTTTGTTTTGTAGTGTGAATATTGAATGTTGGCTTTCCAAGTAGAAAAGCACAGGATCTGTGAAGGCAGTCAGGCACCTCTGTTAACCCAAAATTCTCTTTAAATTAGCAAGGACATTTAAATGTTAAATTTAATTATATAGTGATTTTATTTTTTCAAAGATGTGCATGGCATTCTTCGCAAATGTAAGATAAAGGTTTCTGTAATCCAATCCACAGTACCTTTTAAATGGATAATGCATTTTTCCACTTTAATGAAAAACAATTTTCTTCCTACACTTCTTGCTAATGAGTTTAAAAAATATTGTTCATGATCTGAGTAATGTTTCTGCTATAAAGTGTGCAATAGATATTATCACTGCTTACCCTTCAGATGTCATATGCATGTAATAAGACCCTGGGGGCAGTCTAAATTTCACAGTGATTGGACAGGGCAAAATGCAGATTGCCTCATTAATTTGTAAAAATGTAGGGCAAGCATGCAAGTCAGCCATTGGGTCGAACTATGTTATGTGGCTTGTCATTGTGTTATTGATTGTTTGAGAATGCTGCATTATAAAAGTGTAAGTGGGTAATAGTCTCTATGTAGAATGAGGCCATGTAAATGTCTCTGTAATTCTAACATAATGACAGCTGGATGAGTACCTCTCAACAATTTTCATTAGTCAGACCAACTGACTCTTGTGTTAATCAGGTCGACTTACTTTGTTAAATAGCCTACTTACGTTTTCGGAGACTTCTAACGATTTATTTTAATCTTTTAGTAAACTTATTTTTGCATATCTGATGAGGCAGTGTCTCTGGGGGGGGAGCTTGTCACAGAAGAGTCCAGGTTAACATGAAGCAGACAGACCATAGAAAGCTGACATTTTCCTGAATCTGATGTAAATGGTTTTGAATTTGTCCATGTGATACATCAGTAAAAAAACTTTATTTTTCTTGGCTTAAAGTATTAGGTTTCGCTTCAATATTAAGGGGGCATTCTGATATGTTTTTAAGTGTTTGAAGTTTTATAAGCCTGGGCTTTAATTACACTTCTGGAAACAGGCTCATCAGATGTACTGATGTACCAGTTAATGTAATATTGCTTATCTTGCATAAATTAATGGGTTGCATACTGTCCTAAATATTCTTTAATATGAATAGTGATATGAACATATTTGTGAAGACACCTTGATTAACTGCTCCTTGCCACAGGCCTCTATTGCAGTTGGGATGTGTTCTTTGTTAATAACAGATTAACATCTTAAACCCGGATCCTGTTTTTTCTTCATGGCATGATTCACAGATAACCTGGTATCACTTAGCATTATATATGGCATTATGCAAATGTTTTGAACTTTTGCCTACACATCCTCTAATACCTATTGTCCTTTTTGTTTGGTCAAAGTGAATATTGAAAAACTGGTATGATGAACGTGTTTCCTTTCCTTTTTTAGAGCCATTAAGAATGGGAAAGGTTTGCACAGCAAAAAGGAGGTTCCAATCCACCGTGTTGCAGATATTTCTGGGGTAAGGTTCAAATTTCTTTTAGGTACCATTTACAAGCTTAGATTGTCTGCTTAGATTAGGCCTCTGTACATCATGATTGTGAACATTTCCCTGATATCAGCCCTTTTGAGTATGTCTGATGCTTCTAGAGGAAACCACGCCTCCCAGTCATGCTTTCTGTACTGCAATAATTCTTAGAAGGTGCTCCCATTTTTCTGATTTGTAATTTGTAAATTTGCGTGTTGGGTGGAGGGACTTAAATCGGGAAAGAAGAGAACAAAAGTGAACCTCCTCTGCCAAAACTTTTTAAAACTTTTTATTAAACAATAAAAACATTTACAACTACAGTATATTCAATACAAAGTAAAATTTTCAGCTTTCATCTTTCTTTTTTTTACATAATGAACTATTTACATTATGCCGGCATGGATGGGAGATTACAACAAAAAATGCAATCGGCAAAAACACAACAAATAACCAAAAATCTAGACGACACAGTTTCATCCTCTTTCACAGAACACATTTGGGTCTCAATGGGGCCACAAACCCAATCCAGGCATGCCAGCATTTGAGAAAAGGTGATCTTTTCCATTATATAAATCTCCTTCACAACATTGATCTGCTGTTCCAGTGTTGGGGGATCTTTAGTATACCAGCATTTTCTTATGATAGTTTTCTTATTAGCATCTAAAATAATTCCTAGTATATACAATATCTATCTTTAAATTCCATGTTGTCAAAAATAAAATTACCCAAATACAGAACAGAGGATTTAAGTGGTATGTCTAGGCTTGCTATATTAGTAAACGCAAAATGTCCGGTATGAATTTCCAATATTATTGTATTTTCGGGCATGACCAGAATATTTGTGAATGAGTTGCTATTCCTTCTCCACGTGACCTCCAAGATTGTGAACTGCTTCCTTTATGTTTTGCTTGAATTTTGGGGGGAGTCATGTTTTTTCCCCAACAGAAATTTCTCCGAACTTGTGAACTGGTGGGGCTTTTATCATTTTCTTTTTCCCACTTTGTGTTCTGTTGAACCTTTTTTTCATACCTTCAATGTTATTATATAGCGTCTCTGCTGGTACGAAGCTATAAAATATAGAGCATAATAAACTGCTTCAACATGTGGTTGTTTTCCCCAACTATGTAACCAAAACTTTATTTTTCAGATTAATACCAATTGTGGACTTAATGATAATGAACCTATACACAGATAGTCTAAACCTTGTATACTTGATTTCAGTCAACAGCAGCAGGATTTAAGCTTACTGGACTTTACTGATTTCTGGCCTTGAAACAACTGAAGTGTTAAGGAATGATCTTCAGAGCGGGGTGATAAAAGAGCCAACCTAAAGCTGTTCTAAAGATTCTTAGTATCTTAGATACTAAAGCTCTCTGACAATATGACAACTATATGTGCATGAGGAAATGTTTAATTAAAGTGCTTACAATGGATATGTAACATATCTTCTGACAGTTTCTTATTAAGTAAATTGTTCATCTTATTAGATAAATTGTTCAACATATCTATACTCGTGACTGTAACAGTTTGCATGGAGAATGTGAGTTGAGCAGTATGTGTGGTAATTGCTGTCACCCAAGAAAACGAGCACTAATGTTGAACTAGCACTGCTCTGTCACTCCAATTTGAAATCAGTATATTCTTAACATTGCAGTGCTGTCCTTGCAACACAGTGGCTATATCTGTTAAAAATAGTCACCCATGTATTTATATAAATCTCCTGCGATCTTTGAGAGCCAGGAATGAAGTTTTATCTAGCCTCTGATTTAAATGCAAACGGTAAAATGTGAATACAATTTTGAAATGACCAAACATTGAATAAAGCACTCAAGTTATAGAAAAGTGATGCTCAAGTATTAAAATCTTCTTTACTCAGTAATGAGAATCTCAAGAAAATTTTAAATAAAATTGATCAAACCTGGAAAGAGGATTTCTACATGGATTTCTTGCCAATGTGTTTAATTTTTTACAGTGGAAAAACATAACTCCAGAAATCTTCCATTAAAATAAACTGCTTTGTTTTATACATAAATCTATTTTATGATTTCTGAAAGTGATTTTTTGTAAAAAAAACAATCCATACAATGCATTAAGTACATGAATTATTTTATGAAAATAAAATTGTTCTGCAATTATATTAATATCTGCAAGTATGTCTTCTGCAATTTTTATTATGGTTGATATATCAAATATTAATCATGGTAGGGCTGCATACCAAAATGATTATTAGCAGTGTTATTATCAGGGTGAAAGCTAGGCTTGAATGTAAAGTGTGAAATTGACATTTTAACACTCTATTATATTCTCCCATTTTAACACTTCAGTTTTATTTATTCATGTTTTTGAGGGAGCCTTTCTTTTTTTAATATCCAGCAGCTTTACCACCTTATAGCCTGATCTTGTCTGATCTCAGAACGAAAACAAGGCTGGACCTGGTCGGTACTGCAGTTGGACGCCTGAGTTAAAATCAGATTTCTGCTGTGAGTGATGTTGGAGGTCTAGTAGGGTCACTCTTCCATCTGGGCCAGAATTTCCAAGCCAGTGCTACAGTATGGTGACAAGGGGTCATTAAAGATCCCATGGCACTATTTGGATGTCCTGGAAAACTTCCATTGTGGGCCTGTCTATCTGCTGTCCCTATGTTAAGTCAGCTGGTAGTTTCTTTCTTCTCCACTCAATCTTCTGTGTAATGAGAATGCTTATGCAGTTTGTTTTTTGCTAAACATAACATTTTTTTACTGAGGGCAAAGAGCTCTGCCTTTAATTCATCTGTCCACAGAACTCCAGAAGCCTTGTGGATCATCTTTGGCAGCAATGTTCTTTCTGGAGAGCTGTAGTTTTCTCCTTGCTTTCCTTCCATAAACACCATTCTTGTTTGTTCATTTTCTGATAGCTGAGTCATGTACATTTTCTAAAGTAAGAGTGGCTTGCAATATTTTGGATTTTACTCTGGGATTCTTTGCAGCTTTTTTTTTATTTTGTCAGGATGACTGCACCTGGGTAGACTTATTGTGGTCTTCAACACTTTACGTTTCACTGTCTGACAGTGGATTGGTAGAGCCTACAGTTCTTAGAAATGGCTTTATAACCCATTAAAGTGCTTCAGTGACTTTTTTTTCTGAGGTCTCAGATTGAAGCATGACTTATTTCAACACACCTGTGTGGTGAAGATCAAGCTCACAATTGTCTGGT
Organism: Lepisosteus oculatus; assembly: GCF_040954835.1. Classification (NCBI taxonomy): domain Eukaryota; kingdom Metazoa; phylum Chordata; class Actinopteri; order Semionotiformes; family Lepisosteidae; genus Lepisosteus; species Lepisosteus oculatus. The sequence continues at coordinate 47,215,061 of NC_090702.1, read as the reverse complement.
CTTTATATATGGTGGGGCCTTCCAAAGTCAGCCCTCAAGATCTTCCTAATTATTTATGCACCTGATCCTTATTATTCTCTTAATTGAACTAATGAAACTAGGGGTTCACTAATTTTTTACATCCCTTTTTCTTTAATTACTCATTGTTGAAGACATACATCTCATACACCCTTTTGTTTAAAGAGATATTGAATTTGTTACTATAAATCCAATTGGATATTGAAATTAATTGATTTATGAAGGCTGTTAAGTTAAATATATAGTTAAAAGTTCCCATATTTTCCTTTGGTGTTCACAAACGTTTTCATGCTTAGGGCTTGGTTCATATCTTGTTTTTCATGGGAATGCCCTTTAGGTGCATAATTTCACTAATAAATGTAATTAGGTAAAATTGCACATGGTGGCCCTTATCCTTTGTAGTGGTCAAAAAATCCAAATGAACATTTTTCCCCAACACATACAGTATTGCCTTCAATATTCTATATATATCAATATCAGAACAGCATACATTTTAAATAATGTTTTGTTTAATAGATTTGTTAAGAACGTTTTCTGTTGGTGAAAGCTACCCAAACAATTGAAGTTTGAGTTGTGCTAGGATAATATCATGCCTAGTGTTGCTGAACTGTAAGGTAGCAGGCCTCAGTACCATATTCTGATTGTACATTGTCCAGTGACTCATTTCAGTGATGTTTATTTTTGATTAAAACGTTTTTTTCACTTATCAGTTTTGGCTATTAGACATATGTATATGTGGGCACTGGAGCTTCGTCCAGTTATTTAGACCGATTTAAAATAAGTCCTTTCCCCAGGCCGGCCAATCAGATCTGTGGTCTGTGTTGCCTGTATGTAACCTGTAACCTTCAGTATATTGGATATGACATAGTAGGAGTTCCATTCAGTTTCAGACTATTTTTGTATTTTAATCTGTATTTTAAGCCAGTTTCCTATTGGGTCTTATTTAGTTCTCAATATGAAATACATTAGCTTCTTTCAATTTCTAGCACATCACTGAACATGGATATTATATATTTTTCTCCTTATTTCAAATCATGATATTTACGGTGTACTGCATCTGTTCTATAAAATGTTTAAAGCCTTATTGTTTATGAAACATTTATTCAGTTTCTCTAGTCAAGTATCTCTTATTCTTAAAATAAGACCAAACTTTCTTGTTCTATTATATTGTTTGTCACTAGAATAATTGAAACATACAGTATTCTCAGACAGTATATTGAAGATGTAATAGATTTGTGTAAGGGAAGGTGGACCATATTTGTCTGAAACTTTGAGGAGTATAAATTACCTGTCTTGTTTTCTTGTCTGCTTGTATTGATTCTTTTTTGTTGTAGCAGGAACTAACCTCCAGGGTACATGTAGGATGGATAATTTGGAATTTCTAACCATACTTAATTGAATTATTTGAGAAATGGAAAAGTGGACAGACACCTTGGATATCACTAAGCATGACATCAGAAAAATCAGCATTATGCCTTCACTTTTATCCTGTCCTTATCTATGAATGCTGCTGTCAAACAATTTTACCCCATCACAAACTCTCTTGGCATTTCTCATATTTGTCTTGTCATTTCAGGCAAAGATCAAATTTAACCGTTTCAGATTTTTGGGCTGGAGCATTTAGAAAAATGATGATCATTTCATAACATTCTTTTGTTTTATCTCATTGAAGTGCTGAAAGCACAGTATGTGGCTGTGGTCCCCTCCACTTTCACTGACCTTTGCCACTGTACTTGGACTGCATCATCTTGCCGTGTTCCCATATACTCTTGACACTTTTTTCTAAAAGCCGTTTGTAGTTAAAGTTTAAAAATTTGATTGATACTTTTATCTAAAGCGACTTAACATTTTTACACATTTTATAAAGCTGTACATTTTACCAAAGCAATCTTGAGTGAAGTACTTTAATCAAGGGTACAATAACAGTGCCCCAGATAAGATTTGAACCTACAGCCTCCCAGCTATGGGTCCAAATCCCTTATCACTATTAGTCAATCTATTAGTCTATAATGAAATGAGTAACAACACTGTTAGTCACTCCTTGCTTGAATTTGTAATTCAATTTTGCTGACCTTGTTAAGATCAGCATTTTAGTCATGAACATTATTGTAGTAATTTAATCAATATTAAACCCTTGCATATCTGCTAATTTGTAATTTATTTGGAATTATTGTGGTTACCTAATGATTACTGCCTTTGTCTTTTTCTTTTTACTAAAAAAGGAAGTGTAATTCAGATTGTGCTGCAGATGAGGCTGTTAGCTCACAGATCTGGCAGTTCGTTCTCTGAAGTATGCATGTGAAGAAAATGTCCCCTGCTTTTGTTTTGCAGTTGCAAGTGCACCATTTTGTAAAGCATCCTTTATTTGCAATATTTAAGATTGCAACTGTACACTCAGCATCTCATTCATAATCAAATCTTTATTCACCAGAATGACCTGCATCCTTCCTAAGTGGAAAATCAAATTTTGAATTTTGGAAATCTAGCAAGGTTGCCCTTTTAGTGCTTTTAAGTGAATGATGCAGCAAGCCTACTATCATTGAGTTTTGTTAACTAGAGCATCCTCTGTGTATTAAATCCACAAACATATTACAGACTTACCTCACATGTGCCACTTTAGAAATCTCTCTCTGGGGTTCTGTAACACTCTTAACTGAAACATTCTTCTCACTCCTGGAAGTCAGAAGGATAAGTGACTGAAATGCATGCTAAGGGAATTGCTCATTCTTCCCATGGGGGAGCCCAGACACTTCAGACAGAGCACTGTGCTGTTAAGTCTACTTTAAATAACTGTTAAGTAAAATTTCTTATTTTTGTGGTTTTATTTAATTAACATTGAATGGATTTCTTGAAATACTTTAAAGAGCATTTTAGCTGTTGCTTTTAGAAGATATGGTGTGGTTGATCAAATGATAATATTATGCAGAGAAGCAAAAGAAACTGTAATAGATCACTGGATTTTTTTGTAGTAGGGTGTCTTGATATTGAACAGCAATGATATAGTAAATTCATTATGCTGGTTAACTTAGATCATGAACAGAGGGTGTATCGTGAATGTCGCTGGCTGGTTGCATGTTTGGCCACTGTTAGAACTAGTTTGCAGGATTTTGCAACATTTCCCCCATGGAGACTAGCTAGGCAAGAAGTCTTGGAACCTCCTTTCAACTTAAAATTTCCTTACACTTATATAGCCCTTTTCTGGACACTCCATTTAATGCTCTTTACAAGTAATGGAGACTCCCCTCCACCACCACCAGTGTGCAGCCCCCACCTGGATGATGTGATGGCAACCATAGCGCACCAGTATGTTCACCTCACACCAGCTATCCGTGGGGATGAGAACAGAGTGATGAAGCCAGTTCACAGATGGGGATTATTAGGAGGCCATGACTGGTAAAGGCCAAAAGGAACTTTGGCCAGGACACTGGGGTGAAACCCCTATTCTTTACAAGAAACACCCTGGGGTTTTTAATGACCACAGAGTCAGGGCCTGGGTTTTATGTCTCACCTGAATCTGAAGGACGGCACCTTTTCACACTATAGTTTCCCACTACTGGCCCCACTAACACCACTTCCAGCAGCAGCCTTAGTTTTGTTTCTCATCCAGGTCCTGACCAGGGTCACACCTGCTTAGCTTCAGTGAGTTGTCAGTTGTGAGCTGCAGGGTGATATGGTTGCTGGCTCACTCATCCTTGTGCTGCTCATTTAAAAACGTCCTTCTTGTGAGACGAGATGAGGCCTTTATAGGGTACTCCCTACTCTTCAGACCTGAGCCCCACTGAACATTTGTCACATGAACCTAAATGGTGTCAGGCACCTAAAGCTAGTGAACAGACGCTCCAAGAGGAATGAAACAGAATCTATGAAGACAGTATTATACTATTCCTGATTATTCTCTGCATTTATTACAGTTGGAATTGACTTTTCCATTTATGCTTGCAATTCCATCATTCTTGCGATTTTTAATCTGCTTTGTTTTATCGATCTATCAAATATGAATTTAACCTGTGTTTTCTGAAAACGTTTGCTTCGGAATACTTTAAAAACATTTGAATCATTACCCTCCTGTCCTCTTTGTAGCATTTTTTATTATTAACTTGAAGTCTTAATTCAAATGCAACATTACTGGCGTTGAACTTGTTAAGTCACCAAAGATCAGCGAGCAGTCTCTAATCCAGTTGACTTCTGTGCCTCTTTTTAAGCTTTTGACACTTATCAGCTGCTATTGCCATGCTGCTGAACCCAGAAAGGTTGGAGTTAAGCTTGGCTACGTCTGCTTGGCTTCATTGGGTATCTTCTCAATAAACATTGCTGTGAAAAGAGTAAATAATCCCTAGATGAATGAGTAATATACAGGGGGATCCACAAATCTACATAGTGTGTCAGCTGAAAGCTTTGCTTTTTCAAGCAAGTAACATAGGTCTGTTTTTATTTCCTACTCTGATTGTGCCACTTAAATGTAATTAGCTCCCTATGAGGGATGGTTCTAAACAGCCAGTAGATGTTCTGCTCTCTCAGTACTCCAATATGAGTCTGTGAAACACTTTTTGTAATAGTTTCCACTGGAATTTACAGTGTTTGCATATTCCATTGACCACAGCAAAGACTTCTAGTGAAAAATACTTTGAATTTGCAAAAAGTTCAAATACAGAGGTCTTTCAGGACAGTGCAGCAGCTGTAGAATATTTACACCCTACACACACATTTATAACCCCTCAGCTTCTGGTTGAGCGTATGCAACTTTTACTGCACATTATGATTTCTAGAGGAGCATTTCATAACCAAGTGTGTGCCCCTGATCCTATACTGGGCTTCATTCATTAGTGAATGGAGGATAGATAAAAGGCCTTTTGACAAGGTAGGGGTGGTTTAGTCTGTGCCGCAGAATATGATTATGGATTAGCTGTGCTGAGGTGATGCTTACTCTTATCCCTGTTTGTAGTTGAAAATCTATATGTCCTTGATTTCTGCTCTTTGTGGTGGCACATGCTCCCACGCTAATCATGTTTGTACTCAGAAATACCATTGTCAGTGTAAACAATGAATGCTCATGTCCTTCACACGAGGGGATTGTGAATGATGCCCTTGTCCAGGGTGTAAAGGATTTATTTTTCTAAACCCATTACAAGGTAGGGGGTAATTTTTTTCCCGTTTCCTGTAGCCCATTGAGTGCATTTAAACAAACATTCTAAGTTCCATTGATTTAAGCCTGACAAATGTTTAAAGAAAATAACTGTAATGGATGTGGGACATTAACTTTGCACTGTACAGGGTTAATCGTAAGCATGTTTGAAGTTGAGGAAACCCCAAAATGGCAAAGTGTTTTTTTTTTTTATAAGAGTGATCACTTTATTGGCCATATGCAGTTTCTTATATTAGGAATTTATCTTTTTGCCTACCACAACTTGCTCTCCGTGAGAGACGCGGACAGGGAGAGAAGCTTGGGGTCAGAGCGCAGGGGCAGCCATTTATGCAGCGCCCGTGGAGCAGCTGGGGTTAAGGGCTTTGCTCAGGGGCCCAACGGAGTAGGATTCCTCTTCCGGCCGCGGGATACGAACCAGCAACCTTCCAGCCACAGGCGCAGATCCTGAGCCACAGAGCCACCACTCCGCCCCTTTTATTAGCAGATTTAATAGAATGCAATAAGCATGTTTCATATATTCAGAAGATCTGGACAACTATGTCCATTCTACATATTCCATAAATATTTGTGAAATACGGACTTTTATATAACTTTGATTACTTTGGTATTCATTGGTCAGGGAGCCTACGATGTCATGATTTTGTGATATGAATGTTTAGTATTATACAGTAGAGTTTCAATATCTGCAAATTTAACATTTGCAAATTTGCTTATGCACGTGTCTCCTGCCCCCCTGCCCAAGTATCCACTCCCCAGCATCTGCATTTCAACGCAGTCTTGTTTTTATATTGTAACGAATGTTATGCAACAGTATTCGCTGGACTTAGTTATATGGGAATTTGGCTATTTGCAACGGTACTCTGCACTGTTTTAGAGACCAAAGCTAAAATCTACTGTCCAAGTAATATAATTTCATGGTACATTTCAAAGGTATCGTTGTAGATCCATCCCATGTTCCTCGAAGGTTTTTTAAAAATAGTTTTTTCTATGAAACTCATCCTTAATTGAAGAAGGTTGCAAAACCAATTTCAACTTTTCTGGTTAAACTTAGCCAGGAGGTACTTTATTTTTTGTTTCCAAAATTATATGCACTGTGATACAATTCTGACATTACATCTGCTGAAAATGGGACATTGTTTTTCCAATTGGTGCTAACTTCGGAAAATAATGCCATCAAGGAGATCTGCCTCTTTTCCATCCTTCGGGTGAGACGTAAAACCGAGGTCCTGACTCTCTGTGGTCATTAAAAATCCCAGGGTGTTTCTCTAAAAGAGTAGGGGTGTAACCCTGGCGTCCTGGCCAGATTTCCCATTGGCCCTCATCAATCATGGCCTCCTAATAATCCACATCTATCAATTGGCTTCATTACTCTGCTCTCCTCCCCACTGAGAGCTGGTGTGTGGGGAGTGTACTGGTGCACTATGGTTGCCGTCGCATCATCCAGGTGGGGGCTGCACACTGGTGGTGGAGGGGAGTCCCCATTACCTGTAAAGCGCTTTGAGTGGAGTGTCCAGAAAAGTCCTATATAAGTGTAAGACATTAATAATTATAATAATACTGCTGCTACTACTACTACTACTTTATTATTATTATTATTATTATTATTATTATTATTATTATTATTATTATTATTAAATACCGGGGAGGATGATTTCTATACCTCTGTGCTAACATTGGAGAAAAAAAATGTTCTTAAGTGTTCTCTTTTAATAATCTTAAAAGTCACCACAGCCTTTTTTTGTGACAGATGCCATAGTTGGTCTTCTGAGTTTGTGTTCTGGCTTTTTGAACCCAATTCATTTGTCAGTTTGGAAAAATGGTGGCCAGTATCAATTGAAAAGTTTCTAATGAAATAATTTCAGCTGTTTGTTGGTAGCTATACCTCATCAATTTAGTACTTGCCTGCGTTACCTTCAGCTAATATGTTAACACAACAATTTATTTTGTTTCTGCAGGAAACTCAGAAAGCAAAGCAGTTCTTACCATTCTTGCAACGTGCTGGACGTTCTGAGGCAGTGGTTGAGTACGTCTTCAGTGGCTCTCGTCTAAAACTTTACATGCCAAAGGAGACCTGTTTGATAACCTTTTTGCTAGCTGGTAAGTTGTTGATTTTTGCTCGTAACTGCACTCGATCCTGAACTTGCTCATTAGATTCTGAGTTTTAGATATTTTTTTCCTCTTACAGGTGCCACCTTATGGCATTAAAACAATCTTCTATATAAATAGTTATCACTAAATGGCAGTGATTCATAGAATCTCTAATCCTTTAGCACGCTATAAAAAAGTATTTGTTAGTGTAGACTTTGATAGCTGTTTTACTTTTGCAATGTAAAAGGCATAATTGTGCTAAAATGCATTGAAATAAACATGAAAGTGATTTCTTGTAGCTTTTTTTAGTGTAAAATAGGAACACTGTACAAGAAAAATTAAGATATTTGTCCAGCAGATGAACATCATGGTACACTAGTAAGAACACTTTGCTGTTTATCATCTTCAAAAACATTTTTCTCCTCATGGCAGTAACCTGCTTCTCCTTTGGGAAATGGGAATGACAAAAACTAGTACTGTAATTACATCCTACCCTCAGTCATAAGATGGGCTGAGTCTCTTTTTTGTGAAGTGGCCAGGTGGCTTCCCTGTGTTACATAACTCACTAGTACTCCTTGTAGTACAAGGTGGCATGAAAGGCTTCCAGATACTGGAGACTAAACCGTGCTTTGTACTAATTGAGGAAAACATTTTTTTATTTCCTGCTGGGCTGATGTGTTGAATAGGCCTTTGAAGTGGCAGAGGGAGATACTATTCAGTATTAGCTTACCATTTTCTTGTTTTCAGTGTGGGAGAAGTTCTGCCTCTAGTTCTGAAACATGCCTTTCCTACGTGGGAGTTGCCACAATCCTGCCACCAGAAACCAAAAGACATTTGTGCACCAGTATCTCCAGGCAAAATAGGTGCTTGCCCTTTTGACTCAAATCTCTGGGTGGCAGTCAGAAACAAAATTGATTGAACATGTAGAAGTGTAGGACACCCAAGGTCATGCTAAGTGTATCTGTCCTAAGATCTGGGAGTCAGTCATGCTGTTGATGTTGCTGATATCTGACAGGTGTCATTGGGGAAAAAAAGGGTAGACTCACATGTTTATTATGGTTGCTACTGTATATGCTGCTGACTAGATGTTATCTTATCAAAAGGAAGCAACTGAACTCTCAAATCATGTTGAATATTAGGTCTGGGGAGGTGCCACTTTGTAGGACAGGGTTTTACTGTTGATATAACAGACAGAGAAGCATATTTTTAATCAATATTGTCCATATTAAGGCAGGATTTATAACTTAAGCAGCTAAAGCTGTAAGATTTCTTTCTAACCACGATCTCAGTAGTCTATACAATTATCCAAACTAAATGATCAAATTGGAATAAAAATGGGTTATATAATCTGATTATTCATTATATTATTTTTTTCATAGAACATATGCTTTGGTATAGCTTGATTAAAATGGCATTAGACAAAATTATTTTTGTGTATAACTGATTGTGGTTATGTAATGAAGTCAGTGTGAACTCGGCTGGTTAAAAGAAGGTTTGGAAGAAGATGGTTTAGATGCCGTAGGTCTGTATCCCTTGTGCTGGAGAGCTACGTTTCTTCAGGTTTTAATTCTAGCTGAGCTCCAAAGGACTTAATTGGACTAATCAGTTGCTTCATTAGGAGATATTACCATCCTGTCCAGGTCTCTCCTCATGACTGAAAAATCGAACTATAAAAACTGCAGGTCAGCAGCTCTCTAAGATCAAGAGACACCTGCACTAAGAGCCCCGGGGGTCTATTCCTCTCTCCCCGCCTCACTTTCCCATTTTGTGTATCTATAGCAGAGGTGGCCAAGTTTGACTGGATGGCAAGAATGTTTGGCAAAAGATAAATGGGCTATTTGACTATTTACTTAATTCGATAGCCTAAAAAATCATTCAGATCTGTGCATGTAATGTCATAAATTTTACTGCCTTTGTGTGTGTTTAACCCTTGTCAACTGGCTGACACTGTTGGGGGGGGGGGCTACAGGAGCTCCGTAAGTAGTTGTCTGTGCTACCCAAAACGTTCTCTTGGTTATTGCGGCGCGAACCCGACATTCGCTACAGTGCATCGTGGCGCGAAACAGACTGGCCGTGACAAATTCATCAACAGTTTGATAGTTTGATTGCCTATAGAACAGCATTTCAAAACTTTACTCAAAATGAGTATGATGTGGACTTTCCCACTAAAAGTGGAAAAATTGAATTCTCAACTAGCAGCAGTTGGTTTTCTAATACAAGAGGGAAAGCGGCAATCATTGCATCGTTCTGTGTGAGCCACGTCCTGGCTAAACACAGGCAATCAGGGATCAAGAAGTAATAAAAAAAAGTGCTTGCTGTTTAAAAAAAATCAAAAACTTTTTTGGCAAGGTTCAGACAGCTGTTTCCTGAAATCAAAGAGTTTCTCAAGTCGTCTAAACAAGGTGAATATGCCCAATTAGAGGATGACCAGTGGCTTCTGGATTTAGCAGTCCTCACAGGCTTGACTGAACTTCTGAATGAGTCATCGACATGATCAACCGTGTCAACACGTTAAAAAATAAAATTACAAATGTTCTCAAGTAAGCTTCTCAGTGCCAATGCTCACATTAAGGTATGCTATTCTTTTTTCTAAAATTGTGAATATTACTTGTTCACTGTAGCATGAGTCACTTGCTTTTTTTTTTGCTGTCATTTTAGTAATGGGTATCGTTATTGTATTGATGTGCCCATAGTCCGTTTTTCCTATATCAGAGCTTCAAATTCGCACTGGTAGATCATGCTGGACTGGCAAATGAAAAAGTAGATCTTATATTAGAAAAGGTTGGCATCCCCAATCTATAGTATGCATCCTCACAACTGATATCTCATGCTTCGATCTGTATAATTACTGATAGGGGACAAAAAATGGAAACACCTGGGTAAATTAGGGACACCAAATATATTCAACGCAAGGGCTTCCACACTGTTATGACCCATGTCTTACTTAAGCAAATAACATCCCAGTAAGCTTATGTTCATGTATAAAAATGGTACACAGGCCTCGTTACCTAAAATTATGGGTAGCATGGCTGCATGAGGGTACCTCTGCTATTAAAAGAAAGGTGATTGTTGGGAGTGAGCTTGGCATGAGCTTCTGAGAGGCAGGAGCTGAACCTCCTGATGTTTGAGTATCATTCCATGATGTCAGTGGAAACCTGAGGAAATGACATCAGCCAAGAGCAAGAGTGGGCAGAAGCACATACTCCAGGATTGTGATGTCTGTGTTAATTCTAATGCATGACAAGAGCAGATCAATTGACTCTGCATTTCAGCCTGGGATGTGGGTTTAATCGAAAATGGCCTGCCAAGAACTTCACAGAGCAGGGTAACGTAGTCAGGTTGCACTGCACACACTGGTTGTCACATTCACCCCAAGTTGAACCATTCTTTTCCTGCCAATGGGGATGTCTTCTTGTATGACAATGCCACCATCCACAGAGCATGTGTGGATGCCGAGTGGTTCGATTACCATGACACCGATGTTGTCCTTGTTGTAGCCTTCTTAGTCACAAGATCTGAACCCACTTGAGCATTTATGGGATTTTCCGGAGCAACACTTGACAATGTTTTCCACCTCCACCAAACAGGCACGAGTTGAGTTTTTCAGGGAAGGATAGTGCTGCATCACTGCATCTGAAAGATGTTGCATGCAGTTCATACAGGCTGCAAGATGTGACTCAACACTGGATGATGTGACTTTACACTGGTGTTTCCATTTGTTTTTGTCCATTACCAATCACTCTTTTTCTATCATTTATTTAAAATGAAAAATTTTTCCTGCATTTAATTTTAAACAAGTCTATTTGTACAATATGTATGATCTGGATATTGTTAGCTGTACGTAGTTAACAAAGGATTTCTAGTGATTGCATATTCTAGTCTAAGGGCCTCACAGTTGAGACTATTACATTAGATATAAGTACAACCATGCATGGAGAATCTTTATGGCAGTGAATAACATTAAGAAGTTAAAAATTGATTCTGACAAGACAAGAATGTTTTCAATGAAGAAATGATCATTTTTCCCAGTGTACCAGCAAGTTAAATTTATGACAATTTAGTTGCAATGGATTTTATCTTTTTCCTAATGTTATAGTCCCGCGTTTGCTGGTTAAAGTCAGGGCTTTCAAATTGACAATTCAGAAGCACTTACCAAATTAGTCTTCTGCTCGTTTTCAATATTATGTTCAAGGATGTATTTTGTCTATCTGCTGGGGTGACAAATTGATCTTTTTCTGTTGGCAATTAGTTAATTTCTAGTCATTCTTGGCACCTTCCCTAATTATACTTTCATGGTTCTATAATAAACATGATGAGATTTTTCTCTTTTTTTCATACATCAATTATTTTGGCTCGATGGAAACCTTTTACCTATAATAAAAGCAAAATGCAAATTTATCAAACAGATGTAGAAGAAAATGATGCAAAGAATTTTGGTAGTTTTAATACAGCGTATTGTAAATGCGATTTTAATTGTGATGTTCAGTACAGTGTCTTGTACTGGTTGATCTGTTTATCAGCTAGACAGCAAATGCAGTTTATTTCATGACTATTGATGTGCACATGAGAAGTGAGCCTTAACAGTAAATTATGGACTGGTATCTGAGCGTTCTTCTAAGTTGAGGTGAGCTGAAAATGCTTTTGGATTTTTGACTGCCAGAGCCTTAATGTTGATTTGTAATACTGAGAATCAGTTTTGTGTGTTAATTGTCTTGAACAGTTAAAGGGAATTAAAGCAGATTATCAGGCCCCAGCACCAAACTATGTACTATATATTGGCACACTCTTAAATGTACCCGTTCCTTACCATGAATGCTTTTGAAGTTATTCTTGTTGTAATTTGCTTTTTATTTTAAAGCACTTTGGACTGAGAGATGAAATGGTGTTCCCAGTTTGGTCCTCATTCACATTTTCTTATGGCATTGCTAAGTACTGTCTTTGCTATTGCCATTCTTTGATGCACATCTTTTTAAAAGTATTTAATTTATTATGATTATTAATGCACCTGTAATCCATTACTTCAGACGCCAGCTGGTATTTTGATCATCTCCCCACTTGACAGCTTTCTTGAAGAATTCTTGGGCCAAAAGTGTTGAAAAACAAAAGTACTTAAAGAAATTGGACACTTTTTTGGCTTCAGTAAATGACTGTTATAATGAATGACCTTGTTTTTAATCTCCCATTTCTTCTATTAGATCTATAACAGCTTGCCCATGACACCTTTCCTGATGAGGACTGGTGCTATCAAGTAGAAAAAGCTTCTTGTCATAATTGTCTCATTTAAAGAGCTCTAGAGAAAATAGCAATACACCTTCCTTGACCTGTAAACATGACATTGGTCAAATTATTAATGCATTCAGTCAAGACCCGTCTTAAAATATGCACAGCATTATCCATTTGTTTTGGCCAAACAGATGGCTTACATGTGTATCGGCTTTGATGCCTTCTTTTAGAAATTGTTTTCGATGTCATCTGAGCATTACTTTCCTCCTTTTGACTTTTTCTCCCTCCCCAAGTAAAAAAAGTCACAAAGCTTCAATGCTTAAAAGAGAGTAGTGCCAGCACCCACTCAGTATTATGGTCTCTTATGGTTGTTGCCATGGAGGAATCAATTCTTAGCACACTAAGCTAAAGGTCAGTGTATTAGAAAACTTAAATCAGCAGTCTTAAAGGTACAATATTTGTCCTGGACATTCAGATTTTGGATTTGAGTATGGTGCTCTCAGAACAGAAAATTAAGTGGCTTTGTATGTGTGGTGTCCTTATTTTACATCTTTAGAAATCATCAGTGAGCCAAAATATACCATACATTTACTCCACTATAAGCAGTTTTTTCTGTTTAATGGTAGGGATTATACATTGAAAATGTTATGCATTTGTTAACTGATTAAAATGTTTCCTGGTGGCATGCAGAGCTTTTCTGACTAGAGGTCTGCATTGAGACGCTTTCTACTGCAGGTGGGGGGGCTGCCATTACTTGCATCGAACTTTGAACCTGTTTCCGTGGTAACCAATATTTCTGCAAATTAGCACCAGCTTAAAGATGCAAGTCTTATACTTGCGGAGCCTTAGTCTTTATGAAGGAACTAGATGAAATACAAATTCAAAAGCAGAGAACATAGGTGAAGCTTTCCTCTGAGCCGCAAAGTATTATCATGTCAGGCTGTGAGAAAGAGATGAGTCATCTTTAAGTATAGTTTTCAAAATTGAATAATGGTAAAATTGCATTGTTAAATTAGTTCAAAGCTGATCTTTGTTGTATTATGGGTATTTTAATAGTTTTATAAAACATAAGCCTCTCCTACATTACCAGCCTTAAAATAGGCAGCAGTTGATCTGATCACATCCATTAGAGAAGTGCAGTTTGCTTCTGGTCTGTGATTTTTGTCAGTGTCCCTGCAGGAGGTCAGCTTTTTGTGTCAAGCCATGTGTTATGTTACAAGGCAATGCAATTTCCAGCTCCTATAGATTTGATAGAGAAACACTTTTTCTTCATTAGTTCTTTTTGAATTGTTGAAGTTGTTGCCAGATTGCAGATCATGTGTAGCCTTTCACAAATTGCAGTTACCCATTCATGTGTCAAGGTTCTGTTTTGTTTGTGAATTCTGTTATTTGTGAAGTTCCTACTTGTTTGTAACTGGAACACTGAACACTTAATAGGAATTTTGGAAGACAGGTAAGGAAAAATGTAGTATGAGCTCCTTTGTGTACATCTTACATTTGATGCAATACATACAGGTTAAATGAAGATTTTTCTGGAAATGATGAAAAACAATGAAAATATTTCTACCACTTCATGAAATGTTGTAGGTTGATTGTAGTTTAACATGTTGGCCTTTGACTTTTAAAACTAATTTCCAGTACATACTGTAGTTACTGTTATCACTTAAAAGCTTTTTCATTCTGGGAGTTACATTTTTAAATAAAGGAAATGAATAGATTTAATTTCAGCTGCCTGTAGCATAAAAGTAAAAAAAAAACAACTGAGAGGTATCGAACATTGAGAGTCCTGTTTAATGCAGAACAGAATCAAATGTGAGTGTGGAATTTTGTCATCCATAAAAGATTGTTGAATTCCAGCATGTTTTATTAAAGTGATTTTCCTGCAGCAAGAAGTAAATTTAATTTTCTTTTTTTGATTACTTACATTATTTGTTCACTATAAATGTATTAGCGGCCTTTGTGGTAATATCCTTAACTGCTATAACTAATATCCTTTCTGTAATAAGAGAAATTACCCTTTTCCCATATAGTTATTTAAGGAACCGTTTGATTGATGGTGAGGCCTTAGGTTATGAAGAAAATTATCTGAATAACTTAGTGTTTAAACTCTACTGCTCTATAAATACAATTCTAGTTTATCTTTGTTAGAAAACAAATACCTTTGTGGTGGATATGGCAGTGTTAAGTTGCAGATTGGAACTGAAATACTGATTAAGAACTCAGGTCTAAGTTTTAAGAATACTTACCAGGTGGGTATACGCTTGTTTTATTTGCTACAGCACATTAAGTGAATCTGTCAGTATAGAAATCTAAAGGGTAATAGAGGGAATGAGTGTTCTCAAGAGGAATTGTTCTGGAAGTGTATCCCCATGAGATTTAGATGTAAGTGAGTCTTAGCCACTAAACATGTGGAATGAGTATAACCTGGAAAAAGCTTCTGTGTGTAATTAAAATGGGTGTCCTGTCCTGGTAAGGGGAGATGCTGCCGAGTAACAAAATAAGTTTTTCCACAGTGCTACGGTTATTCCTCAGCAATGAATGGTACAGGTAGCTTAAAAGCAGATCATACTGCTTGGAATCAAACGTATAAAAGCCCCTAGATTGTGTTGTACATGTGAACACATTTTTCAGGTTTGCTTAGTATTGAAGTCTGCGATGAAGAAGATGTAACACTTTATTCTGTGGTGTTTGCATTCTTTTGTTAAAGTCTGATTTGCATATGACTGCTATTTGTCAGCGGTTTCAAATATTGCACAGGCATTGGTGAAATTTACAGTTTTGTGAATCTTCCATTTCTTCCATCTCAGGATTTTCTTAAAGATCCCTGGGGCATTCTCTAAAATTTCAAGTTGTGTTTTTTTTCAATCCATGTAGGTTGGCAAAGAGTTTATTACAACTCATGTAGGTTGTAATTTGCTTTGCGTTATTGAAAAAAGTGCCAGACTTTCTAAAAAAAATTTAATGAATCATACAAAATATAAATTACAGTAAATATCAAGATAGAGGACTTATCAAGCATGGATAAGAAGTGGTACGGTATGTGCAATGAAACTGTTTTCATTCTCACCCACCTTAGCAAATGGATTCAGTCTTTACTTCATTATTCCTTAATACTATATGTATTAATTTATTGAGAAATAGCCCCTGTATTGTGGATTGGTATTTGGCCTCTGATAGGCCAACTCAATCATAAATGCAGCTAGAAGTACAGATTATTCAATAACCTGTTATTACATGAATTGAATAAAAACTTAAACATTTTAAAACATTTAGACCTGCAATAAAAAAAAAACTAATTCAGATCTTATAGGATCCCCATAGAAGCAGGGACTTATCTTGCTAGTGTTTGGTGAAAGTATTACCAACTCTGCTTGCTACTCTTAATTTTGGACATTCTGAGATTTATGTGCATGCGAAAAATTAGGTGAAATACAACTTAGTGTATACACCCACTGTGCCACAAAATTGATAGTGTAATTCTTTAAAGTTCTAAAGTTACATATATTTAATGCCTTTTTTATTGTGCATTGTATGTTTTGTTTTACAGTACAATAAACAAGATATTCTTCCACTTTGGTTGTGACCTCAAACAAGCAAGTGTCCCTTCAGGAGCCCTCCAGTAGCAAAAGAGTCAGCTGTTGAGTTTGTCAATATAGCGCTTTGAGTGATTAATAATAAATAAGCCGAGTTAAAAAGACCTTTAGAAGTAAATGTTTTTAAGACTGAGCACATCTATGCACTGAGTTTTCTAAGCCATTTCTTTTGAGACCCCCTGCTGAGGTTTAGTATTTCCTTCTGCCTCAATGCTGCTGTTTGTAGGTGCCTGCCACAATTTGTGCAGTAGTGAAATTGAAAACGGATACAATGGTTAAGGCTCAGTAAGTCTAATAGGTTTACAACAGCTTGCAACCTATTTCTGTTTGCCCCCTGCTTGCCAGTTTCCTAGAAGAGCCCAGCCCTGAGATAATGCAGTCTTTCAGATTATTCTTTTTAATACTAACATCACCTGATCTTCCCCACTGGCGGCAATAGTGGCCAGTGCGGCTGCCTCGCACCTCATCTCTCTGGGGTGCGATTCCCTCCCCCCACCATGAAGAGCAGGAGGGAGTCTACTTCATTACTCCACAGGCTTGCAGTGGGAAAGTTTCATTTAAATTGTGTGTGAATTTGAAAATCGATGCACATGTAACGCAAGCCCAGGAAATGGGTCCAAAAAAAAACAATTATAGCATGCAGCATTTGTGCTGTATTGTGCACAGCGTGTATGGTTTTTGTTCGTTTTTCATAGACAAATTAAATTTGCAGTTAAACTCGGCAATAAAGGGGTTATTCAGCATTACACACTTGCTGCTTTGTGTGACAGTGCTGCATTTGTCTGCATTTCTGACTCATTCTCCCGACTGCTACAGACCTTTCAGTCAGCAATGCACTTGCAGGAAACTGCCCATTTTGGGGGGTGATTTGAAGCTCGCTTATATAATAAAGCTATAAAAGAAATTCCTATTTTCTCTGAGTTCAGACTTTTTTTTTAATATGTTCGTTTAAAGGAACATTCTGAGGTGAATGTTATAGCTGTAGGGTTTTCTAAAGAAATAATGCTTGCTGTAAAATTAAGTGGCTTTTAAATATTCACAATAGTCTTCTCTCCTCAGCGCCCTCTTTTAACATGTCTTCTTTGAAATTAGTTATGATTTTTTATTAAAAAATAACCTATGAACCGTTTCAAAGCCACACATTTTTTTACATGCAGGCTTTGATGCATATATTTAAACAAATGGATTATAAAGGATGTCTTTGAACATTTTTGCATAGTTCGCCTAACTGAATTAAAAGACAAGGCTTTCTAGATGTCCAGCAAGATGGTGAGTTCCTGCCAAGTGCCTCTTGGACAGCTCTTTTGAAGAAGGCAAATCCAATATTTAAACACTAGTGCTTGTCATTAGAGGTAAGGGAAAATGGACCTTAATATAGTTTCATTCTCAATAAAGGGAATATATTGCACATCAGGCTCACTTTTATTAGAGCAGCATTAAAAGTCAGCTTTCCTAGCCAGAAGTTGGGAAAACTAAATCTGTTTTAGTCATTATTCTTTAAATCCCACTTTGAGTTTATTTTAAAAAATTCAATCTCCAATTTATTTCCCACCAAATCTTACACAATTTGTGTTTACACATCTCATCTTACAATGATGAAACCCTTGACCACATATGGAGAGAATGAAGCAGTTGTAGAAACTCCCCAGATTCCAGCCGGTTGTCTTTTAACACATACTGTAGGCTCTGCAGCACAATGTGGTAGTTATTGACTGGCGAAGAGGTGCACCTCTCAAAGTCAGCAGTGCAAGCTTGCATGTGCCTTGGAAATTTCAGGGATTGCTGTGCCCCCATAATTGCATACTGTCCCCATTTGTGCTCTGTCTTCGCAGTTGTGCCCTGTCTCCACAATCGCACTGTTCACACTTTTACACTGCCCTTTTTCCACTTGGGGAACCCGGGTCACAGTTGGCTAGTGACATGACTCTGGCTTGAATTGCAGTGGTGCTTAATCTTGCTTCAGCAAGCACTTATCAGTTGAGCCACTCGGGATACTGGATTCCATCATCCAGTGTTTTTAAATGGGATGTCAAACTATACATTTGGCAGGAGGTTTTATGCTTTGGAAAGGCCATAGCTAAAATGCAGGACTAATTCATGATAATATCTGGGTGGTGTTCATTTATTTATGAGAATTTTGCGTGTTTATTTTTAAGTTTTCAGAGAACCGGTGAGATAAAATTGTAACCTGCTAAATGCTTTGGCAGTTTTTCATGTTTACCTGGTTACTGAAGTTGTAATCTGTTCTCTCAGATTAGGAACATGCAATAGGAAGAGCATGAGTCTTTTTTTGTCATTGCCTTAAAAAATATGATTTGACAGTGAGCGTTTTTATCCATTTTGTCCATTACTCTTACAACAGAGAACAAGCTACTTGCTACCTGTAAATACATCAGTGTTTATGGTGAGCTCAGGCAGTTTTTTTTAAGGCTTTATATTTGCAGCAACACTTGGATGCATATATCACCATCTAACTGTAAATTGAAGCAGATTTGTGACATGTTGTTTTTTACCACCCCCTACATAAATGCATTAATCTTCCTGCTTAATGCTATTATACTTGAAATGTTTGTTTTCAACAACAGAAAAGATCTGCTTATTTTGTTCTTTCATTTGACTACTTCAGGCTTGTTTTATGTACATATGCATTTATACCACAGATTGTGATTTCCTCTTTTTTAGAGAAGTACCACCCTTCCAACATATGACATACCTCAGGAAAAAGGAACTGTTCCAATGAGAATGTTGACTGACTAAACTATTGTCTAATGAATTATATTTGTATCATAAATTAGTCACCTACGTCAGTAGCTGATGGAAGCACCTTTGGCTACAGTTAGTACACTTATTCTTTTTCAATTGGTTTGTTAGCTTATTCTAGTAGGGCGATGTCATTTTTGCTCATCGATTCTGGCAATATGTGTCTAATTTTAAGTTTGTTGGGAATCTTTGATGGACAGCAGAGAACTGGCCAAACATTTTGGGTTGTATCCTGATAACATGGTGCTCCCACCACCATCCTTAATATCTGAGATGGAGCAGATTAGGGGATGTGCTCTGTTGGAGTTAGACATAACACTGCACGAAGAGCTAGAAGTTCAAGTTTTGTCTTGTGACCATCAAGCCTTTTGCCACATGTCTGCAGTATGTCGCACAAAGTTTTTTTTCAGCAATGCCTTTCTTCTTGCCACTTGCCTTTACACAACATGTTTGTTTAAGGTTCGGGGTATTGTAGATGTATGAACGCTAACTCTCATTTAAGACATAGAACCACTTTCCTGCTTTGCTCTCTGCTCAGAGTGAAAGGGCAGCCAGATGTAGATGATCTGTAAAATTCTCCTGGCCCGTGCCTGTTTAAGACTTGATAATTTGCTTCAAGTTTGTTGGTCTTTATGACGTGATGTTGGTTGTGGTGAAACTGATTGATGTAATGCAGTGTATCTTTGAGGATCATTGTGGCTTTTGGCTTGAAATTCAAGATCTGTGGGAACTTACAAATACAGATGTATTAAGCCTGAAGTCGTGTTAGTTTTAATTAAAACAAATAGCATAATAAATATTTTTGTTCTTTCAAAGTATTGTTTTTCACCTGAACAGATCTGGGTGGCTGTAGTCCAGAGGTTAAATAACTCTTCAGTTTTCGTTGATGTAGTTTCTATAGTAACTGCATTTTTTTGGCAGTTTAACGTAGATTGTGTAGGGTCTCAAGTGTCATGATTGATCAGATGACAAAATAATTGAAACTTTCCTGGGGGGTGAATAATTTTTCAGTGTATAGTTGGAAAATTATTCCATTCCAAATGCTTTTCTTTGGCCTGCAAACCATAAAAGCTGCATTACATCGATAGTTGGAATCATTAATTTATTGGTAATTGTAAAATCAAGCCTTTAAGAAATTATACAATAAAAATGAATTTGCCAGACATGGTGGGCTTTTTTTCTCAGTACACTTAGATATGAAGTAAGGATATTTGTTACGGCTTTAGCATGTACACCTGATCATAGTGATATACTGAGAAATGTTTTTGCCTTCATATATCCTTATAGAGTGCAAGCAATTAAAAAAAAATGTTCAACGAATTGTAAGTCTGACTTCTTAATAGCTTCGACCTGAGAGGGATTATTCAGTGTTGAATTATAGGTCAAAAGGTTGTACTTAGTTCTTTCAGTGAGAGATGGGCAGCCCACACCAGTACACGTATAGATACCACAGATCAGGAACAAATAATCAAATTACAAGAATAAAAGATGCATGTGTATTCAAGGTGAACATATTTTGAAAATGGTTGATGTAATGCATTGTATTTCTAAGAATTTTGCAGAAAATAAACCTCAAAACTGCTTCTTAATTGAATAGAAGCAATCGCAGAATAATGACCTTGAGCGTCCCTTTCCTACTGAAGACTGAAGACTTAGTCAGAGAGAAAAAGAAATGTAGAAAACATTTTAACAGATTGCATTCATTTTCCTCATGTTTTAACAGTGTATGTTGTATAAGTCAATAAAGGGGCAGCTTTTATATCCGGATACAGAAAATAAATACAATACTTAGGTGTGTTTATTCGAGTTTAAATGTTATAAATTCACAGAAATCCAAAAAGGGAGGCATCTCGGAGAATCTTGGTATGTTTTCAGTATGAAATGTGACCCTTTCCAAATGAAATATTCCAAAGGTATCCGTTAAAACATTCTTGAATATCAACTCAATCCTGGCAGTGTTGTTGCAGAGACCTGATCAGCTTGGCTGTTCCTTTCCCTTTTTGCAGAAGATTTGTTACACGCCCACACACCATGTCCCTTCGCTGAAGAGGACTTTGCACCACTTTACTTGTGCCACTTCGTTGTGTTGGTTTGAGAAACATTGAGCACCAGACCTGTTTGTGGTGGCCTGGCCTGCAAGTGATGGCTGATTAGCTGCCTGCTGACGCACAGATTTTTGCATTCTGCTGTTGCAAGTTGAACTGGCACCAAAAACACCCATCACAAAGAGAACGGCGATGATGTGTTGTTTTTGTTGAAGTATTGTGACTCGTCGTCTTCCAGATCATGGTCTTTTGTTAATGGACTGTGATTCTTTGTAATGTCTTGCCCAGCTAGGAACACAGTATGTGGTAGTGAACACTCCAACGACAGACGAAAGTGTCCCGGCTTTTTCCTCTTTGATTTTCACATTCAACTGCTTAAATCACCTCATCATGTGTGCACAATCGCCTCACTGACGAGGTGGTTTAGTGCTTATATAACAAACTCACTCAAGTGTGTCTGGTGAGTCATGATTAATTAAAATAATACCAAAAATATTTTATCTGTATTAGAAGGGTATATTTTTTCTACGAAACCTACAACTATTGCACGTATGTTTCTTTGGCTGCTCAGTGGATTTAACTCTCCACATTGTATCCACTGTTTTAAATGATTTTGGACCTTCTCTTTCAAAAGTTTCGGTATTTCTTTTGCGGCAGCCCTTGAGGCTGTTCCCATTCTGAAACCTGAATACCCAACAATAGTGGCCTCCCCCTGGGAGGTTAAAGGCTATCACCGTGGAAACAAAGAGAAGGACTTTAATAAAGAAACCGAAGAGTGACATGTCAGAAGAGCTGCCTGTGTGTTTTAGGAGTGTTTTCTGTAGCTGGTAATGTGCATTAAAAATACATTTTCCAGTAATGCGTTACAGCCATTGGAATTAAGAGATCATTTGTGTGTTAGAATCTTTACAACTGCAGAAAAGGTTACTCATATCATCCATCCCTAATATTGTAATTTTTTTAACTCTACACTTAGAACATACTCACATTGGTTTTTCTCTATTTGGGCGGACCTCCCATTGACTTCCATTATATTTTTATTTTATTATGGTTCACCCAGGTGAAATGGGATGAAAGTAGACCCAAAATTATTCTGAAGTTTTATGTCATTTGTCTTTGTAGAATCATTTTATCAAATGTTTTCACACATACTGTATATAAAGTGCCTTCCACAAATATGCACAAGAGATTGAATTTGTTTTAATGCTTAAATGCTTGGGGTAGTTTTAATCATATGGTTAGTATGTTTTAAAGTCTTATTTTATGGAGAGAATATTGTTAATGTAGTCCTAATTAATTCCTAGACGTGTCAGACGTGTAAAAGGACATGCTTTGCTGACTATGGGTTTCGTGAAGAACCGTTCATAGTCATATGAGACAGAACATGACACAGACATTGTCATTTCTGTACATAAAATTCTAAGTTTAACACAAAGGATTCAAAACTTGCACACATTGGTTTGTATTGATTTTTGTCTATATGGTTAGGTTATATTATGCAGACACCGAGCATTATAACAGCAGGAGAGACTTATGTTCCTCTTATTATAATTAGACTGAAAACTGAAGCGATTGTGAATGCTTGTGTAATTAACATCCTCTATATCTCCCCAATTAATTTCAACTAGATCTGCAGTGTGTTCATAGTATTAAACACTTATATATTAATCGTTTAAATCTCTCTATACTGTCAGTATGGTTAAAATTAAAAAAAAATTGAGGGCTTCATTTGTATGAGGAATCAAGATTTTATATATAAATTATTAGTTGCATTTACATTTGTAAAGGTTAGGCAATGCATGATTTGTGCTATATACCTCAATGTATATGACAATTGTATTACTCTGTAAATACAAATCAGGCTGAATTTTACTATTAACGCAGTAAATACATAATTTAATAGGGTTTATGATTACGTTAAGATTACATTAATGAAAGAAATACAAATAATTCTCTGAGTGGCATTTAATGGATTGTCCTTTCTGCAATTTACATATTTCATATAAAAGCTCCAATTTATTTTTCCATCAGTTCATGTGCAATACTGCAGTACATGCATTATTTTCTCTGTTCCCTATGACTTTTGCTTTTAGACTATAGTGACATTTTCCATGAAATGGTATTGCAGATCTTGAGTTTTACGGTCTTTCTGAGAAGGATGTTGCACTTGTTTTCTTTTCTTATTTCTTCTGTCATCTTAAGTTACCGGATATGCGAAGAGCACATGTATTGCAAAAAACATTACACTCTCAGTACACAAACGGTTGAAAAATGTAATGAGTTGCAAGGGCTCAAGCAAATTGACTAATTGACAATAAAAATGTGACAGCTCTGCAAGATTATACACTTGATCCATGTACCCAAAAATGTAAATAGCCCTTCAGATAGATTGTTCTGTCAAAGATGTAATATTTCAAGAGCAGAGATGCATCTGCCTTTTGATTCTGACATTTAGCAACAATGATATGGAAGCAGGCTACAGCAGAAAAAGAAGTATCCTGCAGTCAAAAATTATAAACTGCTACATTTGTCCAAGGAATTTTCCTCACTACACAACTTTTGAGTGTCTAACTTTTGTTTTATTTTCTTAACTCGAAAGACTTGGTATGGCTGTTACTGTACTTTGAGCTGTAAAGTTAAATGTTACTGCTGAGTGATGCAGTTTTGAGTTTAGACCTCTTGAGAAGAAGGTATATTTGCTATGGATTTTCATTTGTCAGTCTAAGCTTATTGGCTTCTGAAGTATTAACTGCATCCGAGATTGATATTGTCTAAAAGTTTGCTAGATTTATGGAATTCTGGCACCTTGGGTCTCTGCACCATGTGTGTTGAATGGAGTGATTTGTAACCGAGTTATGTCAGGGCATGAGAGGAAGAGAAGCAAGCACAGCCAAACACTGCAGTACTTGAGCTTGCTTGCTCATTGACATACATTAAAATGTTACAGCATCTTCCAGAGCATTTAGAGACTGTTATAAGCTGAACTTTTGATGAGCTGTGAGTGAAATAACATGGAAGGAGCTGTCATTTGATGAGGCAAGATCTGAGCTGTAATTCTGTCTGCACTGATATGAATTTGATAGCCATTTTGAAGAGAATTGGTGTGTTGAACTTAATTTCATGTTTTTTTTTTCATTACACACACATACACACACACAGTGTTGAATATCTTCATTAAATTCTTGGAGAGAAATGGAAAATTAGCAGCATGTCTTTCCTTTTGGTAAATAATGCCCACACATACATTCTGTGATATCTGGCACTGTCTTGCCATTTCTGTAATTGCTGTTGCATTATGCTCATCAATTATTCCCACCTATCCCTTCATTATGGCCTAATGAGGAGGCAGAGATGTGTAAATTGGAGCTGTCAAACTAGAGAATAAGAAACATCAATGAAAATCACAGGTCATTAGCAAAAATTAGATTATCATGCAACATATTTGCAGCACATTGCACTCTTCTGTTCCTGTTTTTGAACATGCGCATTAGAAATTCAGAAGAGGAATGCTTATAAGCAGAATAGGCTCGAGCACAGACATCAAAGCAAGAGACAAAGTAGTATTTTAGTACAATCTTACAAATGCAGAAAATGTATCACATGTACCAAAGGGTTTTTTAGTGTGCTAATACTGATAATTTTCTGACATTTAACAGCATCTTTTTCATCATGTAGTTTTTTTTCTTCTTTTTAGTAGATGGGTTTATTTCAGTCTTTCCAATTTAAGTTTGTAATTTAAGGATTGTATTGACTAGTTCATCTCAATAAATATTTCTGCAAAAATAAAAATAAAAAACAGACATTTCATAGGTTTTGAAAGTATATTAGAATTGGTATTGGTTGATTCGTTTAGTCTCCACAACTTAAGAACTTTCTGTAAAGTTCACATAAGTACCAGTATTTTATTTTTCCAGACTTTTTAAAAACAAATATACACAGATCAAGCAAGGCAAAAGACATCTAATTGAACTGTATGGATTAGAGAAGTTAGTAACACGCACCTTACTACACTAGCTTCTATACTTGCTATACATAAAGCACAAAAAGAGGTTTTAAAGTCAAAGTAATTAGTGAGTATGTTTTATGGGGTCACAAAAATAAACAAACAACCCCAAAATGGTATTATCACAGTCCTGTCATAATGACCGTGCAGCAGACCGCTTTATAAAGCAGGTCATGCACTCGGAGACGATGCTTATAGTGTGCTGTGAAATTCATTGGCCCTTCGAAATGTTTTTTTTCTTCTTCTTTTCAACATAATTAATGACACGGGGCTTCAGGATGGGGCCTGGTGTGCCTCCTGTCCATTTGTCCAGCACTGTGGCAGATGTTGTGATTTAGTTTGCAAGGCAGTGTTAAGGGGCTGCTTAATGGCGCACACCCACTTTGATAGAGCGTGTGTTAATGTGCAGTCACTGTGACGGCAGCCGTCTACCTGGCATGGAGCCTCCGATTCCTTGCTTTTGACCTTCCTTTATACCCGCGGGACATTCGGCTGCAGCCATTGGCACAAGAAAGGTGCTCTTTTAAACACAGCCTCTTGAAAGTAAGCCGTTTTTGCTTTGGTTAGTTAAATGCTAAGCCTGGCCCTGCAGCGATCAGTTGTTTTTTGTTAGTCTCTGTGTGAAACCCCATGAACATGAATTTGGTTGTCTCAGAAAGCACATCCATGTAATTGAAGTTGTTTTGGAAGTAATCGTGTGCTGAAAACTTTTAGCAATCTTAATGCTAATTCCGGGTCTTTGCAAAGAGTCTGCACACTGTACTGAACTAATTTCCAAATTATATTTGTCTCTTAGCAACATCTTCTATTTGGAAGTATTCATTTGACTATAGGAAAGCAAAACAGATGGGAGAATCTTTTTTATATGAAAAAAAAAACTATTTTCATAATGCACATCTCACAAGAATGTAAAACTTAAAAAAAGACGTAGGATTAAACAGTGGAGGACATAAGACCAGATGAGACAAGACAGGAGGACATAAGGAGGAATTCATGGTTAAATTCAGTATAATTTACTTATTACATACACAGCAGGGGTAATCAAAACAATAGTAAAAGTAGCAGGAATGCAGGAATGCCCTCAGGATAAAAAAAAAGGCAATGTGGGATATGGTGGTAATGTGCGATACGTGTTGTGTAAGTGTACATGTGTATGTGTCTTTGTATGTATATGTGAGTGTGCACTAAAAATGTTAGATGGCCAATAAATAGAGCCCAAATTTCTTCATACCTTATAGTTCGATTTTTAATATAGGCTGTCATTTTGGGAACATATTAATAGTAGCCACAGGCACATATCCCTTTTCCTGTATAAATCTTTTTTTCTTTAAATGAGACCTAGATTTTTTTCCCAAAAAACTTCGGGAATGTTTATTTTTTTCTTTGAAACAAGTGTAGGTGTAAAATGTTTTGTGCTGGGCACAGAATGGCCCCCCTAGCCTTTCCAATGAAGTGTGTAGAAAATTTTACTGTGGAATGTAAGACTTTGCTGATGAATATGAATTATGACTCGGCACAATGATAAAAGACCTTGGTTAAACATCCTTCTAATCAGATGTCAGTAGCCCCACATTTTTGTTTCTTGAAGTGATGAAAGAGAGAAGTGAACACATTACTCCTGATGTTAATTCATTAAAATGGTTTAAATAAAAACCTATTGCCCACAAAACAAACCATTAAATCAATACCTGCATGCATGCATCTGTACCTGTCAGATTGGTCCATAGAAGCTCAGGGGAAGGTAGTGTAGAGAGGGGGAGAGACTAGACTAACCAGGATTAATAAGGATGTGCAGTTTGATTAATGGGTTAAGGATTTCCAACACAAATCAGCAGTTTTATTTAAAGAAGCAGAACCTCTAAGTGTGCAGCCATGACATGAAGGCTGAGCTTTCAGTCTCAGGGAGAAATGCAAATAGTTTGGGGGAAAAAAAGTGTACATACCGACGGTGATAAATTGGGCATCGGTGTTAAAAAATCAGGAGTAGTCTTCTTCGCATGGTAGCTTTGAGGCTAATGTGCACGGGAAACATATCTGTCAGTGCTGTTTTTGTGAGGCAAAGTTTGGCTACCAGACAATTGTTCATTATAAAGAAGCAGTAATTTTTCTCAGTTCTGAAGGGCGTAAGAAGTGCTTAAATATACAGTAAAGTAATTACTGAGAACAAGAGGTTACTGAAAATCACATACTCAAGAGTTGTTCATGTCTCAGTTGCCTCTGAGGATATAACTAGTTAAGTTATTTCACACAAAGGACTCTGGGAGTCTGTAATTAACTACACAGCCATTGACTCCCTGATTTCTTTCACAAAAAAAAAGTTGAGATCCTTGGAACAGTTATCGACTATCAACCATTTTACATTTGGCAAACAAGACCCAAGATGTTTACCAGCATAAACGGTACAAGTGGCTAGTGTTAGTCATTTGTGCAAATTTATGGATGTAAATATGTTTTATTTTTCATATACCTGTAGCTCAGTACAAGCGTTACACCAGTAGAAATGTGGCGGAAATAAAGTAGAAATTAAACTGCAGTCTAAAGGGTATAAGTATGAAGAAGACATTGTGGTTTGCAAGTGCAAATTGGCTAACATGTTAAAACACACAGGAGTACGGACCTTATGGTGTAGTGTTCCTTGGTTGCTAAGGAAAGTGCTGTAAAAATAAGGATTTATGTGGAGAGAAGCATGAAGCAAACTGTTACTCCTGCTAATAGTGAATCCAGTAAATATAAGTGTTCAAACATAAGAGTTCTGCATATACAGTACAATGTAATTGCATTTTCAGTCATGAAATTAGCACGATGTACAGTATATTATGACTTGTTGAAGTGGCTGATTTATGTTTGTGTTAAGGTCTTTGCTGCACATTTGCAAATGTGCGCTATTAAAAAGATGCTTATTTTTACAATGACATGCTGCAAATTTAATTAACATTCATTGTGCTTAAAATCTTCTGTCATTTTATTTAAATTGAAGACAAATCACAGTATAATTACATAAAAGGTTAGCAGGTATTAGTTAAGATCATATTTCACATGAAACATTGCTCACAGATACATTCAAGGTGTTGCAGAGTTTTAAAATTATATAGGAGGGAAATTACTTACACTACATTTTTTTTCTAACATACTTTTCTAGAGGATTTTACCACATGCTGCATGAGGCAGTACTGTAAGTAGATTACAGTTTATGAAAACATTATACTAGATTTAGATGGGTTGTGTGATTGACAGATACACACCCAGATATTGGTTTCAGTAAACAAACCTGCAATAATATTTTGAAAATGTGTAGAATAATTGGTAAATGTGGTTTTTAAGGTTTGTAATATAAGAAAACTTCAAAAATATAAAGTGTTAACCTTTTCAGAAGACAAAAGGTCAATGCATTTTGACATGCCTGATCCATGAGATGGAAGTGTAAAAATCTTAGGTGCAATTCAGCACATGAACAGAATCGGTTAAATGGAATAAATATCTACCACTATTTTATGTATTAGTCTTACTGCACTTAATCAGACATGATTTTTTTTTAAATTGGTGCAGGATATCTACCATTCAAACAAGGAACAAAGTAACAGAGCCACAGTAATCTTGGTTTGAGTTAGGCAATTTGAGGTTAAAATCTGTACTGTTCTTCCAAAAACATAGTTTAAAATGTTTTTATGGTTGCGTTCTTCTCTTAAGCAATATAATAATGTAAATGATTAAATGATCATATGTTAAAATGTGTAAATAGTAGTTAATGGTTGCAAAGGGTAACCTTAATTTCCTTTAGATTCTATTTCTGAAAGCATATACATTTTAAGCAAGTCAAATGTTACTGGTGTCCGTTTTGAAAGTTTAAATAGTGGCAATGAAGTGGTGTGGCCCTGGACTGTCTTTAACTGTTCACACATGATTTGTTGACAAACATGCCACAGTCAGAATTCCTTTGAGGTGTTTTAAAGCATCCTGAAGTATTGTTAAGTGGATATTTTTAAGAGATGTCAACGTTAATAATAAGAGTGTTTGTTTTTTAAAGCACATTTCTCTTTTGCTTAATTGGTCTTTTTCAAAATGACATTTAGAGACCTGATGTTTTGCTTGCAAGTTCTCCGCTGTGGTTGGCTATTCTACATATAGACCATTGTATTTCTGTAATGTGTTTTTTAGGTATTGAATGCCCACGTGGGTCCAGGAATACTCCCGGAGGTGTCCAGGAGGCAGAGCCGTTCAGCGATGAGGCAACACTTTTTACGAAGGAGCTGGTTCTTCAGCGAGAGGTAGGGGAGTGTTTCAATCTTTTTGTGGGACTGAAAAATAACATCACTGTTATTATTTTTTCTCTAGTTCTGACCACTTGCCTAGTGACTTTCAACAGTGGTAAAAAATCCACTCTTGATCAGATCATAGAATCTCTTTTAAAGCCTTCAGGAGGCTACTAATTAAATTATTGATTTCAGTAGAGCATCTTGAGCTGCTGCTACCCCCACTCCTACACACAAAGACTATGCTGCAAACAAGGGCAATCTCATCATAATTTTTTTATATCAAGCATCATTGTTGTCTAACACTGGTATTGTTCTGATTCTTTTTGGATACGTAAAACGGATTCATGATGGTCAAGGTTATGTGCACACTTCTGTGGAGATTGAATGTTCTTAGTTGCCTGCTAAACATAAATGTCTTTTCAGATCAAATGGCTCTTTTGCATGCAGATGGCCTACAGAAACTGAAAAATTAAACAGCTGAAAGAATTGAACTCTAATTCAAGGGCAGTCATTTTTTTAGGGGGTGGATTGTGCGAGTGTGGATATTTGTCCTCTTTGCCCTAATGTTCATTTAAATGTGCACATCAGCTGGAGGTTCTGATAAACGTGAGCTAAAAGCTAGCTATAGGGAAACCTACTGGTGTGCTCCCTGAAAAGCACTTGAAATGATATTGGAGCAGTGAAAAACATTAGCAACTGCCAGTCCATTTTGTCAGGATGTTGTAGGGCTCCTCGATGCATGTGCTCTTAACTAAGTCAATGTCAGCAATTTTGCATTTGCCTTCCCGAGTTATTAGCATTTAACATGGATTTAATCAAATATAACTGCTTTTAAAGCAGAACTTTCAGCTTTAACTGACCTTGATAGGGTTGCTTTTAAACCCCTTTGAAAAATTCTCTTCTCATTCAGATACTGAATAGGCGAGTGGACACTTAGTCTTTTCATTGGAAGCGAGATAATTGATTTAATTATCTTTTTTTAGGTAACTTCAAATCTATATTTCTTTTTTAGGATATTGACTTTATTTCAAATTTATTTTTCATATCAAAGCATCCTTTAGGGTCCCAATGGTAATTTTGAGGTATTTTAAGAGCTGATTTATCATGCAAATCATGTCTTATATTCAGTATTTCATTATTCCGCATATACAAAGAATATTTTTCAAAAATGTTGAATGCATTTCTAATTGCCCATTGTTCAGCTTAATTCCTTAGAAGTATTTTACCACCACTCACTGATTACCACTAGGAGGCATTTTCTTTTATTTCTATGATCTTTTGGTTTGTAAATTTCTAATGAGGGATATCAGACAGCAAACCTCTAGTTCTCCTCCTGGTTTTGTGTCCAGATTTTAAGTCTGCTGATGATTTAACTGTTCTACTAGACTGATTACTGATCTAGAGAATTCATTTTTATACTCTCATGGCTAAATGATTTTGCTTGATTCATGCATTATGTTATCATATTATAACATATTATATGTGATCAGGCCTGAACTTCTTGACAGTAGACATTCATATTTTGGCTTAAATTCTTTATTTTAGAAGTAACATTCATGGGTCTGTAATCCATCTGGCTCATAGTTCTTACCGGGGCAGAAGGGACCAGTGGATGCAAAACAGCTCTAAAACAGAAAATATCAATTTCCATTCTTCACTAAAGGGATATAAGTCTTTTTCTACATTAGCTTCACCTTTCTGTGTTAGAGTCTCCAAAAACTGTGTATATCATTTGACTAGGGAGTCCATTTTTTAATCTGCAAATTTAGTTATTTTTCTGTTACCATGGAGCTCTACTTCAGACTCCAGATTTATAACATTAATTTTAGAAACATTGGTATCCTGGTGAAGCTAGTTTTACTTTTTTTTTAAAGTGCCAGTTAGCTTCCCAAACCACTTCTATGACCACACATTTGGTTAAACTTTCTTTTTTCCCTCTGGAGTATTTGTCCTTCTCATTAGCCTTGGGCATTCTGAAGATGGACACTATAGCCCCCAAAAAATTATGGATTTTTTTTAGTTGTCACTGGAGTTTTAGAGATCGATATTTTATTTGGGCAATTGACTGTGTTGGATTTGTCTTTGGTCAGCCTCTTTTAAATGTCTTTAATGGTCACCACGTGATTATTATTGTTGGGCCTATTCAAATACCTCTTCTTGTAGTAGACTCTAGAGTAGTGTTACACCTTGATGAAGTTTTATCTGTGCTGATATTTGCCGTTTTCCCTCTTTTCAAGGTTAGGAAACTTTCTTTTACTCAGAAGGTAGTGCCATTACTCATATTCATCACAGAATCAACCGGGCGCACGGACACTCTCTGGACTCCAAAATAATTTATTTATTAACACTTGTCACAGTTTTGGCAAGCACAAGTCTTCAGCAGAACAAACATCTTCAGATAAAAGATCTTATACAGGCAGTTCTTTAAGCATAATTTTTGTTTCCGGTGTTTAAAATTAGTCTGCCTTTAGATGAAGCTTCTGTTGTTCTGCTGTAAGCAGAGTGGCATCTCAATGGACAGTGGTTTGATACAAACATTGAAGGCACTGCAGTGAGTTGTCATGTTGTACACTGAAGCCTGAAGGCCCTTGCTTTCTGAAATGATAAATTCCTTATGTTGCCTTAATAGTAGTTTTGAAGGTTCAGTTATCCATGCCACACTGCCTTCTTGAATTATTCTTTTTATTTCTTAAATTATGATTTGAAATTAGAAGTTGAGTAGCAGTGCCATTTTCTAATTAATTCAGTATTTTTTTTACACCTTCTATGGTGATTACCTTATTTGGCACAGTTTTTTTTTCTCTTCACTGTAGTCTGCAGTTTTACAATTCTACATTTTTCAGACATTTACAAAGAAAAAAAGACTGAAGGCGATTGTAATTGGACAACTATTAGACAATGGAGTT
Organism: Lepisosteus oculatus; assembly: GCF_040954835.1. NCBI lineage: Eukaryota > Metazoa > Chordata > Actinopteri > Semionotiformes > Lepisosteidae > Lepisosteus > Lepisosteus oculatus. The sequence continues at coordinate 47,183,029 of NC_090702.1, read as the reverse complement.
TTGAATGTTTGTACCGGTACTAACATCTGAGCTAAACCACAAGAGATATTGCTGAAGAGAATTGATTTGCAGCAAATCTATTCTAGAGCACAACTATGCTTAATATATATATATATTAAATTGACTAGTTTAATTTGGATAATATAGGAGATTGTTCTCCGGTCTAAATGTGTATTAGAAACCAGCTGATCTGAAATTGAAGATTCCTTTAAATTCTCTTCTGTTACTCTTTTCATAGTTTCAGAACATTGGGTGATCATATAGTATGATCTGAACTCATGCTAGTGTTGCAGATGATATATCATAACACTGAAGACCATGCCTGGAACAGCATGTGCTTGAACTCTTAAGAGATGTGGTTTAGTGTGATTCAATTAGAGAAAATAAAGCCCCAAAGGCAGCACCGCAGTTTACTACTTTAGATGATGAAAATCGGCTTTAACTACTTGATTGCTTTGCAAGGAGAGCTAGCGCTGCCTCTCTGAGCCTAATGAGCTGTGTAGTCGCATGTTGAAAGCAATGTTATCAACCATGCTCCAACCTTTCATGGGACTGATAGCTCTGTGAACCTTGTTTTTCTATCCATTTGCTTCCCTGGGCTCTTAGGTAGCTTACTTTGAAGCTTTTACTTGGATATTTCATAAGGTTGTACATTTAGGGGATTTAAAAGTCACCAGTTATATTTTATTAGCATTTTTATACTTACCTTAAAGTCTCAGAAGTTATGCTTATGAATAGAGAATATGGACACCTGTATGATTTAAGACATATTAAAAGAATGTGTTCTTCAAAGTTGATATCCATTTTCTTATCTGTTTTATTTAACTTGTATTAATATAACATTAATGTATTGAGTTATTTAATATTCATTTTTGTTTATTAACTTATTATATTATTTCATACTGTAATGGTTATCTATCCATTGTGGGTATTTATACATCTGGAGGCTGCTATATGTGTGTATATGGTTCAAGACAAGTCCGTTTAATGCTGCAAGCATCCAGTAACTGTAAATTTTATTTTGTGCAATTGGTTCTAAGTATTTTATTTGGTGGTACTTTTGGTATGACAAATCCAATGTAATTATACAAATTCTGCTACAGAAAATTGTATATAGCTATAAACCTCCTGTAATTACTTGGAACAGTGCAGGGGGAAAGAAAAGACGAATGATTTCACTGCCATTCTTGATCAAGCACATGCAATTAGACATTAGAAGTGAACACCGGAGCCCCTGCTGTCCCTACACACTGTCAGGCTTTTGCACAACAGACTGCAGGAGGAGGGGAAACCACACAAATACTTTGAAAATATTGTGTGGCAACATTAGTATTATTACTAAGAACTTTAAGTAAACTCCTCAAAAGAAAATGTTTTGGGGGGTATTCTCTAACAATGTAGATTCACAGGGCGGAGGAGAATAGAATATTGTTTTAAGAACAAGTAATAGGTTTATTCCAAGTTGTAAAAAGAAAGAAAACACAACGTTTTGGCTGTGGAACCTTCTTCGGGTGTGAGAAAGACAGGGCAGTAAGCAAAGGTAATGTAGTGGGAGAACAAAAGCTGGGAGAGAGGAGGAGCGAGGGGTGGGAGCAGGGGACAGAAACAGAGGCCAATCACTAGGTGTGAAGTCAGGATAGGTGAAGAGAGGTGTTAAATGAAACCTGCAATGAATAGAGAGAATTTAGAAGAAAAGTAGTCTTTTGTTAAGAGAAGGGGGAAGGTGTGATCCTAGCTGCAGGATAATTTTGGTTTCTGTAGTCTTTCTGATGTATGAGTTCAGAAAACCGTCTTTGAGAACGCAGACGGAAAGATTAGAGGTGAAATGAGAGACAATGGGCTTGGAGAGATCTTGAATCTTCGCAGCCCTAACATGTTCTCTGAAGCGGTCTCTAAGTTTCCTTCCTGTTTCTCCAATGTAGATGGCTGGGCATTTACTGCAATAGATACAGTAAATAAGGTTGCTGGAGGTACAAGATGCCATCTGGGTGATCCGGAATTATCCTGAGGGGCCTTGAATGAGTGTGGTGTTAGATGTGTACTTGCAGGTGATATAGCGAGCTCTGTTGCAAGGGAAAGTGCCTGGGTGGTTGCTGAGGGCGTTCAAGGGAGGTGTGAAAAAGAAGGTTACACAGATTAGGTGGTTGGCGATATGAGATGATGGGGCGGTCAGAAAAGAGGGCCCCAATGGAGGGATCATCCTGTAGGATTGAAAAGTTGTCGTTAATAGTCCTGGAGATAGGAGTGGTAGGGAAAGCACCAAAGGAATGCGGTTGTTATGGCGGTAGTTCTTGATTGACTTGATGGTCCGAAGGGTGTTTTTGGCCCGGGCAAGGGCCCTGTGAGTAACACTGCTGGGGTATCCTCTGTTGATGAGAAAGGAGTACATTTTGAGGGCTTGGTTCTGGAAGTCGATGTCGTTGCTACATAATCGTCTTAGCCGAAGGAACTGTGAAAAAGGGAGAGAGTTTTTAGTGTTTGGGGATGAAATGAGCTATACAGGAGATAGCTGTGTGAATCCGTTGGTTTGTAATAGACTGAAGTGGAAAGTCGGAGGTAGTTGATGGAGAAAGTTGATGTCTAGAAACGGCAGAGTAGTGGGAGATGTGTTAACTGTATATTTGAGGGATGGGTGGAAGTTGGTGAAATGATGCAGAAAGCTCAAGCTGGTCCTTAGAGCATGTGGCGGCATCAATGTATCGCTTGTAGAGGTCAGGGACATAGACAGAGTAGGAAGCGAGGAAGCATTCTTCTACCCAGACGACATAAATATTGGCATAGCTGGGTCCCATTCTGGTGGCCATGGCAACTCCACTCACCTGTTGGTAAAAAAGGTTATTAAATGAGAATGCATTCAATGTGAGAACCAATTCCGCAAGGCGTACCAGGGTGTGGGTGGGTGGATCAAGCACTGTGATCAAGCACTGTTTTAAGAAGTCTTATTTAATAAAAATACACCAAATCACACAGAGAGCTAATACATTATAATGACCTCTCCCCCATCCAAGATCACGATATTGGTATTTGCATCATGTTCTGCTGGTACCAAAAACAAACACTCAATATGGTTTACATTTTTTCTCCATTTTGTGCTTAGTATTTTATCACATCTCTTTAAGCCACGTTTTCCCATTTTAAGGTCATTTCATGCCTAGTTTATTTTTGAAGGTCAGATTCAGCTGAATAGAGATTTACAGGCAAACATTTTACCCTGCCTTGTGCTAGTTGCTTGCTGGGATAGGCTCCGGCTCCCCTGCCACCCTGAATTGGAGGAAGCGGTTGGAAAATGGATGGATGGATGTATTTTTTCTGATGGGTTTCACCCAAGAAACCTTCAAATTAAACTGCAGTTTGTTTCCCAAGTCAGGCGAAGTTCACTTTTATTAAGTCTTTCACAGCTGAAATTGCATCAGAATACATTTGCATCTATACTGCAGGTCTTTTTTTAAAGTATCATTTTGAGCATTCCAGACAGTCAGGTTCAAACAGGTGTAAAATGCAGTCGGCTTTTGTGTTGTGTATCAAATGTCTGGCTTGCCGTCACTAGAGTAATCTAATTTATTTCCCATTAGCCATTTATAAAATAACAGTATTAAAGGAGGGTAAAAAAATATTTTGAAAAAGGTTTTCCTTCTAAATTGTACAAGATGAATACATTTTCAAAGATAATGAATGATGTTTGGCTTGCATGAAGTGCTTTGGCTTGCAGAGGAATGTCCAGACAGAGACGCTGTCCCTATGCGTCTGTTTAGCAGTTTATCACTTTTTTCATTCAGCAGCCATTTTAGCTTACATTTGTATAAAGACTTAGTGCACGATGGTTGAAGGGCTTTGTTACATTTATGTTTTTGTATTTGCTTCTGTTTGCTTAGCAGTTCAGATATAAGAATCAATGGTCTGTTTCTTTATTTTAGGATACTGAGCATTGTATGCTCAGTATACTAGAATACCCACTGGGGCAGTGCGGTGCTGGAAGGTTGCCGGTTCGTATTCCACAGCTGGCAGAGGAATCCTACTCCGTTGGGGTTAAGGGCCTTGCTCGGGGGCCCAACTGCTCCTGGGGCGGCGTATAAATGCCTGACCCTGCGGCTTCTCTCCCTGTCTGTGTGTCTCATGGAGAGCAAGTTGGCGTATGCGAAAAGACAAATTCCTAATGCAAGAAGTTGTATATGGCCAATAAAGTGATCTTATCTTCTCCTATCTAAAAAAAAACATGCTGAAAAGAGAAAAGAAACACAAAGTTTTGGAGCCTTCTTTGGATGACTCACATGAGAAGAAGGCTCCACAGATGAAACTGTTTCTTTTCTTCTCTTTTCAGCAAGGAATAAAGCTTCACTTGTTCCTTTTCAGCCTACGCATGTTGACGCAGCTACCTACTTGATCTAAAAAAAATATACCTCCAGGTAAATTCATTATTCTGTCTGGGCAGAGGTGATTAACTGAGGTGGCGTACTGTAAGGCTTTACACAGTTTTATATAGTGTGTGTGTGTCCGCTGCTAGAAGTAATACAAGCTGTATATCTGCTGTACATGCTTTGCATTTGCAACAGATTGGTCAGTTGTAGACAACAATTAACATACTGTTCCGCACGCTGAGCCACACTCAATGACAAAAAAACTCAACACAAAAACTTAATTCACCACTAAAGAGGACTTGGCTCCAGTGCTGGCCAGTCCACCTGACGTTTTGCTCACGCCACCTCATTCTCTTGCACAGAACAGCTTTTGGCTCCTGTGTGGTCTTTTGCCCTACAAATGAAAACTTGCACTGTATCCTCACAGTTGTAAATGCTGATCTGTGGGCTGCTCCAGCCTAGCTTGACCGGTGCAGTGGAACTGCCAGTCTTGATCTTGGTGATGTGTTGTGACTCCTGGTCCACCATGTTGTGGCCTGTTTAGTTGTAAACGTACTTAATGAAAGATATTGATGGGTCCTGGCTTCAGTCTTCTGTGTAGAAGTGGCAACCCTAAACTATATCTGCAGAAAGCAGGGCACAGACTAGACTGAAGTTTTCCAATGGGAAACTGGCCAGAACACACTGTGAAATGTAATGGCTGAAGGCATATTCACAAGTTTAAGGAAGGTATACACGAGTACACTTCTGTCTTGATGTAAATATCTACGTTAACTGCTTACATGTAAAGTTGCAGCTGCCACACTGCATCAGCCATATGTCCAGCTTGAGGACCTGAATGCTGATTGTTTATGATATACAATAATCCATCAGTACATAATGCCTCGTGTAGAGTCATGCCCATAAGATCTAAATGCTTTTAATGAACAGCCCTGGTTGAATGTCATATGGTACATTCACTGTGAGTGATAAAAGGTCAGTGAAACTTTCTGTAATCAGAGGAATGTAATGTATTATTGAACATAAATCAAGAAGACAAATGTAAATTATTTTTTAATCCATGGATGGAAAATGACAAATTAGCATTTTACAACATAGTTGTAAACTAAATACACACACTTATCAATGTGTATATATATATAGTGCCTTAATGAATGGAGGACGGAAATTGAACTGTACACATTATAGAATTATCTTTTTTTTCTTGTGATGAGTAAATTATTTATATATATGGAGCACGTTCTTGAATAGATGTATGTTTGGAATATTATGGAATGTTACCTAAACCTAATTTCCAACCAGCCGTTTTTCATAGTACCCAATCTACACAACGTATTAATTGATAACGTTGCTTTACTATAGCCAGAATTCACACTAGGCTTTCTCGGCTACAACAGAAGCTGCTGTATTACCTGCATCTGCATTCCAACAGCTTGCACATACATGCTTACACTAACCACTTCAAGATCTTATGATTGTCCAGTAATCTCATTTATTGTACTTTTTGTAGACCAGTGCCTTACCGTTTACAACAGGGAAACTGCAGGAAGATTGACTATTTCAGAGACCTCTGTTAGCCGATAGTCCTCAATTGTACCACTCCCAAATGTGATTTCACTGACCTCGCTATGTCCTTTCACTCTCTCTGCTAGAAAGACTTCCATTTTTTTTAGTCCAGTCCTTTTTCAAATTAAATTTGATAATAAATTGTTCAGACTTGTTTTTTGTTGTATACAGAAATAACTGTTATGACCGACTAGTTTCATGCTTTTTTTCATAGGCATCCCCTTCTTTCCTGAATGTGGCAGCTTACTGCCTCAGAATTTCAATAGCATTAGTAGTTAGTGGATGTGCTGAATTCATACACTTCATACTGTGCAGTTGCTGTGTATTATAAAGGGTTTCCCAGTTTGGTAGGTGGGAGAGAAGAGTGCTATGTGTTTGTGCGGAAAGCTGTTGGAGTGTTGCTATGAATTGCAATAATGGTAGAGGGACACAGGTCTCCTTCAATCAATTGCAGCTCTCTTAGAGCCAGTTTTATTAAAGGCAACTGAACCAGTGTGAAAGCTCCTTTGTCCTTTGGTTTGAGGTATTCTTTCAAACTATAGATAACACATTTAGAGAAGTTCTCCCTTTTTCCTTTCATACTGAAATTGTAATTTTGGAATGCTGAAGTAAAGAACTTTGTGCCAAAAAATATATTTTATTTCACACTATCCATATTAATGGTTAATCTTTTAAATTAATTTGTCTATGCACAATTGCCTTTGAAGTCCTAAAACTTTTAAGTTATGGTATTAAATGGTTTGCAGCTAGGATGACAGCTCTGGCTGTCATTATATTTGTTGTTAAGTATAATCAACTGAGCCATGAATCACACACACATACCCGATTACTGATGCTGCAGTTCTGATATATTATAGAGTGCAAATGACCTTTATGTTCAAATGATTTGCAGTAATTTTAAGGCTGTCTTCCAGCATGAGACCCCGCTCTGATCCTAGATATGCTTGAAGGTATGTGTAGATGGGCTTGTGTTTATAAAAGTGCTGTGTGTACATGCTACAGTGCCCTCCAGATTTATTCATTCCCCCTAGTGAAATGGGAATAAAAAATTATACAATGAGTTACAGATTAGAAAGTTCAGAAAACACATTATTCACATCATTGCATTTAGTATTTTATAAATCCTCCTCTGTTCCATTGATATGCCATCTCCTCTAATGTGCTGTGAGGTTCTGACACTTCATTTGAGGGGGTTCTGGGGGAGTTATGATCCTGTCCAGGCAGAATTGCTCTGGGTCTTTCAGATCCTCAGGACTTCATTGAGTTTGAACCATGAATGTTAGATGAGGTTGAAGTTTAAAATTTGAAATGGTAAAATGTAAACTAACATCTGTATGGGTGTAGGAATCACTCAATGATCAGGTTCTTGAAGTGAGCAGGTAAGCAAACCTTTATGTATGCATACAGGAGCACAGTACAGAATATAGTTCTGAATGTGGCTCAAATTGAATACAGCAGTGTTCCCATTTTATACAGTGAGAGTCACACCAATTTAGTCATATACTGCAAGAGGAAGCCAAACCAATAGCAGGTATTCCAGCAGAAAAACATCCAGAAGATATTTTCTTAGGTAGTTTCAATTGTTTGTGTACCAAGAGAACATTTAGTTTCAAAATGGAATGTCTGTTACCTGATAAAAGAGTCATGAGCGATTGCCGCGAACAGTCAGCTACTCACCAAGGCTAATTGAGAACAGGGTCCATTGTTCTTATCTTAGAGCACAGCATTTTTAACCCTTTAGATTCCTTCATGGGTAACCATTTCTTTGTCTGGCATGCCAATACAGTCTATCCATTTTGGACAAGCTGGAGCTTCCTGCCAGAGGGAAACAGGTGTTTGGTCAAAACTGGTTATGATTCCAGCTCTAGAACACAGATTCCAAACTCCCAACCATATTTCAGCATTTTCTCAGCGTAAACAATCTTTTTATGTCAAACATAATGCTGTTGAGCATCTCCAAAAGCTCAATTTGTTTCATCTGAACATGAGGTAAGGTTCCAATCGCTGTTTTTGCTGTGCCTTTCAGATTTCTTTGTTTTGCATCTGGACAATGAATCCCACATTCCTCAGATGACAATTAATGGTATTATGAAATTTTTAGATTTTCTTTTCTCCAGGAACAGTTTTAAATTGCAATTAATTCTGGAGGGTGCTGTATATAGATAGTAAGCTACCAAACTTCTGAGCATAATCTTAATCAAAGCTTGACTACAGTTTAGAAAGGTCTGGTATAGTGTTGGTTACAATGAAGAGTGAACAGATGCATTCCTAGGTTTAAAGGAATCTCTGTGGCACCATGAAAGAACTGAATGTTTCTAGTCTTAGAACAAAACTGAGGGTACCCCATTCCACTTTTCAGAATCTATAAGGGCAGTAGCAAAGTCAGCCCATTGAACTTTGTGAGGGCTAGACCTATAAGTTGATTTCCTTTCTCAGTGTTAAACATTAGAGATGCCCCTACAACTCTGACCAGGTTTGTGTCTGCCTTGCTAGCAGTCTATCTGGTGCTATTGTGTGAATGTTGCCTGCATTAAAAAGGAATGAAATATGTACTGCGTTCTTAATTCTGATTTACTTCAAAAGAAAAAAAAAACTAGAAAAGTATAGATGAATAAATGCTGGATCCATTTTTTGCTTTGAGTCAGATGTACAGTAGGAAAGTGCATGGTAAGATAAATTTCCTTTGCTTTGCTTATTAATTTTTCCAGTCATATACTGTACTACTCTTATTTTATTTCCACCTTCTTGCGCAGAGTACCTCCTGTGTTTTATGAAAATGAATAGTCTGATATGCAGTATTGATTTTGTATATGTTTTAATTATTTTTTAATGTATTACATTGAAAAAATGGGCTCTGCGGTTATTCATGCATCAACAAAAGAAAGCTTGTGGTCTGTATCACGTCAGTGTTAGATTTAATAATTGATGATGTGCTTTATGGGTAGCAAATCTTTAGGACAAAGAGGCCCTTGGGACTGCTTGTGTGAAAATGTAGATAAATTGGTGAAGTGTAATGGTATATAATATTACATTGTAACATAAATATATTATGAACCATGACTCTGGTTGGGAAGGCCAGTCCTTGCACATGTGAAAAGTGATATTTATGAGTCACTTGTGGTTTTACTGCATGAGAAATAAGATGGGAGACTGAAAATGTTCCTGGAAAGACCGTGATTGGGCAATGTTTTTAAGAAAGGGACATACTGTACAGTTGTGAGAGTTTGTGAACCCCTTTTATTATTCATAATAAAGATAGTCTTATTTAACAAACAACAAGATTTTATGGCTTAGAGATCAGATCACATTTTAGGAGCCATTCATGCAGAAATCCATGTAATTCCTAAGGATTCTCAAGCTTTTTCTCACAACTGCACCTGTGGCACACAGGACAGGGAAATGCCAATTGACTAGAGAATCACTAATGGAGAGCCCTTAATAAAAAGAACGGCAAAATTGAGCCAAGTAATTACAGAGCAGTAACTCTTCTACTACAGTACATGTATGGGAATGGAGACAATTAGATCTGAACTAGAGGGTCATCTTTATCGAAATGTGATTGTAGGGATTAGTTAACAGATTTAGACAAGGCTGGTTTTTAACTTGTCAAGAATTCTCTGAACAAGCAAGAACAGTAATCATTACAGTATATTATGGTATATTTAGACTTGCAGACTACTTTTGAAAGCTCATCAGATTAATTCTTGAATTGCTTGTTGCTTGTTGTAATTGCACAGCAAGCACTGTAAAAGTAGCAAATTATTTAAAAAAAGATTTAGAACAAAATCAGACTGGTAAAAAAAACAGTAGATGACAATGTACTGTATACAAGTACAGAGTGTTGCATGCAAGTAAAAAAAGAAAACAAACTGTGCTTGAAGAGGCTGTTTTTGAGAGTCTTAAGCATTTATGTAGATGCATTTTGGGGAAGCAATAAAAAGGGCAGACAGAATGTTAGGCTATATAATAAAAGTGCTCATCTTAAATCAATGAACATTATGTAAAGATTCTGCAATGCACCAGTAATTTCTAATCTAGAATATTGTGTATTGTGTGCTAATCAAGATACAAGAAAGGTAATCCTGCTCTGGAATTTGTCCAGAGAAGACCAGCCAGATGCATTTCAGGGCTCAAAGGAAGGTCCTACTCTGACAGGCTAGATTAATTAAACCTTTTTAGTCTTAAACAGAGAAGACAACGTGGGGACCCAATTCCAGTACTCTGAATCCCCTGGCTTTTTTGATAATGTCAACTTAGTGGACAGCTTCTGTAAAGGGGAGACATGAGAACAAGGGGCAGTTCTTTTCAGAAATGGTAGTGGGAATTTAGAACAAGCTGCCTTGCCATATCGTCAATGCTGAGCCCCTGGCTTCCTTCGCAACAGCTAGAGAAGATCCTCAGTTCAATTAGCTTCTAGAAACTCAAATGAGGTAGAAGATTGAATGTGTTACTCTCATTTATAATGTGTCTTAATTAAGGAAACAATATATTTTCTAACTATATATTTAGTCACCTGCAAGTTTATAAAAATTCTTAATTAATCAGGATGATGTACATGATAAACTATGAATGACCCAATCAAATTCAGGTTAGGTTGACAACTTATATTTTGTAGGTTACAGTTGTGATTGTTTCTGTGCCTATAAATCAACCAAAAACAAATTGAAAGAAAAATTAATATGCAATACAGTATGATTAAATAATTCCTGAACATTCTTTAATTAGTTCAAATTATAAAATTGACAATATACAGTAGAAACAATATATTGCAAAGGAATAAGTAATTGGTTTATTCCCTGCTGAAAAGAAGAAAAAAAACAGTTTCAGCTGTGAAGCCTTGTGAGACACCTGAATAAGGCTCCGCAGCTGAAACGTTGTTTTCTTTCTTCTGTTTTCAGCAGTGAATAAACCTATTACTTGTTCCTTTGCAGCCTACGCATGCTGACGCAGCTCCCCACCGAAACAATAAATTGTTTAACAATAAATCATGAAATAATACATTTGGGTTTGTTTGCCCAGTCCCTGACATTTAAAAAAAATCCTTTAAAGCTCCCAGGTACTTGAGTATCTTTAATCTACAGAGGTGAAGAATATTTAGATACAATCCAGAACATAAGAAAATTTGCAAATGGGAAATTTATACATTTCCCATATAGCCTATTTTGCTTAATTATTTTAAATATCTATCTCGATGTTTTTTGTCTCAGCCAGATCACTTCTTATTTAATGTTGGTGTATTTTCATTGGGTGGGGGAGTTAAATACTGTGCATGAGCAGACTGAATGGATCATTTCAGGTCATTTGATATTTTTATATTTCTTTATGATTAACAATTGAGCACAAGAATGTAATGATGCAGACAGCTACAGGTCTAAATTACCCAGTAAGTAATACTTCTCCTGTCATGGTTCAGTTTTAAAAATGGAAATAAACTTTCCTGAGTGTGTATGATGTCTGATTCTTCTTTCTGCATTGTTCATTTGGGAAGTTGTTCACTGCTGTAAATGTGCGGCATGGGAAAAATGATTTCCCAGCAAAAGACTGAGTAACGGACATCCATATTGAAAATGTCTGCTGTATTTCTCCATGGTCAGTAATTCTTGTATTGTTTGCTTCAATTCAGTTCACGGTTACTGTGGTGACATTGTATATTTTTCTTTTTTTTCCCTTTATACATTCACAAGAAGTGTATTTTCAATGTTTCAAATTATAGTACTGTTAAAATAAATTCAGTTAAACTGCATATGATTCCATATAATTTCTTGAAATAATGCCTTTCTTGTGCTGCAGTTTCATTGCAGTATAACACTCATAAATACACAGATGAAAACACTGAAGAGACAGTGCTGTCTATTGACTATTTATGGGTGTCACTGCTTAAATAGAAATCCTTTCACTTGAGAGATGACCCTCATGACTCATCATTAATATAGGCAGACTGTGCTTTTTCTGACAGACTGAAATTTGGGAAACAAAATAGGGAGATATAAAAGCTGACAGTCATAGGTTAAGAGCTGAGTGTTCTTATAACTAGATTGATACATATATTCAGAGTGACAATAGTAAATAACCATTTGAGACATTGTCATGTCATAGAGTACAACTGTTAGCTTCAGTATATAGTGGTTTATTTTTATTTTTACCATCTGTAGTCATAGATATACAGATTTTTACCCTCCTTGCACAAACTATTATTAATTAATTAATGAAAAGTTATTCTAATATACTAATTAAACCCACTTATCTCCTCTAGGTTTACTGGATAGTCATTCATCCTGTCAGTGGTAGTTAAGATTTGAAGTGAATTTAAGACACCAAGTCTACATGTTCCTATACTTTATACATCCTGAAGTCTATAGCAGTATGGCAGTGGGATACTCCAGCATGCAGTTGAGCTGGATATATGGTGAGTTTCCCCTCTTGGAAACCCGGAATGTGTGGTATGATTTATAAACCACTGTATGTTATTAGGGGATATCTAATATGAATGGTAGAGTATTATATGGCCTAGCTGGAAATGTAGGTATTGACTCCAATCTTACTGTGCTTTTAACAGATTTTTGCACCCTACTTTAAATATAAAATCAATTTCTCTCATCTTCACACTCGGCTACATTTTGTCTAGACTGCTGTTCACTTGTCTTGATGTAGTACCAATACAATTAGTTTGTATTTCAGGCATACTAAGCAGAGTGGCATCGGAATGTACTGGTTTAGCAAAATGAATAAACTACTCTATATTTCAAACATGCATTACATACAGTAATGTATAGGTTATAGATTACTTTTTTAAACTCAATAATATATCAATAGCTGCAAACTGTAGGTATAATTTTAAATAGCTGCCATATATTAAGACCTGCATGAACTTGAATGAAAGTCCTGCCCCCCCCCTCAAACAATGGGGAAAGAAATAACTATCAGCACTGACTTTTTGATCCTTATGATGTCCGCATACCCATTTGGCTACTGTTTAAGAGGATATGTATGCTAACATTGTGAACAGCCAGTTTTCATTGATAGATGCAAATGGTGGGTGGCCAATTCCTCGAAAGTACTTTCAGATTGCACAGCATGTGCTGTCAAGGAGGCTGGTGCAGTGCTTTGTAATTTATGTTTATCTGACAGTGAAAGAAAGCAATAAGTCCGTTTTCCTGCAGCTTATTTACAATCTGAAGGAAACAAGGTTGTGGGATGAAAAGGAAACATTTCAGTTGATTGTATGAGCATTCTTTAATATAAACAAGGTTTCCACAGCAGTGGTGTTGCAAAAAGATATGCTAGCATCTTTACTGTGTAAAGATTTATTGTAATGAACAAATGTTTAATGGGGCTTCACTGTTTATAAAATACACGTACATATACAAAAGTAAACAGCTACAACGAAAATAACCTATTTTTATTCAGGAATGGCAAACAGAACAGGGAAAGCAGCAGATTAGGTAACTACATTTTGTTGTCACTCCTTGTAATACAGAAGGAAGAAATGTCTTGAATTCCTACAGATGAGTTCAGAAATGCTATTTTGTGGGCCTGCTTCCCACTTGTTGCACAGAATCAATAATACTTTTTCTAAGTTGCCCTGGGAAACAAGTGTAGTAGTATAAATTCGTAGGGCTTGTTCTAGGATGTCTTACACATCTGTCAGGTTGTGATCTCTATCCAGATGATGCTCTCATTCCTTTTGCAGTGCCACAGTGATTTGAGCCTGGGCACGATCTTCCTTCATAAAACTTTTTTGGCAATATGATTGTTAGTGTGGAAAGAGCTCCTTTTGTAAGGATCTTGATGTATTAGACAGAAGCTTTAAAGTACAAGGTAGATTTTAGAGGTCCCCCAGTTGCTATGTGAGTGCAATCCGAGTTCTATGAAATAGGAATTGCTAGTTTGAACCTTGGGTCATTCCCAAGGTTGTGCCACACAATTAGTAGGGTACCGTCGGATAGACTTGAGTTTTGCTGGGCAGGATCCTCTTTCCTTTCCAATAAATGCGGGGTCTTGAAACTTTGTGAGCGCCTGCAGGTGTTCAGAGACATAAAAAAGAGAGACTTGCTACACCTGCAGTTGGCACTGATTCTGCTGTCGGGTGCTGTTGAGCTCTCTGTGGGTCAATGACAACTCTCTGCAGGTGGGCGTGTTAGGGAAGCATTTACATATGTGCCTTTTCATTTTCACAATGGAAAGGAAAAATATGCATAAAAATTGGTATCTTGAGATTTTTGGAAAATATATTATTGCTTTCTCCATTTTTGTATAAAGAATACATTTTAGACTAGCTTGTAGCTTAATCTTCTAATCATGGAATGCCATTTTGTACATTAGTACAGTGTAGACGCATTTAACAAGCCCTTTACTTATGACTAGGTGCTAAAATTGGAGAGATATGTACCTACTTTTGTTAGACAAGTTAACTTCCCCAACATATATAAGCTCCAAGCATGTGGCTTGTTTGAACATTTATTTTGTGGTCCTATGGGTATTATAGCAGCTATGCTCCAGAATAATATTTGGAAAAGAAAATTTGTAAAAATATCATTTTCTCGCTTATTTAAGCATTTTATTCAATGAAATGTTTTATTTTGAGTATACACAATGTGAATGCACAGTAGCGATATCACTCAGCTTAATGCTAGATCTTTTACAGTTATGGGTTTTGCTTCATAATGCATTTAAACATACAGCTTACATCAAATAGTGCTGGGAAATTCTGCTTGTTGTAATATATACATTTATGTAGCGCAAATATATTACAAAGGTAAATTAACTTCATCTAGTTGCAAGCTATTGGAATTAATCAAGAATTTTTGTGTTTGAAAATTTAGTGTTGCTTTTGTGTTTTCACCTACAACACCTGCAGAAATATTGGGACCGATATTGCTCATATAGCAAGGGATGAGTGTACTGTTGCAACATTCAGTTACTTTCATGTAACTTTGTCTTCTGAGTAAAATCCCTTGCTTTTGTTTCTCTGCTGAATTCTAATATGTTTAAGGATATTTCTGGGAGAGAGAAACTAGTTGTATGCTATGGGTTTAAGTCACTTTGGAGTAGTTTTGCTTAGCTTCATATCATTCACTGGTTTATTGAATGCTAACAGTTAAGGATTGAGCACTGTGATCCAGACGTGATGACTCTGAACCTGGAACATATTACTAGTTGCCTGTGCCCAGGATTGTGACCCAAGAGCCAAAGCACAAGCACCCACCCACCCCCAGCACACCTGCAGGCTTGTGGTGATGTTGGTGAGAGACTTGCCTCTTCTCCAGTGGGTGCTGAACCTCCTGTACATCACTGCCAAGTGTGGAGCGTTTTAAAAGATGAATGACTCAATGGGTGGGCGAGATCCCAAGTGTTGTCTGCACTTTGTCATTCAACCTGTGTGGATCCGAGGGGTCAGTGCTGTGGGCTGAGACTGTCACGATAGACAGTTCCTGATTGGGTGTGTAATGAAAAATTAGTTTTTGGTAAATGTTCATATTCACCTTTTTCTTTTTGATGAAAGACGTTTTCTGTTAAATAAACATTTGTTTGTCTTAACGTGTATTTAAGGATTTAATTAACCTGTTGAGTTAGAGATGGTGTTCCATAATTTGCTTAGAAAAAAAATCAGATTTTCTATTCTATTGTAAATTTAGTCAAAGCACTGGTTTAGGAAAGTGAATGTTCTTGCTGTATCAGCCAGTTATCCATAATCATGTTTTTCTAGAGTTCCTATATGGTAAATGACACAATGACCTTGAAGATATCTGTTGGAATACTTATGGCTGCAATAATAACTAATCTTTTTACTTTCTGTAGATGAAATTTTTCTGTTGCTCTTAGGTTAACAGATACACATTTTCTTGTTAAATTAAACCACTTTAATGCCAGTTCAGCAGTCTTTTCAGTTATGCATTTGAATAGAAAAGTAGAAATTGTATGATAAGGTGCCCTAGATGTCACTATGGATGGGCCGGTGTAAGTCAGAGGTTCTGCTAATAAGCGGCGAATGTGGTGCTTTTTGAGTGCAGAGGGTGATGAGATTTCTGCCTGCCTGTTGGGCTGTGTGACTTTTGCTGCTGTGAGCAGGCAATCTGAGTCTTTTGCGGAAGGCAATGTTTTCCACACTAGAGTAATTTCTGTATGTATAATCTGTTGAGCAAATAAAAAGTGAACCTGTCTTTCCATGTTTGTGTTTAAAGAATGGCTTGATCCTGATTCACTTTTTTGGTGAAACATAAAACAATAAATAACAGAATCCAGTCAAAGAAAAGCAGTTAATTAAATTGCAAATAAGGTTAAGGCCAAGACAAAGAAATATCATAAAGTTCTTCCTGTACTACAACAATAACTAAAAAATTAAATAAAATATTGCTCATGCCATTGAGGGTCTTCCTCTCAAATGGTTGGAGGCTGTTTTTTTCTCATGGACTTTGCAGAATTGTGCTACAGTAAGGATAATGCCTCTGTTACTTATCTGAATTAAGGCCTGGAGTAAATCAAAATTTCAACCCACCAGCTCATCACAAATTTCAAATCCAATGTTGATATGGTGGCTTTTACTAGGTTGCAGCAAGAAGCCTCTGGTAAAAAAATGAATGTCAGGTTTTGATTTGCCCCTATAGGGACACCAGGAGGGATTTTAATACTGTCATTATGTCAAATACACTAACAGAAAGCACTTCAAGTTATCTGCAGCCATCTATGGACCACAGACGAGCATCTGTTTTTGTGAAATCCGCAAACTGCTCGCACAACAGCTAGATGTAGGATTGCATAGAGCAGACCCTCTCCAGACTCATGAGAGAGACCTCCACAGGGACCAGCTGTCCCTCTCCATCTGGGACTCTGTCTACGACAAAGTACTGTACTACCCAAAGGTGAATCTTACCATCTTGAGGTGTCTGTAGTGGTACATTTACAGTCCTGTATAACAAAGGATTATCGACGGTCTCCATTTTGAGTTATCTGCCTGATGATCTGTTCCAAGATCAACCCATGCTTCAATTCTAAAAAATGTTGTATGATATCATGTATTAATATTTGACAACTTTTTGCCTTTTGCCATAGTCTCTCAGTAGAGAGGTTTGTACTCTGTTTTAAGTTCTTAGTCTATCCTTCTACTTCGTGAGCACCTTTTAATGCAGCGCGGTGGCTCTGTGACTAAAGATCCGTGCCTGTGGCTGGAAGGTTGCCGGTTCGTATCCCGCGGCCGGCAAAGGAATCCTACTCCGTTGAGGGCCCCTGAGCAAGGCCCTTAACACCAGCTGCTCCAGGGGCGCTGTGTAAATGGGTGACCCTGCGCTCTGACCCCAAGCTTCTCTCCCTGTCTGTGTCTCTCGTGGAGAGCAAGTTGGGGTATGCCAAAAGACAAATTCCTAATACAAGAAATTGTATATGGCCAATAAAGTGATCTTATCTTAATACTCATTGACTGTAAGCTAATAGCTTATTATGCTTTTATATATGTTCCAAAACTTTTTTTTGAGCACTGAATACAAACTATCGTGGGAGGACTGCTGACTATAGATTTCAAACACTCTTCCAAAGTGTAAGTTGTAGCAATCAATTGCTGCTCCTGGTGCATGGTTCTGATGGGTACTAGTTGTTATAGTGTTTTGTTGACATCCTGGATGATTGTAGTGACTGTTTGTCAGGATCTTGCTTCGTTAGCAACCCACAGTTTCCCTTGGCAGATTTGGTGTTTGCTGTCAGTATAAAGAGGAACCTGAATGTACTGTCCATCTCGGAACTGCAGTACTTTTTGCTTTTCTTAGGGCTCCATAACATCTGCACTCTCTTCCTGACAAAGATGGTCTCTGTGACAGATTTGTCTTTGAGGTTATACTCTGACTTTATGGATTGAGAAGACACTACTGAAACACTGTTCCCCTGAGGCATTTTTGGCAGACCAGTATACATAGATGTATATATGTTGGTGCATAACAGATGATTATATGAGATGAGTGATATATGATGCTTTGTGTCAAGGTGTGTTAAACATTTTTCTGTAGTCAGCAACTAAAGAATGTAAGGTTTCTTAATTAACCCATTTAACTGTTATGTTTCTTTACAATACCTAGAATCTGCATTGTTAAATGGTGGGATAGAAATCAAATGATTAGAATAAGCGATCTTAATGAGCAAGACTTTGCATTTTAGTGTGAGTTTTAAACCAACCATATTAGTCTTTTAATTGCATCCTCAACAGTGTATGATTCATTAGAATCAGTTAACCATGACAGCTTGTCAGTGAATAATCCTTTGGTAGCTTACACCAGCATAAAGATTGACCTTTCCAAACAGCTAGGACACACAAACACATGATATACTGGTAATCTAAGCAGCACAGCTCATATGAGGTCAGCAAATTTTTCTAACCACTTTTAAGCATTTTAAGCCCATCTGGAATTAAGAAAATGTGCCGAAAAAGAATCGGCTAGGAAGCAAATTCCTTTAAATGGCAACTATCAATCACTGTTTTGAATTGCTTTGATACATGTGGTACTGGATTTAAAGCCTAGATGACTGTCAAAGCCTTTTATTGCTTGACTATAGGCCTTTATGTATTCATTTTATATTTTTTGTCTAGTTAAATGTATCTTTTATTTTAACTATATGATTTGTGTAGTGTCTCAGAGTGATGTGTTTGTGGAATCAATAGCAATTCACCCTTTCCATTATTGAATGTGATGACTGAGATAAATAGAAAGTCAGGGAATCGTATTATAAAATATTTTGCTGTGCTCAAGAGATGCATTTATGCCAGGATTTTTAAAAGAATCGACTGTCCATGTCCCTCCAAATTGTCTTAACCTCCAAATGTCCTAATTCTTAGAACCTTATTAGGTATTAAGAGTGGGAAACCTTTTTGAGGCCTATTCCAGCTTTAAAAATGGTTGAATACTGTTGTGTGATTGACCATGTGAACTGTTTGTGTCTGTGTGTTAGTCAGTGGATTGTAATAAGAATGATAGAATCAGCTGTGTAAATACGTGGTGTTTCCCCAGGTAGGCTTGCCCGTCTTACTTGCACACATTTGAAGTTCAGAATGCTACGGCTGTTTTCATGTTCACTCTCTGGAAGAGCTGTTTCCTTTGGGGAGTAAATCCTCTAAAGACATACTCCTGTAAGACATTTTCAGAAGAAACTGCTTTTCTCTGCCATCTTGCAGAACATCTGCTAAACATTTCAGGCATCAAGGTGGGCTGCAAGAATTATAAAAAGCATAAAGGAAAATGTTTTTCATTGTGTGCCTACTGTACATACTGTACTGCACACTTTGTCAATGTGATTTATAGGGGAAATCTGTTAATGTTACTGACACCCCACCAGATATGGCAAACTGTACATTAAATGTTGGATTTATCTATTTAAAAAGAGTTGGTATTGTGGAACTCATGATCTGACTCCTGCTTCTCTTCCACCATACATGGCCTTACTCAGTCCTGGCCAAGAAAACCTTTTTGATATCTGGAAAAAGTTTTAAAACAACAATAATAGCTTAATAACCTATCAATACTAACAAGAGTCCATCTTTTATAGAAATTGTTAAATTTGTTAAAGGGCAACTGGTTAATGTCCCATACAACTTTAGAAAATTGCACTTACTACATATTAATTCTAATATGGAGAAGGTTAATGTTAAATTTTAATGTTTTATAATCTGGTAATTAGAAGCTTTGTTAAATCTTATTTCAGGGCCACTTGGAGGATGAATGTGTTCAATAAACATTGTTTTTTTCAAAATAAATGTGTAAAAGTACTTAGTTGACGCTTGCAAAATAAATAATGTTGCTGAGTTAGGATGTCTGTCCTATTGCTGTCTATATTTGGTGATCTATAGTAGATATATTGTAAGTAGTAAAAGTCTAATAAGCTTCTTTCATGTTTACTAGATAACATTGAGACTGCTTTAATTTTAAAGAACTCATCATAATGTACCTATATTTCTCAATAAACCTTTACTTCTACACTTGTCCTGGGTTAAAAATGCTCTTTTACATTTTTATGAGTCATCTCCAGAATGCTTCAGTTAGTTGGGAAATCGTAGAATTCAATTTCTTCATTAAGACTCTGTACTGGGGGTTGTAATTAGTCTAGCAATATAGCTGTGCCTTTAAGCAGAATAATCGCTCAGATTTATGGGTAGATGGGGGTTGGAGTGTTGGATGGTCATTGAATTAAGGAATTTTTTTTCAGTTTTAAACATGGGATGTTGCAGATTAAGAGAACTCTAACTTTTGTTATGTCCTTGATGGAGGAAAAATAGTTTGGCAGACTCGGCTAGGTCATTACCCACATCATTTTTATGATCTTATATTTTATTTTCATATATAAGGACTAAATAAAGTTCTCATGCTGCAGATTTATTGTAGCTTTCATTTCAGTAGTTTTGTGCTTCCTGCTGCTTTCTAATAGGCTGTTGCTCAGTACGGTGGATGGCTATTGTTAAATGTGTTCTAGACAGCTTTATAAAAGATGAAATGCTGCAACTGCAAAGAAAAATCTAACTAGATTCTCCTTCACCCAGCACAGTGTAAATTATATCAGTCTTAAATGGAGTTAATCAAGGCAGTTAGATATATAAAGGTATATTACTGAAGATTGTAAAGCATTTATGGCCTCATGTTATCAGCCAGTATCTTGTTTTTAGCCCATGGGGATATTGCCATATTTTTTTTTTGCCTTGGTTTCTGTCAGGTCTTCTGTCAGTTTGTGGGGGGACCTTATTTTCCAGATCAGATGTACTTTACAAAGCTCTAGAGATCAGCAGAGACTTGATGTAGGATTTTAGAGTCTCATTTTTCTTAAGATAAGAACTACATCCCTGTAAACAGACATTTTGACCTGTCAGGTGCTGTTAAAGTATGTTTTTGGAATATTTTATGGAAATCAACTTATGTTTTGAGGAACTCTGTTTACTGTTTCATTCTTATACTGTTTCTAGTTTAAGTGCAGTATCGTGTGCTTTGTGTACTTGAGGTTAGACATATTTACATGCATTGACAATACTTTTTATTAATCTTTGCAATGTGTTCAATATTCCTAACTCTAACATACAGTAAAGCAGGACCATTTCTAGAGTTGCATATTGAGCAGTGAAGTAGAGCTACATTACTTTAGACATCTGGGTTACTGATTTGATGCTTCAAGATAATGGGAGATCAAATTAGTCATTCTTTCATAGAGAATTTGTTCAAAGTTGTTGTGAGTCATGCTTCTAGAATATATATACTAAATGGTTAAATAGTTTAGCTAAGCATTCCTTTTCAAGACAGTCATCTACTTCACTGACACATTCCGATTCTTAGGTTAATGGTAATGCCCTTAGAGTTGATAGTTGGGTGACTGTTGATTTAAGGGCAATTAAATATATTGAATGGCTATTTTTTTGATCCAGAATCAGTCCAGTGAATCAATCGGTTTTGTCACTATTTCCAAAGTAAGAACATTTAAAAATAAATTTTACAGTGTTAGGTGTTAAAATGGACCATGCTGCGAAGAGGAGTTGCATATTACATGAAAGTGGAGACAGGAAAAAGGAACATTAACTTCCTTTTATAAGTCAAGTGTATCAGTGTTTGCAATAGAAAAATGGGTGTCTTGCAAATATCTTTATTCATTTATAATTGGAGGAAGAGGGGTTTCATCACCACATTTGATCATTTGTATATATCTTAAATTTAATGTATTTTGTTTTGTTTCAAATTTGAAAATAAATACTAGCAGATAAGGTTTCGTGAGGGATGAAGCAGGCATTTTGGAGGAATGCCAAGGTGCTGCGAAGTCCTTGGTTTCTTGTACATTCCAACAGCAGCTAGAATTAGAATCAGCTAACATTTTCCAAAGTGAAAAGGGAATAAGGCATGTTTGTTATTAAGTTGTAGTTTGGAAACCTGCAGTAAGGGCGAGATGCCAAACAGTAACTTAGTAACAATGCACTCTTTACTGGTATTCAGCTGAAGAAAATCCCTGGGCGTCCAGGCTTCTGTCTCTCCTGTGTACTGTGCAGACCTTTCAGAGGCAACAGCCGAGTATTCCAAATTAATCTTCAAGAGTGTTTGGTTGTCATCGGCAAAGATGCAGCACAGGTGGCTACACCGTTGGATTACATTAAGTGGGGGAAAGTTTCTGGAGATTAAAAAGCAAAGGCTGTAAACATTGCTCAGGGCAGACCTACAAATTAGGTTGAATGCTCTGATAGATCGGAGCTCGCTGAAGTGTATGCTGTGCCAGACAGACCAGTGTATTCATTGAGAGGATTGCATGGTCAGTGGTGTCGAAAGCTGGTGTTGGTTCCAGAATACACAAACAAAGAGGGTGCTGCTGTCAGGGCTGAGCAACCAAATCGCTGCTAATATTCTCAGGTACATAGTAATCCAAATATTTTCCCCTAGCAGCTGAGAGGCTGACAGTAGAAATTAAAATGGTCCTAATCTTTTTTAGAATTAAAATCTTGTATAAATGTTATTAGCTTCAAAAGCTTTGAACACTTGTCTTGAGTTAAATAGAATTCCGGATTGCACCTAGAATATTTTGTGGTTTGACTCTACACACTACACACTGATTCTCCATGGAGCTGTAAACTCTTTTTTGTGGTATTGTACAGGAACAGTGCATTTTCAGGGCTTTGTGCATGATCTACAGAGCAACAGAATAAAATGACTGAAGGAGAAAGCAGGATCATTTTTTCCCCAAGATTACATCAAAGGTGCAGCAGCAATGTGATGATAAAAAAATGGTCTGATTGAGCCATGTTGAAAATAAACTTACCAGTTTCTTTTCTGGTATAATAGCAAAATGGCCTCTGGGACAAAAGCATCCAGATGTTCTGGGTGCATATCTGCAGTGATTCTGCAGTGCAGATGTGCACACGACTTGAGACAGCTTTGTGTGGGAGAGAAAGCTGAATTAAAACATTTTAAATATGATGCAATCTGAAAGCACAGCAATTGTAAACACATTAACATGAAACACTTAGAAAGCACGAGAACAAAATTGATCTTAGTTTTGTGGAATGTAGGAATGTAGCACTTAAAAGGTCTAAATATGATTGCTTAGCATATACTTTTAATATAAAAAGACTAACTTAGTTTTGCAGTGAATATTTTTCATAGGTAAATAAAAGTGAAGACAAAGGATGTTATTAGCAGATAGTTCTTACATTAAAAGCTCTGAAACTTAAGATTCAAAATGCTCAGGTGACAGGTTTCTGTTTTACTGTATACATATGGGCTAAATGGGTTTATTCACATAATAGTTCTCACAAATATCAGACCCTCAATTGAAGAAGCTTTCTTTGTCTAACAAGTTAACTGGGAATAACTAGTGATTTCATAATTGAAATACATGCAAGATAAATATGTAATTGAGACTGCTGTAAAATTCCAAATGACTATTTTTCTGATTTTTTTTGCGATTGTGAATCAATGATGACAATGCCACTGAATTTAGAAAGAGAACCACAACCATGTTAATCAAACTTTATGAAAAAAACATAAAAAACAAACATATAAAGTTATTTGTAATTATGTTTATTTTTTTTCCCAACGGTTATTTTAATGGCCTTCCAGGATTGTTAATGCTCAAAACCTTTAATTTAGCCCTTGTGTGTGCGAGAGGAAATATCAGAGGCAAATGTGAAGAAACTAAACATAGTACTGAAAATTAATTCCGTGAAAAAAAAGCTATCCTTTTGAGAATCAAATCCCCCCAAAATTGTAAGGAATGTTTTTTTTTCTTCATATAGGGTCACTTGCTCCTGAAGGTACATCTCACCAAACTCTGGTTCCTCGAACAAATTTGTATAAATGTGTCAGGAGACTCCTGAGTGGCTTAGCTGGCAAAGGCGCTACCTGTAATGCGTTCACACCTGCATCGCGAAGTTGGTTGGAGGAGTCGGTCTACGCTTTGTCACTCTGCCTCGCGTGCAGTTGCGGCGGAGGGCCGAGATGTGAAAAACAAACAACTGCCTACTTTTTACATTAAAAATGTGTTGCATTGCTTCACACCAGTCTTCCATAACCTTTCAAGCTTTTCTTTCTGCCACCTTGGTTTATAATGGTATTTCATTATAATGGAACTTGCTTGGATGCCGTCAGAACACCTTGCAGTTTTGCACATACATTCTCAAGTCTCATGACTAAGTGATCTCCTGTGCCTGTCGAATTTCTATGAAGTAAGAACTTTTTTTGATTGTCTGAGGTCAGATTTATGATTAACTGCTGCCTTTTCATTTTTAATTCATTGGATTACAGTCTTTTTTCTTTTGAATCAGTGACCATGGATTCTAACCTATTTATTGTGGAATACCTTGTTTATACTGTTAAATTTTGTACAAACCACTATATTCTGCACTATTTTATACTAAATATGTAGTGCTGGTTTCTATCCTAATTTGTAATGAAAGATATATAATTAAATACTCTGAAATGGTTTTATAGAGAAATACTACGTTGCTGAATTGTTTCCAGCTTAAATGTTTTTGGTCTCTAAGGCTAATGTAGAAGAATGTTAAATCATAAAATGGTGAAACCATGTCTTGTTATAAGGGTAGTAAAACGCAAGTGAAAAATTACCTTTCATGTCGAATCTTTTTTAATCAATATTCAGTTGTATAAACAATGGAAATGGTAAAAGACCTGATACAGCAAGAACACTGCTGGCCCAATTTTTTCTTTGACACTGCTGTTTTAATGTGTTTACCATTGTTTCACCAAATCTAGCATGGCTTCAAAACTTGTCTGCTAGTTTTTACATCACCCTCTGGGTCAATTCAGTTCAACATGCAAACTAAGCAACCGAAACAAAATGCTGCTCCATTATGAGACCTTACATTGTTGTTCCTCTGATTTGCTTTTAAAGTTTTCCCAGTTATATTCCATTACATTTGCAGTGTACTGAGTTGAAGAACAGTCTGCTGCCCTTACAGTACCTTACACTGGCTCTGGTAAATTGCACATGTGTAATAAAGCTTAATTCTGGTAGCACCTATCATGTGGGATAGTTAAAGCTCTGTAAATGCAGAGAAAATGAAAAAAAAGTCTCAGTATCTGAACACCACCATTACACCATGTACCAAAAATGATAAACATAAGGGTAATATATAGTTGTTATTAAAAGGAATAATCTGCTTATTTTAATGAATGACCCCTGAAAAATAAGCATAATTACGCAACATAAAATTTAAAATTCCTTTTAATAGGTTAAGCATGCAATAGAATCATATTTAACGGCTATACTATAAAGGTATATAGTCTAGAGTTTAAAAATCGCAACTAGGAGAACATTTCTAATAAAAGTGGGTAGAGTTGCATATCCTCAGAGCATTATTACAGAATGCAGCTTCTCCTGTTCTTTTAATGTTATGTTTAGGAATGCATTAAAGCTGAGCTTTAGTTCCCTGAAAGTTCATATAGGCTGATAAGTTAAAATTCCATACTCCTCAAACATACAATCCTATCAGACTCTATGTACTTTAAATGTTTAACACATGGGTTATGTTCATCTTTTTATACTAGCAAATAGTATCTTGGTTGTATTCATCAGAAAGCTGTACTTGTTACAATGATGTTTAAGACCAGAAAATAAAGCTTTAACCTCCAACCTGTATAAAAGCAAGAACTTTCTCAGAATCAGTTAAAATTACACATTTTCATTCTCTGTTTCAAAGTTTAGTATTTAGTAAATATAAAGTAGATCAGAACAAAATAAAACATTACTATTTTAGATTTGTGATTAGACAGACACAGATTAATTATTACCTCTGGCTGCTGTTGAGAGGCTAGCAACTTCTGTCTCATCTAAGTTCACGTTTTAGTATTAACAAGGCACTTGATTAAAGAGAGTGATAATCCAGTGAGTTTCTGGACACATAATCTTAAATTGTATTATTGTTCTTCAACAGGTTTTACAGAGATGTTCAGTTTTATGACATTCATACTGTATAATGATGAAGGTTCATTCTATGTTTATGTATAGCTGCATATAGTGGCAAAATGTATAATGAAAATAGCACTGGTCCAAAAATGGAGCCCTGAGAATATGGCACGTTTCAAACTTCCCTTTTTACTTTTTGGATAGTCATAATCTAAACTAAATCAGATCAGCAGATTTCATCCTTCTTAAATTGATGAGTTAAAATACTTTGATTCTTGGCACACTTTAACAGAACCAGAATGGATATTTGAATCTGCATTCATGAGGCAATCATTCTTCATTGTTGCCAGAAGAGCATCTGTGCTGCGATTGTTGAACTTATATTGGGGAAAAAAATCCTGTTGGTATGGGATCTAAAGAACAAGTATTGAGATTTTTTTTTCTCAACTGGAATGGAATCCTGATTGAAATGTCTCAGCGATATTACTACTGAGAAGCATATTGGTTTGATTCAGCACTACTTTTACAAGGACCTTAGCCAAAAACTGGTGTTTTGAAATTGGTCTATAAATAATCTAAGCTAAAGTGTCCGGGATAGGCTTTTTTAGCAAGGCTTTAACAAGGGTAATTTTAAAGGCACCTGAAAATGTTACCAATGAAAAAGCTGTTTTTATAGTGAGGAGAGCATTGCACAGATAACAAAAGATCTTTTAAAATATATTTTGGATAAAATAAAAGTGATGAATAGAAAATGTTTATCACCAATTCAGTCATTCCATTGGCAACATTGAAGTTAGTGTCCTGCCTTGGAGGCTGGTCTCTGATTAATCTTGGTTTGAAAATAATTCTACTCTTGATTAGTAGATGAAATTAGTGTTAATAACCATACATAAGAGTTTTCCTAATCTGTCAATTGTTGATTGATTGTTAATAAGTTATGAATTACCCACAGTAATGTTTGAAAAAATAGTCAATCTTGTTACATTATGCTTCATTTTGATGTTTCAAACTGTTGTTAATGATTTGGAGAAAATTAAAACTAGGGACACCGTATCAAGAGTGCTTTCCAAAAAGCAGTTACATCGTTCAACTAATTCAGTAGATCGAGTTTATTATTTAGGTGGTGGTTTAGTAATTCAGAAAACAAATCCATTGAAATTAGAGCTTTTACAAGTATGTGCCACACTCTTTTTTAGTAAAAGCAAAGTAGCCACATATATAATGCAAAAGTTATGATAAACATGATGGCCTACAAAGGAAAACACAAACACCTAGATCTGAAAACATGACGAAAGTGTCTCAAATATGAGTAGGTCCTGCCAAAATTGGAACATAATGCAGACATTGAAATGTCTGAAGAGGTTTTGATGGACAATAAATAATTGCAAGAATTTCAGGCTATTGACTTAAATTAAAATGAGGAAAAAAACATTAATATTTTTGTTTACAGCTGTAACATTAATGAAGTCCACCTTTTCACCTCACTGAATGTACCATCTAGAAAAATGTATAATATGTACAGTAGGACAAGCCTCAGTCAGAGAAATATCTGCACTAAGCCAGTTTCAATTAGGAATTAAAAAAGAAACCTTATAAAGGCTATAATCTGTGATGAAATCATTAAATAAAGCTTCTTTATTTAATAAATACTGCATTGACAAAGGTTAGATGCAAATTATTGTATTCTGTAAAAGACTAAGTGAACTGGAAATGATAAAAAATAGGATTTTAACAAGATTAATTTCTATGGTTTTTATACACGAGTTAATGTCTTGGACTTCCAACAGGGCAGTTTTTTCCATACAGTAAAATTTCAAATTAAGATGTAAGGTTATTTGCTGATAGTATGGAATCTGAACTTAATTCAGCACTTTTAGACTTGCTGCAAATAGAAATGAACCCCTTTTGTTTTGGTCAACGTCAGTATTTCCTAAATCTAGATCTTGTACTATACAATTGTAAAACAATAGCTGTTTAACCTGGTGTTTTAAAAGTGTGAGTCAGTATTTGGTTTCATACCACTCAGATGCAGTAACTAAAGTATGTGACTCAGTGAGCATCAAACTATTTGGTCAGAGATATACATACAAGCCCAGACCAAGTCCTTACATCGATCAGGCCTTAGTTTGCTAAGAAGTACAAAGACAAGCCAGGAGACATTTAGAGCAACATTTTAAGGACAGATAAGGTAAAGATAAACCAGTGATAGGTTAACACATCTGTGAAGCATGGCCCACCCTTGTTTCCTCTGGATGATGTGAATAATGATGGCAGCAGAATGATTCCTGGAATTTACAGACACATTTTGTTTACTTACGTAGAAGAAAATACTTCTGTACTCATTGGGTAGCATTTACTGTGCAGCATGGCAGTGACACAAAACATAGCCCATGCACAAAGGAATTCATCAGGAAAAGATCTGAAACTGGCCAAGTCAACCTCTAGATTTAAATTTAGCATGCTAAAGAAACAGAAAAGAGCAAGAGCACCTTAAGAATAAGCAAGAATTAAAAGTACCTGCAGCGAAGCATCTTAAATGATTATACAAAGTTTGGTGAGCTCAGTGGGTTGCAGACGTCATGCAGTTTTTACCTCAAAGGGATATGCAACCAAATACTGACTTTAACACTCTTAAATATAACAATAACAAAATAAAAAATAACATTTGCTTATCAGTTACCTTTGGAGGTAAGTGTAGCTTGTATATGCTAAAGTAAAGAAATCAGCTTTTGATATGTTAATTTGCTAGACTTGTTGAAATCCCTGTTATCTCTTATTGTAACATTGGAAAGCATATCTTTTATACCAGCTTTCATAAATATAACTCTCCATTCTCCGAGTGAAAGTAAAGCTCGTCACCTGTTCTCCCTGCCTTCTCTCTGGAAAAACCAACATCTCATTAAATCAATTTAAATTTTAATATGAGACTAGGTCAACATCGAGTCATTAAAGTAATTAATTCTTCATAGTAATTATGAAATTAATGTCTCATGACATTTACAATTAATCTTTTCTGCACTTTTGTAATGCTAAAGTTTTACAAAAATACTGCTTTTGATATTTGTTTAAATATTTCACAAACAAGTATGAATACAGTATGCAGGAGCCTATTTCCATAACTTTTAACAGTCGGTGCTAGCAATACATGCCCATATACTTGAGAAATCGGACATCTTTCATGTTTTTAAGACTGTATCGGGTTGCTGCATATTGTAATTTTCAGTCTAACTGTAGGCGTAAGGGTTGACATCTAGCAATAACCAAGTATTTGTGTAATATCCTCTGGATAATTTCGCTCTTTCCATAGTGTTTCAAATACGTAGAACAGGAGAGTGTTTTGAAGGCCTTAAATACAACTGTGGCAAAACAGTGTGTTGACAGTCCAACACAGCTTTTAAATATGAGCACTCCTGCTTCAATCCTGTTAAGAGCTGCTGTATATTTTGCTGAAACCATGCCCTGAAAGTGGCTCTACAGGAACTGCGCAGAAAAGGTTGTGCTGAAAATGTCACTAATGATTTTAACTGTACATTTTTTTTTGCTTTACAGATTTGGAATTTAGTGCTGCGCTGTACATTTACAAAAAATACACTGTCAAAAAGATAAATGCTAATAGTTAAGATACATGGGTGTTTTACTGATGCTCGAGAATCTGTCTCAAACAAAGGCCTCTTGCGGACAGTTATTGGGGAGAGTTGCATGTAAGCTTATCTTTATGTATGGTAAAACGTATCTATCTATTAATAATGTATTAATATATCTTCATTGCTGTATATTCGGAAAATGAGAAGTGATGTACTCTACAGTTTTCTTTGAACCTGTGTGTTGTAAGCCAGGCTCTTGTTTTCAAAGACCTGTCTTAGTAACATTAGGCAATCCTTTTCCTGTTATGTTGCTTGCTCAGATCTTATGCCTTTATTTAAAAATCATAAAACTCCAGTTTCTTTAGCTATAATGTTGGGGATGAGACGGAAGATTTGACCTCTTATTACAAACATGTTTTGCAAAAATCTGTGACAAAAACTCTTTTTAGGAACTGTGCAGATTTGTGCTTTTATATCCTTTCCTATAGGCAATTCTGGGTGGTTGCGTGTACCTAAAAAACTGTTCAAATGTCTCATTTTGCTTCCATGTACCGTTAACACACTTTTTTTCTTCTCTTTTTATAGTGTTTGTCACTGAACATTCTGTTACTGTTAATTTTTTTTTTCAGTTTCCTTAATAAATCTGTATACTTCAATACTTTAGAGCCAAACTTTTATCATTATTGATTGATTATTACCAGGATTCTGCTGATGGTGCTGACCTTTTAGAGCACACACATTTTTATCTGTCTTAATATAGGGCAAAAATATTTTGTCTTCTCATCCTGTGTTCAAGGTTATGTCTTCCAGATAGAATGTCATATACAAAATCCTTGATATTAGGTTTGCGATGAAAGGCACTTATATTCTGAAGTGCTCCTTAAGTGTTACCTTGCATGCTGTTTAAATATGGAGTGGTCTCAGCAGTTGGATATAAGGGGGTCTAACTTAATCTATTGTGCTCTAAAATAATTTATCAGCTTTATTCCTAGTCTCATGGGAGGAAAAAAAAAGAACCTATTGTATCTTTTTTGGGGAGATATAATGTTTTTTGAAAAACAATTATTTTTGTTTAGACCCTTGACAGCAGATCAGAATTTTTAATGCCGATATTTTAAGGGTTTGACAACTTCATCAACTGATTTCATCAGTGTAGCTTGTACAGTATGTCATTCTGTGGTGTTTTAGTATTTTTATTTTCTGTTAACAAAAAATGAGTACAAAAACAGAAGTTATGTAAAGCTACCATTACATCTTAGATTTGATGCATTTGAATACTTTTATAAACCATTGCCCATTAGAAAAGATGCACCAGATATGAAGTTTGTCAAAGCCTAGTCCAAAGAATTAAAAAGATTTTAAAAATAATTTGATTCCAAGGTAAAGATACACTCTGGATTTGATTGCGGTATTTTCTTATTTTGAAGAAAGCACCATTATTTGAAATTAATTAAATAACTTAAAAGTATTATTTTGTCTTTTAGGCCTAAAAATTTGTAATTAATTTATTAAGTAAAAAGTATTATATTGTCTTTTAGGCCTGAAAATGAGGAAACTAGCCTTCCAGGGTGAATATAAAATCTTAGTGAATTTATTTTTAGCCCTTGTTATTACTGTTCTATCCATTTCAATTATATTAAAGTTGAAATACTGTCTGTCATTGTGGTATCAATGGACGACAACCTAAGAAGTTTGCGATTTGCATGTGGTATTTACTGTAGTAATTCAGCAATAGCACAGCATCCATACTGTTTGTACTGTATTCGGTTTAAAACAAATGTTGACTGAAGTACATAGTTTTGCTTTTAAAATTTACTTGAAAAACTTGTTTATGGTTTGAGCACCGCATGGTTTGCCTGAAG
Organism: Lepisosteus oculatus; assembly: GCF_040954835.1. NCBI lineage: Eukaryota > Metazoa > Chordata > Actinopteri > Semionotiformes > Lepisosteidae > Lepisosteus > Lepisosteus oculatus. The sequence goes on along the minus strand of NC_090702.1, from coordinate 47,151,802 downwards.
AATTTTCACAAAAAATATCTTTAAAAATGGGTGAAAGAAAGATATCTTTAAACAAAGGATACCTGTTCTAATTGCAGGTGTATTAAGTAAAAATTAAATCAGCAACGGTCCTGGGGAAACGTTTGTGATACAGTGAGCGATAGAAATTAATTTGTAACCCTAAACAATACTAATGGTTAAAGAAGCTGCTGAGAACTAAGTTTAGAAGGAATCTATGTACATCTTGTAGTAACTTAAATTTTATTTCATTTTTGTTATATGCAATTGGAAAACTTAAAAATCTAAGTGTAAGAAGATATTTAAAAGCTGCTTAAATGATCAGGTCTATCACCACTGTCATCTTAAACAACAGTCATTGGGAAGGATGCGCTGTGCATCAGTGTTCTAAAACCAATTATTTGCTGGAACTTGGGACAACCTATTTTATAATAAATTATCCAAGGTGTTGCTTTTCAATGTACAGTATTTCTGGACACCAATGAATATGTCCCAGTTTGCTTTAACAAATATCTTAAACTTACCCCTTTAGATTTAACAGTGTTAATACATGTCAAGGTAATTTTTTCCAGCTTGAGAAAAATTGACCACATAATGTGTATTGAAAAATGGTACTTGAAGGGCTTACTGGGTTATCGACAAAATAAAAGCGATTTGTTCTTGAAAAAGTGCATTTTAGCAATTCTACCATAACAATTTTGCATGTACTTCAAACATTAAAATACTTTGACATCCACATATTTCCTTTGTTTGCATTTGCATACAAGGAAAATAATTCAGTAGCAGCCTTAGGTTGCAATCTTTGTGTTTCTTTGTGTATTTTGTGATCTGTGTCAAAAGTTCAGTATTAATGTCTCTTGATTAGATCGGGTGCTTAACACGAGATGTTACATTCATTCATCACAAGCCCCTCATCTCTAGTAATTAGCAGTATTTAAATGGAGAGCGTGATGCATGTAAGAGCTTATAATATTTAAACAAGGCTTCTGATTTGAATTATTCACTTATTGATCTTTTTCTTTGAGCTATATTTTTTTGAGGAATTTGTAATGCATTAGTGTGATTTGAGTCAGAAAATATGCAGTTGTAGAAATAATTGTGAACAACTACTTAACATGCTCTTTCCTCCTTTAGACAGTAGAGAATGGATTTTGTGATGTTTGTTTCTGCTTTCTTCTTCCATCCTCTTTAAACTGTTGAACTATTTATGCAGACTTTCAAGAGAACAGACTAAAGCTCTTTAAGTCAAACAGCAAATATGCTTTAACTTCCAAAGAACTTATACCTTAGTCAATGGGTGATATAATATGCTAGGATATGTGGTTTAGATTTAAAAGACCGAGAAACACTTGTTTCAGGACATTATAGTTAAAAACAACAACAAAGGCAACGACTATTTCCAAATTTAAGTCAATTCTAGAGCATCATGTTTTAATGTCCCAGTTTAGAGTTTATTGAGCTAAACTGGTTATATTACAGTGTTGTAATGTAAAGGGGTGTTGTACTTAAGTGTAATTATTAATGTGTACAAATGAGTTCTTAAATGTATATGTAATTATTCTTTGCTTCATGTTTAAAATGTACAATATCCTCTTTTTGTAATTTAAGGCCTGCAGTAGAACATGAAAACATTTTATGGTGTATGGATTGAATGACAAATTTTTTACATAGAATCTGATTTGACAAAATATTTTGAGTTTATTTGGGAATGTAGGGATAATACAGAGGGGAAGAGAAATTCACCTTCTTACAATGCCTTTTTAAAGCTTTTACCTTATTCCGTAAAAGCTATTAGATGAAGATAGTCCCTTCAAAATGTGCCATACTGTATTACTGTTGCAGATTTCAAGGTTTAAAAAAAATCTTTTAAACATTTAAAGCAAATATGCTTTTTTAATTATAATTAAAATCTGTTGTATTTAAAATGTATTAACAGTAATACAACATAATATTGTGTGCTTTGCAGGGATTTTACTAATCTGGACATTGAAACCTTTTATTTTAATTGTGCATATTTTCTTTTAGATTGGCCTAACAAAAATCTAACAGCCCGTTGTCTCTTTCCACATTTCATTTTCTTTTGCAGACAACCCTAAATGTTGTGAAAACATTGAATAAATCATCATTTGAAAATGTGAAGCCTGTGTTTTTTACATAAACAATGAAACAGCTTGTATTTTAAATATTAAACTATAAGCTTGAGGTTAAATAAAAACCAGTGCTGCAGTTAAGTGTTGAAGTCAGTTGTGTGTTTGTTTTTTTTTTAACTTTAAGTATCCACTGTTTTTTTTTTAACATAACACTTACATGAAATGTAAGTGAAATGGAGGTCTTATTTAAAAAGCCAGTTATGTTAGGCCTGTGGATCTTTTTGTGCAGTGGGCATAATTGTACAAATCTAGCTATCGGCAGGAAGAACTGTTGCAGAAGCACTGCAAAATTTCATTAATTGATAGAAATCTTGAATGCCTGACTCATAAATTGAGTGGGGCCTTTATTTGTTCAGTGTATATTAATTGGCAAAATGGTAGCAAATCACTTAGCCACCCACCCTCCTTAAAACTGTCAGAGTGCTACTGATAAGTCTCTGAGAAGTTCATCAGATTTAACATGTATATCTTGAAAATCAGTAATACATTGTCTCTAAACATTTCTTTCAGTACGTTTTTTTCCAGCTCTGTAAGTAAATCATGGGGCCACAGCCTTTAAAATACATCTTATGAAACAAATTTGTTTCAGGGATCACAAATGTATGATTTCTGACTTCATTTTGGGTTTACTGTTTAAAATTCAAGAAAGGACTTTGACAAATCTGCAAGTAATATCTATGATATATACACCATTGAGCACTTATGTATATGTTCCCAAATGTGAATGAACCAGGTTGCTGGTTAACATAATTGTTCTGGCAAGGCCATAAATGGGCAGTCACTCCTAATAGTCTTTATGTTCTAAAGGCCCTAGAGGCAAACAAACTCTCCCAAAATAAATTTCCTTTTATATTAAAACCAAAAAAGAGATGCAAATGGAAATTTCATTTTAAAATGTGTGACCTTGTCATTATATGTTGCTACCTTTTGAGATATTGAAGCTTTTGCATTCCTTTTCAGTATTATACATTCTTAATAATAATTAATTAATGAAGTGGCCCAGGACATTTCTGTACACAAAGTTTTGACGTGTTACCATTTATACTTTCTGTTGATTAAAAGTTTTTTACTAAATGTTAACTAATTTGCTCACGGCATGCCGTAAACTCTGCATAATCTCTATTTTGGGGGGAAAAAAAACAACGAGATTTTGCCCTTTTATCTGTTAACACAATACACAGCCTATTTAAATTCCAGATTCAAAGAGTTCTCTAATAGTTAATGAACTGCATGCAAGAGTTTCAGACAGAATATCTTTACTGTTACCGTATTGAGCCTTTTTCACTGCACTGACTGATGCGAGTTGCAAATTGATGCCTATTAGCTTTTATAGGAAGGTTGATGGTCTTTTAGCTTTGCAATTTGACGTTTCATGCATCTAAAGGCTTCCCCTCTTTCCCTTCTGCAGTGAAATTGCTGCAGAAACCATTACTATTGCCCATTAGAAACACGGACTGTCTTTAAATCTACCTGCTCCCGAACAGTTTATCTTATAAGGAAAACAATGTACAAGCCCTTAAGGTGCAGACAGCAAGGATCTTACCAATCGTTATTAAAAACCAAGTGCAAATATCCATCATTTGTTAAATACATTTTGCTATATGTACGATATTGGTTATTTTCTACTGTTTTACAACATATACAGTTTTAGACCTCAGATTAATTTGTTGGGATGAATGATTGGTCGCTATTATTAGAATAGTTTTTTTTAATGTTTTACTTAATTAAAAGGAACACTTGTTCCTGTAGGAAACAGAAATAAAATACTGTGCCATTTATTTCAAATACATTGAAGACAGACATATAGACTACCTTAGTCTCCTGTCATACCCTTTTCATGTGGAGTGGGTGGAGACTTTTGATTGCAATGCATCAGGACATTTTCAAGTCGTCTCTAATTTAGCTTACACTTTCTGTGATGCACAAATATCTAAGTGTTCCTCAAGTTTTGATGAAAGCAAAAAAGAGAAAAAAAAATTTTGAACCTGCCATAATTTTATAAGGGTTTTTATATATGATAGTTTTAATTGCAATTTGATGTTTTAGGATTCTAATCACTATTTTCCTTTCTTTTATAAAAAGCATTTTATATTGAAGATATACATCTTTCCCTTCCATTTATCCACACAATATTTTCTTCAGATGGAAATTGCTGAATGTTGTATCATAAAAAGGATTCTTAAAAATTAATGAAAAAGGGTAAAATACGTGTCGATTTTCAGATTTCCGTCAGTATTTGAGCTGTTCAGTTGCAGACTGATTTGGTGCCAGAAGGAAATGCTAATGATTTTATATAATCCTGTTTCAGTGTGTTATATGGAAGAAACCAATCTTTGTCTGTTTACACACGAAGCACCCATTTAAAAATTGAAACTTTTATGTAAGGTAAATATATATTAGTTAGTATTGACAAAGCCTTAAATTCCATCAATTTTCAAATGAAATTACATGACCATTTGAAGATTAAGCTCCGATTAGAATGATAGGTAGGATTTTAATTTAGTGAGATGATTTCATCTTGTCGTCAGTAAAGGTACTTCACGGTACATTGTTTGAATGAATAAGAAATGTCAAAGTATAATACAGACTCAAACCTATCCATTAACTAATCCTCACACTTTTAAAATAAAAAATAACCACAAATAAAGTACAGAAAACCAAAAATTCGAATTATTTCAATAAAAATATAATTCCGTCAAATTATTTTGAACTTTTTCATTCAAGCTTTGATGTATCTTTCCCCTTATTATATAACATCTTACAGCTTTTTCAGATGGAGGGTGTTCAAAATTATCATGGCATAAACAAAACTCTTCTTCAGTTGTCTGCATTTAAAGTGCAAGTGACACAATAAGACTTATCTAGAAACAAAACTCTGGATTTAATTTTGGCATTCATCTAAGCATTTTCTGTTCAGCCCAGTGGAAATACTGAAACAGTGGCTTTCACCCTGAATGCAGAGTCTTAGCCTGTCCCCAGATTCATGGAAATAAATCCATTTCAACAACTGGCAAGCAGTGAGTTAAATAATAGCTGCAGAAATATGGTGCAGTCTGAAACCATTTGGCTGATAGCTACAGCATGCCAGTTTCTAGGCTTTTTTACGTATAACACTGTGAAAAGATTGGGTTATATCTATGTTTTTTTTTCTTCCAAAAATCCTTTATTGCATTTATAACATTTGGCACAGTACAAATTCTTGGTGCTTTTACAAGATAAACCTGTAAAGATTGATTTTGGGCTTTTTAGAAAGACTTCTCAGTATAAATGGGTATTTACTGCATCCTATGTAGCGTCGTCTAAAAATTTACAGAATGCCCTTTTAAACAGGTTTACCCTCATTTCTCAAAGTCACAATAGCATCTTAACAGCTTTCTTTTTTTTTAAATAGAAGTTACAAGTTAGAAAATAGTTTTAATTTATTTAATATAATCTGCTTCTCTTACCAGCCCATAGTAGATTTATTTTTATATATAAGCATATACAAGAAAAACAGTCTTAATTTTGCACTCTGTACAAAAAAGTTACTGTCTTTTTTGTGCATTCTATTGCATTTTATAATGAGGAAAGGATAGGGGAATGTTAAATCTGTGTCTCCTGTACCTTCTCCTTTGTGTGAGATTGTATTATATAGGGCTCAGGGATAGCGGTGATGGCCATGGTATGATGAAGAGAGTTGCCAATGCTGTTCTCTGTCCAGGTGGCCCCATGTGCTGGTTTGTAGTTATAGTTCATGTGGTCACGGATTGTGGGCATAGCAACGCCTTCTTCTGGTATACTTGTTCCCATTGACGCTGTAGGTACATCCTCATCAATTGGTATAATCTCTATAGTCCTAGTAGCTGCGACTGTGCTCCTCTGCTGGTGGCGCTTGCGCAGTTTATAAAATACTATCAACATTACTGCTGCTAGTAGGGTGACCGCCACAAAGCAGCCAATGATGATTTTGGTGGTCTTCATGACCTCATCCAAGCTAGTAAGTGGTTTTTCTGTGCCGTTTGAAGTTGGTACTGACACCTGCTTTGGTGTCTTGGTGTTCTGCAGCAGAACTGTTGGAGTCGATATAAATACAGGTTGGAACACTGAAGGAGATGCTGTCACCGTCTTGGGCTTCGTGATTTCCTCGGATGTTGGCTCTACAATCTCCACGGTGACGGTCGTGAAATAACTCAGGTTGGACGTGTTAAGCTCAGCATTGCTCACGTTGAGATAGGCCGAAGCGTTGGAATTTCCCGCCACATTGGTGACCATGCATGTATAAATCCCAGTGTCTGTTGGCAGCACGTGAGAGAAGTTGAGAGTTCCATCGTTGAGAACGGATATTCGCGGGTGGTTTGACCCATGACTTAGTATTGTTCCATTGGGAAGTAACCACCTAACAGATGACATGGAGGCTGTGCGGCACTTGAGCTCAGCTACGCGTTCCGCTGAAATGTTTACATCCCTAGGTGCGTCCACTATAAAAGGAGCTGAGCACTGAAAAGTGCTTTGGTCAACTTCCACTAAATATTTCCCCCTCATGTGGGGGGGAGAATGGCAGCGGCCGCAGCATGTTGAGTTGGTGGGGATGTATTCACGCAGCCACCATGAGAGCCACACTATGTCACAGTCACAATTCCAGGGGTTGTGATGCAGATGTAACTCCACTAGGTACCTCAAAGGTGCAAAAAGGTCATGGGGCAAAGAGGTCAGGTTATTATGGGCTAGGTTCAATTCAACCAATGCTGTGAGGTCATCAAAAGCATTCCGTTCGATCAGGTTAATCTGTGAGTTCATAATCCATAGTTTTTTCAGGGATTTCAGTCCCTGGAAGGATCCAGGTTTGATTTCTGGAAAATGGTTCTCAGAAATTTCTAGTTCCTCCAGCCCAACCAATGGGGTGAGGATTGGCATGTCTCTTATGTTACACATTCCAAGATTAAGGTATTTCAAGTTGTATAATCCTTCAAAAGCACCATCCGAAATATACTCCAGTTTTTTTAGCTCCCCCAAATCCAGGCGCATCAAAGAGGGCACCCTATTGAAAGCGTAAGAAGGTATGCTTTCAATGGGGTTATTCCTGAGCCATAACTCCCGCAGTTTTGACAGGTACTCAAACGCTCCGCTTGGAATTACAGTCAACCTGTTATCAAACAGCTCCAAGGTATTTAAACTGGTCAAACCATTAAAAGCACCGACCTCTATCTGGCGGATTGAGTTCCTCCCCAGCTGCAGCACTTCCAGGTGGTGGAGATGTCGGAAAGTATCTGCCTGGATCATTTCAATGCTGTTCTCCATCAGATTGAGGTACCGGGTGTTTGAGGGGATCCCTTCAGGGACCCTTGTGAGGCCGCGACGTGTGCAGACCACTTTACTGAACTGGTTACTGCAAGAGCAGACTACAGGGCAGCTCTGGGGTCCTGCAGAAGCTGCACACAGACTCCACGTTCGTACCATGAGGTAGACTACAAAAAGCAGGGCGGCATTCCAGGTACGGTGCACAGTTACCTGCCACAAGAGACTCATGATGTGGCACGTTCATAATTCAACATCGTCTGGGATTTGGCACGGAATGGAGAACTGGCCCTACCCCGGTTTAAGCAAGACTCTGGTTCTTTTTTCCATCTACAGTGCAGGATGGTGCTGTTCTCAGACAGAGTATGAGAGAGAAAAGGCAGAGAAAGGATTGAATTGATGGAAAGTGGGGTGGGAACACTGAGCACCTACCTCTTGAGTTTTGAGAAGTCCTTTGCGGTCATAAAGTACGTCTAATGCTTAATTCATATTCCCCACGTGAACTGTTGCCTTTTTTTGAAAGACAAGTAAAAATGTGTAGTAAAACAATCTGGCAAAATGGCTCCTAGTAAATCCAGAAACAGCAGCATTAAAAGATGTTTTTTTTTTTTTAGAGGTAAGGCCCAATAAACTAAACAGGTGCATGCATCCAGTCTGCTCCAAAGAGTAATGCCTTCATCTCTCCCAGTGATTGTCCTTGGAAGCCAGCGCTGGGTACTGTAGAGTGCTTTCTGCGATGCTCCATTGCTGAACTAGACATTTAGCCAAGAAAGAAGGAAAACAAAATTCACTAGTCCTTAGTTTTTCCTCCTCTTTGGAAAAGCTCTCTTCAATTTGCTGTTAGCTTCCCTCTGCCTTTTTCCACTTGATTTGCCGTGTTTAGGTGGATTGTAAAGGCTAAAAGCTGCACATCGCCGTCATTAGATTTTTTTCTTTTTAACTAGCTTAGCTCTCTAGCCAGTAGATGCAGCAGCTGCAGCCTGCCTCCTGCACAGTTAGCAATAATCCGTCAATTTCTCCAAAGGGGGGGGGGGGGGGGGGTCAGGGGGATGGGGGGAGCGCAGCAATGTTGAGGAGGTTTGCGCGAGAGTGCTCTCTCACTCCCTTGTAACAGAAAAACACGTTCTTCAGTGGTGTGCCCTTGGTTTGAAAAGGATCCGTGCAAGACAACCGGTGGAGAGCTGCTCAGGTTTACCTCCTGTAGCTCCTGGTGTATCCCCTTTTGTTTTGAGGTAGTGAGTTGTAGCGTTAGCCTTTTGTTGCAGTTAACGTCTTTCTAGCCGGCGGACTGCAGCGGTAGCCAGAGTTGTAATAGAAGCAAAAACAGGAGAGACGTGGGAAAAGCCAGTCCACAGCCACATTTTTGAACCCCCCTTGTTTATCCTTCTGTCTCCTTTTTCTTTATGTGTTGGTGTTGCAGGCAGCCAAGACAGGCTGCTCTCTCTCCTCCTTTTGTCCTTCAGTTGAAACGTGAATGTACTGCTGACGCATACCGTTCTGAGCAGTACATTGGTTTGATGCAGTGTTCTTGTGTATTAACACATCCAACCCCCCCCTTCTCTCTATCCCCTCTAGGGGTTAATGCAGAACGCTTCCAGCTAGGTTGCGTTGATTTGCTCTAAAGATTTTTTTTCCTTTTTTTCTGTTCTGAGGGGAGGAGGCAGGCTCAGAGCAGTCTGTCAAGTCCAAACCCTTGGAGCATTTAGAACTATTTTGGTCCCCTGTTGAGGAAGATGCAAGGTGGCAGCAGATAGGCCACTGTATGGGAGAGGGTTGCAGTGATTTAAGTGATGTATACTGTCTCACTGATATATATTTTTTTTCTCTCACTCCCCTCCCTATTTGGGATAAACACAAATTGATGTTTCAGCTGCCAGGGGCAGAAGAGCAGGGATTGGTCAGATAGCTGCCAGTGTGACGTCATTAACTTTTGAGTGCTGACTTGGCTTCTCTTTGACGACTGGGCAGTCTTTTGGGAGACTGGGATGAAAAGACTCATGCACAGCAATGCACCTTGTGAAAGAAAAATTGTTACAAGGGAGTAAAATGTAGTGCTCATTTCAACAGATCAGGTGACATTAAAATGCAAAAGCAGGAGTTTGCTTGCTTTTCTTAACTACCTTTTCACTTATTTCCATAAGATTAAAGTACGATACTTGTTGTGAGGCAAGGAGACCTTTTCAGTTCAGTGGAAGATCATAACACATGCATTTAAACATGAGCTTCACATGGTCAGGGGTGGCAAGTTGCAAACGTTTGTGAAATAGTTATTTAATAGCTTCTGAAATGGTACTCAATGCAGCAATTTAAACTTTTCTCTTATCCTTGAAATGTACGTTTCCTTATTCTTACAAATACTTTTTTAAGCAAATACATTTAATTACATTCTTTAATTGTGAGAAAACCTTGTTGAAAGAAGACAGTGCTACAGACACTTGCTTTTGGTAATTTTCTAGTCTGCAGTTATTTTTTTAAGGTCTTTATGTTCTTAAAGCATGTTTTCAGGGATAAAACATTATAGACATTTGTAAACTAAAGTTTGAATATGCATGATGTTATTGATTTTTTTTATTCCTCCAATATTAAATGAGCATATATTTTCTCAGATTTTGAAAATGTTTATGTTAAAGTATTGGAATGTAGCCAATCAGAAAACATCTAAAACAAATAACTTGAAAACACCTGTCTAGCAAGGTATTTTGGGAAATATTTCCAATTTGATCATTAGAATGTTTAGCAAATTCATTTATTAGTCACAGTTTATTGAGCCTGCCCATAATCGTGAGAGAACACTTAATGCACTATGGACACATCTGTATATGTACACTCGCATACATCAGTATTACCAAAAGCTATTATCTAACATTATGCATTTGTATGTTTAACAGAGGCCGTTTCTTTAATGCTCACATAAAAATGTGCTCTAACCTTTTTCTACCTTAGTGAATGATGTGTGTTGATGGCTGGGATGCTGCCTTTGTATCTGCTCATCTGTATTTGTGCCGTGTGTTGGTGAATGGTGACATTTCCCTGGGGTTGTACTGAGATCCCAGAGGGTGGGATTATACTGCAGGATCCTGCTTAATAAGATGCCCTGCTGCCTTTTTTAAATTCTGTGGAACACTAGGCTTTTTTCTTTCTTTTTTAGTGACTTTTGTAACATTTATTTTTTAATGTGTTTCCTACCTATTCTTAGGGGTTGGAAAAAAAACACTTAATACTAATTTCCATCTTTCCATTTGTCAGCCAGTCTTTTCTAATATTTCAAGTCGGTATTTCAGCACTTGAAATTGAACTTAAATTAAAGGGAATTTAAGTTACAGGGGAAAGAATACTCCAAAGGACATAAAACAGAACTCATTATTGCTTTAAGTAGCTAAATTGTTCAAGGTGGAAGCCATTTCTTTTTTCAATAGCTTTTAATTTTATTTTTAAAAATGGGAACTTAGGTGTGAGGGGTCCTTAGTGGAAACGAGGACAATAGCTGCCACATCTTGTCAAGGGGGTTAGTGAACAAAAACAAATCCTTTATTAAAAGAAAATTGGCAATCCATATAATGCTTTCCATTTCTGTCTTGGTAAGTGCTTTAAACTAAGTACTTGCAAGTTGAAAAGAACTTATCCATTGTATCCTTGTGACTTTGAATTTGCCTTTATTTAACAACAAAGTACACTGTTAAATTGATGGTTTTGGCTTTATCTTCACTATTTGAACTTTTAAGAGTTTGTCAGCACCACAAAAAGGACTAAAAGATTATAAACCCCAATTAAGGCTTGTTTAATGAACCAGTGAATTCCACAAACAATTCTTGATTTGTATATTTGGAAAAAAGGAGAAAGATAAAACATCTTTTGCTTTGTCAGATGCTTAATGCTTTTATTAAACTCAATAAACCATCCAGTAATGATGAAATGTAATTGTGTGCAGGGTGTTCTGGTACAGCATTCCTACATTAGTGGGATTTTTGGTGAGCCAGCCATTCCATTTATAGAACATGTACAGTGTCTACAAGTAAAGACACTCTACAGCAGGTTCAAAGATTCAAATCAAATAATGATATAACAAGACTTGTAAGTGTGCTTATTATGGAAAATGTACACAGTCTACCATGTACGTATACGGTACATGGTCTGTCTTGTTCATTTATTTCAAGTAACATGTCTAGTAACATTTTTTTCATTAGTCCTTCAAAATTGTTCTATAAAGAATTTGTAGATAAACTTGAAATTTCACTCCCAATATCTACGTTTGCTGAGGGATAGCTTCTGACTATTAAAATGTTGAGGAAAACTGTAGGGTTTTTTTTTCAAATTTAAATATACATGTGTCCTTTTGGTAAAAATTGTGGATTTTTTTTTCCTCCCTATTGATTGTACACTTCAGCATTGTCACAAGTTGAAACTCAGGATGCCTGGGTGTGGGACCATCCAGTGTCCCTGATTCCTTTTCCCTTTATGGGGAACTTACACCGCATGAAGAACATTTAAGTAATTTGCGTTACATGTGTGATCGTATTCAGAGGCCTCATGCATACATGTCCTACATCACAAAATACAAGAAAGCAATTATACATGACCTTTTAGGGATGCAGTGTAGTCTTACAGCTTTACAGCTTTCTGCTTTATATTGTTATAGTTTAAGCACAAACATTTTATGAGCAATTGTTCTGTAAACAAATACTTGAAATTTTAGAATAAGACTTCTTACCATTTTAATGGAAAATGTTGACAATAGAGTCTTAAGTGTCCAGATCAAATCTATTTTAAGATTGTATAGGTTCAGCTGCTAGGTTTATTTTAGCTAGATCTAATTTGAGCAACTTACTTTATAAGCCACTATGCACAGAACACCTTGGAAATGTTTTCATGATACATTTTGTTTCCTGCATTCCGTCTTCAAGTATGCACTTTCAGGACCTAAACGCTTAACAGGTTATTTTTGTATTAGATCAAGACAAAGTAAACACAATAGAGAGAACAGTGTTCATAATGTGTTTTTTTGCTTTGATATTAAGTCTTTATTTGGTTGTACAGCAAAACCTTAATCTATTGTGATCATATGGTTACAGATCACGTACGACTTTTTTGTTTTCTTGGTAACTAAATTTGTTTTTGTTCATCCAGTTTTGTATACATTTTTTATTAATTCAAAGTGTTTTTTTACCTTGGTTAAAGTATAAAAGCTGAGAGAAAATAATACAAACAAATGACTTGCAACAGCAAATAAAGCACTCCCTTAAAGCCATTGCACTGTGAGATGTGCATCTGAGGGAAATCACTTCAGCATTTTCGACGCAATCAAAGAAGAAATGCCTCCAATTTGTTTTTTCTGTCTATGGAGAGATTCTCTTTTGCGTATCAAGTCCCCTGCTGCATCAGAACCAGCAGGGGTTGATGAGTTTGGGTGACTGTTATTCCGTGGTGTTTGTCTTTGTGAAGAGTGCACAACTAGGTTTGTTTGCCATTTTTCAGACTTTTGTTTTCAGATATGAATATCCTGAAATACATTTTCAAATCCCATCAGAATTTATGGTACTGCAAACTGCATCCCTGTACAATCCACTTAAAATAATTTTTGTAGATTATTTCTGCTACTTTTATTACTCTGACTGTATGTAAAACTCCCAAATGCATTGAAAAACATCGCATTTTAAAGTGCTTAACATACTGTGCAGAGTGGGGTCCAATATGATTTGGCCAGTAGGATCTTAATCAGCCTTTTAGGCATTAGGTTATTGTGCAGGTATCTGTTAAACACAACATCATATAAATGTATTATATAATTTAATATTCAAGAGGGCCTGTTTAAAACTGCAATAAGAATTTCTTCCACTCATCTTTTTATCTGATTGTAAGCATGGTAACTATAGTTATAAAATTAAAATGTGTGGGAATTGGGGGGGAAAACTACAATACTATATATAAAGAGTCATATTCAGAACAGTTGCATGGGGAAGCAAGTCTGCAAGTCATTACAGCTGCATTTTCGGTATAAAAAGAGTCTGAACTGAAAGCATGAACGTTTCTGCTTTTTTGGTTTTGTACAGATTGTACAATGGAGTTTGCCAAAACCACTTGTTTTTAAAATCAAAATTAAATACAGCATTTATCTTTAAACATTGAAATTAATTTTATTATTCTTTTCCAAGGTGCGCATAACCATGAAACATGGTTCTTGTTCATCTGTAATTTCACTGAAAATCTTTGCTTTGCTAAAGACTAGTTGGAAAGGAGAAATAGATTAGTTTTCTTTTGTGAGAGAAAACACTTATTACTTATTATATGTACTTTTCTAGTATGATGTGATTGATTCAATATCTTAAAGTATAAGTGCATGAATGTGTTTTATAGTAATTCTATAGGAAACTAAAGTTTGATATTGTATATTGCAAATTAAGATTTTTTTTTTCCTCAGCAAATGAAAATGAAACATTACATCAAGAGACCTCTTCATGAATTAGGATGCTGAAAAGTTTGGTTTCTGTTTGAGTGCCCTTTCCTCACTCCTTCTCTTACCACGATAAGACCATATTCCTGAACGTAAGAGCCCTGTGTTCTCATATCCGGAGGAAATTCTGCTCCACCAAACAGGCCCCCTATTTTAGGTGGTTTTATTCTCGTATGCAAATGTGATTTGTTTATGCTGCAATTTGATTAGTCCGGTGCGATTAACATTCAGGAAACGTGTGTTTTCATTATCACAGTGTCGCTGTGCCAACAGACAGCTCTAAAAAGGGACTTTGTGAGTGTTTGATGTTTTGTAAAGGGATAGTGATTCGAGCTCCAAAGGACACTAAATCTCCCTGACTTCTAACTGATGTAGAAATGTGATTGGAGTCGGGTTTCCACGGACATGTGGGTTAGGGACTTGGCTAAATTATCTTTCCAGACAAGTGATAATGTGCAATTTTGAGAGCTTTTGCAGTTGGCAACTTTTTAACTCCTGCAGTAGTTCATTTGAAGAACTACTGGTCACTTTTCTTGTAAAATTCAGTGCTGATGCAATGAACAGGACAGAAAAAGATGCTGAATTGATGATGTGTATGTGCAGATATTTCAGTATACTGTGCAAATAGCAGTTATAGAGTAGAATATATATATATAATTATCCTTTTTTAAAGGGTGGTATAGAAGTCTTTAAAACTGCTTTGACTGATAAAAGCAAGCTCTAAACCTCTAGTGAAAACCAGGTGGCTGCTGTAAGTGGTGTTGCTGGACCAGTAGGTGGCACTGGTCATGCTACACCAGACTGCCTGTGCTCTGGTAGGTGTTGTCTTTCAGATGTTAAACTGAGGTCCAACCTACTTGGTTATTAAGCCAACAACACTGTTACTGGATGGGGTCTTAACTCTGACATCGTAATGGCGAATGCTTTAAATTCCTTTGAAACATCCCTGTCAGTTAGTTTTTATTTTTTTGTGGTGAGAGTACCCCTATATCAGAGCTTTATAAAAATACATTAGATGTTCACTGAGAAGTGAACTCCCTCAGATAGAAAAGGTCAGTTCAGTTCACTGCCAATGAACAGGAATGATATTGTTTTATACCAAGTCAGTGATGCTCTATTCCTTTCATTGAAAGCGAAAACTTTTTTTGAATATCCATACCACTATTCACTCTGCTTTGTGGTATTCCTGAACATATCTGGAATAATTTAAGTTGTTTGGATATTTACATTTCCTTTTTCAAACGTCAGATGAGAAATTAATGTATAGCTCTGGAGCCTGAAGTCTACTTGGTGATCCCTGTGATTTTATCCATACTGAATTGTTTAGGGTGCTTTGTAGTTTTTAGCTTGCCTCTTAAGACAACTGAAGTGTCATGAAAAGTGTTCACCATGGTGCATTTAACTTTTTGTTTTTACACATACAAAGAAGTTTATCATACTTCAGATTTCTGTTATAACTATATATAAAAAAATCTACTAACATGGTATTAGAGATTTTATGTTGTTCCCCTAGCCATAAAGTTAAAAATGTGGTTCAGCTATGCTCAGAATTAAATTAAGAACCCCCTTAATCTAAAGTATAACCAATGGGTTCAAGACAAACATTTAAGCATAAACCATAGCACACACTAGAGGGTGCCAACTTCACCAGTGTCCACCACAGGTCACACAATGTGTGCCTTGTAGCTTATATAAAATCACCAGTACACCTAGCAGTTTTAGGCTTGTGCAATGTACTTCTGAGTCGGTGCCCTGAAGAATTACAGCAGTGCATGTGGAAAAAATTACTTTTTAATCAATAGCTTTGTAACTTGGATTAAGACAAAAGATACTGAATCAGATTATTGTAATTAATGTCATACTGATCCCACTTTTAAGCTTACCTACACCAAAGTATTAGTAGGAGAATATACTGAATGTTCACAGTGGGGTCAGTTTTTGTTCTATGTGTTAATTACAGAAAGTGTCTTTTTGTCATCTTTCCTTTTTTAGAATATGGTAGGGTGAGTCAGTCTTTTAAATTACTTTCAGGGTAGCAGCTAAGTGGCTCTTTGAACATAGTCGTATTTGACCTTGACCTCACTTAGTTAAACATAAAACAGTAATGTCATTAGCAACAAAGAGTGCTAACCCATTTTATTTTATTCATAATTTGTAAATGAACTTCTGTCCTTGCAACATAGAAACAGATCTTATTTCATACAATATCATCCCAACTATATAAAATATCATACATTCCTCTACTGCTAATTACTTAAACTATTAATATAAATCAGACGGTCAAGATGTGTTACAACATTTTCTGCAACTAATACTAAAGACAGCAACAGAACTAGAATAAACTCTCATCCTCATAATTCCAGATACAACTGCATACCAATTTAGCTGCCTATGTGTTTAGCTGAAGGGCCTTAGCAGGGTTCATATCTTTTGGCTGGGAAGTTATGTCACTTTCAATGTATCACTTGCTCCACAGTGTCTAATATATGAACTGTAAACATGAAATTCTATAGTGAAGTTTCTATTTAATTAAAAGTGCTGCAATAAAAATGCTTAACTGCAGTCTGAATTCATAGAGAAGCTATATTAGTGTAAATTATATCTGTTCACAAAAAAGCAATGACAATATAACCAAAAGAGACAGGCTGTGCAACATCAGAATGAACTGATTGTATATTATGGGAAGACATGGTTAAATTTTAAATGTGATTGCCATTACACTGTGTCATCTGTTTTAAATTTAGGATACTTTGCAGATAGACTTTTGTTGTAGTTAATCCATCTTGTATTGTATAATACATGCAAGTATCCAATAAAAAAAGAAAAGTAAAAAAATATTTCCTTAAGACTGGCTAACTCAGTGACTTACCCTTTATTATGCTCAGTTATATGTGACATCAGTAAATTATGTAGACTGCATCATCTGTGCCTACTGTAGAGTTGCAGAGAACATCAGATGTTTATAATAAATGGTTTAAAGCAGAGGATACACTTTAAGTTACTTAGGCATAAATAAACCATATCATGATTTATGAAACATGCTTTAGGTGTGTTTATCAGAAGTAGGTATCATTAAATCCTGATAAGGAGTCCTGATGTTTCAGAGAGGAATGTGAGTATGTCAGACTCCGTTTAACTGTGATAAACAAATTATGATTTTGCTATATTGAGTATAGACATTTACAGGTGTACCAAATCAACAATCTTTACTTACTGTGGTGTAGAACCTAACAAGCTTTGAGAAAGAGGAAGAGCTGAGTATCTTTGGAGTGTTTAAGACATAAACATGAATGTCATTTTTTCCTCGATTTCAAACTGTGTATTCGTCTTCTTTAAAAGTTATCCCACTATTTTTGAGGAAGAGAGATAGTAATAGATTTTCCACCTGGTACTTTGAGTCACATGGTATTTATTATACAAGACCACTCAAACGTATTACAGAATGGTATTTTCACAATTATACTAATTAAGGAACGTGTTACAGTTTATACAATGTTTAAATGACCATGTTCTCAAGTACTGTATTTGTGAAGTCATGGGCAGTGCGTTTTGATTTTGATGTGACATGGATATTTGACACAGATGAATGGCTAATAGCACTTATAATAGAAGTGCCAGAACTGATATCAGATTTAGATTTCTAGAGTTCTAAATGTCACTACTAAACCAGGCAGATATAGAATATAATATAGTGGTATGAGGTTATAGCCAAGTTCCAAACATTTGTGTTTTTATATACAGGGTAAATTTTTTCTGCTTTTTGAGTCCAGCTGTTAGATTAGTGACCAGCAGCCTTTTTTTTTCTCAGCAGCTGTGGTGACATTCAAGTTCGATGTGTGCATGCTGAAACAGAAATTGCAAATCTGAGCAACTAAGCACTTTTCATTGTAGTGTATAGCTGATAACTGCACATTTGATCTAATCTGTGTACCACATGGAATTTAGCATGTGCTGCTTTAACATGTACTCTCCCATCCATCCATCCATCCATTTTCTAACTACTTTATCCAATCCAGGGTAATATAAACTTAATACTTAATGCATAAAATTTGTGCATTTTTATTTTTAGCTACAAATACCAGCCATATATAGTATGCATTATATGTTTGTATTCCTAAATTAATATAATTTATGATGTTCATAGACATTATACTTTTTTATTTTAATCTACCACAATTTCCCTTTAGTTACAAAATTCCATATTAATATACCATCTTAAGTGGATGTAAAAATGATCAGCAGCGGGGAAGCAACCGTTTCACTAACATGAACTCAACACAAGTGCCGCCTATTTGATCGTGAATGTCATAACGTAATGCGTTAGGAAGAAACGACGCACTTTCTGAGTGGCTGCATCTGTACTCTCGTTCCTTGATTTTTAGTTTCCTCTTTGAGATCTGGGACATTTAACTGTGATCATTTAATCAGATGAGGTGCTAAGTAACTTACACATCATTTGGGGCTAAAATCAGAATACATTTCAGCCTTGAGATTACACTACTTGATTGATTCATTAATAGTGTCCAGGTTTTCCCAATCTTAAACAAATAGATGATTTATGGTGGTGTATAAGACCTAATGGAGGCCTTTCCAGGACCCAGTGATATTCATTCTAGGTCTGAAAAAAATGAAATATGTATTTCAAACTTTTTTTAAAGTCTTGTCCTTTATTACCAGTGATAAATATACAGTATTTGAATCAGAATGTGTTAGTTCATTCTGAGAATCATTCAATTTATGGTGTGGTTTGGCAAGCAGAACTGTTTTGGAGCAGGAAATGTAAAGAAACAACTGTGCTAAATTGATGCACATATTTCATAAATATGCATACATTTATGTGTATACATTTATTTTAATATATAAATCATTTTGTTTCTGCAATTGAAGTAGTTTTTTTACATAACATGCTTTCACAGGATAACATACAATAATAATCAAGCTTTTATGCTTAAATGCTTTGACTGTATAATATTTTTTCTGTTGTTGTGCAGTTTTCTCCATAGTTTTTTTTCTCCATACTAATTTCTCCATAGTGCTTAGAGTTTCCAGAATGATAAACCTACAACTTGATTAATTCAGAAGTTCAGAAGTTACAGGCAGTGAAGAACTAGGATAGAATGTGTCTTGCACATGATGACCTGCAATGATAACTGACCAGTTGTGCTTAAAAACATGTAACAAATAATTCATTTTAAAATCCTGCTAATGCAAACTGATTTATTACAAACCCTATTTTCCAAATCCCTTTCATATGTTAGCATTTTCCATGGATTACAGGATTAAAACAGATTGCATGGTCTGCATGGGTCCTTTTTAGAAATGCATGAGCACAAATGCTACCCTTAATGAACCTTAAACATTTCCTTGTCATAAAAGTATGAGATGTATTGTGTGTTATGAAGACTTGCTTACTAAGAATTTGCGGCATTCCTCTACCTGAATATTTTGTTTCCTACATATACAGAATTATTCATTGTAAAGATTTAAATTGTAAAGAATTTAGGGAAATTAGTACTGCACTGATTGGGTTTTTTAGCATGGCAGCCTTAAATTACCATCTGGACTGTACTTTTCAGTCATTACGTCTTAAGGGAATGTTCCAGTCCATGGGGATTCTTCTAATATCTCGTTTATGTCACCACATGGAAGCCAATACATTGAAGGATAAGCATAGCCTGCACTTTTTTTTTTCCTTTAACACCAGAGCGTGGATATGAAAGCACTGTGGTCTTGCAGCTGGTCTCAGAGGAGAAGGACAACTGCTGTATGTAAATGCTGCTAGGATGGAACTGTTGTCAGTGCTGAAGTGCATCTGTTTCAAAGTGATACTAGTTTCCAAAGCTAGAACACTTGTAAAGAAGGCAATGGATGAAGAGAAAGAAATATTCAGTGACTAGGATTTGGGATTCAGTTTGAGAAATGGCCCAATATGCACTTAGTTATTTGTAAAAACTGAATTCTTCTTCATATCATTTCATCTTACTGAAATGTGAAATGTTTAGTAAGAAATAATTTCTCCAGGGGCACTCTACTAGTATGTAATATGAGGAGCAACAACAACAACAGAGTGTAATGCATTATGCAAATTGTGTACATTTACTGTGCTTTTTGTTTTGTATTATGTGGTATGGAGGACCTATAGTGTCCTATTGGTAGAAAGAAATGAGAAACTTTCATCTCCTATTTGTAAATCAATAAAAAACTGTGGGTTTTCTTAAAATATGCAACTCACTCAAGATCTGAAAACCATATTAAGCTATAATGATATTTTGGCAGGAACTTTAATTTGATAGACTTTAATACCTAATTGTTAGCACAAGGTGAATTATGCAGCCTCAGAGTTTGATAATGGATTACATCGGTTCATAAGAAAGTTTAATTTCACATTTGTCACATTAATTGCTGCAAGAAAATTGTTTTGAATCTACAATCCTACAAGTTTTAGTCTTCTTAATGACTTTTTACAAAGAAACTTTTATATTTTATTCTCATGGGAAGATAATTGTGCTTCAATCCTAATATGACTTGTTTAAGCTTTTAATAATTAAATTATATATAGGAGGGTGAATGGTATTTAAATCGCAGAATACATATAAAAGAAATGTGTTTTATATAGTCTATTAGACAACATTTTGAATTACATAGTAGTGAAATGGCACACTTTATAGTATGTACAGTGTCTTCCAAAAGTATTAAGATGTTTGCTCAGATTTCATATTTTGTTGCTTTAGAGTTTACAGTCATGCTGCTTTGAAGTACAAAGAATAAGACAATAGGAGGAAATGCCTTAATTGCAGACATATTCAAACCTTTTGCTGTGGCGAACTAAAATTAATTAATGTACACAAAATTGCCTAAACAAGCCACACAATTGTGTGACCTCTGTGTGCATTAATAGTGGTTCACATGATTTCAGAAAAAATCTGCTTGTTTCTGTAAGGTCCCTCAGTCAGGTGGTGAACTTCAACTGCAAGGATTCAACTATAAGACCAAGAGCTTTTAAAACAACCAAGTGATAAACGTTGTATAAAAAAAAACAGGGGAAGGGCATGAATACATTTCAAAGACTCTTGATAGATCTTTGGGCATGGTGAATTTGATCTTAAGGAAATGGAAGGCATTCAGACTCTATCACTCTATCATGCTAACCCTCCAAACTGAGAAGCCAGGCAAAAGGGAAACTGCTTGAAAGAGCTTAGGCAAAACTGCCAAGAAGAATAATCAGAAATTGCGTCAAGCAAGTGCGCAATGTTGGTAAAAAACTTTCCCAAAAGACATGAAGCTCTAACTAGTTCCAGAGGGGCTTCCACCAAACATATTTTGAAGACATTTATTACAAAGCATCTTTCCCTTCAGTTAATCTTGAGTTAAATGTTCAGATTTTGAATAAATTAATATAACAATGTATGCAACACTTTTTTTGTACTTTCACAAATCGGACACAACAGAGGGTCTGAATAGTTTTGCAAGGCACATTATTTCTCAACTAAAAATTGTAATTAAAATTACATGATATTTTATCCCAGTTCATCGTAAACTGTTTTGTGTAGTTTACTATACAGTAAATCAGTGTTTAAATGCCTAACTTTGATATTTAAATATGAAAAATGTGTTGATCTTTGATAAGTTTAATGTCATTTTCAACAAATGCCAAGGATGAAGATTGAATATGAAGGATTTGAATAAAGCTGAATAGTGTAAAATCGTTTATTAAAACCTTACTAATTTCTACAGAATCCTTTATATTTTAACCTGTATGTGCACTTTCGTGAGCATTCAGGCATAAGATTTCCCAGACTCATCTTTGCATTAATTCCACAGTAATACAAAGTATCTCAAAAACACTTAATCAACTGCAGTTTTACTGAAGACAAACCAAAAAAATTGCCCTTTCCTCTCTAACAGAAGGTGGTCTTTGAAAGTTAGGATTGACATTTGCAAGGCTGCCTAGTTGAGGACTGGCACTGTGCCCACTCATCCTTTGATGAGCCTGTTGTGAAATACATGGCTTAAGGCTTTTGTGTTCCCTCCCATCTCTTCCCTTCAACTGGCAGAGATTTAACTGAAATTGCCCTGCAGAGAACAGATCTGGTGAGGGCATTGCACTCATATAGACTATTGCCCTGGAGCAGTCAAGATGCTTTCACTTGCTTTAAGCGCCTTGGGGCAACCTCGTTGTGAAAGGTGCTATATAAAAATAAATTGAATTGAAGATGACTGCAGTGTTTTTTGGGCACTTGAGTTGCACCAATATACAGTATGTAGAGATTCCACATAATATAAAGGTTGTAGGTGACATGTCTTTTTGTTTAGTGTGCTGTCCTTAATAATGTAGTCATATATATGTTTAGTACTTTACAGACTTGCAGGTCTCTGAGTAAAGAAATAACACTGATTTCTGCTGATAATATATATATAATAAGAGTTCTATATAATAATTAACTGAAGCCCAGTTGTTTGGTCCAGTTATAACACAACAGTCATGGGGCACATCTGCTTGTAACTTCTTCCATAAAATGGCAGCAGTGCTGTATGAGGATTGTTTTAACCAGATGTTTTTTTGTTAGCAGCGAAAGAATCCTCGATTGTTTTTCTGGCTATGTGTGGTTTCTGTGTAGGTATTTGATTGTTTTGTTTGGGGAGAAATTGAATTTAAAGCTCTGAGATGTTTTTCCATCTGAGTAACCAATGTGATGGGCCCATGAGTCCAAGTGTCTGGATGATAAATGCTCAGTTGTCATAAGGCCTAGCCTTTCTGAGCACTATTTAGTGAGTTAAAGATTGCCTTTGACAGGATGTATTCCTTGTCATGCCTTGTCCTGTGTGCCAGCACCCATATTACTGAGCAACTTCTTAACACAATTACTGCATAATAAAACTCTCCTTATTTTCATTAGAACTAATTTACATTGATTAATGAGCCTTGCTTTCCCCTATAGCATTAAGTGTCAAATGAAATGAGAACTAAGCTAGTGCACCATGTTACCACTCCAGACCTGCCAGTTCAAATGCTTGCAGATATGATCATTGTGTCAGTCTATATACGATATATAACTAAAATGCATTTCACAAAGTTGAAATTCTGGGTGTACCTGGAATTATTTGAAGAAATACCACTGGGAATTGAAGTAAACACAAAATATTTTACTAATATGTATAAACCTAAATAAAATCAATCAATCTACAAAGTTCTGTCATTTCTGAAAATTTAGCAACCTTTTGCAAGCTGGGTACAGCCCAGGAAGATGTCAGGAAGGAATTAGCCTTGGCCTTTCAAATCGATTTTTTTAAAACAGTCGGTCATATTTTAGTTATTTGCTCTTTGTGTTTTGTGTGTCACTGTTTACAAACTTTTTTAGATCTGTTGAATATCATCTTTACTTTTTTGTGCACAACATTCCCTGTAATGTACAGAGTGTGATAGTTCATGTTGCAAATACAGTGCCTTGCGAAAGTATTCGGCCCCCTTGAACTTTTCAACTTTTTGCCACATTTCAGGCTTCAAACATAAAGATATAAATTTTTTATTTTATGTGAAGAATCACCAACAAGTGGGACACAATTGTGAAGTGGAACGAAATCTATTGGATTTTTGAAACTTTTTTAACTAATAAAAAAATGAAAAGTGGGGCGTGCAAAATTATTCGGCCCCCTTGCGTTAATACTTTGTAGAGCCACCTTTTGCTGCGATTACAGCTGCAAGTCGCTTGGGGTATGTCTCTATCAGTTTTGCACATCGAGAGACTGAAATTCTTGCCCATTCTTCCTTGCAAAACAGCTCAAGCTCAGTGAGGTTGGATGGAGAGCGTTTGTGAACATCAGTTTTCAGCTCTTTCCACAGATTCTCGATTGGATTCAGGTCTGGACTTTGACTTGGCCATTCAAACACCTGGATACATTTATTTGTGAACCATTCCTTTGTAGATTTTGCTGTATGTTTGGGATCATTGTCTTGTTGGAAGATAAATCTCCGTCCCAGTTTCAGGTCTTTTGCAGACTCCAACAGGTTTTCATCCAGAATGGTCCTGTATTTGGCTGCATCCATCTTCCCCTCAATTTTAACCATCTTCCCTGTCCCTGCTGAAGAAAAGCAGGCCCAAACCATGATGCTGCCACCACCATGTTTGACAGTGGGGATGGTGTGTTGAGGGTGATGAGCTGTGTTGCTTTTACGCCAAACATATCGTTTTGCATTGTGGCCAAAAAGTTCGATTTTGGTTTCATCTGACCAGAGCACCTTCTTCCACATGTTTGGGGTGTCTCCCAGGTGGCTTGTGGCAAACTTTAGACGAGATTTTTTATGGATATCTTTGAGAAATGGCTTTCTTCTTGCCACTCTTCCATAAAGGCCAGATTTGTGCAGTGTAAGACTGATTGTTGTCCTATGGACAGACTCTCCCACCTCAGCTGTAGTTCTCTGCAGTTCATCCAGAGTGATCATGGGCCTCTTGGCTGCATCTCTGATCAGTCTTCTCCTTGTCTGAGCTGAAAGTTTAGAGGGACGGCCAGGTCTTGGTAGATTTGCAGTGGTCTGATACTCCTTCCATTTCAAGATGATCGCTTGCACAGTGCTCCTTGGGATGTTTGAAGCTTGGGAAATCTTTTTGTATCCAAATCCGGCTTTAAACTTCTCCACAACAGTATTACGGACCTGCCTGGTGTGTTCCTTGGTCTTCATGATGCTCTCTGCGCTTTCAACAGAACCTTGAGACTATCACAGAGCAGGTGCATTTATACAGAGACTTGATTACACACAGGTGGATTCTATTTATCACCATCAGTCATTTAGGACAACATTGGATCATTCAGAGATCCTCGCTGAACTTCTGGAGTGAGTTTGCTGCACTGAAAGTAAAGGGGCCGAATAATTTTGCACGCCCCACTTTTCATTTTTTTATTAGTTAAAAAAGTTTCAAAAATCCAATAGATTTCGTTCCACTTCACAATTGTGTCCCACTTGTTGGTGATTCTTCACATAAAATAAAAAATTTATATCTTTATGTTTGAAGCCTGAAATGTGGCAAAAGGTTGAAAAGTTCAAGGGGGCCGAATACTTTCGCAAGGCACTGTATATGGCACTACTGGACAAATCAAGATATCCGTTAACAGTTTCTCACTGATGATTTTCATATTTTACTTTATTTGCTTTTCACCAAACAACTTCTATTTGATCCATACCATTGGTGCAGAACTATTTGGATTAGAAAAATGTATGCCACAATAAATGTAGACAATGTACTGTAGCATAAGAGCTTAAGCATAAGATATGGAAAGCACAAGATCTTGACACAATAGATTGTCTAAATCTTATGCTTTCCATAAGATCTAGATAATTACGATATAGGAAATTTGATTTCAGCTTAAGCACTGTGCTTCAAACTGGTAGCTCAAATTGCTCAAAGTGCATTGCACTCATGCAGTAGCATTGGCGAGACTATTGTGAAGGTATATATTTAAAAAAATCATGTGATAATGTGTCAGATTGATTTTCCCTGGTAGTCCATCTCCTTGCAAATAAGAGGAGGTATACAATGCCCACGTATGTCTGTTTGTACTTACATTTTATTCTTAATACTGTCAAGACTGATCATACACTGCATAAGGAAAGAAAATCACACTTTTTTAACAGTACACCAACAGTTGCTTCACCTTTCAGTTTTCATATTGCTTCTTTCTAGTATATTATATCTCAGGTGATGGAGCTGCCTCCAATTACAGTATGTAGGCTTTTAATTAACCCCTACATATAAAGCATGATAGTTAAGGAATGAGCTTTAACTTTAAGCAGCCATTTTGGTCGGTCTAGTCATGAAAAAACTGAAATACAGGTTTAATTAGCAGAGTAAATGGATTGGGAACTGATTGTAAATCTGGTTCTGTTCTCTGGCAAATATTTTCCATGCTTCAGCTGTCCAGTTCTGGTCTACAATATTAACATTATTCTACATTGGAACAAGTAATAGGTTTATTCCATGCTGAAAAGAGAAGAAAGAAAACACAATGTTTTGGCTGTGAAGCCTTCTTCGGGTGTGAACCGAAAAAAGCTTCACAGCCAAAACATTGTGTTTTCTTTCTTCTCTTTTTAGCAAGGAATAAACCTATTACTTGTTCCTTTGCAGCCTACACAGCCTACACAGCTACCCACCTGAACATTATTCTACAGTACATTTGTATTTTTTTAACAATTGCATTTCACTGTTGATTTTGTAATACTCCTATACAGTTAACACTAGCTACAAATTGGAATAAAAGATGCTTCTTATTCCTATACGGTGGTTTGGGTGAGATAGGATTCAGTAATTTTTGTTCTGCAGAGTTGAAGTGGTAGATGATTTTGCTGATGACTTTTCTGTCCCATTTTATTTAGAATGTCAATGGATGTTCTTTTCATGGATACTGAATGTATTTCAAAGGAACACTGATACACTTGTGAATCAATAGATGGTTTCATTTAAGCTATGATGTATGAGCAGCTGTTAAGAATGTTTGATTTCTCTGTATAATTTATTATGCAGTAAGACAGAAACCCAGCCTAGTGCAGTGCACTCAACAGTAGTGGTTCTAAATGTGCAGGTGGTTTATTTTGGTTTCCCGATTCTTTTTATGCAAACTATGATCATTTTTGATAGGATTAAAAGTTTGTCCCTTTTTTCTCTGCCTATGACGACTCCCCCCACCCACCCACCCCGAAGAATAAATGTTTGCGTGCCTTGTTTCTATGGCAACTCCTAGCTGGTTCTGCAATACCTTCCTCATTGTTTGATTGATGAATCATAAGTCCTTGCACCCCTGCTGCTATCTGAAATAGTCAGTTTGAAAGAAAATTGTTTAAGTTCCAGACTAAAGAAAAGGTAATAGATGTTTGGGACCTTTTAAATCAGTTATTCGAAGTGAGAAAAATTTGGAGTATTTTTTAGACTCTTGGAAGTTGACAAGGTTCATTTTAAATGCTGTGCACAAATGATTGACGGCATTTGGTAAATTGCTCTTAAAATGGGGAACTCTTTGTCCCTGAAAGCCAACCTTCAAAATCACTGGCTTTACAAAAACCACCGACTGTAAATTCAGGGTGTCTGGAACAACTAGCATAAATAAAGGCTAGTCAATTTAGAGACACCAGAGGTTTCCCAGACAACAGAAGTCTAAGTTTATTTACAAATCTCCCAAGTTTTTAGAAAATTGAAGGCTATAAATCAAAAACCATGGCAATGTAAGAATTAAAATAAGGTTGTCCCCAGGAAGGCTATTTGTATAGTGAAGATGTGGTCTTCTAAGCAGGCTTCACAATCAGTAAGTGATGTTCTAAATTAAATGGGTTAACATGCACCCAATACAAATAACCGCTTTCCTCTTAAGCTCCAAAATATTTTATTATATTCCTCTCACTTCATGAAGCAGATACCAGGGTGATGGTAACTGCTCTGTTTGTATCGTAGCTCTTCATTTGAACATGGCAGTTTTATATTGCAGTAACAATCTTAAACAAATACAAGACTAACAAGAAGTTTTGAAGTTGAGGAGAGTGTCTCCAGTCCTTTGCATTAAACCAGTTATGTTATTGGATAAGATTTACAGGAGACTGAAAAAGTAGAGTGAATCCAAAATAGATGCCGATATAAAATACTGTAATCTTGAACATCTTTAATTTGAATGCCTTGGGCGTGCGGAGCTGAGATTGAGGTTTATTTTCACAATAAAATGTAACTTCTTGTGTTTTTTTTCCCCCAATTGTCACATTTCTTTATGTGAATTAAAAGTTTACATTGTTTTTTTTTCCTTTATTTAAGCAAGACTAACGCTATAATGTTGACCAGTATTGCTGTACGCCACCCCCTCCTTTTGAGAGCTAGATATGTATGCTATCTGATACAATAATTATTATGCAGTAAGGAAGTTAATCTAAAAAATTATTTGCGATTGAGCAATTTTCTGGGTTTAGTCTCTGTGAAAAGGCAAGATGTATTGACTGGTAATTATGTGCTGTACTTGTGGTGAAGACTTCTGTAGGGTTGTTAGTATGATTAGAGCTGTTTAAAATGTCGCCAAACTGTGGTATGTGATGTCTATGTCCTGCAGCTATCTCTATATTAGTATAATGGGGCAACTGCTGTCAACAATTTTATAGTAAAACCACAGATGAGAACATGATACTCATCAGTCTTTAGACTAATTGACTTGTGATGGGAAGGAGACAATGTTTTACTGTGCTTTTCAAAATGAATCATGTTACCAGTTTGGCAATCATACATAGCTTCGGTATACTAAACTAGCTTCTCCCTTAATTTCTTTGAAACTTTGGATATAGTTTTCATACCGTATTTTCTTAGTTTGTTTCCAAAAAAACAGTTTGTGTTAACCATGTAAAGGAAGAAAGGTGAACATCAGACACCTTTTTTGAAGTTAATTGTCAGTGTAGGATTTGGTTTAAGTCAATGGCAGTACCAAATATTTGATCTTGGGTCATCAAACGAATATGCTTGTTAACCCTGCAGGGAATTTTAGAGAACATTTGTCACCTTGTTAAAGTGCCTGGAAGTGCCCAGTCACCATTTTCAAATATTTGAGTCTTGGAGTGTTTGTATGACCCTCAGGTTATATCGCACAACCTTTAATCTATTGTGGCAGTCAACTGCCCCAGAGCTCTGTTTCTTGCTTGCAAATTGCTGAGTGCAGTAGCTCACAAATGTGTTACATTCTTTTCCCCAAAGGAAAACTGAGACGCATACAAATTGCTGACAGGCAGTGACTATCTCAGATATTGAAGAAAAATTCATACTTCAAGCTTCCTGCCTTTTTACATTCTTTATTTTTAACTTTCTTTGCTTGATTGATGATTTTGACGCTGATATGGTAGAAACCCCCTGCTGATAGTATTTTGAGCTGGTCAGCAGCAGTACCTTGAGATGTTGTATAGTTGGCAGCAAAGTAAATTCAGTGCTTCTGTGCAAAAGATTTAATGCCTTTGTTTCTCCTAGTTTCAAATAGAGCATGGTTAAGTACTTTGCATTGCCTTTAGAAGTAGACAGTGCAGGATAATTCAAGAACATAAAATCTCCCTTTTTTATATGAGCTCAGCACTTCTAGGAGACCAGTAGTAAGGTTCCCAATTGCATTGTTTCCTTAGGAAACACTGTGGCCCATTTTTATTGTACAGCGAGTACTGGAAGCAGTTCTGTTATGCACTCGAATATCCATCAAACTTATCTTTGAGAATGAGTGACAGATGAACATGATGTAAATGTCAGATTTGTATATTGCATTTAAAAAATGAAAGTGTCCTTCCAATCCTAGATGACTACTGAAATGAAATGATTTTAAATGCTGATCAGTTGCCATTGCTAACTACCTCCCAATTATTGCAATCACTTGGGCTTTAAGAATCACAATTACTTTGTTCCCCCAGGACAAAATAATATTGCATTTTAAGAGGTCATTGATTGGATACTACTGCATTGATTCCATTCATCTGAAATCCAGAGTGAAAAGAAGTTTGCTGTTGCTTTGAAAAGAAAGAATAAAGAGGGCTGTCAATTGATTAAGCACTGGTGTATACAACACAGACAGGTAGTAAATCATAATTTCTTACAACTGTCTCAAGTATTTCAGGTAAATATAAAAGGTTTGATGTTTAAAGCTTCCCATACCCCCTTGTTTTCATTTAAAATAAACCATCACATTTCCGAATTCAGATTTTGGCTTCGCCAAAGTGCCGTTTATATAAAAGCAACAGTATAAATGCCACATTGTTTAAGTGCCCCTGACGCTGCTCACTTCCAGACTTCACAGTGTCATTTTATTTTCACATTAAAAGGCAATTTAATAAAGCCATCTTATTTGAACTTAATTGGTATGTCAGAGAGGTGGCTGTTGGAGATGAAATTTGACCTGATGGTGGTTATCTGTATTGTTAATTTGCAGCTTTGGTACATGAATGTGTTGCCTGACAGGCTGTTGCAATAGAGCAGTGTTTAAAGCCCTTTAAGATGATTCTTTCATGTAAATAACTTCTGCCATTTTTATGTTTCACTTTTGTGTTTTCTTTCACTTGTTTTTATTTCACTTTTTCGCACTGGTGGCACAGGAAACTGAATACAGGTGAATGTTCCTAGTTGGATGCTGAAAATTTCAGATTGAAAGGTTTAATTGTTAATTTGATGTGCATGTAAAAAGAGAGACAACAGCAAATGAGAGTTGGAACCTATAGCATGTTTTTAATACCACTCACAATATTGACCTATTGATAGTACTATTGACTTTTAAAATACTGCTTTGCCAAATTGCATGGTTTTGCTGTAATGTTTTTGTGAAAACAATGCTCTATTGTGTCACAAATTAACATGTTTTACTGAGACAGTGCTGAGATTAGTTTCCATTTTCTCTATCATCTATCACTGCACCTATCATACTGTCTTTGCTGAGGCTGCAGTTTAGCTGTGCCTCACTTATTTATTTTCTGTTTTCCAAATTGCAAGATGCATTATTGTACAGGCAGCCTGCATTTCATTTGGGTGATTAGCA
Organism: Lepisosteus oculatus; assembly: GCF_040954835.1. Classification (NCBI taxonomy): domain Eukaryota; kingdom Metazoa; phylum Chordata; class Actinopteri; order Semionotiformes; family Lepisosteidae; genus Lepisosteus; species Lepisosteus oculatus. The sequence goes on along the minus strand of NC_090702.1, from coordinate 47,121,415 downwards.
GCATCTGTGGGTGTTGTAGCTTCAGAAAAGTACCTAATTAATTCCCCTTTCCCTTGTATAAAAAGTGCAGTACTTTACAGTACAGTTTTGTTTCTTTATATCACTGATTCTTATGTAATCATTGTTTCAAAAAAAATTAAAAAGGTCAGATTTTGAGATTCAGCCCATTCAGCCAGCAGGTTGCTTGCACCTGCCTGTTCGTCTTAGTTCATCCCACAAATGTTCAGTGGGACACAAGTGTTGGGAGTTAGGCAGCCGCAGCCCAATGGTCACTTTCTGATCTAGCAAGATCAGAAAGTTACATTAGCAGCATGAGGAGGTGCTTTGTCCTGCTGGAGTATTGCTTGCTGAGAGATGAGTGGCACTGAATCCTACAAGACTGCATCTGCATTCTGGTGCACATGATGCATCTCAAATGTAGCATTGCTTCCAGCAGTGGACACACATGCTGCTAGCCTGGGACTTTCATGCTAGATCCCCTGTTGATTCAACCCCGTAGATGGTAGTCTAATCAGCATAATAGTTACCTATGCCATGTCTGTTAGATAAAATCAGTGCACCTCCTACAAAGTATTTTTGATTAATTGTAATTGTTGCACTTTATGCATTGTTACATAATAATAATATAATCAACTTTTTTATATAGCGCCTTTTAAAGGTGGCTTCTCAAACTGCTTTACAGAATGAGAACAATAAATAAAAATAATACACAAGATAAAATACAATTAAAATATACAGAGGAGACTGTGGATGGTGGTACTAAGAAAAGCAGAGGGGTGAAGAATGGAACCAGTTAAGTAAAGGCTTTTCTTAAGAAGGTTTTGAGTCTGGATTTGAAGGAGTTCAGAGAAGGTGACTCTCTGATATCCTTGGGCAGAGAGTTCCAGAGCTTGGGGGTATAACAGGAGAAGGCCCTGTCACCCATACAATGTAGACAGTCTTGGGGGACAGTTAGGAGACCAGAATTAAAATATCGTGGGTTGCCAGTTGGAGAACAGGGCAATAATAGTTCAGACAGGTACTGAGGTGCCAAGCCATGCAGAGCCTTATAGGTGAGCATGAGGATTCCACACGGAATTTGACAGGAAGCAAGCGCAAGGACTCCAGGATAGGAGTAATGTGATCACTTTCACTAGACCTGGTCAGGATTCAGGCTGCTGAATTTTGGTCATACTGCAGTTTGTTCATTCAAGTAAATTTAGATACCCCAGTGAGTATAGCATTACAGTAGTCAATTCGAGAGAACACAAATGTGTTGATTAACTTTTCAGCCACAGTTAGTGATAGCATAGGGTGTAGTCTAGTGATATTTCTGAGGTGAAAAAAAATGTTTTGACAATATCCTGCACATGTGGGTCAAATGTTAAGCCAGAATCGAATGTCACCCCAAGATTTTTCAGTTTAGACTGAAGCTCAAGTACAGAACCATCTACAGCTAAGGTTACAGGATTGGCTTTACGAAGTTGATGGGGGTGCCAATAAGCATGACATCACAATTACGATGAAGGAAATTTTGAGTCATCCAAGTTTTTATGTCAGAGATGCAATTAGATAGAATAGAGACAGCCACATCAGTGTCAGGTTTGGTATTGATGTATATTTAAGTATCAGCAGCGTAGAAATGATAGCTGAGGCCATGTGATTTTAAAAGCTGACCAAGTGGAAACATGGTGAATTCTGATGAGCAAGGGGCCCAGTATTGAGCCCTGAGGAACACCAGACTTAGCAAGACCAATTTCAGATGTATACCCATTAAAAAAGACAAAGTGACAGTGATCAGTGAGGTAAGACTTGAACCATTTAAGAGCAGTGTCACAAACTCCAAACACAGTCTCAAGACGAGAAAGTAAGATGTCATGGTCAACAGTATCAAAAGCAGCACTGAAATCAAGAAGGATGAGTATAGAAAGAGAACCAGAATCAGAAGCTATTAGAAGATTGTTAGTGACTTTGATCAGGGCAGTTTCTGTGCTGTGGCAGCAGTTTTTAGGACCGTTTGTACAACACCAGCACTCAAGGATTCATTTATAATATTGAGGACAATGGGACAGAGAGAAGAGAAACGGAACTGAAGTAAAGTGGTGGGAATGGGATCTAAAATAGATGTGGTGGATTTGATATGTGTAACTAGTTTATTGGGGGATGCTGAGTCAAGAAGAGAGAAGCTGGAGAGAAAGGAACCAGAAAAGTTTAAGGAGGGAGGAGGTATGGAAATTATATGCATAGTGGAGAGAATGTGATGCCGAATATTGTTGATTTTGGAACCAAAGAAATCTAAGAATGGGTTGCAAAGTTGCGATGAGGCAGGTAATGTTGTGGGGCAGTTTGGAAAGCTGTTTATGGTGGAGAAAGGATGTCTGGGGTTGTTATGGTGATTTTCAATGATGTGAGAGAAGCAGTAGGTGGATCTAGCAAACTCTATTGTTATCTAATAAGTGATTAAGTGTTTTTTGATGATGAGTATCAGTATTAAATGTGTGTATGGTATTAAAGCTATAGTTTACAATGTTTGGGGTTTGGAAATGAGAGGGAGGGCATATTGGCTTGATTAGCATCTAGCATAATTTGGTTTTTGGAAGCAAATTGATCAAAAGATCTCATCTAGCCATTTGAAAACAAGATACCTAACATACATACAGCATACCTAAAATTCAATATAGGCTGTATGCATTTATATTACTTATTACTACTCATGGTGTGATAAAGAAAAGACCGCATTCTCTATGTGCAAAACTGCCAGGCTTTATCAAAAAATGTTGGACTGAATTCATTTTTATATTTTGGTTAAGATTTGATTTCCTTCTTCATGTAGTGTTAAAAATTAGAATAATTTGGAAGACCAAATTATTGTTAGTCAGTAGCCCATCTTAGGTCTGCTTTATGTAGCATTGCATGTAAATGTAATTATAAACATTTTAGTATATCCCAAAAATACCTTTCTATTAAGATATCTTTAGAATTGTACAGTCTTTTCTGTCAATGTCTTGTCAGTCCTTTTTCTTGAATTTTTCAGTATATCTCAGCACTTTCACAGGGGAGTCCATCTTGTAGACTGACGTATGCCTAGCAACAGATAACACCTGACATGAAAGGGCATACTGATCACTTCAGGAATTTTCTTCTCTATCACAAGAAAAAGGCAGAGTGGTGGATAGAAACTTCCCTTTAATTTACATTTGTTGCTGTGTCAAAATGTATCTAAAATACTGTCCATCTGTACTTCTTTGAGAATCTATGTAGAACACAATTTCTAACACTTTAAAATAGTTACAAATTTATGATGTATTATGAAATGATAGTTATTCCTGTTTTTTTTCTTTATATTTTCTGTAAATTCTTCAGCAGTTTTTACTCATGGTGAAGGTACTTGATGTATTATATTTCTTATCTTTATCAAAGCATTTGTTATTTGTGGTCTTAGTAGTAGTATTTCGCAATAATAAAATTGTATTGCATCTGTCTGTGTAGGACTCTTGATCAAATGGATAAAGACTTGGTATTGGCAAGATGATCAACATTAAATTTTAAAGGATGTCACTTTTTTCATGTGTTATCTTAAAACTTAATTTTTGAATTTAGCAGCCCTTGGAAGTTTGACTAAATGTGACAACTACTCAAAAAGACTCAAATGGAAGATATGCACATTTAACTTGTCTGTTAAAATAGAAAATATAAAGAAAAGCCAGTGTACCATATTGCCAGATCTGTAGGATAATCTTTTCCCTAGATTGCAGTACTTTTGTTTTGAAAATGCATATTGATAATCAAGCGTTTTGTTTATTGGTTTTGTGTGATTTGAATCTAGTGCTTTATCAAGGTTTGAAGACTTTAAATCTGTAGACTGTAGACAGCTACTTTGGAGACTCCTGATCTTTTCTTCCTGCATTAATCACATTTTCCCAGTGTCATCAGAACAATCCCAGCCTCAAATCTGCAGAGATTTTTAACTAAGTTACTGTCACTAAGATCTGTCTAGGGACCTGGCACTTGTAATTAAACTGATTAGCTTAGGATTTCCTCTGTATGAGACTATTAAAATGGAATTTAAAATATTGAGAGAAATATCACATTCTGTTCTTCAACAAAAAAAGGTTTAAGAAAATGCTTTTGTGTTACATTCATGATGGCCATGGGTTAGTTAAATCACATAGTTTCTTTCATACGGTATAGAACCATTTTTGTAGACTAGAAAGAAGCTAATCATTAAGTTCTGAATAGCAGTTAAACTGATCTTTTGAAAGACTATAGGAAGAAAATACAGTAATGTTGATTTGGTTAGTTGGCCTTATGAGTTTCATTAATCGATAAAGTATAAATATTCACCTTTGTCTTGTTAAAATAGGGGAAAATATTGTTGCATGTCACATGAGCCACAATATATAATTACAGTAGATGAAGTCAGGTAGTGGTTGTTCTTATTCTGTTTATAGATTCCAGTGTTCTATGAGTTATACTGTATATTTACTCTACCAGCAGGACTTTACCCATAGGTCTGTTAAACGTATTGCTACTCATCGAGACCTCAGAGTCCACTCCTAAGTAAACAGTATAAAATGGTACACAATGGCATTAGGATAAAAGTTTTCTAAGAATCATGACACCATACTCCCAAGCTCTATTTATTATAAATTCTCTGTTGTACGTTTTGTCATAAAGCCTGCTCTGCACAGCAAAAATGGGGAAAACTAAATTTTGTTTGTTCAGGATACCTACATCATATATAAATTGTTTGTTCAGAATACCTCCTGTATATCATGTATACTTGCTAAAAAAAAGTGCAGAAATGAAAAGGGGGTTATTTGTTATTAGTTTGTAATGAATTACACTTAAGAATTGTCTTTGTCTCGTCAGATACTAATTATGACAGTAACAGTACAGTTCTTGAATTTAGTAGCATTTTACATTCAAACAAATACATAAGCAGAAATCAAGTCTTTACAATTTATGTATGTCATAATTCGTTTAATTGTTCACTTTTTATAAGTAGATACATTCTATAAGGTGTTACATTGACTTTTATTTCTAAATCTGAATCTTCTTCCCTGAAAATAGGAATTATGTGCAGTATTAGGACTGTAATTTGATATCCATTGATGGAGTTGAGTCACACTGGGGGAAAAAAAAGGATTGTAGTTATTGTTATTGATTTTAATAACTAAGCTGTTACAGTTCATTCAGGTTACACTCAATTCACCAGTGCACTGAAATAAGCATTCCAAAGCATGAGTGGTTTTGAAACTATTGAAAAACTGTTTAGCTAAACTTTTTTTTAACCATTATTATATTATATGGAATGATTTTAATACTTTGCCCCAAACTTATCTTCTGTTCACGTTCTACTGGTATATAGAGTGCTTTGCAAAGCTATTCACACCCACTCCCTTTTTGTTGAAATACAGATGGTATGCCCACTTTTTAAAAGGGAATATTTTCAATTAAAACTTGAATGTGAACACTTTTATGGATGAAAGAAGTTAAATGTCAGCATAAAGGGCAAAGAAAAATAAAAAAACTGAAATGTTGAATGTGTACGTATTCAGTCCTGTGTCTAAACTTGGTTGACGTACAGATTACTGCAGTGAGGCTTTTGGGTAGAATGTGCAGTTTTTATCCATTCTTCCTTGCTCATGCTCTTTCAGATTGGTTGGAGTTAGTTGACAAAAAGATACCTTTCAGAGTTCAGATGCCCGGTCTGTTGAAAGTGCTGGGATGTCCTTCTCTCTCCCTCTGTTTAGTCTTTTTATCATGTATTCATGCTTATGAATGCTCTAAGACTGTTTACAGAAATAATTTAGAAAAAAAAATCTATATTAAATAATATTTCACTGTTTTAAAATGGGGTGCTCTTGCTGGGAAATTTAAACATTTGTATAACCCTGAGGTGTTCAACTATCCTGGCAGTGTTAGATATGAAACACTGTTTCATGTAAGGCAATTCAGCCTATTTGCCTGTTTGGTTGCTAATCGGCAAGGATGACATCTTGCCATGTCTTTAAGATACCATCTTAACAATATAGTGGGGAATTTGCTGTATATTTCCACAGTGCTTTACTTAAAGAGGTACCCCCTGTGATGACTCTTGTATTTTCTGCTTGTGTCCTTTTGTTCATGTTTCACTATTAATTCTGAAGAAGTGCACTGCATTGACTTTTTCAATGCTTTTGAGTTGTCTTGTAGTCTTCTCTGTTGAAGACTAAAAAATGAAGTTGATGTAGACAGATGATGCCAATAGACTAAGATGCCAATAGATGTACGTTTGGTGCTACTAATTCCTTACTGTTAAAACAGTTTAATATCACAGCATACTTTATGCTTCAGTATGATGCAGTATTTTTGTGCTGTGATGACAGAATAGTATGTCATTAGTTTTCATTTTTGATCTGGACAGTGTGGTAAAATTAATTGAGCTTTTCTTAGGAAACGGAAATTTCTTGTAATAAGGATGAATGACCTTTCATTCTCAATAAAACTGTCACACTTATGCTATCATGTATCCCAGTTAACTTCTCACAAAAAGGAAATGGACTAAGTAAAGAATTAATAATATATTGCATGTTAAATTAAGTTGTACTTAATATTATCAATGTTTGTTTAATGCATAGTTGCATGAAATCTCTTAAACTACTTAGGTATACAACAGAATTAAATTATATTTGAAGTGCATTAAACCTTCATAAATACATAAAATTTTTTGACTCACTGCAAATCAAAACCCAGAGGAAAAGTTTATACATAGTTTTACAAATAACATTTTTCATATTATTGTAGTTAAAATGTTGAATGTTAAATTGCATAAAAATGTGCTGAAAATAATTTAATCAGAATATTTTTTGAGACCGTTTCCTTTTAAACTATATATCTGTGGCCCCATGCCTATGTATAATTACTCATGATTAAAGAACTATTAAAAAGTACCTAGTCAGTTTAAATGTAGCAACTCTTGTTACTCAGTGAAGCGTAGGTGATTTTGGCCTAAATAGAACATTGTACAAAAATGTTTTTAACAATGGAGTGCTATGCAATTTAAAAGATATTGTTCACTAAATAGAATAATATTTAAACCACATTAATTCTCAATTTCTCCTAAGTGTTTTTTTTTTATAGGGCTGATCATTACCTTCAATGGAATTACTATTTTTTCAAATTGTCCAAGATTACTTCTGATAATAGGATATAAATCTACAGAAGCACAGCTCATTGTGATATTACAGTGGTCAATTTAGTAAGGTTTTGCACTTGCAAATGTTTGTTTCACAGCTGAGAGAAGTGATTTTTCAGCATTTCAAAGCAAACAAAACCTAAAAGGGTTGACGGCCAAAAACAGTTGAAAACAAAACTGTCTGTTGTGATGGCTCACAGCCTTGACCATTTCGAAATTTAACTTCTTTGAGTCAAAAAGAATGCCTCACTTTCCTCTGAGATTTCTTAATTGACTTAATTATAAACTGTAAAGTAACACTTGACTATGAATTGCCCAATAGCTTCCTCAGCATTAAAGTGTCCTTATTAGGGTAAGAATTTGAACATTTTTATACATTTCCTGTGGAAACAGTTGATTATATCAGCTTACTACCGAAATAAGGAAATAAAGCCTTGAGTTTTGTTTGAGTGAACCTTCTTGATGAAAGTTCAAGATTTTTGTCAATGTATTGCTTTATATTCAGATAAAAAATCTTAGTTCTTCAAGTTCATTTTTTTTTGCTAGCTAAGTTTTTTTTTTAATTGCTTATTCAAGCAATGTTTGTTAAGCTTAAAGATTGGATGACAAAACATGGAGAGGAATTCAAGGGTTTAGATAAATGAAAGGCTTATTCATTTTGTTTGGCAGCTTGAAAATATTAATAACTTTTGAAATCAAACAGCTTTTCTAAGCATTCCTTCTTTCTCAAAAACATGGAGTTTTTTTTTCTTTCTTAGTAAAGCCCTGAAGATTAAGATAAGCAGACTCCATATACATGTTTGCTGCACAGCACAAAGCACACAAATGAGAAGACAGAGTAGTTGCGGGTACCCAATACAGACAGACAGCCCTGAGGAAGGCTGCTACTTATATGATAGGCATGGACGTACTGTATCGTGACGAAAAAGGAAAATGACACAGGAATCCTCATTATAAAATGAGAGGAGGCCTCTCACCCCATCTAGCCTGTTTGGTAGCTAATAGATCCAAGAATCTCTTCCAACCTTTTCTTGAAAGAAGCCAGGGTATTGGCATCAACAACATGGCTGGGTATTTTGTTACATACTCCCACAACCCATTGAGTAAAGAAATAAAAAAAAGTTTATTTTTTAAGACTAGGGCTCTACTGGCTGCTTTTCGCTGTACATTTTCCAAATGAGCAATACATTTAGTAAGCTGGGGAGTACAATTGTATCACAGTACAATAGTGCTATACTAAATGAGGTTTTACTAGTACATTGTTATATTTTAACATAATTGAAATCAAGGGATGTTATGCTTTTAACAATACAGTATATATTTTATTTTATCTGCCTTTTTTATTGTTTGCCCAAAGATGCAGAGGTATCAACATAAACACCTACTGTAATTGTTTCATTAGGAGCCTCTTCAAGCTCTGCAGGTCTCATTTTGCATTTATGGTTTGTTTTTGCTACCTGTATGTACTGTATATGTAATATTCCCCGTGTCAACATTAAGTATCATTTGTCATATGTTTAGCCAGGCCTGAATTTTCTCTTAATCTTTTTTTCAATTGAATTAAATGGTTCTATACATCTCTCTGTATATGGTGTATGTTATTCTATTTGTTTGTAAATTGTTTTGTCTGGAAACATAACTCTTTCACAAGCTATACCAGAATCTCAATTATTGAAATATAAATTAGCATGAGCGGTGATCCTAGTACAGATCCCTGTGGTACTGCACTTGGGTGCATCGCCCCAATTTGTGGATTCACCCCTTATTGCACTCTGTTTTCTGTTAATCAATTCTCCATTCAAATATACATTTCCCTGAATGCCTACCGTATGTTATTTGATCATTAATTTTTTATTAGGAACTTTGGCAAAAGCCTTCTGGAAATCTAAATACACCATATTGTATGCTCTTGGTGTGCCTGATTGTTAAATTGTGTTCCTAAACTAGTTTAGCAAGCCCTGCATTTTGAAAATTCCCTTTGACTGTCCCTTAGGGTCCTATTTTCATATAAATGATGATCTATAAGTCTTTAAAGACCAGTATCGAAACCTCAACATCTTTGATTTGTTTTCAAATCTTATTTTTAAAATGAATCTGCCTTTATTCTACAAATCTATTCCAAGTGTTTAAATAATTCAAACAGGTTGCCATTTACAATTTAGATGAGTAGTGAAAGTCGGTTTTGTGTTGCAGTCTTTGCTCTGGTTGTTGGTTTAAGCTTTAATTACAGCCATAAAGATGTATTTTCTGCAAGGGTGAATATTAAATGATTTTTGTAACCATGTTTGCAAACATGAATACTTTGTTTACTTTGCTTCTCAATCATTGGCTCATGAAGTGAAAATGGTGAAACAGTGTGGCAATAGTTCATTTTCCATTTGTGCTAAAAAAAGCTTTGTGCAAAGTCATATTGTAATAACTTATACTCCCTGGCAATTGCCATTACCAGAAAAGAGTTTCAATTTCGTCACCTGGGCACGTGTGATTTAGGGCCATCTATGTGCAACCCAGATCAATACTGAATCACACATCAAATATAACCCTAGCTTATGTTTTTTTCAGTACAAAGTTTTTTTTTAGAAAAATCTACATTTTTACAGAGCTTTTTTTAAAGGACCAAAACATCAACATAAAAGGATTTTTTAAAAACCTTACTGTTTCTGTATGCTTTTCATTTTACATATATTGACTTCAGAGGGTGATAGCTTCTCTTTGAAAGTTGATACAGTACTTGTAGTAGACTCATAAACCACAGAATTTGTACTCCTAAGATTTGGAATTGCGTGTTTCTTTTTATTTGACTTCCAGAACTCAAAAATCGCCTCTACTTTACTTGTTTCTAACATCTAGATGTGAGTGTTCTGCTTCAGGGCACGCTGAAGCTGAATGTGAAAACTTCACAGCTACAGATCTGGGTTGGTAATTTAAAAACAAAAAGTTGTAACAGCAGGTTAAACCTCAGGTGATGCCAAGAATGAATGACTTGAAGAACAGAATTTAAAAACTACATTAATCAGGATTTCAAAACTTTCTTCTCGTTCACAAATAACCTTTTTAAGACAGAAGGCAGTATATGGAGCTCAGTGGGTGGGCAAAGAGTGTTAAAGTCATCTATCCCTTTTTAATATTGCATGAATCTGAGAGTCAGACTGTGGAAATTATATAAAAAAGAGAAGGATAAAAGCCAGCAGCCATATCACCCTGCAACTCACAACTGGCAACCCACTGAAGCTAAGCAGGTGTAGCCTGTTTAGTACCTGGATGGGATACCTCCTGGGAAAAACTAAGGCTGCTGCTGGAAGAGGTGTTAGTGAAGCCAGCAGGGGGCGCTCACCCTGTGGTTCATGTGGGTCCTAATGCCCCAGTATAGTGACGGGGACACTATACTGTAAACAGGCGCCGTCCTTCAGATGAGACGTAAAACCGAGGTCCTGACTCTCTGTGGTCATTAAAAATCCCAGGGCGTTTCTCTAAAAGAGTAGGGGTGTAACCCCAGTATCCTGGCCAAATTTCCCATTGGCCCTCATAAATCATGGCCTCCTAATAATCCCCATCTATGAATTGGCTTCATTACTCTTCTCTCCTCCCCACTAATAGCTGCTGTGTGGTGAGCATTCAGGCGCACTATGGCTGCTGTCGCATCATCCAGGTGGATGCTACACATTGGTGGTGGAGGGGAGTCCCCATTACCTGTAAAGCGCTTTGAGTGCAGTGTCCAGAAAAGCACTATATAAGTGTAAGCAATTATTATTATTAATTATTATAATTAAATGGCCTTGCTTCTTTTTGTGTCACATTTAAATTTTATCAACACCTACAGTGCATCTGAGATACAGAGCTGTAATTAGATGAAAGCAAAAGGTGGAGGGTTAAGCTGTGATACTACTAGGGTAACTATAAAATGAAAAACATTCTCCTAGTGGCAAATATTTAATTTGAAATCATTTATCATGCTGAACTCCAGTATGCAAAAATGCTTTCCAGACCAGAACTCAAAAAGCCATTAAGGTTGTAACAGATGGCAGTTGTTCTTTCTTGTGTACAAAAACATCATACATTACAAAATTAATATGCATAAAGTATGATCTATTTAAAATTAGTATTTTCACTCATACATAAAAAGATGTAGGATATGTTGTAAAAGAAAGTGAAAAGAATTCCTCATGAGTTTCCCTAGTTTAAAATATTAGTTTAAACATCCACAACAGCATAAACAAATAGATTTTTCCCCAAAACTATACTATTTGTACATCTCATTTTATAATGTAAATGTTGTCTGTATAATTACTCCGTTTACTGCATTCTGTAAGATTAGTACTCATTGAAACACTGAATTCTGTGATATCAAGAGACAACTGAAGATGTTTACATAGATCCTTGTGAAAGCAAGTTTCACCTGTGATGTGCTACAGGTTTGCTTTTTTCCAGTTTCCTACATTTTATGTAAATCCTGACCAAACCAGAACAAGCATCCTTTTCCGAACAGTCAGAGACTTGAGCTGCCATTGGCAACTGAATATAGGAGCAAATAAGTTTTAGTACAGAATGAAAGTGGTGTATGCCGTGTTTTGGATATTTACAGTACTTTGCATTGTAGCACTCTGATTTCTGTACTTTATATCCAGTGGGTTTTTTTTAATTGCTAAACTGTCACCTTTGTTTTTTTTCTTAAAAGACGTCAGCAAGTGAGTTCAATTTTGAGACAATATCCTTTATCCATTCTGAGGCCCTGGGAACAGTTTCATCAATGTAATCAATCCCACCTTGTACTTGATCAAACATAATACCTTATGATCTTATAGTCCCAGAGTCCCTGTAGAAGAGTTTCTGATACAGTAGATAATTCTTTTCAGATCAAATAGCTGAAAGATTTTAGATGCTTCAGAAATAGAGTGGCAAACCAAATCAATGTTAATTGTTCCTTTTGGAGTAGGTTCCAATGTGCAGTTTCTTTAAAAAGAAGGAGGTATCAATACTTAACCCAAGGGAACAAAGGCAATAACATAGCTTTTTTTGGAAGACTGCTTTGGGACATTAGTGAGTAATCTGCCAGTGTTAGATATGAAGTGGTTGTAGTGTTAATTTAATGAAAGTTAAACAGCAGCTGGAGCATGGTAGCTGAATTCCCTTGAAAAATGCTATTAACATTGTAGGTTTTTACATTAAGAGGAAATTTAATTCATTCTTGCAGTTACTGTTTCCTTGTTATGTTTGCTTTTGATGATTATTCAGCCAGTAGTTATTTTTAAGAGCGTTTATATGAAGTAGTGTAATAATTGCTTACACTTACATAGCGCTTTTCTGGATACTCCACTCAAAGTGCTGTACGGGTAATGGGGGCCCCCATACCACCAATGTGCAGACTCCACCTGGATGATGATATGGTAGGCATTGTGCGCCAGTACGCTCATCACACATCAGCTATCAGTGAGGAGGAGTGTACACACAGACAATAAAATATTCAAAGACTATAAATGCATTAAAAGTTGGCTCTTTGGCCCTTCTAGCCCTTTGTAAGTAGCTAATTAACACCTAATCTGCCTATCTATTTCTTGTAACAGTCAAGGGTATTGACCCCAGCAACGCAGCTAGGTCATTTGTTCCATTTTTTGACCACCCTAATTTCCTGTTCTCTGTTTTAAATACTCTTGTTCTCTGGTTCTAGTTTGTATTGCACTGTTGATTCTGAAAATGTCTGCTAGGTTCACTTTGTCTGTCTTTTTGAGGATTTTGAATACATGAATGGGGTCTCTCCTTCTCCTAGTCTTCTCTTTTCAGAACTATAAAGGTTCGGTTGTTATAGTTTCATCTATACTTTATAGATGGGAATGCTTTTTTACAAAGATTGAACACCTTTAGGAAAATTGCTGGAATACCTGTACCTTTATACAATGTTTATAAGTAAGGACCAACATTGCTGGAGTAATCCCTAAAGGTGTTGTTCCTTATGGGAACAAGGGTACCATAACCCTAAACCTAACCCTTTGCCATCAACAGTTTAATCAGTGGGGCTGCATTCTTATAACAATTTGTATGCTTGAACATTGTATTCTGTATTAAGAATGTATCTTTAAAAAAGTTTCAGAAATTAGTTAAGTGTTTTTTATTTTGAGATAAACCTCATGCAAAACACCTTTCTCAGGCTTTGAACAAGTTTCCATCATATAAATAATTCACAAAATCAGTACAGTGTTATTTTAAGAATCTGCATAATTCAGCTGTCCTTCAAACATCATAATGGTGGGCTTTGTAAAAAATTTTTTTAGATTACCTGATAATTCCTCAAAAGTCATTTCTGTTTAAATCTTTGAAATTCAGCACTAAATTACCTTCATTCAGAACTCTTCATTCTTTTGCTTGCGAAAATAAAAGATAATCATTTTTTTTCTTTTTCCTTTTTGAAGAACAGATTGTTTTAGTTTGTAAACTCCATTACCCCTCGGTAAACTGCGTCGTCAGCAGGATTTGTAATACCGGCAGCCGTTGCTGATCTGCCTGAGTGTGTGCTTGGGTGTCTGAGAGCACCAAGTTGTTCCAGCTCACTGGGGGAAGACGGGGACAAGGAAAAACAGATGCCATACCAACCGTCAAGATAGAAGTATCAGCCAGGGGGAGGGGGAGGAAAGCTTTTGAATTCTTATTGTTTCCAAGCCTTTTTCAATGATCAGTAAGAAGGGTGATGTGAAGTATGGTTTCAGTTTGTTGGGTTGTGCTGCTGGCATCATTGAATGATATCTGTATGTTTGCACTGAGATGTTTATTGAATCATGAATCTAAATACAGGAATTTTGGTTATGACCATTTCCTGCAACTTGTCAGGTTTTGTATTGAAAAATCTGACAATATACCTGTTTTTAACTGCAATTCAAGTATTGTATTGAAATACATTGCAGTTAAAAACAGGTTAAAATGATATTGTTACATGATTTGCACGTTTTGTATATTAGACTTTATTTCATTTTACCTGGAATTATTCACTTTTTTTTAGACAAACAGTTGTAGTCAGTCACAGTATCAAATATTCAAAAACATTCTTTAAGCTGCTGCTTTCTTTTAGCATTAGTACTCTGTTACTAGTAAGAAATTGCTTTTGATTAGATTTGTCATGGGTATTCATACATACAATATAGTTACAGTGCATAAACCTTGACATCTGTCTTTCTGTAAGTCCATGCTCTTGCTGTAAGTGGACCATACTGTAACATTTGAAGTAGTTCTGGAAAATAGTCACAAAGATTTCAAATACAGTATTGTGTTAAAAAAAGTTTCATGTTTTCCTTTGTTCTGCCTAATTGCTTTGTGACAAAGAAAAAATGCATTTCTTTGACCTCTCCCTTTTTAGTTCAGGATTTAATTTAATGATATGCTTTAAGAGAAACCTGAGCATTCAGGAGCTATCAGACATCTGTTAGTGACACGCAGTGAGGAGATGTGCAATACGTCATCATTATGTCAGTGTGTTGTCGATGTCCTGTCTTCTTTCAGGCTAGTCAAATCTGAACTGAAAATTGTGCACGTCTCAGGTGACTCTGAACCTATTAACAGTCTCTCACTGGTACAACTCTCTAACCTTTTACTTTAAAGGTATCTAGATTTAACAATATTCCAACAAGTCTTAATCATTCTGATGGCAATAGGCCTGTATCATGTAAGTGCCATAGAGTAAAACTTGTTCCAGTACCAAACATAACATCTTTCTGCGTCACTCTTAGCTCTAGTCCAGGGTTGTCTTTTAAAAAGTAATTAGCTCAGTACATGAAATTCGGCAGTCATTTTCTAACAGTGTTGTGTAACAGTTTGTCTTGAGTACATTTAGCTATGATTACAGTGGAGATGGGGGTGACTGGATTAGAAAAGTTGCAGCAAAACGTCAGCAAACCATACTTTTTTTCCCCATAGAGAATTCAAATTTTTGTATTATTCATCTTTTTTTTCTGTTGGATTCGTTTACGTTTCAGTAGCTTTTTTATTTGCTAATTGTATTTCTGCTTTGTCACTATGGGTTTTCATTCATTCCTCAAGGCCAGATTGTTTCACAAGGATAATTTGTTGGGTTTTTTTAAAAAGCATTATTGTATTTTTTAATACTTTTTCATCAATGTTATGTTTTCACCGTTTGATAGCTTAAGGGAGAAATTGAAGGGCAGTGCTTGCTTTTTAGGGAAGAAAAATTATTATAGTACATTCAGAATTTTAAAATAGTCTCTTGAAGACAAATAGATTTTTCTAGATATACAGATTCGATAAGCTGCAATGGCATTTTTATGGAACACTTAACTGCACTGAATCAGCATTTGTCTCCCCTGGACATCTTTGCTCAGTCTTTTGAAATACGTTGCACACCTAACGACTTAATATTACTTTTCTGCAGAAGTAATCTTTTTAACTGTTTGGTTGATATTTTAAGCATTTCTTTTGTCTATAAGGCAAGGAAGCTGTTGTCATATTTTTGTTTACTGATTGACCAACATGTCTTACTTGAAATACCACATGTGCAAAAATCAAGTAAATAGAAAAAAACAAGTAAATAGAAGGCGAAGAAATATTTTTGTGATTACTTTTCTGTTGGCTTTCTTCAATAGTGAGGGTTCAGATTGCAGATTTAACTACAGCAAAATTTGGCACAGCTCAGCAGTCATTTCTCAGAAAAATTATAAGTGTGCTCACAATTCAAGTCTCCTTTCATAGTTGATTATGTACTCATGTTAATTGAAAGGTTACAAATCTGAAGACCAAAAATGCTGTTGAATAAAACTAAGCAAACACACTTGAAAGTGCAATGTCATCATTAAAACTCTTCACTTAATGGTCTTTACATACAGCCAACAGTAAAATGTCTCAGAAACCCTGTTTTTTCAGCACTGTGTAACTCATCTACAATGGTAAAGGAATGACTGGAATTACAAGTGTTATTGGTTTTCTGATTTGGCTTGTACCTGTAGTATTGCCTTTGATGTGGAAAGGCAATTATCATAAATTTTCTAGCTAGTGGTTTATCTGTACTACAAACAGCACTATCTGCTGTATTCTTCATTCATTTTTCCCAGGTACACTAGAGTCCCAAGGATCACACTCTGTCAGTGCCAATCTAAATAGGTCAGCTGAGATCACTTGTCGCTTGGAGCTTAAGAGCTTGGTTATGCCATACCTCAGTTCCCCAGTAGTTTTGCCCCCTTAGTCTTTATCTGTCCCAAGTTTGACAAATGGTTAATTCCAACAGATGGGCTTGGGGCAGGACTTAACAAGGACATTCTTCCTTGAACAGTATATACTGAGGGGTAAGATCCCTGATGAATCCATTTACCTTTCGCAGCACAGGTCCTCTTAATACTTTTGACTTTGTTAAAAACATTGATAAATGCATTTGTGCTGCTGCAGTTCATTTACATTTGAATCGTAACTAATAAAATAATGCTAATTAACACATTGCACCCTTATTCAGCCAAGGCATGCTATAGTCAATCAATACAAAGCTATTTAAAGTGATATTGCTTAAACTGCTTAATTTGTGAGAGGTATACTATTAGAAATGCTGTTGGTGGAACAAAAATGCTATTTTTTATTCATACTGCTAAAGCATTACATATCTCCCAAGGGAAAACAAAATCAATACAAGATTGCATTAAATAACTAACAGGAAATTTGTGAAAATGGTTACACAATGCCAACTGATAGCATAAAAGTAATGAACTATTTTAGGTTTTTTTACTACTGAATATATTTAGGTTTTACAGGACTGAACTATTATTGGTTAATTGTATATATGTTGTGCATGACTTTTGTGGTGTATGTACTGTGTGGCTGCTGATTTTTTACCTGCAGTGTCTACTTTTCATGCAGATTTAATGAGCACTGCATGTGCATGCTGTCTTATTATTTGGATGCTGCTGTTGCATCCTATTCTATATCTAAATCTAAAGTACTGTTCATGATATTCATACTATCATACCTGACTCTATATAATATGTAGTGAAATCTAGCAAGTAGTCATGTTAACACCTGATTTTTTCCTAATCATCTCGTCTTAATTTGATACTATTAATGTCCTGAGGTGAACCTTATTCACGTACAGTAAATGCAAATGTAAAATAGGCCTTAAGTGTAACATTTATGCTAAAACACAGCATATTGTATTAAATAGTGCTTTTCAAAATTAAAGTTCCGAGGACTTTCCTCCTTGTTTTCCTGAGTCATGAGTATTATGAATGTGTAAACATATATACTGTATCTACTACCTGAATATATCTATAAAAAGGTCTGGAATGAAAATGTTTTGAACTATACTTTCTTTGCTCTTTGTGCCTTTATAAGGCACTTATTTTATTCAAGGCCTTCTTGGCAGCAACAAATTTCTACACAAATTACTGAGGCTAATGTGTGTGAAATGTACATTTTACAAAGCAACATTTTAAAAATAGTCTCCATTAACTTTTTCAGCATTGAATCCTTGAAATCCTGGAAATTAAAACAGAAAAGATGTTTACTGAAGCATTTAGTTTTCAGCTGTCAGGTGTCATGTTGAAATACAGTACAATAAGAAAAGGACTTCACTCCTTAGGACAAGATTATTTCAGGAATTTCTCTTCCTTTGCATAATTAACTTTACGTCCACCGCTAACACTTAACAGAATAGTCCCAAGATGGGCATTTGATTTCCAATCATGTTTTTCCTAATATTTTAATACCAATTTAGTGTTAGAGACACCATTTTATATTAATGTACATAATTGGGGGCGGGGGTAGTTCTTGTGTAGTTTGGTTAATGGCTGAACCATTCTCTAAATCCAAGTAAAATGCAAGCCCTCAACTCTTAGTGGTTAATATGTGCTCAAATGTACTGTTATGTATTTCAGAAAAGGGAATTCGCTTTTTAGCATGATTTTAGGGGATAAATACAATGGCAGCCCAGCACTTGTTTGTATACACAAACAAACAGTCAATGTCAGTTAACCTTGCATGAAATTTCTAACTTGTAGGACTACATTGAATCTAAAGTGTAACAACAAGTTGGCTATTTTTTATATCCGTAAGCTACATAAGGGGGCTCTATATTGCCAGGAATTTAGTGTAATTTCTGAAATGGAAGCTTAGGACTTCTATTATTTTAGCATATAACCCCGGTGGTTCATATGAAAGTTAGCAGAGGACTTGTCCCTTTTGAAAACCCCCCACAGATCAATAGATTCCCATTAAATTGAACTGAAATTCAAAATTCTTTCAGTGTTGCTTTCATCCCAAGGGCAGCTTGTCTACTGATGTGATTAAGACAATCTTTCTTGTGGTTTCACTTCACAAGCTTGAATTAATTCATTCTACTTAATTAAAAAAATAACAAACTTGTTACATTGGTATTAATTTAGGAAATAACCCATGGAAACTAATTGAATGGTTATTAATGTGTAATTAGGGGGGAGGAAAATGCAAAGCCTTCCCTTTTTTGGTGTTTAGCAAAATGGCAAGGCATTTCTCTGATGAACAGGCTCTAGACGGTCAGCAAAAGCTATGGATATACTTGTATACAGCCTGCATTCCAGGACTCTGCTGATGTGAAGGCACATAAAAGTAGTTCTGCCAAAAGGCACTATTTTAATCTACTGTATATTGCACTTAACATGCTTTGGCTATCTGAACAAATTTGTTTAAAAATAAATAAACTTGTTTTTCAGTGTAGTCAAAAGATGTTCTTGTTAACAGTTACATTGCAGAATTCTAAAATATAAAAAATATATCAAGGTGCTGAATTCATTGCTTTGCTCTTAATGTCTTCACTTTGGGGCTCGTTTTTTCTCATTTCTGAGCATTTTAGCTGGCTATGTTCCCATTGATGAAGGCATTTTTAAATGATTTTAAACTTCACAACATATGTGAGGAGTCTTAATCTACTGTGCAAGGAAGTAAAATATGTTCCAAGTGGCATCTCTGCATTTTAATGCTACAGTGAGCAATGCTAACATCAGAAATACACTCTGGAAATGTACACTCCGAATGCAATGTCCATATTTCATGGTTTCCCTTCACAGGTGGTGGACTCTGGTTATGGGGAGCCACAGTCCAGCAGGTTCAATAGGTCACACTATTTCATTTTGACCAATTATGCAGGAGCTTTGCTCAGTTGAGTTGTTTAGATATAGTTTGAAATGAAAGTCCCTTACTTGCTAAATTGATTAATATTTAAATACTCGAATAGTGAGTATTGATCAAATAAAGGTGACCTATAAGGTCTACTGTATTGTGGCTCAACAGCACACGAGTTAGCCACCTAATCTGGATGATCCAGATGGTACAAAAAGACACAAGGAGTAGGTACTTACTGATTAATATAGAAGAATTTGCTAAGAATAGCAAAGATTCGGTGGTTACGATTTGTCAGGTACCACCTTTTCCTTGATGTGTTGAATGCTACTCACCCAGCGAACTCACGTCTTCTGCATTATATCTAGCTGTTACTGGAAAAACGCTGTATAATGATGTTAATAATATCACCCCTGGATAGTGTAAATTATAACACAGGATGGTGTAGCAAATATTATGCTGAATCTGCTGTTAAGCAGAAGGCAGAACAGTGCTAAATTCCATATCCTTTAAATGCAGTGTAGTTAAGAATGCATCAGCAAGGATGGCCTTTGTCATTAGGCCATAGCTTAGATGTTTAAAATAGAGCCCCCTGTGTCTTTTGGTTTTCTTTCCAGCTGAGGTCTTAATTCCTTTAGCTAATTTGAAACCTTTAATTGAGCTATTTTCTTGATTAAATCTTTAACTCTTCAGCTCTTTAAGTCAGAAAGGGTTGGACATTTTCATTTTCCCCATTAGATGTGATAGGTCTCAGGAACTCCAACTGTATCATTTAAGTGCATAGTTTTTTCAATGAATACAGTAAGTGGCACATGAAGAACTAACACCTACATTACTAATTGGAAATTGGAAGTTTTTTAAACATCTGTAGAGGAGCAAGAATTAAACTTGACTAAATTAACAGTCATTCTGGCTGTGTTTTTTAAGACCTATACACCTAGTGAAGGAATTCTGAAACCAGGGACTGAGCGATAGATGTCAATTAAACTTAGTCGGTTTTACAGTATGTTTCTGTATAGGGTTTGTATAAATAAGAGATAATTAGCATCAAAACTGTAAGAAACAGATTGTATTTCACCAGTACTATACTCGTAAGCCATGATAGAAGCAGCATGCCCTGATGCAGATGGCTTTGTCTAGATTTTGATAAAGCCTAAGAAATGAAAGATCATCTATACCTACAGCATATGGTGGCATGCCATACATACATGTACATAGATGAAAACTATTGGAAACTACAGCTTACTGCTTCTCCCTGCAGCACATCATTTTTTTGACTGAAAAAAATAGCTGAAGTATTCTTTGACAGAAATATTAAACCAGATAAACCCCAAAGGTGTATATTTTGTCTCTTCTCACAAACTAAGATAAATTCTTGAACAACTCTTTATGTTGGGCTGCAGGGTAACTGTTCTGTTCCGCTAAGGTCAAAGCCATTGAAAACAAATGCCTGTCAATGTAGTGCATTATCGATCTCATTCTCTTATCTTGAATTTGTTTTGTTTTTTTTAATAGTGTTAGTATAACATCCTTATATGTTTGTCTTTTTTACGTGCATCATTAAAACTGGGCCTTATCTTATTTCCTAACCCTAGCTTTAGCCTGTAGAAGTTCATGATATTTTTTCTCTAGTATTTTCTAGTCTTTTTCATGTTCTACACCTTTTGTTAAGTAGCATATTCTTGCTTCACCGTGGTGCTGTGACTCTGTGACTAAAGATCTGTGCCTGTGGCTGGAAGGTTGCCAGTTCGTATCCTATGGCCGGCAGAGGAATGCTACTCCGTTGGGCCCCTGAGCAAGGCCCTTAACCCCAGCTGCTCCAGGGGCATATAAATGGCTGACCCTGCGCTCTGACCCCAAGTTTCTCTCCCTGTCTGTCTCTCAAATTCCCAATACAAGAAATTTATATAGCCAATTAAGTGATCTTTTGTAGGTGCATGTCTATATAGCTGTCTTCTGAGGTTATACATCTTCAGATAAACAATTTAAACTAATTGGTTTTCTATATAATGATTTTCTTCATCGCTTTTGGTCGAATTTAAATCATGTTCATATGCAAACATCTAAAGTTCAGATTGAACTAATAAAAGAATTGTCTGGGGTAGTCTTAAACATTATATGTAGTATTAATTCTTATGCTATGCAGATTTCCTTGTATAATGTTATCTTTGCTGAATAACCAGCATTTTTTACATAGCATATTAACTGAATATTAATATCTTAGTAATTTGCATGTTACCTGGAACTTTAATAGGCAACAAATTAAGATTTCAGATTGTCAACTGAAAGTGTTGATACAAGATATTTGATATTAATAACCTTTTAAGCTATACAATTAGACAAATGACCTTCTTTGAGCAGATGTAATTTAATTTGTAAAGATTTAAGTGAATTTGTAAAAATGTAATTACACTGTCAATAGCATGTATAGTCACAATTGGAAGCGCTAGAAGTTAGGCCTCTGCCGTTAGACATGCTGTTTTGTGGGATTGTGTAACATTATTTTCAAAGATAAATAAGCTTTTTTAATGATCTTTGAACCCTAGAGTACCACACGATGTCCCACAATATCTCACAAATGTTTATTGTAGTTCAGGTCTTGTACACAGGGCATCCCATAGCATGTCAAGGAAACCGTTGTTAAACGAGCAACGTAAAGATGTCTGTTGTCCTGCTGGAGTTTTGTCATGTCAGGTGGAGCCCACATGAAGGGTAACAAAATAGGTCCTGGCACTTGATCAATGTAGCGCCGTGCAGCTAGGTCACCATCAATCACTACAAGTGGAGTTCTTAAGCGACCAGACACTCCTGGCTAGACCATCACACTTGGACCTCCCCATCAATCTTGCTGAGGTGTCATGACTTGTGGTCTCCCAGATCATGTCCTATCATTGATAGACTGCGTTTGGCTGTAATGTCTTGCCAGGTTAGAAATTGCTGGCTGTGAACACCCCGCACAACAAGCGACAGTGTGCTGATTTAGGTAAATTCATTATGCTGATTCACATTTGTTAATCAGCACATAGTACACTGACTTAGTCCCGAGGCCAATATACTGGAGGAATGAAGGCATTATTCTCTTGATAAGCATATTGGTTCTTATTTTAGTTTTTTTTTCTTGAGCTAATTTATCCTGTTGCTCTCAGTGAAAATGGTGAAAAGTCATTACTTGTGCCTAATCAAATCTCTCACTAATGAGGTGTCTACCTTAAGTTCTCATGTGTGTTAGTAACCTCAGTTTATCACCTATGAACAATTTATTAATGAATATTATTCAATTATCCTAAACCCATCTGATTTATTTTTTAAAAGTTTGCATGTTTTAAATAATGTTGTTTCTTTTGCTGTACAGTGCACATTTTATTGTTACAATATGTAATCATAATGTATTCAGTTGGGATTTTTTTGCTGTTGATCAATAATGTCAAAGTCAGTATTTGATAGAGGCACCTTTGGCAGAAATTACAATCACAAATCTCTACCAGGTTTGCACATCTGAACACTGCTATTTTTGCCCAGTCTTCTTTGCTATATATATATATTACTATTAACACTGTAATTAATAGAATATGTAGTTAAATAATGTTGTTACATAACTGTAGGTTTCAGAAAGCTGTTACTGATGAATCGTGTAAAAAAAGGAGTCCCCCATCACATGACAGAGCACCTTCTGAAAGATTTGTGTGTTGAAAATATTAATAAAATGCAAACGTCTTCTACATCAAGTACATCAAAGAAGATAGTCATAAAATTTTTCTTGTCCTGATTTCATTAAGACTTCTGTTTATCCAGTCTCCTAAGACTGTAAGCTAAATTGCAAGCGTTCTAGTAGCTTGCTGAACCAGGATAGTTTGTCCTCCCAAAAGAGACAATTACGCAGCTATCCCTTGACAGGTTAATTCAATTTTTTGTGTTCCAAGCAGATCCTGTGTTAATATTTGTATTGCTCTTAGGTACTTTCAGAATGGAAGTAGAAAAGCATCTTTGTCCTATTTCCCTTCCAAAAGTAAAGTTATACATTGTGGTAAGAGGAAAACATACTGTAAAGTTTTTGACTTGTATATACTGTAGAAAGATCGAGATAACTTAACAGTGTAGAAAGCAGGAAGAGGCTTCACTCAAAAGTACACATTGGCATGTAGTACGATATTTAAGTAGTCACTGTTTTTTTTAATTTATCTTATATGGGTGCCCTGCCTCATTAAAAAAAAAGGATCTTCTCCGTTGTCTGAATGTTTTTTTTTCCATGTTACTTCTATAAGAAAGCTTATAAAATCTCAAATTACAAAAAAGCCATCAAATTGACAAGCCAGAAAATTATTTCATATATGTAATAGTGTTGTTAATGGATACCTTATTCAGCAGATTATATCACATTTTTAAATGTCTTTAAAATTATATAGAGAATCCTGAATTATAAGAAAATATTTCATCTTGGCTTTCAGGTATATTTAAGAAAAAACATGAGCCTTTACTATTTTTGGTATCTAATATCCTGGAAACCCACTGTATAAAACTGTCTATATATATACAGTAACACAGTGCTAATATACATCTTTTCCTTAATTGTACATTTAAGTAGTCCAGTTGCAAAGCCAAGGAAAGGTCTTAAGAAAATGTATGTGATAGATTGAGCTTTTTGGTGTGTACATAACAGACATGACATTATGGCAAAGTCATAATGACTTTTTAATTACTAGTACTGTGACCATGGACCCATAATGGTTTGGTGCTCTGTTTATTATAAATGATTGTATTACATTTGTGAGAAAGGTGAATGCATTCTCAAGTTTTGTGTTCAGTGGCAATGAATTGTCAGAAGTGGTGCCCAGTGCAATATAAATAACAGCTACTTTAATTGCAACAAAATGCATACAATGTTTTTTTGTTTCCTAATCAATAGGTTGACGGTTTTATTAGATGTTTTGGTTTCAAGTAGGCAGTGAAATGTTTTGTTTTTATTCACCACATGTATTTATTGCACATGCACTATTCAGAGAAAGCAAGTGGATCTCTGCAGGAGGAGAGGGAGGCAGACGGAAGCACATTAGAAATCAATACAAGGCTTATTCCTAATAGAGTTCTAGAATGTGTAGGTGTTTGTGGGGGAGGGGAACGCCGTGATCACACATCTTCTTTCTGCTTTGTTTTCCATCCCTGTATATGGACAGGGTGCTTCCAGCACTTTAGTCTTTCCATCTCTCAGAGAAGTTATGGACTTCTAGTTTCTACAAAAACTACATTAACATAGATCCTCATAAAAGCACAATAAAGATCATGGATCAAACAGATTGTTTTAGTGCATTTAAAATTGCCCTTGGTTTTGCTAACTAGAGAGGATTTGTTGGTGTGGAGAATCTCAATTATAGACAAAAATGCCTTCACCATTGGACCTCGGTGCTGTAAAGTACGATGCCTTGCGAATGATTAGAAAAGCTTTTTATTGAGATTGTAAATTTTTTTAATAGAAGCAGTAGGCTGTCATGGGGGTTAAAAGACTTATGCATTTCATCAATACTGCATGGTGTTAATATCCTTGTAGTGTTGTGCAGCTTCTGAGTCAGGCCTCCACTTTGTCCTGTTTTTTTAATTCCCTTTTCATTCCATCCTGTTTTGTACTTGTCACTTTGAAAATAATATATAGCTTTTCGGCAGTTTCTACAGCTTCTCTTTCATTTTTGGTAAAATTTAGAAAAGGAAATGAAGAAGATTAACATTAAGCTTTTTATACTTAAGGGGAATTGTAAATGCTTAATCTTTCTAAATCTTAAAACCAAGAATAACATTTTTGTAACTTCTAAAGCAGGGGGACCTCTAAGAGACAATGGATTAACTACTATTTGAATTTGAGCATCTTTTGACTTTACACTTGAGTTTTACACAGCGACTTTTAAAAGAATTGTGCCCAGTCATTTTTATTTCATTGCAAAACTGCTTCAATAGCACTATTTCTCTTTTATCATTTTATCTCTCTGGCAACCCCATTCTGTAAATTATTTAATCCACATCTTTAGTATTCTTTTAAGAGTCCATAAAAATGCAGGCTAATAATCCAGATATCCATCGCTTTATATGCAAAATAGCAAGATGCACAGCTGAAATGCAGCTACTACCCTTTTGCTTCTTCAGTTGACATTTGGGTGCTTAGAGTGTTAGAGAGCTGAGTGACTTGGATTGCTGGGTTATATAACTTCAAGGGCACTCAGAGAGGGAGAGAAGGCGCCGGAAGCTTGTAGCATACACTGTCTCTGTTCCATTGTCAGATCCCAAATAAAAATAATGGCATTCCCCTTTTTCGCAGAACTGGAAGACCAAGCAGAAGCACATAAACAAACATCAGCCTTTAAGCATGTCAGCACAAATTGTACAAAGGGGGTTTGTAAATTTGCAGATTTTGCAGAACAGATTTTGTTACCTAAAAAAAGGACTTTCTAATCAGAATATTCAGTGACAATTCCAGGCATAGAGAAAAGATGTGCCATTCTCAGACAGACAGCAGTAATGTGCTGAAGAGAAATTTTAAAGGGCCATGCTGTGGGGATGAGTGCTGATAGCAAGCAGGTGAAGAGCTAATTAGTTTTGCCTGGAGCACCAGCTAACCTAAATTAGATGAAAACATGACATATTACAACTATCTCAGTTTTATGCGTAGTATATCATGCATTCTGTTTGCAGATGACTATCTAGAGAGGATTTTTCCGAGGACTCAAGATAATTGCCATTTCTCTATACATAGTGTCCTAATGCTCAACCAAGGTGGAGAATGTTAATTTCAGATTGCTTACCTTAAAGTGGACAGATAACAGAATCAGTAAATCGTTAGGGGTTTCCGGAAGATATTAGCCACATGGCAGCCATGATGTCTAGGATTTGATTTGTATTTCAGCACCTATCTCCTCACAACAACAAAAAATCTATATCAAATATTTTCATTTAGGATACAAAATTTTGTAATGAGTAAATAATTGGTTCGTGTAAGCAGTTTCAGTCTTGCAAATCCCTACAGTGAGCCCTTTTTTAATTTTTTTTTATAACTGCTGTGATGTCAGCAGGTTTAATTAAATTCATTAAAACTCGAGTTATTTCCCTTGCAGATTGCACTGGGTTTTGCTTGTGTAAGACCAAGCAATCTTGTTTGTAGCAAAAGAAAGGTCACTGGGGGAGAAGTGTGATTACTTTTTCCTTCCCAGGCGGAAAAGGGATATAGCAAGGTATTCCAATGTGGATTATTAAAGGTACAGCAAGACTTTGGCATATGATGTATGCTGTTGTCGTACATGTACTGTACAGAGAATAAAATGATGCTTATCTCCCTGAGCATTTGTTTTTTGAAAACTAATGTATAAAGAAACTGGATGCTGACCAAACATATTTGGTGTCATCATTATCTTTGATTAACTGATCATTCATGAGTCAACGTGGTATACCTGTGTGACTTTGACTTTTGCATAAGTGCTAAATCACATCATTAGCTAATGGGAGCATCTAACATGTTGACCGTCATGCCTGGTGAAAACTGAAATAGAAAAACACAAGTAGTTGCCAATGTGCTCTGCATATGAAGAGAACAGCACCTTTGTGACATCAGTATGTCAGAGGCTCGATTAAGTCCATAATGTCTATCCCATCTGGTGTGCTCAGGGACAAAAATGTATAACCTGGCACGGTACTGCAGCCAAAGAGTTCATCAGTAAAAGGTCCCAATCTGAGAAACCACACATCAAAAAGCCTCACCAAGATCAAAATCACCATGCTCCATCTTTGATCATTTAGCCTTACCAATAGCATATAATTGAACATGTCAGGTTACAACAACTGTATGGAAACAGGTAAATGGTCATAGTTTGCTGGGCAGACAACCCCACCACCACCATCCCAACACAATGAAATGTGAGCAGTCCCTAATGTCCTCTTTAGTGACAGGTCAAGGTTTTGTCTATACCACCTTCATCAACATCAGTGAGCATGACACAAGAGCAAAACTACTGTTTGTTTATTTTTATTGATTTTTCCTTGTTTTGCTTTCTGTGCTTCAATGCATTTTTTTTCCAAGGGATGTTAGAACAGGTGGAGTCATTTAAGGATAGTTTATGTAATTCATTCCAGATGAGTGCAACTTCAGGTTATCATAGATTGTACTTTTAACATCTTAATTCCTTGCCTCATGCGTCCTTGATGCTTAATGGTCATGTAATAATACTGTATATAGTAGTGTAATTTATCCATGAGTGTTTTGGCTGTTTTATTTTCTTTCGTATTAATTTATTTGACCACCACTTTTATCCAAACTTACCTCTGTGCCCATTAACAGTACACTGTATAACTGGGTATAGTAATTCAGAAGAAAGCAAGTGAAGTACCTTGTACAACACTCCAAAGCTATTGTCCCCAGTCCTCCACTTTAGTCTTAACCACTAATCCACACTTGCCTTTGATTTTTAGATAACTGGATTTAAAATGTTTAGGTTTATAATGTTATTCTTTAGTTTTCTTGGCATTTTAATTTCTTAATATTGAATGTCCACAGCAGATTTTATGGCAGTGCTTTATTATATCATTTAACAATGTTAATTGTATATCAGTCCTGTTGACACAGACATCAGTGTCTTAAAGGCTTGATTCATTGATGCTTTGGTTATACAGCTGGGATTCATCATTTCAAATCCTAACCTGGTTTTCAGAGTTAAGAATTGATGCATCTGACTTCAAAATCTTGATGTTGCAGTTAAAGTGCTTTAGGGAAACTTCAGCAGCTAAAGCTTCAGATTTCCCAGTAATGAAGTTAAAGAAGGACATCCTAGAGGAAGCTAGGCTTTATAACTTATAATACTAATAAACTTACTGTAGATATGGAAAATGTTTACTATAAAAATGTATTTTTTTTTTTTTGCTGTGTAACTGTATATTTGTACTGCAAAAAAACCTGCACATGCAGTTTCCATATGGTGTTATTTCCTTGATCTGCCTTTTATATTTCTTTGACTCCCTAGGAAGCGCACTTTGTGGTGATGTGGCTAATATAATTTTGTATCGGTCAACTGCTCTTGAGATGAGCCTTTTAGAGTGATTTATTTCAAATAGGTGCTTATTGATTTTTGAGTGCAAGGGACCAGCCACAGGGACTGGCACGTCACTGATACACAGAATTAACTCCTCTGATGGGTTTTTGCCTCAAGTTTTTGAAGAAGAAGAGTTCTTTCTGTTCCTGCATGACTAAAAAAAAAAAACCTGTTTCGTCTGTATGAAAGTTGTGCAATAATTGAAATTATATTAATGCAAAATGCTTTTCACATTGAAAACATTTTAGCATTTTAATATTTTGCATTTTTACATGCTGTCTCATAGTAAATTAAAATAATAAATCATTCTCCAAGTCATGAATATCCATATTTTAAGTCTGCATCCATTAGTCAGTTTTCAGTTTCTGATTTCCAATTGATGTTTTTTGGTCTTTCTGAATATTTACTTTACAGCTAGTCATGGTATTTATTGTGAGGTATAATATAGGCATAATAAAAGGAGTCACTTCTAAACTTTCTTAAAGCTATGAAATTGCAACATTGTCTAGTTTTCAGAGGTTTGCTCAGATTATGCTAGGTATTATCAGTAAAGTTGTAAAGTATTCTTAAGGTGTTAAAATAAAGAGATAATACATTTAATGCATCCAGTAGATGCATTAACCCTACCATACACCACCCTAAGTCCAGTGCACACGCCTTCATGTAATATTTAATTTTTTAAATAACCCTTTTATTTAAAAAATAAGAATTCCTGTTTAAACAGCTCAGCTTCATGACACATTTCAACCTCCGGACAATGATCGCTAAGTGTCTTTATAAGTTGAATGACAAAGATGAATAAAATTCCATTAAAAGAGAAGCATTTAAAAGGAGAGCATTTCAGCCAGCAGCTGTTCTCAGATTTGTGCTGTGGATAATTTTTAAAATCGATATAATGCCTATAATGTCAGATAAGTGTCATTTTTCATTTGTTTTCCAGCAAGCAGTGAATATCTTTGAGAGTCAGTTCAGTTTCCTGCACTACAGTATAAGATTGGAAGACATTGCGTTTATGATTTAAATTGCCGTGATAAACTAAAAATAAACCTATTGCTTTAACCAGTTTACGTGATTTGATCTTTTTTTTTTAACGCTTTTGGAGGTACTCACTCCTGTGTGAAGTAGTACTTGATGCCAAGCACATCTGTGGCGAACATGCTGATGGTATTTCCTTTTCCCTTTCCCTAGGTGGAAGTGGAGGTTGAAAGCATGGACAAGGCTGGGAATTTCATTGGCTGGCTTCACATCGATGGGGTGAATCTCTCAGTGGCCCTAGTGGAGCATGCTCTGTCCAAGGTCCACTTCACTGCTGAGAGGAGCTCCTACTACAAAACCCTGCTGTCTGCAGAGGACTCTGCCAGGCAGAAGAAAGAGAAGGTAAGAATTTGATTCAGCTGACCTGCATTAACCCAAAGCAAATGTTCAGTGCTTTGTCTGAGATCAGAGCCTGCCCTCTCTCTATTGTTTCACCATAGCACATTTGCTTGTCCTTTTTTTTAAATTCCACAAGGAAATTGAAATATGTTAGAGACTCATTGAGTGTAAGTGAAAAAGAGAATTTAAAAAGCTCCTACACATTTAAGAACAATACACAGCCATGCTTCAGTTTAATTCACAGACGGAGGTACAGTAATTGACCATTTTCAATTCCACTGGAATCACAGATATATCTATTCAAATCAGTTTGTTCTAGTAAGGTGTGAAAAACAATAGTAAACATTTGTCTTCTTTCAAATGTAAATTTATTTACTGTGAATGTTCTTTGATTTGCCTTTTTTAATTGTGAATTTATAATTATTTATTTTTGGAATAGCCAACTTAATAAACTTGTATCACTACTGCATCCCTTGAACCAGCTAAGAAGACGTAAAGGTCACATGCATTCTACGTAGCCTTGGGTTTCTTTTCCCACTTCAAGCACAAACAGCAGAGTTGAGTTTTGGAGGAGGACAGGCAGCAAGAGCAATGTTGCCCACCAATTCATAGAAAACCGATGAACTGAAATCGCTTCACCCTACACTTGTACCCTCACAGCCCTCTAATGATTTTAGATACTGATTTTAAGTTATAGGGCTCAGTTTGCCTCTTCAATGCAAGTGGAGACCTTTATTTAGTGCCTTCGGGAGGTATTCTGAAAGGTGGACATTTTATTTTGTTATTTTGTTATTTGTTCACTTTTATGTGTGTGTGTGGTCATAAAGAATGCCTGTGCAAGCCACTGTATATAATGAGGCAATCGAATTTGGTGTTGTCGACAGCAGCCTGAATCCAAGATCAAGGATCAATGCGGAGTTAATATACAAAGAGTATTTATTTCAACTACCTACCTCTACGCTTATTCAGGTAACAGTGTGAGTTTTGGTTTCAGGCTGTATTTCATCAGGCTTAATGAAGTCTGAAAATTCAGCTTCATTTGTGGTCGAACACGATAATTCGGAGTGATTTAGAAAGCAATTTAATACTTCTGTATTTAACCAGATGATTCATTTAAAAACAAAGTCCCATTTGCAATGATAACCTAGCCAAGAGGCATATACCATTTTGTCCAAACAGATGACAGAGCAGTCAGATAAAACTAGAACGATTGTTAAAAAGTAACAGAACATTACTATAACAGGGTGTGGAAGTGTTAACAACTGCAAGAGTCAGGTAGTAAAGATTTAATCATTCAACTAAAAACAATGTTGCCTTTAGTTTTGTAAATGACTATTTATACATTAAGCCACTTAATATTCCATTCATATGTTGATAAAACACTGCAAAAATCAAATGATTTTTCATGCCTAGATTACGGAACACTAACTGATTAACCTTTTTAATTGTGAAATTAGAAGAGGTTTCGCTTTATCTGTTGAAAATGTTCAGCCTTGCATCTGCTTTGCATTAATTACTTCCATGAGTATAAAATACCCAACATTGTGCCAAAACATACATAGTTATACAGTTCTATGCTTGTGAATTTCTTTGTGAATATTTTTTTTTTACAACCACATACAGATGCAGCCAATCAAAACAAGTGGGCGATACCGCATTATTTTGCGGTGCGCTTTACGAAGTCTACCGCGAGTTTCCGTAAATTATCCTACAGTACCGCAAGTAAAATAATCGTATCCGGAATTTCCGCAAGGTGGAGCTAATAAAGCTCAACCTCTCATGTTTGAGCTGTCGCCATCAAAGTCTTTAACAAAGATATTACTAATAGTATTAATAATGAATGACCTTGGACAAGCTGTAAACTCAAAGTATTGCCCTGGTCCACATTCTTTTTCTCATTGACCATCTTTGTAAAAGTAACACCACAGCATTTCACAATCACCCATTTGTTTCCAATCATGCAAAGTACAGTAATTTTGGAGAATCTCCGATTCACCATGCCTTTCACATGCTCATAGAAGAGATTGATTTAGGAACATAAACATATTACTGTATGCAAACTGTACTGTATACAGTATGTATATGTATATTTAATGTCTTTACTGTGCCTGTTTAAGTATTGAATATTTATATGGAATTTTACCACTGAAGGGAAATCTTAGTAGCTGAGCATAAAAAGAATTGGAGTATACTGTAACGCTTGTGAAGGCCATAAACGATATTAATTTTGGAACATAAACATACAGTATATGGCTGGTCTCGGTACTTTAAAGAAAACATACACACCAGTATTCCATTTCTCCCTAAACATTTTAAGCATCGAAGTCTTTAACGTGATACCAGAGTCAACAAGCATACTTTTAGAATTTGATTCGAATCCCGCTGGAGCCATTACTTTTTTTTTAACAAACATTTCTTTGAAAAAATAAAACGTTTCCCTGGCTCAGAGATTAAATAAAACTTCACTCACACCAAATAAATTTATATTTCTAAATATCACGACATGATCGAATTTAAGTCATTTTAATAACAATGAATAGTCACCTATGCGTTACAATATAAACATTTATATTGATTTAAATCGCGTTTAAATCGCCTTTATTTAAAACCCATAAATAAAGCTGATACTGCGATACTTAATCTGTGACAGGAAAATTCCTAGAAAGTTAAAGAGCAAAATGTACAAGACTGTGATTAGACCTGTACTACTATATGGAGCTGAATGCTTGGCAGTTGGAAAGAGGGAAGAGAACTTGATGAGAAGAACTGAAATGAGGATGTTGAGATGGATTCTGCAGATTTCAATGAAGGATAAGATCAGAAATGAAGAAATCCGTAGACGATGTAGGGTGGTGGATATGGTTGAGAAGATGCGAGAGGCGAGGTTATGGTGGTATGGACATATCATGAGGAGGGACGTTGAGGAAGTAACAAAGAGGGTAATGGAATTTGAGGTGGAAGGTAACAGAGGAAGAGGCAGGCCTAGAAAGAGATGGATAGATTGTGTGAGAAAAGATATGGAGGTATGTGAAGTGAGTGAGGAAGATGTGCTTGACAGAGACAAATGGAGAAGAGCAACCAAAGCAGCTGACCCCAGGACAGTCTGGGACTAAGGCTGTGAAAAAGAAGAAGAAGAAATACAGCTGATACTGTTTAGACTTTTAATTATTTAAAACTGTATTACAGCAGCACAATGCACAATGCAACGTAAATCGCTATCTTTGTCTTCTGCGTAATAATGTTCACCTCTCTGTCCAGCAAATGAACAATAGTAATAATAACTAACTTTATTGTATATAGCGCCTTTAAAGGTGGCTCCTCAAAGCGCTTTACAGGATAAAAACAATAACAACAATATTGTTATGCTGGGCAAACGATTTTTTTTAAAGAAATACAAAGTGAGATATAATGATGTGTTCTGGCTTAGACATTAACGAAGAGTATAACACGTGGGTGGCGTAGCGGTCGGCTCTGGCTTTCCCATCTACTGTATACCGATACACTGCAAGTACAACCCCCCTCTCTGCGGGAGTGCTGGCTGTGACGAATTAAACCGGTTTCACAGGTATTTTCAAAGTAGAAGGGGGCGAGATTTCCAGCGAAAGACACCTCCCCCCCCCCCCTCCAAAGCCAAGTAAGTACAGTACTTACTAGTTAAGGAAGCTAGTCTCCTCAATGAAATCGCTTTAACATGCTAATGCGTTGGTGTAACAGTCCGGGCGTGGCAAGCTTCTAATGTCAACCCGACTACGGCGAAAGGAACCCTTTTTTCATTGGAAGACAATGAACATATTCTAGCCCTAAATGAATTAATAGCAAACATGGTTTACATAAAATACATTTTTCCGAGAAAGTTTAGCTTTTGTCACTAATGAAACCACTAAATAAAGACATAAATATAGAAATCTTAAGATTTTTAAAATACATGACTTTGCTAAAATTTATTTAAAGATAAAAACGATTACAAACGCCAGTGGAGAGAGAGAACAGGGGAGGGATGTTGGTTTTGCATAAGGGGCAGGGCTATTGAAATGAGGTCTGTTTGGAAATGTGGAGAAACATGTTCTGGCTGTTTGTGAATTATTGTTGTTGAGTATGGAGTGTTGATTTTTGATTTTGTGTAATGCTTTATGTTGAAAATTGAGGTGGATTTTGTTTATGATAAAGAGGATAAACTGGGATGGGAGGAGGGTTTGGTTTTGCATAAGGGGCGGGATTATGATAATTGGAGGAATTTGAGAGAGTTTAATGGTTTGATATATTTGATTTTGTATTGTGGTTGTTATCCGTTTTTGGTTGGTATTGTGCTTATATGGTTGTTTTTGTTGGTTGCTCGTTATTATGGTTATTATGTTTGTGTCATTTTTGATTATTGGATGTAATCAAAACAGAGAGAGAGAGTGAGCACCTTCTTTTTACTATTGTAGCCAAAGGGCCTTGCAGATCAGATTCCCTTCCCCCTACGGAAAGACAGACATGTTTTCACAGTTTAGAAGCCGCTCTTCAGACACAGACGAGCGAGCAGCCCCTAGATAAAACATCAACTTTATTTAAACTCCAACTTTTAAAATACACGTTTCGAATAGGAAGAAATCCTCTTCCTGGTACAGTATGTATAGCAGACCAGCACGTCTTTTTTCTCCAATCAGAGGGGTGTCAGATGGTGTCAGCCAATCACCATTCTGAAGCCCTACCGTAATCTCTGATATAGGGAGACCCCAGAATTCTGTCCCATAGTTTAGATAGATGATAGATACTTTTATTGATCCCGTGAGGGAAATAAAGTAAATCATTTTCATTTTAGGAAATTATTAAACGCTTGGATAAAAACAAAGGAGATTGTCTGTTATAGTGGACATAAAAACAAGAGTTTGTTGCAGCGTTATTGGAAACCCAAATTTAACAAAAAATCGCTGGCATTATAACCTAGAAGACACAGACTGGCGCCAGACCAGGAGAATGCCCGCAGCGTAAAAGAAAATGCCATATGAACTAGGGATTGGACAGTTTCCAAGTGCTTGCACAATCGATGGAAATGTTCAGATAAATGTGCAAAAGAAATAAATAATCATTAATTTCATTAGCATATTGGCTAGCTAATGTCCTCTCTTTGCTAGTTAGTGGCTGTGTTTCTGCGTTGGGTAGCAACGGGCGGAAGATGTAAACAGCTTAATTTTCATGTTAAATATTTTTTTTTCAATTAAAATTCATTCTATACAGCAATCGCATATTTGGGTACCGTTTCATAAAACTTTCATGCTTGAAATGTTTAGGGAGAAATGGAAGACTGGTGTGTATTTTTTCTTTAAACTACCAAGACCAGCCATACACAGTACAGTTTACATACAGCAATGTTTATGTTCCTAAATTATTATCGTTTATGACCTTCAGATGCGTTATGCTCCTCTTCTTTTTATGCTCAGCTACTAAAATTTCCCTTTAGTGGTAAAATTCCATATAAATATTCAATACTAAGTGGTATGCACCACGAGTGCCCCTGTCGGTCATTTTGGTATATAAGTATAATTGCTTACACTTATATAGCGCTTTTCTGGACACTCCACTCAAAGCACTTTGCAGGTAATGGGGATCCCCTCCACCACCGCCAATGTGCAGCCCCACCTGGATAGTGAGCGCCCCCTGCTGGCTCCACTAACACCTCTTCCAGGAGCAACCTTAGTTTTTCCCAGGAGGTCTCCTGACCAGGCTCACACCTGCTTACCTTCAGTGGCCTGCCAGTTGTGAGTTGCATAGTTATAATGTTCATCCTTAACTGGCAAGGGTTGCCCATGACTCAATCTAGAGTTAGTGAAATGCACAGGCCTAGTGGATAACCAGATTGAAACCTTAAGGGTAGTTGGGAAGATGTTGGATGCCTTTCTCAATCACCATAACATAATACTGTAATAGTGCTAATTTAGAAGTTCATTTACAGATAGAATGGTGGACCATCTCCATGGGTCAAGCTGTCTGCCAGTCTGTGGCACAACACTTTTCACTTGCATTCAAGACACATATGGACACAGATGATATTGATCTCTTATGTAGAAGTGTGTGATTTCAGTGCATCCATGTGACGCATATATGTATATCAGAAGCTTCAAATTTATCTGTCAAAATCTGAATCTGGGATTGCATTTCTGAACCATTGGAGCTTGACATCGTTTAGCTCCAGTTTCTGTTTTGGTCCTCTTATCCTCTCATTCCACATTATACAGTTATGAAACAGACATTGTTTTTTATTGTTGTGGCTGCTGTTTGTTTCTGTTTATTAAAGGAAGAGGACCAAGGAGCTGAACTCACTGTATTTATGGGAAAAAAAGCCCTGGATGACAGTAAGGGGATTGGGGATACAACGAATCAGGACTGTTCATGGAAGTGGGGTTATTCTCACTCTGGCAGCAGACAGATTTGTAAATCTTACAGTCATAGGGTTTCGGACATAATTAACCCATTGGGACCTGTAATAAAAGCTGAGAGCCTTGCTTTTCTTTTGAAGTATCAGCCCTCATTTTATTGCCCCCTTGGCAGTGTGTATGCGAACACACAATTTGCAGTGTCAGGCTTTCCATTAAGGCGAGTTTTAAAGTAATATACTGGACTCTGTGGGTTTAAAAACTCCTCATTAAAATTTACTTAGGGAGCAAGTTGTACTTGCGTTTGTTCAAAACAAAATAACTGCTTACCTCTGCACAGTCTGCCAAGCTTTGCAACTCTACAGTTTTAAACGAGTGAAGAATGCTTTATATTTTTAATTTTGATGTTATCAAAGGCATCAATGGAAGCACTGTATGTTGCATTTATAAGCATAAATATTTGTTGAAAAGATGTGGTCAGTTACCTATGAACTACAAGAAAATTTCTATAATTTAAAGCACAATATTATATTTAAAGCACAGAAATTATTTTTATTACAGAAATACTCTGCAATTGATCTTTTCGGCAATGCAGTAATGTTCTATATGACTGACGCTTTGCAATATCCTTCTGATATGTTGTATATGATATGACATATTCAAAATATTTAATATTTTAAAATGAAAAACAGTACATCAACGCAGGAGTACAGCAAAGAGAAAAACAATATTCAAATAGGAGGGGAGCACATTTTTAAATCAAAATTTTAAACCAAATTTTCTAAGATATTCAAAATTTAGAATTTTAGAACAGTATTTTATCTAAGGTTTGTTATTTTTTTGTGATTCTTATTATTAACACATTTCAGATTGCATTATTATACACTTTGATTGCTTCTTTGTTTCCTTAGATGCAGATCTCAGGTTACTTATGTGGGAAGAGTACACTGATGCCATTATTACTCAAGAGTCAGGCATATACTTTAGATAAATATAAGGCCAAGGTGTATGAGTTAATAGTTTTCAAGAAATGTGTAAGCCATGTGTATGACCAGGAACAATATGCTAAAAGAGTTAAGATGCACTAAAAGGCTGTGACATTGTAAGACTCATAAATCTGTCACAAATTTGAGGAAATTGTCAGGGTACAGTATGTACCAAACAAATGCCATGATATGTACTGTATGGTGTTTCTATTATTTTTTGTGGAAGTAATTTGTCTGTTATGTATTCAAAAATATTCAAGGCCCTCAAAGGGCACAACAGACATCTTCAGACTAAATAGTGAAATATGTATTACAGGACACAAATAGAAAATGTGTGGAAGTGCAAAGTGGGAATTGACATTTGCTCTAAGTGTGTTGGATGTTTAAAGTGTAACACAACTTTGGGCTGTAGTATGTTGGCACTGTGACTGGCCTTTCTTTAGGGCGTTGAGGCCAAAGTGAACCAGAAATGAGAAGTTACCATTTGTAGGTTTGGAGTCCATTTCAAAGACAAAACTTGTTCTTATGTAGTCTTTGAAGTATTTCATCAACTAGAGGCAAGAATCCACATTCATTGAGGTACATGTATTTTGATCAGAAAATAACATGTTGATGCCCTTGCTGTTTTTTATCTGTATTCAGCTAGATTCATTGTAAATCCTCTCTTCTTTCTGACACAAAGGGGTCAGGTAGGCTGAATGCTCTTCTCTCTTATGTAAGTTATGACACAGTGTTCTCATTTTGCAAATCAAGGAACTTAATCCATGTTGAAATTGCCTCTTATTTGTCCAGATTACCCATTAGGTAAACAGTGAGTGGAAAACTCTCAGCATTGTAATCTTGGATGGAAGTTATTTCTTGAGTATTAAAACTTAAAACAGAACAAATTGAAATGTATAAATAAATCACTGAAGCAACTAATTATTAATAAGATAGACCTTAATCATTGATTTTATGCCTGCTACAGTTAATATCTTGCTTTTTAAAACGTTCTGCAGAAATAAGTTGTACTGCATGTCAGCACATGTCAGTCAAGATCTAGGTATAAACTGTTTTTTGTAGAAAATTGAGCAAACTAAGGACAAATTCTAAAGGATCAATTCTAAAAAAACAATATTAAACACCAATTTAGTTTGAATGTTGCAGGTACACTCTTTGTATTGCACCATTCAGTGGTACAATAAAATTGCAGTCACCCCCCACTATTCTGATTATGTACATCAATGATCATTTCACAAATGTCAATGGATTATCCTATTGATAGATGTTAAAAGTACAGTAGTGTCTTTGCCAACTGATTAGTGTACTGCTGTAACTTAAAGATACAAAACAGGAAAAATGAGTTCTTAGATTAGCCGATGTCTCCTGTTGAGCTAAATAAATCATACAAAATATACTTAAGAAACTGAAGAAAAAAGTCTTTGATACCCCTGTCTCAAAAGTAGCCTTTTCACAGTATTAGATAATCAAATATGTCTATTTCTCAGTAAATTATAACACTGCAACAAGTGTTTGGCTCATGTTTTTGTCATAAGTAGGTTGTTATGCTTTTTTTTAGTTTGTCTAAATTCTCTAAAGTTTCAAGGTCCAATTTTTCTCAGGAATTCTATTTTATTTTAAAAAATGGGTTTAAAATAAGCCACGAGTTTTTGAAGAGCTTTGTTCATTGTTGTTGAAAAGTAAAATATTGTAATTTTTCAAAAGAGGCAGTGTTTATTCTTTTTTTGTGTCTGGATTGGAACTATTTTTAGGTGAAGTCTGATTCTTGTTCACCAGATATGTTTTTGTAAACACTGCTTCTTAGAAAATAAATGTTCTTCATTTTCCCCTTACCCCATTTTCTTTGGAAAAAATGCAATTGCACTGAATCATCCATATCATGATGCGATTTGGATTAGTGTGCTATCAGTTCCATGCTGAGACTTCAATAGGCTGAAAATGTTGGAGTCATTTACTGCAAAGATTTTTATCTGAATCGGAAATTTAGTTTCTGACATTTCATTCACTTTTTATTTTAAAAAGTCATTCCTGGAGAATGTTAGTATTTTTTAATTTAATTACACCACCATAAGTCATTTTGTGATTAAAGCTATTATTTAGAAGTGGAAGATGTAGTAATATGAAAGGATATCATCATAAAAACATTGTTTTCAGAATATAAGAGAGTTCTGCTGTGGTAACCAAAGGTCTATTTGGAAAGAAAGAAAATAAGAAAGACTGAATGCTCAAAATCAGGAGGTCCTGTTGAGCTATTGCATTCAAACCCAATTTAAAAGAATATATTTATATTACATATCACTGATATAATATTAATGTATGTATTATAATATTACTGATGAACATTTATTGCAAGAAGAAAGAACAACTTTGATTGATTGAACAGTCCCTGAATTATCTCACAGTAACTTTTTCATGGGCTGAGATTTGACAATTCTGTAACTTTTTGCGAAGGATCCCTGTGCATGATTCATTGCAATTACTTTTTAAATGTAAAATGTTTAAAACTTTGAATCAGTTCTAAATCCTTCTTTTATAAATCTCCATTTAATATCCCCGTGTTCTTCTTGATGAACCAAGTTATGATGTACTGCTACTAGTTATGATGTAACACTAAACTTGTTAATTACAAGTGCCATAGGGAAGAAAAAGAAATGTACTGTTCCACAATAGTGTTTTTGCTGTGTGAACTTATGCTCCTGCCCCCAGTCAGTTGTGACTGTTATTACTTTATTATCTTGTTCCACATGTGCTTGATGTTACAATACAGATATCTGTTATTTTAAGGTGGGAACCCACTGGTTAACCTTCAGTGTTTTAACTTATTATTTTTAATAAAAGCATTGTAATTATTGGAATTTGTTCTGTCCAGTTTGGAATTGCAGTTCATTTAGAAACCTGCCTTACCTCCGTGGTGCCTGGTATCACATTGGGAGACTGTGAAGAGACTCTTCTGACACGGAAAACCAAGATAACCAAAGCCATTTTAGGCTCACCTTATCCCCAGCAGCCCCAGCAGAGTGTCATTGCTTGGAGAATTCCTTCACAGTCTGCTAATAACGTGCCCCGTGCTTAAATCAGTAATGTTAGGGCTATAGGGCTCAATGTGTTTTCCAAGCAATTGTATTCAGTAGTCACTCAAGAGCCTAACCCTCATTTGTTCTTATCCATGAAGGTGCTACATGTAGGCTTGATGGCTCACTTAATGTGAGCAAAATTAATTTTTGAAGTATTTTCTTTGCTTGCTTTCCTTTCTTCATAGAGCTGTTTGTTGTGTCACACCCAAAGATCTGAAATTTCGAATTCATTCTGAAATTATCATGTCTGGACTGCTCGTTATCTGGATGCCGATTTTATTTTGTTTTCCCCACGTTCTGTGAACC
The DNA here is from genome assembly GCF_040954835.1 of Lepisosteus oculatus. Classification (NCBI taxonomy): domain Eukaryota; kingdom Metazoa; phylum Chordata; class Actinopteri; order Semionotiformes; family Lepisosteidae; genus Lepisosteus; species Lepisosteus oculatus. Next base: position 47,081,029 of record NC_090702.1, on the reverse strand, counting down.
TTGATATATTTATTTTTCGGATGTTGGTGAGATTTAGGAATATATTTGTATCACTGCTTTCAACAGTTTTCAACTGATGTTCTAAAGAAGGCAGCCTTGGGATATCAGCACAAACTGTGCTATGGCTGTCTTTTAAACCTTTTAAACCATTTTTAACAACTGCAATCAATGAAGACCATCTAAATTTGGAAACTTCGTTTGAATGTGGGCCTTAACTGAAGGAGTATTATGTTTTCTATCATTGTGTTTTTAAGCCATAGTTTGGCTCTTTGTGATATTACATTTTTGTTCACTTCTAAATGAGAAAATACTGGTGCTGGATGCTTACATGTTTTTAGAAAATAGCGGATGTCTGTCCAAACTATTGTCATCACTTCATGTGGTTTTTCTTGTAGAATACTGTCAAGTATTTCTAAGTGTACCAAGTGAAACCTGAAGTGTGCTCTACAGGTCTGACAGTCCTCTCCAAATTCATTGAATCCCTGATAAAACAGGAACAACAAAAGAGTAACAGAACGTTCGACAAACTGAAAAATGTTTCGCTGAAATTCTACAAATGCTATACTGTAATCATAACACCATTACACAGAGCAAAGTCATGTTTGTCATCATTAACATCCAGAATACACAAGAGCCACATTTATTTACACTGCAGAACTATTTTATTAAACCTTTTCAGGCAAGATGTCTTCTGTAGTGTTTCTGTGAGGTACACTTGGTACTATTTCTTTCCTAGTTTTGCCATATGCCACATTATTTGATGACATGCCATTGTAGCGTCCATTTTCATCCAAGCGTAAGTATCTTAAAAAAGGAGGCCATGTTTTTAGCTAAAATCCTGATATACTGTATGTTGGAGTGCATTATTTCCCATGTTTGAAAAGGGCATAAGGCAAGTTACGTGAATGTGAAATATAACTGTCCCACCCCCACCCCTGTGCCATGTTACACATTGGACATGTGTAAGGTTTTCACTACACAAGCTTCTTTCTTTTTTTGCTCCAAAAATACATTTTTTTGAAGAATGGTTATAAGAATTGGTTTACATTTTCATTCAGATGTCTGGATGTTAGTCCTGAAATCAGAAGAGGACTTTTCCTTGCATCCAGGTTATTCATACCACACCCATGCAGGCGATGTCAGATGGTATTTTTTTTTAACTCTGTACATTTTTTTACTTTGTATGGTATCATTTTATGTTGGAGATCTTCCATCGTTACGAATGTACAATATTTTCTATTAATACGCTTTGTTTCGATAATACCAAAATGTGTTTCTGTCAAGTTTAAAAATAAATTATGGACATAAAAGAGCGAAAACAGATTTTACATAAAATTACTTTAAATGTGTGGTGAATCAATAAGTAAAAAAGGCGCTGAAATATTTTAGTTCATACTGTCAAAGCTGCTTTCAAAGCAGTTTTTTGAAGTCAGGCTGTTTTTTAGCCTTTGGTTCTATGGTTTCTTCCCAGACAATATGTCCTACCCAAGTAATAAACCTATTACTTGTTCCTTTGCAGCCTATTCATGCTGATGCATCTACCCACCTGAACCATGTCCCACTGCCCATGGTGGCACAGTGCGCCTGCTTCTATTTTGTGGTACCTGTAGGTACTAGTACCTTTAAATTTCTTAGCTGTGGAAAGCAGTGGATTTGTTTTTTGGGTTTCTTTTGTAGCCATCCTGCATTTGTGGAGATTGACTACCTGCAGGATTTGAAGAGCTCTCTGAGCTTTAACCATGAAGATACATACCCTAGGAAACACAAAACCTTCAGAAGCCTCTTGTATAGTTGTGCAGGTTTCCATTTCAAATGCACAATCTTACTCTAGATGTTTTTTTGCAGGGATATGTGGAGCTGGGGATAAATCTCATGTTTTGTAGCACTCTCATGTAGGATCCTCATGTGTTCTGGAACTCAGTTACTTATTTTAGGAGCATGCCTTTGCTTTGTGCAATAATATTATAATTATATTGTCATATCTTTAGAGTTTTTATGCATGACAGACTGTAACATATGGTAATATGGTGTTTTCTGGTTGTGTTTCATTGGAGGTATAAATGAATCTGGCTATGAGTATTTTCTCTCGTTTCTGTCATGTTATTCAAAGCTGTTCTATTATATTTAATTGTTATCTCTGTGTAAAGGAGAGATATCTTAGCTTCTACCATAAAATATCTCAGAGCAGCACAAGACTTGTCCAGCACGTAACAATCACTTTGGTAATCCCAACATTAGGTCCCTGTGCCCAAGAACTCTTCAGAGCCATCACTGCAGACATCAGCTGCTTATTGTTCTGTTATCTATTTCCTCACACATTGCAAAGCTGTTTGAATGCCTTCCTTGCTTTTTTTAATTCACACATCGATTTCTTCAGTGATTGATCAGTCCTTTGATAATGTGTTGCCCAGGTATTAAGTCGCTTGGTTATACCTAGCTCTTTTTGTTCTGTATCACAGACATCACTGTCTCTCCTCGTCACACACCAATTTCCTGCTGTGTGAGTCCTTTTATCTGGCTAGTTCTCCTTTTTCATCTCACAAGTTTCTTCTTTTTTTTCTCTGCCCTAGGTTTGCTACCATTTTATCATTGAGGATCATTTCATACATTCAACAACTAGTGCTTTATAGCCAAGTCTGGTTAACAGCAATATTGAATATAAATTCTACACACATAATATATAGTTTTGAAGAAAAAGTATCTACAAATATTGTATTTTTCACATCCAACCGTGGTTTAAAAAAACAACTAAACTTTAACAGTTCTCTAGTAGGTTTTTCTCAGCTGTCCTACTTTAACTTCAGATTTGCTTACCTCTACTAAGAATTCTAGACAGTTCAGTTTTACTCTCCAAATCAGTCAAAAAGTAACAGAAAATCCTGCTTTCTAACTTGGAAGCTAGGTTCCCATTAGTAAATGACAATATATATCAAAGTGCATGTGTGTCCTTAAATAATTTGGTCTTGAATTTAATCTTTTTACTTATTAACATTATCAAAGTTTTTTCTCTTGGCCAGAACAGGGAGGTCTGCATTTACAGTATTGCATTAGATATAGGGTTTTTTTTTTCCTAGTGATTGATGTTTTCTTAAATATGGCAATATGGAAGTTGAACACCTTCCTGTGCTTTTAAGGTTTTTTTGTTGAGAGGTGGGGCTGACCATTTAGGAATTATATTAAACCTGGGGCTAAAAGCTGTTAATAACTGACATTGTTTTGTACTGTATATGTTTGTATGTATGCATGAAATTGGTGTCTTATGACACCACTGTACATAGGATTATGCAGAATGCCCTGTGAAATCTCATACTGTTGTATGCATTATAAATTAAAATGACATGTCTGCCGATTTTAAAATATTTTAAAATATTTTACTGTTCATTGGCACATGGAATGGTCACTTTATAATTGTCCAAAAGCAAAGTGTCCTTTTCATCATTTTTTTTCCTGTTTATTTTAAAGTAATCCCCTATGTGGTCTGTGTTAAAGCTGATTAGTAAAGGACCTATTTGCTACATGTTGCAGTTCAGATAATCTAATGCACAACAGTATACAAGTAGGTTGCAGAGATAGCTTCTGTATCACAGCTTGTATTATTTGGGGACTTGACTTGATTCTGTGAATAAATCTAAAAATGTTTTTTTTCCCCCTTTCCAAAATGAAAGAAAACAGTGGGATTCTGGGAAGTCCATATTGTGCCAGCATGGAAGCACAAGAACAGTGGTCTTTTATTATTCAATACAAAGCTGTCCTTGGGTATAAAAATGACTAAATAAAAGCATTTAATACTGCCTTCCTTCCCTTGAAGGGTTGTGCAATCAGAAACATTTCTATGGTAATTTTGCAATATGTTTTAATATATAAGTTCATTCCCCCCCCAAAAGAAAAAAAAAACATTAAATAAATGAGTAAATGATGAAGAAATTAAGTATTTGAAAAGAATCGCTTAAATTTTAGGTTTTGTTTTCAGTTTAGCACATGCCAGTAAAGTATTATTTAAGCAAGTCATCTTGCACTTTTGAGACTGAAACATGACTGTCTCCTGTCCTGTCTTGTTAGTCACAATATTCCTTTAAACTACAGACATTATGAATTAATTTGTTAAAGTCTCATTTTTATCACCTTAGGTGAATAGTTTCCCTTATAAATTAACTAGTGGAGGGTAGAAACACTGGAAAAAAATAGGTATAATCTCATTAATCTCAAACACCACATTTTAAATAAAGTAAATCCCTACAGTACATACTGTTGAGCTTGGTACATAAGAAAACATTTTTATAGATAAGTTGAGAATGAGTGCTGTTGAAGCTTCTCAGCAGTGGAAATTCCTCTGGAGCAAAACCAGTTTCAAAAGGAAAAAATGTGCAGCAGAGCAGTGACAGTCCCCTAAGACATTAAAACTAGAGAATTTTGAATGCCTTATTAAAGGATCTGGTAGTGTTGTGTATTTGCTCCATTTTAGGGTTTTCAGACAGTAAAAAAAAATTGTCAAAAAAAAGTTAGATCACCAGTTTTGCCAGTGGCTTGGGTCTTTACTAGTTTTCATTTAAATTAAGCTAAAAATGAAAGGTTAATTTAAATTCTTCTTGACAGTTCACATGCAAGAATTGTCCACTCTACAGTTGGGTGCACATTTTGCTATTGGCGAGACTATGGCCAATAAATTTAGTGCCCTGCAGGTGCTGAACCTGACATAGTATTGATAGATGAAGCTAATTTGGAAGATGTGTGTCCTAAAGTAAGCATTTACATGTTCTTCCTGTTTAGTAAAATGATATATTCCCGCTGCTCTAACAGTGCAGGAATATATCATTTTTTACTGCCATTAAGGACTTGTACAGTATATGGGCTTTTTAATACAGAAAAATCTCACTTAACAGGTGTTTATTGCTATTGTCTTAACAGATCAAAACATTAACTGCAGTTTCTTTGGTTTACCATTTCTGTTAAGTACTTGGAATTAAAGTAAATGGTCCTCACAAAGTTTGTTATATAGGAACTATATGCTGTGTGTAATGTGGCAAAGTACCTTTATTTTTTAAACAAGTTTTCCATTTGTCCATTTTAGGTGTTTCAGAGGTAAAAGGAAGACCTTAACCATATAGCCCTGGTGTGACTGGATAACAATTTTAATTTGATGCATTATTGCATATTTTTATTTGGACCAAACAGAATAGTCAATCTTGCAATCTATGTAGAAAAAAACAGAATATTCTTGAATACTTTCAGAATACATCAAATTGGTAAAGGAAGATTGTTTTTTTTTTTATTATTGAGGCATGACACTTAGAAATATGAAAAATCTCTTTAATCGTTTTGTAACCCTAGTACACAAATGACAGTGTGAAGGTCTGTCCATTGATGTTTCACATCTAGCTTAATTTAATTGTACATTCTACTGGCCATATATCAAAAATAGAAAGGTTTTTGTACTTTTTCTTTAACTGTTAAACTGGAAAACAATATATGTACATTTATTTTGTCACTATTGGACCTGTTTTATTAAAGAAAATACATTTTGTCAAGTCATTAGAAATTTAGAATTTTACTACATATCAATTAAATTCAACAAATATTGTGAATCACTCAGTAAGAGAGCTCAAAGGGATAATGTTTGTGGTTTTATGCTGTTAAAATATGGACTACAGCTATATTATAATTCAGGTTTGATATTTCATATTGATTTTTAACAGATATATTTTAAAATTAATAATAATGTAATTTAAGTCCTAGTCAGGCCTTTGGAAGCTAGGGACTTTCCATTTTCTCTCCAACATCTGTAGGTAGGAGAACAATTACATTCTAGTGTGATCTCAAGGTAATAAAAATACCTTGAGATCATTTTAGCCATGCTGGTAAAATAGCCCCAATCTACTTAATCTGCACAATAAAGTCTCAAATTATTTTAATTTCTTTCTTCTCATTGGTAACCTTTCTTAATGTTCTTTTACAGGTTTGAACTGTCCAATCTTGGCGTTGTGCTCTATAAAGAGGAATGGGCAGTTATGGCTCTTTCTGTGGTATTTGTTTTTCTCTCCCATTCTTTTTATCTGGGACTCAGATAAGCAGAACTTCACATTTTATCTTGCTTCTTGCATTCAGGGACAGACAAGATATTTGCCTGCAAAATGTACATTTACAAAAGTTTAAACCTCAGTTACATCCCATAACCCTTTTATACAGTTATAAGTGAAATTATGCTGTTCTAACTGCGTTGTATTCTATTTGTTATTATCGAAAGACCTTAAACTATTGTTACTTTTCCTAGCAAGTAATAAATGGCTGAAAAATCTCAAGAACCTGACAGAGTGCTGACAGTGTTTTCCCAGAATGGTTAAAAATCGTAGAAGTATTTGCATCAGCCTATTCTGCTGTTCATATCCGACCAGTGAAAGAAAAGAAATTCTCTCTTACAGGGATACAATAATGGTCCCTTGAGGTTATGGAGGAGCTATTAAAAAGTTGTAGAAAACCTGTGCCACCTCCCTCAAATTGTGCAGTGCATTGAATCTAGAATTATGTAATCTATTAGATGTACGGAATTGTTATTGTCAGCCTTGAGCAATTGTGTTTTGAACTATTCATTTTATATCTAGTACTCTGCAGCAAAGAGGATTTGCAAACAGCCAAGGGCTCTCATAGTTCATGCACACAGGGTTGTGAATCTCTGTCTTTTTAAAGTCTTTTTTCGCATCGAGACTCCTGACGTTTTATTTAGATCTGTGAGAAAAAAAAATCCAAAAATATATTTTTTGCATGTTCGTGGATATGTACATATGATCCTCTAGACAAAGCTGCATTTTTGTATTCCACTTGGTGTGTGGATTAAGCTGCCCTAGAGCAGTAGTTCACCCTCTACCAGTCATCTATGGGATTCCATTAAGCTCTGGCTAAAAGTCCTAGGGGTGGAGTTTACAGTTCTCCTTGTTCTACAGACCTCGCATGTGTATACATGACTCCAGTATTGCACTAGTATCCTTCTGGGGGGTGATTGCAGCAGTGATGGTAATGAGATGTGGCATCATGAATTGCATTACTGCTAATTAATACATGCTTCAATTCGCACGCTATAACGAGAACACAAATGACTGCTGCCTGCTCTTGGGAGTTTTCTCCTTTTCTCCCTCCCTCTCCCTGGGAGCACTTTAATGCAAGTGGTTCCCTTCTTCAGACTCCTCTTTTCCCTTGTGGTGTGGTTTAAGTAGTAGTTTTCCCACACCATATGAATGACAGTAGGAATTCATTTGCAAGTGTCCAGATAAGCCTGCCTTTCTTGGAAGAGTTATCAATAGATGAGCAGAATACAACTGAAGGCATTCAAATATCTGACAGCTGTTAGATGAAGGTTCTGCTCATGTGTACATTTGTGATGAAAACAGTGACTGGTGATTTTTTTAAGTAATAGTTTGAACTAATTAAATTTAAACCTCCATCCATGTCCCACTTAAGACAGGGTATAAAAAAGTAACTATAAATTACAGCTTTGCCCATGTTATACCTTAATCAAGAACTCCTTGCTTATCTGTATTACAGGTCACAATCTGTTAGTCCTATAGGGGTCAAGCACTTCTTAAGTTAATAAAGAACACAGTGATGGCATTTCATAGTGACATTTGGCATTTCTGAATGTGGATCTTATCCTCCTAGGAGCACACCATGTCTTCTTACGTATCCTGCCTAAGACATCTATTCCTAAAAAATCTAATTGCCAATCAATTACAATATAAAACTGTTGCACACATCACTAACATTTTTGAAGTCATTCACTTGGAGCTGTACCTTTGCTCTCATTTATACAAAATCTTATTAAAATCACCCTAATTATAATGCGAACCTCATTATAACATGCAAAATATTTGCTATCTCAAGGGCAGTGATAATGAGGAGTAGTGTATCTACATTGAGCCTCTATTATTCCCTGTTTTATTCTTTGTAACTGACATTGTCACTATTATGGCAGTATCTTTATTTAAATTATAAATTTAGTTTTTTATGTTTTATATCCAGAGTTCACCACTAAAGGGCTTCCATGTCTTTTGACACCTTCAGTCCTCAAACTGATCAGTTATTCTTGCTGCATAATCTGTGGTTGGTCTGAACACCCACTCACTGTGCCAAAATGTAAAGGAACTCCATTTTCAGAATGCATAAGCAGTCTTCAAAGACTGAGTGTTTCAACTGCCCTGCTGCATTAACTGCATTGGTTCTTAAAATTAAATAACAGAACTTCCATGTGGATGCAACAGTCTAAACTGTGATGAGTTGGCATTAACTGTTTAACTTTCTGGAGCGGGAATATCATTAAATGCTTATTTTGTTGTAGGAGTATGTGAACAGTGGCAGATGGGCTGTGTGGATTATTGCATTTATTTTTTTCTAATTGCTGTAACATCTCATCTGAAGGGATATGAACATAAGGAAGGTTACCAAATGATCTTGCTAATTCATCCCGTTCTTGATTGGACATTTTCGAAAGAAGTGGTGGTATCAGCATTTGATGACAGCATGCCTGGGTCGCTTGTTTTAGACTGGCACATCCTCTTGGGGAAAGCCTCCTGTTTTTAGTATTTAAATACATTTCCCCTTAGTTTCCACTTGTGTCCTCAAATTTATGTTTCACTGTTTGTTCAGAAAATGTCTACTGGATTGCTTGGTCAGTGACCTTGAGGATTTTGAAAATGTGAATCGGTCCCTTTGTAGTCTTTATTCAAGACAAAAAGAGCATTAAAAAAGAAACATGTAGTGATATGCAATGTTTCTGTGACTTTCCATAATTGCTTGCCATCTTTTTCATTTTATTATGCTTCCACTGATGTTTGAAGATGGCAAAGATTATCAGTGCATCTATATGCAGCACATTTGACAGATATCAGAAAAAGTGGAATAATAGTAAAATATTTGCCATCTTAGGTTTTGAAATGCTTCTGTATACTATGTCCATACCAATTTGTTTTCCTACTTTTCGCTAAGCCTTTTATTTAATGCATTTCTCCTTTTAAAGTCAAATTTATTAAAATCCATCGTTCTGTTTTGTTTCAGATAGCACTGTTTGTCATTTTCAAGAGGTTTTATCGAATATGCCGGAAAATTTATGCCTGTGTCTCATGCACCAGGGAGACACACTTGACAGTTTTGCCTTATGCCTGTCCACTCATGCTCTTCCAGAAATGCTGTAGAATTAGAGAGACATTTTTCCCCACCAGAGTTGTATTAAAATGCATCATTCATGGACTCAGGGAACCAAAAATAAAAATGTATACCTATTAGAACTGCTTGTCTTGCACGCCATGGTTTATACTATTGCTTAGATATCTAGCCTAAGTTAACAGGAGTTAAGGAAATATAAATACATTTCTTTTTTTTTTCAGTGGTTGAATAATAAACACTGGTGGAAAAACAGTAGTTTCCTCAACGTATAACAGAATGATAAAGTGTAATGAGAGCACAAAGACTAGAAATAATATATTTTGAAAGTTGTATCTTAAAGTAATTGCACTGAGGCATTACCTTAAAGTGCATTAACCTACTAGCATAACAATACATATGTGTTTCTTTTAAAAAGTCAATCTGATTATGTACTCGAGGGAAATGTACTTCATATCATTGCCACCTTCGGCAACAAAAGCAGAAGTATTCATCAAAGAGAAATGTCATGCAAGTGAGCTAAAAGAATTCAAATGTGTGTAAATATGTTTACTTTAAGGCAACGTAGTGTCGGATTTTATTTACTGAAAATTCAGGGCTCTAAATGGGTGTTTTTTAAATAGAATTAATAGTGAGAGAGAAATGAGAAATGCAAAAAGGTTGAAAATGTTTGTTTTATACAGTACATATATTTTGGTCGAAAGCTTTGGACTTCCCAAGAGACAAGTTATAATTAAATTACCAGTCACAGAGTACAGCTTTTATACCTGTGTCCAAGATCAGCTGATATGGAATTGTGCCTGACATTTAAAGTGCACCATTCTCATTCTGCTTTAGAAATCTGTCTCTTTACTGTTGTTTTATTACAGCACCTTTTGTTGATTCATGTACGATTTGCAGGTCTGGATAGTCCTTTTTTTCACTATGCCTTTTTGACTATATTTGTATTTAGAATGAAAATATAATCTGGAACACTACTGTAGTACTACTGTACTACTTTCAGTTATTTGGAAAGAACATTTGTCTTACAGTATTTTGTTATGATGAGACTGCAGTTTGTAGTTGAACAGACTGTGACATTCAGTACGGACCGAAAAGGGGTATATTTTGTGGTGACTTGTTTTTAATGGGTTTTGTTCCTGGAGCCTAATTCTTTTAGTCAGTACATTTAGTGTTTCTTACAAAAACCAGGATACACTACAGGATTTATTTATTTTTTGTGCAACCCACACAATCAAAACGCACATCCTAGCCCCACCCAGAAAATATGCTGAAATGGTTCCGTTTTTTTCCTTCAAGCTCCTGTTCTTTGCTTTTATGTACTATTTTGTTACTTATACAAAAATATAAGTAACAAAAAATGCAGGATGTTATCACCAACCTATTTACTTACATCATTTCAAAAGACCCTTTTCAATGGTGCAGACAGTATTTTGTTACTCTTGGATGTATTATTTGTTCTTTACATTTACAGTTTTTATGGTCAGTTATCTTGTCTTTTCTGTATGTTGGACACAAGGATATATGTGAATGTTTAAACTGTTATCTAACTTTAAAACAGATCATATTCCTGATTTTTGTTTTTTTACATGGTGTTTCTTTTACCATCACTTTTTGCACTTGCTCTTTCTCCTTCTGTCCTTTGTAAAAATTCAGCAAACCCTTCTACAACCTATTGATTTAATATTATTTTGTGGTGCAAAATCTGTCTCAAAATATATACAGTAAACCCGTGCTCAGTTTAACTCAAATGGCTGTTTTGCTGCAGGAGTTTGCACCCACATGCTTAAGTTATGCTTTGTCAGCTGGTTTGTGTGCCGTGCTGCAGTCAGACATCATTCATGCATGATTTCTGCTCAGGCAACACAAGCTGAAGTACAAGGCAGAGCCAAGGAGTTTTACGGCTGTGTAAGCACGGAAAATTTTAAGTATGGAAGTTGTTTGCTTGTGTATTACATGTAAATATTTGCGCCATAATAAACACCACAATGAGAATGAACAATTAAGAAAAGCATGGGTGGCATTGCTGCCTCACAGCACTGGGCCCTTGTGGAGTGTATACGTTTTCCCCATGTTTGCAGGGTTTTCCTGTGGGTGCTCTGGTTTTCTCCCACAGTCCAAAGACACAATAGTACAGCAGGTTAATTGGCTTCTGGGAAAATTGGCCCTGGTATAGGTGAGATTCTGTGTGTGCCCTGTGATGTGTTCTGCCCAGAGTGTATCCAACAACAATATTCATTTTATCATTGCTTGCCAAGGTAGGCTTTGGCTCCCCCATGACCCTGTATTGAATAAATTGGTTAGAAAATGGATAGATGGATATAGTATCTGTCATTAACTTCTCACGGTGTAAAAATGTAGTGGAAATATTTTTATATGTAATATGTGTGATTTCCCATGGGTTTTCTTGTAATTATTGCTAAGTACTGTACATCTACAAAGGGAACTGCAGAGGGTTGAAAAGCACTTGTACATTCCGCTAATCAGACATAGTACACATTGCTGCTGGAGCAGGGCCCATTCTGTGATGGCTTTCCCAGTGCAGCCCAGCATGAAGTGAAAACTGTTTGAAAAGGCTTGCTAACTTTATTAACCACCTGTGTGTATGTGTACTATAAATACATATTTTAACCATTTATATTGACCATTCCACCAGTTACATTAACTCCTTATTTGAAGACTTGAAGAATACATGCAAACAAAATCTGAATGTGCTGTTATGTAAAATCTGTGGTCTGGAGTCACAGATGTCCACATGGCCTGTGGCTCTCACTGTTCACTGCTGCTGTATGTCTGTTCTCATGGTACTCCCACTTCTTAAGCAGTTATTCCAGCATCAAATAAATACCCTGCTGTAGCTGTCTTCAAGATTGATCTGGACTGTAGTCCAACAATTAAATACCAATCTGTTTTAATTCATAGAAAGACAAACCCTGTTAAACATAACATGTACTATAGCATATCTTTATATTTGAGGAGAGAACAGGCCGATACTCATCACTGCTTTCAGAACAGAAGATGGGGTATACATAATTAAAAATAGCTACACTAGCTTTGAATTTGTTGAACTAATGCGGTGTTAACATTGAGAAATGAAGCTTCTGCCTCCTATTTACTAAAGAGCCTGATAGGTTTAGAGTTAAGAGTTAAGGTGCTGAAGTGCCACTGCAAGCAATTCAAATCTCTCATCGGGTGATTTTATTTCATTGTTTCTTTGGGAGTTTATTCTTAGATGTGGTATCCAGTCCATATCTAAGAATAAATATGGCAGTACATGTAGTCTTTTTTTTGTCAATGCAAAGGATAACAGGAGAGCAGTATTTAAAAAAATAAAGAATGAACTGCTGTTTTTTTTAGTCAAAAAGTCACTAGGATGCTCTGTATCTGTAAAATGTTAGGAAACAATACTATGAAGGTATTTTTTTTCCAGTTGGAATCATTTGTAAACAAAAGATTCTGGGTACACAAAGCAAAACTGAATTTCTATGCTAATGGAGTTTGTTCTAAAATCATGGGAATAACTGCACACTTAGGTCATTCAGCTAGCTCTATGACTTGTTAAAGTTATTTTGTATATCTGAGCTAATAGTTTGTCATACCAAAGAAGGTGAATACTTTTGCAAGCAACACATTTTTTTTATTTGCAGTCTGTGCAGTCATTTTAGTTTCCACCCTTGAATGCTAAAAATGAAAACTTTAAAAATTGAGTAAAAATATTCACTGCATATAATTTGTAATTCAGCAAGATGGCATTTCACTGTAAGGTGTAAATGCTTTTGTGTTGCACTGTATATGACGAGATAAAAGAATTGACGGTTTAAGCCATTGAAGTTAAGGAGAAATGTCATTGTCCCGTGTGCTTTGACATTTTGCTTTCCATAAACTCGAATTGGATTATCAGCCATTTTTCTGCACTGTTTCTGGACTGCAGAAGATTGTTTATATCATCTTCTACTTTATATTGAAGAAACAGTTTTTGAAGGTAATGTTAATGAAATTATTAAACAATCCATGGGTATACTAAAACCGTTTTCTTCTGATTCATAAGTAATTATGGAACAAAAGAAATGTTTATGTGCATCACATTTATGTGCATTGACCTTTTCACTATTTTTAAAATGAATTTATCATGCTTACCCAAGGTACAGCTTGTCTCAGTTAAGTGTGAAATAAACATGCTATAATTATCAAATCCCTATATAGTCTGCTCTGTTTTGTTTTACAAGTACATTTTCTGCAGACATCTTGAAGGCCTTTAAGTTAACCCTTCACTGCATCAATCATGTGATGCTTTAACATTTTTAAAACCCATCAGTCTTGGCCACTACTGACCCATGTGGACGTGAAAGTTTTATATGTTGTTGTAAATCACTAGGTTCTGTAGAGTTACCTTAAGGTGAGAGGGTGGAAAGGAAAGGTCAGTACCAGAAGAAAGATTGCATTGAGGGCCTTAAACTTTAAAGGAGAGCCTTTCTCTGTTCTTCTTCATATCCGATATAGTGCTATACCTATTTAATGGCTAGACGTTTCATTTACACAGCAGCTCCAAAGCAGTTATTTTACGTATTGGCTTTAGCATTTGAATTGCAGATAACATTCCTCCTATGTTCATTTGAATGCAGCACTAATGCTATGTTCAATTAGTAGGTATTGATGATATGGGCAGTAAACAATGAAGGATCAGCATCAGTGCAATTAATGCCTGTTTGCTCACAGCAAAACACTACAACATCGTATTTGTGAGCGCAATGAGAGTTTAGACATTCAAATTTGCATTCAAGACAAGTTGTTCAACCTTTTTTTTCTGGAATTGTAATACCTCTCTGAGTCCAAGAACGCCTAAAGATACCATATATTATGTCTGAGTATTCTGCAAGACTCTGCTTTTTACTTTTTTTTTCCATTAATGGCCAAATGCAGTTTTTGCCAGCTTAATTATAATATACCTAGAGACCAACACCGGAATTGTTTCTTGGCTTACATTCCTATGCTGTTTATTGTTTTAAAGTGCTTTATGTTTTAAGAAATAATTTGCTAATTTGTCAAAATCATCCCCATCCCCATGTAGTGGTGAAATGTCTCTAGTTGTTGGACTATAACAAAATGAGGAAGCATGTGTTTAATGTAATTTGGCAACGATATGCATACAGAATATCCAGATAAAATGGGGTTTGGCATTTGTGAAAACCCAATGTTATCATATCCTGCTACATAAAGTAGCCTAAATAATGTGCAAAATTAATCATTAGGAAAAGCGTGTGAATTCTTATGAATAAATTGATATAAAATGGTCTAAAACCTCTTGTACAGGCACTTGTTGAATTCAAAATAACATATGAAGAACTGCTTAGTTAAAGTGGTTTTAAAGTAGTGCCATAAATCTTAGAGTTCTGTGAGGATGGTAAGAATCAGTTGCCTTGTGCCAACTCTTTTCCATCTGTGACATGGTCTGCATCTGCTGTTACAGCAAAGGATAGTTGGTTAAAACACCATATAAACGGGGGATCCACATTAAATATGAAGACCGTGTTTTCCTTCCTGTCACTATTCACATTAAATATTAACATCTAAATGTGTGTTTTTTTCTCGGCTGACGACGGGGAAAAAAAAATGTTTTTCTATCAAATGCATAGAAAGAGTGTTGCTTGTCTTTAACGTTATCACTGCCTGGGGCTGATCTAATCAGTTCTATTCCCTGTGAGTATTACCTGCTATTTCTCGCTTTCCTCTTGATTGATACAATATTAAAATAAAGGCCTGCTGATTTTTTTAAATGTTCAATAGTTTTATTTAACTCTTGAGGGTCAATGCATAAGGGTTGAAGGTTAAATTGTACAGTTTGTATCCCTTTAAACTTCAGAAATTTATTCATTCAGATAATTCTCAAAGAAACTCCAAAATACCTCTGAGGAGTTTTTTTTTTTTTCTGCAGCGTGGGTTGTATTCTGTAATTTATTTTTCAAATTACGTGTTTTGTCAGACAAAGGATCTATTATTTTTTACAAAATCAGATAAAAAAGTGATCATAGATTCAGATACATTTCAGGAGCCAATGTGTTGAAAATAAAACTGGGAAATGTTATTATACAAGTGAGCAGCAGTAAGAATTGTATTGAATATTGTAAAAGGTGTTATCCTTAAAGTAGAAGAGGAAAATTGAGGGGTTTTTGCATTCAGAAGGGTACTTTGCTAAACGTCATGGCAAGAATAGACTGTTTCAGAATGACAGTTCCTTTGAGGTTTTTATTACCCTATAAGCAGTGCTTAATTTGTAAATCAGGAGGTGCTGCTGCTCAATGTGAACTGCAGAGAACGTATGAGTAATGGAAATAGATTACTTAATCATGACATGCGCGTAGCAGTGGAAATCGTTGTCAACTCATTTTCAAGCCAACACATTCAGTAACATGCTAACAAGGAAAAATAAAAATAAAGCACTTTTTAATTCATGATTTTAAGTAAGATGAATATGTCATTAAGCCTACTCTATTTTTGAAACATTTCGACTCCAATGGAACTGTAATTAGTAAGGTTTCATAGTCTGACTACGTGATCTCCCACCAGCCTATACCGTACACTTACAGTACAGTATATGTAGCGGAGCTTATTGTAGTGAGTGTGTTATCAGAATGACGCCCTTGAAACCTAGACAGTGTAAAATTCTGCTATTGCTGATGATCAGGTCTTTTGACTTAGCAGAGTTCGTCACTGTCTAGAGAGTGGTACTGTGTCCTCTGAGTCCGCCTGCAAGCAGGCGTGATCAACTCCCGGCAAAGGCAGAGCAGAGCTCCACGCATCACATATAGAGCAGATGGGTAACCACACATTTATTATCAGGGTAAAATTGTTCTTTTTCCTCAGTTTCACTGATCTAAACGCATTTTTTAAAACAAAAGGTACAAGCAGGTATGTAACATGATCCAGGCACTTTTTTTTGTTTGTTTAAACAAGCATCCTCATCTATTGTTCGATGAGGTACTTTACCATCTTCTCTAACAGTTTTTCACCTTGTTTCTAAAGCAAGGACTGTGTTTTTGGGCGTGCAGTGTTAGAATGCAAAGTCCATCCCATATCAATCCCATTCCGTGCCTTACACAGTGGTGTTCAAACCCATAAGTGGGTGTATGACCTTTAGCCTCTTCCTGAGCAAGAAACCTAGGCTGCACATCTCATGTTAATGACCATATTATTCATTGATGGCGGTCTGCACACAGGTGTCCCCTTTAGCTTTCTCCAAAAGACTACTATATATACAGTAAAATGTCTTGGTTTGCACACATTTCACAACCTTTCCCCAGAGTCTTGGTTTTCCTTTAAATCCGCAGAAGAAGGGGCCGCAGGGCAGGTTACTACACCTCGCTGCAGACCGTGAGACTCCATGTCCAGCTCTGTTTTTTAAATCCGTCAAGGTCTGTTTTAAGGTCTTTTAAACTGAAAATTCGCACATCATTTAAGTGATGCTGGAGCTGAACGTAAAATCAAAGGTTCAGAGGTTTTAGCAGGTTTTAGAATCACTGCCTGTTGCTGTGAACTGTTGGAGAAACTAAAAATACTTTTTTTTAATTTGTGAAAGTGTAATTAGTTCATTACCTTTTTTTCATGGAGGTGTTCATTATTATAACAGCACCGCCATTAATCTTTTTTGTCTTTAATTGTACTTGATGCTGAATAGAACAACATTATTGGCACTGTTTCATACTTCCTAACATTTTTGCATTTTTAGGAACAATTACTATGGAAAATCTCATTACTGCTTAAGACATCACACAAAGTTCTCCCTAGGGAATGAAGTTATATGTAAATATTTTGTATGTCTTCCTTCATTTGTTTTCTCTCAATAATATGACTCAGCTGATACTAGTTATAATTATGACTTACTAACCAAACCGTTACTTAATGTTAATTATTAGAATAAAGGCTTGACCTGATTTTTTATTTAATATTATTTTCAAAAATGAAAATTGGGCTTTCATTTCAGAAGAAGCTCACAGAAATTGCTTCTCACAGTGTGTGCCAACCATCTGGTCTATGATTTAGCACAGCATACCCAAACTTTGTGAATATGTGAAATTTCTTGGCTAGGAACCTTTGAAGATGCCTTTTATTCCATACAAAAAGTCCTTCAGCTCAAAATGAATTTAATGTCATTGAAAGGTAAATTGAAGTACAAGTCCTTAATTTCAGATTCCAGCATAAAGGCATCCAATGGAAAAATAAGCTATTCATTGTAAATTCAGTTTGTTTTTGCGTAGTAGTCTGTGACGATTAATATAAAGCTAATTGTCAATCTCTGAAATTGCATTTTAAGGTGTCATCCTATAGGAAAACATGCCATCCCAAAGTACCTATTCACTCCTCCATAATTTACAGAGCAGTGTTGTACTGCACATTGACACACTGCTTTGTTCCATAACACTGTTTTGTTTTTGGCTGTTTTGGTAATTTAGGACAAGTGTTTGGGTTTGCGGTACTATATTAATAAGTATGATAACATCTTCAGGTTTTGTCCTTTTAATGATGATGGTGATAGCCAGATAACTTGGCTTATGAATAAATTGTTTCTTCCTTATGCCTAGTTAGAATATTGCTTTGGTAGTCTGAGAATGCAGGGATGCCATAAAATATTAAGTATTTGAAGGATTTTCTACGTAAAACATCCCTTAAGTATGCACCCACCTGCTTTGATCCCTCGTTACCAGTGGTACTGCAGTGCACACTTTTAATATATGCATATCCCTCTGTACTCAGATGTTGTTTTTTTATAATTCATATGATCTGACTTGAAGGTTTCATTTATGGCTACCCACAAACATTTGATTCAGGAGCCTGAACTGAAGTGCTTATTAAACTCTACACTAATGGGCATAGCATAACAGCCAGCTGAGTAGTGCTGAGTGCTTGACCTTTCAAGGCTGAGTATTCAGATTTTCAATGCTGTATGTGAAGGGAAATTAATAATTGCATACGTAATCAGTTTGGTTGATAGTTTAATTTCTTTTTGTTGAGACTTCTGGGTTTTCTTCCCTATCCTCAACACATTTGCAATTACGCTCAAACATTGTTAATTTGGGGAGAAAAAATCTGGAGGTTGCTTGGAATTTGTTCAAGAAAATATCTTCAGTATAGAGGATGTCATTTTTTTTGTTCCTACAAAATCCTTTATTTTTAGTAACCATGTTTGGATTGTCTGCTAATTGAGATATGTCTCATACACTGCTGTCTCATTTAAATAATCAGTCTATAACTTGCCGTAACATGCAGTAAGAATGAAAGGTAACAAATGCCTACATTTCCACACACACAATCATTTAGGGCCAAAACAAGTGAAGATTTCTCAATTTCTCATTGTGTGTACAATTTTTTGGTTCTAATCCAATTCCCTACCCCCTGTTTAGTTTTTTTTTGTGTTTTTTCTGATGAAAAAGCAGTAAGGGAATAATGCATCCACATGTGATTTCTATTCTGGTTCCAATTATCACGTTGTTCTGCACCTGCACTCAGATATTTGATGACTCATCTGTTTGCAGGGACAAATTTCACATTAATCATGATTTAGTTTTGCTGCTTTACCCTTTCTTTCTAGATTCAAGTGTAAACCTTGACCCTTTTAAATCTAAATGTTCCTTTCACAACCAGTGTTTACAAGGCACAAAAGCATTTTATTAAAGGTAACCACTAATACTTTGCCTATGTATGTGTACAAGCAAGTTTGTGTCTTGCAATTTCTTACTGGGACTGAATCTTATTGACAGTATCTTTCTCTTGTAATATGAGGTTAATGTGCTGTGTATAGACAAGCATTTCAATATACAGTATGTATTCAAAATGTTCTTCGGTCTTTCAGACTTGTTCTAAAATTGGTCAGTGCATTGGACTGTGCGCATCACTTGGGAAGCAGGAGTTAGCGAGTAGTGAGGTGTCTAAGATGGTGTACTTGCCTGCTCATACTTCTCATCTGTGAAACCGATCACCATAATCTCAGCATGAAAAAATAACCGAAGATCCCAGAGGGTAAACCCCTTTCTTAGCATTCCAAGTACTGTATCTTCCGTGATGCACACTGACTCACTACCCATTCAATCGACTCCTTGCAATTCATTTCTAATGAGGGACCATCTTTCTTAGCCTTTCTTGCCTGTGATATCACTTTCTTACCAATAAAAAATAACATTAAGCTTTGCTGATAGCTGTAAGCAAAGCAATGGGAATTCATGGGCTTTTTGAGTCTTAAGATATAATCTACTAAGAGGATTTTGTTTTTAACCAGGAATAGACATGCAGTAACAAATATGCAACAGAATGAAATAATATTCATTTTTAGTCTTTGTTACCTTTATAGATTTACAGATGCTGGAAAGTATTAGATTACATTTTTAGAAAACTCAATGAAGTAGCATGCTTATGCTAGATATTTTTACCATAGCACGGTAAGAATACTGTATATAGCATAAGTATGATCTTCAGAAGAGATGCTGTAGAAATTACACCAAGAAAAAGTTTATACTGTAGGAAGTGATGATAAAAAGTAATGTCTATCTTTACCTATTTCTACATATTTTAGTTTAATCGAAGAGGTGGGGACTGGTGTCAGTGTGCATTGGCTACAAAGGAACAAGTAAAAGTGAATTCCATGCTGAAAAGTAGAGAGAGGAAATGCAACGTTTCTGCTCATTATAACTTGGAAAGCTCAGCAGCCGAAACAGTTTTTCTTTCTACTTTTCACCGTAGCATTCACTTTTATTGGTCCATTTCAGTTTACTGCAAATCTTAATGTGAAAACTAGTCTTTAAAAGGATTGAATTTGATGCATGATTTGTTTACATAAATCGGAAACATTAATTTTGTTTTAGAATTAGAATTCACACATCTAAAATTGCTTTGTAATGGAAATGAACTCGTTGCATAATGTCTTTGTTCCATGCCATAAACAGAAGAGTTTAACCATTATGCAATTATATTCAAGTTTATTTCATGTTTTGGAATTCTCAGTGCTCCACAATACACCACTTGTCCATTGTGTTAATCATTACACCCTCTTAATTGTTAAATCAATATGAGAAGGAACATTGAGCTCGAAAATCCCGGATCAAGTACTGCGTGATTGAACTAGCCAATGAGCCTGTTATCCTCCATTAGTTGGACACTGGAAAAAAACTTTGTACTATATGATAAAATGCTGTATGTTTTTTAAAAGCTTTTTAGACCCCAACGAAATCCTTTTGATTTGCTAGTTTTTGTATTGTACTTTCAATCATATGAAGTGACCTTCCTACAGTTTTTGTTCCCCTAGTTATGCTATATACTGTGATTATGATTATGATTTATGATCATTGATTATGATTAAATATTATATGATTATCTATTCATACATTACCACCATGCATAGTAACCCAAGGTATGTCACACTGGGCTGTCCTGGAATACAAAACAAATATTCTAAGTCATGTGTTTAGTAAATGAAAAACAAATGTTTTAATTGATTCAAAAAGCAAAAGTGGGCTACAGTATATAACATTCAGATCTTTAATCGTGGTAACAGAATTAAAATCCAGAAAAATCTGATACATTAAAATGCTCATTGAAAGAGACAGTGCTAAAAGCAGCAGAGAAACAACCCTACATTAAGGCATTCAACTCCTGAATGAAAGTGTATTAAGCTGAGGGGAGGCTTCTCTATTAATATAATGAAAGCTTTGGTTAATAGAGTGATTGTGAGCTGAATTGAAAGGTGCCATGCAGTAATGTAAATGCTGTTTTTATTTCAAAGAAGATTTTTTTTGTTTTTAATTTAAGTGTAAAGCCAAGACATTTGTTTATAACAAATAAGAAAATAAATTCCTCCTTTCCGTGTTTGCGTCATGGGTCGTACATGTTGACCTTTGAGATATGACAGGATGTGACAAACAGGTTTCCCTCAATGAAGTACTGAATGTGATGAAGTATTCCAGATGATGTTGAATCTGTTTAAGTGAGTAAAACTGGTTATACGATGGAAGACCTGGGTAATTTGGCACTGCAGCTTGTTATACAGCAGAGTTTGCGCGTTGTCAGAAAGAGCTGTGTCAGTCCTCAGCTAGACGCAGAATTACTGCTGTTTGCTCTGTAGGATAGCCGGGAAAGAACAGACAGGTTTGTTCTTCATGTCTCAAAGAGGAGTGGGCTGAGTGGTTGTTGACAAATTTAAATGTGCAAAAATTTAAGTAAAAAACAATAAAAAGTTTAAAAATTGACATGATTTACATATAAGTTGTTATGAAGAAGACATCAGAAAGGTGAAAATATTTTTTTTGTTATGGCAGTCCCCTGTGACTTTTCTTTAAGGAGGGTCATACTGTAAATGCCTGTAATGTACAGGGTGAAGAGCTGTGCACATAGATGCTTTTCTTTTGGATAGAACCAGTCCACCCTGGCTTTTCATCTGTGCCGCAGGAAGATTTTGTCATTTTTTGTTACCCTTATTAGCCCTGTGCTTTGCAGCTCTACTTTAGTCTCTTAGCACTCTCAGTCTTTTAGGTATGCTGTCATTCATGCGCACAGTAGCTGTCATTGCGGGCTCTTTCTCTCATCACAGGCAAATGCAGCAGCAGGAAGAACAAGTCTCTCAGCAGCTTTTTATTTACCAGGTCTCCCTTCTTTCTCCTGTTTCCCCTTCTCTCCCTGTCATTGATGTTCTCAGCAGGTATTTGTATCACATTGGGAAGCTGGGGGGGAGGGGGATCGCCTACATCACACAATATTATTCTGTTTGTGTATCGATTGGGTGGAGTGTGTTAAACACTGTAGGATCTGTTTGTCTCGGTGGAGATCTCTGCAGTCTCTCCGCTGGCTTCACCTTGCACTATCTCGTTGTTACCGCCAAATTACTTTGGAGTGGGGGGTGGGAAGAAGAAAGAAGAATTCGATAATTTTGCATTCATTGAGACTTTTCAAGCCTTCGCCTTTGATATCTCTGCACTTGCCTAATATAACCAATCAATAACAGTTTAAAACACAAAGAATACATAGTCTGCTTAAAAGTATGATATTCAGTCTTAATACGTAGTATACATGTATCCATTTAATTTGTCATTGGTAAACCGTTCAAATTATGTATCTATGACTAACCAAGTTTTAATTTATCTCTCTCAGGAACAGATGGTCTCCAAGAAATATTAAGTAAAACAAGGGAATGCAGCTTATTTCTTTTTCAAAGGTTCTCTTTTCAGTGTCTGTTGTTCCCGAGATAGCTTCAGTTTGCATTTTTATCCCTTTTTCAGATGCTTGTTCCAAATTCCTGTTAAATCGGCATCCTTAGGGATGGTGAGATGTAACACCATGATTACACATGCTATAAAAGTAGTTTCCCTTCTACCATGTGAAGGACCTGAAGTTCAGAGTGACCTCGAAAATGACATAATGGCTGGTTGATTGCTGTATCGGCTTATGGCAGTGGGAGCTTTACAGTGTATGTCTAAGTCACTGAGTTATTGTTCTCAGGACTTTTGAAGCTTGTGCCGTTTGAATTTTAGGTCTTAAATTTTTTTTTAATCAACATATTTTTTCTATTTCAATTTGTTTACTCTTTATTCCTGTATCAATTTATTGTATCAATCATTTCTTCATTGAAATATCATTTCATTTTGTCAGTGTTAAAAAATATTGACACGTTCAAGTGTTTGGCACGTGTGTGTGTAATTTGTCCTCTTATCGCACTCTGGGGAGGATTATTATTATTAGCCTGAATAATTACAAATTCTGATTTGAATGGAAAAGTTAAGGGTTGCATGCAGCCAGGGGATATGGTGATTGTTTTTTTCTCATTTAGATTTCATCTGAAGTATCCAGCCATTTTATGTTGACAAAGGTCAACATAAGTCAAAGCATAATAATGCTAAAACATCACCAGCTTTTTTTTCCCTACAGTTCTTTTCAGCTGTGCTTTGTCTTAAAGGATAGAGTTGTGGCGTTTCATGTTAATCGGGAGCTCGCATCTGACAATATATACATGTCAACATTAAGCTCGTTTAGGAGTCTAAAATTCATGACAGCTGCTTATATCAAGACACTGAAGTGCTGCTTGCTCCCTGTTATAATTTACAACTCACATAATTTTTTCTATGACCCTACAAGGTATTGGATTCAGATTAATGTGACAGGAAGCAGTCTCCTCAGGAAGGGCAATTGTATTGTTTTGTTTTTGGTTGTTTTTTTTTCTTCCCCCTAACTCTGCTGAAAACTGGCATTGTGTTCTGGGCGCAGACAGCATTCTCTGCTTGTTTAGCTTCCTGGGGTTTGTATTGGAATTGACACGCTGTCACGTTTAATCAGTGTTTAGGAGTGTGTCTGACATCTTCTTTGCGCAGGGGCATTGTGCATTGGTGACGTTGTGACTCTGAAGATTTATGAATGTAGTGCTGCGGTACAGTTGTTCAAGGGAAGGTCAGGACTTGAATTTCACATTTACAGTTGGTACTAAAACACTAGGAAAGTGTAAAGATATTTGGCATTCCTAATTAGTGGCCAGATGAGTTATATGGCATAGAAACTATATTGTGCGTTTAAGACTGGTATAAACCAATAGAGTGAATTCTAGATTACTCAGCAGTCTTCCCCATTGATGTTTTAAGGAACTCAACTTTGTACTTCTTGTAGAGTTTGGTCTTCTATGTTAGACTCAGCTACCTTAATCAGTGCGAGAAGCTTGAAACTCTTGAATTTGTACAAAAGCCAGTTTCTTCATTAGTTTTATATCCTAGATATCATTTATTAGGAACTTGGCATTGAGAAGCTACACTTAATGTCAATACCAGTCACAAATAACAAAATGATTCATGTTGCTTTAATGGCTTTTCTCCTATTCCACCTCACACACAAGTGCCACCAGTCATCACAAGGGGAGTAGCAGCTGTGGCTGGGAGGTGATGTAGGCGGGCTTCATTTCATTTGAAACTCTGCCCACCCGTTGACAGGGGCAGTGTATATTGTAGTGTTTTGTCAATTCGTGCAGAGGTGAAGGGACCAAGCAAGGCAGGCTCAATGCAGAAGTCGTCCTACAGAAAAGTAACCTGATATGCAATGCAAAAAATCTTTTCTTATTATCTGAAGAACTAGTCAGCCGGACTCCGTTGTCCACTTCTGTTCACTCGTGGCACCTGAAATGCAACAGGAGCAAGTACCGTTCTTTTGGCTCCTTAGGTTTTTGAGATAAAAAAGCGTTAAATGAAAATGCAAGCCGTTGCTATTATTGTAACAGTAATAACCTGTCACAGTAGACATTTGCATGGACACAACACACCCAGTCCTCTCAAGAAAAAGCTGCAAAGATTTGATTGACTGTCGCAAGGTCAGCACCTTGTCATGTAGCCTGATTGGCTTGATGTTTATTCATATTCTGTAGATTCTTGTCACTGCTATGTGAAAAGGCTAAAAAAGGGGACTAGCTGATGTTCAGTGCCCAATGCATTTTAAACTGCAAAAATCTATGATATGTGTAATGCCATGTGTGGGTTTTGAATGTAATGTGATGGTTATTTTTAATATAATGCTTAATTGTATTTTTTATTAAGTTTTTTGTAATTCACGCTGGGCGTAAGGCATAGGTACTTAGGTGCAAAACAAAGTTCTGAGAAGTCAGGCGATAAAATCTTGTCATAAATAGTCAAAATATTGCTAATACATCTTATGTGGTAATAGGAAAGGTTCACTTGTGGACAGTATGCCCTGAAGGATGTATGTAGTTGATAAGGCACATACTGTATAAAGCCTGGGAAGTACCATATCATTGTTGTTTCTTCAGTCAAAAATTACTGAAAACATTTTCATTTTGTAGTACCAGTGTTATCGATGTTAATTACAGTCCTGTTTTCAGAAGTACTGGGTTTAATGTACCCAGAATGTCCCTCCAATCTGACATCAGCAGCTGCCCAGTTTCTTCTTGCACTGTAGCAACACAAAGTGCTCAACAACAAGCTGTCAAAACAAACAGTAGCAAAGAATTAGAATAGTAGTCCACAGAAGGTTATGTGCTTTGGGTGTGTGTTTTTTAGCGTTTTCCATTTGCCCTTGTTGGTCTATAATATATAGTCTGGTATGAAAGTATGTTGTGTGTGTATGTAAAAAGTGTTTATATTCTTCTTCATAAATAGAGTATCTGCTTGGTATTTTTATCCTTTTAATTCAAATGCTTTTTTTAATGTTAAAAGTTGTTCCACAGTGGTACTACAGTGGAATTTAGATATGATAACAGGAAATCATTGCTTCTTTATTATTTAAATCAGCAGTGCAATACTTTTAAAGACATGATATTGTAAGTTGATTTATGATGCTCAAGATGCTTTTTAAAACTGTATGCGCATTTATACTCTGTATATTGGTCTTAACTTTTTTTTAATCCACCAATATATGGAAATCTAATTAAGAGGATTTAAATATTTGCATACAATCTGTTCAGAAAAGTAACCAGAATGGGTAAAAAAAAACTATTTTCTGTCGAGAATGGCTTTTACACTGCTTTTACAAAATTACAACACAAAACGGGCAGCGTACACAGCTTTGTTTCAGTTTGAGTTTGTTTCAGTGAATCACCTGGTGGTGTTAATTAAACCATATATACAGTTTTATTTTGTAACCAAAAGCATAATCAGTTTCCTTACTCTTAATGAGCCCTTAATTTGCATTGCATGAGCTATAAATTCCATAGTATTAGACTGCCTCTCAAGCTTTCAAAAAATATAATATGTAGAAAAATAACTTTGTACCCCAAGTAGTTGATTATGAAAGGAACTTTCTTTTGTATATTCTACCTTTCTAGCCTTCTTTGATGGGAGAAATGCACACCTATTCAACTGTGAAATAGGTGTAAAAATATCTGCAAACAATTAAATTACAATATTAAATCTGCACCATTTTATCTACAAAAGAATGGATAACTTTAATGCCTTTGTAATGAATACTAATTTGCCATGTCGAACAAAAATACAACTGGTAATTTGTCTCAAATTAAAAGTGCAATGTTTTACTTTCACGCATTAACAATTTGGAGAGCAAAGCATTACTACTGTTGTATCATGAAATTTCCGATCTGTAGGATAGTTACCCAGTACCATGGAAGTTTTATTTTAGGTGACTTCCCAAAACAAATCACAAAAGGCCCAGTACTACATAAGTGTAATGTAATGAAACCTAAAATAATTATTAAAAGAGAAAAAAGAACATGGAACTGCCATAAAACACCTATACAGTTTGCAATATGTTTTAATAAGTAGGATTTATGTAAAATAAGCCTTCTTGCATATGACCTAATAATACTGGTTTCACAGTTGGAAAGGCTGAAATGTATGAATATTAATATTCACTTTAAAAAGTGTGCATATAAAAATTTTATTGTACTATAAAGAATTTACCAAATCATGCCTTTTGTGCAAAAAAGCAAATGATACAATATTTTCTTATGCATACTGAATTGCTTTATTTGAGGAGGGGGAAAAATACTGCTTATGTTAGAACTAAAGAAATTGATTATTTTGTTCTTTGATTATTTGACAGATCTGGGCCAATTATGAAGAGCAACCTACAGAAGAGGTAGTCCAAATGACTGAGGAGAAGGAGCGAATTGCCAACTACAAACCAGTTTATGTGACAGAAATCACAGATGAGCTCCATATGTATGTCCAGGATGTAGGAACTGGTGAGTACTATGTTTTAGTTACAGAACATTTCTATCTTTACAGATTGCCATACATTACCGGACATCTTGCTTCAGATTTTGGTTTTGATGGACATACCTGAAAATTGCATATGGAGTACAGTGAATTATCTGAAGTACTTTTGAGAGATAATGATGAGCATACAGTAGCTACCCATACTCTTTGTAAGACAGATATCGGTAGAACATTGACTATTTATCTTCAGTTCAGTGCTGAATTGTTTGTTCTTACATCTGATTGAAATTCTACATGTCTAAATGGGATGTAAACAGAAGGGTAATATTTTATTGCTTATTTGTGTTGTAATGCTTGTTTATGCTGTGTTGATCAAGCTTGGGTTTGGATAGTCATTCTTCTCTAAACCCTTCTCTAAACCCCACAGTCCTGTTAATATAGTGAAGTTCTGCCAGTGATACCCTCATATTAATTTTAAGTCTTACCTGCATTAACATGAATTTTTCATTTTATGTCAAACGAGACTGTTTGAATTTGAAGCTTTACGAAATAGACAATTTTATTATATACAATAGTGATGGAGTAATTATACTGCTTCTAAGAATTGCATTTGGCACAAAGAAGATGATGTATGAAGTAGTTCCCCAGTGTTCAATGCAGTAAACTGTGCATTCAGAGTGGCGAGTTTCCTTGAATCCATGGGTGCTTTGAAATGCATCACAGCTTTTCCATTAGTTTCCATCACAGTATATATATTTTGTTAGAAGTTCTGTTGTTGCTTTAGCTGTTTTGATAGTTGTTCAGCTGTGTGTAATCAGTCATGCATCTTGTTACCTTGTTGATTTTTATGGTTCATTCATTTATGATAAGGTTTCCAAATAATGCAGAAAGCAGGCATGCCTAAACCATGTCATAAATGCCACGTTGCTTGGGAATGGACTCAACAGACCTTAAATATGTTGTCATTTATTTAGTTTTCTTGATAAATTAAAAAAACAGGCTTGTGTACATTGTCTTTCCGGTGTGAAAATGTTGTACTTGGTGTGCTGGATTATGCTAGGGTTCTAAACATGTTGCTGCTAATATGTGATATTGCTCTACATGTGGTGAACATTTGTTACTGTCTTTGCATAACTTTTATGATTGTCTAACCTTTAGTGTTTTAAAATGTGCATCATTTGATAATTCATCCCTGGTTGAAAAATACTGACAATGTTTATGCCTTGGAAACAAGCAGTTATAGATTCCCTCGTTATAGCATTTTTAATTGAATAGTCAATGGCTTGTATCACAGATTATATTGTTTATACTGTATATCCATAGCTTCTGATATAATCCAGGCCGTTGTTTCTGCACTTAAGAAAGAATGTGTTGTATTGCTATTTTCTATTTTAATACAAAGATTAATTTGACCTAATAAACTGATAAATGCAGCCAAAAGTAATCTGAAGCCATTATTCTGTTTCAATGAACGTACAGTAGTGTTTGAAACACTAAAGCCATTACTTGGCTGTCTGCATTACTGTCTTTAGCCCTTGCATTAATCATGTGACTGTGGATGTCGAAGGGTCCTCTGAAATTGTGTGCATTTGTTGACTAATTAGCTGACCTCCCCATTGCTGTAGAGTGACATACGGTAGAGGTGGTATAGCTGCCAACCAGTCATGCTGATAAAGTGCTCTGACTAGCCAGCCATGTAATTGGTGGTAACAGATTCATTGCTATTCAAAAACAACTTTAACACACATGTCTTTATGATTTTGCATCTCCAGTCAGTAAAAGGAGTGTGCAGGGCCTGTTTGGATTAATCATCTCTACATTGTTTTTCTGTGATTGTTGTTAGTTTGAAAAATATTAATGGTTTTTGTGTGGGGGGAAAAACATGTACTGTATAAATGAATGGCTCTTGGCTGCTTATTTGATAGTGACCTACATTGATACAGTTTGTGTGATTCCTCTGAAAAATGAAGCATGGCTGTTTGTGTGCTTTAAACACTTTTTTGAGTTCCCTGGCATCCACTATAGTCTAAGACAGATAAATGTTGTCAATGATTGTTTGCAGACAATCAGGAAGTACTGCATTATTGCATTAAAAATATAAATACACAAAACAGTATTGATCTTTTACAGAGATCAACTATTTACTGTAGATGTTTAATTTTAATTCTGCAAGTTCGTATTGATAAGTGTTTATCTGTTATATATGAGTTGTTGGAAGCAGTCTATTTTTCTACCCCTTCTTCAGATCTGGCAAGCATATTTTTAAAAGGACAGTGGAAAGTATGAGCTCCAGTGTGTCTTTAAACCTTCCTCATAAACTTGATATAAACCTTCTCATGGCTGCATTTATCTCAGACATTTCTGTCATTGATTTTGCTCTGAAATATGATGCTGACCTTCTGTCTTATTTTTTCATCGTAGAGTCTAATGTTTGGTTGTTGCGGGAATATACCTGTTTTATATTTCTACAGCTCACCTATTAGCCCTGCTGTCGGCAAACGGCTGTTTTCCTCTGTTTTGCTGCAATTTGGAGGTTCTAGAGCAGTCAGGCACTGACACATCTCTGTTGATGTACAAACCTGAGTTTCCACCGCTGCAAGGCCTGGGGTCTGCCACCCCAGTGCAGCATAACAACCCTTTGGTTGTTTGGTCTCTCCTGCCATAGACATCCAGCTAGAGACTTCTCGCTATTTATCCTTTTGTACATAGCCACTTCAAGAGGACCTACCGCATTATATATAAATATAGATATTACATGGCAGCAGCTCAGTTCTGGTGCAGTGCTTAATATTATCCTTTTCCTCTGAACCATGGGAACATAAGAGGCTGTGACTGGTAACTGTGTCCTTACTGCCCCAGTTACTTTCATTCCATTTGCAAATGCATCCTTAGGCTTTTGGGAAGTGCTGGAGCAGCTCAGCAAATGTGTGCAAGATTGGCGTTCAGATTCACTGTCTTTGGATTAAAAGTGACTGTCTTTCAGTTAAAACCCAATTGATGTAAACGTTTTTGTGTAAGATTTGTAGGTATGTTCTAGTAGGTATTGTTCCTTTGCTGCCTATGCATACTGACACACCTAAAGGTTTATTCCATGCTGAAAAGAGAAGAAAAGAAACAATGTTTCCAGAGCCATAATGTTGTAAGAATATATGGTCAATGATACTTAAAAGTACTGTACATTGGTGAGCCAGTTGCTGGTACTGAAGCTGCTCAGAGATAGTAGTTTTGACATGATAAAAATGCATAATGTGCTATAACCCAGAGGTCTCCATCCCTGATCCTGGGTTTTTATATGACAGGTGATTTAAAGTGACCTGTAAAAAAAATTGGAATGGAGACCCCTGTTATCCTTTTCAGGTACGTGACACTAGATATTTGTGTATAGCTGTCACCGTACAGAGTTGTGTGCTTGTTTGACTGATTTACATCTTATTCTTTATTATGATAGGGGTGAAAATCACATTTCCACTACATATAGCATTTGATACATACTGTAGTTGTATTGGGGCGGAGCAGTGACTCTGTGGCTAAGGATCTGCACCTGTGGCTGGAGAGTTGCCGATTCAAATCCCGCGGCCGGCAGAGGAATCCTACTCCATTGGGCCCCTGAGCAAGGCCCTTAACCCCAGCATTTCATGTGGCTGACCCTGCAGTCTGACCCCAAGCTTCTCTCTCCCAATTTGTGTGCCTGTGTGTCTCATGAAGAGCAAGCTGGGGTATGCGAAAAGACAAATTCCTAATGCAAGAAATTGTCATCTTGTGGCTCCAAAGCTGAGCGTCTCCTCTAAGCCAACTGAAGTTATGGAACTGTAGTTCATAATCTACTACTTCTTACAGGATACAAGTGATGTATTTACCTGTCTTGAGTCTCTTCTCTTGTAGTTTGATGATAACACTTTTAGTTAAAGGGGAACTGCAAAAAAATAGAAAAAAAAATTAGAATTAAACACAAAACCATGAACTTTGTGAAAGTACTGTAAGTCGCCATGTTAAATACAACTCGCATTTGAGTTCCCACACCTTTCCATGTGATGTGGCCATTACTGCTCACTAGTCTCCGTAATGAATAACGTAATGGGATGTACAAGGGTAGACATAGAGCTTGTGCAGCAGACATTTCAGCATAGATATATTTAACGTGATCAGAGTTAACAAGTAATTAGTATTTGTTGGTAAGATTGTCTCGAAAACAAAACCAGTATTTTTTTTGGATTAAAAGAGACATATTCACAAGCCTGGTTGTTTACAGTGTCATAGGGTCACACACATCAAGGGCGTTTTGTTGTCCCATTCTGAATAGCAGAACATGGCACAGCGCAGACCTGGAAATTCCATCAATTTTGTGATGTAAACTGGGGCTTTTAAGCTTTACTGCGTTACGCTTTACTGGTTGTGCAGTTTGAAATGCACTCATCAATGCTGATTCTTTCTAACCCTGAAATATGAAAATAGTGCTGCAGTTCCCCTTTAACGTTGAAATTGATAGCACATATAATTTCCCTAGTTATAACACAGTGGCTGTAACTCCACACTACTGCTGTTACAACAGCAGATAACCATACAGCCAGGTAAAAAAAAAAACAGAACAAATAGTCAAATAATGCAAGTCCAATAAATTAATTTAATGTGAAGTCATAGAAGAAAAAAAATGAATAGTAATATGTAGGATTTTTTATAGAATAAACCATTCACACAAGGCCACCCTCAAACATCTTACAGATGCAGAAAATGAAAATAATAAAATTATTTTCACTTCATAGCAACAGTACAACAAACTCTAGAATGTAAAATGGTATCATGGCGTTAAACCTTACAGTTATTCACAAATAAAGAAGCGACTTGGAAAAAAGGTAGTTAAGGGTTTGTGACTCATGCACATACAAAATCATGGCAAGCAGAGAGTCGCTCACACTAGTTTATTGCTGAGCCTACCCATTACTGTTTTTACCTCAGGGGGAAAGCATGAAACATTGAACATTACCATGAGTAAATCAGTCAAATACGTAAGAAACCACTCAGGAAAATGTGCTCGCAATCAAAAATGGAGGGAAAATAATTAATAGTTGTGGAAAAGAATAAGAACCATATAGGAGTCCTGATCAAGAATATTTACAGTGATTCTAGAAATTTCTGTCATCAAATCCAGTACATATGGCCCACGTCCCCAGAATCTGATGGTTTAGTTTAATGTCGGCAGAGATCATAGATTTCAAACAGGACATTGGATCTGCTTGATCATGGTTATTAAGTCCTCTTTCTCTGCCCTTTTATCACAGGTTTCTTGTTATCCATTTTCCAGTACCTCACAGCACCTCATTCAGTTCGAATTTCCTGGGCACTGAGTCTTAGGCAGTTTTTTTCCCCTCTTTTATCCAAATCTACTTCTTCATTCCTCTCACTTCAAGGCTCTCCCTCTCTTGCTCCTCGTGTCAGTCCTGACTATGTGTAAGGATACATGAAGTCTCAACACAGTTTAGTTGTGAGAGATGTGTTTTGCAAAAGGTCTTCCTAAGAGTTGAGCAGAGAGACACAGTCGTTCTCTCAGAGATCAACTCTCAAAGCACAGGCCATATCTACGTGTTTTAATAACTCAAATGCAGCATGAGCAGCCTCCGCTGTTAACATGAATGTCACGTTAAGGAAAAGACACATTCGGAATACATTTTGTGGCACTTTTAAAAAAAAACCAAAGCAAGCATTCCTTATCTTAAATGCCAATGTCATTGCCAGTCTCCACAACAGGTGTGTGGCTTGTCAAATTTTACAGAAGTGACCTCACCCTCCTGAAACCTAGACAGTGTAGAGTTCTCTCACTTCAGAAGTCTTGGTCCTTTGGTACAGCAGAGTTCACCACTTCAAGCAATAGCTATCGTATCCAAGCAAGGGCAGAGGAGAGCTGCACTCATCACGTGGTCAGTGCACTGAGCATGTTACACAGACAGGGCTGGGCTTTCAACCATCAGAGTTTTGCAGAGCTCAGCCTCAGGTAAAGGGATCTGAAACAGTAAGGTTACATGTTAACTTAGATATTGTTAAATCTGTATTTTCCCCCATTCATTACTCTTGATATCACTGATCTCATTAGGAGAGGACTTTCAAACAGCTTCTAAAAATCACTATGATTTGCAGTAACTACATAAATGTGACACCTATAAAGGGTCAAAACAGATTTTGCTTGCAGCTACCTGCTGCTTCTAAAATAAATTGATATTCTCAGCTATTATGCATGGTAAAAATGTTTTATCTTTTAACATTTCTGAAAGAGCAGGTGTCATCTTCTTTACAACCTTCAAATTCAGTACAAAGAATTGCAAGAAGATAAAATATATACATATAAATATCTGAAAAATTGTTGTAGACTCTATTAAAATAAACCCCACCTCGTTTGGTGATTTATGTGAACTGATACTAATATTGAATGTAATATTTAAGCAACCCCTGTGAACCTTGCATGAACAAGTCTTAGGTAATTTTATATTCTCTTCATTGCCCTCATAATATAAAAAGTAAGTTTCTGATTATTTCCATCCCTAACTAGAACAGGAATACATTATTTCTTTCTAATTATGTTTGCAGTAATGAAAGAGATGTTGTAAGTTTAATATTGTTGTTGTTTCTCTGCCATTATCGCCAAAGCTTGCTTTAGACAAGTCCAGTCTGAGTTATCATTAGGCATTTAACTTCATGGTCCATAAACTATGACTTTCTGTAAAGACCACAGGAACAATTAACTGTCTTTGTCCCAATTCTTCTATTATGAATTCAAGATTGGAATCTATTTATCACCATTGAACCAAAAAATATTAGGATGAGTTTTTAGAGTCCCTTATCCTACAAAATCTGGTCATTTGTGTCTAAACGTTTTTGTAAAAAATAATGGAATTATGTATTTAAAGGATGGATTTTAGCATAGATCAGTACTTATTTAGTCATATGTATACTCTCTCAATGTCTTGAATTGTGACACAAAAGTAGTGAATTGTAATACTGCATCCAAGTTTAGGTATATGATTATACCGTAAGTTTTCAATCCATTCTCATATAATTCTGAGTTTTCAGATAATATAGATGGTGATGGTATAAAAAGAGCTTATTCGTTACTTTTTAAAAGTCATTAGAGTACTGATTGTTTCACAGAATATAATTTACACTGCCGGCTTTATGAAATTGTTCAGTGACATACAAAAATTGTAAGACAGACTGTGAAGAGAGAGAAAAAGGGCAGGTTTGCTGCATTTTATATTTGCTTAAGGTCGATAAAGTTCAATAACCTGGCCACCCGTGTAATGAGGTCCTTTACCCAAATTAATAATCCATTATGTGATCCATGAACTGCTCTTAGCAACATGAATATCACAAAACGCTTGTCTTTTATAGGTAAAAAAATATACTCAATTTTTTTTATAAATGAAATAAATTGCATCAGAATATTCTAGCTGGAGGGCCAGGTAGCTCAGTCAGTTTCATGGTGATGTTAAAAATAATAATGCTGAGGGTTCAGTTCCACATGTGCTCCCAAGGCAATAGGTTGGCATCACATTACCCAGCCACCACATCTATGACATCAGTGATATGATTACCTTATGCAGGAATGACTGCAGAGAGAAACAGAAGTAACATTTATGATCTACTATATATGTGTTATCTCTGTTGGTATGCATTATTTCACAGCTTAATCATTATTATAAATACTGTGCTTATTTCAGAATTGTGGTGCTGGAGTTTCTTGTTAAAATAGGGAAAAGTCATAGTAAGTCCATGGGAAATAATCTACTTTTCTCCAGCAGGCTTGAAATTCTTTCTTATCTTGAAATATCTGTAAGTGTAATTCTACCTACAAAAAGCAACAGAAAAACCTGTCAGTGAAGGAAGTTTCATCTGGAATGTGGATGAGTTTGTACTGTGGTGTTTTAGTTTCAGATTTTTTTTTCTGAACTTTTTTTATTTTTATGAATATCACTACTCTAGCTTTTGTCATCTAACAAGAAAAAAACATTTTCTTATTTTTATGCCTGTGTCTTTTCTGGATTATTTTGATTTCCTTGTATTTAACTTGTCTAAATTTGCATATGATGTATTATTTCATGTATCCTTTGGAATTTCAAAGTAGAATTTTAATATTCAGGTTATATGAGAAATCAGAATTAATTTTCCATGGCCTGATAGTATCTTCCCAGTTGTACTCAAGGAAACAAGAAATGTTATTCATAAGCCATTAACATAACATTTCCAACAGTCATTCAAGCCAAGGGTAATGGTATGTTAATGTATGCTGTTGCATTGAAAGTTGGTTAATAGAAAACAGTTTAAATAAGGTGTGAATGTTCATATTAGGGTAATTAGTGGAGTACCACAGGGATCTGTACTAGGGCTACTACTCTATTTAATTTCAATGATCTTGACTCTGGTGTATTTTGAGAAGTTTGCACCTATCAGATAACATTTAAAATATACAAGAGCGGGGTATCGCATGCAAGTAGTTAAAAACAAATCCACAAGTAAGAAATGGAAACGACTAGAAGACTGCATTTATAGACAAAAGTGGTGTTTACACATTGTATATCTTCCAGATAATGAAGGGAAGCAATAAAAAGGCAGCGAAATGTTATACTCAAAAGGGTAGAACCCAGTCCAGGGATGCTATGTTAAAACATACTAGAATAGTGTGTACAATTTTGGTCACCACACCCCAGAAAAAATATTGTTGCCCTGGAATCAATTCAGAGAACCAGAGGACACATGTGCAAACTAATTGGAAGTGCATTTAAAACAGAACAAAAAGCACTCCATTACCAAAATATTTGTAGGAGTGTGGAACCTACGCATCCATGTTGTAGAAGCCAATACCCTAGTCTCCTTTGAGAGAAATTATGTTCTTTGGTTTAAGAAAAAGCCTGAAGAGATCTTTGGATCAATAAGTAAGCAACTACAGTACCTATCAAGCCATGTTCTAAGCCTGATGAAGAGAGATCAGTTTTGTTCAACGTTTTACCCTACTCTGTTGTTTGGCACTACCGATCCATGGAAGATCACAGATGCGCTATTAATATTTATTATTGTAGTCATCTGCAAGCAGTCACAACGAAATTAAAAGTGTTTAATACTTCACGCTTTTCATAGTGTTGGACTTGCCGACATATAACATACAGTATTGAATTTACAATGGCTTGAGGTATTTCAGAAAGAGAAATAGCAGTTTGAATTTTACGGTTTTGTGTATTATTGAGCAGCACAGTGGCACGATGATTAGTACTACTGCCCCACAGCTGCAGAGTTCTGGATTCGATTTCAGCTTCAGGGGTTACATGTTCTTCCCATGCTTGCATGGCTTTTTGCTGGGTACTCCATTTTCCTTCCACCTTCCAAAGCTGTACAGGTGAGGCTTGACTGGCAGGACTAAATTGTATTTTTTCAATCAGGGGTTTCAGGGGAATATCAGGGGTTACTTGCAGTACAGAGAATACTCTGTACTGTCTGTGTTGACTGAGGAAATACTTAACCTAATTGGTAGACTGAGACAAATGGCCTCTTCTCTATTGTGGTATTTCTGATGTACTGTAGATCAGAAAAATAAATCTGAATAAAATTGGCCTTATCCTATTTAAAACTATTTTTTAAAATCCTGTATGTTGAAAACATACCTGCTTTAGAAGCATGTACAGAAGAAACAAATATATAATAATATAATATTAACATTAAAGTTTACTGTTGAACACTGAAACTAAGAAAGTAGGCACACATTACCAAATGTGGATGATAGACCAGTAAACTGCATGCAAGCAATTTGTGCTTAATAAAATAATACATTTCTGATAATGGAATGAATAAACTCCAGACGCTCAGTCTTCAGATTTAATTAATTCATTTGGAATTCAACAAAGCATACTGTTGATTTCATTTTCCTCCAGCAATGTAAGCAGTGTTAAAGTTAGGCTGAATGCTAATGTGTATTTCTGTTTTTTTTTTATTTCTATTCAAACAAGTTTCATACTTGCTTAAATATGAATGTGACGCCCACCTTCTGGGATCAGTTTCCCAGAGTCTCCCCCAATCCACTCTCTGGATCAATGTGTAATTGCTTAGTCCTCAATAGCCTCATTGTTCATATTTGGCATGCGTAATGGAATATTGGAGTGTAATAAATGTAAATATGGTTAATCTTTTTAATTCCTTTGTGTTTTTTCTCTTTAGGGATAAAACAGCCCCTTGTTTTAGATTTTTTATTAATTTAGAGTTTTTTAATTGTACTTTGTTTACAAACTGCAAAGTTTCAGAATTGCTTTGTGAATGTAAAATCAAGTAATCCAAATTAAGGGAGATACATGTTATGTATGAGATGTAGCACAACATTTTGATCTCTGTTTTTCAACTGAGCACTACTGTAAATCATTGTTTATATAGTGTACAATATCAACTGGATTTTTGTGCTTTAAAGAAATTGCATTTTTTGACAAAATGAATTGCTACAACTAAAATAATTGTCACAAAGAGATTACCATATTTTAACAGTAAAAGAGAAATTGTTCTTTGGCATAACTAGAAATCCTAAAATGGCTAGGCAAATGCTTTAAGTATTCAAAAAATCTACCTGTGTTGCTTAGGGAATCATCAATTTGTGATCTTGCATAGGCATTTGAACTCCTTTCCTGAGGTTTAAATGTTTTTAATCCCTTGATTTGTTTTGGGAAGTAACTTCAATTGAAGTCGCATCAAAAATCTAATAGAGGTGTTTCCAAATTAATATCATTCAGTTTGAGAATTGAAAACAAGGTTAACTTTAGTGTGTGTGTAGCAGCATAATTTCTGACTTCAACTAAAAAGTTATGTCTTAGCATCTATGAGCTATGCAATTGGAATCTAGGCTACTTTTCACAAAGATGACATGTTCAATTTAAATGAGAACACAATACAACACATCAAGGTCAGAATCACTATATGGATGTTTGATGTAACCAGGAAAGTATTTTTCTTTATTCTGTACCTGTGAATTGGCATAGTAGCCATTTGGTTTTGTTTTTTTTTAAAAGGTTTTTAATTTACTATATTTTGTTCAGAACAGAAGATAGGTTCTACATGTAATCATAAGAGTGCTATGTGTGCCTTTTAAAGTCAGGAAATAATATTTTTTGTCTGAATCAAAACTTAGGCTGATTATTCTGAAAGTGATTTCTATAATTATAAAAACATCTAAGACTTTCAATATATAGATTATTCAGTTAGATATTACAGGTAATTATTTCTAGCGTGCGTAGACAGATGTCAGCTAAGAGAATGACCTTCTGTATGCGATCAAGCACAGTGTAGTACGAACATCTAAGGCAGAGCCTTAAGTAGAACATGATGGAGTTTTTGAGACTGTTGCACAGGTTTTAGGCAACTCTTTTGCTGCCAGTTATGTGCAGACAAGCTACAAAACAATGTTTTTAAGACGTTGCAGCAAGGTAAGCCTGTCATAAATATGAATTATGAACTTAGTAGGTATGGTTATTAATGGGATAGTTATGTTTCCAAGTTTAGGAGTTTCACTAACACTTCTCATTAATTTGTTTTATGTTTTCACAGGGCCGTACAAGAAAGAGACATTTAGTGAGTGGCTAGTTCAAAGTGTGATTCTAGGAGTAGAAAGGTTCAGCATTGAGCTCTGACTGGAATACTAATATATTTCTAGTGCAATAAACAGATATATTTAAAAAAAAAATCTTAAACCTTAAAATAGTTTGTCAGGAAAGTAACAGTCTCATTTACTGTCAGGAAAGAAATAGGTCAGTTATCCTGCAATATCTAATTCTGCATTTTACCTGCAATTAATCTGGTAATTTATTGCAGGTATCTGAGCTCTGTCTTTTCTGTATAATCTGAAATCACACAAGATTATTATAACGTTTTTTTATTCCTAGTATTGAGTTTTTAGTTCACTACATAAAATCCCTTCATTATAAAGTCACTTTTGTCTGTCAGTTCCACAATATCAAAAGGGCCCAAGAGGAAAAATTGAAGTTTAATTGAGGAATAATCCTTCATATGTAGTTGGAATGGCATGACTATCGTGCTTCTGATAGTGGGCTGACATTGCTGATGTTATATGCATTATGTCACGTGACCATACTATATGACATCATTACTCTGTTTTAATATTTAAGAATGCCTTCACT
Source organism: Lepisosteus oculatus (assembly GCF_040954835.1). Classification (NCBI taxonomy): domain Eukaryota; kingdom Metazoa; phylum Chordata; class Actinopteri; order Semionotiformes; family Lepisosteidae; genus Lepisosteus; species Lepisosteus oculatus. The sequence goes on along the minus strand of NC_090702.1, from coordinate 47,042,094 downwards.
TACAGTACTTCCTTCAAACTGAATCAATCTAAGCATAAATCATTGTAGTTTGTTTGCAGCATTAGATAAACTGAATGCTTCCTAGTTCTCTGAAGTAATATATAATACTTATTAGGACCCTATTAAATTGCATGTACTACTAATTGTGGCACCAGAGAACTCAGAAGAGTAGATAGGATTTTTTTTCTTTAGTCAGTCAAGTTTAATTACTAATATGATAATTTCTGGGATGGAGTCAAGTTACTCTGTGGTTGGTCTGGTTTGAACATGAAGTCTCAGGCACAGAACTCTTTAAATAGTCTCCTGGAGCAGAAAAAAACTGGAGATCTTAAAGAAGACCTATATTAATGTGTAATAATCCAGGAAAGACTAAACCTGAACTGAATACATTTTAACAGGAGTATTCGTTAGCCGACATCTGTTAGTCCATGTTCCTTTTCATGTTTGTTTCAATTTCTTCTTAAAGGGTAAACTGTTTTTTTTTAATGAAATCTGTACTTTGTTTCAGACTTAGTGTATTTTCCAGCAGTCATTTTCATGGATTTTGAATAATCAGTTGTTTTTATTACATCTTTTATTAATATCTTACTTAATATATTAGTAATTATTATATATAAAAGCTGTTTAAGACCATTGTCCTTCAATTAGCCTTATACATCCTTCAGAACTATAAAAATGTTTCAGGGTATTATTGGCAGGGTTACAGAATAGGTAAGTAAAAAATGTCAGTCATTTATTTTAAAACTTCTTGAATTATTTCAGGTTTTTTTTTTTAAGATGACCAATTTAACAACAACTCCCAGCTCTTCAGATGATGGTGCTTTAAAACCGTAGTGATGGTCTTGAAAACCTGTAGACACCAGCCCTCCAGAACCAGGATAACATACCATGGGTGTAGCCTGGTCTCCAAAATCTAAGCAAGATTGGACTTGGTCAATACTAGGTTGGGAGAGCTCTAAAGAAAGCCTAATTGCTCGTTCAAGTGAGATGTTAAACTGGGGTCCTGTTTACTAAACCAGTAAAGATCCCATGACTCTGATCGTACGTGCAGGGATGAGAATCCTGTTGTCATTCCACTCTGGATTTGTATAGTCTGGCCAGCATAAAGTTCTCTTTTAATTCAGTTGGTGAAACAATAACTGCAAAGGGTGGTGATGTCAGCACAGCTCATTACCGGCTGTGAGCTACCAAACATCCAGGATATGTACTCAGCTAGATGTCTGAAGAAGGCCAGGTCCATTCTCAAGGACCCAGTCATCCCAGTCACAAACTGTTTTCCCTCCTACCGTCTGGTAAACGGTACCAAAGCATTCGGACCAAGTCCAACAGACTACGGAAAAGCTTCTACCTCCAGGCAATAAGACTGCTAAATAGCCAACCTGCAGCTCCTTTAGCAAATCACCTGTAATGGCTACATGGACGCACAGTTTTCACTGTATTCAGCATAACATGCAGTACTTCCATATACTGCATACACCATGGACACATAGCAGCTCTACTCATATTGAGCTTTATTCAATTTCTATTACATCTTTTATTATGTAACCTTATTTTCGTAACCTAAATTTTGTGATTTTTGTGTTTTTTTGTGATTCTTGTGATTTTTGTGAGCTTGCAAAAAAGACATTTCGTTGCCAGCAACTACTGCTGCACGCTGTATTGTTGTGCATTTGATAAATAAACTTTGATTTGATTTAACTTCTCTATCTGACAGTTGTTGGAAACTGTTGTTTTAAATTAACACAATTACTTGTAGATTTTAAACAATAGTTTTGAGAAATGTCTTTTTTAACTTTATTACAAGGACTGCATATTTTTTGCATATTATAATTGACAAAATAAATAATTCGCTTTTTCTCGTTAATTTAAGAGTTTGCTGGCATTCAAAGGTCAGGTAACATGGCACTAAATCTGGTGGCTTGCAAGAACAATAAATGACTGTGTCAACCATATACGCCTGGACTTAGGTAGCTGTGCATACAGATGGCAGGTCATTTGTGTGCCTAATAAAGTAGACCTTAGTATCAAATCCAGAGAGATCCTTTATCCATCTGGCAAACATTCTGAAAGGGGTTGTTCAGTGTCCTTTTTACTTTACTCTAGGACTGCCTGGCCCCATTAAAGAAATTCTGATAGCTTTAGTCTTAATGATCATGGATTAACCCTCAGGAGGAACCTGTCACATAAGACAACATGGATGCTTTTTCTTTATCTAGCATTCTACACAGATCGCAGATCGAGCATCAGTCCTCTCTTACAGCTCCAGCAGTCTAAGCATCAATATATCATATTGCATGCAACAAGTGTAGGTAGTCCCCCATGCACTGCACAACACATCTAGAGAAAAAGCTCTTTACACCAGCTACTGGATATTTTTGAAGTGTGCCTTTACTTTGAAGCTAAGGGGAAATTCTAGTAACAGATACTGTATTGTGATTGGTTTTCCATTTTATTTTCATTTCAAAATCAATTTAGCCTAGCTAGACTAATTAAAAGTATTATCTGATTTCCAATATAGTCTTACTTTTAGTTGCTTCTAATTTTACAGTTGGGAATAAGGCCTATAGAGCTAAAGTAAATTGCCTAAGGTTATGTTGATGACTCAGAAGAGCTGAGCTAGTTTTAATACAGGATTCATTTAGTGCTGTGCTATTAGAATTGAGAAATTGCCAAAGAGAGAGAGATTTGGGCAGAGAATCTGTGAGATATTTGTGTTCAAGACGTGTATAAAGATATTTTCTTGCTAAGCACCTGCGTCCTTAGAATAATATTCCTTTGTTAATGGCACTGCCTTCTAAATAATGTTCGCTTGAGATCCCATAAAACTCACAGTTATGATCAAGAGTGTGGTTTCACAAGAGAAAGAGAATGGAGAAATCTGCTCTTTCATGGACTCCAGAAATGTGGATATTATTATACTTTTTATATTTTAGAGTGCAGACTAGAGGTCTGGCATTTTTGCACTTTAGAATGTTAGTTGTATTCTAAACTACTACTTTAGGGTTTACAGTTGTATGCAAGAGTTTGGGCACCCATGGCCAAATTACATGTTTTGTTGATTTTCTAAATGAAAAGTTAACACAACCTCTGCAGCGAACAAGCTTGACTTGACATATCTCTGCAAATTGTAATGCACAGTTACTATTTATGTGCTGAATTTAATAGATTGAAAAAAAAAGTAAATGTGGCATGTGCAAAAGTTTCAGTCGGTACTTTGTAACACACGCTTTGGCAGAAATCAAAATATTCTTAAGTCATTTCGGATGCACTGTGGTTTGAGATCTACCCACAGATTTTCAATAATATGCAAGTCTGGGGACTTTGAAGGCTGTTCTAGAACCTTAATCCTTTATTTTTTGAAGTACTTCGTGGTTGATTTTGAGGTATGTTTTGGGTCCTTGTCTTGTTGTAATCTCTAACCCCTTTTCAGCTTCAGTTTCTTCACTGACTGTGGGACATTAGCTTCCAGGATTTGTTGATACTTAGTAAAATCTATTCTTCCCTCTACCTACAATATTTCCTGTGCCACTGGCTGCCACACAACCCCAAAGCATAACAGATCCACCCCCATGCTTAACAGTTGGCAAAGTGTTCTTTTCTTCAAATGCTTCTCCTTTTTTTCTCCAAACATACCTTTGGTGATTGTAGCCAAAGAGTTCAATTTTTACTTCATCTAACCACAGAACGTTGTTATAAAACACCTCTGCCTTATCTAAGTGTTGTGTTGCATACTTCAGATGTTGACTTTTGTGATGAGATCGCAGGTAAGGTTTCCTTCTGATGACTCTTCCATGCAGATCTTGTTTGTGCAAGCAACACTGCACAGTAGACTGGTGTACCATTACTGCTGTGCCAGCTAAACCTTCCTGCAGACTTTTGCACATGGCAGTCTGTTTTTTTAACCTGTTAAATTTAGCAAATAAACAGTATCTGCATTAATATTTGCAGAAATATGTCGAGTCAAGTTTGTTCGCTGCAGAGGTTGTTTTAACTTCTTTCCACTTTGATAATCAACAAAACGTGTAATTTGCCATGGGGTGCCCGAACGTTTTCATAAAACTGTATATCTAAAGGGTTAATGCAATGTTACTGTAACATGCCCTGACATCTCTGTCGATGGCTCCTTCCTAGATAAAGCATCTAGCAACCAGAGTGTCTTGATGAGTTATTGCACACAATCTTGACCCTCATAGTATTTTTTGGAAAGACATAAAGGGGGCAGGAGCTCAAATTGACAGGTTGGTATATCATTGTTGGTATACAGATTGTTGTCATTCGATAAGATTTACAACGAATCATTAGACCTGTAGAAAGGAACAGTATGTAAATCTGAAAATGGTTCATTGGTAAGTCTGGAATCATATCCCTTCATGCACTTGTGTACATTCACCAGTGTGATAGGCTTATTTGCTCTTTGGTTTTCAAGCCCAGTTAATTTAAGAAGATTATTAAGAAAATTAATTACAAATATACTATTTTTAAAAATAATTATTTGCAGTTGTGAAGATCACAAGTGTTTATTACATATAGTTATTAAAAACATCCACACTGTTTAATTGAGGTAGAAATATTAACGTCTAAAGTTCTGTTAGTTCTGTTGGTTCTTATTTACTATTTTGTTTTCATGTGCATGGTTTTGTTTAAAGTAGGATGGAAACAGTTTAATCCCAGTTAAATAAAAGTGCAATCCATTTTATTTCTTTTATGATTCAAGTAGGTAGGTGCTGTGTTTTTCAGCCTTTTTACTTTTTTTTATGTGTACATGTTTATATAATTGTAAAGTTCGCAATCACATTTATAATTAATGTACAATAAGGCTCTTATGCTTAAGGATGCATCTTATCCTTCCATGGGTTTTATTATTGGCGAACCTTCTTGCATTAAACCTTTTTAGTGAATGAAATGAAACTTTGTGATTTGAAAGTGTTGGAAAGGTGTGCCATGGTGTAGCGAGCCCCCTGGGGTCCAATTCCCGAGTTGCTATCACCAGGAGTTTGTTCTCCCTGTGTTAGCATGGGTTTCCTCCAGGCAACCCAGGTTTCCATCCACAATCCAAACACATACTGTGGTAGGTTAATTGGCTTCTGGGAAAAATTGAAAAATGGTCCTGGTATGTGTGGTTTCCAGTATGTCAGTGTTTATATCTATGTCTGCATCTGCCCTGTGATAGACTGGCGTTCCATCCAGGGTGTATCCTGCCTCGCACCCAGTGCTTGCCAGGATAGGCTTCGGCTCCCCCAACACACTAAATAAGATGAAGCAGTTAGAAAATGAAAGGATGGTTGGAGGTATTCTAATAATTAAGGTTATCATCTGAAAATACCAAAAAAAAATGTGAACAGGAAATGTTTTCATGAAAATACTACCCAGTTTTGTATTTTTTTCTTGTCATAAGAATATTTTAACACCCTAATTTAAACAGCAGTTTCTAACAAGTAAGCCCAGAACCTGTCTTCAGATCACATGGGCACATCAACATTGAAATGCCTCATTGATTTCAATAAGGTGATTCTGGTCAGCCATCGTATGAAATATTGACTGACACATTGTCAAGTTGCTTTGTTTTAATGGAAATTAAAAACTAAATTGTACCAATTGGGAAATGAAACACATGTATATATGCATATATATGAGTGTGTTTGGTTGATTGATTGATTGATTTTCTCATTCAATGGAGTGGCTTTTTTCAGTTTTACCAGATAGCTGTTTTCAATTACTGGAAAGAGTTGAAGAGTTGACAGTTTTTTTACTGAATGATTATTATGCTGAGAGAATGCTATGAAGGCGATATGAATGTAATGCATTTTGGAAGAAACGGATACTAAGACTTAATTACACAGCTGCAGTGGATCACTTTTTGGAATTGCATGCAGCAGTCAGTGCAGAGGAATGTGTGTTCAGACAAGTGGATCATTTATAGCAGTTGTTTATTGAATGAATCATGGACATAATACGTAGTATAAGCATATAGTATGAGCATCCAGACTGTTGTGCCTAAAGCAAAATTTACATTTAAAAAGACATGCAATATTTTTCACCACAAGGGCATACCAGTTTGCCGTCTTTCAGTGGAAAAGAAAGTATGAAACTTAGTTGTGTGTGAAAATAAAAGGCTTAGAGTACAGTACTGTAACTGAAAAAGACAACCATTAGTTAAACATAAATTTCATTTGTAGACTCAAATGTACACAGAAAGCAGCTCTCTGGCCTAATAACTCGCTGTAGCTCCCATATGGACTAAAGTCATACTGTTTTTGATCCATTGGTTTAAGCTGAACAAACCATGAACATTTTGATACCTGTCTAATGCATTTTGAATTCAGAATTCAGTCTTTCTCAAAATACATTTCAAGACGGCAAAAGGTGGTTGTTCTTACAGCCCAAATTGTTCTTTTGTAGGCTAAACGCAGTTGTCAGTCTATCACATAATTTGTGTATTGGAACCCCTCATTGATGCTTTGCGTTTGCAGATTTTTGCTTCTGTTTCTCAATACAAAATGTATATTGTTCCCAAAGAGGCCTTTAATCTTCTTTCATATATAAATGATTTGTCACCAAAATTCTGCGATGCTTTAATCATCAGGCTTGAAGCTTGCAGAAGGTTCTTTTTAAATCAGAATACATTTTGTGGATGTGTTCTGTCGACAATGTAATTATGCAGTGTCACCTGAAACAGACTGTGATCCAAAAATGTATTACACTACTTGCACTCTCTGGAGATGATACTAGCCAAAGACCCATAAATATGTAATGACTTAAAACATTTGGGGAATTAGCTGTCTTCTGTACAGTAACCTTGTGATTTTGTGCATGTTGTTTTTTAATTGTTTTTTATAGTGAAAAGGGATATAGACCCAAAACTCAGAACTGTTGAAATGTTTAACTTTATCAGTTCAGGCCCACCTTTATGTATAATAAAAATAATATAATACTGGGATGTGTCAGGCTATACAATAATTAAGATGGCCTTCTGTGTCTGAAGTACACTCCAATTAACCTTATCTCCTGTCTGTTCATTTTGTAAAACACCCACATGCCACCCACAAATCCACCCACCTGTTTCTCCAAGGGTTCTGTGCATTCAGTAAATTATCAGAATGGGGGACAGTAATAAATATAATACTTACATATAAAGCTTGTAAAAAAATCTTAATTTTTTAAATGTGCATTTGTCATAGGGAAAAGTCCGCAATGCTGTGAATTTATAGCTCATTCTAATGTGACTGCTCTGTAGTAATTAAAATTTTGATCCAGGGGTTATGCTGTAATGATTTATGGGCACTTTGTTGAAAATTGAAATGTAGCTAAGCTAAAATGCTGTAAAGCGACGTTTAAGGGGAAATCAAGGTATCGCTTTTGGCAACACATTCAATTGTAAATTTTATCAGAATCAACAACTTGCAGTACTGCATTTCATTCCTCGGATGATAAAAGTAAACAAAATTTTTGTTGTCTGGAGGGCAGAAATGTTGTTCTCTGCCTGTTTTTGTAGAGGTACCCCATTAAATCCCAATTGAATTTTTGAAATTTCAGCTTCTGATATCAGTAAGATGTAGCTTTTTACAACATTAACTGGATGGCTTTTTATTCGGAAAGTTTAAGTTAATAGTATGTCTGTTTGCTCCTTCATTCCTAATGTATAATGAGAAGGTTTGATATTAATTGGGTTAAATGAAGTGTTTCCATTCAGCTCGTGCAATTACAGCATTCAAAGGACTCATTTACCACTTTCATTATTTAATAAGATCTCTGTGGACTAAAAGTAGATGAGTACAAAGCACTTTGCATTCAAACTGAGATTCAAACTTTCTTAATTAGATTAATAAATTAGCAACACTGAACACTGATGGTCAAATAGTCTTTCTTTCAATACACATTAACATTATGAACAGAAAGTGGGATTTTATTGCACTGTTTCCGAGTACTCTAAAATTTCGTGTGGTTTTATTAAAGGGAACGATTAGGTCTCATGTGTGCTAATAACTTCATCAGCATTCATGATCTTAGCAGGTGGCCTTTGAAATTTAAGGACATCAGGCATTGCCCTTAAATCTCTCAACGGTCCTATGGGTACTTCTTAATACATTTCATCTTTGCTATTCTGTATCCTGCAGTTGTCCCAATAAGTGTTCCAGTTTTGACTTCCCTGTAGGCCTTTCTGCACAGTATTTTATTTAGTGTTGACATGATGCTAATTAAGGTAGCAAGTTTAAAAAATGCATGCCATTGGCTTACTTTGTTCACGGCAGATAACTTGCTTAAAAAGCAGTATTCTGCTTTTGCAAATGTGGGTTGATGAGGTGGTGGGGTGGGGGGCTGGGGGGGGGGTGTCTGTGGTCTACCTATTGTGTAACGTGTTCAAGCTACTTGCCTAAAGGGTCTTTCATTTTGCGAATCTAAAATGTTGGGTTTTTTTTTACTCCTGAAACAATGCTGTTTTGATGTCACTGTGAATTTATTCCTTGATGTTTTAAAACTACATATAGTGTTGCTGACAAATGACAAGCAGAGATTTAAGTAAGACTTGCATCTTTAAAAGACAAATTAATCCTAAACTAAAATGTTGGCACTCCAGTTACAGATCCAAATAGAAGTCTATGTTAAAATAAGTATTGATAATATGTATTATTGCACATGAGTACAAACACACTTTTGGCACCCTTCCACTAATAGCATGGGGTACATACGGATATGATTATCATGGCTGTGATCACTCAGCATCCACTACCTACTGTACCTAACAGGTGATGTTGCTGCAGTACACTCATTGCTGTTGTTCTACTGGCAGAAATAAACACAAGACTGTCTTTGTTAGATTTGTTCACGGAAATCAAAACCTGATTGTAAATTTGTCTTTTTTTAGCTGTGACAATACTGTGATAATTTTACATGTTTACCATGGCAACATCTTTTCCTTATCTTTATTTTTGTAACATTGCTCTAAGTGTTTTTTTTTGTTCATTTCCTTACTGTGTTTTTTTTTGTAATCTAACCAAGCAATTTAATTTCTGAACTAAGCAATTTAAGTTGAAGTTGAATTGAGGAACATCATGACCAGCTGCAGCTTTTCATTCTGAAAATCTCTCACCTAAAAAATGTAGTTTGTTTGGTCAAATCATTATTAGGCTTCTATCCCAAGTTTTGAAGTTTGCATCTAATGGAAAAATCAATGTAATTAAATGGCCATTTGTTGACATTGTATTTTCACATTGACTTATTGCCATGTTAGCTACAGTGCATGTTGATGACACCCTAGGAAAGTCAAAAGTCTACTGGAAATGAGCATTGAATATATAATTTACACCAGAATCCTTTTGCTTGAGGCCTCACTACAGACATTCCAGTATTTGCCAGAAATTTACTTTTTAATAAGAAATGCAAATATAATTTTAGTATACTTTTATCATTAAGAAAAAGAATGATTGATTTAGTAATCAGCAGAACAAACTCTAATGCTTTTTGTGACATAGATACTTTAGCAAAACATTGTTTGATCCTTGTGTTTAGGAGCAGAATTATTGTTTCTACCTGCAGCTTAACAAAATATTTTAATTTCATTAAATCATTAATGCTTAATTATATGATTATATGATACTAATCATATATAATATGCTGGACAATTAGTAAAGTAAATTAATACAGTAAATTAATTTGCAAACTAAATGTTTTGGTGTTATGCAGTAACTAAAATGTGGAACTAAACTAAAAAGTGTTTCATGCCATCTTTCTATTCATATGATAAATTACAAAAATCTAATTATCATGACAAATAAAATCTCCTTTTTAAGTCACTAAAAAGGAAAACAATAATTCTAGTGACTTTTGTAAATGGTTTATTCAGAAATCAGCAGAATAATGGATAGATTATTATGAATCTACTGTAATACTTACAGATCTTTGAAACCTAGCACAATTTAGCAAGCGGATAACAAGTCCAGGTTTAGTGGAAACATAAATCTGTACATCCTAGAAAAGAATCCAGTCTCTCTACCTGAACTGTTGGCAATGGCAGGTGAGAATTTAAAAAGTATCATTGAAATGTCAGTCCTTGTAATGTTACTCACTTTAAGAGTTTGTTCAAGAACCAAAACATGTGACAACCAAGACAAGTTTTCTTATTAGCGATTCAGTTCCATAACAGCTAAGAGCAAACCTAAGGAATATGTTTTTTGTTTTTTTCTCTCACTAGTTAAACAAGTATACTCCTCTCTCCAGGTCAAAAGTTGTAGATTTAATATGCACAGCAGACCAATTATAGGTGACAACTTTAATCCTCTGTTTTTTTTCATCGCCATTCATTTGTTCCCACGATCGTGTTTGTCAGTTGTAGAGCAAGCTTTCACAATCGTAGATAGAGACGAAGTGACAACCTCTCCGTCTGTGTTTTATATAGTAATGAAAATGGGCATATGATAAACCTGCTAACAAGCTAAAAGAGTGACAAGTTCTTTTGAAGGTTATCTGCATTAGCTATCCTCTCTTTGCTGTGGTATTGTTGCCATGTGTGTTGACAGGGTACTAATTAAGATAGCAGTGTGACAATGCAGACCTCATTATCCTTTTGGCCTTGTGTCTCTTGTAGGCACCCAGCTGGAGAAGCTGATGGAAACCATGAGGAGTGAGATTGCTGCCCACCCGCCTGTCGAGGGTTCCTACTCGCCACGCCGTGGAGACTACTGCATCTCCAAATTTGCAGATGGGGAATGGTGAGCATCGAGGCAGTGAAGGTCACTGAATGAAAAAAAAAAATGCCTGAGACTACAAAGCTCTTTGTGCTAAATTAGTTACATTTATTTGCTTTTTCTCCTACAGACACAAGTACATCAAATCACAAGTAAATCATATTTGTGGTCACCTTTGAATGTTTCACTGGGAGATTTGATCTTTATGGCCTATTAACAAGTATGGGCTAGTGGCATTGTTAGACAATGTTCATTTTTAGCCTTATCATATTAGGTAATAAGAACCAGTCTTTGTATTTGTACATTTATACTGATTAACAAAAGTTCCGGACACCCTTGAAAACACCATGATTTGTCTAAATGAGAATTGTACTCTTTTGCAGCTGCTAGTGTTGCCAAAAAGTATATCGGAATGCTGTTTTTATACTGTTTTGCTGTGTTATAATAATAATAATTGCTTACACTTATATAGCGCTTTTCTGGACACTCCACTCAAAGCGCTTTACAGGTAATGGGGACTCCCCTCCACCACCACCAATGTGCAGCATCCACCTGGATGATGCGACGGCAGCCATAGTGCGCCAGAACGCTCACCACACATCAGCTATCAGTGGGGAGGAGAGCAGAGTAATGTAGCCAATTCATAGAGGGGGATTATTAGGAGGCCATGATTAGTAAGGGCCAATTGGAAATTTGGCCAGGACACCGGGGTTACACCCCTACTCTTTTCGAGAAGCGCCCTGGGATTTTTAATGACCACAGAGAGTCAGGACCTCGGTTTTACGTCTCATCCGAAGGACGGCGCCTGTTTACAGTATAGTGTCCCCGTCACTATACTGGGGCATTAGGACCCACATGGACTGCAGGGTGAGCGCCCCCTGCTGGCCCCACTAACACCTCTTCCAGCAGCAACCTTAGTTTTTCCCAGGAGGTCTCCCATCCAGGTACTGACCAGGCTCACACCTGCTTAGCTTCAGTGGGTTGCCAGTTGTGAGTTGCAGGGTGATATGGCTGCTGGCATATATATGTAATATATATATATATGTAATGCATAGAGTTTACTTCATTAATTTAAAGGTGAAAATTAATCTAACTCTGACGTAGATTACAAATCTATTACAAATATGCTAGTTCTATCTTTTTAGAGACTTCTAACTTCATTCCTGCCATGAGCATAAAATGTTTACAGTATTTTCTCCTTTAGTTGGCGATTTTGCTTTTTTTATTCTATGTCGATATTTTTAAATATGTAACGGTTTATTTGTGCAGTAAATTTATCTTTTTGCAAAATCCATTTTGCACCTCTACACTTTTTATCCACAAATAATATTTTTTAAGGACAATGGAAAGGTCTTTTATGTGTGGCTCATGTTTTCTCACTCACCACTTTTTAAGATGTTTTTTTAAGCTGAAGGAAATTGTTTCATAAATGTTTTCAATTTGAGACAGGGCCCATCTTAAGGACAATAAAAAGGTTTGTTTATGTCAGCTTCATAGCTATGATATTTATCAGTGATGTTTCCAAGATAATAAAAACAGTGCGGGATATTCAAGTTTACAAATTGTTTAGTAACGATTGGAAGTCTCCATAATTAACTGCTTCATATAGTTAGATGACATTGAATTAATATTTAACAGCAACTGAGAAAACTAGTACAATAGTTCAGAAATTGTAGTCACAAGCCACCTTTAGGGTTTCTTTTAAATATTTTCATTTAAATGAAACGAAAAAAATAATAGTGTCGATGATTTTAATAAGGACACAATTTAAAGTGCAGAATTTTGATTTTGTCACTTTATTTTCAATTTACTTCTCATTAGAGATGTTCCCTGGGGACATAGCTACTTAATTTCGCTGAATTCTATACTTAACACTGTAAAGATATGTGCAAGTCCTTAGTTGTTCACTGCAATTGTCCTATAAATCCTGCATTTTACAAAATCTGTGAAAAACTTTTTTCTTGAGACATGTCACCTGCTATGTGTGTATGACCACAAGTCTTAATTCACTACATTATAGTATTGAGCATCAGTTATATTTTATACTGATAACAAATGAGTTTCATTGCGATAACTAAGACATTACTGATATATGTAAATTACGCCTGGTATTTGCCTTTGGATATAAAAAAAAAATAGCAGCCAGACCTTCTCCAGCAGCCTTCTCTAAGGACTCCATTGAGAAAGGGTTGTAGTGGAATTCTAGAGGGGAAAAATGTGAGCAGACATTACTATTTTGTATCTTATTCCTAAATCATTTATGCTGAGATTTTTAGTGACACATTTGACAATTGAGGTCTCGTCCTGACATAGGCTCGGTTTGCCTTGATAGATAGATACTTTATTGATCCCGTGAGGGAAATTGCAGTGCAACAGGAGCTTTACACAGACAACACAGCATACGAAGAGTATTTTCTGTGTAAATAGGTTTCTTTTTCTATTTTCACTTTGGTGAATCCCAGCTTAATGTTCTCCTCTAGCATCAATATGTGAGTGCTTGTTATGCTAAGTAAACACTTTCAAACAGCTTATATCTGTTGGGAAACAATAGACTAAACATACTGTAAATGTTCTGGCTGGTGGCTAATTTCTAAGTGGCCATTGTCAGTGGATAATTCATCTGGGGACAGGATTGGAAAATAGCTGCCCCAAGATCATTACATTCCATTGTATCCATGTTACTCTTGTAAACTTTCAGTTTTATCTCTCCACCTTTCTTTGAGCCTCACTGTTTGCAAACTCAATTTCATCTTTTCATTTTCAGTTCGAGCTGTTTGTCTACTATTTTCCCAAGTAGAATTTAATTTGCCCTGTGTTGATCCAGTCTTTTTTTTGTGCCAATGCCATTTTAGTTTCTACAGTTTTTGAAATATGTCACATACTCTTTGTTTATTGTCCTTAAAGTACATCTTTTTTTTTCTCCAGTCCTTTTATCCCAGAACATACAGTACCTTTTCAGGATGTTTTGCAAGTGCCATATTTAAAAATACATGGATATTTCTAGGCAGATTTTGGGCCACCTTATTGCAGTTTAAATCCAACACAATGACTTTAAAGCATCCAAAAGTTCAAGCACAACCAGAGTTGGCCTTGGGCCTACTCAGAGCTGTCCTCTAACTGAAGCGTAAATGCAAACTGACCTTAGGTTACCTCATGCAATGTTAAAAAGGCAATAACGTTGCAGTACTGGTACAGTACACTCCCAATAGCGCAATAGAAAAAAAAGCAAAGTAAGTCTTAAAACTAGCACAAACAAGTTGTCCATTATTCTTTACTTTTCCAAATTTGCTAACATTTTTGCATCCCGGAAAAGTAAACACTTCATCTACACAGTTTTATTAATGGGAAATACTGTATGCAGCACAATATTTTCTTGCTGGATCTGATGATCTGATTAGTTTTGAAGGGGCTTTCTTTGGACACACAATACAGAATGTATTTGTTCTGTTATTATTATTATGATTATTAACAATGTTTTATTTATATATATGGATTATTTCATTATATAGGCATATATAGTATGGTAATATACCATTTATAAAGTATATTGCATCAATCTGCAAGCAGTTCTCTTTTTTTCCCCACAAGGTTTCCAAAAGACAAATCAATTACTGTGAAGTGTCAGTGCCAGACATACTGTTCCCTTTGAATTTGTGGAGCTTTTGCTAATTTTCCTAAAACTAATTAGAGTTTTGTTTCTTTCATGCCTGGCGCTGAAGATGTTTCTTTAACAAAGGCTGTCTATCTGGATTTTTCATAACGTTATGCCTTGCTGTGTGTTGACAGGGTAGCCAAGCTCACCTTCAAAAGAAAAAAAAACTAAATCCAACAGCTGTTTATCTAAATTAATGAGACTTAATGTTTTTGTGTCCCTTTTTAGATATTTATTATGTTGCCCAATGTTGGAATTTCAGGTTATTAGCTTGGCTTTCTGCCACACTCCTTCTACCAGGAGTGATGCTCACTACATATATTTGTTCTCTGTAACATGCTCAGACCATATGTTTCTTTTCACTCTGCTAGTGCTTTGCTCACACTGCAATGTTAAGGCATCAAAAAGGGGCTTATTAAGGCCTCCCTGATGACACTGCAAGCGCATAGGCTCCCATCATGCAGCATGCCAAGGAAATTCTGGCCCACTTTGTGCCTTCCCAGCCATGGCAGCATTCAGCCAATCACACGCCACATCTTAGAACATAAGCAACTGAAAAACAGCCACTTCGAGTTTCTGCCGATCATGCCCATTTGATCGTTGAGTCTTTGCGCTTTCTCAATAATAATTTTACCAGAAGCTCAGAAGCCCCGACATCACATATTTTAATGAATGTTTAAACATCCTTGCTAGAATCTTAATTAGCATCATAGCACACTTCTCTGATTTATCTAACAGTATAACAATCCAACTTCTGTGCAAGCAATAAAAGCAAAGAAGATCTTTGAATCTGTAAAGGTAATTGAACAGTGTAGGACAAATTCATTTATGTTCTCATTTGCCAAGTATCAATTATTAATTTGTTTGTCTGACACTTTTATCCAAAGCAACGTGCTTCAGTAGTTTTAGTGAAGTGCCACAAGAACGTGAGAAAGGGTACTAACAGGAGGAAGTCATATGGCCCATGTAGCCTATTTAGTAGTTAGTAGTTAATTGATCTGAGGAAATCATCCAGTGGTTTCTTGAAAGAAGCTAGTGCTTAACAAGCTTGAATAAGAGGGCTGGTTCAATCGTGTTGCTCCTAAAAACTGGAAGGTTATGGGTTCAAATACCATTTGGATCACTTGCTGTCTTGAGCAGGCGTATTTAAGTGTTCCATGCTCCAGCATCCCTTACAGACCCCTGCTAAAAAAAACAAGTAATCCAGCATGGATATGAACCCTTAACCTTGCAGTTTTTAATCCACAGTCTTATAGTGCCATGAAAAGGTATTTGCCCCCTTCCTGATTTCCCCTATTATTGTAAATATTTGACACTGAATGTTTCCAGGTCTTCAACCAAAATCTAATATTAGATAAAGGAAACCTGATTGAACAAATAACCTGTTTTCATTTTTTTAATGAAAAAAGTTATCCAGCACCAACTGGCACTGTGTGAAAAAGTATTTGCCCCCTAGTTAAAACAACCCAATTAAAAGGATAGAGTCAACTGATTGAACACAGGCAGCCCTGCTCAATATAAACCTCACTTACTGTATTTTGACCCTTACCATGAGTTAAGTTGATATCTATCAGTCTGGAAAAGGTTAAAACTCCATTTCTAAGGCTGTGGGACTCCACCGAACCACAGTGATAGCCATACTCTCTGAATGGAGAACACTTGGTACACCAGTGAATCTTTCCAGGAGTGGGCGGCCTGCCAAAATTTCTCCAAGGGCGCAGTGTAAAATCATCATCAGAACTGCAGGCTTCTCTTGCTTCAGCTACGGTCTGTGTTCATGACTCCACAATCAGAAAGAGACAGGCAAAAATGGGTTTCATAGCGGAAACCACTGTTAACCAAGAAGAACATAAATCCTCTCATTTGCCAAGAAGCACCTGGATGATCCCCAAGCCTTTTGGGAGAATGTTCTTTGGATGGATGAGTCAAAATTGTAACTTTTTGGACGACATGGGTCCCATTATGTCTGGCGCAAAGCAAACACTGCATTCCATAGTAAGAACATCATACCAACAGTCAAACCTGGTGGTGGACCTGCATGACTTGCCATAATTGAAGGAACCATGAATTCTGCTCTGTATCAGAAAATTCTTTAGGAGAATGTCCAGTCCTGTCCGTGAGCTGAAGCTGAAGCGTAGTTGCGTCATGTAGCAAGACAGTGATCAAAAACACAAAAATGTAAGTCCACATCAGAATGGCTGAAAAGAAGAAAAATTAAAGTTTTTGAGTGGCCTAGTCAAAGTCCAGACATTTACTTTTTTACACAGGGGATATGGGTGTTGGATAACTTTGTTTATTAAATAAATGAAATAATAATTAAATAGTGTTAATTGTTCACTCAGGTTCCCTTTATCTAATATTAGATTTTGTCTAAAGATCTGAATGTGACAAATATGCAATAATTTGTCTGAACACCAAAACTAGTATTGGAAGTAGGAAGAGGTGCACATTTATGCCACATGGAATGGGTGACTTTTAACAGTGCTGTATTCTGAATATTTAACTTAAGCCCAGGTTGCAAAATTCCAAAGGGCAAGAAAAGATATTGCATCAAGGTACGCTTGAGTTCAGTTTATATGGAGACGCTCAACCGTTTAAAAGAAACATGAAATGTTTTCCCCTTGAAAACTCAAATATATACTTTCATCCACCTTGCAAGGATTGCTTGGTGAAGGATAAGAGCAAAGAGTTTTGTGCGACATCTTATAAATATAAAAGGGGCCACTTTCACACACTGCTTTGAAGCTGAACTGGTGTTTAGGAAAAGAGAAGCAAAACAGATTTTGGTTTATGAATCTTTAATGAGCACAGGCTTGCATGGGGATCTGTTGTTCTGGCATGCACAATGAAGAAGCTTTCTTGTATCTTATTGAGCCTTTAAGGGTATGGGGCCTATATAAATGCAGTCAGGTACTTACAATAGGTCTCAACTCATTCTCTTGCACTTAGGTATAGAAAAGACTACATTACGTTTTGAGAAGTGAAGGACAAAAAAACACTCAAACTGAAGTGACTGAAGAGGATTATTTATTTATTAATACAGCAAATGGTACATTGAAGTGTTTTAACATAACTCGAGGGTTTGAAATAATATGCTCATGGAGGTTGGAAAGTTCTGACAGCACTCCAATTTAATTTTTGAAATATGAACAACTGTGTCCTAAAATTACAAAAAAAGATTTACCCTCATTGCATCAGTCCGTTGTGTGACCTACCCTTTTTTGGATTCGATCAAAGAAGGTGGGTCTGCCGAGCTACAAAACCCCCATGTAAAGATGAATGTAATGATTTATTCTGTTTTTTTTTATCCAAATCATTGCCTTAAAGGTACAGAGCTCGAGTGGAGAAGGTGGAATCCCCAGCAAAAGTTCACGTGTTTTACATTGATTATGGCAATGTAAGTATTTTTCATGTAAACCTACAGAACTACATGGAATTGTCTCGGTATTGTTTGAAAAGATTTTGTGAAACATAACCTTTTAGGAATGCTTGAAGGGGAGGGTTAACGGATGGATCCTCATCAATAAAATGTAGTTTATTGCAGACGAGTTATGTTAATGAAATACAGATTCCAAATAAGTCATAGTAGGATCACACATAAGAACTGAAATACAGGCATATTTGCCCTCTAACCTCTGTTTATTTTTACAAGAGTCTTAAATGCCTAAGCAGTTTATGCACACCTTCTCGCCAATGAACACTGACAAACTTTTATGTAATATGCATTTCACTTTATTTTGCATGCACA